>NC_047087.1:224802026-226168391 GCF_902459505.1 Geotrypetes seraphini
TAAACCAGATTACAAGGGCATATGATCAGATAAACAACAGTCTTACTTTCACATGTAGTGTTGCATCTTGATTTTATCACCCAACCAGTACCTATGTTTATCCACTTTTCTCCCTCTATTGTATGTATACACCATTGACAAGTGTCCATATTTTTGATGAATACCCCCTTGTCTGATCTAACCATACCAAATTTTTGATGGTGAAACTTATCACCTATTGTGTTACCCCTTTGAAAAGCTACAGCAGGAGGCTCTTTAAAGCAGCTATATAGTTGCAATATTTACCAATGTTGTTTAATACTTCTTAATGTGCATGAGTAAAGTCTCTTTTATTTGAAAGGAAACTCTTCAATGAGAGGGCATAGGATGAAGCTAAGAGGTGATAGGCTCCAGAATAATCTGAGGAAATACTTTTTTACAGAAAGGGTGGTAGATGTGTGGAACAATCTCCCGGAAGAGGTGGTGGAAACAGAGACTGTGTCTGAATTCAAGAGGGCCTGGGATAGGCACGTTGGATCTCTCAGAGAGAGAAAGAGATAATGGTTGCTGCGGATGGGCAGACTGGATGGACCATTCAGCCTTTATCTGCCGTCATGTTTCTATGTAATAAAAACTGAGCTAGTCTAGAATAGGGCAATACACAGACCAATGAAGGTCCTAATGTTTCTTTTCACTTGAAGTACCAGATCTCTTCTTGCAAAACGCGCCCGTGCATACACTCATTTTTATGAACGCTTAGGATATCCCCGTTCTAAAAATCATATAATTTACATACTATTGTGCTGAGAATCACCAGTAAAAGAAAAATTGTTCCCACCACAGTATTTTTTACCATGGTATTGGAGCTTAGTGCATCCTGCCCCCAGTTTTTCTATCAGTTTTTGAAAGGAAAGTGTCCATGATGACTGCCACCTGTTTTTTGTGTCAGAAGAATTTAGCTTGAAAAGTATGAACATAGATTTGAAAAGATCATCTACACATCTTCCCCCAAAACCTAAATACAATTCCAGGGACAATAGTTCTCAATGTAACAAAGAATTTTGCATAGTAGAACAATGCATGATCAATTTAGCCTCACTGCGGATGTACAGTTTTCAGTCAGATGATGTGGAGGTAAATGCCCTTTATCCATATAGGATTGTGAATAGTGTTTGGACTTAATTTCCATATAGCCTGCTGGGTTTGCAAGACTTGGTTCCAATCAAATGGTATATATGAGAAAGCTCTGTTTGAATCATACATAATGAACTCTTTATTCTGTTAGGATGTCATGGATTTGAAAGCACTTGGGTTTGATGTGGGAGAAGGTGTGAGTGAACCATATCTTCCTGGAGACACTGGAATATTTGTTACAAAAGTGGACAAAGGAAGTATTGCAGATGGTCGATTGAGGTACTGTGGCAATCACATCATTAACTGCAGATTATATATTTGTATTTATTTTAAAACTGAGATATACATATTGAAAGTTTTTATTTTACAAACAGCTGATGAGCTGTTGTATATGAGTAGCAGCTTATAACCACACTTATTTATAAGAGTACATCCACATAAGGCATGATCTCTAAATTAAGTACTTCTTTATCATCCCTCCAGACCAGCACAGAAACGGATGGGTTTACGCTCCTCTGCCAGCAGGTGGACACTGAGACACTGACTTTTGGCATCAGTACAAGTGGGCTGTGCAGTCCCTCTTACAATCAGTCTTTTCTCAGTCTCCAGCAGATGGAGTAGTCTGTTTGTGAAGTCTGTGCTGATGTTTGTTAATGCCTGTTGATCTTTCTTGTCCCTTTGTCTGTCCGGACTGAGCTTGGGGGACCCTCTTGGGGGTGTCACACTTGGAAGGGCTGAGTTTCTCCCCCCATTTCCCCTACCTTCCCAGGTTTTTCTGAATCTAGAGGAACCTCAACTGTACGCCTTGCCACTGATACCAGCACTGACTAGTTTAGAGTGCCTGTGGGTTCTGCTTTTTCTTAATACAGCTAGTTGGCTGTGAGAAGAAATAAAAAGAGAAAATAAGACACAAGAAATAAAGGAGCTTTGTATTGGGGAAAAAAATTAAAAAGAGGCCTGAGGCCACCATTTTTACACAGTGTTGTTGTGCATGGGTTTTTGATGCTTCCATTATGAATGCTTCAAAACAGAAAAGAGAGGCATAGCCAGTTGAAGGAAGAAGGTGTTGATGCCCCTGTACAGGTTATTGGTGAGGCCCCACTTGGAGTATTGTGTTTTGGAGACACTATCTGGCGAAGGATGTAAGAAGACTTGAAGCGGTCCAGAGGAGGGCAACGAAAATGATAGGAGGTTTGCGCCAGAAGACGTATGAGGAGAGACTGGAAGCACTGAATATCTGTCTGTATATGGCCGTTTGGGGGAGTATGGGCTGGAGATGGCTTCAATGGCTGGGAGGGTGTAGATGGGCTGCAGTAGGCTTTGATGGAGATTTCGGCAGTTGGAACCCAAGCACAATACCAGATAGAGCTTTGGATTCTTGCCCAGAAATAGCTAAGAAGAAAAAATTTAAAAAATTTAAATTGAATCAGGTTGGGCAGACTGGATGGACCATTCGGGTCTTTATCTGCCATCATCTACTATGTTACTCTCCTCTCATACCTTTGACAAGAAATGGATTGGTTGTAATTAGGGTTACCACTGGGTATGGCTGGGGTTGTGGGCAGGTGTGGATGGAGGCGGGATTATGTGTCCTATTTTTTGTTTTCACAGATATGGTATTAGGATTTTTTATATACCGCCTATCAAGGTTATCTAAGCGGTTTTAACAATCAGGTACTCAAGGATTTTCCCTATCTGTCCCGGTGGGCTCACAATCTATCTAATGTACCTGGGGCTATGGAGGACTGAGTAACTTGCCCAGGGTCACAAGGAGCAGCGCGGGGTTTGAACCCACAACCCCAGGGTGCAGAGGCTGTAGATCCAACCCCTGTGCCACACACTCCTCCATGGTAATTCTAGTTGTAATCCAAATTTAGAACACTTCAACAGATCTCATTTTTTTAATAAATATATGTTCTTTAGCACTCTCCAGACCAGTAGAGGTTAACTTTACGAATGGGTATATATCTAATCATGACCAGCAGGTGGAGACTGAAAACAAAACTTTGGGACAGTATATCCTAGCCCCTCCTCTCTATTTCCCTCAGTCTTCTTTCAGTCTCCAGCAGGTGTTGAGTGATCTGTACCCATCTCCCTTGGTAGGGCTGTTGGAATTTGTTTAGGGGGTTTATTGTCCCTGTTTTTAGCCGGACGGAGCTTGGGCGGACTCTGTTTGGGGGTTCGTCCGACCTCGGGGGTGTCAAACCCGGCGGGTCACGAGCGGGGTCCCTCCCCCCACTTCCTCCACCTCCCCACATTTTTTTAGAGGAGCCTCAGCAGTAAGCCTTGCCCCCTAAATCAAGCAAGGCATATTGCTTCGAGAGCCTGTGGAGTCTGTTCTGTAAAAAAAAAAAAAAAATCCTGAGGTAGTGCTGGTCTGGAGGGTTGTATCCCTTTAAGAAAACTGTATTTTACTGTATTTTTTCAACTAACCGGCACTTTTTTGCAGATAGGTCGCGTATGGAGCAATGAGCACTTCTAAAGGGAAAAAGTGCTCATTGTGCTCCAGACGCGAGGCACTCGCGGCCGGCCTGTGCAAGCGGTGTTCAGGCCGGTGCGGTGGAGGAGCTCCGTCGGCAGCGGCTGCAGGCGCCCAGAGCTCCCCGCCGATGGTGCCTCGCGAGTCGGCAGGGAACGGTGGGGAAGCCCGGTCTTCTCCGTCCGCCCACGGAGGGATTCCCCAAACCGCCGACGGTCGGGTTTTAGAGGATTCCCTCTCAGCTGATTTTTTGACAGCTGATGCCGGCTTGCCTGCTTTAGCGGCTGAGACTATTCAGGGTTCTCAGCCGCTTCAGGCTATGGAGGGAGCTTTTTTGGCGGGAAAACCGCCATCTTCTCTGTCTGGCCCCTCCATTTTGTCTTCCACCTCAGGTGACCTTCCCCCTGTTTTGACTATGCAGGGGCAAGGTTCTGCTGGGTCCCCTGCTGTGGCAGGGAGTCCCTTGGGACCCTCGGGGGGTTTTTCTCCTGAATTTTTCTTTTCTTTATGCAGAGCCTATTTTCAGGCGGCTGGGGGTCCCGGTTGCGCCCAGGGGGTTTCGGGGGGTGGGTTTTCCTCCGCGCTCCCTGCGGCTTTGCCTCTTTCGTCTGGCGTGACGTCCCCTCCGCCGCCTCCCTTGTCCAAGCGTCCGCGGGTGTCGTGGGACGAGAATTTGTGGTCGGAGGAACGGGTCGGTCTGGAGGAGGACCTGGACCCTTCTGAGGAGTTCCAGGACTCTCTGGAGGGGACGGAAGCTGGCGGCGGGTTGTCGGATTTCCCGTTCTCCAGTGACGAGGCGTCCGTGGTGCGCCTTTTTCAGAAAGATGAGCTGCCTGACCTTATTCAACAGGTTTCTTCGGTTTTGCGTTTTGAGGACGCCCCGCCGGAGACTCCGCGTGTGGGGGACCCCCTGTTACGGGAGATCCGTTCCGTTTCCCGCTCTTTTCCTATGCATCAGGATATTCGGGATATTATTCTGGAGCAGTGGAAAACGCCGGAGACGCCGTTTCGGCTGGCACGCAGCATGGCTCGCCTGTATCCCATTCCTGAAGGGGATCGGGCTACGTTAGCTTCGCCAGTCGTGGATGCGGTGGTCTCGGCAATTTCCAAGCGGCATACCGTGCCTGTTGAGGGCGGTTCTGCCTTGCGGGACCCTGAGGAGCGCAAATTGGAGAGCATCCTTAAGCAAAATTTTCAGGTCTCTGCCTTTGGGGTCCAGGCGGCTATTTGTGGGGGACTGGTCGCTCGCGCCGTGTTTCGGTGGGCGGAGCGGGTCTTGGATCGAGAGTCTGACGACTGGTCTCTGGTGGATCAGGAGGTTGCGAAGATTGAGATGGCGGCCTCATTCCTCTCAGATGCTCTATATGACTTGGTGCGGATCTCGGCTAAGTCTATGGCTTTTGGCGTGGCCGCAAGGCGTGTGTTGTGGCTGCGCGCTTGGGCGGCGGATGCTGCGTCCAAAGCTAAGCTTACTAAATTTCCCTTTCGGGGGTCGTTTTTGTTTGGAGAGGACTTGGATAAGTTGATTCAGACTCTGTCGGACTCGAAAGTTCCCCGTCTGCCGGAGGACCGTGCCCGCCCGGCGTCTCGGGGGGGTGCGGCCCGGGGGCGTTTGCGGGATTTTCGCAAGTATCGCCCTGGGCGTGGGGCTGCTTCTTTCCAGTCTCCGGGATTTTCCCGGGGTCGGTTCTTCCAGCGCATGCAGCCCTTTCGGGGGGCCCGTCGGGGGGCAGGGAATCCCTCCGCCGGTTCCCCCGCTTCCCGTCCTGCACAATGACGCCTTGCCGGCGCCCCCTTTGGTTCCGGTGGGGGCCCGGCTGCGCGAATTTTTCCCCAAATGGGCCGAGATCACGTCCGATCAGTGGGTCCTGGAGGTGGTGCGGGACGGTTATGCCCTGGAGTTCGCCCGCTCTCTGCCGGATTTTTTCCTCGCTTCTCCGTGTCAGACTCCGGGGAAGACGCAGGCTTTTCGCCAGACCCTTCAGCGCTTGCTAGATCTCAGGGCAGTTGTTCCGGTGCCCCCTCCGGAGTGGGGCACTGGCAGGTACTCCATTTACTTTGTGGTGCCCAAGAAGGAGGGGACCTTTCGGCCCATCCTCGATTTAAAAGGGGTCAACAGGGCTCTCAAGATTCCCTCTTTCCGTATGGAAACTCTGCGGTCGGTCATTCTGGCGGTTCAGCCGGGGGAGTTTCTCACTTCTCTCGATCTGACGGAGGCCTACTTGCATGTTCCCATTCGGGCCTCTCATCAGCGTTTCCTGCGCTTTGCGATCTTGGGTCGGCACTTTCAGTTCTGTGCGCTTCCCTTTGGGCTGGCCACGGCTCCTCGGACGTTCACCAAGGTGATGGTGGTCGTCGCGGCAGCCTTGCGGTCGGAGGGCATCCTGGTACACCCCTACCTGGACGACTGGTTAATTCGGGCAAAGTCGTTGCAGGAAAGCTCCCGGGTTACTGCTCGGGTGGTGGAGTTTCTCCGGTCGCTGGGTTGGGTGGTCAACCTTTCCAAGAGTCGGTTGGTCCCGGCTCAGCGTCTGGAGTACCTAGGGGTGCTGTTCGACACCTCCTTGGGGAAGGTCTTCCTCCCAGAGGGCCGGGTGAGCAAATTGCAATCTCAGATTCGCCTGGTTTTGGCGTCCCGGTGTCCTCGGGCGCGAGATTTCCTCCAGGTCTTGGGGTCGATGGCGGCGTCCCTGGACGTGGTGAGGTGGGCGCGGGCCCACATGCGTCCTCTCCAGTATGCTCTGCTCCGGAGGTGGTCTCCCCAGAGGCACGGGATGGATGTTCCGGTTCCCCTGCGAGGCTTGGCGCGCTGCAGTCTGCGTTGGTGGCTCCAGACCCCTCACCTAGTTCAGGGGGTGGGTCTGGATCTCCCGCAGTGGACGGTGCTCCTGACGGATGCGAGTCTCCTGGGTTGGGGGGCTCAGTGTTTGGGTCACTCAGCTCAGGGCACCTGGTCCGCGGAGGAGGCCGCCTGGTCGATCAACGTGTTGGAGACCAGAGCGGTCCGTCTGGCGCTGTTGGCTTTCCACTCCCTGTTGCTGGGCAAGTCGGTCAGAGTGCTGTCGGACAATGCCACGGCGGTGGCTTATGTCAATCGTCAGGGGGGCACCAAGAGCACTCAGGTGGCGCAGGAGGCGGCTCTGCTCATGGTTTGGGCGGAATCCCATCTGCTGGACCTCTCGGCCTCTCATATAGCCGGAGTAGACAATGTTCAGGCAGACTTCCTCAGTCGTCACTTCCTAGATCCAGGAGAGTGGTGTCTCGGCGCCGAGGCGTTTCAGTTGATAGTGCAGGCTTGGGGGCAGCCCCTGATGGACCTGATGGCCACGGGTGGCAACGCCAAAGTGCCTTGCTTCTTCAGTCGTCGCAGGGACGGTCTGGCCGAGGGTCTGGATGCTCTGGTCCAGCAGTGGCCAACGGAGGGGCTGTTGTATGTGTTCCCTCCTTGGCCGCTGGTGGGCAGAGTGCTTCTTCGCATTGTTCACCATCCGGGTTTGGTGGTGCTGGTGGCGCCGGATTGGCCTCGCCGTCCGTGGTATGCGGATCTGGTGAGGCACCTGGTAGCGGATCCTCTTCCTCTGCCTCTCTCGGACGACCTTCTGATGCAGGGTCCCATTCCCATGTTCGACCCGTCTCCCTTCTGTCTTACGGCGTGGCTCTTGAAAGGGGTCGCCTTAGCAAGAAGGGATATTCAGACAAGGTGATCTCTACACTGTTGGGGTCCCGGAGGCTTTCTACCTCTCGGGCTTATGTGCGGGTTTGGCGTCTCTTTGAGGAATGGTGTCGGGCGCGGGGAGTGACCTCTTTTCGCGCTTCTCTGCCTAACATTCTGGAGTTCTTGCAGGATGGCCTGGATAGAGGCCTGGCTTGGTCTTCTCTCTGGGTTCATCTTGCGGCCCTGTCGGCTTTTCGAGGGTTGGTGTCAGGTCAGCGTTTATCGGCTCTTCCTGATGTGATTCGGTTTTTGCGGGCGGCCAAGTTGCTTAGGCCTCCCCTACGGCCCTCGGTTCCCTCTTGGGATCTTAATCTGGTTCTCTCTGTTTTGGTGCGTCCGCCTTTCGAGCCCTTGGACGACTGTTCTTTGAAGGACCTTACTTTGAAGGCGGTCTTTTTGGTGGCCATTACTTCTGCTAGGCGTGTTTCTGAGCTGCAGGCTTTCTCTTGTAGGGCTCCCTTCTTGGAGTTTTCTAGGGAGCGGGTCGTCTTGCGGCCTGTTCCTTCCTTTCTGCCGAAGGTTGTTTCTCCTTTTCATGTCAATCAATCGGTGGTTCTCCCGGTCTTGGGTGGTCGGGAGGGCTCTTCTGAGCAACGGCAGCTGCGCAAGTTGGATGTCGGTCGGGTCCTTCGCTCTTATGTGCAGCGGACCCAGGAATTCCGGAAGTCCGATCATCTCTTTGTCCTCCTGGCGGGTCCTCGTCGGGGAGCTGGCGCTTCTAAGGCTACTATTGCGCGCTGGATCAAGGAGACGATTGCTTCCGCTTATCTTCTGAAACAGCAGCCTGTTCCGGAGTTTCTCAAGGCTCATTCCACTCGGGGTCAGGCGGCTTCTTGGGCTGAGTCGTCGCTCGTGCCTCCAGTGGATGTTTGTAAGGCTGCGGTTTGGTCCTCCTTGCATTCCTTTGTTCGTCATTATCGGGTTGATGTGCAGGCGCGTCGGGACGCGGTGTTCGGTGAGCGTGTACTGGTATCGGCCCTTCGGGGGTCCCGCCCGTGAGAGGGACTGCTTTGGTACGTCCCATTCGTAAAGTTAACCTCTACTGGTCTGGAGAGTGCTAAAGAAGGAGAAATTAGGTTCTTACCTGCTAATTTACTTTCTTTTAGCTTCTCCAGACCAGTAGAGGTCCCCACCCTGTCTGTTGTTGTTGTTGTTGGGGCTGTTGCGCGGGCAGTTTTTGGTTTTTGCTGCGGGTTCTAGTATTTTTCTAGGGCCGGGGAGAATTGAAGAACAGCGGCTGTGGCTCGGCTGGCTTAGCTGGCGAGCTGTGGGGACATTCTTCCTTCGGGAATTTCTCCTCTGCATTTTCCAACAGCATTTTGGGTATGTTATTTGTTACTCCTTTCGGAGTATTGTTTTTTCTCTCTGTTGTTTTCCAGTTCTTGGTTCTGCTTGGCTATTCGGCAGACTGAGGGAAATAGAGAGGAGGGGCTAGGATATACTGTCCCAAAGTTTTGTTTTCAGTCTCCACCTGCTGGTCATGATTAGATATATACCCATTCGTAAAGTTAACCTCTACTGGTCTGGAGAAGCTAAAAGAAAGTAAATTAGCAGGTAAGAACCTAATTTCTCCTTTTGTGGTGAGTGTAGGCAATGTATGATATGAGAAGAGCCTTGTTTATTTTCCTTTGTAGGAAGAAGAATGCTTTAAGATGAATACTGATTCATTCCTATGAAGAATTAAGGCAATAAAAGGCTTTTATCCATCATAGAATGTTTAACTTTAAGAAATTTATTTATAGCCAGTATTAAATAAATTTAAAGCTTATAGGGAATCAAATTGTACAATTTCCTCTCTTCCTAAATATATAATCAAGTCTTACCATGTATAACCCGGATTTCACAAACTCTTTCTAACTTTCCTTAGAGTGAATGATTGGTTACTGAAGATAAATGATGTGGATCTCACTAATAAGGACAAAAAGCAGGTTATTAAAGCAGTACTGAATGGAAGTGGCATTATTAACATGGTGGTCAGAAGGAGAAAGTCTCTAGGAGGGAAATTGATAACACCTCTGCACATTAGTCTTGCTGGGAATAAAGGTAATACATTCTTGAATGTCTGAAATTAATACACAGAAATACCAAATGCCAACTCAGAACCATTGCTGAAATTTCATGTTTGAATTTTATATTTATAGATTCTCTTCAAAGCATTTACAAACATATTAATTTTAATAGAAATCTAATAACACAGGTCAACACATCATTTTCATCAGAGTTAATGTTGGTTGGGTTTTGTAGTATTTTTCATGCTGATTTCAAATCTGTGTTTAGTTTTCACTAGCACGTCACATTTTTGTGATGAGGCTCATTATATACAATTATAAACGTTAATTGGGCGATATATCATATGTTTATAGGATAAACGTATAAGGAGGGTTGACAACAGTTGTCTTATTTTTTATGCTTCAGACATTATTTACTGTGATTAATATCAGTCTTTATCATGCCAAGACATTATACTAATCATCCAGATCAGGTGTCTCAAAGTCCCTCCTTGAGGGCCGCAATCCATTCGGGTTTTCAGGATTTCCACAATGAATATGCATGAGATAAGAACATAAGCAGTGCCTCTGCTGGGTCAGATCAGAGGTCCATTACGCCCAGCAGTCTGCTCACGCGGCGGCCCATCAGGTCCAGGACCTGCATAGTAATCCTCTATCTGCACTGTTCAATCCCCTTTTCCTTCAGGAAATCATCCAATCCCTTCTTGAAACCCTGTAGCGTACTCTGTCGTATCACACCCTCTGGAAGCGCATTTCAGGTATCCTCCACCCTTTGGTTGAAGAAGAACTTCCTAGCATTGGTTCTGAATCTGTCCCTTCTTAATTTTTCCAAATGCCCTCTCGTTCTTGTAGTTTTCGAAAGTTTGAAAAATATGTCCCTCTCTACTTTCTCCATGCCCTTCATGATCTTGTAAGTCTCTATCATATCCCCTCTAAGCCTCCGCTTCTCCAGGGAAAAGAGGCCCAGCTTCTCTAATCTTTCGGCATATGCACTGCTTTGGGGAAATCCTGAAAACCCGACTGGATTGCGGCCCTCAAGGAGGGACTTTGAGATCCCTGATCCAGATAGTTTCTATTACGTCTGTGGTTCATTCACGATGAAAGCACAATGTCGCCCAATTACCATAGAACTGAAGAAGGTATACAAATTGTACTTTGGCTGTCTACTGGGTGACCAGGATAAGTCTTGGGCTCCACATATCATCTGTACCAGTTGTTCTAACGGACTTCGTGACTGGATCAATCGACAAAAGGCAGTGATGTCATTTGCAATCCCAATGATATGAAGGGAACCGCGAGACCATATTAAAGATTGCTACTTTTGCCTTGTGAATACAAGTGGATTCTCAGCTAAAACTAAGCACAAAATTATATATCCTACTCTGGATTCTGCTATTAGGCCTGTTTCTCATGATGACTCACTGCCTGTCCCTGTACCTCTGAGGAATGTGAAGATGATACAGCAGCTGGTCACAATCCAGAATTATTTGATCCTGATTAAGTGAATGATGAAGATTCAGAGCTAGAGACCTTTACACAAGCTGAGCTAAATGATCTTATTCGTGATCTAAATCTTTCAAAAGAAAAAGCAGAATTTCTTGCTTCAAGGCTTAAACAAAAACACTTGCTTGCAAAAGATGCCAGCATAACTCTTTACAGAAAAAGGAATCATAACTTAACAACATTTTCACTGTAAATGGCTCATTGTGCTTTTGTCATGACATCAACGGGCTCTTCAACAGTTTGTCCAGATGAATGGCATCTCTTCATTGATTCTTCACAGAGAAGCTTGAAGGCAGTGTTACTGCACAACAGAAATTCCAAACCAAGTATACCAATTGCCCATTCTGCTCATCTAAAGGAGTCTTATGAGAATATGAAGAATTTACTAGAAGCAATCAGTTATAAAACACAAGAGTGGAACATCTGTGGTAATCTGAAGGTCATTGGCATGCTAATGGGAATGCAAGAAGGATTCACTAAATAATGTTGTTTCCTGTATTTGTGGGATAGCAGATCTACAGCTGAACATTATATCAAGCGTGTCTAGCAACTGAGGGATACCTATAACCCAGGGACAAGCAGTGTGAAATTTGTGCCATTGGTGGATCCTCATAAAATATTTCTTCCACCTCTTCATATCAAGCTGGGGTTGATGAAGAACCTGGTAAAGGCCATGGGTAATGCAAACTTGCCAGGTTTTCAATATCTTGTTAAGAAATTTCCCAAAAGCAGCACTGCAAAACTGAAGGAAGGGATATTTATAGGCCCACAGATCAAGTCCGTTATGCAGGATGAAGATTTTAAGCAACTGCTCTCAGCAGCTGAGCTTGAACTTGGGAGGCATTCAAGTGTTTAATGGAAAACTTTCTGGGCAACCATAAGTCTCATTCATACAAGGAAGGAGTTCAGAATCTTCTTGACTCATATCAGAAACTTGGCTGTTGCATGTCATTAAAAATACACTTTTTGCATTCACAGCTTGACTTTTTTCTGGAAAATCTTGGTATTGAGAGCGACGAGCAAGGAGAGTGTTTTCACCAGGACATTGAGTTAATGGAGTGTTGCTACTAAGGTTTCTGGAATGAGAGTATGATGGCTGACTACTGTTGGATGTTGTGCCATGACAATCCAGACACAATTCACAAAAAGAAATCATACTCTAAGCATTTTTGAAGAAATATTGGTTGCTAAGTGACACAGTCCAGTATAATTATGCTATGCTGTGTGCTTATTTGATGTTGGACCGAAGATACTACAACATTTCTTTAAATTGATGCTACAATTCTTAAAACCCTGTATGCTAAAATGCTGTAAACATTAGTCATAACTTTAAAAGTTTACGTGACTGAAAAAAAAAACTAATAACAGATCTGAAATCAGCATGAAAAACTGATTTAGAAAAATATGCTGTGTTGTCAGATGATTCTTAAAAAAAATTTTTTTGTTGTTGCCTTGTGTAATAGGTGTGTTTACCTTTACATATTGTAAATGTAAAAAAAAAGTTCATCTATATTTTTAATTGGGTTACTGGTTGTGCAAAGTATCTAGCAGAATCATACTATCCTTCCCTCATTTATTGAATTTACCTGTAAACCGTTTCGAGCTCTGTCTTTATGGAGATGATGCAGTATACAAACTTAAGGTTTAATTTAGTTTAGTTTAGAATGAATTTTCAGAGCCTTCTAGTAAAGACTGAGAATGTTTCCAGCATGCGGGAGACTTCTAAACTACATGAGCATATTAAACAGGTTCTGATTGCTTTGCTGTGCTACACCATTATAGTGGTGGACCAGCGTTAAGACTTCACAAGTGATTTTTAAAATGCTAAAAATGTGCTCCTTGAGTTGAAATGTATGCTAAATTTTTTATTTTCCTGTTAGGGTCTTGTGACTTCAAAACAAAGTCTTTTTTTTTTGGTGGGGGGGAATGTTCCATTGGTAAAAATGGCACTTAAAGTAATAACTTACACCAGAACCATTTTGTTTTAGGGACTTGACTTATACAGTTGCTTGGCAGAAGATTGTAGACTTCTGCATCATTTGTTTGATATTAAGAAAAAGGTGAAAGCATTCTTCTCTAAGCAAGCTTAAATATAGTTTTAATATAATTTTAGATTACCGTTAAAGTTGTTTTATTGTGTCTGTCCTTTATGTACATTTAACTGTAATCCAGTAAGGGCATTGGACTGCTGGACTAGAAGTATATTTAAACAAATAATTTTTCTGCACTGCTGCAGTTTTGCAGGTGCTTTTCTGTTGGGTTTTTTCTAATGACAGTACATTATACAGTTTTGTATAGACTCTTTAGCTGCATCAATGGTTTTAGGCTATTCATTTAGCATGTTGGTCTCAGGCGCTGATCTCTGTTTTCTTTTGTCTTCTCTTAACTAACTTGCTAGGGTCTCCTGACCATTTGACATTTCTTCTTTTTCCATGCTCACCATCCATCTTCTATCTAAGTATATGTATTACTCCCCAAATTCAAGTTTATTTATGGCTTGATATACCGATCATCACATGTATCTGGATGGTTTACAATATTAAAATTTGGAAAAATCTAATAAAGGTAGACAAAAGGTAGAAAAAAATAATTTTATTTTCTATTTTGTGATTAGAATATATCAGATTTGAAATATGTGTCCTGCTAGAGCTGGAGTTAGACATAACTGGGGACCACAAAGCCCAGGCTGTGCTTCTTTAGCTTCCAGCTATCTTAGGGCTCTCTCTGACCAGGGGGCAGTTGCCCTAATTGCACTCCCCTAACACTATTCCTGTCATGTGTGACTGTGGTATTCTGTTAGCATGATTTTTCTGTGTAGTATTCTATAATAATTTGGCTTATTCAGTTTTCTCGATATTGGAGGGGATATTTGGGGAGGGGAGACAGGTTTTTGTTGATCCTTGCTCTGTATTATTTGTGTTTATAAAATGACAATTTATACAGAATACTGTTTCTTTTTATACTTTAATAAGTTCAATATAAAATCATAACTATCTGAGGCTTGTGCGAATAGGATAAGATGGTTTTCAGGGACTGGGACTGAGCTTGCAGGGACAGGGACAGATTTTTCCCCTTGTCATTCTCTAGTTCTGAGCATATCCTGTCTGGTTTGGCACCTCTAGTGTTATTGTCATGCTGATGCAGGGGAGGAAAGGGAGAGATCAAGGCAATTTGCTGCTGTATTTGGCTGGCTTGTAGGGAGCGAGATAGGTTTTAATTTATATTGAAAACTCAATCAAAAAAAGGATGAAAGAAACTCACTACATATCAAAAAAGCAAACAACAAATTCAGAATAAAAGTGGGAATAACTGTCCAACTAAGCAAAAAGTGTCTTATACTTCTATAAGTATAATTCTTTATTTATATATATAAAAAGTGGGAGAAAAAGACCTTAGCAGGTCCAGTGCAGAACTTTCATAATTGTGCACAGTGCTGCATGCAATGAGAATCATTATTTATAATCATTGGCCCAAAAATTCCCATGAAAATATTTGTTAATCAAAATGGGGCTCATTTTCAAAGCATTTAAACCAGGGGTGCCCAACACGTCGATCGCGATCGACCGGTAGCTCAGGAAGGCAACGTGAGTCGATCGCAGAGCCCATCCCGGGCTCCGTGATAGACTCGTGTTGCCGTCCCGATCTACCGGGCCTATCAGCCTTCCTCTCACCGATGTCAAAGACGCCGATGCCGGGCATTAGGCTGTTTTTTTTGTCATTTCGGGGGGGGGGGGGGGGGAGCGTGGCAGCAGCAGCCTGAAAAAAAAATCATCCTGGCCGGGGTCGGTGTCATGCTCCGGAGCTTCTACAGCCTTCCTATCTCCCTCTCCCTTCTACCTGCTTCCGGCCACACCACCTGCTCCGCGGCTCTCTTCGGCAACTCAGCAGCAGCGATCGACACAAGCTTCTGACGTCGGGGCCTACCCTCTGCGAGTCCCGCTTGTTTCAACTTCCTTTTTCCACAAAGGCGGGACTCGTAGAGGGAAGGCCTCGATGTCGGCAGCTTGTCTTGATCACCGCTGCTGACGAGTTGCTGAAGAGAGCCGCGAGCAGGGGGGTGTTGCCAGGTTCAGGTAGAAGGGAGAGGGCCAGATGCAGGAATCGTGGGTGAGTGAGGAGAAGAGAGAGAGAAAGAGAGAGGGGAGGGAAACAAAAGGAAATATTTCATACTGCGCTGGGAGGGAGGGTGGAAAGATTCTGGCTACAGGGTGCAGTAACAAAGGAAAAGGGGGGAAAGCTGAAAATGGAGATAGTGACACAAAGGGTAAGCAGGACCTACTGAATAAGGATAGAGATACAGAGGGGACATGAAGAGGAGGTGAAATAGAGACATAGAAGTAATGCTGAAAAAGTGGGAGGGGAGATAAAGACATTGAAAGGGCAAATGGTGAACATGGGGTAAAGACAAGGACAGAGACAAATGAAGATTCTGAAAAAGTGGTGAGATAGGGATATAGGTGAGATGGACACAAAGAAGGGTGATGCTGGAAAATAGGTGGAATGGTAATTCTGACAGACACATGCTGGATCAAGGAGAGATGGGGCTCAGGGTGGATGGAATGAGGAGAAATGCCTTGTTTTCCCGGAACTTCCTCTCCTACGTCAGAATTGACGTCAGGGAGCGGAATGCTGGTCAGCGCGACATTTCTGCAGGGAAAGCTTGGGACGGCGGTGGCTTGGGGGCTGTTCCCCGATGGCGGTGGCAGAAAACCGAGTGGCTTGGGGGAGGGCACGGAGAAAGAAAGAAAGGGGGCAGACAGGGAGATAGAAAGAAGGGGGAACAGGGAGACAGAAAGAAAAAGTTGGGGGAGAGAATGAGGTCTGGAGGAGAGGAAACATACAGGAGGCTGAAAGAAAGGAAGAAAGATTGGATGCACAGTCAGAAGAAGAAAGTGCAACCAGAGACTCATGAAATCACCAAACAGCAAAGGTAGGAAAAATGATTTTATTTTCAATTTAGAGATCAAAATGTGTCTGTTTTTAGAATTTATATCTGCTGTCTATATTTTGCACTATAGCTCGCTTTTACTAAATCGCAATAGCGTTTTTTAGCGCAGGGAGCCTATGAGCATTGAGAGCAGTGCGAGGCATTCAGCGTAACTCCCTGTGCTAAAACCTACTATTGTGGTTTAGTAAAAAGGGAGGGGGTGTATTTGTCTATTTTTGTATTTTGTTACTGAGGTGACATTGCATAGAGTCATCTGCCGTGACCTCTTTGAAAAAACCTGGAATATGAATAATTAACATTTTCTCTGCCTTTCAGTGTGCTTTGTGGGTTTTTCTTAATTTTATTGTTGGTAGATCATTTTGACTTAGTCATTATAAAAGTAGCTCGCAAGCCCATAAAGTGTGGGCACCCCTGATTTAGACACATAAAATACCATAGTAACCTATGGTACTTTGTGTTTCTAAATTCTTTGAAAATCAGCCCCAAGTATCTTGATTTAGTTGAAAAAATACCTTCATACTACTAAAATGTCCATTTCATACATTCCCCAAAAACGGTAATACTAAATCAAAATGACAGCACTTATCTGGAAAATGAGTCCCTGCGTGGATCTCCGTTTCACTGAATGGCTTCTTCAGGAGAAATTGCTCTCCATTAATTTCGTGCCAGCAAACTCACTGGCATTGTTTGGTGGGCAACCTACCTGACAGCGTAGCCACAGCGATGGTTCCTGAGAGTGCCGGTGAGTTTGCTCTAACAGAATTTATTCAAACCTCAATTTTTTTTGTTTCTGGTGACTTTAGTCGTGTTTTCCTGCAGGTGGTCACACATGTTAAACCTGAAATTTGTCATTAGTGTATCCTATTTTTAAACCAAAACTTTAATAAGTAAATATATTTTATACCATCTGATTTTTATATTTATCTGTGGGAGAGCAAGAGGAATGTTTGATTTGGTTTATTATGTCTTTATTAATAAGTCTGAAATACTGTGTCTTTATTATCACCTCCACCCCACCCCCAATGTTCACAGATAGTGGAATCAGTCTTGAGAGTGGTGTGTTAGTTTCTACCATAGTGCCTGGAAGTCCAGCTTCTAGAGAAGGGACACTAACTGTGGGTGACAGAATTATTGCTGTAAGTATGTTCAGAATCTTGCAAAACTATGTACTGTAGTTATAATCTTTATTTATTTATTTAGATTTTTATCCCGTCCTCCCAGTACCTCAGAACGGCCTACATGCAAACATTCACAATACAAAGACTATACAGTAGTTTAAGTACAAGGACTATACGGCAATTTAAGTACAGGTTAAGATTGAACTATACAGCAATTTAAGGAGGGGATCAGAAAGGAGAAGGAAGGGGGAGTTTAGGGGGGGTGAGAGGTAGATTGCAGTTGTAATTTTAGTTGAAGTGGAGGGTCTTCACCGCTTTCCGGAAGGTCATCAATGAGTTCTGTAATCTGATTTGTGGGGGGAGTTGGTTCCAGAGTTGGGGGATGAAGTGGCTGTAGGAGCATTTTTGGGCGGTTTCTGACAGGAGGAACCTTCCTGGGGGGGATGCATAGGCGTTTCTCCATGTCTGAGCGGAGGGGGCGGGTGGGGGTGTACAGGGTTAGCTTGGATTCTATGTAGGCAGGGGTGGTGGCGTAAATACTTTTATGTGCTATTACCATGCAGTAAAAATGTCATGCTTCACTAATACAATTTCTCCAAAAGAACTGCTTTCATTTTGTGCTTGCGTGATTGATAAATTAAGTATCACTGCTTAAGTTATTACACAATTAATTTGAGTCCTATGATGGTGTGCTGGCAGAGGTTGGTTAACCTATGCCTTGTCGTGTAAAGCAGTGGCTCCCAACCCTGTCCTGGAGGACCACCAGCCAGTCAGGTTTTCAGGATAGCCCTAATGAATATACATGGAGCAGATTTGCATGTCTGTCACCCCCATTATATGCAAATCTTTCTAAAGGGCATGATTAGGCAGAATTCAATCGAAGGCAGTCCTCTGAGAAGCCCTTCCTAATTATCCCCTTTAGAGGCTTGTCTTAGTTAAAATGCAGAAACTTTTCAGTAAGAGCATATCATATAACCAGCAATTCTCTTTAAAATGTTTCCAGATACTAATCATCTCCGATATTCAATTAAATTGCAACTCCTCACTTTATTCTCACCTATCTTAAATCTTCTTGGTTATAGCCTTGCTATCTTGAATTAAAGCTCCGATTTGTTTTTCATTGTGCGCCTGTTTAATTTTGTTCATCTGATATACACTTCATTGCAAAAATAACAAGATTGTTTACAATAGCCAAAATTATACAAACAGCCTTCAATATCTTTTTTTTAAATCTTTATTGAGTTTCTAAAGCTAACAAAAATGCAATACAATATCTATACAAATAATAGTAATTATATATGCACTTATAATCAATCAGAATCCATACAACATAAAAAAAAACACCCAAACAACATTTTCATAAGGGAATAGAACCATACAAAATAAATACCCCCCTCCTGCCCTCCCTCCCCCCCCCTGGGTGTGTGTGTATTATACCAACAGAAACAGCCTTCAATATCTTATAAAATCCAGAAAGTAAAGCTATTATTTTGTATGTCTGTACAGCACTGCATATATTCATATTTTGTGGACTATATTGTTTTTTTACAGAAACTTTGAGGATGCAGTTAATCAGTGGCATAGCCAGATGGCCAATTTTGGGTGGGTCAGAGTCCAAAGTGGGTGGGTCAGAGTCCAAAGTGGGTGGGCACAGAATTTGTCCTGCAAACCCAAAATATTCAGTACTTGACTGAGCTGACAGGAATCCCTAAGCCCTGCAAGCTGAAGACCTTTCAAACAGCCAGCACTCATCCAAGCAGTAGCCACTGGCAGCCTCCCCCGATTGTTGCTACTGCTGGCAGGTTGCGCATACTCAGTATTTGCGCAGGCGTAAAAACTGAACATGTGTGGTAGGGCTGGTTCAACATCAACTTGAGGAGAGTGCAGCTGCTGCTGTTTGGAAGAGTGCTCATGTAGTAAATCTAGGCTGAAGATAAAATAAATGATTGCAAATAATTTGCCACTTGATATTTCTGGCTACTTGGCTTGATGGCTTTCCATACAAATGAACTTACCCAATGCTTGATTGGCAGATTTATTAAACAAGCTCTGAATTTAATATACATCTGTTATCGGGGATAAATGTACTTGCTAATATGTTTCATGCAATTTGTTTTAATATTTATGGCCTCATCTCAATTACATACATTAGCAACTATCTGAGAATCGTCCAAAACGCTACAGTCCGTCTCATTTATGACCTCAAGAAATCAGACCATGTAAGCCCATATTACAAAAAACTACACTGGCTGCCTGTGGAAGCAAGGGTCATTTTTAAGTTTGTTTGCCTTGCTTCAAAACCATGACAGGTTCATCCCCAACCTATCTGTTTCACCAATTCGAATTCCCAGGCACAACTAATACACGCAGTACCTACTTGTTCGCTTTTCCATCCCTAAAGGGCTGCACCTACAAGAGATATCTCGATAGAACATTATCTTTCCAAGCAGGCAAATGGAACAAATGTTTAACCCACTTCACTTTCGTACCAAACGTTTAGGAAGTCAATAAAAACTTATCTCTTTGACAAATTTCTCTGACCCCACTTCAACCTGATGTACTTCCAAAACACTTCTAGATAAACCTTACTAAACTTAACATGCCAATGTAATTTCAAAAGTTCCCTGCAATGTCGCTGTCTGTATACAGTCTCTTCCCTTGTAAACTGCTTAGAACTGTTTGTGGTATGGCAGTATATAAAAATAGTTATTATTATTATTATTTTGGGCCTGATCTCAGCAACACTGTGTACGCAGAAGGTATGATCTATATGCCAGAGAGACTCATTAGGTTTACATAATTTTTTTTAACATTTCTAAACACTGTAACTTATATAAGAGAGTGACTTATAGTCTGGAAAATATGTTATTTGCCTCCTATTAAAGCTGCTGTAGTCATATACATTTCAAATGTCTGAAAATTGCTCCAGCCAAGTTTATAAAAGTATAATTCTTGAGAAATAAAAATGTTAATATTGGGTAATCTCTATGCCATTTACAGAATTCTGGAAATACACTTATCAACTTTTGGGATAAATAGATGTCATGGTGAAATGTGTCTGAAAGGAAGAGGTACAGCATTTTTGCCCTAGATCTGAGGTCAAATGAAGATTAGGCCAAAGAGTCTTATCCAAGCCCTGAGGGAAAGGGATGGCATCTTCAGTCACAGTCAAGGTTCTGTAGGGGTCTGAGAGGTAGAAGTAATTCTGCAGAAAGGAGAAAAAGACTACTGTAAAGGGAGGAGGAGAGGAGAGTAAAAGGACTGAGGGGGAAAGGAGAGAGAGTAAAATAGATGCAGAGAGAACTACAGTTGTCAGAAAAAAAGAGGTTAAGAATGGAGAATGAATGAAGAGTGAGAATTTGGAGGGGCTTAACTCACTAGGCAAGAAATGGAACTACCATGTACCCAGATCCTCTAAAGAATAAAATAAAATGCATTATTGCAGACAGGATTATCTGGAGCCTGCATTTTGATCTCTGAAAATAAGTTCTGGGGGAATTTTGATTCTTTGGTAATGTTTTGTTATAAGAACTACATCACTGTTCGCCCAATAACTACTGAAAGAAAATAGTGTGACATTTATTCTCTGTTATCCCTTCTCATGATATTGGCTATCAGTGGTTGTGAGCAGGGAGTTTACAATCCATTGCCAATTCACTTTATTGAATTAGATGATTAAACATATATGTCATAAAATATATCCCTACAAGATCTGGAATAATTATATACTAAGTGACCATTAACAGCATACACATTTAAGATACTTATAAAGCAAGCATTCATCTTTTGATTAATATCTCATTTGGCTTAAAGGATCTATTATTCTGCTTACCAGAAGGTAATGGTAAGACCCAGTTAATGAAAGGCAAAGGCTATTAGTCACATTTCTCATGTCACTGTCAAGAGGACTTCGGCTTTTAGAAAATGGAATTTAGAAAGAAACAAGTGGGGAAACATACAGAGTATAATTCATAGAATTCTTTCCAACCTTTCTCAGTGCATAGAGTATGTACATCTTTACCTCTGTGCTTCTAACCTGGAGGGGAGAAGGAAGGGGGGGAGCAATTGGGGTGATACCCAAACACGCCTTTGGTTTGGAAAGAATAGACAGCAAAACAAAGGGAATCATCAACAGCCAAAGAAAGTAGTCTGCCACAAGATGATGTTGTAAGTACAGTGGTACCTCGGTTTACAGTGCACCGGTTTGCGAGTGTTTTGCAAGACGAGCAAAACATTAGCAAAATTGGTGCCTTGCAAACCGAGCTTGCCTCGATGTACGAGCACCCTCCCGCTCGCATCGCCCCCTCCGCCGCGATCCGACATCCTCCCCGTACCCATCACCCACCCAAACACATCACTTACCCCCCATCGGGCACCGGCACCAACGCACAAGACATGCCGCTGCCCGAAGATCTGTCATCCTTTTTGCTGGGCCTTGAGCATCTGCGCATGCTCAAGGCCTTAGTTCCTGCTCTCTCCGAGATTCTTGGAGATCTTGAGAATCTCGGAGAGAGCAGCAGCTAAGGCCTTGAGCATGCGCAGATGCTCAAGGCCCGCAAAAAGGATGACAGATCTTCCAGCACCGGCACCAGCATGTCCTGTGCGTTGGTGCCGGGTGCCAGATGGGGGGTAAGTGATGTGTTCGGGTGGGTGATGGGTGCGGGGAGGATGTCGGATCGTGGCGGGGGAGCAATACGAGCTGGGAGGGGATGGCAGATCATGCAGGGAGGGGCCTTCGTGAGCCGGGGGGGGAGCAATGCCAGTTCTCGGGGGGGGGGGGGGGGGTAGAGCAGTGCCACTGGCCTCGGGGGGGGGGGAACGAATCAAGCGAGTTTCCCTTACTTTCTATGGGGAAACTCACTTTGATATACGAGTAATTTGGTTTACGAGCATGCTTCTGGAACGAATTATGCTCGTAAACCAAGGTACCACTGTACATTTTAATGAAGGAGTTAACATGGCCCATGTTTCAGCATGTTACCTGTGTTGAGATCTGCTTGAAAATTGTATAAATTATTATCCCAGGACAAGCAGGCAGCATATTCTCACATGTGGGTGATGTCATCCATGGAGCCTCGATGTGGACAGCTGCAAAAGCACTGTTGCACTTTAAGAACTTAAGAAAGTTCACGACTGACCGCACCATGCATGTGCACATCTCCTCAGTTTTCAATTTTCTGCAGAGCTACAAAGTCGTGTGTGAAACGTTCTCTGTTTTATTTTTGCCTTCCCACTCGCAAAATTTCAGATTTTTTCTTAATTTGTTTTTCTTTTCTACTTAATCGTTAAAAAAATAAAAATAAAAGGTTATTTTTAGCCGTTTATGATGGCAGGGCCTTTGCCTCCACCTCAGCCCTCGGGTTTCGATTTGGCTAAGGCGGTCTTCCCTCCCATGTCCCGCCCATTAACTGGCTTTGAAAAGTGTGGCAGGTGCCAGCGCACTATTTCCTTAACTGATCCCCACAAGTGGTGTATCCAGTGCCTGGGCCTAGACCACCGCATAGAGCCTTGTTTATGATGCTTGGCGCTTCAGAAGCATTCCATTAAAAGTCGCCTTATCCAACAAAAACTACTTTTCAGTACCATGGATGCATCACAGTTACCTTCGACTCCGTCCAAGCCCTCGACATCAAAGGCATCACCATCTTCTGAGGTGCCTCCCTCCATGTTGGTGTCGCAGACTATAGCTCCATCAGGTAAGCCAACTAAGAAGTCTCAGGCCACTAAGGTACAGAGTCTAGTCGTACCTGCTCGCTTCAACTTCGAAGGGTGCATCTTCATCCACGTCATCCTTTCGGTGCAGGCCTTTAAATTGGAGTTTGGGATTATGTTCCAAATGATCACTGAATAGGCTTCAAAGAAACCAAAAAAATATTACCAATACAATGAAAAACTCAAGTAGAATAATTGGTAAAAATAAAACCCTTTGATTCCCAACGAAGGATGACACCTGCAGTTTAAATTTAAAATTTAAAACATCCAGATAAGGGGATTTCAGTACGGGCTCAATTATCCCTTCGAATCACCAAAAGCCCTGACCAAAGGTCTAAATAAACCCTGCCCCATACATCATCTTTTCCCTTATTTCAAAACACTTTCCTGGTGCAGATGAATAAATATATAAATATAAAGTGCAGGTGTACATTCAAAGAAGGAAGAAAAAGGAGATATAAGATGTGCTTGAAATCCCCAGAAAAATCAGTAACGAATAAAAATCAATCAGTCATAAAACGGTGAAAGTCACAGTTGGATATCAAACCACTAAGATACAATTCAACTTAGCTGGATTCTCTCAAGTTCATGTCGCCACTATGTCTCCACTCGACAAGGCCCTGTTTCAAAATCTTCGTCAGGAGTGGGGAATACTGGAGGGATGAGAGAACTAGTCTATTAGTTAAGAGCAAGTATACAATCCTGCTCCGCTGACAACAACATAATCACACTGGAACTGGAGGCGAGAAAACAATGGTGTCAGAGGAATTCAAAGATGCTCTGGAGCCCTGCCAACAGCAGCATACTCAAAAAGGTAATAATGAATGTCTGACGTAAAAACTCACAGCTGAAAGATATAAAACATATATACGGGGCTGGAACTTGAGAGGATCCAGCTAAGTTGAATTGTATTTTAGCGGTTTGATATCTAACTGTGACTTTCACCATTTATGATTGATTGATTTTTATTCGTCACTGATTTTTCTGGGGATTTCAAGCACATCTTATATCTCCTTTTTCTTCCTTTTTTGAATGTACACCTTTATCTTATATTTATTCATCTGCACCAGAAAAGTGTTCTGAAATAAGGGAAAAGATGATGTACGGGGCAGGGTTTATTTAGACCTGTGGTCTGGTACTAGTCACCCATGAATACCTGCCCGGGACTTTTGGTGATTCGAAGGGATAATTGAGCCCGTACTGAAATCCCCTTATCTGGATGCTTTAAATCTTAAATTTAAATTTAAACTGCAGGTGTAATCCTTCATTGGGAGTCAAAGGGTTTTTTTTTTTTTTTTAACCAAATGATCACTCCCATGTCAGTTCCTCCAGTACCAGCCCAGCATGAGCGTTGCTTCATGCGAGATGCAGGTACTACCACTGCCTCATCAGTATCATCTTCTCGGAACCGATCATCGTCATCGAGCCATGCTTCTAGACACCATTCCTCAAGACACCAGTCTCCTTCCCCGAAGGTTTGCTCCTCAAGGCACCGATCTCCTTCCCCGAAGGATTGCTCCTCAAGGCACCGATCTCCTTCCCCGAAGGATTGCACCTCAAGGCACCGATCTCTTTCCCTGAAGGATCGCTCCTCAAGGCACCAATCTCCTTCCCCGAAGCATCGCTCCTCAAGGCACTGATCTCCTTCCCCGAAGCATCGCTCCTCAAGGCACCGATCTCCTTACCCGAAGCATCGCTCCTCAAGGCACCGATCTCCTTTAGGCTGTTTGTTTCTTGCTTGAGTTGTATTTTATTGAATTCATTGTTACTCTCGGAGGCCTGTTCATGTTTTAACTACATTACTGTTTACTCATTGTTTTAATTTCATCTGAGCAGATCAGAGACTTGTTTTTAGGGAATTCCCCATATCCTTCCTTTTCCTGTCTTCTGTAGGGCTGTTGCCAGCTTTGGTATGAACTGAAGGAGCAGCAGAGACTTTAAGAAGGAGGAGGAATTGAAAAGCTGTGATTGACCCCTTCTACAACATGCTTGTGAACACAGATGGATAACCCCTATAGTTCAGCATACCATCCCTATCTACTGGAAAAGATATTATCAAAGTAAGAACCTAATCTCTTTTTACAATGATTTTGGTACCAGTGCTTGAATAAATAAATGGAATGTTTCCGTCCAAATTGTTATATGATCCACATTATATCTATAGGAGTTCATCTTCATAGTGATGTGCATCATATCACAGAGCTACAAACAATAGCATGTAAGCTGGTTTCGTTTGAAAGTGTTATCCGACATACAGAATAATGAAAAGTTACTGTTACTGTTTTTATATTGCTGCCAATAATTTTCATAAAATTTCATTTTTCTCCTTTCAGATTAATGGGATTGCACTAGATAACAAATCACTGACAGAATGTGAAGCTTTATTAAAAAACTGTAGGGATTCACTTAGTATCTCATTGATGAAGGTAAGTGGGAGAAGCATGCTGACTTCCCTTATTCTGTTTTGCAGTACAGTAAAATATCAGTTAACCGGTACTCTGTTAACCGACACTCCAACCCAACTGGCAAAAAAAATCACCGGTGGGAAAAAAAAGTCCCCCAAAATGGCAGTGGTTCTGAGCCGCGAACCCCCGTCCCTTAAGCCTTAAAGTAGTAGAAATGATGGCAGTCCTGAGTTGAAAACCCCACCTCCCTCCCGACCCGAAGCAACCAGGAAAGAGAAGCTAAAAACCACATGAGGGAAGGAGAGATAGAAGGGAAGAAGACAGAGATGCCAGACCATGAGGGGAGCGGAGGGAAGAAGATGGGTGCCAAACCAATGGGGGGTGGGGAGGGAGAGGTGGAAGGGAGAGGCAGATAGTGGTTGGAAGGAAGAGAATGACGAGAAGATGAGGAAAGCAGAAACCAGACAGCAAAGGTAGAAAAAAAATTTATATTTCTTTTCTTTTTTTTGCTTTAGGATAAAGTGATATTGTTTTAGGATAAAGTAGTATTGTAGTTGTGTTCAGTATAAAACTATTCGAGACCTGTGTGGATGGAATCAGATGGTTTGCAGGGACGAGGACAAATTTTTTTCCCCATGTCATACTCTACTGCACAGCCCTGCAACTTTTACATGGGCCTAGCCCTTGCCCTGAAAACATTATCTTAAAATTTAGTAGTGCCATTCTCTGAGCCAGCGTGTTGGGAGGACTGATATCTGGGGGAGGGGGTGATAAAGTGATGCTGGGCCCACAGGGGGGGCAGAGAAAGGAAGGGATACTGGTATTAGAGGGGAAAGGGCAAGTTCAGTTGTAAGCAGCTCCTACCATTTAGAGGTCTTGAGTATTTTGCCCAGCTCACTCAATGGTAGCTAAGCTCCTGCCTAAGAGGGCATATGAGACCTCAGCAGAGTATGAATGGGAAACCTTCCTCGCTTCCCTACTGCTTCTGCTTCTCCAGATGAACAGCAGCAGCAAAACATTCTGAAGCAGTCTCAGAGCTACAGTCTCCATGCATGTGCTGTCAACTCTGCTGATCCCCTGCCTCAGAACAGGAAATTGACATCTGAAGGGGTGAGGATCTGGCAGTGCCAATGGTATGCTAATAGAGACTGCATTTCCAAGACTGCTTTAGGTTATTTAGGCAATGTTGCTGCTGATCTTGAGAAGCAGCAATGTGTGTGAAAAGGGAGGGAACAAAGTTATGAGGATAGATCAGGAGGGAAGAGAGTTGGATTTAGTGGATCATGATCTACTGTTAAACTGCTTGGACTCAATTGGGATCAGTGGTAAGGTACAAAATTGGTTCAGAAGGTTCTTAGAACAAAGAACATATAAAGTGTTTTCTGATGAGAAATATTCTCCCTCTTGGAGGAACTCATGCGGAGTACTGCAGGGCTCTCCTTTATCCCCAACGTTGTTTAATGTCTATTTAGTGTCCCTGGCGCATTTACTCCAAAGTCTAGAAGTAATGTTTTATATTTATGCAGATGACATCTCTATATTGCTACCTTGTAAGAACATCTCAAATGAATTGATTACTCAAATTTCTATAATCTTAGAAAAGGTAGAATTATGGATGCTACAGGTTAGTTTTGAAGCTTAATCCTGAAAAAACAAGGTGTTTTTTTTTTGGCAAGCCCTAATGAGAAAATTCAAGAAAAAAGTATCTAACTGAAGGGCTAAAATTTCGAGATAGCGTCTAATTTGAAAATTCTGGGGGTTACTTTGGATCGCACATTAACTTTTAGGAAACATACAGATTTATTAATTTAAAAAAGTTATGTGCTTTTATGGAAATTAAGAACCATTAAAAAGTTTTTTGACAGCAAATCTTTTCGGTTACTGGTTCAATCTGTTGTATTATCAACTTTAGACTATTGTAATATAATTTATTTGGAGTTACCTAAAAAGATTATATTAAGACTTCGGTTGGTGCAAAATGCTGCAGTTCGCCTGATTTTTAATGTTAGTCCTTTTTATACCAAGTTGCATTGGTTGCCTTTTGGGGCCAGAGTGCTTTTTAAGTTCAGATGCATTTGTTATAAGGTGCTTTTTGGATTATCTCCCTCATATTTGTCCCCCTATCTGAAACTTTCTTATTCAACAAAAGGAACTAGAAATTCTGGAAAGTTCATCTTCCCTACTCCAAAGGCCTGTTGTTTTAAGACCCTTTTTAGACAGGACTTTGGAGTATCAAGCTGGGAAGATGAACTCCTGTCTAAGTCCAATGATTGTTCAATCTAATTCTTACTTCACATTTAGGAAATCATTAAAGACCAATTTATTTGGCAAATAAGAATATTAATTTTGATATATTTAAATGAGGTCTTTTGTTTCTATTCTTATTGTCATAGTGTGTTTTAATTTTTTAATAATTTCTAACATTGTACTTGAATGTTTTTAACAATTGTATTACTTTTATATTGTACATAGATAGTGTGTTCTATGAAACTGTACCATGTACTGAAATGTCTCAGTATTCTCCTGTTGTGAACCACCCAGAACTACTGATCGGGCGGTATACAAGAAAATAAATTATTATTATTATTATGGAAGGATAAAGTAGAAAGAGAAAAAAGTGAGATCCTAGATGGAAGGAGAAGGATTGAGAGAGACAAGCAAGCACAGTATCTTACATAGGCTTATGAAGTCTGCCTCCCTAGTTAAGTGCATTGTAAGGCACTGAAATTGCACTGCATTGCGGTGACAAACACAGCTGACACAGATGAGCAATAGACTATGCCAGAAAGCTGTAAGCATATTACCTCTAGATTTTTATCCCAGGCTGTCAAACATCACCCCTATGTGATGACTGTAATCTGATGTCTTGTCATCGTACTCCCCCTTTTACTTTTACAGCTAAGCAAATTTACCTTATAGTTGATTGAAAAAAACTTTATTGGGTTCCAGCCAGTACACATTTGATCTGAATGGAATAGCTGTTCCATTATTCAGTTCACAAACTTTAATTACCACATAGAAGTCAGTAATGCATGAAATATTGGGGTCAGTCTTGTCAATTGGCATTCTTATGAAATTAATAAAAGACTATTATTTTTGGAAAATCTGTTTGCATTCCATCTTAACTTGTTTTTAGTTGGTAGCAATAAATATAAAGCAAAGTAATCATAGTTTTGAAATTGAATTTTTAAAGGAAACTAACAGATTACATACATCAGTAAGCATAACCCATGACCATTAATTCGTATATTGAAGACTGGGGCTTTGCTGAATGAAAAATGGATGCTGTCATAATCTCTAACATGGTGTATGTGTTCTCCCCTTGCCTTCGTAGGTATTTCTTCCAAGTTCCTCTTGGAGTGGTCAGAACATATTTGAAAATCTGAAAGATTCAGAAAAGATGTCAAACTGCAGGGTCCATTCAGCTGAAATACAAACTCAAAATAAGAAGAATTTGAAGCACAACAGCTCAACACAGACAGATATATTTTGTCCAGACATTCTGGATCTAAAAAAAGAACAGAGAGAACAGGAAAATAGTTCTCTCTATGACCACAGACCCTTTTCTAGCAGCTCTTTGCATGCAGTTACTCATAGGACGTTACAGCACAGGTATCACAGTAACTCAGAGCACAGCCTCACTTCTTTCAGTCCAACTATTTATGACGATCCAGGGTATGGAATGGTAGACCTGGCAAGTAGGAAAATGCCATTTGAAACATCTACATCTGATTGCATAATGGTGACAGAAGCACTGGACAAAGAGCATGTGGCTAAACACAGTGGTGGAACGTGGCCTAAAGTCATGACCAGTGTGTCAATGCCAGAAACTGAGAAATTCAGTGTCTATAAAAAATCAAAACAAAGGAGTTCAATCTTTGACCCAGACACTTTCAAAAGGCCCCAGACACCTCCCAAATTGGATTATCTCTCTTCTAATCAGTTAGGTCATTTGCCTCAGTCCCCCAAAGCTGATAGGGCTTCTACACCTCCAACTCCTCCAAAACGAAGTGACTCTTTTAAATTTAAGCATAAACAGCAAGCTAGCTCTGCATCAGACTGTACTGTAACAACTGGGTCACCTCCTACCAGCCCAACTGCAATTCAGCCCCCAAATTCCAGGGCACTCAAACAGGATCCCACTCATAAAGGACGCAGCAGGAATGCAGTACATTATTATCAGGAAGAAGGGATGAACTGTACTTTGCTATCGTCCAGGAAATCTTGTGAAGAGGACATTGATTTTCAGAGAGTTGAAGAGCCAGAGGTGAAAAGACCAAGACCCAAATCTGCTCCTGCTATGAGGCACAAACTAACCCCTGTGACTATTCCTAATCCACCACTTCAGGTAGAACTTCAGTGTGTACTGTCTTTTAATATTGAAGTCGCAGTAGTGTAAAAGGAAGAAAGTAAAATTATTGGAAATAGTTGTTAATAGCTGAAGTTTATAATACCTCTAGGAACCAATATGTATACATATACTATATCTAATCTAATCTGCCATTTGTGAGTCGCACATACCTATACAGGCTGAAGGCAACAGATCAAAGAGGAAGTGGAAAGTAGTAGGGGAAGGGGGCATGGAGAAGCAAGAGGAGGGACTTAGAAGTAGGGGGTGCTATACAGAAACTAAGACAGTTAATTGTCAAAGAGGCGAGTCTTCAGGTTTTTTCTGAATGTGGTGTAGTTTGTCTCTTTCCTGGTAGGTCATTCCAGGTTTTTATACCCAGATAAGTTAGCATAGAGCAGGGGTGTCCAATGTCGGTCCTCGAGGGCCGCAGTCCAGTCGGGTTTTCAAGATTTCCCCAATGAATTTTCATGAGATCTATTTGCATGCACTGCTTTCATTGTATGCTAATAGCTCTCATGCATATTCATTGGGGAAATCCTGAAAACCCGACTGGATTGCAGCCCTCGAGGACCGACATTGGACACCCCTGGCATAGAGTTAGCAAATTCACTTGTAGTGGAGGGATTTTGTGGATGGCAGGTTTAGTTGGATTCTGTTAAGGATTCTTTTTGATGTCGACCAAACAGTAGAGAATAGTTGGAAGAGAGGGGCTGCTGAGTTTCCGTTAGGAATCTGGTATAGAATATATGATGGTATAGGATACATGATGATTTGAAAATTATTCGGGATGATATTGGGAGCCAATGTAGTTGCCTGATGAAGGTTGTGATTGAATCATATTTCTTTAATTTGTAGATTAATCTAACGGCTGTGTTCTGGATGAGTTGCAGTTTGTGGATAAGAGTAGTATTGATGCCAAGGTAGGCGGAGTTGCAATAGTCCAGTTGAGGTAGGACCATCATCTGAACAATCAAAGCAAAATGGTGTGGGTGGAAGTATGATCTTGTGAGTCGCAGTTGACGCATAGTGTATATGGTCTTTTTTTAATCAGTAGTGTGCACAAAATAGTTTGATTAATGTAGATTCTAATGCAATGTGACTAGTGGTCCTGAACCATATAGTTTTGCATCTGAACCCGCAAATTGCTATTAAAAAAATTTCTATACCATTTTTGATCAAAACGGTATACAAAACTGTTACATACATAAGATTTTAAAACAAATTAAAACACCTTCTAAATACAAATCAAGACAGATACATAAAAAATGCGAAAGAACCACCGGATTCCCCATCCAACTAAAGACCGATCGCAAGCATTCCCTTATTCACCAAAATAGCAGAAGGGTTGGTAAAGGCGGAACTTGCAGCATATCTTGAAAAATTCAGCATACTAAGTGACAGTCAATCAGGTTTCCGCGCAGATCACAGCACCGAAACCATCATAGCCTCCCTTCTTGACCACCTCCACACGCTCTTCAGCCAGGGCACAAGTGCCCTGATAATACAACTGGACCTCAGTAGTGCCTTTGACCTGGTAGATCACACCATTCTCCTAGAATGCCTGGCACACATCGGCATCTCTGATCAGGTCCTCAACTGGTTCCAGGGATTCCTAAGAAATAGATCCTACAAGGTTTGCAAAAACAATGCCTTCTCATACAGCTGGGACAACACCTGTGGGGTTCCTCAGGGCTCCCCCCTGTCACCCACCCTGTTTAATATCTACCTAGCCTCCCTAGGTAACCTCCTACACAACCTCAACCTCAAATTCTTTATATATGCAGATGATATCACAATTGCCATCCCTCTAACCAATTTCTCAAAAGAACTACTTAACCACATCACAAATATTCTTAACCAGATCGAACTTTGGATGCTCTCGTTCAGACTGAAACTCAATCCCGACAAAACAAAATTCTTCCTAGCCACCCCCAATGACAAAATCAAAAACAACTCTATTCAATTGAAAGGAATTACTTTCCCTATTGAACCCACCCTAAAAATTCTGGGAGTCACTCTGGACAAAAATTTATCCTTAGAAAACCACACTGAACACATGGTCAAGAAAAGCTTCTCCGTACTATGGAAACTACGCACAATAAAAAAATACTTTGACGACTCCGCTTTCCGCCTACTGGTTCAATCTTCCAGCACTCTTGACTACTGCAACATCATTTACCTAAACGCCACGAAGAAAACCACCAGGAGATTAAAATTAATCCAAAACACCGCCGTGCGTCTCATCTTCGGCCTAAAGAAATGGGAACATGTCACCCCCTTCTACCACCAACTACACTGGCTGCCATTCAATTCAAGAGTCCTTTTCAAGTTTGCATGCTTCTGCTACAAATCGGTTAATGGTGCTACTCCAAGCTACATCAACCCCCACTTTAACCTCTATCACATAAACAAGAAATCCCGTAGAACTCAACTATTCGCCTTCCCCTCACTAAAACGCTGCCACTACAAAAGATTCATAGACAAAACCTTCGCCTACCAAGCAGCCAAGCTCAACACATGGCTGGCCCAAATGATCCTCAAGGCTCCCTCCTACTTCGACTTCAGAAAATCTCTCAAAACTTACCTTTTCAGCAAACAAGACCTCTAACGGACCCACCCGCTCACATTTTCCTCTCCCCCCCCTGCATTCACCCCCCCTTTTTCAGCTCCTCTCTTCCACGTCTTCAACAACCTCCCCCATCCTCGGTCAATTTCAGTTTTTACTTGTTACTGAACTGCTTTATTTTATTTGTTTGTAAATCTGCTGGATAACGTAGATCCTTTTGAATTGATGTAAACCGCCTAGAACTCGCTGGGTATGGCGGTATATAAAAAATAAAATTATTATTATTAAATTATTATTATGTAGAAGAATTTGATTCTTTCTAGCCATCAGCAGATACAGAAAATCATCTTTTCAACTCTACCAGGGAGCTGCTCTTCAGTTTTATTATATTTGGGTATTTTTCTAAGTGTTTAATTAGAGTCTCAGTACCAAGAGGTTCCCACTTGTTAGGACCTCTGCCTGGGGGAAGACATAGGCTCGTGTTCCTGAAGTGTGTGTGCTGCTAGCAGGATCAGTCCTCGGAGACACCTAGCTAGCCAGCCTACTTTTCTATTTTTTGAAGCTCAGGGTCTGTCCCCTGCGTAGCTGTTCACATCCCTGATTTATTCAGGAGTTTGAGCGGAGGCTGTTTGACTCCTTCTCGGCTCGGCCTGGATTAATAGCGGGCTAGCTGTGTGGAACTCTCTCCCTTTGTAATGAGGTTTTCCGGGAGTTGAGGCTCAGTCCGACCTTGATCCGACAGGCAGCCTGAAGACCAGGTTCGACCAGCAAATCTGTGAAACAGATTTATTTTCCATTTGTTCCACCTGAATTCCTATGCTGAAGCAGGCAAGCACCACATGGCACAGTGAGTAAGGCTATTATAGCCTATAGAGAAAATCAGTGGGGTCTTCAGAAGTCAAACTTGAAGGTTTCTACACCCAGAACCTAGGTTCCCCTTATCTAAAACCACTTTCCCTGCAATTTCTGTCCTTTAGGGAAGTCTCCACGGGCCGCTTTTGGTGCAAGTCTGCTGGTGGCAGCCATCTTGGATTTTAAACAATTTTTTTTTCTAAAGCCTCCATCTGCCTCAGATCCCCTTGATTTTGCTTAAAATAGACAGGGATGAACCCCTCAGGCCTTCCTACCCTTAGATAATGGCAGATTTGTGCTGGATGGCTGGCCAAGGAGCGTCTATGTCCTGCATGTAGCAGAGCATGTGTAGGAGGGGTAGGAGCCTTGGGTTTAACCTCCTTTGAGTCCTCCAGGGCTAGCAATCTGTAGGAGGCGCATTCCCAGGAGAAGAGACCCTTTCCAGAGCCCTCTGAAGGTGCACTGTTCAAGGGTAGCTGTGGGAGGTGGGGTGGGGGGCAGGCAGGGGGTCCATGCCAGGGTCTTCGAGACCCCCAGTACAAGGCTTCACCCCAGATTTTGTGAGCCTCATGTGGAATGCCTGAACTGCTGTTGGCAGCACACCATAGGCAGTGGAGTAGGGGAGCTACAGTCATAGACCCTCTATTCTCCCTTACCTCTTACTCCATTCCTAACTCTCCCCTCATCAAACAGCTACGAGGTAACACAAATATTCAGAAATTCCTTATACTGTAAGTTGCCTCAGGTATAGTGCAACTCAGAAATGCTAGATTAGATTAGCTGGCCAGACGAGGACACAGACTTGGACCAGCAGGCTCAGTCTGACAAAGACTGGGAGGATGGAAAGTCCTATTCCATGCCACTGTTATCCCAGGATGAAATTTCTCTGGCAGAGATGGTTCTTTGTTTGAGAGTGGCGGTCAAGAAGCGGCAGTCGCCCTGAACCAGGGGGAAGACCCCACGATGTGCTGGCTGTTCTGTCCCCATGTTATATGAGCATTTGCTCAGTTCCTTATATAAAAACTAGTTAAGTGTTTGTAATAGATGTATAAGTAAAGTGCTCTGTGGACTTAAATTCCCAGGTCCCCTCCCCACCTGAAGAACCTGAATACCTGAGGAGCTTCATTCTTTGAGGGCTTCTTTCCCATAAAAAAAAGGAGCCCAACTCTGGTTTTTCCGGTGGTGTTTGCATTTTGATTTCCAGAGGAGAATGAACAGTAGTTGTGCTGGGAATGGTGGCAGAAGTGGTTAAGCGAGGTAAGTGCCACATGCCATCAGGAATGGCTTACACCACGGAGACGGCGCCCTCCCGAGAGTGGGCTGCGGCAGTGAGTGAGCTCCGCCCATCTTCTTTGGCGGGAGCGGTGAGGAATTGCGAGCAGGCACGCAGCACTTCTCTCCAGAGTTTGTCCGGTTGCTACACAATGCTTTTTGCTGCAACATACAAACCTGGAAGGGGAAGGGGAGGGCTCAGGTGATGGAATGGCCCAAGTATCTTTGTCCCAATCTCAGGATTGGGGGAGGGCCAGCAATACCTCCTTTTTATCTGGCTAGTAGGAAAAAGGAGGTATTGATGCCTTTGTATAAGACTCTGGTGAGACCTCATTTAGAATATTGTATACAATTCTGGAGGCCGCACCTTCAAAAAGATATAAAAAAGATGGAGTCAGTCCAGAGGAAGGCTACTAAAATGGTGTGTGGTCTTTGTGATAAGGCATATGGGCCAGACTTAAAGATCTCAATCTGTATACTTTGGAGGAAAGTCAGGAGAGGAGAGATATGATAAGAGTCTTTAAATACCTACATAATATAAATGTGCATGAGTCGAGTCTCTTTCATTTGAAAGGAAACTCTGCAATGAGAGGGCATAGGATGAAGTTAAGAGGTGATAGCCTCTGAAGTAATCTGAGGAAATACTTTTTTACGGAAAGGGTGGTAGATGCATGGAACAGTCTCCTGGAAGAGGTGGTGGAAACAGAGACTGTGTCTGCCTAACCCAAAAATCAAAACTATCCTTCCCCTCACTAAAAGTCATTTCCCATCCAGGAAAGCTGGGGACTTCCCTCCCCTTCAGATTCACCGAGCTCTGGAACAACCTTACCTCCCCTCTTCGGAAACTGAGCTCTCTCCAACTTTTCCGTAAACATCTGAAAACCTGGCTTTTCTCAAAAATGTAACACTCCCTCATCCTCTGTTATCCTAGTCCTCTATCCTTTCCTTGGAGTTCCTTTCTCATCCCAATTCCTGTAAACCGTGCTGAGCTCCATGACTATGGAGATGGTGCAATATACAAACCTAAGGTTTAGTTTAGTGTCTGAATTCAAGAGGGCCTGGGATAGGCAAGTGGGATCTCTCGGAGAGAAAAAAAGATAATGGTTGCTGTGGATGGGCAGACTAGATGGGTCATTTGGTCTTTATCTGCCATCATGTTTCTATGTTTCCATTATTTCCTATGGGAACTTCGGGGTGGCTTAAAACGTGATTTAAAATCTGTTTTTCACAGTTTCTGTGAGAAGGGTTTAGGTCCCCCACCTCCCAAGACCCCAAATTGCTATTTTTTTATTTTTGGAAATTTGTTTTTTGCTATTTTTGGCGCAAATTCATGACGATGGCCATCTTGGATTTTAAAATCGATCTTTTTTCTAACTTCTTTTCTGCCTCAAAAAACCCTCGATTTGATAAAAAATCATTTGGGATGGACTCCCCAGTAGAGGTCTGCACAGGAACGGTGATCGGGGTCCCACAGGAACCCCCCTAACCCACGGGACTCCCACGGGGATCCCCCTCTGGCCCATGGGACTCCCATGGGGACCCCCCTCTAGCCAACGGGACTCCCACGGGGATGGAAGGCTTTGGAAGCAGGGTTCATCCATATAATATAATAGACACGTCAGCCTTAGTAAAAGAGGGGTTTATAAGTTAATTACCTGAACAGAAATCAAAAAAAGGGTTCCACCAAAGAGATTCCACAAGGAAAACAGCAGCGCAAACACAAAAGAAACTGGAATTGATGATCCTGTCAGAAGTAATTGCTGATTTTTATGGGGACGGGCGGGGATGAAGGTAATTCCTTGCGGGGATGGTTGGGATCGGAGAGGATCCTGACGTAGTTGGGTGGGGATGGAGAGGATCCTGGTGGGGACGGGTGGGGTGGGTGGGATTTCTGTCCCCGCGCAACTCTCTTCTCCCCAGCCTCTAATATATTGAATTTGTGCAGTGATGCACCAGATTGGCGCCAAATCAGTGTCCATGTACTATGTACCATAGCAGGAAGAGGGGGCAGGAACTTTGAATTTGGCCTCCTACAAGGTCTCACATGCTGGAGAACCGACCTGGGTCCGTGTCTTCAGGAAAGAATTTCGTCTAGTGATCCTTCTGGCTTCTGGCACAAAACGTTGGCGTTCTGAGTCTAGGGACTCATGTGGAGTGCATGTGTCTCAACAGCTCCCTGTCATTGATGCGGGCTGTGACTTTTCACCAGAATATATTCGGCTTCTCTGGAAGGATTTTTCTATGGACTCAGCTTGTTCGGTGCAGCAGGTGGACATGGTGGTGCAGTCTATGCCTGTTACACCTGTGTGCAGCTTCCTGTTCAGGAGCCCTTGTGTCCGGCTATGGTGGACCTTGATTGCATTAGTTTCCAATCAGATGTGATGCCTCTGCGATCTGATACTGTTTCTGTTTTAGATCAGACTGATACCATTGCCAGGATTAGTCACCTCGGTCGCCCTGCAAGTCTGAATCTGGGGGATGATCCTACGGTTCACTGGCTCTTTCTGTTTCTTTTCTCATTGCTGATGTTCTCAAAAAGCTTAAGCTGGATCCTCTTCCTTCCACTTCAGTGCTCGATCCAAGGAGCTGTCTGATTTTTTTTCTGGCTCATCCACAGCTTCTTGGGTTGCTTCAAGCACAGTTGGACTCTCCAGAAGGCTTTTTACGATCTTCTAAAGCTATGCTGAAGTTTTATCCACTGGCGCCTGAATTTCTGCAGGTTTTAGAACAGCCTAAGTGGATAATGCTGTGTCGTAGGTCATCAGGTGTACAGCCCTCCCTAGTGAGGGGGGTGTAATGTTTAGGGATTCTCAGGATCATAGAATGGACATTATGTTGTAAAAGATTTTTGATCTGGCAACTTTGGGGCTGAAGGTGGTGGCTGTCACTTCCTTTACATGTGCCTGTCATTCCAGATTACGCGGTGCGCCCTCTGCGGACCTTTCTTCTTATCTGCCGCTGAACATGGATGGGATGGATTATGTAGCAGACGCCCTTTATGATCTCATTAAAGTTCTTGGCAAAGTCTCAACTTATTCTGTGTTTATGCATCAAACTCTTTGGATCCGTAATTGGGCAGGAGACGCCTCCTCTAAGGCTACTCTGAGTAAACTTTCCTTCAAGGGCCAGCTTCTATTTGGTAAAGGCCTGGATGACCTTATAACCATTGTGGCTGAACACCATCCTAAGTCTTTCCCTGTGTCTAGATCTCGGCCTGTGGGTGGTTATCGTAGTAATTTTTGTTCCTCCCATAGGTTTCGTCAGGGCTCTTCAGGGTCTTCCTCTTAGAGAAATTCCCAGAGCTATAACCCTAGATACAACAATTCCAATTACAGGTGGCCTCAGGCCTCTAACTCCTGAGTAGTGGCTGCTCTTAAGAAGACCCAGTGACACCAGAAGTCAGTTGGAGCTGCCTCAGATTGGGGGTTGCCTGTCTCAGTTTTATCAGGAGTGGACTTGGGTGTCATCAAATCAGTGGGTGCTGGACATCAATCGGGAGGGGCCTGCCTCCAGAGCTCTTTCTGGATTCCCAGGTGGGTCAGCCGGAAAAAGAGGTCCAGGTCCACACTACCATGCAACATCTGCTGGACATCGCAGTGATAGAACCCATTCCAGAGCAAGAATTGGGCTTAGGCAGATACTTCTTTTACTTCATCGTGCCAAAAAAAGACTCGGAAGACTGGAAGCTCGTTCTGGACTTAAAATCGGTCATCAGCTTCTTGAGGGTTCCCCATTCCAGATGGAGACTGTGCGCACGGTCATAGCAGTTGTCTCTCCAGGAGAGTTTCTGGCGTCCTTGGATCTCACAGACGCTTACCTCCATATTTCAATCTACCTGGAGCATTGCAGGTTTCTGCATTTCCATGTTCTGCAACAATATTTCCAGTTCACCACTCTACCCTTCGGCCTTGCTGTGGTGCCTTGCACATTCACCAAGGTGATGGTAGTTGTGCTTTCCTATGCCGGCAGGGGATCCAGGTTCATCCTTACCTGTATGACTGGTTGATTCGAGCTCCATCTCGTTTGGTGTGTGAGAGTGCAGTGGAAATGGTGGTATCTCAGTTGCAGGCATTGGGGTGGACTGTCAACTTCAAGAAGGGCAATTTGACACCCTCTCAGACTTTAAAATATCTGGGGCTTCTCTTCGATACCAAGAACGGTTGGGTTTTTCTTCCCAAGGTACGCAGACAGAAACTTCAACTGAAGATCAGAGCTCTTCCAGACTGCCTGTCTTCCACAGCCTGGCTATATCTTCAGGTTCTAGGGTCCATGGTGTCCTCTTTGGAGATGATTCTCTGGGCCCAAGTTCACATGCGCCCAATGCAGGAATCCCTTCTCTTTCGGTGGTCTCCGTAGCATCATTCCCTTCAGGTGCCACACCCTGGACGGAGCCAGCTTGCAGCAGCCTGAGCTGTTGGCTTCAGGGGGAGGCTTTCCGGCAGGGCAGGCTTCTTCGGATATCAGAATGAATGACTCTCATGATGGATGCCAGCCTGTTGGGTTGGGGGGCTTACTGTGGGGAACAGTCCATTCAGGGACAGTGGACTCACTGTCAGAAACATTGGTCAATCAATCATCTGGAGCTTCAAGTGATTCGACTGGTGCTACTTGTTCTCCAGCCCCTTCTGGAAGGAAAAATGGTTTGGGTCTTCTCAGAAAATGCCACGGCGGTAGCATTCATCAAGGGGACACGAGAAGCACTCACGGGCCAAAAAGCTTGCATGCTGTTCTGGTGAGTGGAGCTCACCTTCTGTTGCTCTCAGTGGCTCACGTGGCCGGTGTCGACAACGTTCAGGCAGATTTCCTAAGCAGACATATTCTGGACCCTGGAGAATGGTCCCTCTCGCAGAAAGCTTTCAGTCTGATTGTTCAGCACTGGGGTCGATGGTTTCAGCAGAAAACTCAAAGGCCAGATATTTTTTCAGTCAACAGAAGCAATGCGGAAGTATAGGCTTGGATGGCCTTGGTGCAGCCCTGGCCGGTTCATGAACACCTGTATATGTTCCCTCCATGGCATCTGGGTAGTTGAGTCATCCTCCAGATAGCAAAGCATCCCAGTGTGGTGATACTGGTAGTTCTGGATTGGCCTTGCCACCCGTGGTATGTGGATCTTGTATGTCTTCAGCAAGATGAAAAGCTCTGGCTTCCTATTCATCGTTACCTTTTCAGTCAAGGTCTGGTGCCCATGGAGAACTCACAGCACTTAATGAATTGCGGTGACTTGGAGGTAGTTATCGTGACTCTTTTGCACTCAAAGAAACCCTCTACAATGGCTTCTTATGCTAAGGCCTGGAAGGCTTTTCAACAGTAGTGTGCTAGAGATTAGGTGGAGGCTGAGAAGGCTTCCATTTCGGTGGTTCTGGTTTTCCTGCAGGAGGGTTTAGACAAAGGTCTGGCAGTGACCTCCCTGAAGTTTCAGGTTGCAGGCCTTTTGTGTTTTTGAGTGCACATAGGGGCTAGCTAGTTCGCTTACTGCTCATCCAGATGTGACCAGGTTCATGAGGGGGGCGCTTCGTCTACATCTTCATTTTCCTTCATGGAATCTTAACATCATTTTGCAGAGCATTGCTGAGGCTCCTTTCGAACTCCTGAAAGATGCTTCTCTTCTGGACCTTACGATCAAAACTGGTTTTCTGGTTGCCATTGTCTCAGCGCGGTGTATTTTGGAATTTCAGGCACTTTCGTGCAGGGAACCCTTTCTCTGTATTTCGGGCGTGGGTTTTTTTCCCCTCCTTACTGTACCTTCCTTCTTGCCAAAAGTGGTCTTGGCTTTTCATGTCAACCAGGAGGTTAGGTTGCCTTTACCCAACAGATTCGGAATGCAAAGATTAGATCTTATGCATATTGGATGTCAGGAGGATCTTGCTTCATTATTTGGAAAGTACTTGTTCTGGTTATCTGATCACCTTTTTGTTCCCACTGCTGTGCCTCACTGTGGTAGGCCGGCGTCCAAGCCTCGATCGCTCGATGGATTAAAGTGGCCATTTCCATGACTTACATTGCCCGTAGCAAGCAGCCACTGATATCGCTTAAAGCGCATTCAATAAGAAGTGTGGCTGTATCATGGGTGGAATCTCATGCAATTCATCCTGATGAAATTTGTAGGGTGGCTACTTGGTCCTTGCTTCATACTGAGTAGACGTGGCAGCATGTTCGGATGCCGTTTTCGGGACCTCGGTTTTGAGGGCAGGCTCTTCTGTCCCTCCCTAGTTACCGTGGTTTTGATATGTCACCTAGCATATGAAATCAGGAAGGGGCGTAACAGAATGGAAGATTAGGTTTATACCTTTGATAATCTTCTTTCTGTTAGTCCCTGGAGGATTCCATACGACCTGCTCCCTCTGTGTACATTCAGTGGTTGATATAGCCTGCTCCTTTCTGCCTCGGTTACTCTCCTTACAGGCTTGAAGATTTTCTAGCCAGCTGACACATTCTGTGGGGAGTTTTCTGTATTCTCGCTACCAAAGGCCTTTCTTGGGGTATACGTTGTACACAGCAGTTTAGTTCTACATTGTTCCTCAATGTTTTTCTGAGCTGCCTTTGTGCTTGTTTATTACTTGTTGATATTTTGCAGAGCAAACTAGTTCATATATTTCTGATGTTTATGGGATTCTCCCCCCCAAACCCCCTTGTCCTGGATTTGCAAGTATGTGCTTGGCTGGGATGAAACTAAGGTAATTTACTGATTCTCTCACTAGGGGGAGTGCAGCATGTGCTCAGACAAGTGAATTCTGCAATACCCAGACTGTGGGTTAGGATTGAACACCTAGAGCCTCTTCTATCAAACTGCGATAGCTGCTTTTAGCACGGGGAGCCGCGCTGAATGGCCCATGCTGTTCTCGATGCTCACTGAGTTCCTATGAGCGTCGGGAGCAGAGCGGGCCATTCAACGCGGCTCCCTGCACTAAAAACTGCTATTGCAGTTTGATAGAAGAGGCCCCTAGTGTATGGAATCCTTTAGGGACTAACAAAAAGAAGATTAAGGTATAAACCCAATCTTCTAATATTTACTATCTCACACTGCCTTGAAATGTTTTATGGGGTATATATCAATGAAAGAGTTTTTGAAACCTCATATTGTGTTGTATGTTTTTAGGTACAGAAGTACAATCCATCCAGTGATGACCCCCCTTCTCCAGAAATTCAAGGTTGGGTACGATACTCACCGAAACGTTCACCAAGGCATAGTGATGGCTTTACAACTTCCTTGTATGGCAGGGGGTTGTCAGCAAGTTAGTAAAGGTTTTTTTATCTTCCTTACAAATTGGAGAAGTGTCAGTTTAAAGAGGGCTTCTTGCCTGTCTTATTTTGGTTGGGGGGTGGGGTTCAGCTGGTGGTGGTTATACATTTTGTATATTTAGTATGTGTAAATATATTGCATGCATAGTCATTGAAGATATCCTGAAAGCCTAGCTGGTCTATAGCCCTCCAGTTTGATGCACCTATGGTAAAAGGTTGACTTAGTGGTGATGCTTTGTTAGAAATAAACATACTTGTCTCTCTGGGCAGCGCCCCCTCTCCTCAGCCTTAACTTCTGCAAGTGAGTTTCATTTGCTCTGCTGTAGATTTTTTATTTTGGGGGTTTAATTTATATTCTTTTTAATTGGGCTTAATTTATTTTATATTATTTATATATATATATATATATATAAAAAAATACATATTATATTTAATTGGGATTTAATTTATATTATTGTTATTATTATATTATATTATATTATTTAATTTATATTACTGTTATATTATGTTGTTAATTTATCAATATTTTTTGAGGCTTCCCTGTGCTAAGAGATTCCCAGTAGTCCTGGGACAGCTCTGCCTGAGGACCAGACGTTGAGGTCTGTAGCTAGGAGGGTCACACTTTTTTTTTTAAAAAAGAGCACCTGTCTGGCCACCCTGCATTAACACTTGGGAGCTAGGGGGCTTAGTCAGGCACTTGAGTGCATGCTGCTTTGACCCTGCAACTGGCCAGGAGGCTTGGCTGAAGTCTGCTGTGTCCACTTGCACAAAGAATGGTTTAGGAGCCTAAGGGGTCAAGGGTTTCAAGTTTTTGGAACCTGAATAAAAGGCAACCTGAAGAGATAAGCCACTAGAGCAACCCTTGTTTGTCTGAGGCAGAAATCCTTTCTGCATTTGCAGCTGCAGTTTGAAGCTGATGTAGGCACAGCACATGCAAGGCTTACACCCTTAATGGCGAGATCCTAACAAGAACTGAAGCAGAACGAGACTTAGGGGTGATCATCAGTAAGAACATGAAGACTGCCAATCAAGTGGAGCAAGCTTCATCCAAGGCAAGGCAAATCATAGGTTGCATAAGCAGGAGTTTCGTCAGCCGTAAGCCTGAAGTCATTATGCCATTGTATAGATCCATGGTGAGGCCCCACCTGGAATACTGTGTGCAATTCTGGAGGCCGTATTACCATAAGGATGTGCTGAGACTGGAGTCGGTCCAGAGAATGGCCACCCGGATGGTCTCGGGACTCAAGGATCTCCCGTACGAGGAACGGCTGGATAAGTTGCAGCTGTACTCACTCGAGGAACGCAGAGAGAGGGGTGACATAAGAACATAAGAAGTTGCCCCCGCTGAGTCAGACCAGAGGTCCATCTTGCTCAGCGGTCCGCTCTCGCGGCGGCCCATCAGGCCTAGTGCCTTGAACATTGATCCCTGATTAATTTTATAATTTTACCTCTAATCACATGATCGAGACATTCAAGTATCTCAAGGGCCGCATCGAGGTGGAAGAAGATATCTTCTTTTTCAAGGGTCCCGCGGCAACAAGGGGGCATCCGTGGAAAATCAGGGGCGGGAAACTGCACGGGTCACCAGGAAATTCTTTTTCACTGAAAGGGTGGTTGATTGCTGGAATAGTCTTCCACTTCAGGTTATTGAGGCCAGCAGCGTGCCTGATTTTAAGGCCAAATGGGATAGACACGTGGGATCTATTCACAGAGAAAGGTAGGGGAGGATCATTGGGGTGGGCAGACTAGATGGGTCGTGGCCCTTATCTGCCGTCTATTTCTATGTTTCTATGGCAGATCTGTGAGTACGGCTCATTATTGTTATGGGATAGGTCTTTGGGAAAAATGGGGTAGGGGCAGGTGAATTCATCAAAAGTAAGGAATACAGATGGAGGAGCCTAAGGCCCTGATTGGCTCAGATGCCTAAGGCCCCTCCCCATGTATCACATGATGCACCAGGGAGGATAAGCCCCACCATTCTGGAGCTGCGAGCCCAAGAGCAGGACAGACTGAGCTTCTGTTCTGCTCCAACGTCTCTGAGAAGGTGGCGGGGGACCGCCGGTGGTAGGAGGGAGTGGGCATCCCTCCTGCCTTTTTTGGGGTGAGAAGGGGGAGGGTAGAGGATGTTTGGGGAGGCACCTGCTGTGTGAGTGGGCCTTTGGTAGCAGGAGGGAGTGGGCATCCTTCCTGCCATATTGCTGCCACGGGGAGTTGTATTGGCAAGAGGGAGTAGGCACCCCTTCTGCAATTTTCGCTGCAATGGGAGGTGCCCTAACAGCAGTAACAGGAGGCTGCTTCCTCTGCCACTGCTGTTAGGGCTCTGCACATGTGTCAATCACTCACTGAGCGATTAATCGGTCATGTTTGCATGCAAATGATTTACACCTCTGTGCAAATCGTTTGCATGCAAACTTGATAGTGCATTGATCGCTGCTGGAGAATTGGCCAACAGCAATCCAGTCGGTATCTTTAGTGCATCTAGCTCTACGTGGACTTCTCCAAGCTGTCAAAGAGCTGTAGTGGGATTTGAAGCAGGCACTAGGGATTCTCAGTTCACTGCTCTAACCATTTGGTGGTTACTCCAAAGTTTTTAAAAAATCTGTGTTAATGCAGCACACTAAATCACTGTCTAAGCTCAAAAGGAAAGAAGTAAATTGGGGGTCATGAAAGAACAGAAATCAACAGCAAATAGTACCGCTTTCTAAGGTCATTAGTGGTCCTATTAGATAAATGGGATCAGTGGTAAAATCATGCACATTACTTGTACTAGTGAGCAATAATGTGATAGCACACATTAGTAAATCTGGGGTTCTTTTACTAAACTGTGGTAAAAATTGGCCTTAGGGCACTTTTGCATAGTTTTTGCCATGCACAAAGGCCCGTTTTATGCAACCTTAAAATGACTTTTTTCTGTTTTCTCCATTAATGGACATGTGCTAATGTTGCCATTAGTGTATGATTAGTGTATGACCATTTAAAAAAATTACCACAATAGCACTACCACTTATTTTGTAAGTGGTAAGGGCTCCTCAGTTATCTGGTTAACTCAGGTTAATGTAGATGCGCTAAATGGTTAGTGCAGGAATGGCCACTTTTTGCCCTAACACGCATGGTTAATGCACTCGCATTCAAAAACTACCACGAGATACTGTAGTTAATTCCATGATGGTCCACTTTTTGCTTTCTTTGGCACACAGCGCCTAATGCAGGTTAGTAAAAGAACCTCTCTGGTTGTCATTGAGACTCGGTGGGTGCTAAAATGTAAATCATATTTAGGTCTTTTGATTTTTATTGTTTATTGAATTTTTGATTACATTGCCCAAAGCAAAAATAAAATGAATAAATACCAGAGGATTCTTGCAAGTTAATTGTACCAATGGTTCTGGATGCTCGCCTTGAATATGCTCATAAGAGGAGCTACTCCGTAACTGGCCTCACTGCTTGGAATATGTTACTGATAGGGTTACAGCCACAAAAAAGCTTGGCTCAATTTAAATATCTTTTGAAGCAACATCTGTTTATACAGGACTGATATTGGTCTATTAAGATCTGAATTCCTCTAATGTTGATCTGTATATTTGTTTTGCAGTATTGTTTTATTATGTATGTTTATATGTATTCTGTCTTGGAACAAGGCGGGTTACAAATTTTAATAAATGAAATAAGTATATGGGAAACAAGGTAAAATGAGAAAATCAAGCACTTTTACATAGTTTTAGACAATATAGAATTGGCTTTTGTAAATATCCAAACCAGAGAGTCAAAATGAAGAGCATATTAAATATTCCAAGAAAAAGACATGTTTAAAAATGTAGAAAAATACAAATGGAAAAGCTTTAAAATGTACGAAAATGGTTCATTACTTTAGAGAGTTCTGTCTGAATTGACCCCCTTTTTACAAAACCGTGCAAGAGGTTTTTAGTGCCGTCTGGCACGCTGAATGCTCTGCACTTCTCTGATGGTCATAGTGTTCCTATGAGCATCGGAGTAGCGCAGAGCATTTAGCATGCTGGCTAGTGCTAAAAACCTCTTGTGCGGTTTTGTAAAAAGGGGGATTATTTATTTGGATATATATCCCGTCCTCCCAGATGGCTTGTGTTGCAGGATAATAAATAAACCCATCCTAGGAAATGGACAATCAATATCAATGTTGATTTTGGCAAGCTTTTCAAGAGTGAATCCTAAGTGGTGACAAATGTATTGTGTGTTTATAAAAAAAAGAAGTTTTCTTTACCCTTTTCTCTCTCTCTTTTTAAAAATAAACTTTTTACTTGTTCACCTTTTTTCCACTGTATCAGGTACTGTTCCAAGAAACTTAGCACCTTGTTCTGCAGTTACTGCTGTCATGAGAAATCCAGTGTACACTGCCTGGAGCCATAGAGTTCACACAAACAACTGTCCATCTGTTGCCAACCAAATTTGCCATCAGCATTTGCACTCCAGGTACTGCTCTTCTATGGTTTCTGTTCATGCCTTTAAAGTCATTAAGGGTAGAAGTTATCAATGTGGGCCTCTGTAGACCCAGTTTATTTTACCACAGGGTCTCATTGCATAAAATGGAACCCTGTTCTACAATAACCCAACTTAACAGTGGCCCACATTGATAACTTCTCTCCTAAAGCAGTTCTTGTGTACCATAAACTTCATCTTACGGTTAAAGAAATTAAATCTGAATTGGTTATTTATACTTCCTAAAATGTAAAACAATCTTGTTCCTATTTTAATATATTAAAAAATAGAACATTTCTCCATAAATTGTTTCTTATTGAAAAGGAGTAGGAAAAGTTTATGGTAAATTTAGGGGAAAAAAAGTCGATGATTTATGTTTAAAAAAAAGTTTTGATGGCTATTATTACTGTACTATTAAAATTTGCCTACGCGGATTATACAGAATACTCATAGTATTAGTCTACCATAACAAGTTTTTGTTTAATTTAGTTCACAGCATCAAGGTCGGCTAAGCTTGGACCTAAGCCACAAACACATAAATGATTATTCTGAAAACTCGCGGGCAAGAGCATCACATGGCTCAAACTCACTACCATCCAGTGCTCGGCTTGGTAATTTTTGCATCTTTTTGTATTGTTAGTTTGGTTACATTTCTTCTGCATTGTATGTTCTCTTTGACCTTTGATCTTTTTACTTATTTCTGTATATTGTAATATAGAGGTTATTTTTGCATAAAGTGAAAAATTAATATTAATAAATAGGATTTTTACTCTGTTTTCCAAATGAAAAAATGTCTTTTGAGCTCCCTCTGTATGTATATGTGTGTCCTTCCCTAATAATACTTTTTCATTGCGTTCTTCATGCCAAATTTTCATGATATGTCAGCAGACACAGGAAAACACTATCAAGTGCTGGGGAGCGGTGTTTAGGATCCTTGAATATGTGTAGACCAGGGATCTCAAAGTCCCTCCTCGAGGGCCGCAATCCAGTCGGGTTTTCAGGATTTCCCCAATGAATATGCAGTGAAAGCAGTGCATGCACATAGATCTCATGCATATTCATTGGAAAAATCCTGAAAACCCGACTGGATTCCGGCCCTCAAGGAGGGACTTTGAGACTCCTGGTGTAGACCATGAACACTGCACAGGTATCGAGCAAAATAATGTGTGTTTGGGTTTTTAGTTTGTTTGTTTTTAGTTCTGATTGGAATCACTTGTATTTTTTCTTGTTTACTGGTAAATGTCAAACCTCTTAGCATACTTGATTTGCATTTTTAATTGTGTGACGTTCCACAATTCTAAGAACCTCAAGCAATGGATTAAATTATAGCCCCAATTAGCAGTGTTCCCTCTAAACTGAGTGGCCTCGCATCTTTTTTGAAGACCCCGCCCAGCAATTTAGGACTGCCATGCACCAATAGCAACACTTTCCCACCGCAACCCTTGCCGCTGCTGCTCTGAATGAGCTGCAGCAGTGGCAAAGCAGCTTGCCTTACTCTCCTGCGGGGCTACACTTGAAGCCTCAGTCTAATCAGCAGCTGGCTGTGCCCCAGAGCCAGATGTTGGAGGAGCGTGACCAGCAGCTGTGCAGACTGAGGCTGAGAGTGCACACCCAGGAGAATGAGATAGGCTGTTTTGCCACTACTGTTGCTCGTTTAGAGAAGCAGTGGTTGGGGTGGCCATGGGAGGGAGGAGGGGAAGGCACAATAAGCAGTAGCTGGGGTAAAGAAGAGATAGGAGGCAGATGTGATGAAAGGGGGAGAAGGTGAGAGAGAAGACTACATTGGGTGGAAAGGGAGAGAGGGGCAGATGCTTTATAGAAGAGGGGAGAGAAAGAGGGCAGATGATGTGGGAAAGAGAGGGATGGGATTTTCAGGTTTAGACTTTATGCATTCTTCTATGGTTGGAGAGCAGCAAACAATCCCATTGGGAGAAAGAAACACCTAGAGGCCCAGGACAGCGGTCTTGTGTACCGTAAGGGCGCAGATGCTTCACAGCCTAAGAAAAGACGCTTACTCCATACTAAAGGGGCAGGAGAGTTGCCCAATTGGGCCTTTACCCTGGAGTTCATTAATCTCCTTTGGCAGGCCTAAGTACAAAGCAGAGTTCCACTGGTCAGATCTGTTGAGGGCTTTGGCCAAGTCCATGGCCCTCGGAAGTAGCATCATGGTGGATGGATATTGCTTTGGTACATCCCATCCGTTCTATGCCGTCCTGGAGGGATGCTAAAGAAGGAGAAATTAAGTTCTTACCTGCTAATTTTCTTTTAGTTCCTCCAAACTGGCACAGACCTCGTCCTGTCATATATTTCGGAGTTTTTCATGAAGAGTCCTTTTTTTTCTGTAGTGTTACTTTTTGTTTTGGGGAGTATAATAAGGACAGTGACATTTGGTTCGGCTGGTTTAGCTGGCGAACTGTGGGGACATTTTTGAAGGGTTTCTTGTTCTAATCGGTATCCAGCGGTGTTCATCCGTCCCATTTGGGCATTTCCTTTGTCTTCTCCATGTGAGAGTGGAGTTAGAATGTTTTCAGACTAATTAGTTTCTGCTTGGCTATTCATTAGACCGATTGTAAATGGGACTGCCAGCCCACTTGTACTACTGCCAAAAGTCAATATGTCTCAGTTTCCACCTGCTGGCAGAGGATTGTAAACCCATCCGTTCTGTGCTGGTCTGCAGGGACTAAAAGAAAGAAAATTAGCAGGTATGAACCTAATTTCTCCTTGCTTTTTTACCTTCGTTAGACAAAAATGTGTTTTCTCAAATTTTATCTGGCTGCTGTGCATTTCATTTAAATATTTCTAATGTCTCTTATTAATACACAGGTTCTTCAAGCAACTTACAGTACAGAACTGAGCGCATTAAAATTCCTTTAACACCTAGATATCCAAGGTCCATCATGGCATCTGACAGGGGTAAAATCCTTGTTTTTCTTACATGAGGGTTTTGTTTTTATATTCCAGGCAAGGGTATCTTTCATAATATAGATAAACTAATTTTGATTGTACTGCCGATAAGTTACAGTATATAACTGTTTAGTATAAAACAAATTCTCCAGAGAAAAGCAGGGGCAATGTAGGCACTCTCATTGCTGAAGTCCTAGACTGATCCTGTGTGTCGGTGCTCTCCCATAGCTACTGTAAGCTTTTGGCTTACTGGGCCTGTGCAGGGTCTCACGCAATCTGAGGTTCCTCACCTACTCCTTCTATAACCTTACTGGGTCAGACTAATGGTCCTTCTAGCCCAGTAGCCGATCCAGGGTAAGCAGTGGCTTAAGCAGTGGCTTCCCACATGTCTGTTTCAATAATAGACTGGACTTTTCCTCCAGGAAATTGTCTAAACCTTACTTAAAACCATATTCCTCATACGAAAGGGGGAAAATTTTATCATTTTTGTCGCCCTTCTCTGTACCTTTTCTAATTCTGCCATATCTTTTTTGAGATATGGCGACCAAAACTGCACATAGTATTTGAGGTGCAGCCATACTATAGGGCGATACAAGGGTATTATAACATTTTCATCTATGTTATCTGTTCCTTTCCTGATAATTCCTAAAATTTTATTTGCTTTCTTAGCAGTCGCTGCACATTGAGCTGAGGGTTTCAAGGTATCCTCAACAATGACTCCTAGATCCTTTTCCTGGGCAGTAACTCCTAACACAGAACCCAGCATCACATAGCTATAGTTCGGGTTTCTCTTTCCCATATGCATCACTTTGCACTTGCTCACATTAAACGCCCTCTGCCATTTGATGCCCAATCTTCCAGTCTCACAAGGTTCTCTTGCAACTTTTACAATCCTCTTGCAATTTAACAACTTTAAAAAAGCTTTGTGTCATCAGCAAATTTAATTATCTCACTAGGTATTCCCATCTCTAGATCATTGATAAATATGTTAAAAAGCAGCAATCCCAGCACAAACCCCTGGGACTGTTTACCCTTCTCTATTTAGAATATTTAACCTTCTCTATTGAGAATATTGACCTTTTAAACCCAGTCTCTATTTTCTGTCTTTCAACCAGTTCTCAGTCCATAAAAGGACATTACCTCCTATCCCATGACTTTCTAATTTCCTCAGAAATGCTTTTTGAAAATCCAAATACACAATATCAACCAGTTTACCTTTATCCACATGTTAATTTACCCTTCTAAGAAATGCAGTAGATTGGTGGGGCAAGATTTCCCTTTACTAAAACCATGTTGGCTTTCTCTCATTAATCCATGCTTATGTATATGTTCTATCATTTTGTTCTTTATAATAGTCTCTACCATTTTGCTTGACAACGACATCGGACTCACTGGCCTTTAATTTCCCGGATCACCTCTGGAACCTTTTTTAAAAATCAGCGTTACGTTGGCCACCCTCCAGTCTTCCAGTACTATGCTTGTTTTTAAAGAAAAATTACAAATTACTAACAATAGCTCTTCAAGTTCATTTTTCAATTCTATCAGCACTCTGGGATGTATACCATCCGGTCCAGGTGATTTGCTACTGTTTAATTTGTCAAATTGACCCATTACATCATCCAGTGTTACAGAAATTTGTATGAGTTTCTCTGATTCATCAGGATTGTATACAATTTCTGGCACCAGTATCTCTCCCACATAGTCTTCAGTGAAGACCGAGGCAAAGAATTCATTTAATCTCTCCGCTATGTCCTTGTTTTCCCTGAGAGCCCCTTTTATCCCTCAGTCGTTTAGTAATTCAAACGATTCTCTTCCCTGCTTCTTGATTTTAATATACCTAAAAAAATTTTTACTGTGTGTTTTTTGCTTCCATGCTTCTCAACCTGATTGCTCCTCAGTGGCCCAGACAAATTTGGTTCCCACTTCTTCTGGACCTTCTCGAAGCTCTGCTCTTCCATCTGGGAACCCAAACCTCCCTTCTCACACAACAGAATTGGTAGATTCTTCATCCAAGTCTGACGAACCTCCACTTAACTGCATTGAAATTGAAAGGAGAATCCTGGATGAAGTTCATGACCAACCCCTTCGAGCCACTAGGCAAGACCTCTATACATTTCTCGCATGGAAAATGGTTGTTTTTATTTTTAACAGCCATTGCATCAGCATGCAGAGTCGTTGAACTCCAGGCACTGGTAACTTACCATCTTTATATTCAATTCTTTAAAAAGGCTCCCTTTCCCCTCCTCTTTGGCACGGTCGGAGTTCTGCGGTGTGAAGCGCCGAAGGAGAGGTTTCCCGAGGGTGGGGTTTTGCGGGCGGTTGCTCGGTGCGCCGCGATCGCGGCCATCTTGGATCGAAAAAAAATAAATAATTGACAAAGTCTGGGACTGCCGGTGAGCTGCTTAGTGATAGGGATAAAAGTTTTGAAACGCCTGATGCCTGTCATACTAAGGAAATAAGCTGTTTTAAAGTAACTGTCCTCTGCTGGAGATAAAGCAAGGTCTGTAGTAAAATCTACTGGGCAACGGTTTTTTTTTTCCTTGCTGCTAACTTCGAAAAAAAAAAATTTGTGAAGGATAAATATAAATATCAATAAAATATCAATCTCTGCTGTTGTACTTGAAAAGATTAGATATAGGAGATTGTAGGTTTTTCTCAGCGTTTGGGCCGTGAGAAAAGGACAAATAAAAGGATTAATGTAACCTGAAAAAAAGTGACATTGAAGCAATTGAGAGATGCTGAAATAAATACATTGGATGGAATATTGCTCTCCTCGGTAGAGGCTGCGATTGGGCTTATAAGAGGAGAGCTAGAAAAGAAGGCTACAAATTTTTCAGTGCTGAAGCTAGATGTCACAACATTGATGGGATTGTTGGCTTCTCTTAATTGACAACTCTCTCGTGAATCATAGGAAAATAATGAGCATAAGAGATGGGGGGATTCCTGTGCTGAAGACTCTTGTTACAGTTCTGAGGAAAGAGGCTAAATTGGAATGCTCTTAACATGATAAACTTAATATACCCAGGTATGAAAGCTTTTTAAAGTAAAAATAATATACCACCTGAAAAGAAATGAATTTTAATTGAAATGTTCTAAGATATAGGTAATGTAATATATTCATTCTTATGCATTTAAAGACATACAAATATAGAAAATAATCTCTCAATACATAAGAATGAAAAACTTTTTACTTATTCTTATAATTAATAATAAAATAAGAGAAAATATATAGAAATATAGAAAAAATGGTAGTACTTTAGATAATTATTAATAGCTTGTCGGAGTTATCTAAATCTAACCTCAACCTGCGTATCCAAGTTTTCGTAATTAATGAGGGGGGGAAGGGAGGGATAAGAGGGATGGGAGGGAATAAAGGGGAAATATATAAGGTAATCATGGGGGTAAAGGAAAAAAGAGAAATGAAATACTTAAAACATTGGGAAAATATACATAATTTAATACCTGAAAATTTAAAAATAAATGGATATTAAAATTATGTCTTTAAATGTTAACGGTCTAAATCATATGATAAAAAGGAAAAAAGCATTATCATTTTTAAAAAGGCAAGATGCAGATATATGTCTTATACAAGAGACCCACCTCTCACATATAGAATCTAAAAAGCTAGAAGGAGGCTGGGTCAAACAATGTTTTTTCTCACCAGCTATAGGGAAAAAAGCAGGTGTTGCTATTTTAATTAATAAAAAATGCTCTGCTTCATTTAAACTAAAAGCTTCAGATATTCATGGAAGATGGATAATGGTGGAAATGAATATGGGAAATACTACCATGACGTTAATCAATATATACGCCCCTAATTCGAACCAAAATGAATTCTTTAAAACTCTTCAACAACTGATCATACCACTGGCTACTTCAAATCTTATAGTAGCAGGGGACTTCAATGCTGTAATGGATCCTTTATTAGATAAAAACCCAAGTAGAGTTATGAAATCTATGGGACTAGATAATTTGATTCAATCTTGTGATTTAATAGATATATGGAGAATACTTCATTTTGATGGTCGGGAATTTTCTTTCTGTTCTCATGTTCATAATTCCTTTTCAAGAATAGATTATATCTTTACTTCAAATCATCTTGCACATCAAGTGACACAAGCTGCCATTGATCCAATTATTCTATCTGACCATGGTGGAGTGTGGATCAAAATTAAAACTACAGATCAAAATAATAACAGACCAATTTGGAAAATGGATAATACACTGTTGGTTGACCAAAACTTTTGTGAAAATCTTCTAACAAAAATGAAAGAATTTTTTCAAATAAATGATAATGATGATATTAACAGAGAAATTTTATGGGATGCTTTTAAGGCATCAATTAGAGGACAAATAATTTCTTATTCGGCTTTTCTTAAAAAACAAATTAAAAAACAATTTTTATTCTTAGAAAAAGAGATAAAAAATTTAGAATCAAAACTTATAGAAAAATGGGAATATTCTATTCAACAAGAATTATTATAATTAAAAGGTAAATATAATGAGATCTCATCTAAAATGATTAGGAAAGATTTATTTTCTCAACAAACATTGTATTATGGTAATTCAAACAAATCAGGAAGAATACTGGCAAACTATCTTAAAGCGAAAAAAAGAAAAACAAAATTAATAGCAATAAAAGATGAAAATGGAAATACATATACACAAATTGAACCTATTTTAAAACAATTCTTGAAATTTTATAAATCTCTTTATTCTTCCGAAAATTATCCAAATAAAGAAAAAGATGGTTTTGAATTTTTAAAAATGTTAGAGGGTCCAAAAATTCCTGAACATATAAAACGAAGTTTGGAAGAACCAATATCACTAAAAGAATTAGGAACAGCTTTGAAGTCCCTTAGAGTTGGATCCGCTCCAGGTGGTGATGGATATACAGTGGAATTTTATAAAACATTTCAAAATTTTTTATTACCCTATTTATTAAATCTCTATCAATATCAGCTCAATAAAGGTTGTATTAAAGGCACTATAGCAGAATCTTTGACTATTGTTTTGCCAAAGTCCAATAAAGATCCCACTTTGGTCTCAAACTATAGACCAATATCTTTAATAAATGTAGATGGGAAATTATTAGCAAAAATACTTGCGCTAAGATTAGCTAAAGCTCTCCCCCATATAATAGGTATGCATCAAACAGGATTCGTTGCTCAAAGACATTCATCTCACAATACCAGATTAACATTCCATATGTTATATTTAACAAAGAAAATGAATGAACCTACTTTTGCAATTTCATTAGACGCAGAAAAGGCCTTTGATAGAGTAGAATGGCCTTTTATGTATCAAGCAATGGAATGGTTTGGTATAGGTCCTGGATTTATACAAATGATACAAACAATGTATAGCTCCCCTTCTGCTAGACTATATATTAATAATACGTTTTCAGAAAAATTTAATCTACAGAGAGGAGTTAGACAAGGATGTCCCTTATCCCCTTTGCTGTTTGATATTGTTTTAGAACCCTTAATATTAGCCATCCAACAAGCTAAGGAGATACAGGGTATACCTCATTCAGATAAAGAATATAAGATATCTGCTTATGCAGATGATTTATTACTATATCTGAAAAATCCAGAATCCACCATTCCACATCTACTTGAATTGATTGAGAAATTTGGAAATTTTTCAGGATATAAAATTAATTGGAATAAATCAGAGATTCTTCCACTAAATATACATTGTACAAAAGGTTTATTTGATACATTCCCTTTTGTTTGGAAGGAAGAATATATTAAATATCTTGGAATTTTGATAACAAAAACAGTAGATGAAACAATGAAAATTAATGAAAAATGCTTATTACAAAAAATAATAGAAATGTGCGAGCAATGGAATCCTTTGCATTTATCTTGGTGGGGAAGAGTACAAACTGTAAAAATGATGATTCTACCTGTAGTATGTTACCAAATGGGGATGATACCAGTTTATTTGTAACACTTGCTGTAACACAAAAAAAAATGAATAAAGATTTAAAACAGAAAAAATTATCCTGTCCACATTATTGGGACTGATTCATCAACAGAAGGAAGTCACATAATTAAATTAGGAAAAAACAAATTAATCCTCATATAATCAGGCTAAATTTATATTGTGCTACATCACTTATCCTCAACTTCACCAATTTTTTCATTGGAATTTATACTTAATTCTTTCCTAACTATTGTTTAAGCCCGTTAAATGGGTGCTAGATGACTGCCTCTCCTACTTTTGAACCTGGGCAGAGGCAGAGCTGGGGCGGGAGGGAGTGACGATGGGAGAGCAATTTCAAAGGCTCGGCAGCTCCTTGACCAATCCGCGCTTACAATGGCCCCACACTCGCGGTCTGGCTGGCTCCCCCACCAAAGCCCTTCGCAGCGGCAGCCCCTCCCGCATCCGTCCCCGCGTCCCAAGCCTCTCCGAAGGCCGGCTCCCACGAAAATGGTACCCCTCTGTCTAAAGCCGCGGCGGCAGCCTCCCTCAAGACACATTTCAAATCTAACATATTGTAATCACAAAACAGAAAATAAAATTATTTTTCTTACCTTTTGTTGTCTGGTCATTATTCATACCATGTAGGGGTCCCAGGCTATGGTTGGCTTTTGATAACTCGCTTGCCAGGGCCCCTTCTTTCTTCTTCCCTCCCTCCATCCCGGCAGCTGAAGACAGGCACCTCCCCCCAGTGGTCTGAGACAGGAGGGAGCAGTTAGGAGAGGGTCTGAGGGCAAAGAGGGGCTCAACAGCGCACAACCACCTTTCCTTCCCTCCCTCCATCAGGTGCAGTGAATCCACCAATGTTAAAAGGAGCCGCGTCGAAATCGGAGCCCTGCCACTGCCGTAGCACGTTCCCCTCTGCCTTGGTCCCGCCCCTTCTCTGACATATGGGACCGCGGCAGAGGGAACGTGTTACGGTGGCGGCAGGGCTCCAATTTCAAAGCAGCTCCTTTTAACATAGGCGGAGCTGAACTGTACCTGATGGAGGAAGGGAAGGAATGGTGGGGCAAATTTCGGCAACGGCAGGAATTGTTTGGAGGTCCAAATTTTTGTACCCTGTGTGCCACATTTGGCCCATGGACCAGAGTTTCACATGTCTGCTTCATGTGTAGCCGCCAGAGCTCAGCCGCACCGTGAAACTTTGTTTCTTTAGGCAGCCCCGGTTGTTTACTTGGATTCAATGTCAGCATTAGGGTTCGCCGGCCGCCAGGTGAGGAAGGCCGCCGCCGCAGCCTCGCGGCTAGGTAGGGGGACAACAATGGCGCTTATGCTCAAGCCCCCGCCGTAGCTCCTCTCTCGCTTGAACTGCAGTTGGGGGGGGGGGGGTTTGTTTTAAGTTGAAAGCCGGCGCTGCAGTTCCTCTCTCGATCCTGGTGCAGTTCGAGAGAGGAGCCGGTACCATTCACAGTGAGAGGCGAGGGTGAGGAAGGCCGCCGCAGCTGTGTAATTTTTTTTAATTTTTATTTGAAAGCCGCCGCGAGCAGGTGGTGACGTAAAACCTGCGCATGCACAATCGTGTTTTCGCGATGGATCAGGGAACACGTTTTTTTAGTGCGCATGCGCGGCCTATCATTTTATTATATTAGATTGTGTGCAATTGTGCATGCATCCAAAGTTCCTATAAAAAGTGGTGCCAGATTTCCACCTTAATCAAAACATAATCCTACAATTGTTCACACTGTTCATTTTGTATTTTGTAAAATTTATTAAAGTTTTTGAACTAACAAAAAAACCCATAAGAACATAAAAATTGCCACTGCTGGGTCAGACCAGTGGTCCATCGTGCCCAACAGTCATATGAACATAAGAATTGCCGCTGCTAGGTCAGACCAGTGGTCCATCGTGCCCAGCAGTCCGCTCATGCGGCAGCCCTCTGGTCAAAGACCAGCGCTCTAACTGAGACCTGCCCTACCTGCGTACGTTCTGGTTCAGCAGGAACTTGTCTAACTTTGTCTTGAATCCCTGGAGGGTGTTTTCCCCTCTGACAGACTCTGGAAGAGCGTTTCAGTTTTCTACCACTCTCTGGGTGAAGAAGAACTTCCTTATGTTCGTACAGAATCAATCCCCTTTCAATTTTAGAGAGTGCCCTCTCGTTCTCCCTACCTTGGAGAGAGTGAACAACTTGTCCTTATCTACTAAGTCTGTTCCCTTCAGTACCTTGAATATTTCAATCATGTCCTCTCTCAATCTCCTCTGTTCAAGAGAGAAGAGGCCCAGTTTCTCTAATCTTTCGCTGTACAGCAACTCCTCCAGCCCCTTAACCATCTTAGTTGCTCTTCTCTGGACCCTTTCGAGTAGTACCGTGTCCTTCATGTACAGCGACCAGTGCTGGACGCAGAACTCCAGGTGAGGGCACACCATGGCCAATTACAACAGCATGATAACCTTCTCCGATCTGTTCGTGATCCCCTTCTTTATCATTCCTAGCATTCTGTTCACCCTTTTCGCCGCCACCATACATTGCATGGACAGCTTCATCAATCAGAACTCCCAAATCTCTTTCCTGGGAGTGTCTCCAAGTACCGCCCCAGACATCCTGTATTCATGCATGAGATTTTATTTACCGACATGCATCACTTTACACTTATCCACGTTGAACCTCATCTGCCATATTGATGCCCATTCCTCGAGCCTGATTATGTTATGTTGCAAATCTTCGCAATCCCCCTGTGTCTTCACTACTCTGAATAACTTTGTATCGTCTGCAAATTTAATCACCTCACTCGTCTTACCAATGTCCAGATCGTTTACAAAGATGTTGAAGAGCATGGGTCCAAGCACCGAGCCCTGTGGCACCCCACTGGTGATGGTCTTCCAGTCTGAGTATTGTCCATTTACCCCCACTCTCTGTTTCCTATGCCCAATCCAGTTTTTAATCTACGTGATTATTTCACCCTCAATTCCATAGCTCGCAATTTTCCAAAGTAGTCGTTCATGCAGAACTTTGTCAAACGCCTTCTGAAAATCTAGATATACAATGTCGACTGGGTCGCCCTTGTCTATCTGTCTGTTTACTCCCTCGAAGAAGTGTAGCAGGTTTGTCAAACAAGATCTTCCTTTGCTGAAACCGTGCTGGCTGGTCCTTATCAGACCGTGTCCGTCAAGGTGATCAATGATGCCATCCTTTATCAGCGCCTCTACCATTTTTCCTGGTACTGAGGTCAGACTCATCGGTCTGTAGTTTCCCGGGTCTCCCCTCGAACCTTTTTTTGAAGATCGGCGTAACATTCACCACCTTCCAGTCCTTCGGAATCTTTCCTGATTTGATCGACAGATTGGCTATTAGTTGAAGCAGTTCAGCTATAGTCCCTTTCAGTTCCTTGATGACCCTCGGATGGATACCATCCGGTCCCGGGAATTTATCACTCTTAAGCCAATCAATCTGTCTGCATACCTCTTCTAGACTGACTGTCAACCCTGTCAGTTTCCCGTTTTCGCTTCCAGCATATAACCCGATGGGTTCCAGTATGCTGTGTATATTCTCTTTGGTAAATACAGACGCAAAAAATGTGTTCAGTCTGTCGGCAATTGCTTTGTCCTCCTTTAGCGCTCCCTTTATTCCTTGGTCATCCAACGGTCCCACCACTTCCTTTGCGGGTCCTTTCCCCTTAATATATTGAAAGGACGGCTTGAAGTTTTTCACCTCCTTGGCTATTTTTTCCTCGTAGTCTCTTTTGGCCCCTTTTACCGCATTATGGCATCTGCGTTGATGTTGTTTGTGCTTATTCCAGGTCAAAGACCAGTGCTCTAAATAAGTCCAGCCTCACCTGCGTACGTTCCATTTTAGCAGGAACTTGTCCAACTTTATCTTGAAACCCTGGAGGGTGTTTTCACTTATTACAGACTCCAGAAGAGTGTTCCAGTTTTCTACCACTCTGGGTGAAGAAAACTTCCTTACGTTTGTACGGAATCGATCCCCTTTCAACTTTAGAGAGTGCCCTCTTGTTCTCCCTACTAGAGAATGACACGGTGACAAAATTCATCACCGTTCCCGTCCCCGCGGATAACCGCGGGAAATAATCCCATGTCATTTTCTAGTGTCTATTTCAGCCTCAGTTCTTCTACACCAGCATTCTTCAAAGCAAAGCTTGAGGGTCAGTGGTTGTGGCTGATTCTTCCCTCTCTCCTTAAAGAATGACATGAAGATTGTTTACCGCGGTTATCCGCGGGGACGGGAAAGGTGATGAATTTTGTCACCGTGTCATTCTCTACTCCCTACCTTGGAGAGGGTGAACAATCTGTCTTTATCTGCTAAGTCTATATTCCCTTCAGTATTTTGAATGTTTCAATCATGTCCCCTCTCAATCTTCTCTTTTCAAGGGAGAAGAGGCCCAGTTTCTCCAATCTCTAACTGTAACCATTTTAGTCGCTCTTCTCTGGACCCTTTCGAGTAGTACCGTGTCATTCTTTATGTATGGTGACCATTGCTGGACACAGTATTCTAGGTGAGGGCGCACCATGGCCCAGTACTGCGGCATGATAACCTTCTCCGATCTGTTCGTGATCCCCTTCTTAATCAGTCCTAGCATTCTGTTCGCCCTTTTCGCCGCCGCCATGCATTGTGCAGTGACTTCATCGACTTGTCGATCAGAACTCCCAAGTCTCCTACCATCCTTCTTTCGTTCTCTGCATGCCTCTCAAGCGAAAAAGCACCACCATACTTTAGATTGCAGAAGAGTGTTCCTTTTTTATCTCCAAGGCACTGCAGCCACCCACCATTCCAATTAGCTTTTCGTCACTTTCAACCCGACCAATCCAGGAATCAGTTTGCCTGCAACTCCCCTGCTTGTCTCCAGAGAAAGTGAAGCTACTTACTGTAATGGGGGTTCCCCATAGATAGCAGTGGAATGCAAGCACACTTACTCGCCCTCCATCCTCCACAAAAAATTTCCATTTATATCCCTTCATCAGCTAGAGACAAAACTGGCAAGGGAAGGGGAGGATCCTCAGATGGCGGGAGACCCTGCACATGCCCAGTAAGCCAAAAGCTTACTGTAGCTAGGGGAGAACACTGACACACAGGATCAGTCTAGGACCTCACCAATAAGTGTGGCTGAATTCTCCTGTTGTCCACGGGGAACCCCTGTTAGAAGTAAGCAACTTCGATTTAAATTACACAGTTAACTTTTATATCTTCTTGTGTATTTCACTTTTTCTAGATAGAAAGCATTCTCTCAAAAGGCAAACTGTCATCCTTTCCTTTAAGGTGATGACGTAAGGGATTTAAAAGCAACCATTTATCTAATTTATTTGTGCAGGATTGTTTATTCTGTGCAGCTTTTCTAGTTTCACAGTTAACTAATGGCTTGTTGTGGTAGACCTGTGAAATTTAAAAGTACAAGTAGATATAGGTAGTGGCTAGGGTGGGGGGGTGTTTCTCATAACTGCACTCCCTCCTCCCCGGTACCTATTAAATCCTTTTTTTTACTTCAGTGGCACCTCCCTGTTGCTTGTGCCAGCTTGATCCCACAAACAGGAAGTTATGTTAGAGGGAGGATTTGTGACCATCATGAGTAGTGGATAGGAGTCTCTGCTCACTGCCAGTGAAGAATAAGATTTTAAGAATTACCCGGGTTAGGGGAGGGTTTGCAATTAAAAGAGGAGAAATACCTGTAGTCTTCAGCTGGTGGGGTTTGGGGTTTGCCCGCCAACCGCATTGTTTGCTGTGTTGCTGCTGGTTGGCACTCCTGCTAAGATGATGCCTGGTGTGCTCTTGCCCCCCCCCCACACACACATACACACTTACTGCACTACTGGATTTAGTAAAGTTCTTATGTGAGGTTTATAGTCTTTACCTTCAGCTGACAGTTTTATTACATTTAAGCATATTTTATATAATCTTTAATTTTATTCCATTTATTCCTTGTTCCAAGGCGGAATACACATAAACATACATAATAAAACAGATGCTACATAATAAGTATATGATCAGTGAGAAAGCTTTTTAAAAGCTTTTTTTTTTTTTTTTTTTTGTAAATAATTTTTATTCTTTTTTAAATTCTTACATCAAGTGAAATACATGTATTACATTCAATTATGAAGAAACACTTGAAATTATCAATAAATGTTCTTACATTGTAAATTAAAGAAACCCTTTATCAAAATTTTATATCATATTATTATTACAATATTTTTCCCTTCCCTACCCCCTCTATATGTTCTATACATGTGTTATGATATCTGATCAGTAGAATAATTTGTCAATGGTCCCCATATTTTATTAAATTTTTTAATATAACCTTGTTGTAATGCCATTACTTTTTCCATTTTATATATATGACAAATTGAATTCCACCAGAAAGTGTAATTTAATTTAGTGTAATCTTTCCAATTCTGAGTAATTTGCTGAATGGCGACCCCTGTTAGAATTAATAAAAGTTTATTATTGTTAGCTGATATCGGACTCTGTGTTCTCATTGTTGTTCCAAATAATATTGTATCATATGATAGTCCAACATGATTTTCTAATAATTTATTAATTTGGGGCCAAATTAATTTCCAAAAGGAATTAATACAGGGACAAAAGAATAATAAATGATCTAATGTCCCCACTTCTATCTTACAATGCCAGCATCTATTAGATCTACTACTATCTAATTTCTGTAATCTTGTAGGGGTCCATAAAACTCTATGTAATAAAAACATCCATGTTTGACTCATAGATGCTGACCTTGTAGTATGTATTCTCCAGGACCAAAATTTTTGCCATTGAGATGCAGAAATTGTCTGTCCTATCTCAATACTCCAAATGTCCCTAAGTCCTGTTCTCTTTTTTTTGTTTGAAAATTCATATATAATCTTATACCATTTTGCAGCTTGGTGTCCTAGAAAATCTGCTTGAAAACAAAGGATTGGCAAACTATATTGATTATTAAGATTCTTCCATTCAGGGAACCCTTCCTGAATAGCCTGCTTCAATTGCATCCATTTAAAATATTGTGTTTTTTCTAATCCAAATTTTTGTTGCAATTGTGAAAAACTAAGCAGTGATCCATTTATTATTACATCTTTTAAAGTACGTATACCTGCTATTATCCATTGTTTCCATACTATTTTAAATCCACCAATTTTGATCCTGGAGTTTACCCAAATAGATTGATTTAAAGATTTAGCCAATGGATTTGTTGATAAATTGCTTATAAATCTTAATGTTTTCCATGTATCTATTAGAATTCTATGATCTTTATAACTCCTGGGCATTGTTATACTAATGAAATGTTCTGGATGTAAAGGGAACATGAGGCGCCATTCTAAATATAACCAATCAGGTACATTTTCCATGAGATCTGGGAGGATCCAATACATACCCTGTCTTAAAATATAGGCTTGATGGTACCTATAGAAATTTGGAAAATTTACCCCTCCCTCCTTAATTGTTTTTTGTAATGATGCTAAAGCGATTCTGGGTCTTTTCCCAAACCAAACAAATTTTGTTAGTATACTGTTTAACTTTTTATAAAATGACCCCTGAAAAAATATTGGGATCATACTCATTTGATAACAAACCACAGGTAAAATCATCATTTTAATTGTTTGAACTCTTCCCCACCAAGAAAGATGTAAAGGATTCCATTGCTCGCACATTTCTGTTATTTTCTTTAATAAAAGTTTTTCATTCTCTTTTACTGTGTCATCAATTGTATTTTTTATAAGAATACCTAAATATTTTAGTCCTTCCTCTTTCCATTTAAATGAATATGAATCAAATAATCCTTTGGTACAATGGATATTAATTGGAAGAACTTCAGATTTTTCCCAATTGATTTTATATCCAGAAAACTTTCCAAACTTTTCTATTAAGTTAAATAGATCTGGAATGGTGTCTTCTGGTTCTCTTAAATATAATAAAATATCATCTGCATACGCAGATAATTTAAATTCCCAATTAGAAAATGTGATTCCCTTTATTCCCTTAGTTTGATTTATTGCAATTAATAAGGGTTCCAGAACGATATCAAAAAGTAAGGGAGATAAAGGACAACCTTGTCTAACTCCCCTTAGCAAGTTAAATTTATCAGATAAGTTATTGTTTATATTTAATCTTGCTCCAGGGGAGCTATATAATGTTTGAATCATTTTAATAAAACCAGGTCCTACACCAAACCATTCTAGAGCTTGATACATAAACTTCCATTCTACTCTATCAAATGCTTTTTCTGCATCTAATGATATTAGAAAAGCTGGATCATTCAAATTTTTTGCTAAATTTAAAGAATGAAATGCTAATCTAGTGTTATGTGAAGAGTGTCTTTTAGCAACAAATCCTGTTTGATGTACATCAATGATAAAAGGAAGAGCTTTTGCTAGCCTTATAGCTAGCACTTTAGCAATTAATTTAGCATCTACATTCATCAAAGATATAGGCCTATAGTTTGTTATCAATGTCGGATCCCTGTTTGGTTTTGGCAAGACAATTATAACAGAATCAGCCATAGTTCCTGATATATTTCCATTATTCATTTGATATTGGTATAAATTTAATAGATAAGGTAATAAAGTATTTTGAAATGTTTTATAATATTCAACAGTATATCCATCTCCACCTGGAGCGGATCCAACTCTAAGAGCCTTCAATGCTGATTCTATTTCTTTTAAAGATATATGTTCTTCTAAGCTTCTTTTTATATGATCCGGAACATTTGGTCCAATAAATGAATTTAAAAACTCTAAACCATCTTGTTCTTTATTTTCATAAGTATTAGAAGTATATAAATCCTTATAAAAATCAAGAAATTGTTTTATAATTTCTTCAATGTTGGTGTGTGTATTGCCCCGCTTATCTTTAATTGCAATTATTTTAGTTTTTCTTTTTTTTGCTTTAATAAAATTTGCTAACAATCTTCCAGCCTTATTTGAATTTCCATAATACTGTACTTGTCTATAGAACATATCTTTTCTTACAAATTGAGAAGAAATCTCATTATATTTAACTTTTGTTTTTAATAATTTCTGTAATGTATCATGTTCCCATTTTATAATTAATTTATGTTCTAGTAATTTAATTTCTTGCTCCAATTCTATAAATTGTTTTTTAAGTTGTTTTTTCTTATATGCGGAATATGATATAATATTTCCTCTCATTGTTGCTTTATAAGCATCCCATAAAATTTCAATATTTATGTTGTCTGAATTATTAATTTGAAAAAATTCATCCAAATTTTACTTTAATATCTTCTATAAAGTTCATGTCTGCAAGCAAAGCATTATCAAATCTCCAAATTGGTTTAGAAAAAACTGATATATCATCCTGCAGATCAACCCACACACCAGCATGATCTGAAATAATTATAGGATCAATAATTGCTTTTATTACTCTTTGTGCAATATTATTAGAAACAAATATATAATCAATTCTTGAAAAGGATTTATGGACCTGAGAACAAAAAGAATATTCCTGATCATTAAAATGAAGGATACGCCATATATCAACTAAATCACAAGATTGTATCAAATTGTCTAATCCTAATGATTTCATAATTTTACTTGGTTTTTTATCCAAAATAGGATCCATTACAGCATTGAAATCTCCAGCTACTATTAAATTAGAAGCAGCCAGTGGTAGTAATATCTGTTGAATATTTTTGAAAAACTCCATTTGATTTGAATTAGGAGCATATAAATTAAATAAATCCAGGGTTGTATTTCTCAGATTCATTTTAATATGTACCCATCTTCCTAGTGGATCAAATTTTATTAATTTGAAATCTGCTATGAATTTCTTATTTATGAGAATAGCTACTCCCGCTTTTTTACCAATAGCAGGTGCAAAAAAACATTTGGACACCCAACCCCCTATTAGTTTATTAGATTCAAGTCCTGTCAGATGGGTCTCTTGTATGAAATATATGTCAGCGTTTTGCTTATGAAGAAAATTCAGTATTCTCTTTCTTTTGATTGGATGGTTAAGACCATTGACATTAAGAGAATAAATTTTAAGAGCCATCTAAATTAATAAGTAATGTTTGAATTAGAACTCTATAATAAAAGTTTAGATCAGACATCCACACATGTTTAATATTTATTCCTTTTCTTATTATCAATTCCTTACTTATATCTAATTCCATTCCCCTTTTCCCATCCCCCTCCCATCCCTCCCCAATTAACAAAAGTTGTGTACACTTGGCCTCACGCATATCAAGATCAGCAATAACACACTCCAAGAAGACCTTAAAACTTTCAATATTCAATTTAAGTCATCTGAATATTAAAATTATATTAAAATGTAAGTAATAATTCATATATTTTAGTAATCATGAATTAACTAAATAAATTTCATATATATTTCTTAATATATCAAAATTTTTATATTCAATATTATTAAATCTTTAATATCTTTTTATTATTATATATATATTTCTTTTTTTTTTTTTCCCCCTGTTAAATATAAATTGTTTATTGTAAAAACAAATAAATATATATTGTTTATCTTTACTTGCAGCTTTGTCTCTGGTTTTACAGCCTTTTTAATGTGTTTCTTTGCATCCAGTAGTGCAAGCCGATGGCTAGAGTCCAAGCAAAGATCTTTGATTTATGCCTCAATTGAATCTGCGACCAAAATTAGCTGCTTGGTTTTGGCAGAAACTGAAAGCACTAATGAAATCACAGACAGATATTGTTTATCTTTACTTATATTCTAAAACTTTAAAACGTTTCCCCCTTTTTTTTTTTTTTTTCCCTGTTTTTTTTTTTTTTTCATTTTACTTTATCATCGTGATATTATTAATATGGGAGTATAATGTTATGTGAAAAGTGATTCCACGAGCAAAGATTCCTCCCCCCTACGAGAGATCACCACGAAACCACACACCAGCTATTATGTATTTTTCTCTTTTTGTCTATCTCTCTTCCTCTCTCTTCTCTTTTTCCTTTTCTTTTCTTTACTGTCCTTATCTTCTTTCTTCTTTTTTTCCCTTGAAGGAGAACAGTTTAAATAGGTCTTTACAAGTTTCCCTTTTCTTGTAGTTCAAGTTCTAATATCCTTTTCCTTCTTTTTCTTCTTGTATTTTATGGAGTAAGTTCATATTATGTTCCGGTGTATGTAGAAAAAATCCATTTCCTGTTTCCTTTTCGCACAGACTTTCGGGATTCTGAGTTTTTAAGTTTTAAAACTTTTGAGAGAGAGTAGAGGGAAAACAAATCCAACAAACCTTTTCTTATTTGCGGTGTGTAATTCCGCAGCAACCCCCCCCAGAAGAGAGAAATCCCACACGAAGAACCACTCCCCTCATTCATTTTTTTTTTTTTTTCCCACATATTTCATCATTCTATTTTATCAGAAATCAATTTGCAGAATAGTCTTTTAAATATAATTAAATATTTTTTATATTAAATCGTTCAATTTCCTGTCTATTTTCTTTCTTTTCATATCATATATTATAACATCTATTTTGTTAACTCTCTATTATATAAATTGTATTTAAGCCTTTTAATAAATTTCATTTGCATTTTAGAATGTTTATTACATTCTAGTTCTACTGTAAGAGAGACGTTAGAAAAGAATACATTTGAAGCTAATCTAAGCATTCTAAATCGTTGTATTTTAAAACACAGAAATCTTTTCCTTTAAAATAAAATAAAATCATTAATTTTTTTTTTTTTTTTTGCTATATAATCAATATATAATCAATATATGTTAATATAATTCAATTTTCATCATTTCTAATCAATATATTTAAAGACATATTAATCAAATTAGGATGACATAGGCACTTCTTGAGTTTGAATAAATCTTTCTAGTTTCTCTGCATCATCAAATGTTAAAGTTTTGTTTCCGATGGTAACCTTCATGTTTGCAGGATACATTAAACCAAATTTTGCTCCCAATTCTCTTAGCTTTGGTCTCAATTCCAACAGCTTTTTTCTTTTTATTGCTGTGTTTTTAGCGAAGTCAGGAACAAAATGGATGTAAACATCTTGATATTTAAGTCCTTTATTTTGTTTTGCTAGCTGAAGTATTTCTAAGACCTGTTGGTGGCGCAATAGTTTGAATATAAATGGCCTTGGCAGATGTTGATTTTCTCCTTTTTTCATAGGCACTCTATGTGCCCTTTCTACCTCTATGGGATAGTTTGTTTTTATCGGAAGTAGTTTGGGAAGCAGATTTTCAATAAAGGCTACCGGATTTCCCTTCTCTGCTCCTTCTGGTAATCCAATCAAACGGACATTACTTCTTCTTTCTCGGTTCGAATAATCTTCAATTTCTTTAGTAAGTAGATCTATTTTTTTCCTATCTGCTCGACTGCAGCATGCTTCTTCTTCTACAATCATCATTCTTTCTTCTAGGTTATTAGATTTTAATTCCAGGAGATCCATTTTTTTGTTTAATGTGGAAACTTCCTCCGATATATTCGTTACTTTTTTAGTTAAAATTGATAACATTTCTTTTATTTCTTTCAGTTCTTTTATTACTTCTACATCTGCCATCTTTAAGCCTGACTCCTGTTCCGGTTTTGCTCTCTTACTGCTTCCAGACATCGCAAAGTCATTCTTGTTTTGTTTTCCTGTTGCCATCCTTTTATCTTATCTTCTTTATTTAGTCTAAGCACTTTTTTTTTTATCCAATTTTAAATCTTTTTGACTTTTTCCGGACTTTCAAGGTCTTTTCTCTGGAGCTCACTTATTAGCCGACCTTCCTCATGCGCGTCCAAGCCACGCCCCCTTTTTAAAAGCTTTTAATTTATGATCTCACTAAGATGACAGATTTTTCCACCTGCATGAGACAACCTCCTGGAGTGCCATTTTTTTGACCGTGTAAGATTTTAATCATGCCAGTTTTCATTTTCTTTCCTTTTCAAGGTAAGAACCTAATTTTCTTTCTGTTAGAAGACATAGGAGTCTGTACGGCCCACCCTGTCAGTCTGCTCTCTTAACCTTGGACAAATCTATAGTCTAAAACTGGAGTTATTCTCGTCAGTCGGATGAAAATTTACAGATAGATTGCAAATAAAGTAATGAATTTGTTGGAGCCCCTATGTGTTAGGGCTTTTTTTTTTATCATTTTAATATATCCTATATACCAGTGTTTTTCAACCTTTTTTGGGCAAAGGCACACTTGTTTCATGAAAAAAATCACGAGGCACACCACCATTAGAAAATGTTAAAAAATTTAACTCTTTGCCTATATTGACTATATATAAAGTAATTCTCTTGAATAGGAATCAAATAAACACAAAGAAAGTATTTTATAATTACTTTATTATGAAATATTAAGTAAACAGAATAGTGAAAAATTATAAAATACTTTATTCAGTGCGAAACCTGGGCCTGTTTGGCTGAACACAAAGCTGATATTCTGGCTGGAATCGAAGAAACACACACACGTAGCTCTTCGTCAACAGCTCTCAGTCTCTCTCTGTATTTGGTTTTTATAGCATACAAAAATAGACAAATATACCCTCCATCCTTTTTATTAAACCACAATAGCAGTTTTTAGCGCAGGGAGCTGCGCTGAATGCCCAGCGCTGCTCTTGACGCTCATAGCAAGGGCAGAGCCAGAGAGGATCGAATACAGAGGGTGAACGACTGGCTAAGAGGATGGTGCAAGGAGATGAACTTAGGGTTATCCCAGGACAAGCAGGCAGCATATTCCCACACATGGGTGACGTCACCGACGGAGCCCCGCAGCGGACAGCCTCGAAAGCATCTTGCTTGAAGATCTCGAGCTTTCGATTGCTGCATCGCGCATGCGCGCGTGCCTTCCCGCCCAAACTAGGGGGCGCATCTCCTGAGAGGATCCTCAGTTCAACGTTTTCCGCGGAGCCGAGAAGACTTGTCGACTTGGTTCCCGTAGCGTTGTGCCTTCTCTTCACCGCGGCTGAGTACTTTTTATTGTTTTCGGTCGCTGTGTTACTATACTAATTCTATTTTATTTCTTTTTATAAAAAAAAATAAAAAAAACATCTTTTTGTTTTTCTTTAGCGTCGGGTTGGAAGATTGAGGCCTAGGCCTCTCTTCTCCGTTCTCGACACGGACTTTGTCCTATCTATGTCCCGGCCTGTTACCGGGTTTAAAAGGTGTTATCAGTGCGGTAGGACTATTTCCATCACTGATCCACATAGTCGGTGTATGATCTGTCTCGGGTCGACTCATCGCCCTGAAGATTGTCTTCGCTGCCTCACTCTTCAACCTCGTGCTTTTAAACGCCGCTGCGACAGGTTTTTGGAGCTTTTTCCTCGTATGGAGCCTGAAAAAGCTGTGGCCTCGGTCGAGGCATCTGTAAAATCCTCGACTCCGGGTCCAACCTCGAGTACTAAAGCCTCGACCTCGCCTCCTCGACAGGCCTCGGCCTCGAAGACCTCCGGGTCCTCGGCCTCGAAGGCCTCGACGATGTCCTCGAAGCCTGGATTGGGGGGTAAGTCTCCTGCTTCCTTTTCAGGTACCATCCCTAAGAAGTCGACAGAGTCTACCTCCATTCAACCTGGGGCCCCAGGTTTGACTCCGTCTTCCAGACCTTCAAAACGTGCTTCCAAGTCCAGGGAATACTCTCGATCGAGGTCGCCCTCCTTGGAACGCACGAGACCTCCTGTGACTCCGAGTCCTTTGGTCTCCGTCCCCATGTTTGAGGATATGCTTAAGTCAATTTTGACTACGCAAATTTCCTCAATAGTGGCTCAGTTGGTACCGGCCTCGACTCTGTCTGCGCAACTCCAGCCTGAGCAACAATCTGCACCTTCTCGACGATCTCCTCGTCGCAGGTCTCGATCCAGGGTTTCCTCGTCGGACTCCTCATCTGAACATGGGGCTAAACAATCATTACCTCGATCCAGGCACAGGTCTCGATCTTCGAAGCTTACCTCTACAAAGAGCTCGAAGCATTCTGATCTTACTTCCAAAGTTTTACCTCGCTCTCATACTACCATTGCCTCTTCAATTTCATCGAGGCATTCGAGGTCGAAGACGCCACCTTCGAGGCATTTGTCTCGAGAAAAATCTCCTCTTACTAAGCCTCGTACTCCGCGTACCTCTCCGACTCGGAGCCTTAAGCGGAAACATTCAGCCACTCCTCCTCTGACAGGCAGTGGAGCATCTTCCATCACTTTACATCTTGAATCTGAGCCTGTATCTCAGTATTCACGCGAGGCTTCTCCATCTTTTTCAGTGGCACATCGTTCTCGTTCTGTCTCTCCTGAGGAAGCCTCGACCTCGAAGTCTTCTTCCTTCGCTAAATTTGTCTTCGACATGGGGCAGGCTCTTAATATTGATTTACGTTCCGATTCAAAATACACGCCTGAATATCTGGCGGATATGGAACTTTCTCATCCTCCTAAGGAGACTTTACGTCTACCCATGACACCGGTGCTGAAGCAGACTTTTCTACGTAACATGGAGACTCCTTATTCTGTGACAGCTATTCCATCGAAGCTGGAGTCTCGGTATCGTACTGTTCCATGTAAAGGGTTTGAGAAATCTCAACTTTCTCATCAATCTCTAGTTGTGGAATCCTCCCTGAAGAAGGTTCACCCATCTAAGGTGTCTGCAACAGTTCCACCAGGACGCGAAGGGCGAACTATGGACAAGTTTGGGCGCAGACTTTATCAAAATTCTATGATGACAAATAGAATTTTGAATTACAACTATGTCTTTACTTCATATTTTAACCATTTTTTGAAGCAGTTGTCATCGTTTTGCCCAGACTGGCCCAAAGAACGCCTTTCTGAATATAAACATATTATTCAATCTCTATCTCAGTTACGTCTATTCATGTTGCAGGCATCTTACGATGCTTTTGAGCTATCCTCCAGAGTCTCGGCATTTGCAGTGGCTATGAGACGTCTTGCATGGCTCAGGATTGTAGATATGGATCCCAATTTACAGGATCGTTTAGCAAACCTGCCGTGTCAAGGTTCTGAGCTCTTTGATGACTCTATTGAAGCAGCTACTAAAAGGCTTTCTGAGCATGAGCGCTCCTTCGCCTCTCTGCTTCGTCCGAAACCAAAACCTTCTGTGACTAGAGCTTACAGACCTCCAGCTCGTCGTTACCCCATGAAGTCCACACCGGCTTTTTCTAGGCCTCCACCTAGGCGGCCACAACAACAACGTCCTCAAAAGCCCCAGACACCTGCTCCAACCAAAACAGCTCCGTCTTTTTGACGGTCCAGTGATGAGCATTCCAACCTCTTTACATCCAAATTCCTCCCTACCCATCGGAGGTCGCCTTTCCCTTTTTTCATCTGTTTGGGAAACCATTACATCGGACCTTTGGGTCCTTACAATCATCCGCGAGGGATACTCTCTGCGCCTGCTTCAGGTGCCTCCAGATCACCCTCCAAGAGAGTGTCTTTCCAGTTCCTCGCAACTTCCCCTTCTTCTTCGGGAGGCTCGGGCTCTTCTTCACCTTCGAGCAGTGGAGGAAATTCCTCCTCTCGAACACAACCAGGGGTTTTATTCCAGATACTTCCTGGTTCCAAAGAAGACGGGGGATTTGCGACCCATTCTGGATCTCCGAGCTCTCAACAAATTTCTAGTCAAAGAGAAATTTTGCATGCTCTCTCTCCCGATTCTGTACTCCCTCATGGATCAAGGGGATTGGATGTGCTCACTGGATCTCAAAGAGGCTTATACTCACATTCCTATTCATCCAAATTTTCGCAAATATCTCAGGTTCAAGGTGGGGAACCTTCACCTTCAATACAGGGTTCTTCCATTTGGCTTAGCAACCTCTCCTCGGGTCTTCACCAAGTGTCTGGTTGTGGTAGCCGCGGCCCTTCGAGCCCGGGGATTGCAAGTTTTTCCTTACCTCGACGATTGGCTTATAAAAGCTCCTTCTCTTACAGGGGTTACGCAAGCGACCCTTCAGACTATTTCTTTTCTTCAAAGTCTGGGGTTCCATATCAACTTCCCAAAATCTCAGTTAGTTCCAACTCGATCGATCCAATTTATTGGAGCGGTGTTGGATTCTGTTCGCATGAGAGCTTTCCTTCCTCTCAACCGACAGAATACTCTCTTAAACCTTTGTCATCATGTAACTTCCCTATCAACTATCAGGGCGCGTCAAATGATGGTCCTTCTCGGTCACATGGCATCTACAGTACATGTGACTCCTTTTGCAAGACTACACCTTCGCATCCCTCAGTGGACTCTGGCATCCCAATGGCAACAAGCTCTAGATCCACCTTCTCGCCATATAACGGTGACACCTTCTTTAAAGAAGTCTCTCCGCTGGTGGATGCTCTCTTCAAATCTTTCCAGAGGTTTGCTGTTTCACCATCTTCCTCATCAGAAAGTTCTCACAACAGATTCGTCCGAGTACGCATGGGGAGCCCACGTAGATGGTCTCCATACGCAAGGGTTATGGACGGCCACAGATCGTCGATGTCACATCAATCTGTTGGAACTCAAAGCGATATTTCTTGCTCTCAAAGCTTTCCTTCACATCCTTCACGACCAAGTAGTCCTTGTTCGGACGGACAATCAAGTAGCAATGTATTATGTCAACAAACAGGGCGGGACGGGTTCCCATCCTCTGTGTCAGGAAGCTCTGAAGTTGTGGCATTGGGCGATTTCACACAACATCTTTCTTCGAGCTGTTTATATTCAGGGTATTCAGAATTGCCTTGCAGACAAATTGAGTCGTCTGCTTCAACCTCACGAATGGACGATCAACTCCCCCACACTTCGTCAAGTATTCAATCGATGGGGGACTCCTCGGGTGGATCTTTTTGCGTCACCCAACAACTTCAAACTTCCTCTGTTTTGTTCCCGCATCTTCTCCCCTCTTCGTCTCGAGGCGGATGCTTTTCTACTAGACTGGAGGAATCAGTTCCTTTACGCCTTTCCTCCTTTTCCTCTGATTCTCAAAACTCTTGTCAAGTTGAAGTCGGATCATGCCACAATGATTCTCATAGCACCTCGGTGGCCCGGACAACATTGGTTCTCTCTTCTTCTGCAACTCAGCATCAAGGAACCTCTTCTTCTGCCAGTTTTTCCTTCTCTGCTCACTCAGAGTCAGGGATCCTTACTTCATCCAAACCTGCAGTCTCTTCATTTGACAGCATGGTTCCTTTCTACCTGATGGATTCTGCTGAATTTTCTCAGTCTGTTCAGGATGTATTTCTGGCTTCCAGAAAACCGTCCACTCGTCAATGTTATAGTCAAAAGTGGACCAGATTCTCTTCTTGGTGTTCCACTCATAATCTTCAGCCAACTTCTTCTTCTTTGGCTTCCGTTTTGGATTATTTACTTCATCTATCCCAGTCAGGTCTTCAATCCACATCTATTAGAGTTCATCTTAGTGCAATTGCTGCTTTCCATCAGCCTTTAGAGGGGAAATCACTTTCGGCACACCCTCTAGTTTCTCGTTTTATGAAGGGTCTTTTTAATCTCCATCCACCTGTCAAACCACCTCCTGTGGTATGGGATCTTAATGTGGTCTTGGCTCAATTGATGAAGCCTCCTTTTGAACCTATTGACTTGGCTCATTTTCGATATCTTACTTGGAAAACTGTTTTCTTGATTGCTCTCACTTCAGCTCGTCGTGTTAGTGAGTTACAAGCTTTGGTTTCGGATCCACCTTTTACTGTTTTTCACCATGACAAGGTGGTGCTCCGTACGCATCCCAAATTCTTACCTAAGGTAGTGTCTGATTTTCATATCAATCAATCTATTGTTCTACCGGTATTTTTTCCTAAGCCACATTCTCACCCTGGTGAGGCGGCTTTGCATACTTTGGATTGTAAACGTACGTTGGCTTTCTATCTTCAACGTACTCAACCTCACAGAAATTCTCCTCAACTTTTTATTTCTTTTGATCCAAATAGATTGGGTCATCCCGTCTCGAAGCGTACTATCTCCAACTGGATGGCTGCGTGTATTTCTTTCTGTTATGCTCAGGCAGGTCTTCCTCTACAGAGTCGAGTAACGGGCCATAAAGTCAGGGCTATGGCGGCTTCTGTTGCTTTCCTCAGATCAACTCCTATTGAGGAAATTTGTAAAGCTGCCACTTGGTCCTCGGTTCACACTTTTACTTCTCATTATTGTCTGGATACTTTATCCAGGAGGGATGGCCATTTTGGCCAATCTGTTTTACAGAATCTTTTTTCTTAAATTGCCAACTTCCCTCCTCCCTTTTGATTTAGCTTGGAGGTCACCCATGTGTGGGAATATGCTGCCTGCTTGTCCTGGGATAAAGCACAGTTACTTACCGTAACAGGTGTTATCCAGGGACAGCAGGCAGATATTCCCACAACCCTCCCACCTCCCCTGGTTGGCTTCTTAGCTTGGTATCTGAACTGAGGATCCTCTCAGGAGATGCGCCCCCTAGTTTGGGCGGGAAGGCACGCGCGCATGCGCAATGCAGCAATCGAAAGCTCGAGATCTTCAAGCAAGATGCTTTCGAGGCTGTCCGCTGCGGGGCTCAGTCGGTGACGTCACCCATGTGTGGGAATATCTGCCTGCTGTCCCTGGATAACACCTGTTACGGTAAGTAACTGTGCTTTTCTGCACCATGGAGAAGCATTGCAAGGACTACAGGGACACGACGGGCTACACCTAACCAGAAGAGGGAAGAATGTCCTTGGACACCGCCTAGCCCGCCTACTCCACAGGGCTTTAAACTAGGTAAGTCGGGGGCACAAACAACATACCAGGCGAACTAAAATGCCAATACATTTTTGAGGCTGAGGAAGGTAGTCACCGAAATTCTGGGTCAGGGGTGAGTGCACACACTTTTGAGTCGGGAGTAGGGTCACATTGTAATTCCGGGTCTAGGGGGAGTACACACTGTAGTTCTGGGTATATGGGGAGTACACATTGTGGTTCTGAGCCTCAGGAAAGCACAAATAACACAAACGATGTTAAAGGTGTTCAAATAGCTCAAGCAGGAATATCCCCACTGAGACGTAACAAAAATATAACATGGAGGGCTATGTATGTCAACGCACACAGTTTAGGAAACAAGATCCTGGAATTGGAAACAGAAATAAGGAATGCCGACCTGGATGTGGTGGCGATATCCGAAACCTGGCTCACAGACTCCCACGGGTGGGACATGGTCATACCGGGTTACAACTTGCTTCGCCGGGACAGAGAGGGTAGGATGGGAGGGGGTGTAGCATTATATACTAAAGATGACATTAAGGTCATGAGAATCTCAGATGTACAGTATACTGGGGAATCCCTTTGGGTTAATTTGGCCAGAGGGAAGGACAAATGCTTGTATCTTGGCGTAATTTACAGACCCCCAAGACAACAGGATGACCTGGATATGGAAATAATCGAAGATATAGAAAATATCACCTTGCGTGGGGACACAGTATTGCTAGGTGACTTCAACATGCCTGATGTGGATTGGGTTACACTTACCTCTGCTTCCGGCAGCAGCAGGAGGCTATTAAACTCTATGAAAGGAGCAAGCCTCAGGCAACTGGTGTTGGAACCGACAAGGGATCAGGCAATACTGGACCTGATACTTACCAATGGAGAAAGTGTCACAGAGGTCTCGGTGGGCGACACATTGGCCTCCAGTGACCACAACATGGTATGGTTCAATATCAGGAAAGGTTTCACTAAATCTACTACACTAACCAAAGTTCTCAAATTCAAGGACACAAATTTCAAAGAAATGGGAGACTTCGTTCACCAGGCGCTACAAAGCCAAGAAGAAACCGATAACGTGGAAGACATGTGGTCGACTTTGAAAGCAACCATACAAGAAGCAACAAACCGCTATGTAAAATCAGTAAGTAAACGGAGAAGGAACAATAAGCCACAGTGGTTTACTGCGGAGATCTCAGACCTGATCAAGGAGAAGAAAAAAGCATTTATCTCTTACAAACAATCAGGGAAGCAGGACTCTAGAGCAGACTACCTGACCAAATCAAAAGCCGTCAAAACAGCAGTCAGGGAGGCTAAATTCCTCATGGAGGCGTCTCTAGCAAAGAACATCCAGAAGGGAGATAAATCCTTCTTCAGGTATATCAGTGATAGAAGAAAAAACTCAGGCGGGATTGTACGTCTTAGGAAACCAGACGGAGACTATGTGGAAAAGGATTCGGAAAAAGCCCAACTATTAAATGAATACTTCTGCTCAGTCTTCACCCGAGAAGCGCCAGGGCTCGGCCCTCAGCTACAGACAAGGGTTGGCTCAGTTGACCCGTTTAGTAACTTTGAGTTTACGCCCAGCAGTGTCTACGGTGAGCTGTCAAAGCTCAAGGTTAACAAAGCAATGGGGCCGGACAACCTGCACCCCAGGGTGCTTAGGGAGCTGAGTGATGTCTTGGCGGAGCCACTGTCCGCGCTCTTCAACCTCTCCCTTAGTACAGGCAGCGTCCCGTTGGCTAATGTCATTCCACTCCACAAGAAAGGCTCAAAGATGGAGACAGCAAACTACAGACCAGTGAGTCTAACATCGATAGTGAGCAAACTAATGGAAACTCTAATCAAACACCAATTAGATAAGATCCTGGATGAGGAGAATCTACGGGATCCCCTACAACATGGATTTACTAAGGGGAGATCCTGCCAATCCAACCTGATCAGCTTCTTTGACTGGGTGACAGGGAAGCTGGATATTGGGGAGTCCCTGGACATCGTGTACCTGGACTTTAGCAAAGCATTCGATAGCGTACCACACCGCAGGTTACTGAGCATGATGAGTTCTATAGGATTAGGTAACACATTGACGAAATGGGTTGGGAGCTGGCTTGGCGGTAGGCTCCAAAGGGTGGTGGTGAACGGCACCCCCTCCGAAATGACAGAGGTGATTAGTGGAGTACCACAGGGCTCAGTCTTGGGCCCAATCCTATGCAACATCTTTATAAGAGACTTGGCAGAAGGGCTTCGAGGTAAAATAACATTATTCGCCGATGACGCCAAACTGAGTAATGTAGTGGGCAAATGCACAACAGATGAAGATTCAATGCCCGACAACATGATGCACGACCTACTCCTACTGGAGCGATGGTCTAGGACATGGCAACTCAACTTCAATGCCAAAAAATGCAAAGTTATGCACCTGGGCAGCCAGAATCCATGCAAGTCTTATACCCTTAATGGCGAGATCCTAGCAAAAACGGTAGCGGAACGAGACTTGGGGGTAATCGTCAGTGAGGACATGAAGTCTGCCAATCAAGTGGAGCAGGCTTCGTCCAAGGCAAGACAAATCATGGGCTGCATACGAAGGGGTTTCGTCAGTCGTAAGGCGGAAGTCATTATGCCATTGTATAGATCCATGGTGAGGCCCCACCTGGAATACTGTGTGCAATTCTGGAGGCCGCATTATCGCAAGGATGTGCTGAGACTGGAGTCGGTACAAAGAATGGCCACCCGGATGGTCTCGGGACTCAAGGATCTACCATACGAAAAACGGCTTGACAAATTACAGCTATACTCGCTCGAGGAGCGCAGAGAGAGGGGAGACATGATCGAGACGTTCAAGTATCTTAAGGGCCGCATCGAGGCGGAGGAAGATATCTTCTTTTTCAAGGGTCCCACGACAACAAGAGGGCATCCGTTGAAAATCAGGGGCGGGAAACTACCAGGAAATTCTTTTTCACTGAAAGAGTGGTTGATCGCTGGAATAGTCTTCCACTACAGGTGATTGAGGCCAGCAGCGTGCCTGATTTTAAGGCCAAATGGGATCGGCACATGGGATCTATTCACAGGGCAAAGGTAGGGGAGGGACATTAAGGTGGGCAGACTAGATGGGCCGTGGGCCCTTATCTGCCGTCTATTTCTATGTTTCTATAGGCTCCCTGCGCTAAAAACCACTATTGCGGTTTAGTAAAAGGTGACCATATTGTAAAATATAGACAGCAGATATAAATTCAGAACTGTGCATAGTAAGTGAAGGGAAGTTTTCATCTCTGGGAATTTACCCAGTTAACTATTAAGTTATTTGGGCAAATTCCTTTGAAAACTGTGGTAATACTGCCTCCACTTTGCTAAATTTAAAATAAAATAATTTTTCCTACCTTGTCTGGTGATTTCTGGTTGCACTTTCTTCTTCTGACTGTGCATCCAATCTTTCTTCCCTTCTATCAGCCTGTATGCTTTCTCTCCTCCACACCTCATTCCCTCCCCCAACTTTTTCTTCCTCTCTCCCTGACCTTTCTTTCTTTTTTTCTGTTTCTCTTCTTTCCTTCTGTTTCCCTGCCTGCCCCCTTTCTTTCTTTCTCCCTGCCGTTCCCCAAGCCACTGCCTCTGCTGCTGCCATCGGGGAACAGGACCCACCAATGGATAACAGGCCCCAAAGCCGACGCCAACGCATGCTCTCCCTGACGTCAATTCTACAATCGGAGAGGAAGTTCCGCCCAGCCAGGCAGCGATTGGCTGGCCTGAACTTCCTCTCCGACTGCAGAATTGACGTCGGGGAGAAGAAGACTTATCGGCTCGATAGATTAGATCGCCAAGACAAAGTGAGTCCTGGGTGATCGACTCACTTTGCCTTGGCGAGCTACTGGCGCCCCTGCCTTGGGCCCCCTGTCAGCTCCGGGCCCCTGAATGCAGGACCGGTAGTACTGCCCTGATGGCGGCCCTGCGGCACACCAGGCAACATATCGCGGCACACTAGTGTGCCGCGGAACAGCGGTTGAAAAACACTGCTATATACAAAGATGTTTAAAAAAAATACAGAAATATAATACTCTCTTAGTCATAATACAAACTAAGAAATGAAATTTGAACATCCATAATAATCATCTAAATACAGTCCACAACCTGAGGAGAAGAGACAAGATGAAAATAGAACCCCTCGGGAAAGGGGGAATATACAAAAGGAAGTTAAAAAAAATATTAGGAATAGAGCAGCTAGATCTTATCCTATCCAAAATAAAAATACCGCATGATTAACCTGTATCATTCGGACTGTGTGGAGATTCCTTTACCTTCAAGGAAAAAACCTAATTGGGCAGGTTCAAAGAAAATATATTTACTCCCCTGATAGGAGACAAAGCATTTACAAGGAAATCTCAACTGAAAACTTGCCCCCAAAGCAATCACCTTTGATCTATAAGACAGAAATTCTTTCCTTCTGGATTGCGTCCACCTCGAAACATCAGGAAATATATATACCCTTTCCCCCAAATAGGTAATCTGCTTTAAATTAAAATATAATTTCAGCAACATCTCTTTATCTTGAAGAAATACCAACGAGACCAATAAAGTTGCTCTTCCCTGGGTTTCTATATCAGAAGACTGCAGAATAGCGGAAACATCTAATTGAGCGTTTTCATCTACTAAAGCTTTTTCTTTCTGCACTTGTTTTAAGTAATAAATTCTTTGTATCGGGGGAAGACTTGCTTCTGGTACATTTAAACATTCAACATAAAGTTCTTAAACAGTTCTTGAGGTGGCATAAACTTGGCAACCGGAAAATTAAGACTCCTCAAATTCAAATTTTTCTGCTGGTTTTCCAGGTTTTCAATCTTCCTCAAAATCATCATTTTATCTGTTGTTTGTTTGGTAATTAAATTCTTAGTCTCTGTTGTCACTTTATCTAAATTTTTTAAGTCCACTTGGTGTTGCTGGGTAATAGTCTCTAAGGAGCTTATCCTGGAAGTAGAATTCTGAGTTATAGTAATAAAGTTGGAACATACCAAGTGAAGATTCTCAAACGCAGACCAAATAGAATCCAGGGTAACAGCCTGTAGTTTCACCAACAGTCCAAGGAGGGAGATTCCAGCTGACTTTGGTACGGCTCCTTCTCCAGCGATAGAATTCTGGGCTCCTGCAACCTCCCCACCGCTGGCTACCAACGGCTCCTCTCCCCCTGAACGCTGCTTCTCCAAGATTGAAGTCAGCGTGTCTGTTGTATGTTTCACTTCCGGGTTCACTTCGGGTAGAGAGCAAGCCTCCCCCCACGCACCGGGGGAGCCCTCTTGCCAGATCTGCTGCAGCAAAGTTTCTCCGGGTATGGGAGGGGTGTGCGGTCCTCGTGGGCTCAGTGAGAGACATCTCGCTGTCCAAGCTGTGGAGTTCCCGCTCCATGGCAACGGAAACGCCCGATGTGGAAGGAGGGACTGTAAACGCTGTTATTACAGTCTGCCTCGGCGTCGAGAAGCCCAAGGTAGGTAGAGGGATACCCCTCGGTTTTCCTCTTCTTTTAGGCATGAAAAATGCCGTTTCAAAGATGAAGTTAAAGAAAATTTTGTCCTAAAGAGAGAAGTGCTCCTCTCAGCGTCCTGCTCAAGACGCCATCTTGTCTTCTCATACCTTGTTAGGGCTAATTGCACAAAGCAGATTGGTTTGTTTGTACACCCATGTTGTAAGTTCATGTTAATTATTGTTCTTTTTCATGAGTTATAGAGCAGAACAGAAATGTATGGTATTCATGGGGAAGTTCTCCATGCCCCTCCTTCTGATTTCACATAGTGGATTTTGACTGCTTTGATACAAACTGACGAGGGCACTATACTCCACTAGTGAAGGAGGAGGAGCTGAAAGATGTGATTGGCATCCTTCTGCAAGCAGCTCACAACCAGGGGATATTCACCTAGAGCAGTGTTTCTCAACCTTTTCAAGCCAAGTAACCCCTAAGCCTAACAAATACCAACCGAGAACCCCCACTCAAACTCTGCACCTGACCCACCCAAACTCTGCCACTGACTCCACCCCCATAATAATAGTACTAATTGTAATGCAATTTCTTCCATCTATTTTTCATATGCACACAATTTAATCTTATTAATACATAATGGTAACTACAAAATTAAAAAAAAAAAAACAACAACGTGGGTCCAGTACTGGGACACATGCAAATGTAGGAATCGTTACTGCTGTCCACCAATCTTATTTGCAAGCGGGTTTTTAGATCCTGGTCTAAATGTTAGTGAGTTGAATTGTATTACTTTGTTTAAAATGTTTATACAGTGGTACCTTGGATTACGAGCATAATCCGTACCAGGAGCATGCTCGTAATCTAAAATGCTCGTTTATCAAAGCGAGTTTCCCCATAGGAAATAATGGAAACTCGCTTTGATATGTTTCCACCCCCCAAGGCCAGCGGCGCTGCTCTATCCCTCCCCCCCATGAGAACCGGCATTGCTCCCACCGAAGGCCCCCTGCGATCCGGCACCCCCCCACCCGCGATCCGGCACCCCCTCCACCTCGGTTCAGCACACACACCCTGCTGTGATTCAACACCCACCCATCGCGATTGGGCACCCCCCCGGCCGAGATTCAGCACCCCCCCCCCCCGCCACTTCTTACTGTCATCTGGACCTGGGCACTGGCACCGGCATGTCTTGTGCGTTGGTTTCGGTGCCCAAAGATCGGCCTCCTTTTCTTGCTGGGCCTTGAGAATCTGTGCATGCTCAAGGCCTGCAAGTTCACGTTCTCTCTGAGGTTTTTGGGCAGGAAGGAGAGCGCTATGTATTCGGTGGTTTTTATTGCTGGCGGCGGGCACGGTGCCCTTGGCTGGCAGGGGCAGCAGTCACGATCGCATCATCCTCGTCTTGCCCTCCTTGCTCTTCACCTTTTTCGTCCTCTCCTCCGGGACCCAGCTCCCTGGTTCTCCTCTCGGCTCCCACACCATTCTTTATTTTTGCAGTCTGCAATTGTTGCCAAAAAAAAAAAAAAAAATCCAAAGTAACAGTATTGCTCAAATAGCAGCACTTCAAAGCCAGCTTCCTCTGGAAATCGTTCTTTTGCAAAAGATGTTGCTGAAAGGGGGCAAAAGAAAATGAAACCCCGTTTACGTAATAATCCTTCAAGCCACCAGCAACTGGATGAAGCCAAAACAGAGGAGCGGAAAGTTTCTGCTCTTAAAGGCTAGCGTCTCTGGCCATGCTCCTGCACCTCAGCCTCACAGATGGAAGAAACTCATCATAACTTTTTCTGAAGCAATCAGGCCAGGCACAGCAAAACAATTGCGTTGAGAGAAGAAAAAGGGGGCAATTAAGACAGCAGGAGGTCCAGCTTAGTAGAGTAAATAGTAAGCAATAAAAAAAGAAACTTTTTCTCTTGTTTAATGAAGGGCTCTGGCTGCAGCTGGAGATAGAAACTGAGCCGTACGTCACTCTTGCGAGCCCAGTTTCTGTTGCATGCGGGCTTTGGAAATTGACGGCAGCTGAGTGGGGAATCCTAAGCTCTAAAACAAAGTTTGCAACTGATTTCTGCCTCTTATCTGTGTGCGCCCAGCTGGTTCTTTGCCTGCTTTTTTGTTACTTTTTTTTATCTTACGGTTTGTTGGAAGAGGGTGGGGAGGGTCAATTCTGCTTTTTCTGTTAAGGTCTCGGGAAAGACGCTGCAGCTAGTTTGGGAGTCAGCCGGAGGAAAGGGCAGGACTGCCAAAGGAACTAAAATAAGATAATGGGAGGGGGGATTGCATATTCGCTCCATAAGACGCACCCTTATTTCCACCCACTTTTTGGGGGGGGAAAAGTGTGTCTTATGGAGCGAAAAATACAGTAAGTTGAAAAGAAAATGAAGATGTTTTTTTCTCCCTGAGTGAAAAGGTGTGGTGGCCATGTTAGTCTACTCTTCAAGGTATTATGTAGAAATAAAATAATTACATGAAGGAAAAAAAATACCTTTTTTATTGGACTATCTTAATGTAGTTTATGATTAGCTTTTGAAGATAACCACTTCTTTGTCATATCAGGGATCATGGTGGTGCCTTCATAACTCCATATAGAGTCATGTGAAAAAATTAGTACATCCCTTAAGAAATGTTCACATATTGATGTCAAATCTTTTTTTTATTTATCTATGGAAAAGAAAGTGATGTAATTGCAGGTAAACAGTAAAAATTTTCCTTGATTTACTCATGAAACAAAAGATAACCCAAAAAAATGTGTATTCTAACTGAGGAATAAATGAGGACACCCTAAACCCTAACAGCTAGTGTTACCCCCTTTGGCTGAAATAACTGCAGTGAGACACTTCTTGTAGCCATCTACCAATCTCTTACATCGGTCTGAGGAAAGTTTGGCCCACTCCTCAATGCAGAATTATTTCAGCTGTGAGATGCTTGAATGGTTTCTTGCATGTACAGCCCGTTTCAAATCACCCCACACCATCTCAATGGGATTAAGATCAGGGCTTTGATTCGGCCACTCCAGGACTCTCCATTTCTTAGTTTTCAGTCAGTCCTTGGTGGATTTACTGGTATGTTTTGGCTCATTGTCGTGTTGCAGGGTCCAGTTCCGCTTCAGCTTAATTTTCTTACAGATGGTTTCACATGTTCCTCAAGCACCCTCTGATACACGGTAGAATTCATGGTGGATTCTATGATGGTGAGCTAGACAGGTCCTGCTGCAGCAAAGCATCCCCAAACTATGACACTTCCACTTCCATGCACAGTTGGTATGAGGTTCTTTTCTTGGAATGCTGCATTTGGTGTATGCCAAACATGTCCTCTTTTCTGGTGTCCAAATAATTCAATTTTAGATTCATCTGTCCATAGAACACAATATAGAAGTCCTGGTGTTTGTCTACGTTCTCTGTGGCAAACTTCAGTCTGGCGTTGATGTTGGTCTTGGAGAGCAAAGGTTTCTTCCTTGCACATCTCCCATGCAAGTTAAATTTGTGCAGTTTCTTTCTGAGTGTAGAAGCATGCACTTTCACATCAACAGTGGCAAGAGCCTGCTGTAGATCCCATGATAACATTTTAGGGTTTTGGGAGATCTCTTTTAGCATCTTGTGGTCTGCTCTGGGGGTCAATTTGCTTGAACAGCCAGACTTGGGCTTGTTGGCAGTTGTTTGGAAAGTCCACTTGTACACTATTTTCCGGACCGTGGAATCACTAAGGTCAGATTATTTTGAGATCTTTTTAAATCCCTTACCAGACTTATAAGCTGCTACAATCTTTTTTCTGAAAGGCCTTGGACAGTTCTTTTGATCTCACCATAGTGTTCACTCTCTCTAGCAGTCATGAGCACACCAAACTAAATGTCTGAGGTTTAAGTAGGGAAAACCTCCTTCAAAATGCTGAGTAACAATGTTCTAATCATGTGCATCTGATATAATACACCTGTGTGTGATTTGAGCCATTTTAAGTGGGAGGATATGTGGGGAGTGTCCTAATTTATTCCTCAGTTAGAATACACATTTTTGTGGATATATTTTGTTTCATGAGTAAATAATGGAAAATTTTTGTTGTTTATCTGCAATTACATCACTTTCTTTTCCAGAGATTAAAAAAGAATAAATTTGATATCGGTATGTGAACATTTCTTAAGAAAGAACTGAATATTTCATGGAGTGTCCTAATTTTTTCACATGACTGTACTGTATAGTGTCAGAATAATCTCTATACAATAAAGCCATAATTTATTTTTTATTTATTGTTAGGTTCCTTATCTCACTCTGAATGTAGCAGTCCTAGCTTAACAACGCCACCACAGTCACCACTTAACTTGGAAACATCATCCTTTGCCAGCAACCAGTCACAGAATTCCATCTGTACATTGCCCAGAATTTCTGTTAGCCCTGTTCCAATTGGAGAGCATAGGAAAGACAGGTGAGATATTTAATATATTTTACAACTTGTTCACACCATATATACAGTGGATCTGTTTCTTTATCTGAGCTATTGCAAACTATTAGGTGTGTTAACAGTTGAGCTAATATTTATATATCCCTCAATTTCATATCCTACACAGTACAGTTTCACTAACATAAGAACACATATTTGTTCAGGAATACTGTGTTTGCTGGGACCCAGAGTTCTGATCAGTGTATTTTGTTATTTAAAAAACTATACTAATCTGTTGACTTGAATCCTGTAACTTTACAGTGTGTTTATGTATGTATATGTGAATGTATATAAAAATATGTATATACTAAGTGCTGAAGATTTAGCATGTTAATGTGATTAACATGCCAAATCTTTAACGCAGATCAAAAAAATTCATCTTGATTAGAACACAATTAACTGATCTGCTGCTCCCATGCTGGATCCACCATTTCTCAGGCTCTGAAAAGAGGCTGCAGAGTCAAGTGTCAGTGTTTGCGTGCAGCAGCTGTCTCTACCTGACCCGGAAACAAGAAGTTACATCAAGCTTTGAAGTAACTTCCTGTTTCTGGGTCAGACAGAGCCAGCGGCAACACAGCTGCACTCAGTGGCGTAGCAAGGGAAAGTGGCACCCTGCATCATAGCACCATACATTCCCCCAACTCCTCCGATGCTTGAGTGTCCCACCCACTCTTCCTGCCACCTGAATGCTCCCCGTGTACCTCTTGAAATATTCACTGGCATGAGCAGCATCTTCCACCTGCTGCTTGCGCCAGCCTCGGCTCTCTTCTGACACCACTTCTTGGTCCTGCACCCAGGAAATGAAGTTTGAAAGGAGCCGATGCCTGTGCAAGCAGTAAGTGGAAAATGCTGCTTGCGAATGTTTAAGGAGGTATGCGAGGAGGGTGGGCAGAGAGGAGGAGGGATGCTGGTGCACAGGGTGGTCTGCCCCCCTGCTCCCCCTTACTACTCCACTGGACGTGCTGATGCTGACACCATGGGTCCAGTGCAGGAGCAGCAGATCAGACTTGTAGCTTATCTGCCTATTCTCCTTTCTTCCTCTCCCGCCATTTCTCATCTCTCTTGCCTCCTGCCATGGTGGACCAGAGGAACAACAGCAGATACAGGCAGGTAAAAGGCTGGGGCGGGCAGCATGTGACCAAGTGTCAGGGCTCGGCTGGTGGGATAAAGCCTACAAGGTGGCAGGGCCATGGGAGACTAGATAACTAGCTACCAAGGATTGGGAATGGGGTTTCGGGGGCCTTGAGCCATGGGGGGAGGGGAAGGGAAGGGCACACAGCTGAAGTTTTACCTAGGGCAGTGATCTTTAATGCAAAATCCGTGGGTCAGTGGTGGCCCGCAGGGACCTCTTTGGCGGCTCCTGCCATCATTCTAGGTTTTTTTTTGGGGGGAAGGGTTATATCTGTGCTTTTGCTCTCTGAAGGTCCAGGGATTTCTCCTACCTCTCCCCAACCCATCCTATTAATTTGTGCCTCTTCATCGAAGATTAAGGCAGGCTAGTATTATTCAGGCCGGGGGGCCTTCTTTCACCTTAGACAACAGCAACATCCTGTTGCTTCACAGGCAGGACTGGTGAAAGGAAGGCTTTAGGATTGATTGTTGTCAGCCTGCATTAATCTCTGACAAAGACCACATGTTTACAGCACCTGAGGTACAGACTCATGAGAAGGGAATGGAGAAGAGGTGCAAGAATGAAATTCTGGCTTGGATGCTTGCTCGAAGAAGGGAATTATAGGGGGGGAGAAGTGTTTGCTCTGAGGAGGGGGGATAGTGGAGAGAGAGAGAGAGAAGGATGCTTGGGGAGAGGGGAGAAAGAGGGATGCTTGTGGGGGATAGGGGAGAGAGAGGGATGCTTGTGGGGGTTTGTGGAGAGAGGGATGCTTGATCAGGGGAGGGAGATATACAGGAAAGAGGGATGCTTGATCAGAGGAGGGGGGATACAGAGGAAAGAGGTATGCTTGATCAGGGGAGGGGGATATAGAGGAAAGAGGGATGTTTGATCAGAGAAAAGGGAGGGAGAGAGGGATCAGGGGAGGGGGATATAGGGGAGAGATGTTGAACAGGGGAGGGGATATAAGGGAGAGAAAGGGATGCTTGCTCTGGGGAGAGAGATGCTCTGTGGAGGAGATAGTGGAGAGAGATAAATATGCTTGGGGAAGGAGGGATAGGGGAGAGAGCGTAGGATGCTTGATCAGGTGAGAGGGATGGGGAGAAGAGGGACGCTTAACCAGAGGAGAGAGATGTAGAGGAGAGAGATGCCTCCTCTGGGGAGGGCAGATAGTGGAGAGAAGAGAGCTGCTTGGGGAAGGGAAGAGAGGAATGTTTGCTTAGAGAAGGGGGATATAAGGGAAAGACATGCTTGATCTGGGGAGGGGGGGAATGTAAGAGAGAGAGAGGGGGAGGTAAAAGGAAGGGAGAAGGGCTGCTGCTGAACAGGGGGAGCAGGCAAGGGGGGGTGGTAGACAGCTGAGGAAATAGAAAGAAAGAAAGAAAGACAGACAGAAAGCGGCCAAGCACAGAGAGAGAAAGAAAGAAAGACAGACACACACATCTATTCTAGCACCCGTTATGTAACGGGCTTAAACACTAGTATGTTTGTATGAAATGAACACACAAGTATGTTACCCTCTGACTGAAGCGATATCAAAAGTGGGGCATGTAACTTATATCACAAAATAGAGGGATATCAACTGCTTAATCCTGAAGAATTTCAAACTTAGGTATGGATTACACTTCTCCCTCGTTATTCGCGGGGGATACGGGCAGAGCCGGACCGCGAATGGCGAAAAACTGCGATTATCCGGCTCTGACCCACCCCTGTGAGTTCCCGTAGTCTCTCGAGACTACGACGGGAACTCCCTACAGCCATTTCCTCATGGCGATCTGCACGGGGCAGGAGCGTAGGAAGATCGCTCCTGCCCCGAAAGCCCGCTAGACCACCAGGTAAGGCCGGGAAGGCGGCAGGGAGGTAAAAATATGTTGTTGTTTTTTAATTTTCCCCCTCCCCAGAAAAAAATTGTGATTATGTGAAATCGTGAGTGCAGAAACCGCGAATGGGGAGGGGGAAGTGTAATTCTTTAAAAAGTGAAATACATTTAGCAGTACAAATATAATTAACCCCAGAAATCACATATCCTTCCAGTTTTTATAAGGCTGTAGAACATGAAAAACATCAAACTTGTGAGAGAAAATTCTATAGCCCTGTTCTACTGACCCTATAAGAACATAAGATTAGCCTTACTGGGTCCATCAAGCCCAGTAGCCCATTCTCACAGTGGCCAATCCAGGTTACTAGTACGTGGCCAAAACCCAAGGAATATCAATATTCCATGCTACCGATACAGGATAAGCGGTGGCCTCCCCCTTGTCTTTCTCAATAACAGACTATGGACTTTTCCTCCAGAAACTCGTCCAAACCTTTCTTAAAACCAGCTACGCTATCTGCTCTTACCACAACCTCTTGCAATGTGTTCCAGAGCTTAACTCTTTTCTGAGTGAAAAAATATTTCCTCCTATTGGTTTAAAAGTATTTCCCTGTAACTTCATCATGTGTCCCCTAGTCTTTGTAATTTTTGACGGAGTGAAAAATCAATCCACTTGTATCCGTTCTACTCCACTCAGGATTTTGTAGACTTCAATCATATCTCCACTCAGCCGTTCTTTTCTAAGCTGAAGAGCCCTAACCATTCTAGTCTTTCTTCATACGAGAGGAGTTGCATCCTCTTTACCATCTTGTTCACTCTTCTTTGAACCTTTTCTAGCACCACTATATCTTTCTTGAGATAAGGAGACCAGAATTGAACGCAGTACTCCAGGTGAGGTCGTACTATGGAGCGATACAGGGGCATTATAATATTCTTAGTCTTGTTAACCATACCAACCATCGTATTGTCTACGATGATACCCAGATCCTTTTCTTGGGCATTAATCCCCAAGGTGGACCCTAGCATCCGGTAACTGTGATTCAGGTTATTCTTCCAAATGTGCATCACTTTGCATTTGTCCACATTAAATTTCATCTGCCATTTAGACGCCCAGTTTTCCAATTTCCTAAGGTCTGCCTGCAATTTTTCACAATCCGCATGCGTTTTAACAACTTCGAACAGTTTAGTATCATCTGCAAATTTAATCATCTTGCTTGTCGTTCCAATTTCCAGATCATTTATAAATAAGTTAAATAGCACCGGTCCCAGTACAGACCCCTGTGGCACTCCACTGTTTCCTCTCCTCCATTGAGAAAAATGACCATTTAACCATACCCTCTGTTTTCTATCCAATAACCAATTCCTTTTTTTAAAAAAAAAAAATTCTTTATTCATTTTATCTTTTACATCAAGTGCACAGAAAATATAAACCATGAAACTAAAACATCACTTGAGATTCCACAAAGTTTCCTTAAAATAAGAAATATCCCCAGCCCTCCCACCCTTTCAATATCAGATAATATATATAACATGATATAATAAATACTATCCACCCCCTTCCCCCACCCCATACAAACATTTATGTTAAACAGGGAAAAATGATAATTATTCATTACAATAATTGATTAATGGCCCCCACACATCCTTAAATTTATTAAAGTATCCTTTTTGAACTGCTAACGCTCTTTCCATTTTATACAAGTGGCACACTGAATTCCACCAAAAACAGTAATTCAGTCCTTTCCAATCTTTCCAATTATACATTATTTGTTGGATGGCAACTCCTGTCAGAATCATTAAAAGTTTGTTATTATTAGAAGATATTTGGCACTTAGCTCTCATAGGCATGCCAAATAAAACTGTGTCATAAGGCAATGCCACTTGATTTTCTAATAAACAATTTATTTGATCCCAAATTGACTGCCAAAAAGCCATAATAAATGGACAGTGAAACAATAAATAATCTAAAGTTCCAGCATCGAGATGACAATGCCAACTTCTATTAGACTTAGAGCAATCCAATTTTTGTAAACCAACATTGGTCCAGAGTGCTCTATGCAACAGGAAAAACCATGTTTGCCTCATAGAAGTAGACGTTGTACATCTCATCCTCCAAGACCAAATACGTGGCCATTGAGAAGCATTAATTTGATGCTTAATCTCAATGCTCCAAATATCTCTAAGTCCGGTTTTAGGTTTCTTATTTATATATTCAGATAATAATTTGTATTACTTTGCGGCCTGGTGTCCCAGGAAGTCTGCCTGAAAGCATAAGAATTCTAAACTAAATCGATTATTAAGAGATTTCCATTCAGGGAACCCTGCCTGAATAGCTTGCTTTAGTTGCAACCATTTATAACTTTGTTTTTTATCAACGCCAAATTTATGCTGCAACTATGAAAAATCAAGCAGTTTACCATTAGGTATAACATCATCTAAAGTACGTATACCTGCTTTAATCCAATCCTTTCAGACAATCTTGAATCCGCCTATTGGAATCTTGGAGTTTAGCCATATAGTTTGATTTGTAGATTTTTGAATTGGAATAGGTGTTAAATTATTAACATATCATTTAGTTTTCCATGTGTCTATTAATATTCTGTTTTCTTTATGTAATCTAGGCATTTTGATGCTAAGAACATGATCAAGCCTAATGGGAAACAGCTGCTATTCCAACAACAACCAGTCTGGAAGCTGTTCCATGAGCTCTGGGAGGACCCAATACATACCCTGGCACATAATATAGGCTTGATGATACCTTTAGAAATTGGGAAAATTTACCCCACCCTCCACAATTGGTTTTTGTAAAGTCACTAAGGCAATTCTTGCATTTTTACCCAACCAAAAAAATTTCGTAAGAATACTATTTAATTTTTTATAAAAAAAGACCCCTGAAAAAAAACTGGAATCATACTGATTTGGTAACAAACAGGCAATATCATCATCTTAATAGTTTGGACTCTCCCCCATCAAGACAGATGTAAAGGATTCCATTGCTCATACAATTCTGTTACCTTTTTTAATAAAGATTTTTCATTCTCCTTCATTGTATCATCCAGTGTATTTTTTATCCAAATACCTAAATATTTGATGCCTTCCTCTTTCCAGATAAAGGGAAATGAATCAAATAGACATTTTACACAATGTACATTTAGAGGAAGAACTGATTTATTCCAATTTATTTTATATTCTGAAAATTTCCCAAATTTTTGTATCAATTCAAGCAAGCATGGAATGATTGTTTCAGGATTCCTCAAATAAAGTAATATATCATCTTCATAAGCAGAAACTTTATATTCTTTACCTGAACGTGGAATACCCTGTATCTCCTTCACTTGTTGAATAGCTAATAATAAGGATTCTAATACTATATCAAAAAGTAAAGGAGATAAGGACATCCTTGTCTAACCCCCCTTTGCAGCTTAAACTTCTCTGAAAAATTATTATTAATATATAATCTAGCAACAGGGGAGCTATACAACGTTTGAATCATTTGTATGAATCCTGGACCTATACCAAACCACTCCATAGCCTGATACATAAAGGTCCATTCTACCCTATCAAAGGCCTTCTCTGCATCCAAGGATACAGAGAAGGCCGGATCTCTCATAGCTTTCGTTAAATACAACATATTAAAAGCCAATCTGGTATTATTTGAAGAATGTCTCTGAGCAACAAAACCCGTTTGATGCATACCGATAATATAAGGGAGAGCCTTAGCCAAATGTAAAGCCAAAATTTTAGCCAATAATTTCCCATCTACATTAATTAAAGAAATAGGCCTGTAATTTGAAACCAATGTAGTATCTTTATTTGGCTTCGGTAAAACAATAGTTAATGATTCTGCCATAGAGTTGGGACTGATATAAATTTAATAAATGAGGTAATAGGGTAATTTGAAATGATTTATAAAACTCTACAGTAAAACCATCACCACCAGGAGCAGTCCCAACTCTAAGAGATTTCAATGCTGTTTGTATTTCTTTTAGTGATATAGGCTCTTCTAGACTTCCTTTTATATGATCAGGAATTTTCTGTCCCTCAATCAATTGCAAAAATTCTAAACCATCCTTGTCTCTATCTAAATAAGGCTCAGAAGAATAAAGAGCTTTATAAAAATTAAAAAATTGTTTTAAAATAGGTCCAATTTGAGAATATGTATCTCCTTTTTCATCCTTAATTACCGTTATTTTTGTTTTCCTTTTTTTACTTTAAGATAATTTGCTAATAATTTTCCCGCCTTATTTGAGCTTCCGTAATACAGAGCTTTTTGAGAAAAAATATCATTCCTCACCAATTTAGAAGAAATCTCATTGTATTTACCTTTAATTTTCAAAAGAGCTTGTAATGTTGTGTTCCCATTTTTCAATCAATTTTGACTCTAAGACCTTAACTTCTTGTTCCAAATTAGAAAATTGCTTTTTTATTTGTTTCTTAACATAAGCCGAAAATTAAATAATTTGCCCTCTCATGGTTGCCTTAAAAGCATCCCATAAAGTTTCCATAGAGATTTCCTCTGTATTATTAATTTGAAAGTATTCATTAATTTTCAACTGAAACTCTTCACAGAATTTTGGATCCGCAAGCAATGTATTATCAAATCTCCATATTGGTCTACTATTATCTTGATCAATAAAATTAAACTCAGCCCACACTCCATCATGATCAGACATAATAATTGGATCTATGATGGCTTGTGTTACCTGATGTATTAAATGATCCAAAATAAAAATATAATCTATTCTTGAAAAAGATTTATGAACATGGGAACAAAAAGAAAATTCTCGTTCATTAAAATGAAGCATTCGCCATATCTTTCAAATTACAGGATTGTACAAAATTATCTAAACCTAACAATTTTATAATTTTACTAGATTTTTTTATCATTAAAGAATCCATAAGAGCATTAAAATCTCCCGCCACTATTAAATTAGAAGCAGCCAGTGGTAATATTAACTTTTGCAGAGACTTAAAAAATATCTGATTCGAATTAGGGGCATATACATTGAAAAGTGCCATAGTAGAATTACCCATGCTCATGTTTACATGCAACCATCTTCCTTAAGGATCTGAAGCAACCACATTAAACACTGCATTACATTTCTTGTTAATTAAAATAGCTACTCCAGCCTTTTTCCCTATTGCAGGGGCAAAGAAGCAATGCTTCACCCAATTACTAATCCACAACTGAACTTTGCCACCTATCCCATGACACTTTAATTTTTTCAGGAGCCTCTCGTCAGGAACTGTATCAAAAGATTTCTGAAAATCTAGATACACTATATCAACCGGATCACCTTTATCCACATGTTTATTCACACCTTCAAAGAAGTCAAGCAAATTGGTGAGACAAGATCTCCCTCGGCTGAACCCATGCTGACACCGTTTCATTAAATCATGTTAGTCAAAACTTTTATAGCCTTTATCTCTTTATATAGCTTTATATATGCCTTTTTATAACCTTTATCTCTTTATATAGCTTTATATATGAAGCTAAGGGCAACTGCCATGTGCAGAGCCCATAGATAAGGCAAGGAATGGGGAGGGCTTGGAGGGAAAATAGGGAGGTGAGTCACATGTGGTTGGGCGAGAGCAAATTTGAATGTTGCAGCGGGCAGGCTCCACTAATTGGAGCCTTTCCTCCACAGTCAGGTGGTTTCAGGGCAGGGGATCCTTAATAAGGGTGCCTTCGGAATTAGGACTTCTTGCTGCACTTCAGAGACAGTGGTTTTTCTACCCTCCCAACCCAATTTGTTAATGTTATTGCATGCATTATTTCTGTTGCTTGGGGAATACCCGAGCGAACCTTCAAAGGAGGTCCTTTGAACAAAGCCCTAACCATCCCTGTGGAGATGGTTGGGCCTAAGTTTTAAATTTAGTCCTGGAGGTTCTGGACTATTGTTGCTCTTGCTGCTTGTGGTGGAGCAACTCTTGCTTGATTTTCAGACTCCTTGTTGCACTTGGCAAGTAGTCTTCTGGTTGTATTAAATGTTACTTCAATTGCTTGGGTTACTGATATTTTACTTCACCAATAAATGAAGCTGCATACTAACAAGGTTTGTCTGTCTATGCTTAAACTGAACTGCTGCTTATACATATGTTTGTTGCTTTAAACCAGGGATCTCAAAGTCCCTCCTCGAGGGCCGCAATCCAGTCGGGTTTTCAGGATTTCCCCAATGAATATGCAGTGAAAGCAGTGCATGCACATAGATCTCATGCATATTCATTGGGGAAATCCTGAAAACCCGACTCGATTGTGGCCCTCGAGGAGGGACTTTGAGATTCCTGCTTTAAACTGAGGGGTGAGTGTCTTGCATTTCCTGTTAACATACAATCACCGAGGTGTTATAAATTAAATTGTACAGTTACAAAATTTATTAGTGATATTAATTGATGACCAGAGTGGAATTTTTATGTTTTGGGTCCCTTAAGCCAGTGGTTCCCAACCCTGTCCTGGAGGAACACCAGGCCAATTGGGTTTTCAGGCTAGCCCTAATGAATATGCATGAAGCAAATTTGCATGCCTATCACTTCCATCATATGCAAATCTCTCTCATGCATATTCATTAGGGCTAGCCTGAAAACCCGATTGGCCTGGTGTTCCTCCAGGACAGGGTTGGGAATCACTGCCCTAAGCTGTAGCATTTAAGAGACCCCCTTCAATTAAGAAGGATGTAAATTTTAGGTTTAATATTAAGTTGTCCATACTAGTGAAGCATGAAGTCCCATGTAATGTGAGACCCTAAGCTGTAGCTTTTCTAGCTTATGTGTAAAACCAGCCAAGATTTTCATAATGCAAACCAAAACATTTTAGGCAGACAAGTGTTTTGATCTTAACATGTGCTCCTTAGTCTAGGGTTAGATGTCTGGATTTATCCATGCAGTTTCCTGGACTAGGAGGGAGTTTGTCTGAGTTTTGGACTTACTCTCTCCAGTCCAGCCTCCACCCCAGAGTCAGGTCTGGCTCTCTTGAATCTCTCCTGTCCCTGGTACCTTCTCCGGTGCTGCAGTTTAAAACCTTCTGGCAGTTTGCAGCTTTAGCAACAAAATCCTTCTGATGTTGCCCTGCCCCGAAAGCCTTCACTCTGCAGCACTTCCTGTTCCTGCTTAGGTGGGACGCTGCAGAGTAAAGATTTCCGAGGCAGGTCAACGGCAGAAGGCTCATGTTGCTAACGCTGCCGGCTGCTCAAAGCTTTTAAATTGCAGCACCAGAGAAAGTACTAGGGACAGGGGAGATTCACGAGAGCCAGACCTGATTCCGGGATGGCCCTTGTGGGGGGATGGAGAGAGAGGCTGTGCTGGGAAAGTGAGACAGTTTAGGGGAAGACAAGTGGGAGGCAGGGGTGGGGCAGGCACAAGGATGGGATGGGGCATGGGCGGGTCAAGCATCTTCTTTATTGACCTTAAAAAATATGGTAACCCTACCTTAGTCACCCCCAAAACAGGTGGCACTGAAGAAAATGCCAAAAAGGATCACAATGGAGTTTCTAAAACATAAGTGGAGTATATGTAGAATTGCATGGAATGCTTCAAACTTGGCCTATTGTAGTATTTCTTTGCTTTCTTTTGAGCTGTACCATTTTGCAATTCATCTTAATCATGACCAATACCAAGGGGTGCAGATCTTTCTTCCATTGCTGTATTCACTTGGTTCAGAATTATAATTCAGGTGTTAGTGTAGAACAGCTTGTAAACATTCCTTTTTTTTCTTATATTGATGTGGAAACCAAGAGTGTATTGATAATTGAATTGTAGCCCACCTGTTTTGGCCAGACATGCTCAAATCGGAGGCACTGCCAGTGGAAATCTATACATGGTCTGGAGCTGGTATACAGGAATGTGAAGACCTTGCTTAGTCCCCACTCCCCAGCTCCTCCTGCAGTCTTTCTGTAACTTTGGAAACTGTTCAGTGAATAGGATTACTGCTGAGCCTACAAGTGCATTCAGGCCAGTTCTAGGCTTCTCAATGATTTTTCTTGTCTAATGCTGCCTAGCTATTAAACCATTCTCACATCTTGGCCAGCTAAATCATGTACTATTTTAACATGTTACCGTGTGTGTATTTTTATTATTTCTTACACTTTATTTATTCTGCCAAGAAATGAAGTAAATGGGTGAATTTTAAGAAGTTTAGATAAAAAGGTGAGGGGGGGAACAACCTGTTAAGGAGCCGTTATGTGTAGTGGGGGAGAAGAAGAAGGGAAGGAAGGAGGAAGAGAATATGGGAATGGAGGAGGAAGGAAAAGAGAAGAGCCAAGAAGGAGGATGGGTAGATAGAAGGGTGAAGGGCCAAAGAAAGGGTGAAGGGCCAAAGAAGTAGTAGAGGAGCCCAAAAAGAGCTATTAGTTTTTAGAATGGAGCAGAGGAGAGGCTAATGGAGTTGGTGGGGGGAGAGGCCTAAGAGAGAAAGACCAATACCAAGAGAGGCATAGAAAGATGGAGAGGTAAATTAGGTAGGAGAGAGGGACCATGGAAGACTAGAGACCTTTACTGGGGAAAAAAAGATTTTAGTGGGAATTGGATGACAAAGAAGTAGCAAAAGGCCATGAGGGTATAGGAGAAAGAGGTCTTTAGAATGGGCTGTGGGGAAATGAAGGGACTGAAGTTTTAGCCTGGGCCTTCGCTATCCATAGTACACCACCCATGTTAACAGTGGATCCTACTGAAATATAAATCTTGGTTAGAGTGAAAGGAGAAGAACCTATATTTTGCTGAAAAATTATAGAAGTTTTTGAGGTTGAACAACCTGATAGCTCATGCAGCGGACTTAGATTCATTCCCCAAGTAGGAAGCAATGTTGCTGAGGACTGGAACATGTCTTGGTCTCACTTAACAGTGACTGACACCTACAGGCAGTGTTTAGAATGTCAATGTGCCATATGAGGGACTATGGTCTTCTGACCCTTGGCTAAAGACAGTCGTTGCAGTGGCTAAATTGGGAGCAAGGGAGGGATTAGGAAAATGATGATATAGCATATTAAGGGTAAACCAAATTAACGTATGCAAAAATAGTTTGTTCAACTAATCATACAACATGCAATCAAATTTGAACAAACTGATAGCAGCTAATTTTAGTATCAAGACCCCAAACACCCAAGACACTACTTAATTTATTTCATGTCCTTGCTGGGGTGACGTGTTCATCATCGGTCTTGTTTACATTTTTTAATGCAGGCTCTACCCTAATGCATCTGTGTGGTGCTTAATGTTATTTAATGAAGAGCACTTAACTTATAGCCCGACGGCTACCCAGCCGTTTCACTGGAATGTTTCCTCAAGGGCTGTTGCTCTTCTTTCCTGTATTAATCTGCATTAAAACATAAACTGCATAACTATTAAATAATGAGTGGCAATCCCAACCTTGATTGTTCCATTTGTGCTGTGATAACTATACTAACATATAATAAATTGACTTACTTTAAAAATTCATAATGTATCATTTCTACAAAACACCAATTATTATGTATGCTAAACATTGATTACTCTAGATTCAAATTCATATAATTTTATAATTTAATTAACTAATTTTATTCCAATAAATACCTTATATCATTAATTGCCAGTTTTCATTGTTGTATGTCTATAATAAATGATAAAACTTGTGTTTAATTCACTATGATAAATAATACATATGTTTTATTCACCCTTTATGTCAATGATTTCACATCTTAATTATTTCATGATTTCAACAGTACTAAAATTGAAAGTTGTTTCTAATCACTATAAATGAGCTCCCTATATTTAAATGAAATTAATCTTCACAAACACTTTACTTTAAAAATATTGATTAGCTAAACTCGCACTCTTATTAATGAAACCTTGCTCATTGATTATCATTATACCTAATTAATTAATCCATGACATTTACTCACTAATACCAATAAATTACCTCCATAATTAATAATTTCATATGATTCTAAAAACTATTAGACTCAACTGTCTTACTGATGCTTGTTGGTAATATTTATATGCAACAAGAAAAATACTAAATTGAGCTAGCTTATTGTTGATTAATGAAGAATACTTGTTCATTTGCCATTTTTTACATTAATCAAAATGTCCTATATTGTTAAAACGGCCTTAAATTGATTACAAAGTTTACCAGGGACCTGATTGCCTCATTATTTAATGGATACATTTGTTATTTCATTGATTAAGGTTAAAATACTACCGGGGCATAGCCTTTCTTGCTCGTCTTTTGCTATAACTCGTAATGTTGCCTAATAGCTCATATTGTTACAGCTACTAATGGTTAAAATGCTACTTCCATATGTAAAGACACACTGCCTATTAAGATATTCTATTGTTAATAGTAGTGCTTGCTGTTATTAATCTTACTGCGGTTCATCCTTTACCGCTCTTACTGCAGTATAGGGCCGTAAATTACAAAGTGGCGGCACTCCTTTCATAGAATGCCGTAGATGAAAATCTAATAGAGAATTGCTTAAAAAACAAAAGGGAATACTTCCATGCATTTAACTGATAATTGCCAGATGGCAACGCTCTTTTCATAGAATGCCGCAGATGAAATTGTCTAAAGAACGGTAGAAATGTTAACCCATGATTTAACTGATAATCACTCATAAACTACTGACCATTGTCCTTGACCGATGCTTGAAGCTCTACAGGGCTCCGTTTCGGAAGAATCCACCTCCTTCATCTGGAGCTAAAGCATAGACCTCGCAAAATCAGAGGACTGCGTTGAAGCTAGTCGAATCTCTGGGAAAATGGCGCTGCTGGTTCTTGATCTGCTGTGAACCATTTGGGTGCTCCCACGCTGGAGCACCATTTTCCAGGGATGTTACATTCTTGAATAACCCTGCTGGGTTATAACTTCTTCAGCTCAATATTACAGGCTTGTCTTGACTTTGAGTTGTGTCAACTGAGGACCCATCACAATATTTGAATCATTTTTAATTAAGTACACTATTTTGGTTTCAGTTGTGCTCTCCCAATACACTCGCAGGTTATAGGAGGAATTCAGTAGTACACATAAATTTTAGGGCATGAGCATCTCACAATGTACATGGAGCAATCCATCTGGCGTGCCGCAGGGGTCACCACTATCCCCATTGCTTTTCAATGTGTACATGTCTCCATTAGGTGCGCAATTGTCCCAACTGGGGATAAAATTATTTAGCTACACAGATGACTTTACGATCATTATCCCATTCACTACCTCTCTCTCGGAAGCTACCCCTAAAGCAACAGAAGTACTAAATTTGTTGGAGGAATGGATGATTGAATTCAGACTAAAGCTTAATCCAGAAAAAAACAAAATTTTTTGTAGGTTCGCCACACCCGCTTGACACTAAAAAACATCAATGTGCATCAATAATCTTAGCTATTCTATTCAATCTACTATGAAGGTATTGCATGAAAGACCATGAAAGACCAGGTCAATTCCTTAGTTAGAAAGAGTTTTCACACCCTCTGGAAGCTTCGGTCCATTAGAGCATACTTTGATGTTTCATCATTTGGAATTCTGGTACAATCCCTTATACTGAGCCAACTTGATTACTGTAACATCGCCTATTTGGCAATTCACCAGAAAAATATGCGGCGATTGCAACTGGTACAAAATGCGGCGGTCGGGCTACTTTGTGGGTTGAAGAAGTTCGATCATGTAATACCTTCCTACTGACTTCTACACTGGCTGCTGATGGAGGCGCGTGTGAAGTTCAAGTTTGGATGTTTTTGCTTTAAGATACTATATGGTTTGTCCCCTAAATATATAACTGACCTTTTCTCTTTCACAACAAACAAACATAAGAGAAGCTCACATCTGAATTTTGTTTCCCCACCGGTTAGAGGATGTAAATTTAAAAGTCATCATCAACATCTTTTCTCACATCAAGCAGCATTATGGGGTAAAGATCTGTAACAACTGCTTATGCATACTACTTATGGGGAATTTAGGAAACACCTAAAAACATATCTGTTCTTGAAGTATTTAGGTAACTGACCTATACAATCTTAGTCCACAACTACTGATCCCCAGAACTGTTAATCACTAACCTATAACTTTGTTAAATCTACTCAATCTGTAACATCTTTTAACCATTGTAAACTGCATAGAACTTCACAGTCCTGCGGTATATAAACTGTTGTTGTTATTATTATTATTACATGTATATGGCATAACTGGTATTGCAGTCATGGAAATTCTTCAAAACATACCACTTGCCATCTGATGGATTTTGAAATTTCTTGATTTGCATGGTATTTTCACAGCATTTACAATGACCACATTTATAGTGCCCTATAATTGTAGATGTTTGTTTTACCGTAATTGTATTAGTAGGGCTTAAAATATCTTTGAGATTGCATCCACGACTGTAGGCCATTCTTAATTTGTTGTCCCTAAATAAAGGTGGGATTGTATAATTTGCCAATTGTTTATGATGATCCTTCGAGAGTTGGGCTAGCATTGGAATATTGCATAACCGTCGTTTGTAGTTGTAGATCTTTGGTGCTTTTCCTATTGTTAGTGTATTGTAATAAGTTCTCTATAAGGTTAAGTTTTGCTCTGTAATATGCTTTCTTTAATAATTTCTTGTTGTACCCCCGTTGTACTAGTTCTTCCATAAGTTTATATGAATTTCTTTTGAAGTCCTTGTTGGGTTTGCAAATTTTCTAAATCGCAAAAATTGTGAAAAAGGTAAGTTATCTCAGAGATGTTTCAGATGGCAACTGGTATTGTGTAGAAAATAATTCCGGTCAGTTTCTTTTTTATAAACTGTAGTTGAAAAGCCCTCCAAAGTTTGGGTCACTTTTGAGTAGAGAGTTGAAAAGTAAACTGGATGTTTTAATGCAGATTAATACAGGAAAGAAGAGCAACAGCCCCTGAGGAAACATGCCAGTGAAACGGCTTGGTAGCCATCAGGCTATAAGTTAAGTGTTCTTCCTTAAATTACATTAAGCACCACGCAGATGCATTAGGGTAGAGCCTGCATTAAAAAATATAAACAAGACCGATGATGAACACGTCACCCCAGCAAGGACATGAAATAAATTAAGACCCTCCTGTTCAACTGAAATTCTAACTGCAAACTACCCCTTGACCCCCTTATATTCCCCCTCCTTTTTGCACTCTCCTGTACTTAGTTGCTGTATAGTCTTTGAACTGTCCAAAATGTACTTAAGTTGCTGTATATTTAGTCTTGTACTGTCCAAAATGTTTTTCCATTGTGAATGTTGGTTTGTAACCCATTCTGAGCTACTGGGATAGAAATCTAAATAAATAAGTAGTGTCTCGGGTGTTTGAGGTCTTGATACTAAAATTAGCTGCTATCAGTTTGTTCAGATTTGATTGCATAACATACTAAGAGTCACTTTTGTTTGAGCTGAAAGTGTAAAGAAGTTGTAAGAAACTATAGATCCAAAGAAGTGTTTCATGAAAGATACAATATTTATATTGTACATTGAATTATAAAGCATATTCTTAATAGGAGACTAAGGGCTCCTTTTACTAAGCTGCGATAGCGTTTTTAGCGCGTGCAGAATGTTAGCTCACGCTAAACCCGCGCTACGCGGCTAGAACTAATGCCAGCTCAATGCTGGCATTAGGGTCTAGCGCGTGGGGCAATTCAGCGTGCGCTAAAACCGATATCGCAGCTTAGTAAAAGGAGCCGTAAGTCAGAAACTGGATTTAACATTATTTACTCAATTTCACGTTTTTGTTCCAGTTGAGTGGTATGTGGAATGTCTTTTATTCCTAAGTCTTTACTTCATATCTTCTGCATCTTTCAGATCTCTATTCCGTAATAATTCTTTTCTGAGAAACCCTGTGGCTCCTAGGCCTAGGTTCTCTTCACTAAGGAGATTGAGGTCGGCCTGATGTAAGATTGTCCTTTTCCAGCAGTATTGCGCTCCTTGTGCTGTCATACAATACATGCTTTGATATTTTCCTCAATAAGTAGAGTTTGCATGATAATTATATAATGCTAATATGGCTTGGCTTTGTAGCCCCTTAATTTATGTCCATCTCCACATAAATTTAGACACCAGTGTCATATATAGTATTTTGCTTTGGTTGATTTGCATTTTTGAAATCTTTTATTTTCCCAGCAGTTCAGGCACTACAATACCAACATACTTGATACTCAGATTTTAATTTGTGAATTGCATTTTCAATAGTTCATTATGTACAAGGAACCATACAGAGTTACAGGCTTCTCTCTTATGGGCTTGCTAGTTGTGATTTACAATTCATATCGGTTATAACCCTTTTTATTTTGCTGAATCATTTGAGTTATCTAGTTTTTACAATAAAAACTAGTTATCTAGTTTTTATAATATTTATATATTGTTACATTCTGTCTGCATGGTTTTTAAGTAATGTGACTTATGGCATTCATTTGCAGTAATGGTACAAGCACTTCTTTTCTTACAGATTTACCCGGTAACAAAATTTTATTATTTTGTTTAAGTAGATGCATGCAACCAGTGTTTTAACACCTTTAACCGTGACTTAAAAGAATATCTGATTTATCTTTTTTCCCCAATAATTATTTTTACAGGCCATACATAGAAGAGCCTCGTCAAGTGAAAGTACAGAAGGGTGGTGAGCCTCTGGGCATTTCCATTGTTAGCGGAGAAAGCGGTGGCATATTTGTATCCAAAGTAACTGGAGGAAGCATTGCACATCAAGCTGGTCTTGAGTATGGTGATCAGTTACTAGAGGTGAAGTGATTAATAATTTATTTTACTTTCTTAATATCTCCACAAACAAAAAATGAGTGATACTGGCTCAGTTTTGATAATTTTCATATTGATGAACAAATAAATGGGAAATATTTATCAGACTCAGGGTAAAGTAAACAGAACCTTCTTGTACAATTCCACTTTATTTCAGGACTAGTGAGTTACTTTCCTATACCCGCCAGAACTTATAGGAAGCCTCAGACTTCAGAGACTTAAACTCTACCCCTCTTAACTCAGCACTTGACCCCTCAGGAACCAGATACTTTCTTTCCTACAAGCCAGACTGTAGGAGCTTGTCTTTGTAGTTTTCCCAGGCTAATTTGGAAGTTAGCCCTGGGTCCCTCCACCCCTAAAATTGCCATGTATTGGTAGTTATCCCAGGCTAATTTGTTTTCAAAATCGCTCCTGCTGCGGCCATCTTGTTTCACTTGCCACATTGGCCTTGGGACGAAGAGGACAGAACTGCAGAGGGAAATGGCAACAAAGCTGACAACCAGGGGGTCCCCAAACAAGATCAGCTCGGATGGTCAGGATGCAGTGAGTAATATTTCATCTAAAGTATTTACTAATCAGAAGTTGTCAGTACTGTCATTTATTCCTATGAAGAAATATGATCCTTTTCAACTCCAGATTCTTTTGGAGAACTTTTTTAGGTCTCTCCAGCTTAAGATGTATTTTTCTGAAGTCACTTCCAAATATGACCGGTCTGTTGTTAGAGCACTGAGTTTTTGGGTCCCCCCGGAGAATATGGATCCCCTTTTGGCAGATTTTAAATCTCTAGTGTATGGTGAATTGGAGAAGTTGGAGGGCAGTCAACAGAGATATGGCATGAATCTGACAGCCTCAGAGCACAAAATTTTTAATACCTTTCACAAAGATGATGCTATTGTAATCCACAAGGTGGATAAGGGGGGCAGCATTGTTATATTGGACAAACAAGAAGCCTTTGGCTGATTTTGTGTTAGCGTTGTGGAAGGCTTATCTTCAGGTGACCAGAGGTCCTGCTTCCTTTTGGGGGTCTCAGGGGTTTCGGGAGAGGGGGGTCTTCGCTTTTTACGTCCACCCCCACTTGGCCCCCCTCAGCGCTGGCTCCGACCCAGTTCCCCCAGCTTCAATCAAGCAGCTGAGGGTCTCATGGGACGAGAATTTTTTGTTTGGGGAAGCGTTTTCGCTGGATGAGGACTTGGACACCTTGGGGGTCCCCCCGATCCTCTCGGGGGGGACGGACGGGACGGATGCCTCTGGCTGGTTTTTTACAAAGCTGCCAGCTGGTGAGGATGCATCTGTGGTGTGTATTTTTCAGCAGGAAGAGCTCCAGGAGCTTATTCAGATTTCATTGGTTTTGTGTTTCAAAGAGGACACAAAGGAGCCCCCGCATGTAGGGGACCCCCCACTCTTTTCCTATGCATAAGGATATTCAAGATATTGTGCTTACACATTAGAAGGCGCCGGAGACACCTTTTCGTTTTGCACGCTCTATGGCCCATGGATATCTTGAAGTTGCCTGTGATGTATGCAGTGGTCTTGGCCATTGCACGTCGGTATAAAGTGCCAGTCGAGGGCGGTTCGGCATTGCGGGACTCTGAGGAGCGTAGGATAGAGTCTCTTCTTAAGCAGAGTTTTGATGTGGCTGCCCTGGCAGTCCAGACAGAGATGTGTGGCAGTCTGGTGGCTCGGGCTTGTTTTCAGTGATCCAAGTGTGTTCTTGACTGGAAGTCTAAAGACTGGTCCTTGGTGGATCAGGAGGTAGGTAAGATTGAGGTGGGCGCTTCTTATCTCTCGGATGCCATGTTGCGGGCTTCGGCCAAGTCCATGGCTCTCAGTGTGGCCGCTCGTCATTCCCTGTGGCTCCGGAGTTGGTTGGTGGACCCCTCGTCTAAGGCTAAGCTTACAAAATTTCCCTTTTGGGGGTCTTTCTTGTTTAATGAGGATCTGGATAAGTTGGTTCAGACCTTGACTGACTCTAAGATGCCCCGTTTTCCTGAGAACTGGGCTCGCCCGCCTGCGCAGGGGGGTGTTGCTTGGGGATATTTTCGCCATTACAGGGCGGTTTCTTTTCCTTCCACCAGGTCTCCCCAGAGCCGTTTCCTTCAGTGCATGCAGTCCTTTCGAGGGGGCGTGATTCCTTCGGCAGTCCCTCCGTTGCCCGCCCAGCCCAATGACTCCTTGCGGACTATTCCCCTGGTGCCAGTGGGCACCCAGTTGCAGAAGTTTTACCAGGGGTGGGCCAAGATCACAGTGGATCAGTAGGTCCTGGTGATGATTCGAGACGGGTATGCTCTGGAGTTTTCCTGACCCTTGGCAGATTGTTTCCTTGCTTCTCCTTGTGAGGTAGCTTGGAAGAATCAGGCATTTCATCAGACATTGCAAAGGTTGCTCAACCTCAAAGCAGTGGTTCCTTTGCGCTCCTTGGGAGTGTCGCACCGGCAGGTATTCCATTTACTTTGTGGTGCCCAAGAAAGAGGGGTCTTCTTGGCCAATCTTGGATCTGAAGAGAGTCAATAGGGTGTTCTGGTTTCCGTCTTTTTGTATGGAGACCCTGAGATCTGTCATTCTGGCGGTTCAGCTGGTGGAATTCCTGACTTCTCTCGATCTAATGGATGCCTACCTGCATGTTCCAATTTGAGCCTCCTATCGGCAGTTCCTTCGCTTTGCGATCTTGAGACATCTCTATCAGTTTTGTGTGCTTCCTTTTACTTTGGCCATGGATCCACGGACATTCACCAAGATTATGGTAGTCTGCTTTGTTCAAGCACAAATTAAGCCCTGTGCTTTCAATTTATGTATGAAATGGCTATCAACTAGGTCAGTTGGGTCCTGGATGATATTTTTATTTTTTAAAGAACAGTAACACCTATGAGATTATCTTGTCAGGTTGCACTGTTTTTAAATTTAAGCATTCATATGGTCAGTTTATGAACAATGACTACTTAAATGGAAGAATTTGCTCAAAATATTTTCATTACTGTTCTTACTTCATCTGTTGAATTTTGAACGAAAGAGGTTTCCCTTCTCTTTTTACAAATGCTGATATGTAGCCTTTTAAGAGCTGGAATTTTGTGTAACAAAAAATATATGTTGACTGTAGCTAAGAAAAGTGTTGCAAAGGTGTTGATAATGGAATATAATGCCTGATTAAACTCAGATATGCAAATCAGATAGGTGATTTGACTACTGGATTTTGCCATCCACGTGAAAATACAGTAATGGTGGAAAAACAAATAGGACTTGAATTGGTAACATGAAGATATTTTTTAATCTGTTTCTGTAGTTCAATGGAATAAATCTAAGAAATGCCACAGAACAACAAGCCCGCTTGATCATTGGACAGCAGTGTGACACAATTACTATTCTGGCTCAGTATAATCCTCATATGTGTCAACCAAGCAGCCATTCACGGTCAAGGTAAGTTTCAAGTTTATTAGAAGTTTGTTGTACACGCAAAATCAAATATTTCTATGCGTATTATAATTTAAAATTGGGAGACAAAATAAAACAATTTGTACAATTAAACATACAATGTATGTACATAAGTAATTAGCGATACAAAAGGGAAGAGGGGTGAACTACAATCTTTAAGGAAAGTAAAAATACATTTAAGGGAAAAATCAACATCAGGAGGATAATGAAGAATTTTTTTTTTAAGAAAATATGGCTAAGCCTAAAAAGAGGATAGGAGAGGTTGTGACCTATAAATAAGGTCTAGTTAAAATTAGGTATTTGAGCCTGGGATTAATATTAGATAAATTATCCTATCTATGACTCAAATGCGTCTTTGTACAGGTAGCATTTTAATGTGCTTTTAAATTTTTCTAATGAGGTTTCTCCACGTAAATAGATTGGTAAATTGTTCGAAAGCTGGAGTGCTATGACTGAAAAAATTGTAGATCTTCTGGTCCCTATTATTTTTAGAGAAGGGATAGTCAGCAAATGCTGTTCCATTGATCTAAGTGTCCTGGCTGGAGAGTGTGGTATCAAGAAATGATCTAGAAATATTGGTGCATTGGTTTGTTGGATTTTGAAGGTAAGCTAAGACTTGTAGTACAGTCAAGGGCAGTTTTATTGTTATAGTACTTTAACTTTAGTTTTAATACAATGCTTGGTGTAATATTTCAGAAATATAGCAGTAGTTATAGCAATTAAAAATATCATGGCACTATCTTTTTTTTACTTTTTTAACATAGGTGCTATGCAATTCTCTTAAAACTTTGAGAACAGCCATCTTTGAAAAGAAAGTCACAGATTACTTCATACCCACTGTAGGGTGGTTCATAGTGTTTATGATCTCAAGAATGACTTGGCACATTATTTATGAAGCAGTTGGATAATACTTCCTTGGGGGGGGTCCGGTGGCCTAATTTCTTTCTGAGGGGGGTTCCAGCAAGAGGGATGCCCAATCCCTCCTGCCTATGATCTTTGTGTGAGGGGGGAGATCCAACAGGAGGGATTGGGCATCCCTCCTGTCGGGGGATGTCTTGGGGGGTGGCGGCAGGCAGAATTGGGCTCTCCTGCCACGGACATTTGGGAGTGGGGGGTGTCTTTGTGGGTTCTGTAGTTTTCACGGGGGGAGGGGGGATGTGTTCCCTTCCGCTAAACTGATTGTAGCAGGGAAATTCTCTTGCCGCGATCAGCTCAGTAACAACCCGATCTGGCACTTATACCTGTTTTAACTTCGACTAAGTCATAAGATATAAGTTCCATCCAGGCAGCCTTGTAAAATTTACGATTATCACTACAGGATGACTAAGTCTAGGTCAGTCCACATCCTGCCCACCTCCCACTCCTCCAAAACTGCCCCTTTGAACTCTGGGCACACACGGGATTCAGATGCCTAAAAAGTCTCTGGATATGTCCAAAAACCTGTTTTGATTATCAGCATTTGGACGACCTGTCTTTAAGTTTGTCCAAGTACTGACTTAAAGAGTATCAATGCATTGTGCAGTATTTCAAATACACATTCAAAGTGGTGCATTCACCTGTCAGATATTAAAATTGTTTTAAAAATATAAAAAAAAACAAAAAGCCTCCATATCTGACCTGAAAGTATCCCTGAAATTCTAACAGCACTTGTGAGAAAAACTGATGTTCTCAGGGATAGTAATGAGGGGGAGGGGTTTAAGCCTCTGAAGTTTGAGGCTTCCTACAAAGTCCTGGCAGGTAGAGGGAAATAACCCACTGGTCCTGGAATAAAGTGTGGATTTACAAGAAAGAAGATTAGCAAAGGTAAGAACTTAATCTTTTGTTCATACTTCTGGGTAAAGTGTGTATTTTAGATTAAAAAATGTATTCTATAGTGTTAGATAAGAGAGGGTCTGCCTTTGCACTCACGGTGGAGAAATGCATTTTATGCATAATTCCTTGGAGGTCAAGGACGCTTGCCTTACTGTTAAGAGGCACAAGCTCCTTTGGTTGATTTGGGAAGTATAGATGCAGTCCTTGCCAATGTGGGTGGAAAGTCTGATTCTGAATAGGTTGGAAATGTGAAGTTGCATATTTCTAGACATGCTATTCTACTAATTGATATCCTTTGGGAGGCATCTAGTTTGGGTGGGGTTGGTGGATGAATGGAAGATGAGGGGGGAGGGAAGATTCATAAAAGTCTATGGGGTCAAAGCAGTAGGAATGGAGATGTATCGGAAGGGGGGAAGGGTTGTTTTTTTTATTGTCTTGTGTGTGGAAAACTTGAACAGATTTTCCAGTTTACTAATGACATTTGATTGCTTTAGACTTATTCACTCAAAGAGAATTTTCAAAAATAAGACTCATAGGGTATGTTCAAGATCATGTTAAAAAACTACTTAGTATATAGATCCCAAAATGCTCTTAGTAAATAGACCCCAAAATGTGCTAAAGAAATTTAGTTGATTTAACAGTATAGGGTATGGGACAGTTAAATTAAAAAAAATGAAAAAGTTAAACTTGAAATAGGCCATTAGGTTATATCATGCTTTTTCTCAGTTCATTCTGTTCATAATTAGCAACTTAAATTTAAATTTATTTTTGTATTAGTTCTCACCTTGAAGCAGTTAGCAATCCAGCAACCCCTCAGGGCAGTGGGGCAGCAACGCCTGATACTCATTCCATTATTGACACTTTAAGTGAACAAGATGAAGGGACAATGACCCCACCATCAAAACAGACTACACCAACAACCAGTCCTCGGAACTCAATGAGGTAAATAGTTAACATTGATTGATACAGTTAATCTATCTTGCTAGAGTAAAACAAACCTACAGCATTTAGTTATTATCTCATTTATAATTTTGTCCCATTTTTGTTAGGTTTATGATATGTCACATTCATACCTCACATTTGATCAAAGACTAAAATTGGCTTATTAATATGTCTTTATCTCACTTTGTTTTTGCATTCCATAGAGCTTAATGTAAACTGCCTTGGCTCTAAGATTTCTTGACTGCATATCTTGAGCTCTCTAAGTACCTAGTCTGAGTTCTCTTTTAGGGATACTATCTGCAGCTGAATGTGTGAACATGAACTGTACATTTAGGCTCATCAAAGGTCATGACAAAACTTGCATAGTACATTGAATGATTGCTATAATATTTAGATATTACAGGCTCTACACTGACTATTATTCTATTCTTACTTTGCAGTATTCTCATAACAGATTCTAGGTGGATAACAACAGTTTTTAAAAATATTGTATCCATACAAAATTATTCATTTAACAATCATTAAAAAAAAGTTTTTAACAATTTTCTAAAGATATAATAAGAAGAAACTTTACACAGCAAGAGGTAGAGGATGTTATAGGGAGCCTTTGGGTCAGCACTTCATTGGGTTTGGATGATTTTACCAATGGTTTTTGTAAGAGCTTTCAGGGCTTGCTGGCCCCCTATTGACCAGGCTGTTTAACAGCTCCAGCTCTTCCAGATACTTAGTGAGGAATGGATGTTGCATTAATCCTTAAAACTGGCAAGTCTCCTACAGGCTATGGGTCTTATCATCCCATTTCACTTTTAAATATGGATTTTAAAATTTTCATCAAAATCTTAGCACAGCGTTTGCAGTGCCTGTTCCCGCGATTGATTCAGGCGGACCAAGTAGGGTTCATATGCCAACGCCAGTCCTTTGATAACATCAACGCGGTGCTACATCTCATTTGGCAGGCACGGACACAAAGGACACCCACTTTGGTTCTGTCGTCAGATGCCGAAAAGGCATTCGACAAGAGTTAGCTGCAGATTTCTGTTTAGTGTGCTCACTAAATTTGGTTTTCAGGGCAGCTTTCTCCACACGAACTACCAGAAACAAAAACATCTTCGCCTATCCTAATATTACTGGCTGCAAATACAAATCCTACCTTGACAGAACCTTCATGTTCCAAGCTAACCGACAACAATCCTGGCTGGGAAGCTACATAAATAAAACCAGACAAACCTACCATGCATTCCGAAAATCTATCAAAACCGCTCTGTTTGACAAATTCATCACCTAAACAGACCATTCCGCGCTCTCTACGCTTTTTCCCCCTTCAAACCCCTAAGCAATTCTTCAGGCAATTCCTATCCCCCCCTTTACTTTCCTTCCCCTACAACCCTTTTCTCCTGTAACTTTCCCCTCATGCATTTGTAATTCGCTGAATGTCCAGCCTTCTCTTAATGTGAACCGCCTAGAAGTCGACTGACTATGATGGTATAGAAAAATAAAGTTGTTATTATTACTATTGGATTCATTTATTCTATTTGGCCCTGCTCTCTCACTTTAATGTAAATGGTGGCCTTCACAGAAGACATTGAACTAGAACGAGGTACTAGACAGGGATGTGCTATGTCCCCCTTCCTTTTTGCGCTCTCTGTTGAGCCATTAGCCCTGCTGATTTGACAGCATGCAGGGATCTCTGGTATTCAGTTGAGAGACCATCATTACAAGATCTTACTCTTTGCAGATGATATTTTGTTATTCTTACAGAATCCAGAGACCTCCTTACTTGCGCTGATGGATATTCTGAGCGAGATGGAGAGGTATCTGGTTTTCAGATCAATATGGAGAAATCCGAAATTTTGAATATTAATTTGGAAGATCGGCGGGTGCGGACGTTGTGCTCTCAATTTCCTTTCCAATGGGCTGCCAGTTCGATTAAATATTTAGGAGTTAATCTGTCTGCTGATCAGACTCAGTTCTCAGGCCAATTTCCTCTGCGTATTACACCAAGAGCTCCTTTTACTAAGCTGCGATAGCATTTTTAGCACGCGCAGAATTTCAGCGTGCGTTAAACCCGCAATACACAGCTAGAACTAATGCCAGCTCAATGCTGGCGTTAGTGTCTAGCGCGAGCGGCAATTCTTTGCGCGCTATGCGTGTGTTAAAACCGCTATCGCAGCTTAATAAAAGGAGCCCTAAGTGTTTCTGGATTTGTATAGGTGGATAGGGTTAACGCTGAATTGCCTTGGTTGCGTTGGTGCGATCAAAATGATACTTTTACCCAAATTATTATATCTTTTCATGGCTTTGCCCATTTTGATTCCTCGTGTGTTTTTTAGTTCCCTAACATATAGGGTATTTGCCTATATTTGGCAATACTAACTCAATGCTGCCTATTAAATGCTATGATTTCAGGATTTTCTCCTCAGGAACATAGGGTTTCTATTTACTGTTTCCCATTTGGTATTAGCCAGATGTTGGTGTACCCCAAATCTATCTAAACAGCAGTGTCTGATACGTAGATTGGATTATGTTCAAATGATGTGTAAACTGATGGCAACTAGATGGCAGGCGATGCTTTCCTATTTTAAGGTTTGGAATGTTTGAGATATAGAGATCTAGTTATAAGGGTTAAGCACCGGAGCTTGCCCCGTGAGCCTTCCTGTGCTCTTGCCATTGGCTACACTGTATTATTGGGAGATATTGCTTGGAAAGAGAGGGAGGATGGGGATAGAGGGGTTTAGTTTGGAAAAGTGCTGATTTATAGGATGTAGTTTGTACATTGGCTGCTGACTGTTTGGAGATTTTGTCATTGCATTTTTTCTATCTTCAATAAAGTGTTTAAAATGGAAAAAAAATATCATAACTTGAATATTACAACAAGGCATAAAAAAGTTTTCAAATTTTTACAAAACCCTAAGTAATTGATATCCATCCAAATGTAAACAGGTAGATTATTCCAAATTGTAATGGCAACCTTCTACATGTTCTCTTAAGTTCTCCCAGAACCTCATCAAACCAAAGAGTGAGCTTTTTCCTCCCAATATTCATCTCTTTAATTGGCACAATCTTATCTAAAGCAGTTCCAACCGAGTTATTCCTATCAACTATCATAGTAGTAACACTAATATTTCCTTTCTTCTCTTCCTTTCTTCTCTATCAATTTTCCCATTACCCAACATTTTATCTTCAGACTGATTTTTATTTTTCAACAATTTAGGAGCTTTTAGAAAGAAGTCTAATGGCTTTCGGCTTTGGAGCGGAACTAAATGGCTGGGTAGTGGAGTTGCTCTGTGAAGACAAGCTATTTGACAGAGATCATAGCCAGAAAAAATTCAAATTTCACTCTGAAAAGTGAGGTAGAGGTGGATAATGGCTTCGGGAAAGCAAAACAAAAATTTGGCGGCGGGGAGCAGCTCAGGAAGCGGGAAGCAATCGAAACTTGATACGGCTTCACCGATGTCAGTTCCGTTGCCGCCGGAGGATGTAGAAAATAAAGACATAATGAAGGAAATACAGGCGGTAAAGGAAATAGTATTGGAATGCGCTAAAAATATAAAAGAAGTGAAAGAAGAGGTGGTATGTTTATCAAATAAACTGCAAGCAATGGAATTGAAAGTGGATCAAATTGAGAAAAGAGTGGAAAAGTGTGAGGAGGAAAGTATAAAGCACATGGAACACAGTAAGGAAATTGAAGCACTTAAAAGGGAGCTGGAAGATTTGTCCAATAGGGAACGAAGGAGCAATTTAAGGGTGCTTGGGGTCCCGGAGGGAATTGAAAAGTCGGATCCGATTGGATTTTTGATTAATTTTTTGCCCAAGGTGCTCCCGATGCAAAACAAGTTTCCATTGGAAATAGAACGTGCACACAGGGTCCCAACGAGATTATCAAACAGCCAAAAAGGACCACGTCCACTGATCTTTAAGCTACTTAGATATCAACAGGTAGCTGAAATAATTAAATTAGCTAAAGATAATAAAAACTTAAAGTGTCAGGATTCAAAGATTTACATAGTGCCTGACTTTGCCAGAGCAACGGCACAAAAGAGAAAGCAGCTATTAGACCTGAGACCACAGCTGAGAAGTCTGGGAGCTAGATATGGGCTCATATACCCGGCAACTATGCGGGTCACTTATAAAAATAAAACTTTGAATTTTGATACTGCAGATAAACTTAAGGAGTTTTTGGAGCAGTGTGAATCACCAATGGCTACTTAATAGAGACTTGGATGGAAGTATTTGTGTTCTTGGTTGAAATGTTTATTTTTGTTTGGAAATTTCTATGTTAAAGGAAGAAAAAAGAAAAAAAAAAAGAGTTAATAGGATTCTGAAGGCATGGCTGCAGTTGGATTTCAAATACATTCCACATTCTATCTTGTCATGAGGCAAATGGAATGTAGCCTGCAAGAGTATAAGAGATGCAATATTACAGACCTTTTAAAGGACAGAGGTTAATAAGATGGATTGTACTGACTTGCTGTTTGGACAGACAGACTGAGAAACGATAGAGGATTGTGCAAAACAGATTGAAGGAAATAAGTTCTAAATAGTATTGAGAAGATATAAACTACAAGCAAGAGGACATTAAATAGAATGGATCTGCAAGCAAGATGAGAGTTAGACTGTGACTTTGTAAGCCTTACAATTTTCATTTGCATAAAAGGGAAATCAGCTGTGATATATGGAATAAGACATTGTAATGGAAATTCTCTAAATGCAGCAGAGGATTTTTTGAAGATGGTTCTGGTATATAGTTGGCCTGACCTTAAAATAAAAATGACAGAGCTACGATGGTCAAAAAAAAAAAAAAAAAAAAAAAGGAACAGGGTTTGTATATGTAGAATGTGAAGGATCTATGATTGGCACCACAAGTTTGAAATTGTGGTCATTGTAAATCTTTATGCAAAACAATTGGAAAGGAGATTTAAGGTGGATCAAAAGATGAGACTGAGAATGTATAAACAGTAGTGTGAGAGGATAGAATTTGATATGGATCTGCAAGCAAGAGGAGATTTGAAATGAGACTTTATGAGACATATAGCATCTTATTACAAGAAAAGGAAATTTGTTGTTATGTATGGACTATAGTTTTAAAATTGCAAATCTATTAATGCAACAAGAGTCATAATATTGTTGTTTGGGATAAAAATTGGTCTGAACTTAATATAAATAATGGTGGATATACGAGGAGATTAAAAAAAAAAAAAAAAAAATTAATTAGAAGTTTTGGTAAAAGCAAAGGATGTAGGAAAGTTTGGATGTTATAATATAAAGCATATGATATAAGAGAATGTTGTGAATGGAGTGGAAATTAAAAGGGTAGCAAATATGCTAGTGTGGAAATGGGTATGGAATGTTAGGAGGGTTATGTTAAAGGGATAAAAATTGTTGTTTTGGGGAATTTATTGACTTTTTGAATAGGAAAAGTTAGGAAAAAAAGATTTCCATTATATATTTAATAATATTTAAAAGTGATATTTAACTCGAGGGATTGTGATGTAATCTGACATGAAAGATGGATGTGGTTTGGATGAATGTAATTTTAAAATTTGGTGTGATTATTTATGTATTTCAATAATATCTTAATGGAAATGAGTGAGTAGAGAAGGGAGGGTTCATGAGAGATGGGGGAAAGGAAAGGAAAAAAAAAAAAGAGGTAATCCTTGATAAAGAAGTCTTGTGTGATAAAATGATATTCATTTTAATATGATAATGATCTGGCTAATGGTTTTAAAATTATAAATATAGCTTGTGAGGAGTTTATCTATTGCCTAGTCAAGGTGTGCGTTTCAAAGTTGGCAAGTAATTTAAGGGAGGGATGGGAGGGGGAGGGGATTAAGAATATGGGAAGGGGTATAGGGGAGGGGATGGGTTCTAATAATAATTTTAAAAAGGGGAAAAGAGGTTATAATATTGATGTGAAGAATATTATTGATTATTGTTTTGATTTGATATAATGACTTTAAAAATTTTTTCAATAAATGTTAATGGTCTCAACCACCCGATAAAAAGGAAAAAAGTATTGCTATATTTAAAAAAACAAAATGCGGATGTCTATTTCATACAGGAGACTCACCTTAATGGAGATGAATCAAAAAAGCTAATTGGTAATTGGGTGAGAGATTGCTTTTTTGCACCGGCGGTGGGGAAAAAAGCTGGGGTAGCAATTTTAATAAATAAAAAATGTTCAGCAGGATTTAATATGGTGAAAGCAGATAAATTAGGAAGATGGGTGCATGTGAACATGAGTATGGGCAATAATACTGTGGCGCTATTTAATGTGTACGTACCTAATTCGAATCAAATTGAATATTTTAAAACTCTACAACCAATAATTTTACCACTGGCTGCTAATAATTTGATAGTAGCAGGAGATTTTAATGCTGTTGTGGACCCTTTATTGGATAAAAAACCTAGTAAAATTTTAAAATCTTTAGGGTTGGATAATTTTATAAATTCTTGCAATTTAAAAGATATATGGAGAATTCTTCATTTTAATGATCGAGATTTTTCGTTTTATTCACATGTTCATAAATCTTTTTCTAGAATTGATTATATTCTTGTTTCTGATGGGCTAATACAAGATGTTACACAAGCCTCTATAGAACCAATAATTTTATCAGATCATGGAGGAGTGTGGATTTCTTTAAATTTTAATGACCCGGATAATGGTAGGCCTGTATGGAGATTTAATAATGCATTGCTTGCATATCCAAAATTTTGTGAAGAATTTCAATTAAAAATGGATGAATATTTTCAAAATAATATTACAGAGGAAATATCTACAGAAATAATATGGGATGCTTTTAAAGCAACGATGAGAGGGCAAATTATATCATTTTCAGCTTATTCTAAAAAACAATTAAATAAGCAATTTACGGAACTGGAACACGAAATAAAAGATTTAGAATTAAAATTGATTAATAAGTGGGAGAATTCTACGTTGCAAACTTTATTAAAAGCAAAATATAAATATAATGAGATTTCTTCTAATTTGGCTAAAAAAAATATTGTGTGTCAGCAAGCTTTGTATTATGGTAGTTCAAATAAGGCGGGAAGATTATTGGCTAATTATCTTAAAGTGAAAAAAAGAAAGATGAAATTGAATGCAATAAAAGATGAAAAAGGTGAAACTCATTTTCAGATTGGTCCTATTTTAAAACAGTTTTTAAATTATTATAAAAACCTGTATTCTTCTGAGTCTTATTTAAATAAAGAAAAAGATGGTATAGTGTTTTTAAATAATATTGAAGGTCCGAAGATTCCTGATCATATAAAAAGAAGTTTGGAAAATCCAATATCTTTACAAGAATTACAAACAGCATTGAAATCTCTTAGAGTAGGGACCGCATTTATTAAATTTATATCAGAATCAACTAAAGAAAGGTTGTATATCAGGCACTATGGCAGAATCATTAACTATTGTTTTGCCGAAGCCAAATAAAGATCCCATGTTGGTTTCAAATTACAGGCCTATTTCATTGATAAATGTAGATGGTAAATTATTAGCCAAACTTTTGGCTACACGTTTGGCAAAAGCTCTTCCTCACATAGTTGGTATGCATCAAACAGGGTTTGTTGCTCAGAGACACTCTTCTAATAACACCAGATTGGCATTGCAAATGTTATATTTAACAAAAGAAATTGGAGATCCGGCTTTTTCTGTGTCTCTAGATGCAGAGAAAGCTTTTGATCGTGTGGAATGGACATTTATGTATCAGGCCATGGAGTGGTTTGGTATTGGTTCGGGATTTATACAAATGATTAAAACTCTGTATAGCTCTCCTGTTGCTAGATTATATATCAATAATAATTTTTCTGATTGTTTTAAATTGCAAAGGGGAGTTAGACAGGGATGTCCTTTGTCTCCTTTACTTTTTGATATAGTGCTTGAACCCTTATTATTAGCTTTCAACAAGAGGAGGAGATACAGGGTATACCGCATAAAGATAAAGAATATAAAGTTTCTGCATATGCGGATGATATATTACTTCATTTGAGGAATCCGGAAACAACCATTCCAAATTTATTGGTTTTGATTGAAAGATTTGGAAAGTTTTCAGGATATAAAATAAATTGGACTAAATCAGAAGTTCTTCCTTTAAATGTGCATTGCACAAAAGGATTATTTGACTCATTACCTTTTATTTGGAAAGAAGAAGGAATAAAATACTTAGGTATATGGATAAAAAACACGCTTGATGAGACAATTATAATGAATGAAAAAAGTTTATTGCAAAAAGTAACAGAGTTATGTGAGCAATAGAATCCTTTACATTTATCTTGGTGGGGAAGAGTTCAAACTGTCAAAATGATGATATTGCCTGTGGTTTGTTATCAAATGGGAATGATACCAGTTTTTTTTCAGGGGTCTTTTTACAAAAAGTTAAATAATATTCTTAGTAAATTTATTTGGCTGGGTAAAGCTGTAAGAATTGCTCTAGTGACTTTACAAAAACCAATTGAGGAGGGAGGGGTAAATTTTCCAAATTTTTATAGGTTTCATCAATCCTATATATTGCGCCAAGGTATGTATTGGGTCCTCCCAGAACTCATGGAGAAGCTTCCAGATTGGTTATGGTTGGAGTGGCAGCTCATGTCTCCTATCAGGCTTCGTCATCTGCTTAGCATTAAAATGCCTAGAATAAGGAAAACCAATAGGATATTAATGGACACATGGACAACATTAAAGTATGTAAACAACTTAACTCCTATTACTATTCAAAAATCTACTTGTCAAAATATATGGCTGAACTCCAAGATACAAATAGGCGGTTTTATGATTGTCTGGAAGGATTGGATTGAAGCAGGAATACGTACTTTAGATGATGTTATTAATGATGGTAAGCTGCTGGAGTTTTCACAATTGCAACATAAATTTGGACTTAATAAAAAACAAAGTTATAAGTGGTTGCAATTGAAGCAGGCTATTCAGGCAGGGTTCCCTGAATGGAAGTCTTTAAATACTCATTTTACTCTAGAATTCTTATGCTTCCAGGCAGATTTTATGGGTCACCAGGCCGCACAGTGGTATAAAACATTATCTGGATATTTAAATAAAAAACCAAGGACTGTACTTAGAGATATTTGGAGCATTGAGATTAAGCATCAAATTAATGCATCTCAATGGCCACGTATTTGGTCTTGGAGGATAAGATGTACAATGTCTGCGTCTATGAGGCAAACATGGTTTTTCCTGTTGCATAGAGCACTCTGGACCCCTGTTCGCTTACAAAAATTGGATTGCTCTAAGTCTAATAGATGTTGGCATTGTCATCTTGAGGCTGGAACTCTAGATCATTTATTATTTTATTGTCCTTTTATTAATAATTTTTGGAAATTAATCTGGGGTCAAATAAATTGTATGTTAGAGAATCCTGTGGCCCTATCATATGACACAGTTTTGTTTGGAATGTCTATGAGGGCCAAAAGTCAAATTTCATCGAATAATAACAAACTGTTAATGATTTTAACAGGAGTTGCCATCCAACATATAACACATAACTGGAAAGACTATAGAGGATTGAATTATTGTTTCTGGTGGAGTTCGGTTTGTCAGGTGTATGAAATGGAAAAAACATTGGCAATCAAGAGAGGTTATTATAAGAAATTTAAAGAGGTGTGGAGACCATTAATTGAGTATTATAATAAATAAATAATTATATTTATCCCCATTAAATATATGTAGGGGGGAGGAGGGATGGGTGGGTTTTATGACATTATGAGGGGTAATATATGGAAAGGGAGGGAGGGGAGATAGTTTATGGTATAAAATGAATGTAGAGTTTCAAGTGAAGAATGTATAGTATGACTTGAATTATTGTACACTTGTTTGCATAATGTAAAAACGAATAAAGATATTTAAAAAAAAAAAAAAAGAAAGAAGTCTAATGAATAATGGTCTGTCCATACGACTTGCTCTCAATAGACATGGTCTACCAATGGATTCCCATCTTCATTAGACATATATCCCACAAAATCTAAAGAATAAAGGGTAACAGAAATAGGTTATGCTACAAAAAAGACTTGCTCCTAAATCTCTACTTTGCACCCAGAATCTTGAATACCAATTTTACACTTCCAGGACAATTATCAACTGATTTCAAATGGGAGGTTATCAGTCTGTGGAACCTCCTATCAATAATTAAGGGATTCACTGGATACAAAATACCGCAATCAAACTCATTTACCAATCAGGTAAATTCGAACACGTCACCCCGCTCCTTAAGGAGGCTCATTGGCTCCCGGTTACACACCGCATAACTTATAAAATTTTACTGCTCTCTTTTAAAATCAAACTTTCACATCTGCCCCTATTTTTGGACAAATTACTAATACCCCAAAGTTCTCCACGTACCTTACGATCTACCGACCAAAAACTCCTTTTCATTCCCTCCTTAAAAGAATCTTACTATACAAGGAAAACAAATTTTGCTATAACAGCCCCTACATTATGGAATTCTCTCCCCCAATTTCTTCGGGATGAAATTCATTTACCTAAATTTAAAACTAATCTTAAAACTTTTCTATTCAAGGATGCCTTTAATAAATCTTAATCTTTTATATCCGCTCACTTACTCTCCTTTTCTCAAAAGATCTCTTTCATTGCAGCGCATATCATCTAAACCTTGCACCCTTGTCCTTCATGTACTATCCCTTCCCTCTATCTCATTTCCTCTAATATTATGTAACTTTTTCCCTCCTTCCAAATTTTCCTCACAGTCATGTTTGTCAGTATATGTCTAATATGTTTTCGTTACTCCTTCCAACACACCAATAACTTGTTCTTACTTTCTTATTTGAAATTCTATTTTTTAAATTGTTAACCGGTCAGATATTTGTTTTATGATCGGGATATCAAAAATCAATAAACTTGAAACTTGAAACTTGAGTATGTCCACAGTACACGTTCGCCCTAAAGCGCACTGCAGGATCTACCCACAAACATCGTTTGTTATCAACCCGTGTTTAGAAATATTTATTTAAATACCAAAAGTGCTGAGTGCAAAGATAAAATAAAGATATAAAAAATCAAATGCAAAATCGCAAAAATCACTTACATTCACTTATCCCAATGAGACACAGTTTCCTCCTTTAAAGTCACAAATTAATTTAGATGGAAACTTACCTGATAATATGCACAGATGTTCAATAATTCCTCTGAAGGGGTGCCTCGGGTGATTCCCCTAAAGAGTCTCCTGTTTTGTATCCTTCAAGGGCAAACATATCCCACTGCATATCAAATATTTAAACTCCCTTCTCTTTGATACTTGAACACTAAAAGAATCCCACACTATCACCTCCCTACGTTTAATCTCGACTCTCCTCCCATTCCCCTCTTCTCTCTTTAAGTTGCCTTGAGCCTGCATAGGTATGGGTGACTCACAAATAGAAGATTAGATTAGATTAGAGATTAGATAATTTGCATTCTAGAGGGTATAATGCAGAATGCACTGGCTTTCTCTCCAAAATGTAGAGGTTCTGTTGTTGATATTAAAATTAACCACTCCACATAAGAATATCCTATGGTATAAGAACACTGGAGTTTTTGTTAAATTAAAAAAACTGATCTTTCAGTAACAGGATAGGAAACTAATTTGTACTGCTGTAATATACTGTGTTATAGTTATAGTATAAAATGCATTTGTCAGGTATGTAAACGATCACATTTCTCATATCCTAAGGGTACCTGTTGAAGCAAATATAAGGACATCTGAGCCTAGGATGGTTATCATCAGAAAATCCCAAGTAGAACTTGGAATTCAGATATGTGGTGGAAATTTGCAAGGCATATATGTGGCAGATACAGATGATGATAGCCCCGCAAAAGGAGCTGATGGAGTTGTGGTTGGAGATATGATACTTGAGGTAAGACATTTCATAGACAAAACAGAGATGATTTAACTCACTGAATTCCTTCCATTTTATAAGACCTTGGATAGACCTTTATCAGGAAGTGAACTGCCTTTATCAGGTCTTTTATCAGGGCAGATCACTTCCTATAACAGGAGAAAGAAAAATAGTTAGATCGAGAGAGTATCTTCAAACATTAGAGATGCCCTTTGCTTGTAAATTTGCTGTCATGACTTCCAACCTAGACTTTATAGTCTTAAGAGTTGTCTCCCTGGATTGCAGATGCTTTGGATTCCTGCCAAGAATGTATTCTTATTAAAATGCTTGTGCATTCCTCAGTACAGTCTGTACCACATTTATGCTTGCCTGTGCCCATTTGTGTAGACTGCAGAGTATATAACTGGGTACAGCCCACTGTTTCCTATCCATCATACATGAAACTGCACAGTGAAGGCAAATAGTAAATGGTCATGTGGGCATTGGAGTCTGGATGCATGGTTATTCATCTCTTTATCCATGGGTGTCTCCTTCCATTTCTGTCATATTTCTTCTATAGTTGTGAAACAAATTGTAATGTAGTACTCCGATGACTGAAGAAGCCCTCCCTCCCCCCCCAAGTAGTACAATTTAGGGCTCCTTTTATCAAGCTGCAGTAGGCGGTTAACGCGTGGAATACCACGTGTTCAACCGCCTGCCACGCTAGTCGCTAACGCCTCCATTGATGAGGCGTTAGTTTTTTGGTATGCCGTGGGAGTTAGCGCGTGATGAAATGTCCGACGTGCTAACCCCCGTAGCGCACCTTGATAAAAGGAGCCCTTAGTGTAAAAAAGCTTCTTCAACTTCATGACATTCAAAATATGGCAAGTCTGGATTTGTTATGAAACAGAGCTTCTATTTATTTAGCCTTTGTAGGTGAATACAAATTGCTATATGAAATTATATTTATAATATTTGCTAATGTGTTCTCTCAAATAGAAGGGAATCATTTGGTTTTGTAAAAAAAATAATAATAATAATTAGTGATACATAAGTTCAAATTGGATTTACAGTATATTGCTGTTTTCAGGCATTATTGAGCGGGAACCTTTGGAAGTGGTTCTACCTTAGAAATTATGAAGATTATTCTGAATCCTGAGATTCAGTTACACCTATGTTCTATGAACCTCTTTTATATTTTATACTTTCACAGTTTCTTGCACTGCTAGAAAATCTGATTGAGGATTTTTTCATTCTTTGTCTTTTTAGTCCAGTTCCTTCCTGGTGGGACTTCAATGCAGTGACCATGGCTGAATGGCTGTCGTATGTCCATTCTTCTAAGTTGCGACCAGATTGGAAATTCTCATTCTCTTGTGTAGTTTACCAAGCATTATTAACCTTTGTACTCTCTTGCTGTACTTAATCTACCACAGAATTTTCCTGCTTCTTAATTATATTCTTCCAATTCTTGGTGGTTCTTTTTCCTGTAGTTGTTTAGTCATGTGGAATATGCATAGGCCATGTGTCTACTGACTTTGAATACCTAAAGTAGAGTTTTTCTTTTAAAATGTCACTTAAGCAGGTATGTAAAACATTAGCTTTCAACCCAGTTCTCAGGATGCACACAGCCATGTCAGATTTCTGGATTTCTACAATGAATATACAAATCTGTTCTGAATATTCTTTGTGGGTATCCTAAAAATCTGACCAGCTGGATATGTCTCAAGGTTGAAGCAGACCACCATCATGAACTGTTAGTACCCTTTCCAAACATGAGAATACTCGCTCAGTTCTTTTGATGATGAGCTGCTTTGCAGCCTCCATTGATTCACTCCTAATTCCACAAGGCAGGGCTTATGAAGCAGAAACAGATTGTAAGAGGTTTGCATGCTGGAAATGAAATCAGAAAAGGAACTGTTGTTAACAATATTTTTACTTAGCGTACTATGCAAAGTACTTAACTTAAAGAACAGAACTGCAGCACATAAACTTTCCATTTTCACTATGTTTTATAGTATGGGTCGGTTGACATGCGGAATAAAACAGCAGAGGAGGCCTATCTTGAAATGTTAAAACCTGGTGACAATATTAGAATAAAGGCTCAGTACAAAATAGAAGAATTCAACAGGATTAAAGATTTGCCAGGAGATGGATTCTATATCAGGTACAATATCCAGCATTGGTGAAATGAAATGTTTGTGTGTGTGAGTAGCAATAGTGGTTGTTTCCTTAATCAGTATAGCTAGTTATGACTTCACTAAGATGGGAACTCTCATCTTAGTTATGCCTTTCCCCATCTAGCTGGAAAGTGTCAGACCTTGAAGCTGTCTGTTCATGCTTGAATTTTGTGATTGAAAAATTCAAATGTCATAAGAACATAAGATTTGCCATACTGGAACAGACCCAAGTTCACAAGTATCTGGCAAGATCCCAAAGAGTAAAACAGATTTTATGCTGGTTATCTTAGGAATAAGCATTGAATTTCCCCAAGTCCATCTTAATAATGGCTTATGGACTTAGTACTGGTATGTTGTATTGGTCACATTTTAAAAGACCAGTACTACATATTAGCCCACAGTGGTACTTGTCTGCATTAATCCATAGAGAAGTCCTTGGAATACTATGACATTAGCAGAACCTAAACTCTGTCTGCTTGAAACATTGGTCCAAGTGGAATAAAAATTTATAAGCTATAACCATAAATCATTGTGTATACAGTGTTATTGCTTCATGAAAAGTTTATCTGTGTTTTTTTTTCCCAGAGCACTTTATGATCGACAGGCAGAGGTGGAGCAGGATTTAAGCTTTAAAAAGGATGATATTTTGTATGTCGATGACACTTTACCACAAGGGAATTTTGGGGGCTGGATGGCCTGGCAGCTAGATGAGAATGCCCAAAAGCTTGTACGGGGACAGATACCCAGCAAATACATGTTAGTGAAAACATTTCTGCTTTTATTTTATTTCATATCTGCTGGCCATATGAATTAATTATTTATATCTATCTATCTATCTATCTCTATCTATCTATTGGAGATGTGCGCTCCCTGCTGGTTGAATGTGTTGGTAAAGTTACAACCGACATTTTTGCCAATGCAGGCATTGCCAATTATACCATTGATGTTAAAAAAAAAATGAATCTAAGGTAAGGACTCTCATGGAGTCCTTTGCCAGAATTAGGGTCAGCATTGTGACCCTGTCTAAGGACTATAGTTATGATGACTCACTTGAGTTGCAGTGGGGAAAAGGAAAAGAACTATATAGCTGGAAATGAAGGCTTTTAGTATTGAAGCCCAGTGAGCTACATGCTCAAAAGAAGCAAAAGGAGATTGCTGCACTGATGGAACATGCTTGTGTGCCTGGCTTACTGTTTCTAGATAAGCTAAGCTACCTAATTATGATTACCTTTTAGAGATTAAGTAGTGATGTCAGTGCTGGAAAAAAATATACCTTTGATCTTGGTTCATTTGCAGATTGTTTGCGTCTTACAAACTCCTATTACTAACCTACAAGCAGTTGCGTAGTAAGGGGTGTGTGGACTGCACCGAGTCTGTGGGGGCGCTGGTTCCTCTCTGTCATGCCCCGCCATGCTCACACTATCCTCCTCCCCCCCATCCCGTATCTCTGTATTATCTTTGCTAGCATGAGCAACTTCTGCCTGTTGCTCGCGCCATCCTGGTTCCCCTCTGAATCACTTCCAAGTCAGGGGACCAGGAAGTGACATCAGAGGGAAATCCAGTGCTGACACGAGGAGCATACTGCCAAAGCCACTTGCACTGGTGAAGATTTAGAGGTATGTGGGGGTGGGGAGGGAGAGCACAAGCATGTAATGGAGGGTGGGAAGGAGCAGCGATGCCCTCCCCCTGGCAACTCCAACCCTTACTACGCACTGCTTACAAGTGTGTCATGCTGTGGCCCCTCAGTATCTCTCCTCTCTTATCTCTCCTTATACGCCTCATTGAGAACTCTATTCCTCAGATAAGCTGCTTTTATCTGTACTCAATTGCTAATTCCAGATTTTGTTCCTTTCATCTAACTGCCCCGAATACCTGGAATAAACTATCTGAGTTCATCTGACATGCCTCTTCCCGTACCTCGTTTACAAAGCCCACATTTTTGATATAGCCTTCAAACGTGCGGCGGTTAAGCCGCTTCTCAAAAACCCTCACTGGACCCCACTTGCCTGTCCAACTATCGCCCTGTCTTTTTCCTCCTTCCGTTCCTATCCAAACTACTTGAGCATGCTGTCATCTGTCGCTGCCTTGCCTTACTTTCATCTCTACCGACTTTTGACCCTCTACAGTCGGGCTTTTGCCCCCTACGCTCCACAGAGACCGCCCTCACCAAAGTCTGCAATGACATGTTCCTGGCCAGGTCTAAGTGCCTTTACTCAAGCTTGATCCCTCTTGACCTGTCTTCTATCTTTGATACTGTTAATCATTGCTTACTCCTTGATATGCTGTTTTCGCTTTGATTCCATGAATATGTCCTCTCCTGGTTTGCCTCCTACCTCACCCATCACACGGGGGGATCTCGGGTTGGCAGGGGGGCTGATCATGGGGATTGGGGGGGGTTGCGCTGAGGGCAGGAGGGCCTGGGATCCCTCCTGCCTGTATTTTAGTGGGGGGTGGGGGTTAGAGGGTGTCACTGGGCCAGGAGGGCTTGGGCTCCCTCCTGGCCGGATCGTGTGGGGGGGAGGGGGGTTGGAGATCACCGGGCCAGGAGGGCTTGGGCTCCCTCCTGGCCCCATCAGAATCGAGGGGGCGGTTGTGGATCACGGGGCAAGAGGGCTTGGGCTCCCTCTTGCCCCAATGTCGGCGGGGGGGGGTGGTCGCAGTTCAACGGGTCAAGAAGGCTTGGGCTCTCTCTTGCCCCGATGTCGGGGGGGGGGGGGTGGTGTCGCGGTTCGACAGGGCAGGAGGGCTTGACCTCCCTCCTGCCCGGATCGTTGTAGGGGGGGATTCTGTAACCGGTGTTGTTTTTGACAGACACCGGTTACAGAATCCAGCTTTTAGGCGAAGGACTGGCTCCTCCTTCGCCTAAAAGCTCTTGTTTTGGACGTTTGGGGCTTAGGCTTTTTTTTAGGTTGATTATATGGTGTAAATTTAGACATAGTGGTGGTCTGGGCGTTTAAACAGCTGAACGTAGAGGCAAGCCCTTATTTTTTTTTAAAAAAACCTCCTTTTGGACGTTTTTTTTGATAATGGACATTTTCCCTGCTTCTACTTTCAACGTTTAAGGCCTTAGGCCAAAAGGGGACTTAGACTTTTTTTATTATGCCCCTCCACGGATCTAAAGTGCCTGCGGTTATTTCTGTTGGAATCAGTCTTGGTTAATAACCTGCATGCAGGCTATCATCGGTCCAAATGTCTCTCGCTCTGACTCTATTAACAAGAGCTTCTTCATGAAATAAACCTATTGCAGTTACTATAAAAATAAAGGGAAAAGACATGATATGTGTTAAACTTGCCATAAATCTTTATAATTTTTGTGATTATTTTAGTTTTTAATTCAAGACCTCCTTGTTCTTGCTATCTATAAAGGCTCTTGGAGACCCCCTGATGGTAACTTATTTCCTTTTAGTTTATTCTTAAGATTAAACTAAATCTTAAGATTAAACTAATTTTAAGATTAAACTAAAAGGAAATAAGTTACTGTCGGGGGGGTCCCCAAGAGCCTTTATAGATAGCAAGAACAAGGAGGTCTTGAATTAAAAACTAAAATAATCACAAAAATTATAAAGATTTATGGCAAGTTTAACACATATCATGTCTTTTCCCTTTATTTTTATAATAACTGCAATATGTTTATTTCCTGAAGAAGCTCTTGTTAATAGAGTCAGAGCGAGAGACATTTGGACCGATGATAGCCTGCATGCAGGTTATTAACCAAGACTGATTCCAACGGAAATAACCGCAGGCACTTTAGATCCATAGTCTCTATTTCTATCTTTAAAATTGTTTACATAGACTTTCTTGATCTAGCATTAGCCTCTATTTTTAGGAGTTATTAGTGTGTTGCACTGTTCTTATTTTACATAGAAACAGACACATATATTTGGTTGAGTGAAGGCTATTTGCTTAAAATATATTCAAAAGATCAATTCTTTTTTTTAAGCCTTTGGTCTTGTCCCAAAGTGAATCATTTTTGGGGGTGTTTTGGTTTTTAAGATCAAAATTTTTATTATAACTTTTACAATACAAAATGAAATCAAATACATAGCAATGTGCAATATAAACTTCCATAGGGTACAACATAATGATCAGTCGACACAATTCTTTGTCCCTATGAGTGACATATCAAAATATCAGGATAAGCGTACTGAAGGAAAAGAGAAAGAAAAGGGGAAAAATGAGTGAATCATTTTTGATGCTTGGTTATTCGTTATCTGGAAGAATTATAGGACAGAGGTTTCTACCTTCTCCAGTAGGTTGGCTTTTGGATAAGTTTGAACCTTTTGTGAGTGCAAGGGAGAAGTGCTTGGCCCTTGACCAGGAAAGCAGGATTAATTTGGAAGAAAACTGTTCTCAATGTTTGGATTAGCAAAGATCTACCCTCTCTTTGGAGTTGGAAAATTGTTTCCCTGCTCTGATGCTGTTGGGACAACAGAATAGATGATCCTTCTTGAGGAGGAAAAAAATCTTTCTTATCCACATATGAGGTTTATCTTCATTATCACAAAGGGCACCTAGTTTGGCCCTTAACTTACTCTAGTATTTTAAGCCTGGGAAAAGTATTGGGTTTCTCCATACTGGGATGACTGCCTGAAGTGCTCCACTCCACCCCCCCCCCCCTTTTTTTCTGAGGTTCAACAGATTCTGATGAGCAGGAGAGATGCGAGTCCTGCTTCCCTTTTGTGCACAGTACTTTTTATGCACAGTACTTTTTATTCCCTTTTTACTTAATGAGGCGTTATCTCTCTCTCTCTCTCCCTCCCTCTCTCAAAGGAAGAGCCATTTATATTTAACATGCTCCCTTCGTAATACAGAGGTTATATCATGGAAGTCTCTTCTTTTTATTTATTTATTTTTTTTTTTTGTAGTGTCAATGCAGAAAGATCTTGAAATAAGGCAATTTCAGTGTCAGCTTTTCTCTCTGATGTAAAAATTTGCTCCTTAAGTGGATAGGAGCTAAAGCAGACTATAATATCATGGGGGCCAATTTTGCTGTTGCTGCCCAAGTGCTCGATGAGCATGTTGTAATTTAATATCATCTGCAGAGAGGTCCTTAGCTGATGGATGAGTCTGCAAAACAGAGAGATGTATATCTCTTGTATAATTTTCTCACTATTTTCCTCTCCTTCTCCCCAAATCATATATTGTTTCTTCTTGGTTGATTTTCCAGATCATCTTTCTCCTGCAGAGCTGCTGTTTGGGCAGTGAACGCACATGAATTTGTTCCAAATGCTCCTCCAGCTGCTGTTCCGCCTCTTCCATTCATAGTCCTATATAATCAAGACCTCCCATCAAGTCATGTATCAGTGCTCTTAATTCTTCCATGTTTATCGCAGTATTCTTTTGCAATTCTAATTTTAAGTCCTGCATTATATTATGTTGATCTTTCTTAGTAATTGGCATATGCTCCACCACGAAATCTGTGTGCACATACTCCATAGAAAAGCTTAAGTCAGGTCCTGCTTTTGACCAGTGGAGACAACACTCCACTTCATGGACCACCATTTTCCTTATGTGCAGCTGCCTGGAAATATTGTTTTATCTCTCCTGGTCATTTTCGCGCCATCCTCTGAATTGTTCTAACTGAACCTTCTTAAGTAGTAGGATTGATTTTGTTGAATTTTGCTGAAAATTTCCCCCGATTTGGTTGCTCAAGTCTCCTTTTAGTGTGGGAGCTGATTGGAGCTTCAGGCTCGAGCTGCCATCGCTCCAATGACATCACCAGAAGTCTTGCTGCTTTTAGATTTAAATGAACTGCTGTTAAATGACATCATTTGTGTCTTGTCTATCTTTGATGTGGCAACAAAAGTCTTTGTCTGCTGATCAAACTCCTACCATCTGCAGCGTCCTTCCGTCACATGCCCAGCTGCTCAAGCTTCTTACTGTTGCTGCAAAAGATTCATCCATTATTACTGGCATCATGGAACATTTCCAACATTTAAAAGACACTTACTTTTCTGTTCATCCACTAGAGTTTAGGTTCTCTTCTACACCCATGTCTGAAGGACAATCCAATTACCTTCCCATGTGATGTAAAAAATAGGCAATTGAATCTTTGGGAAGGTTGCACAAAACCCAGTTCAAAATGGAAGACTTTATTTGTGATTTATAAAGAGTTGTACAGAATATTGTCCTTTTTTATACTTTATAAAAAGATTTAAATATAAGCTCATGTATTCGAGGCTTGTGCAAATGAGGACAGAGTTCACAGAGCTGGAGCCTGCGGGGATGGGACAAGGACAAACTTTATCCCATATGTCGTTGTCTAGACCATGGGCCTCAACTTAGAGAAGCATTGAATGGAGTTTCTTCAGGTTCCTAGTCAGTGGGAGGGACCATTCCAGTTCTGGAGGATGCAAAACTCGTGTTTGGCAGGAGCAGTGGCCATTTTGTCACCGACATGCAAGTGTGGAAAGTGAGAATGCCAACCCCAGTGCCATGAAGCAGTGCTCTGTTAGCTCTGTCATGGGAGAGAGCCGCATGTCTGGATGTCTACAAGGGAGTTCAAATTGGTCTCTCTGGTCTTAGAATATTGTCTACAGAAAGGAGGCATTTGAGAAACAAGGGCTACCCAGCGTTGTTTGTTGCCACTTTCCTCAAGGCCAATAGGCAGTCTATTTATGTCTGCGTTTGGAAAATAGTTTAATGTTGGTGTGAGGTCTGTACCCTTGGAGTGCTCAGTTACTCTTGATTCTGGCCTTCTTGCAGAGGCTGACTCTGAATTCCCTTAGAGTCCAGGTAACAAGCCCTTTCTTGTTTCATGGATGTGGTTCAAACTAATGTGGGCCTGTTTTTTGTGACAGCTGAAGCACATCTGGCTTTTGTTCTTGTAGTTCTACCACAGTGGAACTGTAATCTAGTCCTTAATGCCATGGGGGCACCTTTTTGAGTCCTTGGGCTTCCTTTTGGGATCTTAATAAGAAAGTGAACTTCCTGTTCACAATATGTTAAGCCAGGAGGATCTCTGAACTTTGGGCTTTGCCTTGAAGGGACCCATGCTATCTCCTCCTTTTTCCAAAGGTGGTTTTCCTGTTTCCCTAAAACAAGCAGATAACTTTCTTGCCTTTTCTTAGACTCTTAGAAGAAGACTCATAACTTGGATGTCCACAGAATAGTATTGTAGTATTTGGAAGTGACTAACCCTTTTTATAAGTTGGATAGACTTGTTTTAATTCAGGGTCCAAAGAATGATGAGATGGCCTCCAAGTCCTCAGTAGCATGCTAGATCAAGTTGAATATTGAAATGGCTTATATAGACAGAAGATGGTGCTGAGGACATGCTTCACGGGTGCAGGTGATATCTTTATCAGAGGCTTGCGAGGTAATTTCAGAAGATTTCTGCAGGGAAGCAATGTGATCATCTTTCTTTGTAAGATTTGATGTTCAGGCCAGAGGTGGTGATGCCTTTGATAGAGTGGTGATACAGGAGACCTTTATCTTCCCCACCCCTCAGTAAGATACAACTGTTGTACATCTCATTGGTATGGACTGATCTAGCAAGATGAATAGGAAGAAGAAATTCACTCATACCTATTAATTTCCTTTCCTTGAATTTTGCTAGACCAGTCTAAGAGCTGCTGTGGAAGACTGCAGTTTCTGGGGCACTTTCTGCATTCTTGTTGATTGAAGAAAATGTACTGGCTCCTTTAAGTAGCTGACTGTTCTGTAGGGCAGTTCTGTGTTCAGGTTCTTCAGTGGTTTCCAAGGGTTCTTGATTGTAATTACTTTATATGCTTTGCCAATAGCATATTGAAGAACTCCAGCCTGCACCAGCCTTTATAGCAGTGATGTCACTAGAATAGCTCTGTTGGTTGGGAAGGAACACAAGGAACTATATTTAGTGGCGTTCAAGGAAAAGAAATTAACAATGAATATATTTCTCCACGTGTCTTTGATTTGTCTATGTGTGTGTGTGTGTGTGTCTTGAATATCTTGACAAAATTTTAAACTTGTTGAGCAAGGCTATCTTATATATGTCTCTGTACAGTTATGTATATGCTTCTTAGTGCTGTTCAAATGCAATAATAAAATAAGTCATCTTTTTTATTATTATTACTGATTGTGAAATTCTTGCTTAAGATAAATACCTGTAACTCCCTAGTAGTAGATTGGTGGAATAAAATAAAGCACATTTAGAGCTAGAAATATTGTTTTTTTTCTGTCTGAACTTTAATATAGGATGGACCAGGAGTTCTATCGGAGACACAGTATATCTGAGATAAAAGATGAAAATAGCTCCAATAAGACACTGTCCGCAGCAGCTCGAAGATCCTTCTTTCGAAGGAAACACAAGCACAAACGTGGCGGCTCTAAAGATGGCAAAGATTTGTTGTCTCTTGACACCATCAGCACAGACTCCATTCCTTTTTTGGATGGTGAGCTTGTGCTTGCTTAATTTCAGTTCTTTATGCTGATATCAATGAATGATGCAGAAAAGTAGCACTGAGTTGTTTCCTGTTTTGTATTTAGTTATGAAACTAATTAATGACAAGAAAATAAAGATTCTTATGAAAATAGTGTAAAGGGGTCCAGGCACTGGTCGCCACTGTGGACATTATACCAGCCTAGTGTGCAGCCCAGAATACAAATGCACATTTATATTACAGAATGTGAGATCTGTATGCTCTGAAAAATTACAATCAAGAGCAATACATTTCTCAAATTATTTTTTGATAAATAAACTTCATTTTAATATAATATCATTTACCTACTAATACTGTAAGTTGATCAATATTTGTACAGTGGAACCTTGGTTTACAAGCATAATTCGTTCCAGAAGCATGCTCGTAAATCAAGTTACTCGTATATCAAAGCGAGTTTCCCCATAAGAATGAATGGAAACTCGCTTTGATTCGAGAGAACGAGAGCCAGAAAGCCTTGAGGCGGGAGCTTGCTTTCACTCTCACAACCAGCAGAAGGGGTAAGGAGCGTGTTTGAGAGGAAGGGCGAGCGGATGCCGCTTTCAGCACGGGGGTGCGAAGCGGTTCTCGCGGGGGGGGGCGTCTGTGGGGGGGGGGGTTTGCGATGCCGGTTCGGGGGGTGCGATGCCGGTTAGAGCGGGGGGGGGGGAGTTGCTCGCATATCAGAACATGCTCAGTTTGCGAGACAAAAGTTTGCTGAGTGTTTTGCTCTTCTTGCAAAACACTCGCAAACCGAGGTTCCACTGTACTTGAAAAAAATCACTGCAGGCTCCTGTCTTAATAGAATTTAGTTTCTGCAAGCAACAAATTTGATGAAAATGCTGTATCTTCAACGTACCCATTGAAGCCTGGAAATTCTTTGGACTTGCCCAAATAATATCCAAGCCAGAATATATATAATTTAAATAATGAAAGACCATATTTTACCATAAAGCACAGTAACCTCTGCACACAAAGACTTTAGCCAATGAAACAAACTAAAAGCTACAGTGCTTTTCCAATATCTGACTTTGTGCCACATTTAGAGTGACAGATGATGTCATATTCCCACGGAGGCTAATTGCTAAGACGCTTACAGGCTTTATATTCCTGCTAAGCCTTTGTATCAAAAGCATTTATTGGTCACACTCTATTTACCTTATAAATTACTATGCAAGATCATAACTATTACTTACAATTAAATTACATTAAAAAAGAATGCAAAGAATAGACCCCCTACCTCTCCCCCAGACTATCTTACAATCCCTCTTGGTCCTAATGGTATTCTCAGAGTAGGAATGATCCTAGTCACTGTTTCCCCTATAAGTTCTACTCTCAGAACGGCTGGCATGACCTCTCGCAGCACTCTCGCAAGATTTCCACTAGAGGTCACAGTGTCAACTATTTTGAGAGCATGGTGAAGGCAGGAGCAACTGCTGCCCTGACTACTCCTTGAGACCGCCAGAATTTATAAGATAGGGCTGAAAGGGATACCTGCAAGTGGGCAAGGTATAGAGGCAACTCCTATTTGGAGGAAGGAAAGAGCCAAGCAGGATAACGTACAAGTTTTCAGCTTTCACTGAAAACACACAGTCAGTTTCAACCGAAACCATGGCCATAGCCTTTGGTTGAAACCAAAATCAGGCAAAAATGGATTTTGGGCCAGTTTTGGCACCATAACTGAAATCCAGTATGCCTCTACCTCCCTTATTCTTTCCTCAAATTTTTGAGAACTCAGCTGTCCAAAAATGCATTAACAACTTCCTGAAACATAATGCCTCTTTGTATTAAAAAAAAAATCTGAGTTATCACCTTTTTTACTAGACAAAATGGCTGTTCTGCTGTCATTGTACTAGAAAAAGGAAGACAATAGAGCCTATAATACTCAGACCTCAAGATAAGGATTTGATAGTCATCAAGCTTGAGGTTTCTCATAATGAAGATAACTAGTCTGACTACTACAGACAGAACTTGAGAAGAATTTCTAAAATGGACAGAGAGAAGTCCACTGCTATTCCATTGGAGCCTTCTTTGCTTCTTAGAAGCACCTTCTTAGCAGAGGACCAGATATACCCCAGTTTTATCCAAAAGATATATAAAAAGGGCATAAGGATCCAAAAGAAAAAGACCTAGGATATTCCAGTATGTGAATGATTCCACAAGCCACAGTGGTCCTCCTTATTCACGATATGTTAAAATATTTGTAATCTAGAATGTGACAACCTCCTCTGTTATTTGAAACTGGATTTTAAAAACAAGATTTTAGCAAGCTCCAGGTTTGCATTAGCTTAACTCCCTCACTTGTATTGGTAGAGGTGGCTCTCAGTAATGCAAAGTGCACTAGAAGCTAATACATGTATCCCTAGGTAAAGAGGAGAAACTCTTGCTAAAAGGATTTTTTTTGGTCAGTGATATGTTCCAGAACCACAGCCTATAAGTTTTTCATGGTACAGTATTTTCATCGATTAGTACATAAATTTAGGCTGATAGGATAACCTCCCAGGATAGAAGCAGCTTCTTGCAATATCTAGCTAAAATTGAAGAATGCCAGAAAAGTATGGTATATACTCGAATATAAACTGATCCAAATATAAACTGAGGTAATCTTTTTCTCCCCAAAAAAGGGAAGAGGGGAGGTTGACTCAAATATAATCCGAGGTTGCAGCAGGAACTCATGGAATCCATTTTCTTTAGCAGCTCTGCATGGGGCAGGATCATAGGATGATTGCTCTGTCCTTGGTCCACCGTTGGACCACCAGGGTGTGCAAAGTAGGCCTTTGTAGGGTCCAGGAGGTGAGTGGGAGATAGGGTGGTGCAAAGCATGCTGGGACAGGAGACGTGACGGGTTGCTCCTGTCCTGTATCGCCACTGAACCACCAGGGCTCAAGGCAGGCCCAGGGGAGGCCTGTAATGGGTCTGGGAGGGGGTGGGGGAGGTGCACAGCTGGATGTCTCAAATAATAGCCAAAACCCCCATTTTTGGGCCTTTTTTTGAACCAAAAATCTCAGTTTATATTCAAGTATATACGATAATATGCTCAGCATTTGGTATTTGTCTACAAAATCTCCATGGCTATTGAAACAAAAAGGTTTGCAGTTGTGTTTGCATTAGGAAGAACTTTTTTGGAGAAGCTTGGTGGTTTCTCTTATTAAGGATCACAGCTCATCCATACAGATGTTCTTAGTAATGAGCAGAGATAACTAGCTCAATCAAGGAGACCTTCTTATCCATACAGGAAGCGGTTCTTTTTCAAAAGAGAGGATTAACACTAATACCCTGAGCTGAGATAAGAAAGGGTGCTGATAAGTCTTTGGCTTTTCCTATTACATCTACTTTTAGACTAATACTTTCATTATATCAAAGTTTGTTTCATATGTTTCTGACCTAAATTTCATAATTGTGGCTTGATTCAGATTTTGCAGATCTGAAGTGAAAATGTCGCAAAACAAAGTGTCGAGTGATGACCAAATATCTTTTCCTTAAAAGGAACTTGATATGTCAATTACATTAGGGGATAAGTGCCCTTCCTACTCCAGTAGAGAGTTGCGTGGGGACAGAAATCAAACTCGTCCCCGCTACGAGTCAAACCCATCCCCATCTGTCCCCGCTAGGAGTCAAACCCATTCCAGCCCATCCCCTCTGGAATAAAATCCGTCCCCGCCCATCCCTATAAACTTCAGATAAGCAAAGACACTTTATTAGTTTGGAAATATTAATTGGGAAGAATACATACTTTGTAAACAGGTTTCTACCTCAGTCTCTAGTGTAAATATAAAATATAAATACTCAGCTGATAAGGATACCAAAGCTGTCAGCTGAGGACTTCCTCTGCAGTTGGCCGGGGGTCCCTTTTACCAAGCTTGGCAGGCAGCAGTAGAGTCCCTGAGTCACAGATGCTGGCACCTCAGTGGCTCATGGATGCTGCCAGCTACTGCTGCACTTGGTGGAGGGAGGTTCTGGCCGTTCCTAGAGGAGGTCCTCTGCTGGCGGTGCTTGGGGATCCCTACCAGCCGCAGCAAGGGTCAGCAAGTACTTCAACACTGTAGAAATAAAACCAGAAATACATTTCCTTTTCTTTTGAACACAATACAAAGACATCTGCTATATACTTTTCCCAAAGTTAATATATTTTAGTCAATAAATTCTGTTTTTTACCTTTGTTGTCTACTCTGGAGACTTATTTTTCCATCAAATTGGCCCCAGTTTATTTTCTGCTTTCCAGTCTTCTGTAAATTCTTCTGTTGCTGTCCATTGGTTCCTCCTACCATGGTCCCCCGACCATGTGCAGCATCTTTCGCCCCTGTCCACCAGCCCCATGCCCAACATTTCTCCTTCTATCACCCCTCTCCAACACCATGCCACATCTCTCCCTCCATTCCCTTCACCACTATGTCCAATATTCCTCCCTCATGCATCCCTTTCAATCTGTCCCACTGTTCCCTTTCCATCACAACATTTCTCCCTCTCATCTTTCTCTTTCCTCTCATCAAAACGGGATCCCACGGGGTTGGAGGCAGCTTGAGCCAAGAGGCTCGTCTTCTTTTCCTGCTTGCAGCTTGCCACACGACCCAGAAGTCTTCCCCTGACGTCAAAGCTGACATCGGAGGGAAGGCTTCGCGTCAGCCATGTGCAGCTAAACAACTCTCAACAGGGCATGAAGTAGACAGCTCTAAACAATCCAACTACTTGCTGGAAAACAGTCACCTATATAAGAAAATCTGCCTTTGATACAAATATGTTCTGGGGAAGGCTGATACTTGTGCTTCTCTGTAGGATGGCACTCCCTTGGCTGTTGCAACGCTACAGAGTGGTGCTATATAGAAACATTATGGCAGATAAAGGCCAAATGGTCCATTTAGTCTGCCCATCCACAGTAATCATGGTGACCCTGTTAACAATCCGACTGTCCATCTATTTGAAAACATCATTTGAGCTAATCTCCATGAAGAGAGTTACATGCATGTACAGTGGGTAAGAGAATTATTAGCTGTGTCTCCTACCAGATTTCAAAGTCCATCTACATAGTTCATCCCACATTTCTCCATTTGTGATACTATTGATTTAATTTCAAATGTATATTTACCTTTTTATCTCTGTTTTTCTTTACAAGAATAAATTTACAAATTTAATTTAAAGAAAGATTATTACAGTTCCCACAAACACATTAAAGCAGGGATCTCAAAGTCCCTCCTTGAGGGCCACAATCCAGTCGGATTTTTAGGATTTCCCCAATGAATATGTATTGAAAGCAGTGCATGCACATAGATCTCATGCATATTCATTGGGGAAATCCTGAAAACCCAACTGGATTGCAGCCCTCAAGGAGGGACTTTGAGACCCCTGCATTAAAGGATCAAAATATATGCCCCCTTAAGACAATTCCTAGCATCTTGAAATATGCCAAAAAACCCTATTTGTTTCCAAGTGCCTGGTTACAGTACACCCTGTCTGTTCAAAGAATTATAGCCTGCTGCGGAGAAAGGGCAGAGCAAAACGGGATACCTGGGGTAAGGAATAGAGCTTCCATCTTGTCTAAGTTCAATAAAAAATAATAATTAGAAAAAGGATAATAATAACAAAGCAGTTGTGCTAGTGAGGACCAGATGCATTCCCTTCATTCTCGCCCACACATACATACACACAAGGACTCCGATTACCATCTTGCAGCACGTGAGTGGGTTGCACGGGGAACTGGCACACAGTCCAGCCGGTGCTTGGTGCGTGCACTACTTCGCTGTCCACCAACCAAGTCACTGTCTCGAAGCTGTCGCCCATCGCCAGGGTATCGGCTTCGTTCTGGTGCACAGCCACTTGCTCGAACCAGTGTAGCCTGCCCACGTGGTCGAAATTCTCATGGGTGGCAAGAGACCAGCTGCCTGAAGGTACTCGGGCAAGCTGCGCATCCCCAGCCCGGTGTTGATCACCACGTCATGCTGCAATCCACGCACCATCCAGATATTGGCATGGTTTCCGGACTCCTTGAGCCCTGATTGGGCCCTGCATGGTTCATGTGACTGAAGCGAAGCCTTCCCTCGGGGGAAGACTTCCGGGTCATGTGGCATGCTGCAGGCAGGAAAAGAAGACGAGCCTCTCGGCTCCAGCTGCCTCCAACCCCGCGAGATCTCCGAGACTATGAGGGAGGTCCCTACGGGATCCACACAACCCAAATGAGGAACCTGCAGGTCCCGCAGGATTCCTGTCGTTCCCGTACAGCTCTCTACTCCACAGTCAAGAACTAGGTTGCTGCATATAGAACATGACATTTGAGCACGGAAGACAAAGAACTTTCTGTGATACCGAGTGGACAATTCCTACAATAGTAGATGCTATTCATTCCATGATCCTAGACAATTAAAGAATATCCACTAAGATGGTAGCAGAGATCCTGGAGACAGCCCAAGAATGAGTAGGCTATATTATTCTTGAGAAAGTTGTTAGCCAAATGGGTTTTCAAATGTCTCAGTGCTGGTCAGAAGTGTGGTTGACTGATTGCCTCACAATCCATTTTGGACCAATTTCAGTGGGATCCTGTGGTATTTTTGAACCATCTGGTAACTAAGGATGAAACATGAAAAAAAAAAAATATATATATATATATATATACATACACACAGTATGAGCCAGAGACAAAAGAACAAGCCAAAGAATGGGGAGATAGTAGTTCAAAAAAAACCCTTATTATATCAAAACGGTAACCTTTTCACCAACTGAGCCACTTAGCTTTGCCTAACATTTATATTATAGAGGAATATGTTCAACATTCAAACCCACAATAAAAAATAAAATTGGGAGAAAAGGGCCTCAGGCTTCATGGGCCAAAAATACTCCCAATAGTTCTTCTTATAGGGCTTGTAGTAAACGTTCTAATCACATCAAAAAAACTTGAAAAGTAGCAAAAACAGTTCTCAGTAGCAAAATTGTCCTTCTCAAGAAACACAGCAGCAAAAAATGCAAAACGTCACTTAGCTCTTGATAATGTTAAACATAGAAACATAGAAGATGATGGCAGAAAAGGGCTACAGCCCATCAAGTCTGCCCACTTTGCTTACCCACCCCCTATCTATGTCCTAATGACACAATTTCCTTATCTTGACCCTCCTAGGAATCCCACATGGGTATCCCATTTATTCTTAAAGTCTGGCACGCTGTTTGCCTCGATCACCTGCACTGGAAGCTTGTTCCAATGATCAACCACTCTCTCTGTGAAGAAATACTTTCTGGTGTCGCCATGAAATTTTCCGCCCCTGAGTTTGAGCGGGTGCCCTCTTGTGGCCGAGAGTCCCTTGAGAAAGAAAATATCATCTTCCACTTCAACACGTCCCATGAGATACTTAAATGTTTCGATCATGTCTACCCTCTCCCTACGTTCCTCGAGAGTGTAGAGCTGCAATTTGTTCAGTCTCTCTTCGTACGAGAGACCCTTGAGCCCCAAGATCATCCTAGTGGCCGTCCGCTGAACCAATTCAATTCTGCGCACATCTTTACTGTAATGTGGCCTCCAGAATTGCACACAGTACTCCAGATGAGGTCTCACCATGGCCCTGTACAACGGCATTATGACTTCAGGCTTTTGGCTGACGAAACTTCTATTGATACAACCCAATATCTGCCTTGCCTTAGATGAAGCCTTCTCCACTTGATTGGCAGTTTTCATGTCTGCACTGATGATTACTCCTAAATCTCGTTCTGCTGAAGTCCTAGTTAAAGTTTCTCCGTTCAAGAAGTACGTCCTGCATGGATTTCCGCTTCCGAGGTGCATGACCTTACATTTCTTAGCATTGAAGCCTAGCTGCCAGGTTGAGGACCAACTTTCCAATGTAAGCAGGTCCTGCGCCATATAATTCTGTAAACTGCATTCACTTACTATATTACATAGTTTGGCGTCATCGGCGAATAGTTTTATTTTACCTTGAAGCCCTTGAGTCAGATCCCCTATGAATATGTTGAAAAGGAGTGGACCCAGGACCGAGCCCTGCGGCACTCCACTGGTCACCTCCGATGTTTTAGAGAGGGTACCATTAACCACCACCCTCTGAAGTCTGCCACTCAGCCAATCATTGACCCATGCAGTTAGTGTCTCTCCTAACCCCATCGATTCCATCTTGTTTAGCAGCCTGCGGTGTGGAACACTGTCAGAAGCTTTACTGAAGTCCAGGTACACGACGTCCAAAGACTCTCCCAAGTCCAACTTTCTTGTTACCCAGTCAAAGAAGCTGATGAGATTGGATTGGCAGGACCTACCCTTGGTGAATCCATGCTGACTGGGATCCCGAAGATTCCCTTCATTCAAGATCGTGTCCAATGTGCTTTTAATTAGTGTTTCCATGAGTTTGCACACTATTGATGTGAGACTCACCGGTCTATAATTCTCAGCCTCTGCCCTGCAACCCTTTTTATGCAGAGGAACGACATTAGCTAATTTCCAGTCCAGGGGAACTTTCCCCTTACTTAGGGAGAGATTGAATAGCTCAGCCAACGGTTTCGCCAGGACATCGCTCAATTCTCTGTGCTCCGTTCTTCAATCAGCGGTTCAATCCCACAGCATTCCTTTCAGCCGCGTTCTCTGGCTTCAGGCCAGGTGTGAAGATCCAACAGGGTCATCCCCGTTTCGCCAAACAGTCTGCTTCAGGAATCTTCCACAAAAGATAACAAAAACCAGCATAAACAACGAAAAAAAAGTTTTTATTAGTTTCATCATCCATCTGCTTGGGAGACAGAGGAAATATTGAACATTCTATTTTGCATAAGTTACTCATTCCATATGATCCCCTAGAACTCTAAGATCCACTACTCAGCATCTTAACATACCTTCTTTAAAAATCATGAGCACTTGTTGGGCCTCTTCATTTGCTATTACTGCTCCCACAATTTGGAATTCTTTACCATCTCATATAAAGGCAGAACAAAACCTAGATAAATTTAAGGGAAGTTTAAATTGCTTACGAAAGCAGATCTAGCCCTGTAATTGCTTTGGACGATTAGTAATCTGATCTCTCCGTAACTCCTTCCTGTTTTGGCCTTCTATGTCTGCTTTTCTTTTAAGACTGTAGTTCTCCCCACTTTCCTCTCATTTTTATGTATGTCAAGTTTGTCCTGTTTTTTAACTAGTCTCATAAATGTTTCCCCCTTTTTATTGTAAAAAAAAACAAAAGCAACTTAGAATTTATGATTAGTGTTTTATCAAAATTTTAATAAACTTGGAGATTGAGCACTCAATATTTACCTAGAGAAGTAAAGGACATTCTAGTGGTTGCACGGAAGGAATCTGAGGAGTAATGCCCTTTGATGCTAAACATTTTCTAGTTGGTGTATCCTCAGGCTTGGATACTTATAAATGCAACCCATACTTTTGCATTACTTGTTTTACCTTGCATTATCAGACTTCATTGAAGGTGCACTTGAATACTGTAGTAGCCTACCACTCACCAATGCAAGGAGCTCCAGTATCCATATATATATCAGCTAATATCATAATTAATAAAAGGGTTATGATATACAAAGCTGCCCAGTATCTAAGCCTCCAGTCTCATGGGATCTCAGTACTGTTATTTCTCATCTTGAGAATCTTTTTCCTACCTTTTGAGCTTTTGAAGTCCTTAGATCTCAGATTTCTCACTTGCCGAGGTCTTCCTAATAACAATAACTTCAACTTCAGCAAAAGAGTAGGAGAACTTCAAGTACAGTTACTGATCCTCCATATATCCATTTATTTAGAGTAGGGTGGTTATTTGAATATTTCTACTACCGTATTTGCCGGCGTATAAGACGACTTTTCAGTACCTTAAAATCCTCCCCAAAGTCGGGGGTCGTCTTATACGCCGGGTACTGTTTACATGCCCTTACTTTACATGCCCTAACATCTCCTTCCTTACCTCCTTACGGTGCTTACGGTACTAGTAAACCTGCCGGGACATCAGCGGGGCCATGGCAGGACATCAGTGTGACAAGGGTGCCAGCTCCTTCATCCTGCGCAGCGGGAAGCAGCGGCGCTCTGGCCCCACCCCTTTTCTCTTTACTACGTCTCTCGCACATACGGCCGTGTGTGGAGTCTAGCCCTTAAGGAAGTTGCGGGGGCGAACAGGAGGCTTTTGAAGGCTTTTAAAGGGAAACTGTCATGCCAGCAAACTTGCTAGGGACTTGCCCGGCACTTGCTCTCTCCCTCTATGTGTTATCTTCCTTCTATCATTGACAGTTTCAGTTTGGTTAACAGTTTAGAAAACAAATAGCATGGCAGCTCCCATGGGTTTATTGTTCTATTCAGCTTTAATGAATTAATTAAAATTGTTGAAATAAATTCTGATGTTCTTTTAAGTTTTATTTGTTGTGCAGAAAGTGTGCGGAAGAAGGGGTAGTCTTATATGGCGAGTATATAACAAACTCTATATTTTAACTGTAAAAGTTGGGGGGTCGTCTTATACGCCCAGTCATCTTATACGCCGGCAAATACGGTTACTGTGGTTTTAGGCCTTTTACCAAATCAAACTTCTTACTTCTTTTTTTGCCAGGCCCTATACTCATAAAGGAGAGAGAGTGCTTTGTCTTTGATCCAAACTCAGTAACAGAGAGAGCACTCTTAAGATAGTTATTAGATTGCATATTCCACTGTTAAGCAGAAATTTTTTTTTTCACACTATGGAAGCTTCGCACATTTAAATCTTATTTTGAATTTTCGTTTTTAGATTGATTGTGCAGTCCTTGGTTCTAAGTACTTTAGACAATTGTAACATCATTTAGCTAGGTTCTTATCAAAAAAACCATTAGGAGGATGTGAATCATCCAAAATACAGCTATGTGTCTAATTTTCAATCTAAAAAAATCATAACATGTAACACCATACTATCAAAAGTTGTGTTGGCTTCCGGTAGAGGCAAGAATAATTTTTAAATTAGCCTGTATTTGTTATAAAACATTATATGATCTTATACCAAGTTACCTTTTAGATCATTTTGAACTAGTAGAAAACAGACATTCTTCACAAAACATAACGTTATTTTTTTCCCCCTCAATAAAAAGTTATGTATACAAAAGATATCTTAATAGAACCCTATCTTCCAGGCAGGACTTTGGAGCAAAAGTTTTAGTAGTTTGATCTTAAATTCTTCTTCTTACCAGGCATTTTGAAGATCGTTAAAAACTTATCTGTTTGATAAATAAGTATAATATAGATAAGTTAATTTCATAATGTTATATTTTATATATAATGTACAGTACTCCCACAAAATCACTGAGATCTGGAATAACCCCACCTCCCCTCTCCGAACCTCAAGCTCCCTCCAACTCTTCCGCAAACACCTAAAAACCTGGCTATTCTCAAAACTGTAACACTTCCCCCCTCTTAGGCCTCTCACCTTCCCCCTTTACACCTAACTCTTTAATCTCTCCACTGTAGTTCCTCTCTCATCTTTCTTCCTGTAAACCGTGCCGAGCTCCGCATTCGTGGAGATGGTGCGGTATATAAACCCAAAGTTTAGTTTAGTTTAGTTCTTGGAGTGACCACAAATTGTGAAAAAACCATGATTATTGGATGCAGAAGAAGAGCAGGGATCAGAGGCGGGAGAAGGCTGCAGGGGAAGCGGTGGCTACTGCGAGTACCGATGCAGACGGTGGCGCTTGCGGCTCCGGGCCGGGATCGCTGCTTGGATCGCAGGTCAGGCAGAGCGGATCAGTGATGTCACAGGGCCAGAAGATGCAGGGTCATGGAAGAGGCAGATGGAGGATATTTTTCAAATTGTAATTGTAGAGGGAAAAACCGCGAACGAATGGAGCCCTGTCACTTACCGTATCACCTATAAAATCATCCTACTCACCTTCAAAATAAAACTCTCTCACCAGCCTTCATTTCTTGATAAGCTTCTCATTCCCCAATGTTCTCCACGTACTCTAAGGTCAACTGATCAAAAGCTTCTGTTCATTCCCTCCATAAAAGACTTTTATTACACCCGGAAAATAAACTTCGCAGTAGCTGCCCCAACGTTATGGAATTCTCTGCCACAGCAACTCCGCAATGAACAACATCTAGACAAATTCAAGATAAGCCTAAAGACTTTTTTATTTCGTGACGCATTCGGCTGTGTTTAGACTTACCCTCTGTTTTCCTTTTCTTAAAAAAAAAAATTTTTACTATTTCCTTTTCTCTTTTAAGCAACCAACCGCTTTAATAAAGCGACCCTACCCTATCCGTTTTATCCCATTACCACTTTCTCCTTTTCTTCTCAAATATGTAACTTTTCCCTTCCCTTTTACCCTCACTTTCAAGTTTGTCTAGTTAATATTATCAATGTTCACTCTATTTATTTTTAAATGCCTATTATTTTATCTTTCTTACCTTTTTAAAATTTTATTGTTAACCGGCCAGATATTTGTTGATGGTCGGTATATTAAAAGCTAATATGAATGGACAAAAGAATATAAGATGGTCTAATGTCCCAATTTCAGCATGACAGTGCCAGCATCTATTAGATTTAGAGCTATCAATTCTATGTAAACGTGTAGGGGTCCAAAATGTTCTGTGAAGAAGAAAAAACCAAGTTTGTCTCATAGATGCTGACACCGTACATTTTGTCCATTCATATTAACATTCTGGAAATCAATTTGGCCCCAAATTAATAGGATGCTAGAAAATCCAGTAGCCTTGACATATGATACTATATTATTTGGAACAACAATGAGAAAAAGAAGTCAAATATCATCAAATAATAACAAACTTTTATTTATTCTAACTGGAATAGCAATACAACAAATCACATTCAATTGGAAACAACATGATAGATTGAATTATATGTTTTGGTGGAATTCTGTATGCCATATATACAAAATGGAACTCGCTATTGCAACACATAAAGGATATATGAATAAATTTCAAAAAATATGGGGACCATTAAAAGATTTTTGTAAAGAATAATAAATTTCCCCATGAATAAAAATCTGAAGACCGTTAACAGATTTCTCTAATGATTAACTTTTCCCAAGATAAGATATTTGAATAGAAGGGAAGGGGGTGGACTTTTAATTCTGATTATTACTTACTAATTTAATATTTGAATGAATTTACAGTAAAGTTGAATTTATGTATTATTGATTGGGAGGGAGGGAGGGAAAGGGGATTGTTATATCCAATAAGAATTATATAAAATTAAATTTCTTGCATAATATTATAACTTTATATAACATTAATTTTCTAATGAAATGTTAAATTTGATGTTAATATATGAGATGATCAAGTGTATATGTTCAAGTTTCTAATGAGTTTATTGAAACACTTGTTGTGACATAAGAAAATGAATAAAGATTTATAAATGAAAAAAAATAAAAGCTAATAAACTTGAAACTCTGAACCGCAACTTCGCAGGGATATACTGTACCTCTTATTGTAAACCACACTGAACCATGAGGTGTTGTGGTATATAAATACATTTATTATTATTATTTTTGGTCCAAAAATCTCATCTTATATTCGAGTACATACAGTATATCCCACACATCCCAAAATCTGCGGGTTTCTTAGGCACTGTTATAAAATTACCTCCATGTGTCAAGATAGCACGTGCAAATAGCAAGTATAACTTGAAACATCTTATTTCCAGTTGTATGTTGATATTCAGCAGTGCTGCCTAAATTAAGTTAAACATTTTAAATTGTTTGATGATGCCACAACTAAATCTTCATATATATTTTTTCTAGTATTTATATACCATTTATAACCTAAGTGGTTTACATTCAGGTACTCAAGCATCTTTCCCTATCTGTCCTAGTGGACTTACACTCTATCTAATGTACCTGGGGCAAAGAAGGACCATCCTGAGCCAGAAATGCACCTAGTGTGACATGCCCCCTGGAGCTCCTGTTCCACCCACTGAGTCGCAACCAAGCAGGGAAGAACCATCCTGAGCCAGAAATGCACTGTTGTGACATGCCCTCTGGAGCTCTTGTCCCGCCCACTGAGTTGCAACCAAGCAGGGAAGACAATAAATAGGACTCAATTTTGGAATACCAGTTTCTTTTGAGGCATGTAAGGCCACACTACCTGCACATAGCTTGCTCAGCCCTGGTTCAAAGCTTGAGCACCAGTTTGTTCTGCTGCTGCCTTTATTCTTTTTCCCTTATTTAATCCATCTTGTATGGTATTTATTTGTCATAACTTCCTTATCTCTAAACCTCAGATTTGTTTTTGTTTGTGTCTGCTTTAACTGTTCCAAATTCCCCAGCACTATGGCCCAGCCATGAGTCTGAAAAGTATATGTTGCTTTTGATTAAGAATAATTCAGGTTATTCAGTGGGTGCTTAATTTGGGAAAAAAAAATAGTTTTGAGCTGAATAGAAATTGACTGTATATTTCCCAATGTGCACTTCCCTGCATTTGGACAATATATCCTCTAATATTTCCTTATATCAATTACACAGAAATTTCTCTTATTTTATATTTACAGGTCAGGGGCTGATCTTTGGCCAAGGGTCACACAAACACATTTGTTTCAAAATGTGCAGTCATGACCCCTGAGTTTTCACAGCATCTCTAACCTCATTTGGCCTGAGGAGCAGAAACTGTGGCCAGAAATCAAATCCAGATTCCTGTGCTTGACAGCATATAGTTTTGCCACTGAGCCAGTTCCACAAATCAATTTTTCATATATCCCTAAATGTATTTTTCTTTATCACTAGATTCTGTGAGTTTGGTTTATCAGAGAGTACAGAAAGTCAACTGTACCTCCCCAAGACCTGTGCTTATTCTAGGACCATTACTTGATGCTGTGAAGGATATGCTAATCAAGGAATCTTCAGGAAAGTTTTGCAGATGTCCTCTTGGTATGTGTGCTTGTTTCCATTTTTTCACTTACAGTTTGAATAATGTAGCTAAGAAACTTTGTGCTGTTTAAGGTATCTGCATCAAGCAGTATGATGGAGAATGCTTACCAGTACATCAAACTCCATCTCTGGCAGTATTCAAATCTAGACTAAAAGCCCACTTTTTCAAGGCTGCTTTTAACTCCTAATAGACAAATGTTTACCTGTCCCCACGGGAATTCATTTTCCCGTCCTGTCCCAGCGAGTTCTTTTTCTTTCCCCTGTCCCATACCTGCAAGCTCTGTCCTCATCTGCACAAGTCTCAAACACTTTAAAATCATAAGTGTTCGAGGCTTGTGTGGTTAAGGCAGAGCTTAGAGGAATGGGGCAGGGACAGAGACAATGACAAAACTCACAGAGACGAGACGGGGAATTTGAGTTCCTGCGGGGACAGGGGAAAATTTGTCCCCGTGTCATTCTCTAACTCCTAACTCCCACTCACTTGTAAAGTACCCATGTCTGTTTTGTCATTCCCTCTAAGAAATTCCCTAACCCCTATTTCCAGTGCAATAGGTGAGACATTCTAGACAATAGAGTTATTTTCCCATACTTGCATACTCTGCAGAAGGAATCCACTCCAGATTTTTCACTCTGCCTCTGTAGTACTTCACTGATCGGTTTAGCACCCTCTACAGTTTCTCTCCTTCTGCAAGCATGTCTGCAGCTATATGTGTTCTGCTCTCCCCATTTTATTGTTTTAAATTCGATGTAATGTCCCCTTTTCAGGTAATTTTACGTTTGAAGCAATTTTGAAGCTCTACCTGCTTGAGAATTCACAGTCTTTGGTCTGTAGCTGACAGAAATCTTAACTTCTGCTGCACCTAAGGCTACGCAACCTTTTTGACTGTTTAAAACGGAGCATAACCTCCACCGTTCTGTCTCTGTCCTCTCTTCCCCCCATTGGAGGTCGTCTCCATCATTTTTATCACCGATGGGAGATAATTACATCTGACCTCTGGGTGCTGTCATTCATCAGGGAAGGATACTCTCTTCATTTTACTCAGGTTCCACCAGAGTTTCCTCCAAGAGAGTATCCTTCTAGTCCCATCCCTGACCGCCCTTCTTCTTCAGGAAGCACAAGCTCTGCTTCGTCTCCATGCCATCGAACCAGTTCCTTTGGAACAGCAGAATAGGAGGTTTTACTCCCGTTACTTCCTTGTTCCAAAGAAGACGGGTGATCTGCGACCCATACTTTATTTCAGGGCTCTCAAAAAATTTCTAGTCAAAGATAAATTTCACATGTTGTCCCTGGCTTCCCTTTATCAGAACGACTGGTTATGCTCTCTAGATCTCAAGGAGGCTTATACTCATATTCCCATTCATCCGGCCTCCCGTCAATATCTCAGATTTCGGGTGGGGAATCTGCATTATCAATACAGAGTGCTACCCTTTGGCCTGGCTTCATCTCCCAGAGTGTTCACCAAGTGCTTGATAGTGGTAGCAGCAGCTCTAAGGAACCATGGTCTTCAGGTGTTCCCCTACCTAGACGACTGGCTCATCAAGGATTCCACAACTCAGGGGGTTATTGTAGCGACCCAACGGACTACGTGGTTCCTACAAAGTTTGGGATTCGAAACCAACTTTCCCAAATCCCAACTTCAGCCCTCTCAGAATCTACAATTCATCGGAGCTGTTCTGGATACTATCCAACTCAGAGCATTCCTTCCGCAACAACGTCTGGAAGCTCTCCTTCAACTCTGTCATGCAGTGTCTTCCCGCTCTTCAATCTCAGCGAGACACATGATGGTACTACTAGGTCACATGGCCTCCATAGTACACGTGACTCCTTTTGCCAGACTTCACCTCGGAATTCCTCAGTGGACCCTGGCATCTCAGTGGATGCAGGCTTGCGAACCACTTTCTCAACACATTGCAGTCACTCCTTCCTTGAGACAGTCTCTCCACTGGTGGATGCTCTCTTCCAATCTTTCCAGAGGCTTACTGTTTCAAATGCCTCCCCCATCAGAAGGTCCTCATAACAGATTTCTCGACCTATGCTTGGGGCGCTCATCTCGATGGTCTCCGTACTCAAGGACACTGGACCAGTGCGGATCATCAGTGTCAAATCAATCTGTTGGAACTCAGCACGATCTTCAACGCTCTCAAAGCTTTTCAACATCTTCACGACCAGGTAGTCCTCGTTCGGACGGACAACCAAGTTGCCATGTAATAATAATAATAATAACAGCTTATATACCCCAATACCGTGAAGTTCTATGTGGTTTACAAAGATTAAGCAAAGGTACAAATTGATTGACTTTAAGAGGGGAGGAAGAAAGAGGGTTATTAGGACAGGAAATCCATTTTTGAGGAGAGAGTGATCAATAGAACAAGTTAATCGCTATAGAGGGGAGAGAGAAGAGAGGATCAGTTGTCTAGATACTTTAGGAACTGGTGTGTTTTCAGACGTTTCCTAAATTCCTCATAAGTACTATGTCAACAAACAGGGAGGGACGGGATCTTCCTCCCTTTGTAAAGAAGCTGTCTAGGTTTGGGACTGGGCAATCCACAACACCTTCCTAAAAGCTGTCTACATCCAAGGGGCGAAAAATTGCTTAGTGGACAACTTGAGTTGTCTTCTGCAACCTCACAAATGGACATTCCATTCCTCACCCCTACATCATATTTTTTCACAGTGGGGAACGCCTCAGATAGATCTCTTTGCAGTTCCCTACAACCACAAACTGCCTCAGTTCTGCTCCAGGATATATTCTCCTCATCGCCTCGAGGCAAATGCTTTCCTACTGGAATGGACGAATCTCTTCCTGTATGCATTCCCTCCATTCCCTCTTATTCTCAAGACTCTTGTCAAGTTAAAGAATGCTCATGCCACCATGATTCTGATTGCTCCTCGGTGGCCGAGACAACCTTGGTACTCCCTTCTATTTCAACTCGGCAGCAGGGAGCCATATCTTCTACCAGTTTTTCTGTCTCTGCTTACACAGAGTCAGGGATCTCTGCTTCATCCCAACTTGCAGTCTATACACCTGACAGCTTGGTACCTCTCAACATAACTCCTCTTCTGTTTTCTCAACCTGTAAGAGACATTTTAGAGGCTTCTAGGAAGCCTACCACTAGACAATGCTACCACCAAAAATGGACTAGATTTTCTACATGGTGCATCCTCCTTATCTTTGCACTTATCCCTGGATGACACCTGTTACGGTACGTAATTGTGCTTTATGGTCTCTGAGCAGTTGACTCCGGAAGGTACTTTGAAGAGTTCTAGAGCTATGTCCCGCTTGTATCCACTGGCACAGGAGTGCCAGCAGCTTTTGCGGCGGCACAAGTGACTAAGTGCACCTCTCTTCCCAGTGACGGGGGAGTGGGGTTAAAAGATATGCAGGACCTCTGTGTGGATGCGGTCCTCAGGAAACCTTTTGAAACAACCAATTTATGCATCAAAGCTGCTGTGGTGGTGTATTTTGTTGCACGTGTCTGTCTCGGCTGCACATGCTAGAGACTGATGCAGTGGAGCCTCCTCAACTGCTGATGGCTGGGACAGATTATATAATGGATGCCTTTTATGGCCTTTTGAAAGTGCAGGCAAGAGGGTCAGCGTACTCCATTTCGGCCAGCTGAATGCTCTGGGTCAGGCAGTGGGCTGGTGATTCAACTTCCAAGGCGACTTTAGCGAGGCTGTCTTTTAAGGGGCAGTTATTGTTTGGCAAAGGCCTGTATGTCTTCATGGATCCGGTATTGGACTGTCACCCACAGACCCTGCCTGATAGTAGACCCAGACACTCCAGGGGTTTCTGAGTGTTCTAGTTTTTGGGGCTCCATACAGTATTCACATTCCACATTGCAGAGATTTTCCCATAGCTTCCAAAGTCGGCATGCAGGCTACAGGTGTTCCCAACCTTCCGTCACCCATCCTGCACACCCTGCCAGAAAGACACAATGATGCTAGGACGCTGAATGCCCCTCTGTAGATAGGGGGCCTGCCTGGATGCGCATTAAAGCAGACCAGTGGGTCTTGGACATTATTCGATCAGGATACAAGCTGGAATTTACCCAGCCTCTGTCAGATTGGTTCTTGGATTTTCCATCCAAATGACTGGACAAGGCGCTCAGAGTCCAGGCTACTGTTCAGCGCTTTCTGGATATTCAAGCTAGATAGCCGGTGTCACACAACCTCTCAGGTTTTGGCAGATACTCTGTATACTTTATCATGCCAAAGAAAGGCTCAGAAGATTGGAGGCCTATTCTGGATCTTCAGCACATGAATGTGGCTCTCAGAATTCCCCACTTCCAAATGGAGACCATGCGGTCAGGCCTTGCAGCAGTGGCTCTGGGGAAATTTCTGGCCTCCCTGGATCTTATAGAGGCATACTTACACATTCCCATATTTCTGGCCCACTGCAAGTTTCTGCCTCTGTTTTAGCCTCCAGGGTGGCTACTTTTATATTCTTCATTCGTTTCCTTCCATTTAAGCCTAGATTTGTACCATTTCCTTTCCGCTTTCCTTAGATCTCTTTTTTTTTTAGTTCTTAAGTCATCGATAAACCAGGGGGAGGACTATTTGCGGGAATAGTATTTGATCTCTTTGACTGGAGCTAGCTCTTCTTATAGGGTTGTTATCTCAGTGTGCCACTCCACAACAGCCTTGTCAACAGATTCAGAATTGAGTTTTAATGTTCCCATTAGGTTAGAAAGGCCTGTGGAGAGATCTTCTAAGTTGATAGTGTCATTATTGCATATCTTCTTATATTGGGTTTGCTTCCTGATTGACGGTTGATTCATTGTGGTAGGTGTGGTTGATGTGATCAAATGGTGATCGGACCAGGGTTCTGGTTTGCTGGTGTAGCCAGGGGTCCCTGTGGTGAGCAGAGTATCTTTTTGAATAAAGGTTAGATCTAGGATGTGGCCCACAGAATAAGTTGGTGAGGGGACCATTTGCTGGAAGCCTCGGTCCGATAGTGAAATGATTTAGTCTGCCGAGGATCTGATCTCATTTGGATAGTTTGCAAAGTTAAAATCTCCAAATATGATGATTCAGTTGTGATGACCAGTTTGCTGAGGACAGATAGCAGGTCATATAAGATGGCCATTGGAGAGTGCGGTGCTTTGTATATTAAGGTGAAGGTTAGGTCTCTGTTATGACCCACCAAGAAGGTTAGGCACACTAGTGGAGTGTTCGTCAACCTTTTTACACCCATGGACCAGCAGAAAAATAAAAAAATTATTTTGTGGACCACCCCAGACCCCGCCCCCATAATAGTACTAATTGTAACACTATTTTTTCTATTCATTTTTCATAGATACTCACAATATAATCTTATTAACAACACATAATGGTTAACAACAAAATTAAACTACACAAAGCACACTGACAGCAGATGTAAATTCTCAAAATTGACATAATTCAATCACTAATTTCAAAAATAAAATCATTCGCCCCTACCTTTGTTGTCTTTCTTCCTCCATGCTATACCTTACCTTCTGGCCTACTCCCGCCTGGCCATTTTATGCTGCCCCCCGGCGTTATCTTCAGGCTGGCTCCCTCTTCCTCACTGACGCAGTACACAAAGCCACGGGCAGCGGCTCCTTGCATGTCCCGCGCCTCATCTGGAAGCCTTCCCTCTGACGTTGCGATGTCTGAGAGAAGGCTTCCGGTTCAGGTGCAGGACACGCATAGAAGCCGCTGCCTGTGGCTTTGTGCACTGAGTCAGTGAGGAAGAGGGAGCCAGCTCGAGGATAACACCGCATCGATTGCACCGTGGACCGGTGGTTGAAGAACATTGTTGTGGGCCTGATGCACATGCCGGCCCTGTGGACCAGCAGGAAATTTCTGTGGATCGGCACCGGTCCATGGACCGGTGGTTGAAGAACACTGCTCTAGTGCATCTAGTGTGATAGTGTCAATCAGTCTTGGGTTGAAGCTGGACTTAATGATGGCAGCTACACCGCCACCTCTAGTGTCGATACGTGAGCAAGCTATTACTATACCTGGGTATTTCACACCCTAATGTAAATCCCAAGGCAAGTCACAATACTCATAATAGTTAACCATAACAACATAAAACCCAACCAATAACCTAGATACCACAACAATGACGAGAACACCCCTTGAAAATCACTGACCCCCATCATCATCACCAAATACCTCCTGAAGGTGAGCAATGGTGATAGCTGGCATAAGGTAGCTGGCATAAGCCTAAGGTAGCTTACTCTACAATATAGCAACACTAATTGTATTTTTTTTAAACTTTGCAAATGTAGATATGAATAATTTATCAGCTAGGAAGAGTAACAGAATTATAAGGGGAGAGAATAAAGTAGGTAAGTAGAATTGAAACAGTCCAGAGAGTCATTTATTCACACTTTTCTGTGCAGCGAGCTCAAAATTGTTATAATTCAATCTAAAACAGATATTAAAAATATATGAAAATTCATCAGAGTAAAATGCTATAAGGTGCAAGCATTCTTCAGTTAGGGAAAAGCACATATACTTCTCTAATACTATTATAGGACCAGGGACTAGGAGAGCACAGTTCTGAGGTAGGCCATATTGCAGGTTTTAATCCAAAAACACATCATAAAGAGCCATGTTTTTACAAGTTTTCTGTGAACATTCAGGCAAAATGTTAGTCTGATTGTAAAGGGCAGAGAGTTCTACAGACAAGAAATTGATCCTGAAAATATGCATATTGGTGCTTATGAGGTTTGGAGAATTGTGAGAGACAGGGTGACAAAAAATGTTTGGCTGGAGAAAATAATTACCTACATTTTAGGGCCAGTAACATGCTTCTTAGTACTCTCCAGAATACAGGTGATAGATAGGGACAGATAAAGACCAATTGTGCGTCACTAGACAGTTTCAGTTCCCTTACTATTTGAAAAGATCACAGCTGAAAGCTATTTAAATACAGTGCAAACAGTTGTTTTGTACTGTCTTAAATAATTTTCCCTTAGCTTTTAGTGAATCTGGGCTACTCATTGCAATGATAACAGAAAATGTAAGTAAAACAAATATGCAATCCTGATTCCTTGTTATAGTCAAAGCAGAGGGGTGTTTGGACTAAATGGTTTAAATTGAATCTAAATTAAAAATTTAAGATTCTCTTAAGGTTTTATTTTGCACTTGTGAAACAAAGATTACTTTTCTTTTTATTCTATAATACAGAAGTGATGAAAGCTTCCCAACAAGCCATAGAACGAGGAGTAAAAGACTGTCTGTTTATAGACTATAAACGCAGGAGTGGACATTTTGATGTGACAACAGTGGCTTCAATAAAGGAAATAACAGATAAGGTACCTTACTATTTTGTTGTTTGTTTTAAAGTATTCAAGCAATTCTAGCCTGTTACCATGAAACACCACAGAAAACTAAATTGAGCACCCTATATCTGAATGGCATTGTGTGCTTACAGGCTGGGAAGAAGAAGCGTCTAGCAGCATTGTGTAGATCAGGGGTGCCCACACTTTTTTGACTTGCGAGCTACTTTTAAAATGACCAAGTCAAAATGAATTACCAAAATAAAATTTAAAAAAATACAAAGCACACTGTACCCAGAGAAATTGTTAATTATAATTTATATTCGGGGTTTTATTCAAAGAGGTCAAGACAGAGGACTTTAAAATATGCAATATCACCTTTAAAATATGCAATATACAAAAATAGACAAATATACCCCCTCCCCTTTTATTAAACTGTCATAGCGGTTTTTAGCACAGGGAGCTGCGCTGAATTCCCCGCGCTGCTCCCGACGCTCATAGGCTCCCTGCGCTAAAAACCGCTATTGCGGTTTAGTTAAAGGGGGCCATAGTGCAAAATATGGACAACAGATATAATTTCTCAAAACGGACACATTTCTTCAATATCACCATAACCATATTAGCATAGTGATCATGTACCCAATTGGAGAAACTACCTCAAGTTGAAGATATTATCAGGCAAAACGTTTGCAGTGGACATCTATATTACTTTGCAAAAGTCTTCGTACCCGTGTACATTTTTCACACTATCAGAAAAATACAATTCAGAATGCATTAAAGTAGAAGTTTCTTTTCTGCACAGGTACTTAGTTTCAGCATGAAAGAGCAATAATAATAATATTCAATAAGTAATTAAGATTAAGAAGTATTTACCTTTTTCTGTATTGCTTGGTAGACTGGTTTAGTCCTTACGAATGGGTTATATGCCTCACTGCTACTGGCAGGTGGAGACGGAGCACAAACTTGTATATCAGGTTAGAATCTGGTGGACACTGAGCACAAACTTGTATATCAGGATAGAATCTGCCTAGCAACTCAGTCTGTCTCAGTCTCCATAGCAGGTAGGAAGACTAATTCGGCTCCCCTCTTAGTACTGTTGGAATTTTGTTTTGGACTACTGGGTTCCCTTGGGATAGAGCTTGGATGGGTCCTGTTTAGGGATCCGTCTGACCTCGGGGGTATTAAACTTGGCGAGTCTCGTGCTGGGTCCCTTCCCCCACCTTCCTCCACCTCCCCATATTTTTGTAGAAGTGCCTCAGCCGGCGTCCTGGCCCCCTGGTTGGTTGGCCCTCCAGCTTTGGGAGCCGTAGAGTTTGTTCTATAAAAGAAAAAAAAAAGACAAAATCCTGAGGTGTGCCGGTCTAAAGGGCTCATTACCCTTTAAAACTGCCTTTTTACTGTATTTTCTCATCTAACCAGCACTTTTCTTTCAGCTAGAGCAGTTTTTAGCACAATGAGCACTTTTAAAGGAAAAAAATGCTCATTGTGCTCCAGACGCGAGGTACTCGTAGCCGGCCTGTACAAGTGTTGTGCAGGCCGGAGCGGTGGGATAGCCTCGTCGGCAGCTGATGCCAGCAGCCAGGCACCCCGCTGCATATACCTTGAGAAGGATTCCCTTACTGCCGGAGCGGCTGGGCATTCCTTTTCATGTTGGTCGGTTCCTTGGCCTCAGCATCAGAAAAGTCCCAGGGTGACGTCATCTACGGAGCCCCAGCGCGGACAGCTTTTTAAGCAAACTTGCTAGAAGTTTCAAGTTTGCACACTGCACCACGCATGTGCTAGCCTTCTCGCCACTAGAGGGCGCATCCCCACCTCGTGGTCCTCAGTTCCATATCCAGCAAAGAAGCCATCCCCGGGGAGGTGGGCGGGTTGTGAGAATATATGCCTGCTGTCCCTGGATAACACCTGTTACGGTAAGTAACTGTGCTTTATCCCAGGACAAGCAGGCATGATATTCTCACACATGGGTGACCTCCAAGCCAACCAGAAAGAGGGTAGGTGGGAGGATGGCAATTTAGGAAAACAGGTTACGTAACACCGACTGGCCAAACCGGCCGTCACTCCTGGACAAGGAGTCCAGACAGTAATGGGAGGTGAACGTATGAACCGAAGACCAGGTGGCAGCTTTACATATGTCCTCCATAGGAGTAGAACGGAGGAAAGCAACCGAAGCTGCCATCGCCCGGACCTTGTGCCCCGTAACTCGACCCGAGAGCGGGAGACCAGCCTGAGCGTAGCAAAAAGAGATACAAGCAGCTAACCAGTTGGATAAGGTACGCTTGGAAACCGGATGTCCTACCCGATTAGGATCAAAGGACAAAAACAATTGAGGAACCTTCCGATGAGACTTAGTACGTTGGAGATAAAAAGCCAACGCCCTCTTACAGTCAAGCGTGTGAAGCGCCGTTTCACCAGGATGAGAATGGGGCTTCGGAAAAAATACCGGAAGAACAATGGACTGATTGAGGTGGAAATCAGACACAACCTTAGGCAAAAATTTGGGATGGGTGCGAAGAACCACCTTGTCAGACACGACAAGCCGCAAGAGCTCCAATTTTGGCGGGAACCTCCTCCTTCATTTCTATTACCTCAGGTGACCTTTCCACCTATTCTGGAAATACAGGGGCAAGGTATGGCTGGGTCCCCTGCTGGGGCAGGAAGTCCCTTGGGGCCTCCGGGGGGTTTTCCCCCTGAATTTATATTAGCACTTTGTAAAGCTTATGTGCTGGCGGCTGGAGGTTCTGTGTCAAGTTTCAAGTTCAATAATAATTTGTTATCCCGCCTTTTCAAATTACAAAGTGGCTAATAATAATAAAAAAACAAAAAACAGGGAAATACAGGCATATTAAAAAATTAATTATATCAATAAAGAGAAGTACAAAAGATGCACAAGATAAACATACACGAGAGGAAAGAAGGAAGGAACTACAATAATCAAAGAAAAACAATAAAGGAAAAAAACAAAAGGTACGAGGTATATTTACTAAATTGTTAAGAATGCCAAGGAAATGCCTAAGAAGTAATGGTAAAATATAATATAGCTGTCCTTAAAAAGACAATTAGACTGCAATCAAATTGCAAAAGCATCTTTAAAAAGTATTGATTTTAGAGTTGACTTGAATTTATCTAATGTGCAGATCTCCCGTAAATGTAAAAGGGCTGAATTCCAAAGTGTGAGAGCGGTAACAGAATATATTATTACGCATGGTATTGATGATTTTAATTGAGGGAACAGTTAACAGATTTTGGTTTGACAACCGGAGAGTCCACACAGACGTGGTTTTGCCCCCCTCTACTCCTCTCTCATCCAAACGCCCGAGGGTCTCTTGGGATGAGGATTTTTGCCCAGAGGAGCAAGATGTTATTGATGAGGACCTGGACCCTTGGGGAAATTTCCAGGATCCTCTTGGGGAATCGGATTCCGCCAGCGAGGGGTTCAAGCACCCCCTAGCTGGCTAAGATGCATCTGTGGTGCGCATTTTTCAGCAGGAAGAGCTTCATGAGTTAATTCTTCAGGTCTCCTTGGTTTTGCACTTTAAGGACACCATATTGGAGCCCCCGTGTACGGTGGTCCCCTTGCTTAAGGGGATCCGCTCTGCTTCCCACTCTTTTCCTATGCATCAGGATATTCGGGATATTATGCTCGCACAATGGCAGGTGCCCGAAGCTCCCTTTTGTTTTGCGCGCTCAATGGCCCGCCTGTATCCCATTCCTGATGGCGATAGGAACACTCTGAAGTCGCCTGTAGTGGTCTCGGCCATCTCTAAGAGGCATACCGTGCCTGTTGAGAGCAGTGTGGCCTTGAAGGACCTGGAGGAGCGTAAGTTGGAGTCCCTCCTTAAACAGAGTTTTGATGTGAAAGCTCTGGTGGTCCAGGCGGTGATGTGTGGCAGGCTGGTGGCTCTGTTCCATCTTGGGATCTCAATCTGGTTCTATCTATTCTAGTGCGCCCACCTTTTGAACTGTTGAGCGACTGTTCTTTGAAGGACCTTACTCTTAAAGCAGTCTTCTTGGTGGCCATTACTTCAGCTAGACATGTTTCTGAGCTGCAGGCTTTTTCTTGTAGAGCTCCCTTCTCAGAGTTTTCTAGAGAGCGAGTTGTCTTGAGGCCTGTTCCTTCCTTTCTGCCAAAGGTAATTTCTCCTTTTCATGTCAATCAGGCGGTGGTCCTCCCGGTGTTTGGGTAGCCAGGAGGGCTCTTCCGAGCAGAGACAGTTGCGCAAGTTGGATGTCAGTCAGGTCCTTCGCTCTTATGTGCAGAGGACCCAGGAGATAGTGCCGCCAGTGGATATTTGCAAGGCCGCAGTTTGGTCTTTTCTGCATTCCTTTGTAAGATACTACCATGTGGATGTTCAAGCATGTCGAGACGCGGTATTCGGTGAACCCCTTAATGGGTACTGCTTTGGTACATCCCATTCGTAAGGACTATACCAGTCTACCAAGCGATACAGAAGGAGAAATTAGGTTCTTACCTGCTAATTTTCTTTCTGTTAGTTTGTAGACCAGTATAGTCTCCCACCCTGTCTGTCTTTGTGCAATGATTGCGGGCTTTTCTTTTGCGTGCAGATTTTGGGGTTTTTCTGCAGGTTCTAGAATTTTTCTAGGGCTGGGGAGAAGTAAGAACAGCGGCTATGGCTTAGCTGGTGAGCTGTGGGGATGTTTTCTATACCAGGATTAAGTTCTACACATGTTCCAACAGTAGTTTATAAGTATTTGTTGTTTTTTCCACTCCTGTTCGGAGTGTGTTATACTGTTTTCAGTTGAAGTCTTTTCTAGTTTTGCTTGGCTATTCGGCAGACTGAGTTGCTAGGCAGATTCTAGCCTGATATACAAGTTTGTGTTCAGTCTCCACCTGCTGGTAGCAGTGAGGCATATAACCCATTCGTAAGGACTATATCAGTCTACAAGCTAACACAAAGAAAATTAGCAGGTAAGAACCTAATTTCTCCTTATTCCTTACATTAAAAAAAATTTTAAGTGAATGGTTAAGAAGATCCTAAGATCCAGACCTTTTTTCCCATGGTCATTTTGTCATCTCTGTTCATTCAGCATGCTTCATCCGTGAAAGTCTTTTGAATTTCATTTAATGAATTTCCATTTAAGTTGTAGCTGAATGTAATCATATTCTGCATGTATGGTTTGAGCAATTTTTGCATTCATTGATATCTGAATGATTTTGCTTCTATTAGTCAATTGCTTTTATGTTTCCTGTCTTCTTCAGTTTCCTTCAATAAGTTATGGAGTGTTTATTGTTTCCAAACTGTTTTCCTTTTAGGATTGTCACTGTCTCCTTGACATTGCGCCTCATGCCATTGAACGACTTCACAGTATTCATATCTACCCCATTATCATTTTCATTCGCTACAAAAGCGCTAAACAAATCAAGTAAGTGAATGTCATGTGATTTATACATTGAACTTGGGCTCTTTATGGTTAAGTCGCCTACTGCAGAATGTTTAGGAATTTCTGTTGTAATGTATAAAACAAAAGGTATCAATGTTATACATTCAAGACCACCATTAAATTTCATTATGAGCTACCTTATGTAACTAACTACTTTCTTAAAGACCTGTGCCGTCAAAAAGTTTTAGATCTGATTCATAAATGTTCACATGAGAAAAATTAACAATATTGCATTGTTGATTAACTTTGTAACATTCCTTGAATACGTTCAGTGCTTGAATAGGGGGTCTTGTATGCGTATTGTAGGTTATGCAGAACAGACCATGTGAAAAAAATGATTGGCATGCTCTCTAAATAGCTACCACCACTCAACATTTCAGATGTATGCAGTGTGTATTAAAGGTATGTATCTCCAGAATTGCTGACGGGCTATCTTCAGTCCTCTGGACTTCCTCACCTACCGGAGGATGTCGTGTCTTCTCTCAATAGTCCATTTAGAGCGGCAGAATTAGAATTTGCTATCAAGGCTCTCCGCTCCGGTAAGGCCCCGGGTCCGGATGGATTTTCGGGAGAATTTTATCGTATTCTCTCTTCCCATCTCTGTGGTCACTTGCTGGCTTGCTTCAACACTGCTATTGCTCAAGGATCATTTCTGCACTATGCTAATGAGGCCCTTATTTCATTACTATTGAAACCTGGTAAGGAGGCTGATGCGCCAGATTCCTATCGTCCTATCTCCTTGATCAACGTAGATCTTAAGCTCCTCTCTCGCATGTTGGCCAACCGTCTCGCGCTGTATCTTCCTAAGGTCATCCATGAGGATCAGGTAGGGTTTGGCCGGGGACGTCAGTCAGTTTGTAAGGTCCTCTTTACACTAGCCCATTGTCAATCTCATCACATTCCAGCTTTGTTTGTCAGTCAGTTTGTAAGGTCCTCTTTACACTAGCCCATTGTCAATCTCATCACATTCCAGCTTTGTTTGTCAGTCTGGACGCTTCTAAAGCCTTTGATAGTGTCCATTGGTCCTTCTTGTTTTGTACCCTTGAGCATGTTGGTTTGGGTGGCTTTTATCTTAATGCCATGCATTCCCTCTACTCTAATCCGAGGGCTTCTCTTCTGGTTAATGGGACTCGCACGGATTCCTTTCCTATCCTTCGAGGTACTCGGCAGGGCTGCCCCCTTTCATCCTTAATTTTTCTTCTTTCTTTAGAACCTCTGCTTTGCACTCTTCGGTGGTTTGATGAGGTGCAGGGCCTTCGTGTTGATGGAGTGGAGTTAAAGACCTTACCGTTTGCGACTGACATGTTTTTGATACTTACTAGGCCCGAAGATTCTTTGCCGACAGCATTAGACCTCATTTCTGAATTTGGCTTTTATTCTGGTCTTTCTCTTAATCTGGATAAGTCCTTTACCTTGCCTTCTCTCCCCAAGCTATGCACCACATGGAGGGGTGTCGTTCCCCTTCGCTGGGCCGACTCTACTCTGAAATATTTGGGGTACTTATTCCATTGGACTTATCTAGTCTATATCATTTGAATGTGGAACCGTTGTTCTTGGCCCTTCAGAATAAACTACAGCTTTGGGGACCCTCCCATTTTCGCTTTTGGGTCGGGTGCATCTTTATAACATGCTCATTGTTCTGTGTTGGTTATATGTCTTTCAGGTCCTTCCTCTTTATTTGACTTCTCAGGATGAAGGCAGACTGGAATGCTTGGTTCAGAGGTTTCTTTGGGCTGGGAAGCGACCTCGCCTGCCTTATAAATGGGCAGCGGCTCCATGGTACAAGGGTGGACTGGGTTTGTTGAACCTTCATTATCTGATATTGGATGTGGCATGCGCCATATTAATTACTTTTTCAGGGGTACCTCTGCCTTTACCAACATCTCTTTGGAGTTTTTATGTTTCTGGACTACTCACTTTAGTGCATATCTTCTCTCTATCCCTTCTTCTTTACCGGAGCCTCTCTCTATTAGGGTGCTACACCTTCACTTGCGGAGGGTTTGGCACTGGGTCTGCAAATATCACTCTATTTCTGCTTCTATAACTCCTTTTCTGCCTATCCAGTTTTTTTTCAAATTCTTTATTCATTTTTCCATCTTACATCAAGAACACAATATTACATCATTTAAACCTTGTAAACATCACTTGTATTTCTTCTAACATCATTTTAAAAACATAAATTTATACCCTCCCCACCCACCCTTCCCACAAATATTTTAATCAAAAATATCATATAAATATTATATTCTTATCTATTGATCAAACCTTTAATATAGCTTTACACCCTCCCCCCTCCCCCTATGTATAAGTGTACTTTCAGAGGAAAATGGTGTCTAATCATTGCAATAACTTGTCAGTGGCCCACAAATCTTTTTAAAATTATTGTAATTCACTTTTTGTATGGCAATTGTTCTTTCCATTTTGTAAATGTGGCACAACGAATTCCACCAGAAGGTATAGTTAAGTCTACTGTAATTTTTCCAATTACTGGTGATATGTTGTATGTCGACTCCTGTCATGATCAATAAAAGTTTATTGTTGCTTGATGAAATTTGACTCTTTGTTCTCATTGACATACCAAACATAATTGTATCATATGATAATGCTACATGGTTTTCTAGTAAACAATTAATTTGAGACCAAATTGATTGCCAAAAGGCCATGATAATAGCTCCTTTCCCCCTGGGTGGATGGGCTGAGTTTTGCTCAGTGGGAAACAAGGGGCATTCATTATGTGTTTCATTTGGTTGATGATGATGGAAAAATTAAGCCTTTTGCACAGCTGCGGGAAGAATTTGATCTCCCGCCCACTGATTATTTTGCTTATATGCAAATTCATTCTTTACCTTCTGGTTCTTTGAAGGCTTCTTGCCAAGAGATGCTGTCTACGGCTTTTACCATTGGTTCCCAACTTCCTATTCCACTTAAATTCCATCATCACCATTTGAAGGATGAGTCCCCCTTGTTTGATCATTCTAAATTGCGGGATGCCTGGGCTCGTGACCTTGCTGTAGCGTTACCTGATGATGTATTTTTGCAGGCTGTCTGTAGATTGCCTGCCTTTCACAAATATACCACCTTTTGGGAACAACATTATAAGTTGGTCTTCCGTTTGTACATTTCTCCTAAGAGGGCTCACCTTTCTGGGTTTTGTGAGACAACTGCCTGTCTTAGATGTCAAGCCTCTGAAGCGGGCTTGGGATATATGTTCTGGACTTGCCCCACTATTCAATATTATTGGAATGAGAAGGGGGCGTGGCTTAACGCGAACACAAATGGACGTGTGATCGCGACGCTCCTCTTCTACTAGGCAACGGTTATAAAAATAAATTATCCCTTTATTGCTGATTTCGGCTAAAAACAAATGTAGTTAAAGCTGAACTTGTGCCAGATTGATTTTGATCTCCTCCGCTGAAACTGAGACAGGGCCTGAGAGAGGAGAGACAAAAAAGTAAGATCGCCGTTTTTTTTTTTCTCAGCGCTGGAACGGCGAGACATCGGGGGCAGATAACTGACAGAATTTGAAGACTGGTGCCGCCGAGGCTATAACGGAAACCTGAGGAAGGAGAGTCAAAAAAAAAAAAAGGGGGATTTGTTTCTCTTTCGTCGGTTTTTATCTCTGGGCAAGTTGCTGACGGTGTGACTGACAGAGATTTACAGACTTCTCTGTGCTGGAGCAGCGCGGCATCAAGACAAGTTGCTAACGGTGTGAGTCACAGAGGTATACAGGATAGGAAGATCACTGTGGAGAAAAACTTGTGCCGCCGAGACTGAGACAAATACCCTAAGGAAAAAGAGCTAAAAAAGATCTGATATTTCCTCACCGTTTTTTCTTCAGAGCTGGTGTAGCAAGATATCAAAGACAAACTACTGAATATTGTGACTGACAGAAGTCTTTGTGTCTCCTAAAGACTGTAGAGAAAATAAAATCCACGAAAAAGAAGAGCAAGAGCATGGCAAGTACCCGACAAAATAAAAATGAACTTAGTATGTCAGCAAAAAGGCAAAAGCAGGATCAAATTACACCAAGTAAGGTCCCACTTCCTGCTGAAGAAACAGATATGCTAAGTAAAGCAGAAGTTATGGAGGAACTGAAACAAATTAAACAAATGCTTAAAGAAACTGTGAGTAATATGGCCGAAATGAAGGAAGAAATACTAAACATCCATAGACAGATGGAAATAAATAATAAAAGAACAACTGACTTAGAAACTAAAATGGAGGCTTTGGAATGTGAAGGAAATAGATGTAAAAATGACAGTTTGGAACTAATTCAATTAAAAAATCAGCTGGAAGATTATGAAAACCGAGGAAGAAGAAAGAATATAAAACTTTTTGGAATGCAGGAAAATTTGGAAGGGAAAAATGCCATACAATTTTTAGAAAATTTAATTCCCAAAATACTACAATTGGATTTCAAACAACCATTAGAAATAGAAAGAGCGCACAGGATCCCAGTAAAAAATATGGAAAATCAAGGCAGACCAAGACCATTAATATTTAAAATGCTAAGATACCAGCAAGCAATAGAAATTTTAAACGCAGCCAAGAAAGACAAAAATTTAAATTACAAAGGATCCAAAATATGGTTTTTGCCGGATTTTGCTAAAAACACAGCAAATAAAAGAAAGAGATTCTTAGACTTGAGACCTCAACTAAAAGAAAAGGGATATAAATATGGATTATATTACCCAGCAAAAATGAGGGTATCTTCCGGAGATAAATCTTTGTATTTTTTGAAGATCCAGAAAAGCTAAAAACCTTTCTTTCAAAATCAGAACCTATGTCATTTTAACATAATGGAAGTTGAAATGATCATAAAATAAGAAGACTGGTTTTGATGACATTGTGGAAAAAAAAATTTTTTAATATAAAACTGTGAGACTTTTGGAATACTGAAGAAAGAAGAATATGAAATAAAGAACTGGAAATAAAATGAACTAAAGAAAAAGACAATAATAAATATAAAAGAAGAAATAGACAAGAAAGACAGACTGGAATCTTAAGAGACTAAACTTAGAAGAGTAAAATATGGATGCTGGAGTAAAGAGTGCTCAGAAAGAAGAAGAATGCACCAGATAAAAATAAAAATTGGGTAAAAGAAGAATGCAAAAAGGAAAAAAAAAAAAAAAAGTATATTAAAAACTTTTAAAGAAATATATGAAAATATGTATATTTGTTTTTAGATATTAAAAGGATGATAAGAATTGATGTAATAGAATGTACAAGATATAGGAAAAATAACATTACTATATTAAATATATGTTTATGATAGAATTTTATGATATAACTAAAATATTGGGGAAATATATATTAAAGATTGATGAATAGATAAAGATACATTAATGAAATGTTAGGAGTAAAATATGATTAAAGATATCAAAGGTTAATATAGATAGATAGATAGATAGAAAATATAATTATTTCAAAAATAGTAAAAAAGAAATGATAAAGGGGATATTAATTAAATATTTGTTGCCTAGAGGGGAGGGGGATGTTCGGGTTGCTGTTCCAATGTGTGTCCTTAAGCAGTCATTATATTGGGTGGGAAAGGGAGGGAAAAAGATGGGATATACTAGAATGATTAAGGAAAAGGTTAATAAGGGATTGAATAATTTAGGGGTAAAAATGTGTGTCATTGAGAAAATTTTTTGGATTTTAAATATGAAGAAAGAAAAGAAAAAGATTATGATGATAAGTTTTAAAATATATAATGTCTTTTAAGATATATTCTATTAATGTCAATGGCCTGAATCATGTAATCAAAAGGAAAAAGGTATTAGCATTTTTAAAAAAGCAAAACGCGGATGTTTACTGTCTGCAGGAGACCCATCTTAATATAAAGGAATCACAGAAATTAACGGGTGGGTGGGTAAAGGAATGTTTTTTTGCTCCAGCAGAGGGTAAAAAAGCAGGGGTAGCAATTCTTATAAATAAAAAATGTATGGCCAAGTTTAAGGTAATAAATTCAGATCCACATGGAAGATGGATACATATTGATATAAGTATGGGAAATAATGCCCTGACGTTGTTTAATATATATGCCCCTAATTCGAATCAATCAGAATTTTTTAAAAAATTACAGAGTATGTTGTTACCACTGGCTGCTTCTAATTTAGTGGTGGCTGGAGATTTTAATGCTGTAATGGATCCATTATTGGATAAAAAACCAGGTAAAAGCATAAAATCTTTAGGTTTAGATAATTTGGCTCAATCATGTGATTTGAAAGATATATGGCGTATCCTTCATTTTAATGATCAGGAATTTTCATTTTGTTCACAGGTTCATAAATCATTTTCAAGAATAGATTTTATTTTTGTTTCAACAAATAAGGTGCAACAAGTGATTAAAGCTTCCATAGATCCTATTATTATTTCGGATCATGCGGGAGTATGGATAGAATTACAATTGGATCAATTGGAAAAGGGTAGACCTCTTTGGAGATTTGATAATGCATTGCTTGTGGATGACAAATTTTTGGAAAATTTTAAAACACAAATTAATGATTTCTTTCAAATGAATTTAGTGGAGGATACATCTATTGAGAATGTATGGGATGCATTTAAAGCAACTATGAGGGGTAATATTATATCATATTCAGCTTTTATTAGGAAACAGACTAAAATGCAATATATAGAATTAGAAAAAGAAATTAAAATATTAGAAGCTAAATTGGTAAGTAAATGGGAAAATGAGGTATTGCAAGCTCTTTTGAAAGCAAAAGGAAAATTTAATGAATTAACTTCAAAAATGATAAGAAGAGATTTGTTTTTCAAACAAGCAATGTTTATGGAAATTCTAATAAGGCGAGAAGATTATTGGCAAATTATCTTAAAGCAAAAAAAAGAAGAACTAATATAAATGGGATAAAAGATGATAATGGTATAATAACAAATCAAACAAATATAATTTTAAAACAATTTCTAAAATTTTATAAAGACCTGTATTCTTCCGAGCCTTATTTGGAGAGACAAAAAGATGGTAAAAATTTTTTAGATTCTATTACTGGACCTAAGATTCCTGATCATATAAAACGGAGTTTAGATGGACCTATATCAATAAAAGAATTAGAAACAGCATTGAGATCTCTTAGAGTTGGATCCGCTCCAGGTGGTGATGGATATACAGTAGAATTTTATAAAACATTTCAAAATAGCCTTTCCCCATTTTTACTAAATTTATATCAGACACAACTTATAAAAGGTGATATTAAAGGTACTATGGCTGAATCAATAATAATTGTTTTGCCTAAGCCAAAAAAAGATCCTGCTTTGGTTTCAAACTACAGGCCTATATCTTTAATAAATGTGGATAATAAACTTTTGGCGAAAATTTTGGCTTTGAGATTAGCTAAAGCTCTCCCATATATTATAGACATGCATCAGACGGGTTTCGTTGCTAAAAGACATTCCTCTAATAACTCTAGATTATTGTTTCATATGTTAAATTTATCAAAAAAAATGGATGAACCGGTTTTTACAGTTTCCTTGGATGCAGAAAAAGTGTTTGATAGGGTAGAGTGGAATTTTATGTATCAGGCTTTAGAATGGTTTGGTATAGGTTCTGGATTTATACAAATGGTAAAAACTTTGTATAGCTTCCCGATTGCAAGATTAAATATTAATAATATGATATCTGATGGTTTTCAATTGCAGAGGGGAGTTAGGCAGGGTTGTCCTTTATCTCCTTTGTTATTTGATGTTGTATTAGAACCCTTATTGTTAGCAATACAACAAGCAAGGGGGATACAGGGTATACCATATTCTGATATGGAATATAAAATTTCAGCTTATGCGGATGATATTTTGCTTTATTTGAGGAATCCAGAGTCTACCTTATCTTCTCTATTGGAATTAATTAATATGTTTGGCAAATTTTCAGGTTATAAAATTAATTGGAATAAATCTGAAATTATACCTTTAAATGTTCATTGTGTAAAAGGACTATTTGACGCTTTTCCATTCATATGGAAAGAAGAAGGATTTAAATATCTTGGCATTCAAGTTAAAAATACAATTGAAGATACCGTAAAAGAGAATGAAAAATTTGTATTAAAAAAAGTTACGGAGTTATGCGAGCAATGGAACCCATTACATATTTCTTGGTGGGGGAGAGTTCAAACTATCAAAATGATGATGTTGCCTGTAGTTTGCTACCAAATGAGTATGATACCTATTTATTTTCAGGGGTCCTTTTATAAAAAGCTTAATAGCATTTTAACAAAATTTCTTTGGCTTGGTAAAACACCTAGAATAGCTTTAGTAACTTTGCAAAAATCAATTAAGGAGGGAGGGGTAAATTTTCCAAATTTTTATAGGTACCATCAAGCCTATATTCTACGTCAGGGTATGTATTGGATCCTCCCAGAACTTATAGATAATGCACCAGATTGGTTGTATTTAGAATGGCGCCTTATGTTTCCCCTAAATTTAGTTCACCTTCCAAGTATTAATATACCTAGAAGATACAGAGAAAATAAAATATTAATGGATACTTGGAAAACATTGAGGTTTATTAGTAAATTAACACCTATCCCAATAAACAAATCAACTAATCAGTCTCTATGGATAAACTCCAAGATCAAAATTGGCGGAGTTCAAATCCTTTGGAAGAACTGGATTATTGCAGGCATTAGATCTCTAGATGATGTTATTTCAGAAGGTAAACTGCTGGAATTTTCACAATTGCAATATAGATTTGGTCTTAGTAAAACACAAAGTTTTAAATGGTTGCAATTGAAGCAGGCCATTCAGGTTGGGTTCCCTGAATGGAAAACATTAAATAATCAATATAGTTTAAAGTTCTTATGTTTTCAAGCAGACTTCCTAGAACATCAAGCCGCATTGTGGTATAAATTAATATCTGGATATTTGAATAAAAAACCAAAAAATGGTCTAAGAGATATTTGGAGCATTGAGATTAAGCATCAAATTAATGCATCTCAATGGCCACTAATTTGGTCTTGGAGAATGAGATGTACAGTGTCAGCATCTATGAGACAAACTTGGTTCTTTTTATTACATAGAGCTTTTTGGACCCCTACAAGATTACAAAAATTAGATAGTTCTAAGTCCAATAAATGCTGGCATTGTAATCTCGAACCAGGGACGTTAGATCATTGTCCCTACATTAAAAGTTTTTGGAATGCAATTTGGCCACAAATTAATAAATTGATGGAAAATCATATAGCAATATCATATGATACAGTGTTATTTGGAATGATGATGAGAAAAAAAAGTCAAATTTCAACAGAAAATAACAAGCTTTTATTAATCATGACAGGGGTTGCCATTCAGCATATAACCAACAATTGGAAGAATTATAATAACCTAAATTATACATTTTGGTGGAATACAATATGTCATATATTCAAAATGGAAAGAGCAATAGCAATACAAAGAGGGACATATACTAAATTTATAAAAATATGGGGGCCATTGACAAAATATTGCAATGAATAAATAGTAAGATTTCTTTTCTTCTTTTCAATATCTTCTTGGTGACACACATGAAGGGGAGGGTAGTGAAAATAATTTTTATATAATATGATATAACATGATATACAGTATGTAATGTATGATTGAAAAGTACTAGAAGGGTGGGGGGAGGGAGAGGGGATAAAAATATATTTAAAATATGATGTATTAGATATAAAAGTGATATTGTGTATTCATCAATTGTATTTTAATAATTTGTACACTTTATGTAAAATTTGAAAACGAATAAAAATTATAAATGGAAAAAAAAAAAATATTATTGGAATGACATTTTTCTTTTTGTAGAGCACATTTGTAACATTACAATTCAATGTTCCCCTTTGGTCTTATTTGGAGTTATTCCTCATTATTACCCTCGTCAAAGGGGGACTGCTGTTTTCCTCAAGTGGACTGTCCTTATTGCCTTGAAATGTATCTTGCTGAAATGGCTTGAGGGTGAAGCGCCGGATTACTTCATCTGGCGATGTCAGATGATTACCTTCCTGATGTGGGAACGAAGGGATGTGACGGACTTTTCCTCTCTCCCAGGGCGCATCTCTAAACACACCTGGGAACCCTTTTGGACTACTATGACTCCCTTGGCTCACAGCCATTTGCTTAACTGTTGATTCCATGTTTTTCTGTATCCCCATGTTACAGTTGGTATGCCTGTTTCATTTTGCATTATATCTTTGCTTATGTTGTACTTAGAAGGAGGACCTGGGGGGGAGGTTTGGGGGATTTGTTTGGGGAGACGGGGGGGTTACTCAAAAGGGGGGGAGGGGTTTTGTATCATAAACTTTGAGCTTGTATGTATTTCATCTTGTTTGTCTGCTAAGTTTTCTTGATGAGCTCAATAAAATATATTTGACCATAAAATAGACAAAGGAGAGAGCAGAGAGGGGGAGGAGGGCCATAATCAAACGTCCATCAGTAAGGAAAACAGATTGACAGACAAGACATACAAAATAAAGTAATAGAAGGTTTTGAGCTAGAAAAGCAGAAAGAAGATAGAATATGCCAAGACACCTCTTAATTTGAAGCTTAAAAGATGGAAAGAGAAGGGTGGACGTCTGCTCTGATCTACTGGAAGCATCTGAAGCCAATGAAGATATTTTTTTTCCAATCTGGTGACAGAGGATGAAATGTGAGCATATCTTTATGATCTGGAAATGAAGAATCCATCCATGGTATGGTGTCACACCTCTTCTCCAAGGCCTTAGAAGTTCAAGAGCCAGCAATCAGTTCAGAAAATCATAGCAACTGTTTTTTGGGATTACAAGAGTATCAATCTCCTTGATTTTCTGGAGCATGGCCATACCATGACCAGCGTTGGTACATTGAAATACTCAAGAAGCTTAGAGAAGTCATTAGGAGGAAGAGACCAAACAAGAATCTGGAAACGATCCACATTCACCATGACAGTGCATGACCACACACATCTTTGGCAACAAATCAGGCAATCGGCAAATTGGGTTCGTCAGTGGTCCCTTATGCACCATACAGCCCAGATCTGGCACCCTCCAACTTCCACTTGTTCGGTCCAATGAAGGACAGTCTTCGGGTAAAACAATTTGATAATACAGACGCTGTGGCTGTGAAGAAGTGGGTACGACAGTGCAAACCTGAATTTTTTCAAAAAGAATTTGAGAGTTGAGCTCAATGATGGCGCAAATGCATCGCTTGTGATGGAGACTATGTTGAGTAGTACCTTTGTATAGAGAGTTACTCTACCAACATGTGCAATTTGAACGATCTGTGTCAGTTAATAAAAAAAGTTATGCCCATTTTTGCATTGCTTTTAGTACAACCCTCATATTAAGTGCAGTGCCCACATAGCTAATCAGGCAAGTAGGACAACTTAAACAGTCCCTTTATGCCCAGTTAGCTATGTGGGTATAGTATTTAATATTGAAAATACCCATATAACTTCTGGGTGTCCCCATTGTCCCAAATATTCAGTGCTGCTGCCCAGATATGGCTCATCTAAATTAGCCGGTGGGGTTCTGTGTTTATAAAAACACTGACTACCAGTGTTTCAATGTTGACCCTGTTCATGAAACATGATCTTAATAGGTAAGTCCACTAGATGTCACCACTAGTCCAAAATTGTATTCTTTGTTTTATCAGGTACTGGTACTTCATTTGAAAATGTATTCCTTTTCAGTTTCTAAAAAAAAACTATAATAATTTTGACAAGCTATTTTTCTGTTAACAGAGAGCAAAAAGACCCAATCTTTCTGAAGGACAAGGTTACTCAAAAACATTCCAAAGAACAATATGAAAGTGCTCAAAAGATAGAACAAGAATACAGCAAATATTTCACAGGTTGGTAATTGGTATAAAGTTTCACACTAAGTGATGATTATTTCAGATATCTCCTGTTTCTGACCATTAGGCTATATCTGAGTCACTGTGGTTAGGTGGAGCGAGTTGTAGATTTTTTTTTTTTTTTTGTGATGCATTTTTTGGACTTTTGTGATCTTAAGGAAAGATGCCCACAAATCTACTACAACTATTACTTATTTCTATAGCACTTCTAGATATAACACAGCACTGTACATCAAAACATAGACGAGACAGTCCTGGCTCAAAAGAGGTTACAGTCTAGTCAAGTCAGACAAACAGGACAAGAAGGTTCATCTATACACAGTGCTCAGGTGGGGGAATTACAGAGGGAATGATAAGACAGAAATTGATGCTTAGCAGGTGGATTGGAGTTTGGAATTGAAAGCAGCTTCAAAGAAGTGGGCTTTGAATCTGGATTTGAATACTGCCAGGGATGGAGCCTGACGTACTGAGTCAGGCAGTTTGTTTCAGGTGTACTGTGCAGCAAGGTAGAAGGGATGGAATCTGGAGTTGGCCATAAAGAGAAGGGTACAGATAAGAGAGACTTACCTGATGAGTGGAGTGCTCGGGGGGAGTGTGGGTAAAGATGAGAGAGGAGCTGTGGAGCGAATACACTTTTGTAGGTCAGTAAGAGGAGTCTGAACTGTATGAGAAAACAGATAGGGAGCCAATGAAGTGACTTGAGAGGGGTAATGTGAGGCATACAGCAGATTTCTGAACAGATTGAAGAGAGATGGTTTAACGGAAGGCCAGTGAGAATCAAGTTGTAATAGTTTAGGTGAGGGGTGATTAGGGTATGGATGAGGGTTTTCGCAGTGTGCTCAGAAAAGAAGGGTCGATTGTAGCAGTATTGTAGAGAAAGAAATAAGAAGTTTTGGCAGTCTGTTAGGATGAAGAGAAGGAGAGAGATGAGTCAAAGATACCCCAAGGCAGCAAGCTGACAAGACAGGGAGGATGAGGGGGTGTTCACAAAATAGAGAACAGGGGAAGAGGAGAGACAGATTTAGATGTAAAGATAAGGAGCTCAAGCGTGAAGGAGATACAGTCCACCAACCAAGTTGAAATGGTTCACTTTCTAACAGCAACCCCAAGTCTGTTAGGATCAAAAGCCACAAATAGGTGGGAGGATTTCCTATGTGGTTTGGTACAGTCCAGGTGGTATGCTTGTAGTCCAAGGTATGGAGCACTGCTTCTCCAGAATGTATGTGCAGTTTTGGAAAGAAAATCATTAGGACTATAGATTTTTTTTTTTTTAATTTCTTTATTCTTTTTCAAACTTACATCAAGTGCTCAAAAAGAACAACATGAAATACTATCGTATAACACTTGAACATCATACATTATATTCTTAATATGTAAATTAAATTAGGACTATAGATTGATTTAGGTTGAATTCCAAGACTACCTTAGGACAGAATTTTGGATGTGTCTTAAGGATTGCTCTGTCATGATAGAATCTTGTGTAACGTGGATCTGAAACAAGGGTGTGAAGTTCGCTAACTTGTTGTTCAGATGTGAGAGCTACCAGGAAAATAACCTTCCACGTAAGAAGTTTTAAAGAGCAAGATTGAAGTGGTTTGAAAGGAGTCTTCAGAAAGAACTACATTTAGATCCCAAACAACTGGAGGTGGCTTGATAGAAGGTTTCATATAAAACAACCTTTCATGAAACATTTGATTAAGGAATGCACAGATAAAGGTTTTCTGTTTAACTGCGCATGGAAAGCACGGATAGCACTTAACCGTATATACTCAAATATAAACCAAGATATCCTTTTCCCTCCAAAAAGAGGTAAAAAAAGTTAACTTGAATATAAACCAAGGTTAGACATTTAGGTTATCATGGTTAGAAATTTGGGTTATCATGGTGAGCTAATTTATAAAGACTGTTCACCCTCCCCATCAGCTATCTCGTGAGTCATTAAACATAATACAAATATATGTGATGCATATATCCCAAAGCTAACATATTCACAACAAGGCCCCTATATAGGAAAACACAACTACAAACAACCACAAACTAATAAATTTAAACAAAAAACTAACTTAAACCTCAAGAAGCCATATGCAGTTCAACACCAGTAAAAGAGAAACAGCACTCTACACTTTGAAATATAAAAAGAAAGCAGTGCAAATTTACAGTAAAACTACATTTTCTGTTCATGAAATAAAAAATAAACCACCTACCTTTGTTGTCTGGCCATTTTATTCATGTTTATCCCAGTTTCTGCCTTTTTAAAATTTTCTTTCCAGGGTTTGAAGTCTTTCTGCCTCTTCTCTCATTCCTGTCTTCAATTCCTCTCCTATATCCATCTCTGACGTTAACCTTTTCCTTTCAGTTTTCCTCCATTTATTTTTCTGCATCTCTATCTGCTTCTATTTCTCCAGTTTTTTGGGGGTTTTTGCTAACTCTTCCCTCTCTCTCCCCTGCCAGCATCTTTTCTTTCTCTCTCATTCCTCCTTTATTTTCACTCTTCTAACCAGTATCTACTGTCTTGCCCCCTCCAGCCAGCATATCCTCTCCTCTTTCTTCCAACACCTCATCTATATTTCTCTCCCCCACCTACATCCAAGATCTCGCCCCATCACCTTTTACCCTTTGCTTCTTCCAACATGGGTCAAGGGCAGGCCCGACATGCAAGACAGGCAGCTGATTCCTCCCAGTGGCAGTCCTCCATGCTGTTTGCCAGACGCTGGGGGGAGTGAGGAGTTAGCGGCACATCCGGATTGTGAGAAGCCCTGCCTTAAGTCCTGTCTGGTCCTACTAAACCAGCTGGCAATAATGAAGCCAGATACCATGGGGGCCTTCCCTCTTGCTAAATTGCTATAGACTCTGCCGGTCTCAATCCCACCCCTCAAAATTAGGAACTAACTTCAGAGGGGGGTGGGCGTTTGAAATTTGAAAACATTAATCCAAACTTATCCAAATAGAACAATACTTATTCCTTTGCACTGCCCTCCTAAAACCATTGTAGTTCTACTCCTTTTTTCCACCTTGTTTCTGTTTATAAATCGTCTTTTATTCATTTGGTCATTTTTTAACTTTAATTGTTTAGCATCCCCAATTTCTTTGTACTTCGCTTAGAAATTTTTATAAGCATTTTTATCAAATTTTAAATAAACTTGAAATGTGTCCACTTAAGTAGAAGCTTCCTAGAAGCTTGGATAATTTCTGATTCTGTAGATGAGAGCTGGAAATGGAACAGAAACTACACTGTTAGAGCTAGAGAGTAGGGGTTCGGATGAAGGAGGGATCTCCTGCTCTGTGTTAACAGATTTGTAAAGGGTTGCAATTTCCATAGTTTCTTGGATGACAGATCTAGTAATAGCAGAAACCAAACCTGGTTGGGGCCAGGATGGCGCTGTGAGGATCATTGTGCCTTGATCTTGGCTGTTTGAGTAGAGTCCTTCTTTTGAGGGATGGGAGGAAAGGTGTAAAGGAAATTGTTCCGCTAGTGAAGCAGGAAGAAGGCATCATGAGCCATGTGATTGGGGGCAAAGAGTGTGGAACAAAACTGTAGAAGCTTGCTGTTCAGGGGATAAGCAAACAGATTAATTTCCAGGGTTCCCCACTGAGAAAAGATCAGGTGTAAGACCGACATGCTGAAGTCCACTTATGAGGCTGAAGAAGTCTTCTCAGTTTGTCTGCAAGAACATTTTGTTTGCTCACTAGATAAACTGCACAGAAAAATATTTCCCAAGCTGTTCCCCAAGACCAAATCTGAATTGCTTCTTTGCAAAGAGAATAAGAGCCTGTTCTACCTTGCTTGTTCAGATAGTGCATGGTGTCTTGGTTGTCCATACGTATGAGTACTACCTGATGAAGTAGATGGTATTGGAATATCTTGAGGGTATTCACTATGTTACACAACTCGAAGAGATTGATATGGAAGTTCTTCTGTAGACTCAACACTCCCTGGGTATGGAGACCACCATCCAGGTGAGCTCCCCAGCCCAGCATAGAGGTATCTGTGGTTAGAAGTTTCTGGTACTGAGGGGCTGAAATGGAAGATCTTGAGTGAGATTGTTTGAAACCATGCACCGAAGCAGAAAGTGACAAAATTCTGGAGTCACTTGAATGTGAGTAGACAGGGATCTTGTGACTTGAGACCACTGTGAGGATAGATAAAGTCCACTGAGGAATTCTGAAGTGAAAGCATGCGAACGGGGTCACATGAGCTGTAGAAACCATGTGAGGTAACATCTACCATACGGGAGTGCACCTCAATTTGGAGACTGGCACAGGTGAATGAGATTTTCCACTCTCTGCTTGATAGAAAAATCAACCCTGGATAGTATCCAGGTGAGCTCCTATGAATTCCAAGGTTTCAGTCCATTGTAAATGAGACTTTGGATAGTTCATGGCAAAACCGAGAAGCTCAAGGAGATAACAGTTGAGTTGATTACATTCTGATCTGCATGCAGATGATGACATTTTGATCAATAGGAGAATATCATTTAGATAGAAGACATGAAACCCTTATTTGCAAAGGGTTGCTGCTACTACTACCAGGCACTTTGTGAATACAGAAGGAGCAGAGGCCAGACCGAGCAGTAAGACATTATATTGGAAGTGCTGAGCTCCTATATGAAAGCAGCAATACTTCCTGTGAGCAGAGAGAATGGAGATGAGTGTGTCTCTTTGAGATCTAGAGAGCAGAGCTAATCTCTCCTTTGTAGCAAGAGTAAAAGGGCTCCTAGGGAGACTATTTGGAACCTCTTCAAGTACTTGTTTAGACCCTGGATGTCAAAAATTGGTTGAATACCTCTGATCTTCTTTGGTATTAGAAAATAATTTAAATAGAACCCTCAACCTCTCTCCTGAAATGGAATGGGCTCTATTGTATTTTGTTGTAGGGTTGACAGCTCTTAGAAACAAACATGATGCAGTGTTCTCCCCAGAAATTTTTTCCAGCCGGGTGGCACGAAAAAATAGCCGGGCGGGACGGGGAAATATGTTAGTGCAAATTTGATGCTAAGCAAATTAACCCTCCCTGCTTACAGTGAAGGAGTAGGAGTGGGGAAGAGGGTTGGCCCACGACCTGGAACGCTATGAAAGTTACCCCTCCCTGCTCACGGTGAAGGAGTAGGGTAGTGGTGTCCAACCTTTTGGCTTCCCTGGGCCACATTGGACAAAAAAATTTTCTGGGACCGCACAAACACCAACACTAACACTAGCTGATGAGCAAAAAAAAGGCTGAGCAGGTCCCAAATTTGCAATCACTAATATAGAAGATGTACGTATCTAATAATAAACCTTCATTAAAGGGACACTGTGGAGAAGAACCCAAAAAAGCAGTAATTCTTACCCTGACTGAGTGATCCTCCACGTACACCGCTGACAGTGGGAGCAGCCACAGGCTTCCGCATCCCCACTCTGATGAGCAGGGATGCGCGTTCCTGGTTCTCCCATTCACTTCTATTACAGCTATGGTGAGCCTCTTCAGAGGTGAGCCTCATCAGAGCGGGGATGCTGAATCAGCTGTCAACAGCGCACGTGGAGGATCGTTTAATCAGGGTAAATATTACTGCTTTTTTGGGCCTCCTCCCTGCCCCCCCTTGGTTTTCATGTATGCATGAAAGCAGGGGCAGCTTGAGGATATTGCCTTTGGCTGCAAAGCTTGGAGATTTTGAGTTGCCAGACTGGAGGAAGATGTCTTCAGTTGGCAGGGCTTGGGAATCTCCACTAGCTCAAGTATTTATAAATTGCACTCAGGCAGGGAGAAACTTTGGTGCCCCTCCACTAATTTTGGGTTCCAGTCCCTCTTCCAAATCAGCTGTATATGACTACGCCACTGAATACAAAAATAATTGTGATGCACATATCCCAAAGATAACATATTCCAGTTAATAAATTCATAATAAAACAATTTTTTCTACCTTATTGTCTGGATGTTTTGTTTTTCCATCATCTTGGTCCCAGTTTCTCTTTCTACTTTTTGTCGATCTTCTACCAATTCTCTTTCCAATGTTTGCTGTCCAGTTTTTCACCTCTCAATACTGTTCCATTCTTTCCTTATGCCTGTCTCCAATATATTGATTTTTCCCTTTCAGCCTTCTTAACTTTTTCTCTTTTTTTGCCTCTGTCCACTCAAATCTTGCCTTCTTTCTCACCCTTCTTCTTTATAAATGTTCGGCTACCTCTCAATTCTCCATCTTCTCTCAGTCCCTAGCTCTCCCATTTCCCATCTCACTCCTTTCCCAGCCTCCTATTTCCTTCTATCTACTCCCCATTACCACATTTCTACCACTGTACTCACTCCTCTCTCACTCATCTTGTCATCTCCCTTTTGACCTCATCCACATGGCTCACCACTTTCAGAATCCCCCTCCCTCTCTCCACTGGTCAGGTTGTAACTCCCTGTCCCTTTCTTTCCATCTCCTGCCTAGCATCTTCTTATCCCAGCTCTCTTCCCTCCTGCCCTCCCATGGGTCCATCTCTCTTCCTCTATCTCCATGGTCCAACATTTTGCTCCCTCTCTTTTCTGTTTTCTTATTCCCTCCCCCTTTGATGCTGAACAATGAAATGGAGGGGGAAAAAAGAGAGATGCTGCATCTCTGCCTTCCATCCACATAACTAACATTTCTCCCTCCTTCCCATCCCAAGATCCAACTTCTCTCCCTTTCTCTTCCCAACTGACCCCATCCCATCTCTCCCCCTGCCTGTCTGCCTCCCTTCCCCAGGTCCACCATTTCTTCCTTTTTCTTCCCAACAATTCTCCCTTCAAATATCTCTTTCCCTCTTCCTCCACACCAATGCTATAAATTCTGTGCAGGATATCAGGATTATGCAGGTAAGATGAACTAGACCATTTCTAGAATGCTTTTGAAAAGTTATCAAATGTATCTACAATTGATCTGGATCTCTAGAGCAGTGTTCCTCAACCTTTTGACACCTATGGACCGGCGGAAATAAAATAATTATTTGGGCACCGGCACCAGTCCACAGACCGGCAGTTGAAGAACACTTGGATAAGTCATGCCCATCTCCACTCAATCTCTGCCCCAAACCCTGCCTCCATAATAGTACTAATTGTAACACCATTTGTTCCATTCATTTTTCATATAAACACACAATATAATTGTATTAACAGCACATAATGCTTAACCACAAAATTAAAATACACAAAGCACACCGTATGCTTTTTAACATTCATTCCTACCATAAAACAGATAACCCCATGCAAATGCAGGACCAAAAATTAAAAGTACTAATATTTACAAGCCCTAAGATGCAAGGCTCTGCAAGCAGTACAACCTCAGAGGAAAAGAAACAAATGCATTTCTTCCTGAACAGACAAATCAATCACTAAATTAAAAAAATAAAAGCATTTCCTCTAGCGTTGTTGTCTCTCTCCCTCCATGTGCCTTGCCTTCTGGCTTGCCCCCTGGTGTTATCTATGGGCCGGTCTACTTTGCGATAAATGCAGCATTTTCGGGCCGGCTCCCTGAGTGCTGCATTGCACAAAGCTGTGGGCAGCAGCTCCTCGCATGCGTTGCAATGTCAGAGAGAAGGCTTCCGGTTCAAGCGCAGACCGCGTGGAGAAGCCTTTTCCCATGGCTTTGTGCACTGCAGCACTCAGGAAGCTGGCCCAAAGACGCCGCATTGATCGCACCATGGACTGGCGGCTGAAGAACGCTGTCTAGGGCCCGATGAACGTGCCGGCCCTGTGAATCAGCAGAAAATTTCTGCGGACTAGCACTGGTCCATGGACTGGCGGTTGAAGAACACTGCTCTAGAGCACCTGGTTTTGGGCATTTCAACCAGCTGTGTGCAGTGAACTTTTATCCCTCTACATGAGGAACTATTCTCTGGGAATAATTTTTAGTCTTCTTCCTTTTGGATAGAGTGATTGTCATTCAAACAGTCATAGCTGCCAGTGCAGAAATTAGAAATAAATTTAAAGAAATGGGTCAAGTTATTTTGGTCTGTTCCCATTTTGTACTGTATATGAAGGTTTCAATCCCTTATACAAAGTTCTGAGTTTATTCAAGACTATACATATGAAATACCCCAAAATACTCACCAATTAATAATTCAGAAACTCCAGTCAGAGTCTCAGGACTCCTACAGCCACTTTGGTTCTTGGGACACATTTTTTTTGCAAGCCGCACACCAATCCTCTTCCCTGTCTCTACTCCAGGGGTGTCCAACCCGTGGCCCAACAAGGAGTTTTGTGCGGCCCAGCTTCTCTCTCCCTCCGGCGGTAGGTTTCTGGCCGGCTCCCTTCTGCAGTCGGCTGCGGGTGGCGTCGGCTCCTCGTGCGCGATTCATGGCTGATTCGGTAGCCTTCTCTCTGACGTCATGACGTCAGAGGGAACGCTTCTGACACAGCCACAGATCGCGCGCGAGGAGCCGACGCCACCCACAGTCGACTGCAGAAGGGAGCCGGCCAGAAAACTACCCGCCGGAGGGAGAGAGAAGCTGGGCCGCACAAAACTTCTTGTCGGGCCGCAGGTTAGACACCCCTGGAATAAGGACAGGGAAGAGGATTGGAGCGTGGCTTTGATGCTGGTGGTGTGGTTGCAAGATGACAGCCAGGTGCTCACCTAAATTAGCTGGGCACAGCGCCCGGCTAAAACACGCTAGGGAGAACACTGTGATGACAGATAAAAGCCAAATGGCCCATCCAGTCTTCCCATCTGCAGCATCCACTGTCTGCTCCTCTCCCTAAGACATCCCACGTGCATGGCCCATGCTTTCTTGAATTCAGACACAGTCTTTGTCTCTCTCATCTCTACTGGGAAGCTATTCCACGCAACTACCACCTTTCTGTAAAAACATATTTCCATAGATTACTCCTGAGTTTATCACCTCTTAACTTCATCTATGCCCTCTCATTCCAGAGCTTCCTTTCAAATGAAAGAGACTCACCTCTTGCGCATTTATGCCACGTAGGTATTTAAACATCTCTATCAGATCTCCCCTCTCCTGCCTTTCCTCCAAAGTATACATATTGAGATCTTTAAGTCTGTCCCCATACACCTTATGTTGACCACTGATCATTTTAGTAGCCTTCCTCTGGACTGACTCCATCCTGTTTATATCTTTTTAAAAGATGCAGTCTCCAGAATTATACATAATATTCTAAATGGGGTCTCACCAGAGTTATACAGGGGCATCAATGCCTCTTTTTTTCCTACTGGCCATACCTCTCCCTATTCACCCTAGCATCCTCCTATCTTTTGCCATTGCCTTTTCAACCTGTTAGGCAACCTTAAGATCATCACATACTATCACAACCAAGTCCTGTTCATCTTTCGTACATGAAAGTTCTTCAACCCCTAAACTGTACCATTACCTTAGCTTTTTGCAGCCTAAATGCACAATTTTGCATTTTTTAGCATTAGATCTTAGTTGCCAAATTTCAGACATTCGGCAAGCTTCACTAGGTCCTTCCTCATGTTATTCACATCATCAGAGGTGTCTAGTGCAGATTTTGGTATCATCCGCAAGGAGGCAAATCTTACCTGACAATAGTCCTTCAATAGTATCACTTATAGAAATTTTAAAAAGAACAGGCCCAACCTTGAAGCACATCACTGGTAACATCCATTTCCTTAGATTGATCTCCATTGACCACTACCTTCTGTCACCTACTCAACCGGTTCCTGACACAGTCTGTCACTTTGGGACCCATACCGAAGGTACTCAGTATTTGTTAGACACCTGTGTGGAACGCTGTGAAAGGCTTTGCTAAAATCTAAATCCGCCTCGCCTAGCGTACTCCCTCCATTCAATTCTCTGGTCACCCAGTCAGAAATTTCTCAGATTTGTCTGACAAGACCTACCATAAAAGTCAGATTTACCGGCGTGTAGTTCTTTACTCTTCCTTGCTTCCACTTTTACATAACATAACATAACATTATACTTATAGACCGCATTGCCAAAAAGTTCTACGGGTTACCAAAATGTTCTATGCGGTTTACAAAAAATTATAAACATTAAACATAATCTTATATTTGAATGAGTCAGCTAGTCAGGTATTTGGAGAAAAGAGGTTTTTATCTGTTTTCTAAAATGTCTGTAAGAAACAGCTGTAAGCAACAATGATCAAAATTCTTTTTCATAAGAAGCTGCCTGAGATGCTAAAGAGTGATTTAGGAATTTCTTGCTTTTACAACCTTGTACAGAAGGGAAATTAAACAGAGCATGAGTTTTCCTACTGCATTTGTTTGTAGCTTTGGGAAAACTGTTAGCCAGATAAGTAGGGGCTGCATCATATAAAACCTTGAAACGAAAACAGCCCAGCTTGAACAATACCTGAGCTTCCATAGGTAACCAATGCAATTCGCAATAAAATAACGTAACATGATCGTATTTATAGATCGACTCTAGAGAAGCATTGAAAAGGGTTAGAAAAATCTTTGTAGAATCTTCTGGAGGGAGTTGAAAGGAGACTTTTTGTATGTGGTCAGAGTGTCTGGTGACCCAACGTAGGGCATAGCCCTGGAAATGACCTGAAGTACCCACTGGTCTGTGGTACAGTGGAAATGACCTGAAGTACCCACTGGTTAAAAAAAAAAATGAGCAACTTTCCTCTGAAGGGAAGGTTGGGTGGTAGAAGTAAAGGGATGTTGGCAATGCTTTCTAGGTATGAGTCAAAAGGAAGGTTGTTGCTTCTACTGAGACTGAACCTGTGTCGAGTTTTTTTTGTTGCTTTGCACAATGGTGTTGATTAGTGGGCCTAGAAGATGATGCGCTGGGTTGTATCAATGCTTACTATCATAATAATAATAGATAAGGGGTGCCTAATAGATTGATCGCGATCGACTGGCCGATCGCTAAGGCAACATGAGTCGATTGCGGAGCCCTGCCTTCTTTTTCACGGTTTTCCTTCTCTTTTTACCCCTCCTGACCGATGTAATCTGACCAGCCAAACTCTCGATCAGTCCGCCTCTTTGGAGAACGCCGGTCAATGAGAATGCTGGTAGGGCAGGGTTAGAAGGTTGTCGGGAGATTCTGGAGCTTTTCGCGCCATACTACCCAAGGCAGAAAAGGTGCGCAGGTGCTTGGGTGACTGGGCTATGGAGCGCTTTCAGCTCTGGGCCGTTTGTTGCCCGCAGAAACTGCCACTTCACCTGTTGCGGTAAGGTCAGGAAGAGTTACTTCAGGACATAGTGCGAGTCCCTTTCATAGAGACAAATTGGATATCAGAGGGCTGGATTAGAACCTGCATACCAGCCCTGTTTCATGCTGTTATGCAAGGTAAACAATATATATCCACTGACAGGAGGGATCCCTCTTCCCCCCCCTCCCCTGAAGATCACTGGCAGGAAGGAAGCCCAGTCCCTCCTGCTGGAACCCTCCCTGAAGACATACCCCTCCCCCTTCCCAAGCCCACCAGGACCCCACCAGTACCTATTTTTTGTCGGTTGGCCAGAGGGATGCTTACTTCTGGCTGGCAGGGCTGCCTTCACAGAATGGCATGCTTTCCCCTTCCCTTTCCACCTTCACAGAATGGCAGGCTTTCCCCTTCCCTGGGATGCACCGGGGAAGGGCCTAACGTCCTGGTTGGCCCATGCGCCTAAGGCACCTCCCATAGAAGGAGCCCTAAGTGCCTGGGCCAACCAGAATGTTAGGGCTCACTCCCAATGCATTCTGGGATGCACTGGGCGTGGTCTAAGATTCTGATTGGTCAGATCCCTTAGGCCACAGCTTAGACAGTAACTTCAGTAAATGGGAAATAAGGCCAAATTGGGGCAGATTTATACAATCTGTGCCCTGATTATAGCTAGACAGATTTACAGGGGTTGGAGTGGGCTTTGACTACAACTTCAGTTGTTGTGTAGTGTGTCCAGTGCTGAGGAGACTTCTTACTGCCTGTCCCCTGAAAATGGCAAGATCAAGAACATACAGTATATGTTGTTTTGCATCATATGCTATGACTTTATCTTAAGTAGACTTGCTTGATTGTACAGGTCTTTATCTGCCATCATCTACTATGGCAGATAATCATGGAGATTATCTTTAGTAACAGAAGGAACATCTACTTGTACACACAATTGTATACTTAGCATGTAAAGTTGCATTCGCAAATTGTGGAATACTGTCAGATATTCAGGTAACTTACCTTGATAATTAGTTCCTAATTGGTGTTAATGACCAATTGGCCATAGTTAGTATTAATTGGCACTACACTTCTCCCTCTGGATTCGCGGGGGATGGGGCAGAGCCGGACCGCGAATGGCGAAAAACCACGAATATCCGGCTCTGACCCATCCCTGCCTACCTTCCGCCTTCCTGGCCTTACCTGGTGGTCTAGCGGGCTTTCGGGGCAGGAGCAATCTTCCTACACTCCTGCCCCATGCAGAACACCATTAGGAAATGGCTGCTGTGAGTTCCCCTAGTCTCTCGAGACTACAACGGAAACTCCCTACAGTTATTTCCTAATGGCGATCTGCACAGGGCAGGAGCGTGGTAAGATCGCTCCTGCCCCGAAAGCCCGCTAGACCACCAGGTAAGGCCAGGATGCCGGGGGGAAGACTTAATGGTGGGGTGTTTTTTCTTTTTTCCTCCTCCCCAAAAAATCACGGATATGTGAAATCGCGATTGCCGAAATGCGAATGGGGAGGGGGAAGTGTAGTCAGTTATGCATAACTTCTTAGGATTCTGCAAATTATATAGCATAAGATTACAAGGGAGCATAGAATTGGGAAGGCATAGGTGGGTCAAAGGCATGCCTAGCACACATGCTAGTTATAGAATACTAACAGTTATGTTCCTAATTATCCACAGTTAGGTGGTTGTGCTTAAAGTTAGGCACATAATGGTGGACTTATGCTAGTATTCTATAATGGTAGTTACATATGCAACTGCTGTGTTAGAATTCATGCTTAGTGCACTTCATCCAGGGCCTATCTTCAGGCTACCTTTGGAGAAATTACTTCATATATAGTTATAGGTTTGTTTATGTTTTATTGGTGTCAGGTCAAAAGCGCGCCGGGACAAAGGCGCGCGCAGACAATTGAGCGCAGCGCGGAGGCGCACGCCGCAGAAAATTGCTGTTTTTACGGCTCCGACGGGGGGGCGTGGGGGAACCCCCCCACTTTACTTAATAGAGATCGCGCCGCGTTCTGGGGGCGTTGTGGGGGGTGGGGGGGTTGTAACCCCCCACATTTTACTGAAAACTTCACTTTTTCCCTGTTTTTAGGGAAAAAGTTCAGTTTACAGTAAAATGTGGAGGGTTACAACCCCCCAAACCCCCCACAACGCCGGCGCGATCTCTATTAAGTAAACTGGGGGGGCTCCCAACAAAACCCCCTGTCGGAGCCCCTAAAAACTGTAATTTTCTTCGGCGCGCGCCTCCGTCTTGCGCTCAGTTGTCGGCGCGCGCCTTTGTCTTTCGCCGAGTTGTCTATGAACCGTTTTATTAGCATTTTTTATACCGCATCAGCATTTTACAGACCTAAGCGGTTTACATTATAATACAAATAATATATGAAAGGAACTCTATTAGAGATAGGAAAGCACTAGATAGAGAAAAAATAAATTAATTAAAAAATAGTCAGTGTGCTGATATGTGAAACTGCTACTTAACATCACCTTCTTTTTTTTAACTTTTTTTTACCTTTGCATTTGTAGGTGTTATCCAGGGAGGAGCCCTTTTAAGTATTTGCACTCAAATTATGACAACTGTCGACCAAGAGCAAAACAAAGTCCTTTGGATTCCAGCTGGCCCTCTATAGCTCTTTGTGGGGAGGTAGTCAAAATTGTCACAGAGCCATCCATCAAGTTGTGTATATGTGTGTGTCACACCTATATATGTATATCTATCTAAAAGAAGATCATGAAGGGGTGTAATACACTGAAAAAAGTATATCCCTTTCTATCCATAAAGCATATGGGAAGGGGTTGATCACAGAAGTTGCTCATCTTAATTTTTACTTGTTTACATAAGGTAGGATGTGGTACCATATAAATGTGTTTTATAAAAACAAATGAATGAAGCAATGCTGCAGTCATATGTTTAGAATCATAAGTTTACAAAAAACTCTGCAATTTTTTCCATGTGTTGGTTGTCCATGTTTACTTGAATGTTTCTTAATTTTTTTTATATATATATATTTTCTCCTTTTCTTTATTTTAATTTCTACAATGGAGGCAATCCTTCGGGAAGAAAGATTTTGAAGATGCTGTCTATGAATGGCTGATATTCTGGGAAAACCAAAAATAGAGTGAACAAGAAAAATACAATAGATACAGAAATATCTTCTATTACTCTAGATATAATGAAATCATGTCTCCAAAGATTTTTTGAAAAGGATCTCAGTGCAGTAGGAGCTTCTCTAAACTTGGAATTTCCAATCCAACAATCGTTTACAAACATTTATTTCCTGAGAGTTGAACAATAATGTTTTGAAAAAAATCTCAGATAAGTTGACATTAAGGGATAACACTGTCTTTGACATTTCAGTTTAGGGCTCCTTTTACAAAGGTGCGTTAGGGCCTTAACGCGCAGAATAGCGCGTGATAAAATGCCCCGCGGGCTAGGTGCTACCACCTCTTGAGCAGGCGGTAGTTTTTCGGGTAGCGCATGCTATAGCTAATCCAGTGCGTGCGCTAAAAATGCTAGTGCACCTTTGTAAAAGGTACTGATGATTTTGTAGTGTTTTTTTAGGACCCATCATATTGATTGATTGATTGAAGATTCCAAGTTTACTGAAGCTCCTATTGCACTGAGGTACTTTTCAAAGCTGCTTTTTTTTTTTTTTTTTAATTTGAGACATGATTTTATTATTACTGGAATAATAGGAAAAGATATTTGTGTAGCTATCTATTGGTATTCTGGGGAGTCGTGCTCCCTTGAACATCCCACTGCCTGTAGGGAAGAGCCTTTTTCATATGATTCCAGGGTGTAATCACTGAGGACTGGACAAGTGCAAATTTCTGGGGCAGAGCAGAGCCAAGGCTCTTAGGGTCTGGATGACTGGATGCAGGTCATGACTTATGAGTAAGCTAAGTCAGATTGCATTCGAATGTACTCCTAGCTTTGTATATCTAGGCTGACAAAGGTGAGTTTCTGTGTACTATTTTGCCTGAAATTAAAAATAAAAATTTAGGGCGGAATTCATCAACGGGTACTACTGCATTAGCATGCACTAAATGCTAAAGACGCATATTTTATTCCTTTGGGCTTCTTTAGCATTTAGCATACATTAATTGTTAGCACATGTTAACACGGTAGTGCCTTTTGATAAATTCCGCCCTTAGTCATCCATGGTATAAAGGGGCCCTTGTACAAAGATACAGTAGAATATTGCCTTAGCGTGCCTTTATGCGGTCTTTCCTATGTGCTAAGGCCATTTTTATCGTGGCTGTAAGACGATTGATTTTCTGTCTTTTGTACGTATTAATGGCTATATGCTAATTAGCACATGGCCTTTTTCTTTTGGGGGGGTAATTGCTGTGTGAGCACTCTCCGCCTCTTATTTTGTAGGCTCATGTGGTTTGCATAACACTAAACAGCACACAGTAATATAAATGCACTTACTGACATTCCCCCTGAAAAAATAGAAATAGTTTTAGCACATGGTTAGCGCATGCACATACAGTTGGAAGTTACAGCAGGATACCTGAGCACATCCTGTGGTTCTCCATTTTTAACTGCAAATTATTGCTTGATTCAGCCTAGTAAAAGAATCCCAAATTTTGGTTATTTTTCTTTTGAACTGCACCTTCTATTTTTACAATTATTTTAGTGTGTTTTTTAACAAAAAAGTCCATTTTTGATCTGTGCGATTCAGGTGGCTAGTGTTTACTCCTGCTTGGCTCTTGTCTGCCTTGCCATCCGAAAGGTTCAGAGCTCATGCTTCTCCAGATTTTGCCAAACCTTAGTTATCACTTAACCAATCTATGGAATTTGTGATTGGTACATGTGGGTGTGGATCAGCAATCTTTTGTATGCACTTCAGACCACTGATCCCTAACGTGCTCTAACAACACTTTTTTTCTGCATGGATCTTACATCTAATCTATTTGAAATAATGTGTTTGTTTTGAGTAATGTGCTTGTTGGGTCTTAGTTGAAATATTACAAAGGAGCATACAATTAGAGCGAGGCCTAACATGCATGTTTTGTTGCTTTTAGATACCTGTAATATATTTTCAAATCTTATATTGGAGAGTAGTTTTGCAGGGTATGTCTTACATTTTTGTATGTATTTTTATGTGTAGCAGTCACATAGATTTGTGTAATTTAATTTGAGAATATTCACGGTTTAGACATCATTGAAAAGCCTTTAAGGAGAAGCCTAAAGGCACTGTGGTGGTATTTTATTGGGTACAATAGTATTTTGTGCCAATCTCTGTTCTGTTCATTCCTTTGCAGCTGCAATTTTTTTTCCTTTTGCACTTTGGTAAGACTGCATGCTCCTCAACAGAGAACTGCATTTAATGTTTCATTCAGGAGCTCTCATCCCTTCTGCGAAGACACTTGCTGTTTCATGGCAGTTATATTAACTAACTGTTTTATTCTGAACCAAATATGAAAAGGTTTTTGGTGACTATTCAAAAATATATTACTTTATATTCTTGCTACCTTTGTATGTGCATCACTTGTTTACCTCTTTCCATAAAATACTAGGACTAGGGGGCTACGAAAAAGCTATTAAGTAGTAGATTTAAAATAAACCAGAGAAAATATTTCTTCACACAACGTATAATTAAACTCATTGTTGGAGAATGTGGTGAAATCAGTTAGCTTAGCGGGGTTTAAAAAAGGTTTGAATAATTTCCCTAAAAGAGAAGTCCATAGGCCATTATTGAGATGGCTTGGGGAAATCCACTACTTATTCCTAGGATAAGCATCATAAAATCTGTTTTACTATTTGGTATCTAGCTAGGTACTTGGGACCTGGGTTGGCCACTTTTGGAAACAGGATACTGGACTTGATGGACCTTTGATCTGTCCCAGTATGGCACTTCTTATGTTCTTATGTAAATTCATTCAGTGCCTGTCTCAATGACCAAGCTAAATTTGTTCAAACCATGGCAACATATAGAAAAAATGTATAAGGAATTTCTAAACAATGAGATTATTCTACGTATAAGCTTCAATTGCAAAAATTTACAGATTCTTTTGTATCTCTAAATGGACCTTCTGAGGTAATGTAGAACTGATTGAGCAGATTCCTGCTAACAGAGGAGCAGTATGGTGATTTTGCCTGCTCTTTCTTTTCAATTCAATTAATCAGAAATATTTTTTGTGTCTTCTTTGAAACAGCGTGTTCTGCAGAAGTAGTGACTGCTTCTTGAACATTATATCATATTTATGGGTATACTACTTGTTTTTTTGAGCATCACTTAAATAAAACCATAATAAATCCTTGTTAGTAAGTCACTTGGCCGAAGGCATGGAAAGCATTTTTTTCATCCATGGGATTTCATATCTATTTTTGTTTGATTTTCTACATGACATCTAATTCTTATCAGGAGTCCTCAAATCCAGGCCTCAAGGTCCAACAGCCAGCCTGGTTTTCAGGATTTCTACAGTAAATATGTACGAGATCTATTTGCATTCACATCTTCCATTGCATGTAAATAGATCTCATTGTGCAAATCCTGAAAACCAGGCTGGGTAGACATCAAAGACTGGATTTGAAGACCTCTGCTTTAAACGATCAGGTTATATTCCCTGTTTTCTGATTTTGTTTTATTTTACACACGAATTTCTAATTGTCTCCATTCCACACACATCCTTGCTGTTCAACATGAAAGAGCTTAGCAAAGTTAAAATACAATTAAGAAGGAGGGAGAAAACACATTCCCCCCTGTTTTACTAAGGTGCGCTAACCAAATTAGCACACGCTGAATGCTAACGCATCCATAGATTAACATGCACGCATTAGCATTTAGCGTGTGCTAATCGGTTAGCGCACCTTAGTAAAACAGGGCCATAGTCACTGACAAGTAGTGTCATTGAATATTTGCAGCTACACAAAAAACCAAGACCCTGTAGCCATTCCAAGTTGCTTTTAGTTTATTAAAACTCATGGCCAGCACTGGAAAGCACACTTTTATCTGTGGCAATGTTGTAAGCCAAGGATGTTATGGTGAAGTTTTACTGTTATAATATACGACTGTTCCTAACATTTCATTTCCTAGCAAGAAGTAATGTAAAAACTACTTAACTTTGTATTTTTATTTGCTTTTTTTCCAATTGAAAAGGGATTCATATTGCACAGATTTTAAATATAAACTGATCATCCTTGTGTTACAGTTTAAAAGAAATTGTTGTTTTTAGTTCACAATACTAAAAATGAAGTCTATGTATTGATGAAATATTAGTCCAAATACTTTCTATGTTGTTAGCAGTTTTTTATTATGAAATAGAAATCCGCATTGAAGCAGAGGTGAAAGCTGGACTCTTAGGGTACGGTATGAAACAGACAGGTACTGTGTTCTGACTGGGATTTTCTGTATTAGAAAATACATAACTTTGTATCAAATTTTTTAAAAATTGTTAACTATGATAAAATAAAAGCCAGTTTCTGCAATGCTGATTTGTTGAACTCTTTTATTATGTTCTGAAATGACCTTTGTGATCTAAACCTGACTTTCTGAAGTGTATCCTAGAAAAGGGTGCAGGAGGAGACATATGTCTGAGCACTCTGTGTATTTCTGAACAAATAAGACTGAGCTGATCCTGTTGTAATGTTATCTACTAATACTGCCTTGTGTGGCTTAGTCCATGATGTGTTAGGAAGGGTAAATATGTAGCCTCTTACTTCCTAAGAAAGAAGGCTATAGGTATAAACATTTCAAATTGGTTGGGGGTGGTAAACACAATACAAATTACTCATTACTGGACACAGTGAAGGAGCTTGCTCAATATTTGAAGGTACTTGGCCCCTGCTGGCACCCACAAAGCTAGATCTATGACCAAAACTGCAAAACCTAAGAGTTCCTGTCTTGGGGGGGAAAAGGTGCCTACAAACTTTGGCATCCACATCCCTGGTTAAAGAAAGTGATTATGGTACTAAAACTGTAGTGGTCAACCTAGAAGACATTCAAGAAACAAAAAAAATCCTGAGACCATTCCTAGGAGAAATAGAAGAGGAACATTTTGTCATTTTGGAGATAGAGAGGATAAACGGAACTGTTGCAGCACCTCTTTGTTGTTCTGACATATTACTGCAAATCAGTTTTACTTACTTTTCAAATTTTAAAGTATGCATTTCCTAGTGTCAGGTGCTGCAGACCCATATAACATGAGGAAAATAAATATTCTCTCTCTTACATTTTATTGGAGGATACATAGAACTTCAGTAATATTAGTTAACTAGTCTTTAAGCCCGTTATCTTAACGGGTGCTAGAATAGATGTCTGTCTTTCTTTTTCTTTCCTTGGCTGCTTTCTGTCTGTCTGTTTTTCTTTCTGTCTCTTTCTGTCCTTGGCCACTGTCTGTCTTTCTGTCTCTCTCTCTCTCTCCTCAGCTGTCCACCACCACCCCTTGTCTGCTCCCCCTGTCCCAGCAGTAGCACTTGAAAGGGGATAGATTCCATATGAACATAAGGAAGTTTTTCTTCACCCAGAGAGTGGTAGAAAACTGGAACGCTCTTCCGGAGTCTGTCTTGAATCCCTGGAGGGTGTTTTCCCCTATGACAAAGTTAGACAAGTTCCTGCTGAACAAGAACATACGCAGGTAGGGCTAGACTCATTTAGGGTGCTGGTCTATGACCAGAAGACTGCCACGTGAGTGGACTGCTGGGCACGATAGACCACTGGTCTCACCCAGCAGCGGCAATTCTTATGTTTTTATGTTTCTGTCTCTCCTTGGCTGCTGTCTGTCTGTCTTTGTTTCATTCTTTGTGTGTCTCTCTCTCTCTCTCTCTCCTTGGCCTCTGTGTCTGTCTTTCTTTCTGTCTCTCTCCTTGGCCGCTGTCTCATTTTTTCTTTCTTGCTCTCTCTCCTTGGCCACTGTTGTCTGTCTTTCTTTCTGTCTCCTTGGCCACTGTTGTCTGTCTTTCTTTCTGTCTCCTTGGCCACTGTTGTCTGTCTTTCTTTCTGTCTCCTTGGCCACTGTTGTCTGTCTTTCTTTCTGTCTCCTTGGCTACTGTTGTCTGTCTTTCTTTCTGTCTCTCTCCTTGGCCGCTGTCTGTCTTTCTTTCTGTCTCTCTCCTTGGCCGCTGTCTGTCTTTCTTTCTGTCTTTCTCCTTGGCCGCTGTCTGTCTCTCTTTGCACCATGCCTGCCTGTCTTTCTTTCTGTGTGTCTGTCATTAGTTTTCCCTCCTAAGTAGGCTGAAGAACTTCTTTGCCAGCTAGCCAATAAGCTGCAGTGTCAGAAATATCTGGCCAGGAGCACTTACGACACTTCTGATATTGCATCCAGACTCTCTGTAATGGTTGTAGGGATGCGCATACTCTCATGGCTGTGTGTTTCTGACTTGGAACCAGCAGTTCAGGAGACGCTAGTAGACATATCCTGCTATGGAGATAATCTTTTGGGGGACAAAGTAGAAGAGGTTTATTAAGAAGCATATGGATACCATCCATTCCCTGTCTCAGCAGCCTGCATCTAGGATGTTTTTGGGTAGGCAAAGAAGGTGGTCCTATAACTCCCAAAGGCATAGGTATTTGCCTCCTTCCCACTCTGCTCAGCATTCCCAGCCTTAGCATTCCTGGCCCTGTCAGTAGTAGTCCTTGCCAGCTCACCAGTTAAACATGGAGTGAGCTTTGACTGGCTCTAGGAGAGCATAGCTGCAGTCCAAGTAACCATCCAAAATGGCCTACTGTGGAGGGGAGGGGCTGAATGTTTTCCATCAAAGGTAGTCCCTTGAAACCTCCGACTAGAGGGTTCTTCAAATACTCCATCTCAGTTATACCCCAAATTGTTATTGAAGACCTTCAAATTACCCACCGAGAGCATTATACCTCTGCTCTCAATATAAGCAAATACTGGTTAAAGAAATCTCTGCCCTTTTACAGTCCAGTGTGGTTGAACCTGTGCCATCAGGGGGGAAAAAGGAAAGGGATTTTACTCAATGTACTTTCTTGTGACCAAGAAAATAGAGGGATTTTCTCCCATCCTAGACCTAAGCTCCCTGAACAAAGAAAAGTTCAGAATGTTTTCCTTGGACACCCTCCTTCCCATGATTCAGGAGAAAGAATGACTGTTCTCTGGACTTTAAGGATGTCTATACCTCATATTTCGATACTTCCCGGTCACAGGAAGTATCTCAAATTTTGAATAGGGATATGCCAATACCAGTACTGCATTCTGCCTTTTGACCTCATGTCGACTCCCAGGGTATTGACTAAATGTCTAGTGGTGGTAGAAGCATTTCTAAGCAGATTGGGAGTGTATGTGTTTCCCCAAAATACTAAGTTTATGTCCTATTAGAAACCCACCGAGACACTACAAGGTACACTCACTGCACTCATACACAGCAAAAAAAGAGGAGAAAAGGCCTCAATTCAGCTTCATATGGCAAAAAACTCCACGTAAAGACCACAAAAAAGTGAGGTCTGAATTATATCAGTCAAATCAGCAGTGAGAAACACAATAGTAGCCCTCATATGAACCACCTAAAAAACTTCAGCACGACAAATTTTAAAACATCCAAAAGTGTGAGCACAGCATACAGCACATATTATAGTCTCAAACTCAGTCAATGGCAAACAGAATAAACAAAACCACTTAGCTGCAGACGGTATTCAAGCTGTCTTCCATGCACCCTGACGGTGCTAGCCTGCTCGACTCCGCAGCCACTCCTGCCCGACGGGGAAATCTCCGTTTCGCTGAGCTGTGTCAGGGAAACTATTTCAGCCTACTCCACCAGCAACCGTTGAGGCTTTCCAAGTGCTCAAAATGCACACATCAAAATTTGTAGAAGCTCAGGTGTATGTGTTTCCCTATCTGGATAATTGGCTGGTCAAGAGCATAACTCAGGAAGGGGCTTCAGAATTCATGCATAGAACTATTCAGGTGCTGGAGCTACTAGGGTCTGTGATTAAACTACCCCAAATTCCACCTACTTCCTGTTCAGCAACTGGAGTGAGTCTAATTTGAAGGATTTGAGATATCTGTGTTTTGTGTCTTGGGAATAGGGGTGAGGGCAATATGACTCATTTGAGGTGGTAGTTGGCCATGCTGTAGTAGGTTATTTAGGAGTTTGATCAGCCAGGATATGTTGTGATCTGGGGCGTCTGCTAATAAACGAGTAGGGCATTTGTTAAGGATGTTGCTGCGAGTGGATAGGGATGTTTGGGGGGGGGGGGGTTGTTTTTTATTTTAGCTGGGAGGCTGTGTCAGATGATGATAGAAGCTTGAAAGTGTTCTAAATTTGTTCAGCCATACAGGGATCTTTTGTCCTTGGGTGTAGTATGTATTCTAGTGTTATAACATAGAAACATAGAATATGACGGCAGAAAAGGGCTATAGCCCATCAAGTCTGCCCACTCTAATGACCCACCCCCCTGACTTTACTCCCTTAGAGATCCCACGTGAATGTCCCATTTTCTCTTAAAATCTGACACGCTGCTGGCCTTAATCACCTGTAGAGGTAGACTGTTCCAATGATCGACCACCCTTTCTGTGAAGATGTATTTCCTGGAATCACCTCAAAATTTCCCTCCCCTGATTTTCAGCGGATGCCCTCTGGTGGTCGAATGACCTATAGGACAGAAGATATCATCTTCCACCTCGATACGGCCCGTGACATATTTGAACGTCTCAATCATGTCCCCCCTCTCTCTTCGTTCCTCTAGTGAGTACAGCTGCAATTTATTTAGCCTTTCTTCATACGTGAGATCCCTGAGCCCCGAGACCATCCTGGTGGCCATTCGCTGAACCGACTCAATTCGCCGCACATCTTTCCGGTAGTGTGGCCTCCAGAATTGAACACAATACTCCAAATGAGGTCTCACCATGGATCTGTACAGTGGCATTATCACTTCAGGTCTCCTGCTGACAAAACCCCTACAGATACAACCCATCATTTGCTTTGCCTTGGAAGAAGCCTTTTCCACTTGATTGGCAGCCTTCATGTCATCACTAATGATCACCCCTAAATCACGTTCCGCCGTGGTCCTAGCCAAGGTCTCACCATTTAGTGTGTAAGTTCTGCATGGATTTCCCTTACCCAGGTGCATTACTTTACACTTTTTAGCATTAAAGCATAGCTGCCAAGTCGATGACCACTGTTCCAGTAGTAGTAGGTCCTGCAAAATGCTTTTGCCTACTATGTTGCATAGTTTGGCGTCGTCAGCAAACAAAGATACTTTTCCTCTAAGCCCTTGGGTCATATCACCTATGAATAAGTTGAATAGAATCGGGCCCAAGACCGAGCCCTGTGGTACTCCACTGGTCACGTCTGATGTTTTGGAGGGGTACCATTAACCACTACCTTTTGAAGTCTACCGTGTAGCCAGTCCCTAACCCATGCAGTTAGTGTGTCCCCTAATCCCAGCGATTTCAGCTTGTTCAATAATCTGCGGTGTGGGACGCTATCAAAAGCTTTGCTGAAGTCCAAATATATCACGTCCAGAGACTCCCCGGCATCCAGTTGTCTAGTTACCCAGTCAAAGAAGCCAATCAGATTAGATTGGCAGGACCTGCCCTTGGTAAATCCGTGTTGGTGGGGATCACGTAGGTTTTCTTCGTCCAGGATTGTGTCAAGTTTCTGCTTGATCAGTGTTTCCATAAGCTTGCTCACTATGGATGTGAGACTCACTGGTCTGTAATTTGCCGTCTCTGTCCTGCAGCCTTTTTTGTGAAGTGGAATAACGTTGGCTGTTTTCCAGTCCAAGGGAACTCTTCCGTTACGTAGGGAAAGATTGAAGAGTACGGCTAACGGTTCTGCCAGGACTTGGCTCAACTCTCTGAGGACCCTGGGGTGTATGTTGTCTGGTCCCATGGCTTTGTTTACTTGGAGTCTTGAAAGTTCGCAGTAGACGCTGCTGGGCGTAAACTCGAAATCTTGAAACGGGTCTTTCTGGTTGTCTCTTGTCCATAACTGCGGACTGGCACCCGGCGCTTCACAGGTGAAGACTGAGCAGAAGTATTCGTTTAGTAGTTCTGCCTTGGCAGAATCCGATTCTGCATAGTTTCCGTCCGATTTCCTAAGGCGTTCTATCCCATCTTTGTTTCTTTTCCTGTCACTAATATACCTGAAGAAGGATTTATCCCGTTTCTTAATGTTCCGTGCTAGATCTTCTTCTGTTCGGAGTTTGGCCTCTCTGACTGCCTTTTTGACTGCTCTAGATCTGACCAGATAGTCTTCTTTCGCCCGCTTTCCAAAATGTTTGTAGGCAATAAATGCTTCTTTTTTCTCTTTGATGAGGTTTGAAATTTCTGAGCTGAACCACTGGGGTCTTTTGCTTCTCCTGCGCTTGCTAACTGTTTATATGTAGCGGTTTGTAGCTTCGTGTAAGGTGACTTTCAGAGTTGACCACATAGTCTCCACATTGTCAGTTTCTGCTTGGTTATACAGCTCCCGATGGACATAATCTCCCATGAGGTCGAAGTCTGTGCCTCTAAAGTTGAGGACCCTCGTCGCTGTGTTTGATCTAGAGAATCCTTTCTTGAGGTTGAGCCATACCATGTTATGGTCGCTGGAGGCCAGCTTATCTCCTACTGAAACCTCCGAAACGCTGTCTCCATTGGTGAGTACCAGGTCCAGTATTGCGTGGTCCCTGGTGGGCTCCAATACCATTTGTTTGAGTCGTGCACCCTTTATGGAGGTTAATATTCTTTTGCTGCCACAGGTAGTCGCAGAGAGTGTGTTCCAATCAGCATCGGGCATGTTGAAGTCACCTAGCAGAACTGTGTCCCCACGCAAAGTGATGTTCTCTATATCTTCGATCAGTTCTATATCTTTGTCTTCCTGTTGTCTTGGAGGTCTATATACCACACCAATGTATAGGCATTTTTCATTTCCTCTGGCCAGGTTCACCTAGAGGGATTCCCCGGTGTATCTAACATCTGTGATTCTGGTAGTTTTGATGTTTTCCTTAGTATATAGTGCGACCCCTCCTCCTAACTTGCCCTCTCTTGTCACGACAATGTAGGTTATAGCCTGGTATAACCATATCCCACCCATGCGAGTTTGTGAACCAGGTCTCGGATATCGCTACCACGTCTAGGTCAGCGTTCATTATCTCAGTCTCCAATTCCAGAATTTTGTTGCCCAAGCTGTGTGCATTGACATACATTGCCCTCCATACCTGAGAAGAGTCTCAGTTTGTATATTTTTGATCTTGTTTAAGAAATCAACTAGTATTTGGGCATTTGACTGGGAATTAATGTCAGATAGACCTAATTTTGGAGGTGCAGTCATGTTGCGCATTAGGTTGAAATAGCTTTTCGATATAAAAAAATTTTGTAAAAAATTTTGTGAGTGTATGGGTGGGTGTTTGGCTTCAGCAGTATTGAATTTGTATTTATTGACTGCTACCCTCCAGGCTGTTTTATGTTCTGGTAGGTTGCTTTTTTTGCCATTGCCTCAAGTCTTCTGCAAGATTATTTTTCAGATATTAGGTTTTCGGTAAACCAAGGCGAAGGTTTGGTAGTTCTTGTATTGCAGTGACATAGTGGGGCTATTTCATCCAGTGTTTGTTCAATTGTGTTTCATTTAGTAAGCATTGTAATAGGATTGTTTGAAGATATGTTTAATAATTCAGAGGCTTTATTCTAGAATTGGTTTGTGTTTATCCTACCTCTTAGTGTTTTTTTTATTGGTATCCTTAGTGGATGCACTTCCCATGTACCGGGAGACTATTCCATGCATCTACCGCCCTTTCTGTAAAAAAATATATTTCCTTAGATTACTCCTGAGTATATCACCTCTTAACTTCATTAAGACGATTGAGATGATTGTGGAATGGGGATAGAGGCAGTCTATCACTTCCACTAGGAACAGGTAACCACATGGAGCACCAAGCAGCAAGTGCAGAATTTAAAGTGTGCAGTAAACTTAAAATTATAGAAAAGCGAACTCAAAAATATATACTACATATACATGCCTTCCTCTTTGTTTTTCTTTATTGTGTGCCTTTTCATTTTTGTACTGTGTGCACTATAAAAAATAGCAAGCACTAACCCTTTTAGTGCACACTAAAGTGCAATGATATGAAAAGCAAACAAAATGAGTGAAGAGAACTGGAATAGAATGAGTTTTTTATGCCTGCAAATCCATATGCTAGGGAATTCTTTATACAATGCTTTAAAATTATGAGGGGGTTCTGAAAAGTTGAAATCTTAAACAATGCCCCAAATCTGCTAAATGTGAGCAAGTAAACTATATTACAGATATCTCAAAAGTAGTATGCTCAATGAAAATATATGACATCATACCATCAAGTTTACTTAATGGTGTTTTTCACAGCTTGAGGAAGCCTCTATGCAGTTCAATTGGCACAGATCTTGAAGAAGTCTAACTGGCGAAACGGGTTCCCATCGGCTTATTAATTGCCAAGTGGGGAGAGCAGAGCTACCAACAATGTCTTTGAGATAAGTGATTTTTTTGAAGTATATTTAGTTATACTGAAGTTGTAGCTTGCTTTGGAAAAGCACATATAGGCATGCTACAGTAGCCAAGGCTAGTGCTGCCCGATTCACGATTCAAATTGATTCACCGATTCATTTCGGGTAAATTGGTTTGAATCGATTCAAAAACAAAAAATATTGGCCTCCTGATTCGGCAACTGACCCTACCCCCTCTTCCCCTAAAGCAGGATCGGCAGCACTGCCTCTTGCTGGCCAGCCACTGCTGCTCCTGCTTTAGAGGGTGAGTGGGGAGTGTCAGTCAGGAAGTGCTTGTGTCTGGCTTCCCCCTGGCCTCCCGGCATCAATTTACTTAATTTCAGCAGCCTGCATAAGATCACTAGTGCTGACGTCAGAGGAGGGGCGGGACTGCAGCAGAGAGAAGGTAGCTCGGAAAACCTATGGCAGCTTGCAAAGATCGCTAGCACTAGCAATCTTATGCAGGCTGCTGAAATTAGGTAAATTGATGCCGGGAGGCCAGGGGGAACACGCAGGCCTTCCGGGGGGTGCAATCCTTTGGGGGGGGGGTTGTACAGGCCTTCAGGGGGGTGCAAGCCTTCAGGGGGGACAAACCTTCAGGGGGAAGGGGCCCTGGTGTAGAAGTACTGGAGGGAGGGAGGGAAGGGGGGTTCAAAGAGACATACATATGCCGGACTTTGGGGGAAGAAATAATGGGTACTAAAATAGAGGAGAGGGAGAGAGTGATGGACAATGGGATTAGGGAGGGAAGGAACAGAAAGGGAGAGAAGTTGGACACAAGGGATGGTATGGAGGGGGATAGAGATACTGGAGGGGTAGTTGGGAAAAGAAAGGGGGGAGATCGTGGACCCTAGGGTGGTGGGAAGAAGGGAGAGATGCTGGATGAAAGGTGTAGTTAAGAAAAGGTGGATCTGTGGATGGAGACGAAAAAAACGGAAAGATGCTAGAGCTCCGGGGAGGAAGGAAAACAGAAGGGAGGACAGAGATAGAAGATTGATGGTTAGCACAGAGAAAAACAGAGACCCCTGGCAAGCAAGTTATCAGAAAGAAAACCAGAGCCTGGGACCAAACAAGATTTGAAATATTGACCAGACAAAAGGTAGAAAAATGATTTTACTTTTCTGTTTTGTGATTACAATATGTCAGATTTGAAACGTGTATCTGCCAGAGCTGGTGTTAGACCGCAAATGTGTAGCTAGGATTTAACAGAGAAAAAAGTATTTTTTTGTTTGAAGGCAAAGGGGGTGTAAGAGGCCTATAAAATAAACCCACCAGGATGTTTAAAAAAAACACCCAATTGGGCAGGAAAATCGAAATTTGAAAAAATCGATTCAATAGTTCTGAATCGAATCTAAGTATTTTTTTCCTGATCGGGCGAGCACTAGCCAAGGTATTTTGAAAGTGATTCCTTACTAGGTTGAATTTAATTTTTTGTCAGGATCGCTGTTTCTGCTTAATACTCCCCCACAGTGCTTTTCATTATATTTGAATACCACTGTGATAAAAAATTTGTGTTTTTTTTTCAGTCAAAGGACGACATAAAGATTATGGGCTCCTTTTAGGAAGGTGCACTAGCGTTTTTAGCACACGAACAAGATTAGTGCACGCTAGCCGAAAAACTACTGCTTGCTTAAAACGAGATGGTAGCAGCTAGCACGTGTGGCATTGTAGCGCATTCTAAAACCGCTAGCGCACCTTTGTAAAAGGAGCCCTAAACATTTTATATGAAAAATTAAGATTTTTTTTACATCAAAACAGAAAATTAAAAATTATATGATAAAAAAGGATTTTAGGATCGATGAAAGATATAATTCCTATTGGTCAGTAGACATCTAATTAGTCTATGGTTTGGATTTCTGAGATCATTTAATCTTCTAGAAAAACACCATTAAGTAAACTTTGATAGTATGATGTCATGCATTTTCATTGTTAAATTGTACTCCACACCTCAGATCTTCTATAACTTGAAATATCCTTAAATATTCACTGCACTATGTATATCCAATTGGAGCATACATCTATCTTCTCAAGCTTCTGAAATTTCCACCCAGAACCTCAGAAAGCTGGCAGAAGAAATAAAAGAGATTGTTTATTTAAGATTTGATATACCACTCATGCATTTTACTGACCTAAGCGGTTTACAAAGTATCAAATTAAATGAAATTAGGTACTTTAGAATAACTACTCTATCTGTCCCGAAGGCTCACAATCTAGCTATGCCTTGAAAAAGCTCCGGCGAAACATGTCGAAACGGCCGCTGAGAAAGCGCGGGGAGACCTGGCCCGGGCTGCGGACGGGTAAGGAGCTGGGGCAGTGAGCCTTCCCTGCGGCTGAAATGGAGCCTGGCTACCCTCTGTGACAGACCACAGGACTCCGAGTCCATTTCCGCTCACCTCCCTTCCCGCAGACCCGACTACCTTGGCGATGACATCATCAGAGACGCGGCAGAGCAAATCAGGGAAGTAGAAGGGCCCGAAGCAGTGTGTGGTGCACACGCTGCTTGAATCGCCAAGGGATCAGGGAACACGCGAGGCAAGTGCGCATGCGCGGCTAGCATTTTATTATTTAAGATGAGGAAAGCTATCTAACTTAATATAAATTAATGAAAATTTTGTATGAAAATTAAGAAAAGCACTTTATAAGAAGAACCAGTGAAGAATTAAGCTTAAGGCTATGAACTGTGTGAGCCTGGAGTAGTTTCTCTGAGGTTCTCGATGGAAATTTCAGAAGCTCAAGATGATAGATGTATGTTCTAATTGAATATACATAGTGCGGTGCATTTTCATTGAGCATAGTACTTTTGAGGGTTCTGAAAAGTTAGCCCAACCAGCTTCCTAAATTCTGAGCGTTATTTTGCCACTGTAGCTGAGAGTTTATTTTGCAAAGTGCTAGTCTGCAGAATCGTAATGCTATGTTTTGACATTGTTTCTGGTCATTGATTGAACCATGTCAATGAAAAGTGTGGAATTACCAAGTGTGGAACTCCAAGCGGTCATGAAATTCCTATTCCTGCAGAAGGAAACGCCAATGGAAATCCTTGAATGTATGATGCAAATATTGAGTGACAAATGCCAACTTTCATCATGGAGATTTTGAGACCGAAGATGCAGCAAGGTCTGGGAGGCCTCAAATAGTGTCAACTCCTGAAATTGTTGACCATGACTGTGTCCTGATTTTGGCAGATGGCAAAAAATCAGCAAAAACAATTGCTGAGACTCTACAGATATCCAGAGAACGTGTTGGGCTTATAATCCATGAGCTGCTGGGTATGCAGAAGCTGTCAGCCAAGTGGGTGCCCAAATATTTGAATGTTGATGAGAAATGACATTTAGTGGACATTTCACTCCACTGGCAATGTAGCAGGTGCTGAAAATTCATTATACTTCTGCAAAACCCAGTTCAGGGAAATGAATTGATCACCTAAGGTATGAACTCCTGAGTAGATGTAACAGAAACTGGTTTCATACTAAGGAAGGGAAAAGAGCTAAAACAGTTGAGTAAATAATTCTATTCTTATTTATTTATATTCTGCATTATTTTTTATAATAGATTCTAGGCAGATACAACAATTAAAAAAATATTTTGTCCAAACAAAATTATTCATTTAACAATCATTAAAAATACAAAGTTTTAACAATTTTCTATAGACATAATAAGAAACTTTTCTTAGTGCAGTTGGAAGATCTTTCCAGAGCTTTGTTCCCTAAAAACAAAAGATTTGTTCATCAAAGATTTCAAACAACCATATGAACTTATAGAATAGCCAAGCCTCAATAACTGTTTATACCAGGAGATAGCTCTATTTATTGGGAAAGTTATATATTTCATTAAACCTTTTAGTCCCATTCCCTGCAACAATTTATAAATATGTATAACCATTTAAAATGTACTCTCTTCTCAATCTTTAACCAATGTAATTGATTCAGAAGAGGAGTAACCTGCTCTATATTTTTTTGCTCTACAAATGCACAGCTGTATTTTGAAGCAATTGCAGCCTGTTTTTTAAAATTCAGTGTAACACCACAATATAAAGAATTACAGTAATCCAACTGAGGAAGTACGATATCTCTTACCACCATTTGAAAACTCTCTAAAGATAAAACAGAACGTAACTGGCGCAAAATGAAAAAAGACTCTTTGCCAGTCCATTTATTTGATTCTCAAATGTCAAACCACAATCCAAAATAATTTCCAAAACCCTAGATTTTCTTGTCGTAAGAACTTCTCCAGTACTCAGTACTACTTTCTGACCAAATAATGCCCTATCGTAATGAGAACTTTGATTTTAGAGGCTCTAGAATTTCACTTTTCAAAAACTATTTGATTTTATTCCTTTAGATAATAATTTCCTATTGGCAGCTATTGTTTTTACTACAAAATGATACATTTTATCCTAAGCACAAGATGGGATTGGTATATTTCCCTTGTGATCAATAAATCTCTCTATTTTCCAGGTAAAATTTTCAGCGAGACAGAGCTGTTAAATGAGTGCTTTGAGTGCTTGAAATTCTCACTAAAACATATTATTTATATTCCATTAACCAATTTTCTGCAGCTTAGCTTCTAAAACTGAGAGACATACCTCTCAAATGCTTTGAAAGTTATTGATATTCCTAGTAAAGTAGTAAAATCTGCTTATTTTTAGCCATTTTCAGGTAATCGTTGTAATATTTTAGGTTTGGGGGGTTCTTTTAAACATCATCTGTGAATCATATTTGATTCTGTAATACCATATAAACATGGTTAGTTATGGCGTTTCATTCATATTAGCCTGGTAACTACTGCAAAAGGAAAGTGAGGTCTCAACAACCAAATGATGATGTGGTAAAAGTTTATTATGTAATCTCAAAATCTACACATTGAGAGGACTCAACAGGGCAACATTTTTGGCAACTAAGCCTGTGCCAGGAGTCTTACAACATTCAGAATAGGCCAAATTACAATGCTATTAAACTGGAAAATGGAGTATCACCTGGAAATTACCAATTTAGTAAAAATAGAAAGCAACTGCTGCAAGCAACCCTGCATCTTTGGCTAACAGCAACAAATGTCTGCACCATATATTTTGTCTTCTCCCAAACCATCACACTTCTTTCTCTTAATGTTTTCTTCCACCTCTTGCTCTTTTATCCTGTTTTCCTCCGAGTTCTTACTTCTTTTGCAGGGTGTGATATGTTTAATAATAATAATAACGTTATTTTTCTATACTGCCTTAGTCAGACGACTTCTAGACGGTTCACATCGAAAGAAGGCTGGACATTCAGCGAATTACAAATGCATGAGGGGAATGTTACAGAAGAGAAGGGTTGAAGGGGAGTGAATGTAAGAGGGGTTGTAAGGGGAGGGGAAGTGAGAGGGGTTGGAATTGCCTGAGAGATTGCTTCGGGTTTGTAGGGGGAAAATGCATAAAGCAAAGGTCGGTCTGTTTAGGTGATGGATTTGTCAAACAGAGTGATTTTGATTGATTTTCGGAATGCGTTGTAGGTCTGTCTGGTTTTATTTATGTAGTTTCCCAGCCAGGATTGTTGTCTGTTAGCTTGGAACATGAAGGTTCTGTCAAGGAAGGATTTGGATTTGCAGCCAGTGATTTTAGGATAGGCGAAGATGTTTTTGTTTCTGGTTGTTCGTGTGGGGTTGTGTAGAGTGAAGTGTGTTGGCAGGTAGGAAGGGGCTAGGCCCCAGATTTGTTTGAAGCAGATGCACACAAATTTGAACTGTATTCGCGCTTTCCTTGATAGCCAGTGCAGTTTTTTGTAGTATGGGCTAATGTGGTCTTTTTTTCTCGGTCCGAAGATTAAGCGAACTGCAGTGTTTTGCACTAATCTCAGTTTCTTTATTGTTTTTTGTAGGATACCCAGGTAGACGATGTTGCAGTAGTCCAGGGTGGATAGGATCAGTGATTGCACCAGTAACCTGAAGGATGTTGTGTCAAAGTATTTTTTAATAGTCCTTAGCTTCCATAATGTATAAAAGCTTCACTGTTAAGTTTGTGTAGTTAGCCATGGTCAAGTGCGTGTCTAATGTGTGTTTGGAAGTAGGGTCCATAATACCTCCTTCTCTGCTCTATTCCTCTGTTCTAAACTCTTCTCCTTACTTCATCTTGCCCTGACCTGCTTTGTTCCCCCTCACATTTTTTCCCCCATTAGGTTCCCATGGGCAGAGGCTCCTACGTGCGTCCTGCACCTGAACAGAAGCCTTCTCTCTGACGTTGCAACGTCAGAGGGGAGGCTTCCAGATGAGGTGTGAGGAGCCACTGCCCATGGCTTTGTGCACTGCAGCACTGAGGAAGAGGGAGCCGGCCCAAAGATACCCTACACTGCAGGAAAAATTATATAACCCAGGGATTCAATAGATCTCTTGTGAAATTCATGTTTTTCCAGCTTGGCATATGATTTCTGCTTGCATAGGCACTCTCAATTCCTGACATACTTGATGATTGTTGATCTTATGGGTCTTCAGAGAAGTTAAAAATGTAATCTGGGCACATTGATCTATATGTAACCCTGAGATTCTAGGCAGCAGCCCTCCCTGACATCTCACTAATGAACGGCACCAGGGACCCCCCCATGCCAGCGAAAATTAGCAGGAGGGATGTCCATTCCCTCCTGCCATGTCGACCACCTCCCCATGAGAATAAATTGGCAGGAGGGATGCCCACTCCCTCCTGCCAACAGAGGCCCCCTCACTTCCCAGGTACCTCCGAACCATCATGTACCCTCCCCCTTCCCTCCAAAAAAGGCATGAGGGATGCCCCTCCTGCCACTGGATGCTCCCCCGAAACCCCACATACCTTTGTCAGAAATTGAGAGCAGGAAGGAAGCTCAGTCCCGCCTGCCCTGAGGTCTGCCAATCCAAAATGGTGGGCCTTCCTCTTCCTGGTGCATCATGTGATACATAGTGAGGGGTCTGGCTCAGATACCTAAGACCCAGGATACAGGTGGAGGAGCCTATGGCTTGATTGGCTCAGATGCCTAAGGCCCCTCGCTTGGGAGGAGCTTTAGGTGTCTGAGCCAATCAGGGCCTTAGGCCCCTCCATATGCATCATATGATGCACCGGGGAGGGGAAGGCCTGCCATTTTGGACTGGCAGGCCTTGGAACAGGAGGGACTGAGCTTCCCTCCTGCTATCGACTTCTGACATAAGGAGGGTTTTAGGGGAGCATCTTGAGGCAGGAGAGAATGAACATCCCTCCTGCCTTTCTTGGGAGGGGAAGGAAGAGGGTAGGGGATGATTCAGGAGAACCTTGTGCAGGGGTCCTCTGTTGGCAGAAGGGAGTGGGCATCCCTCCTGCTAATTTTCACTGGCATAGGGGGTTGATCCCTGGTGCCAGTTTGTCGGCGGAGATATCGGGAAGGGGCTTTTTTTCTTTAATGAGACTTATTGTGCATGTGTAACACATGCACAACATCTCTGTCTATTTTTTTTAAAAAAAAGGTTTCCTGCCTCAAACAGTTGAGTGCAGGATGCTGCCGGCTCTGTACATGTGTGAGTTGGTCTCACAGTGATTCATCGGCGGGATCAGATGGGGATTACAATGAACCTTCACTCAAATTACTTGCATGCAAACTTTTTTGTGCATCAATAGCTCTTTTGGAATCGGCCAAAAATCAGATTGAGTCTTACTGACCCTGTTTAGTACATCTAACTCTTGAGTGTGCACAGGGGATGGATAACTCCATTTGCAAATCATGCACTGAGGGATGAATACTCAAACACTTGGGTAAAATGTTATGCATTTTAATAGGTTATCTAATGAATGGGAATAAAGCTGTGGTATCAAATGAATGTGGGGATGTGAGCTGAGCAGAGCTGAGTCAGAATAACAGAAGTAGATATCTACTCCCCACAAGTTCACAACACAAGATTTACACAAATGTGGGGGATTGATGATGGATTTATGAATCATTAATAGCTATTGGACATTTCAAAAAGTGGACGCTCTTGAATTTTGATTTGGTGTGGTTCTGGTAACAGAGAACCCTCCTTACATACACAAAAGTTTGTTATTATAAAATTTTTCTAGTTCATGTCAGGTGTGAGTGCTCTATTTATTAATGGAAGGGAGAGGTTGTTTTCTCATTAAGCTTACCATTTGCATGAAGGGAATCCATGGAAGTTTAGCAAAATAATTCATGAATTTCTAATTAGAGGAAGAAGTTGATAGCATAAGGTTTATGTAAGATGAGAGGGGCCAAACCCTGTAGCCCAAATATTGTGAGATAACAAATATGAAAAGCATGGAATATTAGGGATGTATGTTCATTACCATTCATCCAGTTTATTTGAGCACCTAAAAAAAAAGTATGTACAAAATTGATTTTACAGACCTAGAACTACAAATCTATGCCATACAATCAAGGGACTTGGGAGTTCTAATCCGAGAAGATATGAAAGCTGCTAATCGGGTGGAAAAAGCTTCAGCAAAGGCCAGACAAATGCTAGGTTGCATCAGAAGGAGCTTTATCAGCCGGAAGTTATACTACCGTTATACAGATCCATGGTGAGACCTCACCTGGAGTACTGTGTCCAATTTTGGAGGACACATTATCAAAAGGATGTGAAGAGAATGGAGTCAATACAGAGAATTGCCACTAGGATGGTCTCAGGATTTAAAGACATCCCATATGAAGAACGCCTGATCAGACTGTGCTTATATTCTCTCGAGGAGCACAGAGAAAGAGGGGACATGATAGAAGCATTCAAATACATCATGGGTCACATCAAAGTGGAGGAGGAAATCTTTTTTCTAAAGAGTCCCACGGCGACGAGGGCATCCACTAAAACTTAAGGGAGGAAGATTTAACGGTGACACCAGGAAATACTTCTTCACCGAACGGGTGATTGATCGATGGAATGATCTTCCACGCCAGGTGGTCGAGGCCAGTAGCGTGCATGACTTAAAGAGTCGATGGGACAAACAGGTGGGAGTACTACAGAGTTATGCTCAAACGACAGATACTCCAGGGAAGAAGGGTTCTTGAGTAGGCAGACTAGTTGGGAGGGAGGATTCTTGTGTGGGCAGACTTGTTGGGCCGTCGGCCCTTTTCTGCCGTCATACTCTATGTTTCTGTGTAATCAATTTGTTTACTTAAATGTGCGTGGATTTAAAAAAACATAAGAAATAAAAAATTCAACTGGAAATCAAGAAATATTTTGTGGCTTTGAAAACAAGCTGTAAATGTTTGGGCCGTGCACATCCTCACAAAATAGCATTGTTTTCAATACTCTACACATACTCAGTGTGGTTCCTGAATCTGTCAGAATTAGGTGTATAAGATTTGTAATTTTATCTAATTAGGATATGTTTTTTTTTTCTGTGTGCATTTAAAGTTGAAAAACAAGTGACCCCTACTGAATTACTGCACTGTACCATTACAGTTGCCTAGACAACTCTGCTAAAATGTTCACTCTTTGAATTACTCGTTATAAGCATGAAAGACTTTCCTCTAGATATTGTTAAAGTTGAATGGAGTGCAAAATGAAGTACCAAATAAATTTCCCAGCAGTTTCTTAATGTTATTTCAGTCAGAAGAAATTATTTCTCTTCACTCTATGCTTCAATTGTACAGTATGCTCTCTCTAGTTCAATGCTTTTGTTGACCCAGTTAATGCACATGGAAAAAAAATGTTCTGCTTTGTCTGTGATGCTGTAAAATTTTGTTTGAAGGAAGAGGCTTTTAGATTTATGTAAATTTGTCATGATGGACAGTTCCTAGGCTACTATGAGATCCATTATCTCATTAATGGATTCCCTGGGGGTTACAATTTATCTTTAAAGAACACAAGAGAATATAGCTCATATTTAAAGCTTCCACAAATTAAGTTCTAGAATGAGAGCACCAGAATTATGCCTGGTGCATTGGGCCACAAAACTGTTGGTCTTTGTAATGGAATTCCTGCACTGAGAACATTTTATAGAGCTGTATTATTAAATATATAACATATCACTAGTTAAAGCATAATGTATGAATAAAGCAATATTTTAAAAAACTGAATTATATCTTTAAAAAAAATCCTAGCAAATATCAAATAAATCATCCTTTCTCAAAGGGCTTGGAGATGCATAACCCTATACTATATAAAATGCCCTAACACAAAGGAAGCAGGATGGAGAAGTATGGTAGGTGCTTTGGTGAATGGTGACCCATGAAGACCAGCACAAGAAAAAGAGTTATACAAATGTGACACTAAAACTTCATTATAAAACCCAAGATTGCCATGTTTCACCTATAGAATGTTCCTCATATACACTCTCAAAATAGGATGTTCCTCAACTCTTGGCAAATGCTTTTAATGTTTAAAAGTATTTGCCAAGGTTTGAGGAGCATCCTATTTTGAGACTGTATATGAGGATCATTCTGTTATGAGATTACATACTGCTTGGCTTCCTGAAGTAGCATGTTTCATCTATAGGCTGCATCAGGTCTCTATGTGCTTATATTGATAACAAATGAAGTTTAAACTAGAGAGTTGCATGAGGACAGAAATCCTGCCTGTCCCCATAAGGAATCTCCTCTGTTCCCCCATAAAAGTTACCTGTTCCCGTAAAAAGCAGCAATTACTTCTGACAGTTTTGATTTTTTTTTTTAAGTCTTAGTTTATTTAAACCAACAATAAAATACAATATAAACAAATAACAGTGAACAGAAATAGATACATACATCATTGGAATGAATTAGAATAGACATTAGGTCACCATTTTTTGTTCAAAGAAAAGAGTTTGTTTACTCTACAGATATGAGCTTTATACAGTGGAACCTTGGTTTACGAGCATAGTTCGTTCCAGAAGTATGCTCGTAAACTAAATTACTCGTATATCAAAGCGAGTTTCCCCATAGAAAGTAAGAGAAACGTGCTGCTCCACCCCACCCCACCACATCCTCAAAAGACCCCCCACCCCTGAGGCCACTGGTGCGCTTCCACATCCCCCCCCATAAACCGGCATCACCCCCCCCCACTCGCTAACGCCTGCCCACCCAAACACTCGCAAACCACGTTACTCACAAACCGAGGTTTGACAGAATTGCCAAAAAATCTTTTATGGGGAAGTTTCTATGGGGAAACTCGCTTTGATATACGAGTAATTTAGTTTACGAGCATACTTCTGGAACAAACTATGCTCGTAAACCAAGGTTCCACTGTATAAAGCTCATATCTGTAGAGTAAACAAATCTGGTTCCACCATCTGGCATAGGTAACTTGTGAGAGGTCCTTCTAAGATCCACAAATGATTTTTAATGCAGCAATGAGTAAAGAATCAAACAATACAGCATCAAAATCATTTAAAACAGGACAATGGTTGCATAAGAAAAATGTGCCAAAATTGTGCCAAAATTGAACTGGAACAAAACAAACTTGGCTAGTACTTCATTTTGTGCTAAACATAATTGGTGGCATAACCATGAGAGGGGGCTGGGCCTCCCATTTTGAGCTTAGTAACATATATGAGGGACGTTCAAAAAGTATCAAACCTTAAATTTTTTTGCGAAAACAAATAAAGCTAGGGAGGTGTGGTTTGGTGCACATATGTAGGCGACCGTAATGCATATGCTTGAATATTTTCCTGCCTACAGAAGCTGTCAGTTGCCGGCAGACCACTGATGAGTGAGGAAGTGTAAGTGAGCGCCGTCAGATTTTCATTTTTGAAAAAGTTGAACAATGCTACTGCATTAAATTTTGTGTAAAGCTTGGTGATTCCCAAGTGGAATTGGTCCAAAAGATTCAACAGGCCTTCAGGGACGAAGCAATGGGCACCACACACATAAAGGAGTGGTACAACCGCTTTGGAGATGGCTGCACATCAGTGGAGAGTGAATCATGTTCTGGTAGGCCCTCAACATCCAGAAATGAAATCGTCATTGACTAAGTGAGGACCTTGGGGATGCAGGATCGTCGAATCACGATCAGAGAACTTGCAGACAAGGCAAACATCAGCGTTGGATCCTTTCATTCCATTTTGACTGAGGATTTGGGCTTCAGGAGAATTTCATCAAAGTTTGTGCCAAAGCTGCTAATGATTGAGCAGAAGTAACTCTGTTTAGAGATTGCACAGGACATGCTGGAGATTGTGAACAGTGATCCTAACTTCCTCAGCACAGTGATCACTGGTGATGAGTCCTGGGTGTATGGGTACAACCCAGGTACCAAGTTGATTTAATTACAATGGAAACATTCAACATCTCTGAGGCCCAAAAAAGCAAGGCAGGTCCGCAACAATGTCAAAGTCATGCTAACCGTCTTCTTTGACTCCAGTGGCGTGGTTCATCACGAGTACGCACCACATGGTACAACCATTATCAACGGGTACTACCAAGAGGTTCTGCTTCACCTTTGTAATGCTGTAAGACGCAAACAGCTGGACCTGTGGGCAGCGGGGCAATTGGCAGCTCTATCATGATAACGCACCTGCCCATTCTTCACATTTGATATGGAATTTCCTGGCCAAACACAACACACCTGTGATTCCTCAGGCTCCCTACTCTTCCGACATGGCTCCGTGTGACTTCTGGCTTTTCCCCAAGCTGAAAATGCCCCTGAAAGGGACCAGATTTCAGTCAAGAGAAGACATCATGCAGAATGCGACGGACCAGTTGTGAACAATCTCATAAGAGGCATTCCGACAGTGGCAGAACCATTGGAAGAAATGTGTGGCAGCCCAAGGGGACTACTTTGAAGGAGATTAGTATAAGATTGTTGTATCTGAATACGAGTATTTTTTTTATAAATAAAGGTCTGATACTTTTTGAATGGCCCTTGTACATAGTAAATGATGGTAGATAAAGACCCAAGTGATCCATCCAGTCTGCCCAACCATATATGCTCCATAAATTAATTACTTAGTTTAAATGGTCCCTTTTCTTAGATATTTCTGGGCCAGAAACCCAGAGCCCTGCCCAGTAGTGTGCTTAGGTTCCATCTACTGGAGTCTCCATCAAAGCTCACTCCAGCCCATTTTAACCATCCCAGCTATTGAAACCCTCCCCAGCCCCTCCTCAACTGAATGTTCATATATGGGACACAGGCCATGCAAGCCTGCCCAGTGCTGGCCTTAGTTCCTTCAATGTATACCCATTATTTTCTGATTAGAGATCCTCTGTGTTCATCCCATGCTTGTTTGAACTCTGTCACCATTTTCTTCTTCCTCACCTTCCTTGGGAGCACATTCCACACATCAATCACTCTCTCCGCAAAGAAGAATTTCCTAACATTACTCTTGAATCTACCTCCCCTCAACCTCAAATTATGCCCTCTGGTTTTACCATTTGCCTTTCTCTGAAATAGATTTTGTTCTACGTTAATACCTTTCATGTATTTGAACATCTGAATCATATCTCCAATGTCCCTCCTTTCCTCAACCCTTGCTGTAGCTGGTGGAACATTTTGTTGTTCCATCATATTGATCCCAGTTTCTGCTTTTGTTTATCTTCTACTAATTCTCTTACTAGGCCTCGGGAACCCTGGTTCCATCCCCGTGGGAGTCCCGTGAGCCTTGGTGGGGGGGGGGATCCCAGTGGGGGACCCACGGGATTCCCACAATCCCTGATCCTGTGTAAACCTCTAGTTTAAACATAAAAGGGGGTAAACATATCATTTTTTTATACATTTAAAAATCATTTTCAGCTGTAGAAGTTGGTTTGCAATTTTTGTGTAATACCAATATATAAGAAATTATAATATTTCAAGTGCAAAAGGTTACTTGATTGGATTACCAGAGCAAAATGTTCTAATTTCTCTTCTACTTGGCTTATCTCTGCTCTACTATAAATGACTTCCTCTGGTAATTTCTTGCAGGGCTAATAACTTCTTTAGATTTTTCTTTTCTATAATGGAGTTATTTAACCTGCTTTGAAGACAAATGTAACTTGGGCTGGTACCTTCTGTTCTTATATTCCAGTTACAAAGTTCTTCCAGAATACCCTCTAATACATAGGAAGCTTCTATTTCTAGCAAGTTCCTATCAATGGAATAACATCTCTCTGAACTTTAAACTGGACTCCCATCATTTTACTGGACTACAATTTGGTCTAGATTCATATTCTCTCTGGACTCAAACTAATTTCCTACTGTCTTTCCAAACTTAGATATGGCTCTTGGAGTTTTTCAGTGTTCTCAGATTTTTCATAATAGAAATTTTCTTGATGGTTCAACTTGGTTATACAATGTCTGCTGATATAACACAGTAAATGATGGCAGAAAGAGACCATTTCGGCCTAGCCAGTCTTCCCAACAAAGTGATCAGAGCCTCGCTCAACACTCTAAGTAGGCCCAAGTCACCACCATGTCAGCCATGATGGGGATGATATGTGGTATACTGCTGACAGTATTCAGCTTACCAGTCAAGATGCCTTTCTCTCCCTCCAAAACTGCATAATCAATCCGCTTGCAGTATGTGACAATAAAATTATCAACACACTGGAGTTATTGAACATTCACTCTTGCTTACGTGCAGGACACAGACTGTATAAGTCTATCCGGCATTGTACTCCATTTCCCCATGCTGGATTTAGCCACTTTTCTTTGTCCTCGCCATATGTGGGAAACAGACCATATAAGTCTGTCTGGCATCGGGATCAGTTCCCACTGTTCTTGCCCAAGGTAACACCCCAATAGCCATCTTGCGTTTCCATTTTCATGCTAGTTAAGCATACTGTGTTTCTATCCTAAGCATTTTGGAATTAGTTCATAGTTATTGGACTCTAACACCTTTCTCAGAAGGGTGCTCCAACTACCCACCACCCTCTCTATGAAAAAGTATTTCCTGACATTACTCCTGAGTCTACCTCCCTGCAACCTCCATTCATGTCCTGTAGTTCTACCACTTCTATGTCTCTGAAAGAGGCTTGTTTGAATATCAGTACCTTTCAAGTACTTAAAGGTCTGTGTCTTATCACCTCTCTTTTCTTTTTTTCTAGGATATACATTTCCACCCATCTCTTCTCATCATCTTATAGCACAAATCCTGTACCATCTTCATTGCCTTCCTCTGAACTTCCTCAATTCTTTTTACATCCTTGTAGAGACACAGCATTCCAAGTGGGGTCTTACCAGTGACTTGGACAGGGGCATCGGCACCACCTTTCCTCTGCTGGTTATGCCTCTCTCTATGAATCCTAGTATTCTTCATGCAACAGCCACTGCCATGTCACATTGTTTTGCTGCCTTGAGATCTTCAGACACCATCATCCAGTGTCTCTGTCTTGATCCATGCAAGTCAGTCTCTCATCCCCTAGCCCAGGGGTAGGCAATTCCGGTCCTCGAGAGCCAGAGCCAGGTCAGGTTTTCAGGAAATCCACAATGAATATGTATGAGATGGATTTGCATGCACTGCCTCCTTGAGATGCAAATCTATCTCATGCATATTTATTGTGGACATCCTGAAAACCTGATTTGACTCCGGCTCTCGAGGACCGAAATTGCCTACCCCTGCCCTAGCACATACTGCTCTCTTGGATTTCTGCATCCCAAGTGTATCACTTTGCGTTAAATCTTAACTGTCAAACATTAGACTATTATTTTTTTTTGTAGATCCATTCTCATATTGCCCCTACCCATTGAGGAGTCCACTCTGTTGCTAATGTGGCCCTGTTGTCCTTAGTGGTGCCAAATATCAGGAATCTTTTCTCAGGTTACTCTAAATTGACATTTCTCTTCCTTTCCTAATTCTGATGATAAAGCTCTTTTTTTCTCTTTCACTAAACCACAATAGCAGTTATTAGCGCAGGGAGCCGTGCTGAATGCTCCGTGCTGAGCATTCAGTGTGGCTCCCTGCGCTAATAACCACTATCGCGGTTTAGTAAAAATGGGGGTGGGTGGGGGGGTTTCTGCAAGTATAATGGACTTTTCTTGATTTTCTACAGGTATAACAGTTATTACCAACAAAAAGAAACTGAAATTAGTGCATGAGAAGAGTAGCGTGGCTTGAAATTTAGAGCCTAGAGAAGAATATGGATGATTACATAGTGCCTGGGAAGTTCCCAGCTTAATTTATATGCATGTGTGGTATAAAGTTCAGTTACACACTGAGCAATTTGGAATGCTACCCGTGTAAACGGCTTATAGATAATAAAGGCAGACAATTTTAAATATTGCTTTAGTTTATTGTTCTTTGGAGACCTTCACCAAGATTTCAATTTAGAACCAGAGGAAATTGCTCTTTGCATTGAGTCACCATCTATCATCTACTACTATAACTGTTCCCATCACTAAAGAATGTTCTAGCTGTATAAGGAAAGTACTCTAATAGCAGCTACCTATGGATTTATGTAGATTGCCTCTTCTCATTTGGTACTAAATCTGAATACAGATGTTTGGATTTGAGCATTGTACACTGAAAAAAGTATTAAACCACAGCAGAGAGAGCCAGAAAATCTATTCATGTTCCATCAAATTGAAATTAATTACTAATTTTATTAAACTTTTCAAAAATTAAAGTACTTTGATTCCAAAACACTTATTGAAATTAGTATAATGCCAAAATTTAACATAAAATGCTATGCTAACCAAAGATCCCTGTCTTTACAAAGTACAGTCTTTACCCCACAGTAATATCTGCAGAGGCTGTAGTACTACAGATAAATTTCTTGTTTCCACAGTACACAAGAAAGGGAAGAGAACTAAACTGCAATTAGTTTTATGTTCTAAGTTGTCCAACACCATTTGATCCTTCTCTGCTCACAACCTTTCAGCACTGGGCAGAGCTTGCTGTCTCCTGAGAGGACTATAGGAACCTCTGTATAGATGTTCTCTCCCTTCCTCCTAAGTCTCACAGAAATTTAAGGGTGACCAACCGGGAATCTTTTGATGGTCACAGAACATTATCAATACTTTTGGGGACTTTTCCTGACATCCTACAGGCTATGAAGACCCCAAAGCCAAGAGGTCTCACTCTCTTTGTCCACCAAACTCTTGACTGAAACAGTCTGTCAAAATAGAACTAGTATACAAAATATGCAAATAAGTTCCCAGATGCAAATTTTGCTGGATATTCACCCTGAGCTATTCAGATATCATGGCAGTCCTAATGAAACAGGTTTTCTGGAAAATCCCCCAGTCAGTTCAGTAGACCACAAATCTTGCACAGTCCACGTATACTTAGCAGCAGGTTAACACAGGCCCCACCTACTTCCACCCCCAAAATGCACCCATCCACTTCATTCCCCCCCCCCAAGCACCAGGGCAGAGAGAGAAAAATCACCACCTCTTTTGATCTACTAAAGATTTACAGCCCCATGATCTCCTCCCTCCATCCTATGCACTCCTAGAGGTTAGGCACCTATCTCCATGTTACCTTCAGGACCTCCCATTTCTCCTGTCTCCATAGCAAAGTCCCCCTCTTTCTCCATGGATTCCCAGTACATTTCATCCTCCCCATCATTTGGGTCCCTGCTATCCAGTTCTTTTTCTTCCTGTGGATCCCCTCCCTTCAAACAAAAAGGTTGACCCTTGATGTTCCACAGAAATAGAAGTCCAACAACAACAAAAAAAAATGCTGTGGAGAGGATGATGTTCAAGATGCAGGCTTTATTAAAAATACAATCCAATAATCCACATGAAGAAATATCTACAATTATATGGATTAATGGATTGTTGGGTTTTATTTTAATCTTTGTTGATTTTCATATATCAACAGTGCAATATAGAAGTATATAAACATATAATAAATCAAGAAAAGCACATTCATCTTACAGACATATATGAGTATATAAACCCATCCACCCATCCAATAACTAGTCAACAAAAACATAAATACATAGATTCTTTCAATAACATTTCCCTATTTAAAGTAGTAATGTAATCCCACTCTCATCCCACCCACCTGGATATATGTATTCAAAGGGCTAAAATTAAGATAAATGTATCCCTCCCCCCCACCCTCACCCTTCCCTGGATGTGTATGGAAATAAACAAAAATTAAAGACAAAAGACAACTATAATGAAGAATTAAGATGTCAATAGTCCCCAAACCAATTTAAATAAATTGCTATGCCCCAACATATCAGCATTCATTTTCTCATATCAAGTTTCAAGTTAGCTTATTTTTGATATACCGTCTTGATCAGGATAATTGCACACAAGCGTACTTATAGCTATTCTAGGGTTGTAAAATGAAATGACAAAAATAATGATGCAAAATATTTTAATAAAATCCAAAATCTTATTTTTTATTGGTTATCAATATTAGATCATAAGAATAATCAATTAAGTATCAATTGATTATCATTTGCATCATGAGAATTCCTACAGAAGCCAAAAGCTGGCCTTGTTCATAATAAATTCCAATGTTTTACCAGTTTTACCAGTTTTACCAGTTACACATCCATATATATCCTAAATTACGACATTCCTTTGTTACAATCCATCTGCAATCTAATTGGTCCCAAGGGCTTAGAGGAAAAATATCACTGTTTGCCGACGACGCCAAACTATGCAACATAGTAGGCAAAAGCAGTGTGCCTGACTTTATGACGCAGGACCTACGGCAGTTGGAACAGTGGTCATCAACTTGGCAGCTAAACTTCAATGCTAAAAAATGTAAAGTAATGCACCTAGGCAAAAAAAATCCACACAGAACTTACACACTAAATGGTGAAACCTTGTCCAGGACCACAATAGAACGTGATTTAGGAGTGATCATTAGCGATGATATGAAGGCGGCCAATCAGGTGGAGAAGGCTTCGTCCAGGGCAAGACAAATGATGGGCTGCATCCGTAGGGGTTTTGTCAGCAGAAAACCTGAAGTCATAATGCCACTGTACAGATCCATGGTGAGACCTCATCTCGAGTATTGTGTTCAATTCTGGAGACCACACTACCGGAAAGATGTGTTGAGAATTGAATCGGTTCAGCGAATGGCTACCAGGATGGTCTTGGGGCTCAGGGATCTCACATATGAAGAAAGACTAAAAAAACTGCGGATGTACTCACTGGAGGAGCGAAGAGAGAGGGGGGACATGATTGAGACCTTTAAGTATATCACGGGGCGTATAGAGATGAAAGATGATATCTTCAGTCTTACAGGCCCCTCGATTACCAGAGGACACTCGCTGAAAATCAGGGGAGGGAAATTTCAAGGTGATGCTAGAAAGTACTTCTTCACCGAAAGGGTGGTCGATCATTGGAACGAGCTGCCTCAGCAGGTGATTGAAGCCAACAGCGTGTCAGATTTTAAGAGAAAATGGGATATTCACATGGGATCTATAGGGGAGTAAAAGTCAGGAGTGGGTCAATGGCATGGGCAGACTCGATGGGCTATAGCCCTTTTCTGCCGTCAATTTCTATGTTTCTATGTTTCTATTATTTGCTCCCATATAAGGCTAGCTTCATATAGGCGTGTCACAAATAACATTCTTATACCTAAAAAGTTACATTCTCACATTAAGCTTACATATTTTATAAAAAGAAGAAGAAATACATAAACAGATATTCTAATATACTCACAAAACACCTTTCCTGTAAAAATCAGTGTGTCCTTTCTATACTGAGATCTCTGTTTCACTAAGACTGAACAAAGAAAAAAATGGACGGAGCAGTTACCCCTCCCATCAAGATTCTAAAAAGTAGAAAAAAGTTGTTTAAGGTCAGAGGTCAAACACCATCTGTAGCCTTATCAGGATCTCTTCAGGATTTCAGATATATGAAAATCAAAATAAAATATATTCCTAATCTATACTTATTGTTAACTTATATTTGTTAACTTATTACCTATAGCTACCTAAGTAATATTTCTATTGTGTAACTTTTACTAACTTACTAACACTTAATTTTGGATCAATTCATACCATGATACACATATGGTTTAGATTTGTCTTTCCCACAGCAAACTCAAGTCATGGCAAACTTAGGGCCCCCTGGTATGTGGATACCAGGTCAAAAGCCAACTCCTGTCTGCCTACATTTCCCTGAGGATTGGCCTAGTTCAGGCTGGTCACTCTTTAGGACAAAGAAGCCCTATAAACTTATAAGCTTTGCCATCTGGAGTACATTTGGTATGGTAGTCATCAATCACAAAATGTCTCAGCCTGCCTTCCTGTATCAGTCAAGCACATGAGACATGTGTCAAATCAATATGTTAACTTAGAATTCCTGTCTTAAACTTTTGTATTTCTGATTATTTTATTCCAGCTTATCCAATTTTCATTTATTCATTTATAGCTATTAATCCACATTCTCACTTGCTCTTGGATTAGGCCCTATCTATCAACAGGTTTTTCTAACTAGTAAATCCTGGTGCAATGTGAGAAAGTGTAATAGCTGAATTTTTTTTATTTCATGTTTGCTCACTTTGATCACCCGTACCTGTCCAGGTAAACCAAGCTGGCCCTCCTCAGGACTACTTAAGGCATAGGACAAGGTCCTTAGTCTATCAAAACAAATGTCAAAACAGTGTACAATATACCTTGAACATAAATTCGCCCACCAAAAAGGAAAATTGAGGCGATCATAATTTTTCCAATTACGAGTTACCATCTACATGGTTAGCACCGGTCATTGACTTCCAAAAGTTCAGTATCAAAGGACAATAGAACAACAGATGATCCAATGTTCCAATGTCCAGATGACAGTGCCAGCATCTATTAGATTTAGAACTAACTTTTGTAACCTATTTTGTAACTTATTTGGATTGTATTTTTAATAAAGCCTTTATCTTGAACATCATCTTCTCCACAGCGTTTTTTGTTTTTGTCCCCTCCCTTCAAGACACTTTCCTGGCTACATACTTGGATCTCTGATGATTCCTGTTGGGCCCCTTTCTAAGAGGAGATGGCTCCACCCACGATATAAGAGATCTCCTTTGGGGGTTCTTGGTTAAAGGGTGAATAGAAATGAGGGTCCTCGGGGAACAGTCTACGTTAGATTTCTTTTTGACCCCAGTCCTCACTTTCCTCATCACATAATACAAAGATCAATATTCAGTCCCTAGCTAACTGGTTATTGATAGTTTGTCTGGTTACTTTTAACTAGGTATTGCAAAAGATAATTGGTGAGATTATAGATGTTTGGAGGTATCCAGTTTACATTAACTTTAGAAGAGGTTTTTTTCAACCAGATTTAACTAATTAAAGTTAACTGGATAAAGATGCACCATGTGGGGCAGGACATCACCATTTTGCAGCTCATAGTCTAAACCAGTGTATCTCAAACTTTCTTTTTAGCTCTGGCACACTAAATGGAGCAAATGTTTTTCGCAGCTCACTAAACAGAGCAAATGTTTTTCACAGTACATTGTAATTGAAATGATAAAATTGCAAAACCAACAAAAAATTAAATTTGAGAGTTATTTATTTAAAATTCTTCAAGTTTTAGTATTTATGGGTAATTGGAACAATGGTGAAACTAAAATAGAATTGCTAATCAATGCAATGGATGTGTTTGGGGTTTTTTTTGTAAATAAACTCAAAATACGACTTGATAGTTGACAAGCAAACATGCATTTCATCATCCACCATCTGCAGTCATTCTCTTTTTTAAAATTTAATTTCTGTCAGAGCTGAAAATCCAAGGGGTCCTTTAACTAAGGCACGCTAGCCATTTTAGTCATTTTCATGCATATGCAACCATATACCTGTTTAAATGGTCTCTTGTAAAATCACAATCAGTGTAAAACTACATGCCAGGACATAAATTGGGCAGAGCATAGGTGGAGTTTACAATTAAGTGCGTAGATTACAAAATACACTAATCTACCCTTGTAAATCATTAAACTTGGTGAGGATATTTACGCCAACCTCAGAGAATGTATGAATGTCTCCACCTACAGGGTGGTTGTGATTTCTACTGCTTACACCATTATTTTATAAATACATATAGGTACCTAAATGCCTTAAACCAGGAGCCCTATTATAAAATTACACTTTTAAATGATATCAAGTTTCAAGTTTTAAGTTTATTTGGTGATTTGATTAAACGCCTATCAAGATACTAAGCGTTGTACAGTGAACATTGCCAAGTGCTAACAGCACATACTAATTCCCAAATTAGGAAGATATGGAGGCACCTAATGTTAGCTGCCACATAATCAAGTAAGAGTGTGTAGTGCAATGGTTAGAGCTACAGCCTCAGCACCCTGAGGTTGTGGGTTCAAATCCTATGCTGCTCCCTGTGACCCTGGATAAATCACTTAATCCCTCATTGCCCCAGGTACATTAGATAGAGTGTAAGCCCACCAGGACAGATAGGGAAAATGCTTGAGTACCCTAATGTAAACTACTTAGGCTTTTAAGTGGTATATAAATACTAAACATAAAGAAATTTATGCTTTTATCTGACTACATGCTAGCTACATTTAGGTGCTTGACCCGACCCCATGCCCCCTTTTGAATTTAGGCACAAAGGTTATAGAATGGCATGTCGAAAGATGCCCATGCAAAATATAATTACTGCCAATTAACAGCAATAATAGGTTGTTAACATCAATTTATTTCTAGTTAATGGCTTGTTAGCTAATTTGTGTGCAGATCTGGGGGTGTATGCTTTGGTGATTTTGCACCTCCAATTCTATGATGGTTTTAACCTAAGGAAGATTGTGTCGTTTTGAAAGTGGGCACTGGGCACTCTTTCAGAGTATGACTGCACAGGGAAAGAACTTGTGGGCAATTGATCTCTTACCAACTTGAGAACTGTCTGTGGACTGCTGCTGTATGAGAATTAAAGAAGATATATATAAGCTTCCATGTTTTCCTCTGTGGCATGCAATCTGTGATTTTAAGCATGGAATGGAAGGTGTAATCCTCGGCCTTCCTGAGGACATGTTATATGAAAGTGTTCAAGAAAACACCATACAAATCAGGCTTCAATCTGTCCTAGTCCATGCTTGAGCTCCAAGAAAAAACAGCAGCATATTTGTAATAGGATGCAGAGAGCTTTTAGCTTGATGTCTGATAAGAAATTTTTCAAAATTCATTGTAATGTCTTTTTCTTTCTTTTCCAAAATCAGGCCCAGAGAGAAAAATCTTGTATTGTAGTCCCACGAGTTTGATTCCATTTCAGAGATGTAATTTAATTACAAAGTGAAAATATTTTCAGTTTCTTATTGCAATGTTCACCTATTGCTGAAGGGATAATGGCTAGATTAATGGAAATATATCAGTTATTTAATTAAACAGAGGGAAGCCATAACAGCTGGACACCCATTTGTACAATTCTAAAGTTTCTGTTTCCGAGCATTGCTCAAAATTTGCAGTTTATTATTATATTTTTAAAAGTATATTTAATTATTGTGAAAGATACCAGGTTGACAATACTGGAAACTAAAGCCTTCTATTTATCCACCAGATGGTAAAGCACTAATGGCAGCAGTGAAAGATTCCCCACATGGCCCTGCCAAAGTGCCTCAATCAGGTTCTGTATCATTGACCTTTCTTCTGGGATTGCTATCATGTGGCCCAAATGTGTCTAGCTTTTAAAGTGATCTGATTCTTGTTCACTGGGATCTTGGCTACGACCAACTTTATAGGTCACCCACTAGACTTTAAATTGTAATGACTTTGGCAACAGCTAACCTGAACTGAATTTGAACTATTGATCTAGCTGTGAATTGCTTGGTAACCCCATTCCATCCTGTTTAGCTATCCAGGCAGGGATTAAAGGGGGGTTTATTAATATTTGATTATCTGCTATATGTGAGTAACATTTAAGTGTAGCACAATAAATGCTCAGAATATAGATTAACATAGAAGGAAAAAAAAAGAAAAAAGCTTGTGCATTTAATAAAAATCACAGCATAAAACTGCAGTTCATCTATGTGCAAAAACACAATTAAAAAAAAGTAATACCTGGAAAAATATCAATTTTTCCAAGTTGAATTTGAAAAGTCTGAAAGACCAATTCTCTTTCTTTTATCAGAGCCTCCAGTTTCTCTTGCTTGCTTGCCTGTCTCCCTCTGGCTTTATAGAGGGCACGTCCAGACGGCTTAAAAGCTTACCTCTTTCAGCCTTTCCTTTCCATCTCTCTCACACCGTTTTCTCTTTTACATACTCTGTCCTACCCTTCTACTTTTTTCTTATGCCCCTATCCATCTTCACCTCTTTTGTTTCTCTTCTATTTTCCTTCCCATTGTATTTCATTCTTTTCTCCTCTACCCAGATCATCTTACAGTGGCCAAAGCCGGTCAACAAAATGAAGAGCAAAAGGAAACAAAGCAGGGCTGGATTAAGATTTTGGTGTCCTTAGGCAAGATCAGATGATAGATCGAAGAGAGAAGGGGGTTATGGGTGGGATGTTGAGATTCCAAAGATTGCAGTTCTAGAAGAGCAATTCCATATTATCCATTTGAATTATGGAATGCTGTTTGGAATTGTTCTTTAAACAACAACCACAAAAAAATTGCCAGTAGCAATATAGTATGTTTCTTGTGTTTCTGTGGAGAATAAAGCTCGGAAAGATTGATTTGTATCATCTTGCAGGTGCATATTGTGGTCTGGTTTGTCTGAGATACTGGAATGAATGTGGCTGGCCAACACTGTAGGTTAATAATAATAATAATTTTATTCTTATATACCGCCATACCGAAAAAGTTCTAGGCGGTTCACAACAAGGTGAGCTAATACATGGGATACAGATAAAATACAAATTAGAATAATGGACTTAAAAACAGATAAAGACAGAAAGCATTTACAATATAATGCAGAAAATACCAGCATGGCAGGGAAAGAAGTAATACATAGAACAAATAAAATACATCAAGTTGAATATAAGGAACTTGATTGAAAAAATGAAGCAGAATACATTAAGATACTAGCCTATCAAAGAGTTGAGTCTTTAACAATTTTCTAAAATCAAGATAGGAAGAGACCTCTAACATAATTTTTCCAAGCCATACATTCAATTTAGCAGCTTGAAATGAGAGGGTTCTCTCGAGGAACTTCTTATAATGATAGGATTTTTATGGAGGGATATGAAAACAAGTGCACTCTACGGTGTGATCTTTTTGGCATGACTCAAAGAAAAATGAGACACAAGATAACCTGGTAACAAACCCAAAACTGATTTATAACAAATACAAGAAAATTTGGACAGAATTCTCGACTCTATCGGCAACCAATGGAGTTTCAAATAAGCACTATTGAGCAGCTTTCCAATAGTAAAGTCCTTAAACACAAGCAAGGTCCATTTAAAAACTAAAAGTGCCTTTGCATAGTGTACAGTATCGCCTAAAGAAACAGATGTATCGAAAAATAATGTTATGTTATTTTGTTCAATAACTTTCTTTACATATATATATTAATATTCCCTCGACAAAAAATCTTAAGTACATAAGAATCTTCCAGTCCATGTTCACTTTCCTTGGAGTTAAAATCAGGAATGATCTCACAGAGACTATAAGAACGGAAACCAACCACACCCTATTTCGAAAGAAACTGAAAACTTCACTCTTCGATAACTTATCTTCTAAGATCATCATAAGCATTTGACCTTTACTTATTTCACCTAAGTTTTACGTTTTCTGTCCACCTTCCGCTCCTTCCCTTCCTTTCCTCAAGTCACCTAGAGCCTGATTAGGTGTGCGCAACACACATATATTAGATTAGATTAGAATATTCCCTTTTTTTTAAATAATTCTTTATTCATTTTTATAACTTACATCAAGTGCATCAAAAGATATCAACCATTTTAACTTAAATATATCACTTGAAATTCTACAATTCTTCATATTAAATGGAATTATCCCTTTCCCTCCCATCCTTTCAATATCGTATAACACTTATACCATATAATAAAATCCCCCTTCCCCCACCCCATTCTTACATTTGTACAAATCAGGGAAAATAATACTTATTCATTGCAATAATTTGTTAATGGCCCCCACACATCTTGAAAGTTATTAAAATTTCCTTCCCTTTTTATGTTCTGTAAACCAGTGTTTTTCAACCGCTGTTCCGCGGCACACTAGTGTGCCGCGAGATGTTGCCTGGTGTGCCGCAGGGCCGCCGGGCCCGGAGCTGACAGGGGGCCCGAGGCAGGGGCGCCAGTAGCTCGCCAAGGCAAAGTGAGTCGATCACCCAGGACTCACTTTGTCTTGGCGATCTAATCTATCGAGCCGATAAGTCTTCTTCTCCCCGACGTCAATTCTGTAGTCGGAGAGGAAGTTCGGGCCAGCCAATCGCTGCCTGGCTGGGCGGAACTTCCTCTCCAATTGCAGAATTGACGTCAGGGAGAGCATGCGTCGGCGTCGGCTTTGGGGCCTGTTATCCATTGGTGGGTCCTGTTCCCCGATGGCAGCAGCAGTGGCAGTGGCTTGGGGAACGGCAGGGAGAAAGAAAGAAAGGGGGCAGGCAGGGAAACAGAAGGAAAGAAGAGAAACAGAAAAAAAGAAAGAAAGGTCAGGGAGAGAGGAAGAAAAAGTTGGGGGAGGGAATGAGGTGTGGAGGAGAGAAAGCATACAGGCTGATAGAAGGGAAGAAAGATTGGATGCACAGTCAGAAGAAGAAAGTGCAACCAGAAATCACCAGACAAGGTAGGAAAAATGATTTTATTTTAAATTTAGCAAAGTGGAGGCAGTATTACCACAGTTTTCAAAGGAATTTGCCCAAATAACTTAATAGTTAACTGGGTAAATTCCCAGAGATGAAAACTTCCCTTCACTTACTATGCACAGTTCTGAATTTATATCTGCTGTCTATATTTTACAATATGGTCACCTTTTACTAAACCGCAATAGTGGTTTTTAGCGCAGGGAGCCTAGGAGCGTCAAGAGCAGCGCTGGGCATTCAGCGCAGCTCCCTGCGCTAAAAACTGCTATTGTGGTTTAATAAAAAGGATGGAGGGTATATTTGTCTATTTTTGTATGCTATAAAAACCAAATACAGAGAGAGACTGAGAGCTGTTGACAAAGAGCTACGTGTGTGTCTTTCTTCGATTCCAGCCAGAATATCAGCTTTGTGTTCAGCCAAACAGGCCCAGGTTTCGCACTGAATAAAGTATTTTATAATTTTTATTTCGTAATAAAGTAATTATAAAATACTTTCTTTGTGTTTATTTGATTCCTATTCAAGAGAATTACTTTATATATAGTCAATATAGGCAGAGAGTTAAATTTTTTAACATTTTCTAATGGTGGTGTGCCTCGTGATTTTTTTCATGAAACAAGTGTGCCTTTGCCCAAAAAAGGTTGAAAAACACTGCTGTAAACTATAGGAAGCTGTAGTACTACCAGTGGCCACAAGATGTCAGGGTCTTCTATTGCAATTGTAGAGTCAAGTTGCCACTTTAAAGATTTTGTCAGGGCTTATGATTGTAACACTAGAATGGGCCAGAACAAAGGCAGGAATTCCCATAAAGTGCGGCAGAAAGAGAGAGTGAAGCTAAGCTAGTTTGCATTGCTACGGAGATCAGGCTTGCCAGTGGCAGCAGTGTCTAACATGTAACTCTCCCCCCCATCCTTCTTACTCTCCCTCACCTTCAAGTCTGTCTAGTTAATGTCCTTGGTGTGCACTTTTATTATTTTTTAAATATTTATCTTTTTTTAAATTTTTATTGTAAACCGGACAGATACTTGTTGATGGTCGGTATATTAAAAGTCAATAAACTTGAAACTTGAAACTAGTGAGGGACTTGTCTACCTTGTTAATAATGGCTTATGGACTTTTCTTCCTGAAATTTCTCCACACCTTTTTTTAAACCCAGCTGCACTAACTGCTTTCACCCCATACTTTAGCAAGTAATTCCAGAGCTTAATTATTGAGTGAAATGTGTTTCTTCTATGGTTTTTTTTTTCCAAGTAGCTTTTAATGCACTATTTAATAACTTCATAACAAGTCCCCATTCCTCGTCTGTACTTTTTTTTTTTTAAATAAGTAAACAGTTGATTCTCACTTCTGATTTTGTAGATCTCTATTATATCTCTCATCAGCCATCTCATCTGCAAGCTGAATAAACCTAACTTATTCAGCCTTTGTACATAAAGGAATCATTACATGCTTTTTATCATTTTGCACCATGACAAAATGTATAGCCTTCATAGCAAGAGGGATATGTTAGAAATGAAGGATCTTGAAACCGCCCATCGGTTAGCTTAACCCAACCGGGCTACAATCCTCATTAATCCAACTTAAATATCTATCATATCTTTTTCTTAATTTTCATATTTTTATCTTTTAAATGTGACATACAAAAGTGTCAAACTTAACTTGCAGCACCACCTCTTCCGAAGTGAGCTCCATTTCAGAACTTTCCTCAGGGAATGAGGTGTGAATTCTTACTATTGCTGCAAAAGAAAGCCATGTTAAAACCTTAACCACTTCATCTGAACACATTTATCATTTTGGTCATCATTCTCTGTACCTATTCTAATTTCCAGCAATAAAAAAGAGGCACCCCTCTTGCAATCATATTAAAAATAAAATAAACAATAAATGTAGAGAAAACCAATGAGAAGACAACCAACTAATCATATTGCAATTGATGAAAAATGACAAAAAAAATAACCAGTCAAAGGAATAAAAACATCTACTTTAATAATATTAAACCAAAATTAAAACCATATTCTGCTTTATTTGTACCAGGGTTGTATTTTTTTAACAGATCTCAATAAGTCTCTATAATATTTCTTAACAAGATCTTCCAACTCCTTAACAGATATGAAACTTTCTAAAACAATAGGGTAATAGCTCCTTCAAGATCTATGGAAGCATACAGCACTATTATGTAAACTGCTCGTCCAGATCAAGATACGGCTACCAGAATTGTATACAATACTCACAATGTGGTCACACTGTGGAGGAATACAGAGGAATTAAGTAAATTCCCTTTATTCTGCAGTCTTTCCTGAATAATTCCTCCACTACAGACTGAGCAAGAATTTCAATGTATTGCACATGATAAAACCTAAATCTCCTAATGTGGAACCTTGTATCATGCAGCTATAGTTGGAATTGGTTGTCCCTAAGTGTACTTTGCACTTGTCCACATTAAACTTTATCCACCATAGTGATGCTCACTCTTCCAGTCTGACAAGGTCCACCTGCAGTTTCTCATAATCCACTTGTAATTAAACAATTTGGAATAATTTTGCATCATTTATAAATTTGATGATATTGCGCTTTGTTCCCATTTCAAAGTCATTAATAATTGTTAAAAAGCACTAGTCTTACTGCAAATTCCTTTGCAATCCACTAGTCATGTTCCTCCACTGAAAACATTGACCGTTGAGCTCCTCTCTATTTTCTTTTAACCAGTTCCAAATCCACAATAGCACATTGACTCATATTCCAGACTTAACTTTTTTCAGGAGTTTCTCATGAGTTTCTCAAATATCCTCTGAAAATCCATACACATATCAACCAGTTCAGTTTTATTCATATGTTTATTCATACCTTCTAAAAATTTTGCATATTAATGAGGTTTCCCTTGGATAAATCCAAGGTCGGGCTTTGAACAAGCTGGTTGCCCTTGTTCACTTATAATAGCTTCTATATGTTTGCCTGGTACTGACATCAGGCTCAGCACCCCTTGAACCTTTCTGAAAATTGATGTTATGTTGACCAACTTCTAGTACTCAGATATCAAAGATAATTTTGAGGCTAAGTTACAAATTTTTCATAGTAGGTCTGCAATTTCCTTTGGCCCTCTTTTACTAAGTTGCAGTAGAGGTTTTTACTGCAGCCAAGGGCACTAAGGGCCATATTCTATATAGGACACCCAGTCTCAGAAGCTAACGGGCGTCCTATACAGAATCGCGCCTAAGCCCGCCTAAAATGAACCCAACTCTCTAACCAACGTGCGTGTTACACACACCGTTAGAGAATCGGTTTCCGGCTGAGCTTATCGCTGAAAGGGATCTCCCTGCTGCGATAAGTTTAGTAGCAACCCGTCCCCACCTCCCATGAAGACTACCAACAGGAGGGATGACCAATCCCTCCTGCTGGGATCCCCACTGAACGAACGAACGAATGAACACATTACGCTAAGTTACACATGTAAGTATGTTTATAAGTCTATAAGTTACACATATGTCTATAATTCTATAAGTTACACGTGTAACTTACACGTGCAAGTTACACTTGTAAACTAAACTAAACTAAACCTTAAGTTTATATACCACATCTTCTCCACAGATGTAGAGCTCGGCACAGTTTACAAGAACTTAAATATAGGAAGAGAAGAATAAGGAGTTAGGGTTGCGTACAGGGGGGAAGAGAGCATTACATTTTTGTGAAAAGCCAAGTTTTCAGGTGCTTACGGAATAATTGGAGGGAGCTCAGGTTCCGTAGTGGTACAGTAAGATTGTTCCAAAGCCCTGTGATTTTGAAGAGGAGGGATTTTCCCAGTTTACCTGCACAGAGAATACCATGTAGAGAGGGGAAGGATAGTTTATGTTTTTGGGTGGGTCTGGTGGAGTCAGGACTCGAGGAGTTATAAGATAGTGTAATTTAGCAACATGTCTATAATTCTATGTTACACATGCAAGTTACACGTGCAAGTTACATGTGTAATTTACACAAGTCTACGTTACACATGTCTATAAGTTACACATGTATGTCTATAAGTCTAAGTTACACATATGTCTATAATTTTATAAATTACACATACAAGCTACATGTGTAACTTACATGTGTAGCTTACACATGCAAGTTACACATGTAAATTGCATGTGTAACTTACGTGTGCTTACACGTGCAAGTTACATGTGTAACAGACATACTTACATGTGTAACTTATAGACATACTTACATGAGTAACGTAGACTTATATGTAAGTTATACGTGGTATATGTAGGTCGGACAAAGCACTCTATTCAGATACAGCTCAATGAGCATAAATCCTGGATAGTTACGGGTAATCTCCAGGCATCGCTAGTTCAACATTGGACCCAGAAAAACATGTGATAGAACAAATAAAATGGAGAGTAATAGAACATTATGATGGAGGGAGGGAGGTAACTGGGAAGAAAAACTGAATTTCACTGAGCAGAGATGGATTTATTATCTAAATACAGTTTTACCAAATGGATTAAATCTGGACCACGGAAAAAGGGCGCACGCAGGTGGGAGTGCGCATACGCGCTTAGGGCTTTATTATATTAGATAGCTGGCCTGGGGTAGGAAAGACCTGACAGTTTTAAAAAGACTTAATTTTCTAGTATCCAGCAAAGGCAATGCTGTAAATGTGTAGGTATTTCCATAGAATGCCAATGCATGAAGCTGATTGGCTGGAACAGGTCAAGAAGCTGGCTGAGTAGTGGCAGTTGAGAGAGCAACTGAAGGTCTTATGGAAGGAGGAACTGTTTATGTCTGCTCTGTGTGTGAGAGTTTGTTGTGAGGGAAAAATAGCAAAGTTTGTCTGAGAAAATTAATAAACAGAAGAGTATTTGATATAAGATTGATTGTGGGGGGAAAAAAGTGTACACTTCCCCCTCCGTATTCGCGGTTTCCATATGTACGGATTCACTTATTCGCGATTTTAAACTTAAAATTCCTTTTTATTTTTTTGGGCTATTTTAAGCCCTGTAAGCACCCCTTATGCCTTACCTGGTGGTCTAGCGGGTTTTCAGGAGCGATTTTCCCATGCTCCTGCCCCGTGCAGATCGCTCACAGGAAATGGCTCGAGAGACTACAGGAGCTCAAGGCAGCCATTTCCTGTGAGCGATCTTCATGGGCAGGAGCATGGGAAGATCGCTTCTGCTTGAAAACCCGCTAGACCACCAGGTAAGGCTTAAGGGGGGGGGGGGAGACTTTCATGGCTTAAAATAGCCAGGTGAAGCGGGGGTTAGGGGCAGAACCGGCCCAAATATTATTCACGGTTTTTTAATATTCGCGGGCCGGCTCTACCCCCTAACCACCGCGAATACAGAGGGGAAAGTGTATTTCAGGAATTCTAAGTGAAAACAGTTCTTCAGAAGAACTAAAGATTTTGTTTGGAGAGGCTGGTATGATTGTGAGCTGAATGTACTATGTTTGAATCGTATGACAACTGAAAGAAATTACAGAAGGCTGAAGAGGAATCCTGCTCTCTAATAGATAGAACATAAGAACATAAGAATTGCCGCTGCTGGGTCAGACCAGTAGGCCATCGTGCCCAGCAGTCCGCTCACGTGGCGGCCCTCTGGTCAAAGACCAGCACCCTAACTGAGACTAGCTCTACCTGCGTATGTTCCGGTTCAGCAGGAACTTGTCTAACTGTCTTGAATCCCTGGAGGGTGTGTTCCCCTATTACAGACTCCGGAAGAGCATTCCAGTTTTCTACCACTCTCTGGGTGAAGAAGAACTTCCTTACGTTTGTATAGAATCTATCCCCTTTTAATTTTAGAGAGTGCCCTCTCGTTCGCCCTACCATGGAGAGGGTGAACCACCTGTCCTTATCTACTAAGTCTATTCCCTTCATTACCTTGAATGTTTCGATCATGTCCCCTCTCAATCTCCTCTGTTCGAGAGAGAAGAGGCCCAGTTTCTCTAATCTTTTGCTGTACGGCAACTCCTCCAGCCCCTTAACCATCTTAGTCGCTCTTCTCTGGACCCTTTCGAGTAGTAGCGTGTCCTTCTTCATGTACAGCGACACCGACGCCAGAACTCCACCCCCTCTTCCTCAGCATACCAGCTCCCCTCGGACAGTAGAGCCATCGGAGGTCGGTGAGCTCCTGTCCAGTGAGGCTTTGGTCACCGGACAGGGGAGAATGGATGTGGATTCCTGTGTTGTGAGTCCGGTAACGGCTGAGGCTCAGAGCAGCAAGAGGGAATGCAGCTTCCAGGAGAACAGCATGCAGGAGGAAAGGTCAGCTATAGCTAATTTTCCTATTCAAAAAGAACAATTTGTTGAAATAGAGAAACCCAGAGAAATAACTCTTGAGGCGATATGGGATCTAGTGGCAGATTTGGCAAAATCTATAAAACCCCAAATTTCCCAAATTGAATCAAAGCTACCGTATTTTCACACATATAACGCGCGCGTTATACGCGTTTTTACCTACCGTGCATACCCCTCGCGCGTTATACGCGTGAGCGCGGTATACAAAAATTTTTTTACATAGTTCCCACCCCGCCCGACGCCCGATTCACCCCCCCCAGCAGGACCGCTCGCACCCCCACCCCGAACGACCGCTCGCACGCGCTCCCACCCGCACCCGCATTCACGATCGGAGCAAGAGGGAGCCCAAGCCCTCTTGCCCGGCCGACTCCCCAACTCCCCGACAATATCGGGCCAGGAGGGAGCCCAAACCCTCCTGGCCACGGCGACCCCCTACCCCCACCCCGCACTACATTACGGGCAGGAGGGATCCCAGGCCCTCCTGCCCTCGACGCAAACCCCCCTCCCTCCAACGACCGCTCCCCCCCAAGAACCTCCGACCGCCCCCCCAGCCGACCCGCGACCCCCCTGGCCGACCCCCACGACACCCCCACCCCCCTTCCCCGTACCTTTGGTAGTTGGCCGGACAGACGGGAGCCAAACCCGCCTGTCCGGCAGGCAGCCAACAACGGAATGAGGCCGGATTGGCCCATCCGTCCCAAAGCTCCGCCTACTGGTGGGGCCTAAGGCGCATGGGCCAATCAGAATAGGCCCTGGAGCCTTAGGTCCCACCTGGGGGCGCGGCCTGAGGCACATGGTCGGGATGGGCCCATGTGCCACAGGCCACGCCCCCAGGTGGGCCCTAAGGCTCCAGGGCCTATTCTGATTGGCCCACGCGCCTTAGGCCCCACCAGTAGGCGGAGCTTTGGGACGGATGGGCCAATCCGGCCTCATTCCGTCGTTGGCTGCCTGCCGGACAGGCGGGTTTGGCTCCCGTCTGTCCGGCCAACTACCAAAGGTACGGGGAAGGGGGGTGGGGGTGTCGTGGGGGTCGGCCAGGGGGGTCGCGGGTCGGCTGGAGGGGCGGTCGGAGGTTCTTGGGGGGGGGGCGGTCGTTGGAGGGAGGGGGGTTTGCGTCGAGGGCAGGAGGGCCTGGGATCCCTCCTGCCCGTAATGTAGTGCGGGGTGGGGGTAGGGGTCACCGTGGCCAGGAGGGTTTGGGCTCCCTTCTGGCCCGATATTGTCGGGGAGTCGGCGGTCCTTCGGGGTGGGGGTGCGAGTGGTCCTGCCGGGGGGGGGGATGTATCGGACGTCGGGGGGGGGCATCAGGCTTTCAGGATGGGGACAGACCTTCAAGGGGGACAGGCAGACCTTCAAGGGGGGACAGGACTTTCAAGGAGAGTCGGGGTGGCCAGAGGAGAGTCGGGGCGGGCGAAAGGACAGTCGGGCTGCATGCGCGGTATACCCGTGAGCGCGGTATACAAAAGTTTTTGTACATAAAATCGTGGTTTCTGCGCGCTATACCCGTGTGCGCGTTTTACACGGGTGCGCGTTATCTGCGTGAAAATACGGTAAATATCCATGAAACAAATATTAAAGGTTTACAAACAGTTATTCAGGACCTTAAAGATTCAAATGTTGCCACCAAACAACTTAATGAAACGTTAATGAAAGACAATATAAATATGAGAAGAAAATTGGAAGCTTTAGATAATCTTTCTCGTAATAATAATCTCAGGCTGATTAATTTTCCTAAAGTGCCAACAATATCCCCGAGAGAGATGATAAAAAGATATATGGTCGAAATTTTGGATATATCAGAAGAACTGCTTCCACCTTTAACTCAGGCTTATTATCTGCCTATTCGGAAAATTGAAGGACAACATCAACAATATCAAGAACCACAACTATCTACAGAGGTCCAACAGAATTTAAATGTTTCACAGATATTAGAACAGTCGGACAAGGAAAATGCGACACCTGCAACTTTACTTCTCACTGTTGCCTTAGCACCGGATAAAAACTAGTTGCTGAGACTTTACTTCAAAAATAAGTCAAAAGAATTTTTGGGATTTAAAATACAAATATTTCCGGATCTGGCTCGAGATACCCAGAGGCGTCATCGTGAATTTCTGATTTTGAAGCCGGAAGTTATCGCTCTTGGAGCCTCTTTCTTCTTAAGACACCCATGTAAATGTGTGATATTATATCAAAAGCAAAAGTATGTTTTCTTTGAGCCTATACAACTGACAACCTTTCTGTCAGCTGCACACTTGAAAGCTGGGATTAATACAACATGAGTGTTCATCATTTGATTAGGTCACTTTTTTCAGCTAACTGTGTTCCTGTTTTTCTTCTTATTGATATATTACTAAGACTTTTGTAAGGCTCACCGTTTTACATCTTGGATCCATAATATGAGGACTTGAGGAGGAGATTAAGATTATTTTTCTTTTGATTACAATTATTGATCTGCTTTGATTACGGCGACCAGTGCTGGACGCAGTACTCCAGGTGAGGGCGCACCATGGTCTGGTACTGTGGCATGATAACCTTCTCTGATCTGTTTGTGATCCCCTTATTTGTCATTCCTAGCATTCTGTTCACCCTTTTCGCCACGGCCGCACATTGCACGGACGGCTTCATTGACTTGTCGATCAGAACTCCCAAGTCTCTTTCCTGGGAGGTCTCTCCAAGTACCGCCCTGGACATCCTGTATTTGTGCATGAGATTTTTGTTACCGACATGCATCACTTTACACTTATCCACGTTGAACCTCATCTGCCATGTTGATGCCAATTCCTCGAGCCTGATTATGTCACGTTGCAAATCTTTGCAAACCCCCTGTGTTTTCACTACTCTGAATAACTTCATATCGTCCGCAAATTTAATCACCTCACTTGTCGTACCTATGTCCAGATCGTTTATAAAGATGTTGAAGAGCACAGGTCCAAGCACCGAGCCCTGCGGCACCCCACTGGTGATGCTCTTCCAATCCGAGTATTGTCCATTTACCCCCACTCTCTGTTTCCTATGCTCCAGCCAGTTTTTAATCCACGTGAGTATTTCACCGTCGATTCCATGGCTCGCAATTTTCCGAAGTAGTCGTTCATACGGAACCTTGTCAAACGACTACTTTGGAAAATTGCGAGCTATGGAAGCGATGGTGAAATACTCACATGGATTAAAAACTGGCTGGTGCATAGGAAACAGAGAGTGGGGGTAAATGGACAATACTCTGTCTGGAAGAGCGTCACCAGTAGAGAAGGGAAATAAAACACAGCACAGACAGGTCTACAGTTAAAGAATAAAATATTTTTATTTTCTTTTTGTATTTACAAGATTTTTAGAGAATTAAAAATGGTTAATGCCTAATCTGTAGATCGCTGGGAATGCCCAGTTTCTATCTTTTGTGAACCGCATCGATCCGAGAGGTTTTGCGGTCTAGAAATGTTATCTAATGTAAGTGCCTTTTATAGAACTGTGCTAAGTGTCATTGTAGTTGGCACTGATTTTTTGGGTGACATATAGAATATGGCCCTTTATGTGTCCCTGCAAGTATTCCTTTAAGCAAGGGAAAAGTGAGCTGCCAGTGCTACCATATGATTTCTAATGCGGCATTGAGGTTTCATAGTAGTCTTTCTCCTGTTCACAGTAAAGAAAATCTTATCGCATACCTTTCTGCTTTGAAAGCCAGCTAATTTAATACTACTTTAGGAAAGCCTTTTGTTCTAATTTATCACACTGTGTCCATTCCTCTGTGATTTGATAAATGATGCAAGGCTTTCTAGTTAGTATTAAAATTTGCTCTGGAAATCTATGGGATGAAAGAAACTTGGCGCTATCCCAAAGCCATGCATATATTTAATAGATTGGTTCTGTAGGCTGGAATCCTAAATGAAGTAGTGAGGGTACAGCACTGTTCCATGAAATGAACTATACTAGCATGTATGAGTATCAGTCTTACTATGAAGGATATGTTTACTATGGGAGGACTGTCCCTTCAGTAGTCCTAAAGTAGGTTATTTTTGGACATCAGGCATCATTATATACAGTACATACAAACCAGAAAAAAAGCATAGAAAGCAAATCTTACTGTGAACAGCAACATTAAATCAAGACCAGAGTAAATGAAAATCCAAAGTATGGAGAAACCACCATGAGGAACCAATCAATTCTCCCTGTCAAGGGTAAAGACCAAGGCAAAGGACTTCACATCCTGGAGATGAATGGGTGGCTGTGCAGATGGTGTCATCAAGAGCGTTTCAGTTTCCTGGACCATAGGATGATTTTCCAAGGGCTGCTGAACAGAAGCAATGTCCATCTATCAAAGAAGGGAAGAAGTGTCTTCAGCAGCATAACTGGCTAATCTACTGAAGAGGACTTTAAACTATAATCATTGGGGATGGGTGATCAAAATTCCCAAATAGATATAAGCCCTTGGGTAAGTGAAATATTAAATATCTTAACAAAAAAATGGGCAACTCTGGAAAGCAGTGGATACTAACACTCATAGTATAGGAAATAGGGTTCTGGATCTAGAGGCTGTGATGGAAGAGGCTGATTGGATATAATGGCAGGTACAGAGATGTGGTTCACAGAGAACCATGTCTGGGATATAGATATACTGGGTTATAATCTGTTCAAGAAAGACAAGGTCGAAAGAAAGGGAGGGGGAATGGCACTGGCATTATATGCTCAATAATATTAAGCAACAGAACTGCAGGACTTAAGGAGTAAGGAAAATGTATTTACACTGGTGTGATATACAAGCTTCCTTAACAGAAGAATAGGACAGAGATTCAAAATATATTTCTGAAAGGAGAAGTACTACTAATAAGTGATTTTTATTTTTTTTTAATTCTTTATTGGTTTTTAATCAAAACAGTGTCATACAAATGAAAGAACAAAAGATATTCCACATATTACACTATTATCTATACAGGTAACATAAATATAATTCAATAATTTCATTAATAAGTTAGATATTGTCACAATCCTACCCCTAAAACTCGGCTTGTGCCAGGCATGACTTTGGCTAAACCTGGTACAGCCATGCAAAGAGCTAATCTTAGGAATAGGATTGTGACCAGGAACAGGGAAAACACTGCATTCCCCTTTAACTCAGAACCAGCTGATCTCCAGGGAGTAGAGGATTGTGAGGAGAACAGCCTAGAACAGCCTCTGAGGCATTCTCCTCCCTCTGTTACCTCCCAGCTGAAGGAGATAATTAGGAAGCCAGGGAAAGCTAGGCAAACAGTGCAGTCGGCTCCTCCTCCTCTGAGAACTGGGCGTGTGCGCCTCAACCGATTAGAAGCTGCTCTCAGGGGGAGAGAGGCAGTTCACCCTGGGCTTGCCCAGGAAGGAGACTCATCAGGTTGTTCTCCTGAGTCTCAGGACGTTGAAATGTTGGAGACAGACTCTGACCTTGTGGCCAACCAGCCAGCACTACTGGAACCAATGAACTGGCTGGAAACTACCGGACTGCCTAAAGATATCCTGATGGAGGAGAGTTAAGTGGCAGGGCTGGGTGGTTTAGAAATCCTAGCATTCTCTGCATGAGGGTTTCAGCGCAGGAAATGTGTTTTTTTTTTTTTCTGAGAAATGAATGTGATGGGTGCTATCCTGCTTGCTTAATGCAGGGGGGAAAAAAAAACAAAAACATTTTTTTTTTTTAAACTTAAAGTTTCTGGTATATTTAAGGTTGTATTACCTTTGGCTGATATAGTGTGAGTGAGGGGAGTAATGAATAGGGAGAATCCACTGATCAATCTGGTTGGGTTTGTGGGGCCATTTGTGGCATTCTGTATTTCAGAAAGAGAATTGTGGATTCAGTTACTTCCCCTCCCCCACCAACTCTTGTTGAGCTGGTTGGGGGCCAAGCTGGACTAACTCTGAGGCTTGGACACAGCACTATAGGAAGTGCTGGTAGCAGTGTTAGATAACTGCCAGACTAGGAAGACAACAGCATTTGGGAAAGTTATCTCTGATTATGAAGGCACTAGTATTGGAGATTGTTGTATGTTGCTTCCTTGTAATTACCTGTTAAGGTGAGAGCTGAGACTCAGTATTTTGTCAGCTCTGGGTTTCTTTTTGTTATTTTTATTTTTCTGTTACTGGGAGGCAGGACTGACTAGAAGTCCACGGCTCCGTATAACACCACAATAAAGTGGAAATGAAATGAACTTTGACCGAACTCTTTTTGAAACTGACTTTCATAACTGAATATTGAATGATTGCCAGCAGGACTTCCTTCATTCAGGGGAAGCACGTCGGCGCTCGGCTGTGGTGAGCGTAGACCGGTGCCGGCCAGAAGTACAGGTACCGGCCCCGTCACAATATTGATTGAGGGATGACATACATTCAAGGGTACTGAAGGAAGTTCTGGCAACTCTACTGACTGACTTTTTGAATGTTTCTCTAGATTTAGGAGTGCTCTGCCTAGACAATTAATAAATAAACCGAGTGCCCTTGTTATGGATCCTAAAGTAACTGACTGGGTTAAGAACTGGTTGCATGGAAGGCAACAGAGGGTAATGGTAAATTGAACTCACTTTCAGGACAAGGGTGTTACCAGGGGTGTGCCTCAAGGTTTGGCTCTTGGGCCGATTCTTTTTTAAATTTTTATGAGCAATATAGAGGAAGAGCTGTCTGGTAAGGACTGTCTCTTTGCAGATGAAACCAAAATCTGCTGTAGAGTAAACACTCCTGGTAGTGTGGATAGCATGAGGAGTGACCTAGCAAAGCTTGAGAATGGTCCAGTATTTGACAGCTAAGATTAAATATTTTTTAAAAAATGCATGGCCATGCATTTGGGGCTCCTTTTACGAAGGCGCATTAGCGGGTTTAACGCGCGTAACTTTTCATCACGTGCTAACCCCTGCGCTAGCCGAAAAACTACCGCTTGCTCAAGAGGAGGTGGTAGCGGCTAGTGTGGCCGGCGGTTTAGCGCGCGCTATTACATGCGTTAAACTGCTAATGCGCCTTCGTAAAAGGAGCCCTTGGTCTGGAAAAATTGAAGGGAGTGGTACAGGTTGGTTTTGGGGGGGATGAAGTACTTCTGTGCATGACAGAGGAGTGAGACTTGGGAGTGATTGTATGTGATGATCTTATGGTGGCCACGCAGGTAGAAAAGTCAACAGTGAAAGAAGAATGGCCAGAAGGGAAAAAAAAAGGTAATGATGCCTCTGTATACTCATAAGTCTCTGGTGAGACTCATTTAGAGCATTGCGTACAATTTTGGAGACTGCACCTTTAAAGAGATGCAGTCGGTCTAGAGGGCAGATACTAAAATGGTCAGTAATCTACATCATAATATGTATGGGGATAGATATAAGGGTCTCTATATGTATACTTTGGAAGAAAGACACCACGGCATATATGCACTAAAGATAAGTTTCATGTAGTTAAAAGGAAGCTCTGAAATAAGTGGGCATAGGATGAAGGGGACAGACTCAGAAGTAACCTGAGGAAATGCTTCTTCACAGAAAGGGTGGTGAATTGGTAGAACAGCCTCCCTGTGGAGGGGCGGAGACAAAAATGTATCCGAAGTCAAGCAAGCTTGGGACAAGCTCAGAGAATCTCTAAGGGAAAGGAAGGGATAGCAGTTGGAATGGATGGGCAGACTGGATAGGATAGTTTGTTAGTTAGGTGCCATCGACTCGTGTTTGAACCCTAGCGACTTAATGAATTACAGACCTAAAAAGAAATCAGTTTTGTGCTAGGCTGGTAAGGTCCTCCAGCATCATCCCCATGGTTGTTTTCAACGTGTCCAGCCATCTGATTGCAGGTCGCCTTCTTTGCCTGGTTCCTTCGATCTTCCCAAACATGATGTCTTTCTCCAATGATCTTTCTCTTCTGACAGTATGACAGTATAACACTCACAACTTCATCATTTGGGCTTTGAGTGAACTGGCCAGTTTGATCTCTTCCAGAATTGATTTGTTAGTCCAGGCATTTGATCGTCCAGACTGCCACCACGTCTATCTTTATACCACATTCTCGACCAAAAATTTGTCCAAGTCTGAAATGTTCAGAAAAAGACCATTTGGATGTGGGAGGGGCCAGCATTGTGATGGACTGGCCACCCAGACATGGCAACAGAGCAGTAGGGCACCTTAGAGGGCACTGCTGTGAACTTCACAAAAAGGGTGCCACATAAACATCTCACCAGAACTCCCAAATTGGTTATGGTGAGCCCCACAAAACCCACTATGCCCACCTGTCTACAACCCCAATAGTCCTTATGGCAACAGGTGGCACCTACTGTATATGGCAATAGAGTAGGATTTGGGTTTTTTTTTTTGTTGGGCTCACATTTTCCACCATGAATGTAGATGTTAGAGTGGCTTATGGGTCCTCCTCTATGGTTCACTAGCCCAACCCCCAGACTACTTAAGCCACCTCTGTGCAGCTTTACTAGGCTTTCCTATGCCAGGTGTTGATGTTCCAGAGGTAGGTATGTATGTTTTTATTCTGAACTTTGTAGGGGTGCGACAGGGTCAGTGAACTCGGTGGGGGGGGGGGATCTTTACTTTGTCCCTGCAGTGGTTATCTGGTCACTTTGGATACATCATCTAACTCACAATGTATAAGTTCCATCTAGGCAGTCTCATCAAACATTTGATTATCCCTGCAGGACGACTAAGTCTAGGTCAGTCCACATCCCACCCTAACCCCTTCTCCAAAAATGCTTTTTTCAGCTCTGGGATCAAAGTGAGATTCAGAAGCCTAAAAAGTCCCTGGATAAGTCTAAAAAGCCGTTTCGATTATTGACACTAGGACGGGTTTTCAGACATATTTACGTTTTGATTATGAACCCTTAAGCCAAGGCAATAAGCATACCATCAATTTAACTGAATGCTTTATTAAGATTTCTTCAATCAAAAGATAAAGTATGCACTAAGATTTGCTTATAATAAACTAAATTCAGTAGGATAATACCCAACCAAAAGTAACAACCACAAAGCAATAGTTATAAACACATATACATAGAAGAAAATAAATCCCTAATGCATGCCTAAATTGAAGGCTAGTGAAAAAAGACGAATGAGCCTTTTCTCCGATTCCACTACTGCAGTGACATTAAGAGAGTGCTGCTTGAAGTGGTTAAAGAATAATATTTTTGCTATTACACTCAGGGATATGCAAATCATCTAGTAATTAGAAACTGTCCAGGCTCTAATGAAGAACTTGTGATCCATGGGTTATAAACCTGCAGTTTCAAAGGTGATGGTTGCATTTAATCACAGAAACCCAGCTGTGCATCCATGCTCTGTTTATTCCAATTGATAAGAGTGCCACTGATCCTTCCCAGTTCAGATTTACCTGGTATTAAGCTCAGTCAATCGGCCTTTACTCTGACAGACTGGTACTCACACACTGATTATTTTACTGACTGGACCTCAACAACTGAGATTTTTCTCACTTACACAATCACCTCTCACTCTGGTCTCGGTGAGCTCAGGTATTTTCCTATTCCTCTTACTATGGGAGTAGAAACATCTCTCTCATAGGCACAAGGCCTCCACTTCCTTCCAGTATTACGGGGCACATATTCACAAAACTCCGCCACCGGTAGTCGCAGCAGGAAACTGCATAAGATTGGCCAGCAGAATTGTCTGTCTTCTGTAGTAAGGTCTGGGGGAAGGCTGAGGGGGTCAGGGAGAGATGGCAGAAGGAGGTGAAAGAAAGAGAGGGAGAGATGGATGTGGAGGGGGCAAAACGGGGAGAGGGAGAGATGGATCTGGTGGAGAGGGCAAAATGGGGAAAAGAAAAGAGATTTATGGTAGGGGGCAGAAGAGTGAGGGAAAGATGGTTGACATGGAAAGCAGAGGAGGGAGAGGAGAGATGGACATGAAAAGGCGGAGGGGATATGGACTGGTGGGCGGATGGGGAGAGGGAGGAGAGATGTCAGACTTGGGAAGAGGGCGTGGAAGGGCAGAAAGGAGAGATGTTGCACTTGCAGGAGGAAGAGAGGAAGGAAATGAAGGTAGAGTAAGCCATAAGGAGGGGAGATGCTAGAAATTGTGGATCCAGTGGGAGAGTTGTCAAGGAGATGAGTGAGCAGAATAATGAGTATACGAAGGTAGAAATGTGGTAATGGGAAGCAGATAAAAAGGAATAAGAGGATGAGAAATGTGAAAGCTAAGGTATGAGAGAAGGAGATAGAAATTTGGTTAGATAAAAAGTGAAAAGGAATAAACCAATGTTCCCTCTACGCTGCATGGCCCTGCACCTTTTGGTAGCAGGCTGCGCAGCCAGCACACCAGGACCTCTGGCCATTCTCTGCTACTGCCTGTGGTTTTGTGAAGAAAGAAGTACAGCTGGTAGAAAGGAGGAGAAGGCTTTTTATCTAATATTTTATTACAAACTATATTTGTTTCCCCTCCTAATGTTTTTACCTTAAATAGATTGAATTTAACACTGATTGTAATCCCTTAATAATTTTCCCTTTTATTTTGATATCGTATGTATTAGTCACTTAATTTAATTGATTTAAACTTTGTATACGAATGTTTGTATTTGTCATTTTAATTTGCTTAGATTTATGTCTGTGTGATTTGTTATCCATATTTGGCTATTTTAGCAATTGTACATCGCCTAGAACTTGGAATAGGCGATTAATCAAATGATATAATAAACTTGGAAACTTGGACAGAAACTTGGGACCCAGGCTGGAAGGAAGGGTGCGTGAACTTGGGACACAGAGGGGAGAGAGGGAGCATGAACACAGAAGGGAGGGGGCATGAACATGGGATAAAAGAAGGAAGAGAGGGAGGGAAAGAGATGCTGAGGTGGGGGAGGGAATAGAAAGGGAGAATTGTTGAGAATCGGTGTAAATGAGAGGGAAAGAGATGGTGTATAAAGGGAAAGGAAGAAAGGAGAATTGTAGGACATAGGGAGGGAAAAAATTGTTGGACATAGTGGTGGGAGAGAAGTGAGGTAGAGAGAGATGAGAGGGAGACATGTTGGATGTGGTGGTGGAGAGGGAACAGTGGGACAGATGGAAAGGGATGCAAGAAGGAGGAATGTTAGACATGGCGGTGGAGGGAATGGAGGAAGAAATGTTGCATGGTGCTGGAGAAGGGTGATAGAAGAAGAAAGATAGGGCATGGGGCTGGTTGGCAGGGCGAAAGATGCTGCACACAATCCGAGGAATAGGAGAGGGAGAAGTGTTGGATGTGACAGTAGAAGGAGTTGGAGAGATTCATTCTGGATCCCTCTATCTCTTTCCCCACTCCCTTTGCAGCAAGTGAGGGAATGAGAGAAAGAGAGATGGTGGACAGTGAGAGAGAGGGAGACATTGCATGTGGAGTAGAGGAGAGAGGAAGAAATGCTGTACAGGGTTAGGGAGGGGGAAAAGGGTATGCTTTTTGTAGTTTAATTTTGTGGTTACCATTATGTGTTGTTAATAAGATTATATTGTGTGTATATATGGAAGAAATGTCATTTACATTTAGTATGTGTTATTTTATGTATGTTATCTTGGAAACCGCTGAGACTCCAGGTGGTATATAAATTTTTTAAATAAATTAGGGGGGCAGGGTATAGGGTGGAACTTGGGCAGGATGTGGGGTGGAACTTGGACATTCTGGGACAGGGTCTAGGCCCCCCCCCCCCCCAAACAAAAAAAGGGTTTTGCTGCCTATGGATTGACACACAATTGGCAGTCACTTTTAAAGTGGCTGCTGACATGGGCACTAGTATTGTGTTATATATAAACTCAATAAAATTTATTGAACTTAAAAAAAAAAAAAAAGAAACCAGGAGCAAATATTTATCTAGCAGACATAAAATAAACACTTTCCAAATGCTATTTCTTTTATTTTTCCTTCCTTTTTTATTTTAACTCTCTTCTTGTTTATTTTTTTTTTCTTTTTCTTTCTTTGTCTCTCTTCCTCTCCTTTCTCATAGATCCTCCCGTTCTCTGAAATTTGCAGCACCCAAGAATTCATCTAATTTACTTGAGAACAGCGGTTGCCAAAGCTCTGGAAATGTATTTCTGAAAGTGTTCAGCAAATCTTTGGTGCATCCTGGTGGATATATTACAAGTACATTCTCTTGTGCTCTCCTCATTTTTACCCACTTACCCTTTCATCTTTTTCCTTTTTCACCTCATCCTCTTTCTTCACCTGCCTTGTGTATTTTCCTTCTTCCTTGACACCCTCCATCATGTTTTTCTCCTTTGCCTCTGCCTTTTTTTTCTGCTGCAGCTATAATAAAATTGATTCAGAACAGAGCCTGAGTCTGGCTCCAGGGCTGAGCTGGGCATGAGTCCAGCCTGACTTGCCCACCTCTAAATAATATCACATTTCAAACCTTTCTGTTCACAGATAAGTACAACACTCTATACACACAAAAGACTTAATTCTAAAATGTAGGGACCAACATTTAGGTGACAAAAATGCAGAAATTACCAGAATACCAGCTTATGCACTTTTAAGTTTAAATTACTGTATATCTATATCTATACTGTATATACATGTGTGTGTATCTCTCTATATATCTGCCTATGGCCTGGTTGCCCTGATTAGGCCCATTCTTACTATCCCAAGCTAAGCCGGATCGTACCTGGATGGGAGACCACCTGGGCATACCAGGTGCTGTAGGCCAGGGCTGCCCATGTCCGGTCTTCGAGATCTACTGGCAGGCCAGGTTTTCTGGAGATCCGCAATGAATATGCATGAGAGAGATTTGCCTGCACTGCCTTCTTGGTATGCAAATCTCTCTCATGCATATTCATTGCGGATCTCCAGAAAACCTGGCCTGCCGGTACATCTCGAGGACCGGACTTGGGCAGCCCTGCTGTAAGCTGAGGGGCCCACGTTGGGCAGCAGCAACATAGTAGAGCCACACCCTGAACAGGAGAAGGCAATGGCAAACCACTCCTGTACTCTGCCTTGAAACATCACAGAGTGGATCCCTCTCTATGTGTTTTGCCATGACTCCGTGGCATAATTCGTCCATGTGCACCCCACCCAATATTTTACCAAAATACTATTCTATAAAGTGGGCACATAGTTTGAAGATAGGCTTATATATATGAGTAGAGTCTGGGGGAATGTAGGTGGGGCACACAATTATGCATATAAATTATAGAAAATTAGATACAAACATTTACCAACTCTATGGCTGGTGTAAGTGACTGGGCCTCAATTATTATATGTGTGTATTTGCACTACTATACTAGTATTCTATAAAGGAAAGCAGGTTTTTATTTTCCCGTAGGATAGGCTTGCTACTTCTTCACAGAACTGCCCTTAAATGGTGAAACTCAGTAAGCAAGGCACGAGGCACAGCAGCTGTAGAGTCAAAAGATAAGTTTATTATATCCAGCGTCTAATGTTTAAACTAAAAGACCCGACAGAGCTGTGTTTTGGCACAACAATGCCTGCGTCAGGGGTCAGATGTTTCTCAGAATCGACTGGAACACTATGGGTCTCATTTTGAAAGCACTTAGACACACAAGGTACAATAGGTTTCTATGATACTTTGTGTGTCTGTGAGGGGCGTCCAACCTCAGCCCTCGTCAGGTTGGCTTTTCAGGATTTCCTAAATGAATATGCATGAGATCTATTTGCATACAATGGAAGCAGTGCATGCAAATATATCTTGTGTAAATTTATTGAGGAAATCCTGAAAATCTGACTGGATTGCGGCCATTGAGGGCTGATGGACAACCCTGGTCTAAGTATTTTGAAAATGAGCCTCCTTATCTTCCAATAAATACAGTGTGTGCGTGTGCGTGTAAAATATAAATAAAAGAAGGTACAAAACTCCTTGAAAACACTGGTATATTAGCATTCAAACACCAAGCACTGGATATAATGAGCTTACCTTTGGCTCTACCACTGTGCCTTGGTTTTTTGTAGTTCCTGTGGTTTCTCACGTGAGGCTGTTTCATCTTTACTTCCCACCATGGATAAAGCAAGTCACCTATTCACACGGACATCTATTAGCCCTGACTGAAATGCCACAGAGCAGTGAGCTACTCGTACTGCCTAAGTAGCACAGATAAAAATAGATGTGCTGTTAAATCTTAATTCAGACCCACATTCTATCGTGTTTCTCTTGAAAATCTAGGAGAGAAATGCATGATGAAACCGGAACAAATGAAACTGTCACCATATAAAATCTGCTCAATAAGAATGATTCTTGTTCCCTGACACAGAGCAGCCAGCACCGTCTACATTGCCACAGCGTTCCATGCCAGACTAAAAGACAGGCAGAACCTGGTGCCTATGATAAGTCAGAATACACAGGAAAACTGTTGGCAGATTTCCTTATTGAGACTTCTCAGGCAATGTCATTTGTTTTACTGTCTGGAAACACAATGGAGCAGGAGCAAACTGCAGACTCCAAAACTTTAAAAAAATAAAAAATTAAAGAAAATCAGTGAACACATTTTGGCAGAAAACCACAAACGCTTCCCAAGAAGCGACAATCCTCCCTTATGTATTCCTCCCTACCCCACCCCCATCCTCCCTTTTATTTTATTTTCATCTCAATGCAATTTTAACTCCCTGGTGTTCTTTCCTACATCTCATGTGAAGTTTGTTTGCGATAGACCCCCCTTTCTTTATTATATTATACAAACCCTTTGATCTTATATTTATTTATTTTATTTATTTATATACAGTATAATCTCGTTATAACGGACTCGCTTATAACGGAATATCGTCTATAGCGGACCAGGTCCGCTGGTCCCGGCTGTGCGCCTTTACGAACATGCAGAAAAGCACCGCATATAGCGGACTCGCATATAACGGACAAACAATTTGGTCCCCAGAGCCTCTTTTAGCTGTAGTTTTGTTCGGCTTTAACGGATATGCAGGCTCTGCCTACAAGGCGCGTGGCGTGCCAGTGATACAGTATCAAAATGCATACATCACTAAAACATATGAAAGAAATGCAGCCCAGAAGAAAATGACAGATTATTTGTCTTTCCAGTAATCTATGACATAATGCTTTAGAACATCTTTTAGTGTTCTGGTTTTGCAATCATTTCGTGCCATACCAATGTTTTGCTGAGTTTTGTTATTGATGTTGCTGATATGCTTGTGCAGTGACTGTTGTTCATTGACTGTACGTTGTTTCAAGTTGACATAAATAAAGTTTTTTAAAAATGCAACTCTGAATATAACGGACTGTTTTGCCAGGTCCCTTGAAGTCCGTTATAACGAGATTATACTGTATTTAGATTTCTATCCCGTTCTCCCGGGAGCTCAGAACGAGTTACAATTGATATTCACAATAAAATTACAGGTCAAAATTTACAGGCAGTCATAGAGAGACAGGTGGGAAGAAGTAGGAGGGGGAGAGGGGAGCAAGAGGAGCACGGGAGGGAGGGGGAGTGTAGAGAGAGAGAGGGAGCGGGAGTTAAGGAAGGGGAGCAAGGAGGAGGCAGTCCGTTGGGTTGTTCAATTGAAGAGATGAGTCTTCAGCGTTTTCCGGAAGGCCATCAGCGAGTCTTGTGATCTTATCTGGTCAGGCAATTGGTTCCAAAGATGGGGGACGAAGTGGCTGTATGTGCGCCTGTGTGCTGTTTCCATTTGGAGGGATTTTGTTATATTTTATGTTATAAAACTTATTGTAAACCATTTAGTCAATATTTGATAGATGGTATATAAAAAAATTAATAAACTTAGAAACTTTTATGAAGATGTGAAATAATTGTCCAAAGTGTAGAGATGAAGACAGAGATAGGATAGTGGAAGACTGTTACTGTCATCATTGCTGAATTTGGAGACATATAAAGATAAGGCAAAAAAATCTCCTGGGTAGAAAAACCACACGCAACAGAATAAAATAAATAAATGAAAATATAAAGGCAGCCCCTCCATCTCCTACGGTCCTTAACAATATCATTCTGCACAGACCTGAAGGCAGCACAGTTAATGCAATAATGGTTAAATCTTGAAAGTGGAAAACTGTAGTTTTCTGGGAAAGGAATAATCAGAAAAGCACAAAGTATTATGACATTATACAAGATACAGCTACTGATGTTGACAAGTGCCTTTGCCTGTTCCAGTGGTGCAATATGGTGACAGCGCGTGGAATAAGTTATCAGTGATCTGGGAGATTTCAGTGATTATCAAATCATTTGAATGTAAAGCAACAAAATAGTGGAGAAAGCCAGGAATGAATATGTGACAGTTTATTCTGTTTGCAGGAACAGAGAAGGCTTGAGAAAAATCTTAGAGGTCCTTTTATGGACTCAGCTGCTTACTGCATCTAAAAATGCCGTACTATGAACCACACTCAAGCATCTCATGGTAATTTTGGAATTGGTGCATGCTACCCACGAGCTAAAAAGCAAAATTTATTTTTTAGTGCCGGGGCTGGTCTGGGGGCAGATAGTCAGCATGTCAAGCGCAAGTTGGATGCACACCTTCTTGCAAATCACATTGAGGGATACGGAAATTAAGGTCTCCAACAGGGAGCACCAAGCTTGGCCTCCGCGTGTGCGGGTCGCCGGACTAAATGGACCTAGGGTCTGATCCGGTGAAGGCGTTTCTTATGTTCTTAGGCTCTGTGCTAATTTCATATACATTGCTGCACTTTAACCAATTAGCACATGGCTAGCGCATGAGCCTTGCCCCCTATAAAATGATTTTATTTATTTATTTATTTATTTATGTATTCAGTTTTATATCCCATCCTACCCAGGAGCTCAGAATGGGTTACAGCAATACATACAGTGTTTGGAGGTACAGGAATAAGGGTACACCCACAATATACTGAAAGGAGGTAAGGGGACGGAGGAGCATTCATAGTAAATTGGAGCAATGACGGAAAGTAAGACAAGCAAGCAACACGGGTAAAAAAGACAACAGAAACTGTAATTGTGCAAACTGGTGCTGCTTGCTCAAAGCTTCCCTCTGATGCAGCTTCCTGTTTCCGCCTGGGCGCATAGTGGGGTGGGGCGGGGCAGGGGGCCCAGTGTATTTGTGTGCCTAGGGGCCTTCGACGAATTAATCCTGCCCTGGTTGGTGGGGAGGTGCGGAGAGCAGGAGAGGCACTGATGAGGAGGAGAGGCGCTGGTGCCGGCTGACTCATCTACATGATGTGCCTCTTGCGGCACACCCGGAATCTCACTGCGGCACACAGATTGCGATACACTGCTCTAAACACCATGCCACACTCTCCTCCAGAGAGGTTAGGGGGCTCATAATTGAAACAGAAATGCGTCTAAAAACCGGCCTAAATCGGCACTTGGATGATCAGTAACACAAGTCGTCCAAGTGCCGGTAATCGAACCGGGTTTTAGACGTATCTAAAAATGACTAAGGCCTTCACAATGCTGCTAAACGACCAGAGCTAAAAGGGACGTTTCTGGAGGAGTGTCGAGGGCGGGACATGTACTGCTTGTATAACCGAAAGTTTAACAACACTGCCTAGACTGAACTTGGATGTTGTGACTTGGGCCATCTAAAACCAGGTCTAAGTCCAGAAGGTATCCAAAGTGACCAGGTAAGCACTGCAGACACAAAGTACAGACCCCAGACCCCCAGTGAACACTGACCACCCCTCCCCATAAAAATCATAATAATAACTTTACATATCTGCCTCCAGGACATCAGCACCTGGCAGCCTGGCATAGGAAAGCCTAGTAGAGCTGCACAGAGGTGGCTTAAGTGGTCTTGGGGGTGGGTTAATGAACCATGCAGAGGAGGACCCAGGTCCATAAGCCACTGTAATCACTGCATTCATGGTGAAACATGTGCACCCTCCAAACCCCCCCAAACCCTTTTGTTCTGCCATATAAGTGGCTCCTGCAGCCATAAGGGCTACTGGGGTGGTAGATAGGTGGGTCTAGTAGGTTCTGGGGGTGTTTTTTTTGGGTGGGATTCACCATGACCTATAAGGGAGCTGTAGTGAGATGTTTATGTGGCACTCTTTTTGTGAAGTTCACAGCAATGCCCTGTAAGGTACCCCACTACTCTGGTGCCTTGTCTGATTGTCCGGTCCAACACTTTTCTGGCCCCTCCCATGTCCAAAAGGTCTTTTTCTAGGCTTTTGTGACTTGGACAAATTTTTGGACGAAAATGGGGTATAAAGATGGATGACTTAGTGGTCTGGACGATCAGATAGCTGGATGTACAGTTGGAGGATTTAAAAAAAAAAAAAAAAAAAATGTTCGACGTATTTATTGAAAATGGACCTTAGGCCCAAAATGGACTTAGATGTTTCTTTTGATTATGCCCCTCTAAGGATCTGTCCAGGTTTATTACATGGGGTAGATGTTCAAAGAGCCATATATGTTTAGCATCAGCCACTAGGGAGGTAATTCTATAACTGGGTGCCCACATTTAAGGGCCACTTGTGAATACCTGCATGCTTGTTGTATTTACACATATATGTGGCACCAAAACAGTAAAGTGCTTATTCTGTAAGAGCACACATAAGTGACATAGGGAAAATTCTATAAATGACATTCAAAATTTGTTGCTGATAAAAATTGGTGCTGAACAGTATTCTGTAATGGGTGTTCTGGGATCAGCGCCCAACAAGGATCCTGGTTTTGGCGTGCTGGAGACACCTTCCACAGGGGACGCTATAGGAACCATTTAAAACATAAGAAACATGGCATTATAAAATCATGTGGCATGTAAACCATAGTAACAAAACACATAGAAAATGTGCATTTAAAATAAACAGACTGATATCGTAAAAAACATATGATAAAATGAACAAACCTAAATTATAACCCAAAAAAAACCAAAAAGGGAGACCCAATGATCCACAGTAAAAACAATCCAAAGATAAAAACAACAGACTGTGGATGTAGATGTCCTGAAAGATGATTTTATTCACGCTTCACAATAAAAATACAAATAAAAGTCTCTGAATTAGTAATACATGTAAGATTGTGCGTGTTTTGGTGAGACCTCCTTCCTCAGGGGTCCGGATGATGTAAGGTACAAAAATAAAAATATAAGCAACATAATGTACGTGTCTTTGAGCATAAAACCTGAAAATGGCTTGAAACATGCAGAGTGGTGCGTAAAATCGCAGCGAAAAACGCGTCAGGACAATCAGACGTGCATTACTAATTCAGACTTTTATTTGTATTTTTATTGTGAAGAGCAAATAAAATCATCTTTCAGGACATCCACATTCACAGTCTTAGTTTTAAACCTAAATTATGACAAGTATGATACGACTTACAGTAGTTGCAGAATACTCTTTGTTTATTCTGTGGCTCAGCTGGAATGCTCGTGGCTACGGTACTATTTATTGAATCAACAAAAAAAGATGTACTACGTTATCTTTCAAGATAATCTGCTGCTGTTTAACCAATTAAGCAGACACTTGTCTGATCTTAGTGCAGACGTTGCCTTGCCTGTTTATAACATTCCAAATGACAAATGTTTTTGTATATACAGTGGTAGTATAGAAACCATTGGTTGGAGGACATCCTACCATAAATCAAAGTATATGAAAGCGCATCAAACATATTCCTAAAAGTGTGTGGTCAGCTCATGCACTGACACATTGTTAGAAATGTGTTTTATGACTGATTCACAGGACCAGACATTTCTGTCTCTGCTTAGAAAATATACAATTCCATAGGCCATATTTAAAAAGTATGTGACAAAATCCAGCAAGGTTGAAATAAATTGGTAGAAACACCCACGACTCTTCGGTTGAGTCATCCTTAACTGCTTCAATTCAAGTAACTGAAAATATGATAGAAGCATTAGAAAACTGCAAAGTGTCATGGAAAAATAAACCCGCTTGAGAAATTTCTTAAATAGCTGAATTGTTATTCATTGTGAATGCGCAGTGATTTAGAATTGTAAACCACACAGAACTGCAAGGTAGTCGTGGTATACAAATGAATTGTTATGTTATGTTATAAATATAGAAGACAAGGATATTGAATAAAATGTGACATTTTTGTAGAACCAAATGTAGTGGCCAACGTACTAATCATGTTACTGATAGATACAAAATAAGAGAGTTGCATCCTTGCTTATACCAGGGGTGTCAAAGTCCCTCCTCGAGGGTCACAATCCAGTCGGATTTTCAGGATTTCCCCAATGAATATGTATGAGATCTATATGCATGCTAATAGATCTCATGCATATTCATTGGGGAAATCCTGAAAACCCGACTGGATTGTGGCCCTCGAGGAGGGACTTTGATGCACTCCTGGCTTACACCCTATGCTGTCTATTTAAAAGTTTTATCGTGCATTGTGCTGATGTGTGAGGGGTTCAGGGATCCTTCCTCACTAGCACTGCACACGTACTTTTGGGCAGCAGGGGGAGTTAGCCAAAAAGTAAGTGGACTCCAGGTCCCAGAAGGCACTGAGCCTCTGCAGCTCAATGCTGAGGTACATTGGGAGAATGATGTAGTCTAGCTGAAGCAGAGGGGCAGAACTCAGCTAGAAAGAATAACATGGCTTAGCGGGGAGTTAATCAGGGAATTCCCAGAGGGAAAGGTCCCAAAGAAGAAACCTCCACAGAGAAACTTTTCCCAGTTGTGGGCTAGAAGCAAGCCCGGGAAGGGAAAGTGTTTGAGAGTGCCAAGGTGATGGCTGACAAGAGAGACTAACAGGAGGAGAAGACTGTTATATAAATTGAGGACTTGGATGTTAACGGTGTTGGCAAAGGTAAGTCAAAACCCCTTATATATGAATAATATGTGAAGTATAGCAAGGTCTGACCACAAATACAGTTAGGGAGCCTTTATATTACAATCTTTGAGCCTGTGAGGAAATAGGTTCAGGTCATGTCAAAGAATAACAGTTTTTTGTTGCACATTTTCAAGTGCTTGTATTTGGGGTGAATGTGCATAGATTTCTAGGAAAACCCGAACTGGACTCTATCATACATTGTAATTTAGCATCCTATGCCATAGTTTGTATTGTTATTTGAATATCTTTACTGTTGTAATTGTCTGTTGCTTATGATTAACTTATTTTTGCTATATACTGCCTTGAGCAAATTCCTTCAAAAAGATAGTAAATATATCCTAATTAAAAAAAAACCCTGACAACCAAAATCTACATGTATGTGTCTCTGATTGCTGTAGGAATACCTGTTTCTATTAAAGTACTACTACTATTATTAATTATTTATATAGCGCTACCAGATGCACACAGCACTGTACAGTCATAAAGAGTAAGAAAACAATCCCTGCTCAAAAGAGTTTACAATATAAACAGGCAAGACAGACAGAAATAGGATGTCATGGTGTTATGCCTATGGCCAGGGGGGTAACTGAAATCTCACATTCTGACCTCCTTGACCTAAGTGTTGCCCAAACAACATCAGAGGGACTGGCCAGGGGAGTAACTGAAACTCAGCATACTACTGACATGTATCCACAAGTCTGCTTATCTGACATTCTGACCTCCTTGACCTAAGTGTTGCCCAAACAACATCAGAGGGACTGGCCAGGGGAGTAACTGAAACTCAGCATACTACTGACATGTATCCACAAGTCTGCTTATCTGACATTCTGACCTCCTTGACCTAAGTGTTGCCCAAAAAACATCAGAGGGACTGGCCAGGGGAGTAACTGAAACTCAGCATACTACTGACATGTATCCACAAGTCTGCTTATCTGACATTCTGACCTCCTTAACCTGAGTGTTGCCCAAACAACATCAAAGGGACAGTGAAAACCGGTTTCTGCAACAAGTATCTGCTATCTTGACCTCTTTGACCTGGGGGATGCCCAAACAACATCAAAAGTCCAGGACCGGGTGTGCCTGACTCGTAATAAAGGATGCTGGTTACTGCAGGACCAGCTGTTGTTTTTATGAACTCAGCAGCTTTCACCCTATATATAAAAGACGGGACTCTGCCCCTAACAGAAGAATCCATTTTCGTTGCAACCAAGGGACAACCCGTGTCTACCCTCCTATCAATTGCAAGGATTCCCGATTGCGAAGGATGGTGTTGCCCAGGAGCACGGTGATGTTATTCTATTTTTATATTCATCTATATATATAAGTATAATAAAGTGTTATTGTTTATGCTTTATATTGTCTGTGTGCTTTTCTGAGTGTCGCTGATCATCCCATTTGACAGAAATAAGTGGCGGAACATATTGGTACCAGAAGTGGGGTTGATCAATGTGGTCAAAAAAGCACCAGATGAAACATGGGGTTGAGGGGCAGGCTTCCAACCTCTCCATTCCGGGTTGGGATGACAGTATTTATAAATTAGTAGCCACTGAGTGGTCTGTCGAAGCAGGATTATGTGAATCCTGGACTTTTGGAAGTGGGGATCCACATGAATTATGTGCCTCCTTACAAAAGGTGAAAATTACAAAAGGAAAAGAGCGAGAGGGAATTTCTAGACGAGGATGGATGATTTTAGCAGCATGGAGGAAGTTGCATGAAGCTAAACATGAGTTGCAATCAAAGTTAGGGGAGCTGGAAAAGAAAATGTGTGAGCAACAGAATGCCATCACAATGCTACAATGTCAAAATAAATTGTTAATGGATAAGGTGGACACCTATCAAAATGTAGCCGAAAAGGCAGCTGTGTGATGTGCACAATATAAATACAAAAAACGGAGGGGGAAAGTGAGTGCCAAAAAGGTTAGGACTTTGCTTTCCCATCCTCCGGATGATTGGGATCCAGACAAATGGGATGGGGATATTTGGGATTCCAATTCTAATACCAGTGAGGAGGATATATGTATTGAAGGAAAGCAGGCAGAAAGTTTAGAAGCAAAGCCAGTGAGGAGACGAAGATTACAGGGAAATCTGCAGACAGGAGAAAATTTGACTAGAAATGATGTTATGGAGGACTTTACTCAGCAAGAAGTCATGGATATTATGGCACACTTTACACAGCGGCCCGGAGAGCCACTAATACAATGGGTAATTCGGGTGCAGGAGCTGGGCGCAGCAGGGATTATGTTAGATGCCACCGACGCCCCTAAATTTGTTCGAATTAGTCAAGAAGCAGCAGTACAAGATGCGTTACAGGAGGATCCCGATCTGACAAATTATAACCAATGGTCTTTATTAGAGGTAATTGGTAAGGGGGTCACTAGGCGATATCCCCTTGAATCTGACTGGCCTTCAAATGATAAAGTTTGGTATACATTGAAAGATGCACAAATGAGAATTAAGGAAGAGGCTATGAAGGTAGCTTTAGTAATAGGTCACGCTGACACATATGTCATTACCCTTTACAGTATCCATGAGAAATAAAATTATCAGGTATGCTGCACCGGCATACAAACAAGTAATTATGACTCTGTTGATCAATCAAACAGACAGGACTATTTTGGAAGTCTTGGAAGCCGTCCGACAGTTAGGAGATCTGGGAGACTGGGGACCTCAAACTACTTTTGATAAAAAGAGGGAAGGGCAATCCAATTCAAACAGGGCTAATCGAGTATCCCGAAGGGATATGTTTTTTGGCATTAATAAAAGATGGGATAAAGAGGGAAGAAATAGATGGGAAAGATACCGGGACTTTATGGAAAATGTACAAAAGTAGAGGATTGGAAAAGAAATCTAGGTCTCAAGCCCAAGTAAACAAGAGTGAGGATATGCCGGTGCCAACTGCTCCTCCTGAGGAAACTGCTTCCACTCTTTATCCTGATTTAAAAGGGTGGAAGTGGTGGGAGGATCAATGATGTGAATGCCAAGCCTCAGTGTTTGCCTGGACCAAATTAGAACAGCGTCCGCATGTCGAGGTGAATATCTATTGGAAATCTGGGGAGCAAAAGGTACAAGCTCTAGTGGACACTGGGGCGGAGGCATCTATTATATATGGGAACCCTAAAAAATTTTGGGGCCCTAGAATACAAATATCAGGATTGGGGGGAAAATTATACAAGCAGTACAGACAAAACTGAGATTAAAAATTGGACAATTACCAATTCGGGAGTATACTGTACTGATCACTGAGATTCCTGAATATATAATAGGGATAGATATCCTGAAAGGGCTAACCTTACAGCTTTCTGATGGAATTTATAGTTTTGGCAAATCGCCAGCCATTCTTATGAGATCAGTATTGGTGGGAAAATTACCTGTTCCAATAATAGTACCGATCTCCACAAAAATTGTAAACATGAAACAATATCGCATTCCGGGAGGGCACGAAGAAATTACTAATACGATACAGGATTTGGTGAAAGCGGGAGTAATAAAAACGGTTACCTCCGCCTTCAATAATCCTGTATGGCCCGTCCATAAGGCAGATGGAAGTTGGAGAATGACAGTAGATTACCGAGAATTGAATAAACACATGCCACCTTTAAGTGCCGCTATTCCAGATGTGATAACACTGGTTGAACAAATTCAATCACGAACTGGTACTTGGTATGCAGTTATTGATTTAGCCAATGCATTCTTCTCTATTCCTATAGTGGAGCAATGTCAGGAACAATTTGCATTTACTTGGCAAGGGAGACAATATACATTTACCAGACTACCACAAGGATACTTACATAGTCCCACTTTCTGTCACAAAATTATAGCAGAACATTTAGATAACTGTACCTTGCTTGAAGGAGTAGAAATATCACACTATATTGATGACATCTTGATCCAGGGTAATACAGAAAAGGAAGTTGCAGATGCTTTGGCATTGGTAGTAGAAACAATGAGACAGGCAGGGTGGGAAATAAATCCAAAGAAAGTGCAGGGACCAGCACAAACAGTGGTATTTTTAGGAATTAAATGGTCAAAAGGGTGTCGAGAAGTGATAGAGAAAGTTAAACAGAAGATTGTAAACTTCCCTTCTCCCCAAAGTAAGAAACAAACCCAGGCCTTTATTGGCCTTTTTGGATTCTGGAGGCAACATATTCCACACTTGGGGCAAATCCTATCTCCTCTGTACAAAATCACAAAGAAAAAATATGATTTTGTCTGGACTGAACACGAGGAGCAGGCTTTCCAGAGAGCAAAGGAAGCTATTCAGCAAGCCATGAATTTGTGGCCATTAAAGGAGGGTCCAGTAGAATTGCAAGTGACTGTGCAGGAGCGATATGCTAATTGGAGCCTATGGCAAAAGCAAGCTGGACGACGAGTGCCTTTGGGATTCTGGAATAGGACTCTCCCGGAAACTGGGACCCGATATACACCCTTTGAAAAACAGCTACTAGCTTCCTACTGGGCTTTGGTAGCAACAGAACAGTTGACCATAGGACACGAAGTAATGCTACGACCAGAAATACCCATTATGACATGGATCATGAGTGACCCAAAAACTCATCGTATTGGACATGCCCAGGAACAGAGTATCATAAAATGGAAATGGTACATCCAACAGAGGGCTAAGTCAGGCCTCCATGGAGTAACGATGCTGCATGAAAAAGTATTTAATGTGCCCACAGAAGATACCCCAATGCAAGTGGACGACATATGTGAAAGTCCCATTCGGTGGGGAAAGACATATCAAGAACTAACTGAGACACAACAAAAGCATACCTGGTTTACAGATGGTTCCTCCAAATAACAGGGTCAACTGAGACATTGGAAGGGCGTGTCCTTTAATCCAGTCACAAAGCAACTGCTAACAACTACCGGAAAAGGAGAGAGCTCACAATATGCTGAACTATATGCAGTGTGGCAGGCCATACGGCTAGAACAAGGACAACAATGCCATATCTTTACTGATTCATGGGCAGTAGCGAATGGAATGACAACTTGGATGATGAAATGGAAAAAGGACAATTGGACAATTCATAATAAAGAAGTCTGGGGAGCCAGACTTTGGCAAGATATTCTGGAATGGGCCAATACTACCGTAATAACAGTGTACCATGTAGATGCACATGTTGTGAAAGATACGCTTGACACTGTTTTCAACTCTGTTGCAGATAGCGCATCCAAACTCACTGAAACAGAGTTGGCAGAAGAACAAAACTCTTCCACCCCGCACGTTGTGGTCATGGAAACAGATGTTGCTTCCGAAATGGCCATGGCAACATGGGCACATCAAAAGTCCGGACACCTTGGAGAGAAGGGAACTATTAGGTGGGCACATGACAGAGGAATACATTGTACTGTAGATATGGTAAAGACAGTAATCAGTAATTGTCATTTATGTAAACTAGCTCTCACATCAGCGCAGCAGATGCCCCCAATTTTTGGGAAAATAGCCAGAGGCAGGTTACCAGGTCAGATTTGGCAAATAGATTATATAGGCCCTCTACCATTGTCTAAAGGATGTCAATATGTGTGTACCATGGTAGATACCTATTCAGGGTTGTTAGTGGCTTATCCTTGCCGGAAAGCCAAATAAAGAAAACACCATTAGAGCATTAGGATTAATTACATTATATTACGGACACCCTCTAGAAATACAGTCAGACGGGGGACTCATTTTACAGGTAATATGATTAGGGATTGGATCAATGATAACAATGTTCAATGGAGACTACATGTAGCCTATCATCCACAGGCCTCAGGACTTATAGAAAGGATGAATGGATTATTAAAAACCCAATTAAAGAGATTAGGATATCAGTCATTGCGTAGGTGGAGAGAACATTTAACTGAAGCCTTACAAATTTTGAACAATAGACCTATAGCTTCACATACTACACCCCTGAATAGGATGCTGTATTCCACTCTTGAAGCAAGTGACAAAATTTGTACCCTCCAGTTTTGGACTGTTAGACCTGGAGTACAGCTTCCTATAAGGGCCACTGATGGATCTGCTGGACTAGATGTATATTGCCCTAATGAATGCAAATTGGATCCACAAATAGTGAAACCTATTCAAACGGGTTTGGGGGTGATTATTCCAAAAGGATATTATGGACAGATTTGTCCACAATCAAGTTTGGCTCTTAAAGGTGTAACTATAATGGGGAGTGTCATTGATTCAGACTATCGGGGCGAAATTGGAATATTATTATTAAACCTTGGAAAAGAAGCTACCATTCTCCAAAAGGGGGATCGTGTTGCACAATTGATAACTATTGCAATTAAAATGGAGGCTCCACAGTTAATTGATAAACCCCTGCACCATTATGGCCGAAGTGAACAAGGCTTTGGGGCAGCTAATGTAATTAAAGCTGTTATGAGAATCTGGTGGAAGAAACCACTCCAACCAATAGTAGGAGCCACCGTAATAGCTGCAGGGAAAGATAGTATTTTACAAATACTAGTGGATGGTTATGAACATCCAATCTTCGCTCCTCGAGACCAATGTTTTAGGAGAGAATAAAGATTCTTTTTCTTTCCACAGGACCTAACATGGAAGTGTATCACCATTCTATCTTTGGTATGGTATGGACAAACTGCAATAATGCCAGTGAAGAGTGACCGTCCAACCACTGTCGTCATGGTCCAGTGGAAAAATGCAACTTCAATGAGAAAACAAGATAATTTCACATGCAGGCGAAAACTCTCTGTGTAATATTTGGAATTTTACATTTTCTCCTTCCCTGTCATTCGATATGACACAGATACCGGGTTCACATAAATATTATAAAACACCTTTTATGGGTGATAAATGCCTCTGTAATTAGCATTACCATTCAAAATCACACTGGGATCCAATGTACTAACTATACTTTCCCCCAAAATATAGTTTAGTAAACAAGTGGCTCGAGATATCATACAAACACAAAAGTTTACTAGCATTACATTTTGGAATTTATCCTTACCCATTAACAGGGCACAGGGGATAATGTGTATGAATGCAACAAAAATTAGAAAACCGCACTGACATGGTAATTATTATGGCATTTATCTATACCAAATCCTACTTCATTAAATGCCTCATTAGTAAAGAAATATTAGAGAATGCAAAAATACCAGTTTAGAACATAAAGAAATGAGATATGAATGGAAAATTAATTTTCCTATTTTACCCAAATGTAGGACCCGAAGATGGCTGGATCAACTATTAGGGGGGGCGGGAATTACATTAGGTATTGTAAATACTATTGATTCTGAAATACTGGCTGGCAAACAAGCATCTTTGGCTCCGGAGTAGCGGATGTATTTAGGTGGGAAGGTAAATGGATGCCAAATACTGTACATAATCATGAACTAACCCTACGATATGATCAGTTAATGTTACATGTTGTTAATGATACTATAATACAGCAATATACTTTAGATAGTAATGTTTCTTCTGCCTTACAGTGAGATTCGTGTTTTGTCTTTTATACAACAAAGAATTCACTTTATCCAGCAATTACAATTACGAAATACCTCATTGATTTTTAGTATTATTTAATAAAACCACGCCCTTAGATAGAACATGGTGGAATTTTGATATAAAACAATGTTCTGATTTCTCCTGTGAAGGGTTGCTTACATTATTTGATGTAAGGAACTCTACCATAATGTGTCCTTTTACTGTGATGCCTTTGGTATTAGGACCCCAATTATGGTTTCCTACTTACTATGGCAACAAATAGATGAACAAAACAAAACATACGTGTAATAAAAAAGTGTAAACAAATTCAACATGGACAAGTTTGTCCATCTCCTTATGCGATCTATGAACCATTTCTTTACTACATACCTACAATCTGTGCCAATGGACCATTCAACCTCAAGGGTTACACCTTTATACAAGAAATATTACATAAATATGTCTGTGTTGCTAGCAGTACTGTCGAACTTGTGATTCCTGCAATTCAAGCTTACTTTTCAGTATGTTTACAGAATGTTAGTGTGTTACAGTGGGCAAATAATGCAACTTATCATTTTTATGAACCCTGGATATCAAATATAAATGTTAATCTTTCTTTTGCCGATGTACTTACTCCAATTATTTTATTACCCTCTGTAAAGAAAGCCATGCAAAATATAGCAATCCTAAATAAAGCAAATCAGCAACGTAACCTTACCTTGCTGCAGCATAAAATAGATACTGAATTTTTAAATACTAACTTGCATTCAGTGGCAGATCATATTGAAGCTACTACTGCACACCATTGGTGGGATGCTTTTACCGGATAGAGTGCTACAGCACGAAAGGTGTTTCTTCATCCCTTAATCTATATTTGTTTAGTTATCCTTATGTTAACATTTCTTAATTGTGGATTTACCTATTGTGTATACAAACGAACACTCTCTCCCTCTATTCGGATGACTTCTTATTCGGAGGTGCAGACTTGAGGATCCAGGGGTGGACTGTTATGCCTATGGCCAGGGGGGTAACTGAAATCTCACATTCTGACCTCCTTGACCTAAGTGTTGCCCAAACAACATCAGAGGGACTGGCCAGGGGAGTAACTGAAACTCAGCATACTACTGACATGTATCCACAAGTCTGCTTATCTGACATTCTGACCTCCTTGACCTAAGTGTTGCCCAAAAAACATCAGAGGGACTGGCCAGGGGAGTAACTGAAACTCAGCATACTACTGACATGTATCCACAAGTCTGCTTATCTGACATTCTGACCTCCTTAACCTGAGTGTTGCCCAAACAACATCAAAGGGACAGTGAAACCGGTTTCTGCAACAAGTATCTGCTATCTTGACCTCTTTGACCTGGGGGATGCCCAAACAACATCAAAAGTCCAGGACCGGGTGTGCCTGACTCGTAATAAAGGATGCTGGTTACTGCAGGACCAGCTGTTGTTTTTATGAACTCAGCAGCTTTCACCCTATATATAAAAGACGGGACTCTGCCCCTAACAGAAGAATCCATTTTCGTTGCAACCAAGGGACAACCCGTGTCTACCCTCCTATCAATTGCAAGGATTCCCGATTGCGAAGGATGGTGTTGCCCAGGAGCACGGTGATGTTATTCTATTTTTATATTCATCTATATATATAAGTATAATAAAGTGTTATTGTTTATGCTTTATATTGTCTGTGTGCTTTTCTGAGTGTCGCTGATCATCCCATTTGACAGAAATAAGTGGCGGAACATATTGGTACCAGAAGTGGGGTTGATCAATGTGGTCAAAAAAGCACCAGATGAAACATGGGGTTGAGGGGCAGGCTTCCAACCTCTCCATTCCGGGTTGGGATGACAGTATTTATAAATTAGTAGCCACTGAGTGGTCTGTCGAAGCAGGATTATGTGAATCCTGGACTTTTGGAAGTGGGGATCCACATGAATTATGTGCCTCCTTACAAAAGGTGAAAATTACAAAAGGAAAAGAGCGAGAGGGAATTTCTAGACGAGGATGGATGATTTTAGCAGCATGGAGGAAGTTGCATGAAGCTAAACATGAGTTGCAATCAAAGTTAGGGGAGCTGGAAAAGAAAATGTGTGAGCAACAGAATGCCATCACAATGCTACAATGTCAAAATAAATTGTTAATGGATAAGGTGGACACCTATCAAAATGTAGCCGAAAAGGCAGCTGTGTGATGTGCACAATATAAATACAAAAAACGGAGGGGGAAAGTGAGTGCCAAAAAGGTTAGGACTTTGCTTTCCCATCCTCCGGATGATTGGGATCCAGACAAATGGGATGGGGATATTTGGGATTCCAATTCTAATACCAGTGAGGAGGATATATGTATTGAAGGAAAGCAGGCAGAAAGTTTAGAAGCAAAGCCAGTGAGGAGACGAAGATTACAGGGAAATCTGCAGACAGGAGAAAATTTGACTAGAAATGATGTTATGGAGGACTTTACTCAGCAAGAAGTCATGGATATTATGGCACACTTTACACAGCGGCCCGGAGAGCCACTAATACAATGGGTAATTCGGGTGCAGGAGCTGGGCGCAGCAGGGATTATGTTAGATGCCACCGACGCCCCTAAATTTGTTCGAATTAGTCAAGAAGCAGCAGTACAAGATGCGTTACAGGAGGATCCCGATCTGACAAATTATAACCAATGGTCTTTATTAGAGGTAATTGGTAAGGGGGTCACTAGGCGATATCCCCTTGAATCTGACTGGCCTTCAAATGATAAAGGTTGGGTATACATTGAAAGATGCACAAATGAGAATTATAGGAAGAGGCTATGAAGGTACTTAGGTAATAGGTCACGCTGACACATATGTCATTACCCTTTAACAGTATCCATGAGAAATAAAATTATCAGGTATGCTGCACCGGCATACAAAACAAGTAATTAATGACTCTGTTGATCAATCAAACAGACATGACTATTATGGAAGTCTTGGAAGCCGTCCGACAGTAGGAGATCTGGGAGACTGGGGGACCTCAAACTACTTTTGATAAAAAGAGGGAAGGGCAATCCAATTCAAGAACAGGGCAAATCGAGTATCCCGAAGGGATATTTTTTTGGCATAATAAAAGATGGGGATAAAGAGGGAAGAAATAGAATGGGAAAGATACCGGACTTTATGGAAAATGTTACAAAAGTAGAGGATTGGAAAAGAAATACTAGGTCTCAAGCCCAAGTAAACAAGAGTGAGGATATGCCGGTGCCACTGCTGCTCTCCTGAGGAAACTGCTTCCACTCTTATCCTGATTTAAAAGGGTGGAAGTGGTTGGGAGGATCAATGATGTGGAATGCCAAGCCTCAGTGTTTGCCTGGACCAAATTAGAACAGCGTCCGCATGTCGAGGTGAATATCTATATGGAAATCTGGGGAGCAAAAGGTACAAGCTCTAGTGGACACTGGGGCGGAGGCATCTATTATATATGGGGAACCCTAAAAAATTTTGGGGCCCTAGAATACAAATATCAGGATTGGGGGGAAAATTATACAAGCAGTACAGACAAAACTGAGATTAAAAATTGGACAATTACCAATTCGGGAGTATACTGTACTGATCACTGAGATTCCTGAATATATAATAGGGATAGATATCCTGAAAGGGCTAACCTTACAGCTTTCTGATGGAATTTATAGTTTTGGCAAATCGCCAGCCATTCTTATGAGATCAGTATTGGTGGGAAAATTACCTGTTCCAATAATAGTACCGATCTCCACAAAAATTGTAAACATGAAACAATATCGCATTCCGGGAGGGCACGAAGAAATTACTAATACGATACAGGATTTGGTGAAAGCGGGAGTAATAAAAACGGTTACCTCCGCCTTCAATAATCCTGTATGGCCCGTCCATAAGGCAGATGGAAGTTGGAGAATGACAGTAGATTACCGAGAATTGAATAAACACATGCCACCTTTAAGTGCCGCTATTCCAGATGTGATAACACTGGTTGAACAAATTCAATCACGAACTGGTAACTTGGTATGCAGTTATTGATTTAGAGCCAATGCATTCTTCTCTATTCCTATAGTGGGAGCAATGTCAGGAACAATTTGCATTTACTTGGCAAGGGAGACAATATACATTTACCAGACTACCACAAGGATACTTACATAGTCCCACTTTCTGTCACAAAATTATAGCAGAACATTTAGATAACTGTACCTTGCTTGAAGGAGTAGAAATATCACACTATATTGATGACATTCTTGATCCAGGGTAATACAGAAAAGGAAAGTTGCAGATGCTTTGGCATTGGTAGTAGAAACAATGAGAACAGGCAGGGTGGGAAATAAATCCAAAGAAAGTGCAGGGGGACCAGCACAAAACAGTGGTATTTTTAGGAATTAAATGGTCACAAAGGGTGTCGAGAAGTGATAGAGAAAGTTAAACAGAAAGAATTGTAAACTTCCCTTCTCCCCAAAGTAAGAAACAAACCCAGGCCTTAATTGGCCTTTTTGGATTCTGGAGGCAACATATTCCACACTTGGGGCAAATCCTATCTCCTCTGTACAAAATCACAAAGAAAAAATATGATTTTGTCTGGACTGAACACGAGGAGCAGGCTTTCCAGAGAGCAAAGGAAGCTATTCAGCAAGCCATGAATTTGTGGCCATTAAAGGAGGGTCCAGTAGAATTGCAAGTGACTGTGCAGGAGCGATATGCTAATTGGAGCCTATGGCAAAAGCAAGCTGGACGACGAGTGCCTTTGGGATTCTGGAATAGGACTCTCCCGGAAACTGGGACCCGATATACACCCTTTGAAAAACAGCTACTAGCTTCCTACTGGGCTTTGGTAGCAACAGAACAGTTGACCATAGGACACGAAGTAATGCTACGACCAGAAATACCCATTATGACATGGATCATGAGTGACCCAAAAACTCATCGTATTGGACATGCCCAGGAACAGAGTATCATAAAATGGAAATGGTACATCCAACAGAGGGCTAAGTCAGGCCTCCATGGAGTAACGATGCTGCATGAAAAAGTATTTAATGTGCCCACAGAAGATACCCCAATGCAAGTGGACGACATATGTGAAAGTCCCATTCGGTGGGGAAAGACATATCAAGAACTAACTGAGACACAACAAAAGCATACCTGGTTTACAGATGGTTCCTCCAAATAACAGGGTCAACTGAGACATTGGAAGGGCGTGTCCTTTAATCCAGTCACAAAGCAACTGCTAACAACTACCGGAAAAGGAGAGAGCTCACAATATGCTGAACTATATGCAGTGTGGCAGGCCATACGGCTAGAACAAGGACAAACAATGCCATATCTTACTGATTCATGGGCAGTAGCGAATGGAATGACAACTTGGATGATGAAATGGAAAAAGGGACAATTGGACAATTCATAATAAAGAAGTCTGGGGAGCCAGACTTTGGCAAGATATTCTGGAATGGGCCAATACTACCGTAATAACAGTGTACCATGTAGATGCACATGTTGTGAAAGATACGCTTGACACTGTTTTCAACTCTGTTTGCAGATAGCGCATCCAAACTCACTGAAACAGAGTTGGCAGAAGAACAAAAACTCTTCCACCCCGCACGTTGTGGTCATGGAAACAGATGTTGCTTCCGAAATGGCCATGGCAACATGGGCACATCAAAAGTCCGGACACCTTGGAGAGAAGGGAACTATTAGGTGGGCACATGACAGAGGGAATACATTGTACTGTAGATATGGTAAAGACAGTAATCAGTAATTGTCATTTATGTAAACTAGCTCTCACATCAGCGCAGCAGATGCCCCCAATTTTTTGGGAAAATAGCCAGAGCAGGTTACCAGGTCAGATTTGGCAAATAGATTATATAGGCCCCTCTACCATTGTCTAAAGTGATGTCAATATGTGTGTACCATGGTAGATACCTATTCAGGGTTGTTAGTGGCTATATCCTTGCCGGAAAGCCAAATAAAGAAAACACCATTAGAGCATTAGGATTAATTACATTATATTACGGACACCCTCTAGAAATACAGTCAGACGGGGACTCATTTTACAGGTAATATGATTAGGGATTGGATCAATGATAACAATGTTCAATGGAGACTACATGTAGCCTATCATCCACAGGCCTCAGGACTTATAGAAAGGAATGAATGGATTATTAAAAACCCAATTAAAGAGATTAGGATATCAGTCATATGCGTAGGTGGAGAGGAACATTTAACTGAAGCCTTACAAATTTTGAACAATAGACCTATAGCTTCACATACTACACCCCTGAATAGGATGCTGTATTCCACTCTTGAAGCAAGTGACAAAATTTGTACCCTCCAGTTTTGGACTGTTAGACCTGGAGTACAGCTTCCTATAAGGGCCACTGATGGATCTGCTGGACTAGATGTATATTGCCCTAATGAATGCAAATTGGATCCACAAATAGTGAAACCTATTCAAACGGGTTTGGGGGTGATTATTCCAAAAGGATATTATGGACAGATTTGTCCACAATCAAGTTTGGCTCTTAAAGGTGTAACTATAATGGGGAGTGTCATTGATTCAGACTATCGGGGCGAAATTGGAATATTATTATTAAACCTTGGAAAAGAAGCTACCATTCTCCAAAAGGGGGATCGTGTTGCACAATTGATAACTATTGCAATTAAAATGAGGCTCCACAGTTAATTGATAAAACCCCTGCACCATTATGGCCGAAGTGAACAAGGCTTTGGGGCAGCTAATGTAATTAAAGCTGTTATGAGAATCTGGTGGAAGAAACCACTCCAACCAATAGTAGGAGCCACCGTAATAGCTGCAGGGAAAGATAGTATTTTACAAATACTAGTGGATGGTTATGAACATCCAATCTTCGCTCCTCGAGACCAATGTTTTAGGAGAGAATAAAGATTCTTTTTCTTTCCACAGGACCTAACATGGAAGTGTATCACCATTCTATCTTTGGTATGGTATGGACAAACTGCAATAATGCCAGTGAAGAGTGACCGTCCAACCACTGTCGTCATGGTCCAGTGGAAAAATGCAACTTCAATGAGAAAACAAGATAATTTCACATGCAGCGAAAACTCTCTGTGTAATATTTGGAATTTTACATTTTCTCCTTCCCCTGTCATTCGATATGACACAGATACCGGGTTCACTAAATATTATAAAACTCCTTTTTGGGTGATAAATGCCTCTGTAATTAGCATTACCATTCAAAATCACACTGGGATCCAATGTACTAACTATACTTTCCCCCAAAATATAGTTAGTAAACAAGTGGCTCGAGATATCATACAAACACAAAAGTTTACTAGCATTACATTTTGGAATTTATCCTTACCCATTAACAGGGCACAGGGGATAATGTGTATGAATGCAACAAAAATTGAAAACCGCACTGACATGGTAATTATTATGGCATTTATCTATACCAATCCTACTTCATTAAATGCCTCATTAGTAAGAAATATTAGAGAATGCAAAAATACCAGTTTAGAACATAAAGAAATGAGATATGAATGGAAAATTAATTTTCCTATTTTACCCAAATGTAGGACCCGAAGATGGCTGGATCAACTATTAGGGGGGGCGGGAATTACATTAGGTATTGTAAATACTATTGATTCTGAAATACTGGCTGGCAAACAAGCATCTTTTGGCTCCGGAGTAGCGGATGTATTTAGGTGGGAAGGTAAATGGATGCCAAATACTGTACATAATCATGAACTAACCCTACGATATGATCAGTTAATGTTACATGTTGTTAATGATACTATAATACAGCAATATACTTTAGATAGTAATGTTTCTTCTGCCTTACAGTGAGATTCGTGTTTTGTCTTTTATACAACAAAGAATTCACTTTATCCAGCAATTACAATTACGAAATACCTCATTGATTTTTGTATTATTTAATAAAACCACGCCCTTAGATAGAACATGGTGGAATTTTGATATAAAACAATGTTCTGATTTCTCCTGTGAAGGGTTGCTTACATTATTTGATGTAAGGAACTCTACCATAATGTGTCCTTTTACTGTGATGCCTTTGGTATTAGGACCCCAATTATGGTTTCCTACTTACTATGGGCAACAAATAGATGAACAAAACAAAACATACGTGTTAAAAAATTGTAAACAAATTCAACATGGACAAGTTTGTCCATCTCCTTATGCGATCTATGAACCATGTTCTTTACTACATACCTACAATCTGTGCCAATGGACCATTCAACCTCAAGGTTACACCTTTATACAAGAAATATTACATAAATATGTCTGTGTTGCTAGCAGTACTGTCGAACTTGTGATTCCTGCAATTCAAGCTTACTTTTCAGTATGTTTACAGAATGTTAGTGTGTTACAGTGGGCAAATAATGCAACTTATCATTTTTATGAACCCTGGATATCAAATATAAATGTTAATCTTTCTTTTGCCGATGTACTTACTCCAATTATTTTATTACCCTCTGTAAAGAAAGCCATGCAAAATATAGCAATCCTAAATAAAGCAAATCAGCAACGTAACCTTACCTTGCTGCAGCATAAAATAGATACTGAATTTTAAATACTAACTTGCATTCAGTGGCAGATCATATTGAAGCTACTACTGCACACCATTGGTGGGATGCTTTTACCGGATAGAGTGCTACAGCACGAAAGGTGTTCTTCATCCCTTAATCTATATTTGTTTAGTTATCCTTATGTTAACATTTCTTAATTGTGGATTTACCTATTGTGTATACAAACGAACACTCTCTCCCTCTATTCGGATGACTTCTTATTCGGAGGGTGCAGACTTGAGGATCCAGGGGTGGACTGTTATGCCTATGGCCAGGGGGGTAACTGAAATCTCACATTCTGACCTCCTTGACCTAAGTGTTGCCCAAACAACATCAGAGGGACTGGCCAGGGGAGTAACTGAAACTCAGCATACTACTGACATGTATCCACAAGTCTGCTTATCTGACATTCTGACCTCCTTGACCTAAGTGTTGCCCAAAAAACATCAGAGGGACTGGCCAGGGGAGTAACTGAAACTCAGCATACTACTGACATGTATCCACAAGTCTGCTTATCTGACATTCTGACCCTCCTTAACCTGAGTGTTGCCCAAACAACATCAAAGGGACAGTGAAACCGGTTTCTGCAACAAGTATCTGCTATCTTGACCTCTTTGACCTGGGGGATGCCCAAACAACATCAAAAGACCAGGACCGGGTGTGCCTGACTCGTAATAAAGGACGCTGATTACTGCAGGACCAGCTGTTGTTTTTATGAACTCAGCAGCTTTCACCCTATATATAAAAGACGGGACTCTGCCCCTAACAGAAGAATCCATTTTCGTTGCAACCAAGGGACAGCCCGTGTCTACCCTCCTATCAATTGCAAGGATTCCCGATTGCGAAGGATGGTTTTGCCCAGGAGCACGGTGATGTTATTCTATTTTTATATTCATCTATATATATAAGTAGAATAAAGTGTTATTGTTTATGCTTTATATTGTCTGTGTGCTTTTCTGAGTGTCACTGATCATCCCATTTGACAGAAATAAGTGGCGGAACACATGGATACAGTTAAGGGGAACGGTTAATCAGCGGGCTGGGTTGGAGGGCAGAGGAGTAGGGTTAAGGATTGAAAGCTATATCAAAAAGGTGGGGTTTCAGTCTGTTTTTAAACAAGGGAAGGGGCTTGATGGACAAACTCAGGTAATTTATTCCAGGCATAGGGGGCAGCTAGATGAAAGGAACAAAGTCTGGAATTGGCAGTGGAGGAGAAGGGTACAGTTAAGAGTGACTTAACTGAGGAACAGAGTTCTCTGGGAGGTGTATGAGGAGAGATATTGAGGTGCAGCAGAATGAACACACTTGTAGGTCAACAATAAAATCTTGAACTGTATGTGATGGCAGATAGGGAGCCAGTGAAGTGACTTAAGGAGAGGGGTGATATGAGCGAAGCGAAGTTGGTAGAAGATGAGTCACAAAGCAGATTTTTGCACAGATTACAAGCGGGAGAGGCGACACTGCGGGATACCAGTTAGGAGTAGATTGCAGTAATCTAAGCGCGAGATTACGAGAGCTTGGACAAGGGTCCGGGTAGTGTGCTCAGAGAGGAAGGGGCGAATTTTGGTGATATTGAAGAGATAGAAGCGACAGGTCTTAGCAGCTTGTTGGATATGCAAGGCTAAAGGGTGCATAGACACCATTTCATTCAAAATCCATTTTGGGAAGTGGCTGCTCCCCTTGCACCCCACCTGGCTATAACTCCGCACTTAGATATTTTATTATGATTTTGCAATAGATCAAAATAAACTGAATCTGAACCTCTCTTTTCTTTGAAATGTATCAAAAAGGGCTTTGATTTGATTTGTATTGTTGATATCAATTCAGCCTTGTGTCAACACAGGCTGGAGTTAATTTCATTGGAACCTTTTGTGATCTTTATACAGTAATTGACTACGATGGCACTATCTAGTCACATGTTAGACTATTTGGTATTGTTGTTGAATACGTGTTGTAATATTGAAGTCTGAATAAAGATGTGCCCAAGTTGGCCATGTAATAGTGTTGGACCTGATATTTAGCTAGCAGTGATCAGTGTTTTTCTGACTATTGCAGGTGCTAAACCAAGAAATTCAATGTTGGGTCATGCCCAGGCATTGACATTGGATTTCTGGGTGTGTGCAAAAGGCTGGTAAAGTACAATAAAGATATGACTGATTTTTAGGGTGCCATCAGTTTAAGCTGGGTGGCTGATAACATTGGGCGAGTTCAAAGCCAGGACAAGAAAAGGAATCAGATAAGATTGGATGGCAGTGGAGGTTCATGATCGGAGCAGAAATGGAGGGGGATCCTGATTGGTGGGAGGTAAAAAGTCAGGATTGGTGGTAAAAAAGGGGGGGGAAGAGAGACAGGTCGAAGTAAGGACATTTTTGTTAGGCAAAGGCATTGGTTAGTGGGAGGTGGGAAGATGAGGGAGGTCAGGGATAGGGATTAACATTCTCCTCCCCCCTGCCCTCACTTTGAGTTTTATTTTGGATTGGTGAGGGTATGATTCGGGGGTCTAAGTTCAGGAGGGTTTAGGGATCGGAGAGGGCAGTTGCAGTGTGGTGGGAGTTGGCCTAGGCAAGAGCATTTTCTATCAAAAGTGAGTAGTTAGAAACAGTGGCATAGAAAGGGAGGGCGGTCTGCCCCAGGCACCATCTTGGTGGGGGCGCTAGCCTCTGTCCTCCTCTCTGTCCCCCTGCTGCGGTATATGTGCACCCTCCCCTACCCTCGTACCTCTTTAATTTTCCTGGCATGAGCAGCATCACAAACTTGCTGGCCACTCCGGTGTCAGTTCTCTCTGATGTCACTTCCAGGTCCCACGCCTAAGAAGTGGCGTCAGAGGGAAGAGCCAACATGATGGAGGCAGCAAGTTTGTGATGCTGCTTGTGCTGGGGAAATTAAAGAGGTACGAGGGAAAGGAAGGGGGAGTGCTTACGGCACGGTGGGACAGGAAAGAGTGGGGGAAGGGGGCAGAGAAGAGGGCAGGGGAGAAGCGCCACCGTCCCAGACGCCACTCACCCTCGCTACGATACTGGTTAGAAATATGTGCTTATGGGTGGCACCACCACAAATTAAGGTATGGCCTGACTCACCATATGTCACCAGAAGTCATAAGAGGATGTATTATGTTGATAGTGGAGCTAGTTTCTTCATCGAATAGCTGCAGTGAGTTGATCCACCGAACTGAGGAAAGTTTCTGGTTGTTGTGTATTTCCAATTTGTTTCATCTAATGAAATTTGGTATTAAAGTTAAATGGTGATACATAAAGCTGCGGCCAATATTATGCCAATCATAATAGTTGGGGGAGAATTCTTTGGTAAGGATGTGGTATGGGGAATGCATGTAAGAGAATGGCTGAGGTACGAGTCCCAGTGTTATGCTGTCCAGTTTTTGCATTGGACTTGGCTGGTTAAGTCCTGAATATCAGCACTTAACCAGCCACGTGCCGACTCCATCCCAAGAATGCCCCCAAAATAGCTGGTTTTGAATTTTGTGCTAACCGGTTATTTTCTACTACAAATGCAACCAAGTCAAGTTTCAAGTTTATTTAAACGTTTGATTTGATCGCAATATCATAATCCAATGCGATTTGCAAATAAAATCAGGGTAAAAGTAAAAAAAACAATTAAGAATAAAACCACACAAATTAATAAAGGTAAGACACTACAGGACACAAGAGGAGGATAGGTTTAAATACAATTCATAAACAAATAAAATGAACTTAAATGTTAAGACGATAGGAAGGGAAAGAGTAACCCATATAATTTTCGTTACCCATTTCAGGGTTTCATTACTCAACATTCTTCAGAGCTCATAAAAATCTCATTGCCCCGAGATTCATGCATCGACCTTGTCACCAACCCTTTCCTTAACAAAATATAGTCACATCTTCTCATATCATTAATTCTTTCCCCTTCTTATATTTAGCAATAAAATTGCACGTATCTCTTTAATAGTTCAATTGGCAGGGGAACTTGTATCCAACATGCTACATTTTTCATCAAAAAGTCTTTATCAAGGATAGGCCCCTTTCCTCACCAAGAATATTGCGTGAAATGAAACCCTGATGTGGATTTGATTGCATTTGTAGGAATCTTGGGCTATAGCAGTGATTGCCTCTGTGAAACGATTATTAGAGAATGACAGGGGAACAAATTTGTCCCCGTCCGGAACTTAATCTCCCTGTCCCGTCCCCTTGAGTTTTGTTGCTGTCCCTGCCCCATTCCTATAAGCAACGCCTTAACTGCCCAAGCCTCAAGCACTTATGATTTTAAAGCGTTTGAGGCTGGTGCAGATGAGGACAGAGCTTACGCATTGGTAGAATGAGGCATTATGACATCACAATCTGAGCTCTAGAACGTTGCCACTTATGATTTTAAAGTGTTTGAGGCTTGTGCAGATGAGGACAGAGCTTAGGCATTGGTGGAATGAGGCATTATGACATCACAATCTGAGCTCTAGAATGTTGCTACTTAGGATTTTAAAGTGTTTGAGGCTTGTGCAGATGAGGACAGAGCTTAGGCATTGGTGGAATGAGGCATTATGACATCACAATCTGAGCTCTAGAATGTTGCTACTTAGGATTTTAAAGTGTTTGAGGCTTGTGCAGATGAGGACAGAGCTTACGCATTGGTAGAATGAGGCATTATGACATCACAATCTGAGCTCTAGAACGTTGCCACTTATGATTTTAAAGTGTTTGAGGCTTGTGCAGATGAGGACAGAGCTTGTAGGGATGGGGCAGGGACAGGAAAAGAACTCACGGGAATGGGATGGGAAAATGAGTTCCCGCAGGGACGGAGAAAAATTTGTCCCTGTGCCATTCTCTACCGGTTATTTTCAGCACTGCTGTTCCCCAGATTCTATATATCACACTTAAAGTTGGGCACGGAAATTTGGTCACAGATCCAAAATGCGCACGCAACTGAATTGATTTAACGAGTCATTAACTAGCATTCATTGGGCACTAACAACCAATGATTGCATTCATTGGCTTTGACTGGAAGTTGTACACACATCTTGCGGCGTGCTAGTCTAAAGATCCACACCCAGCTTTTATAGCACATAACTATACAGGGGGTGTGGCTAGGTGCGTGTCTGAGGCATTCCCAAAAGTTGTGCATGGAATTATAGAATTTGGGCGCCTGCATTTACACCTGGTTTCGGTGGGTATAAGACATGCCTAAAGATTTGTTGTGGAATCAGCACTAGAGAAGAATGTATAGAGTACTCAGCTCTTACAATGGGGCCTTTGAAATGGGGCAGTGGGTACTTTTAACTAAAGGTACTGTCATCATACAAAGACAGCTGGGCAGACAACCCCCTTCTCTCCCCCCGCCCCCCCCTCCTACAAAATACACACTGACACCACATACATACAAAAACAAAGAAAACCAATCTGTGTCTCATGGAAATATAGCTATTTTTTGCAAAGCCCTGTTCATGTGTTTATTATAGCAGAACTCCACACTTATGAGTTGCTTTCCATGCATAAGCTTCAAAGCAGCTCATTAAAGTGGAATTTGCAAAAATTTGCATGTGTAGCAGGCTGTGCAAAAGTTTACTACCCCAAAGCTTGTTAGATTAGAATAACAATTTGGGGGTGCATTTTTGCCTATTTGGTACTTTCCTCCCAAAGCCCACTTTTGCATGGTCACAGCTTGTTTATGTAAGGCACATGTGTCAAACACAAGGCCCACGAGCTGAATCTGGCCCGCCTGGCTGTTTTATGCTGCCCGCAGTTCAGGGCCAGCATAGGGCTTCAAGATGTCGCCTTGGTTTCTGTTTTTGGCCGTGCCCCATCGGACATATCCCACTGCCGGCCAGTAATTTACATTGTCTGGTGTGACTGGCAGCGCACCAGACATGAATTTAACTGCCAGCCCCAGCGACGCACCCCAGTGCCAGCCCTGCAGTAATTTAACAGTGCCAGTCAGTAATTTACACCTCCGTGTGGTTAACTCGCACGTGCCGGCAGCGAACTAAAAATGAATTTAAGTGTGCTGGCCCCAGCCAGGAGGAGACGCTGGGGCCGGCACAGTTAAATTCATTCTGGTGGCGCTGCGGCATGCGCGAGTTGACAACCACACAGCGGTGTAAATTACTGCTGAAGAGAGAAGGAAGGCCAGACCACACGAGGAAAATTGAGGCAGCGAGGGGGGGGGTGGGGAGGTGCAGCGCTGATTATAACTGTAGGCTTGCCCTCTTGATTTCCACCTCCAACTCCACCTCCCTTCCTGACTTCCTCCTCTAGCTCCACCTCCCTACTGGTCTGGCCCAGCGGTTCAAAGTGTGCAGGGGTGGGGGAGCATGAGTACCTCTCCTGCCTCCAGTAATATTCTGCACAGCCACAGTGGTGAGAGAGGAAGTTTCAAGTTTATTAGGTTTTTATATACCGCCTATCAAGGTTATCTAAGCGGTTTTACAATCAGGTACTCAAGCATTTTCCCTACCTGTCCCGGTGGGCTCACAATCTATCTAACGTACCTAACAAAGGTAAGGGGAATTATTTTATTTATTTTAGTGTTTGAATTGTGTCAATTTATATTGTTTGTGTGTATATATGAAAAATGAATGGAAAAAATTGTGTTATAATTAGTGCTCTTAAAACCTGGGATCTGTTTAAAAAAAACAAAACAGGAAAGAAAAAAAAAAAAAGCAGCTGTAAATATTTTTTTTCTTTTGTGATCTGCTTGTTCATTGCTCTAATAATTAGCTCTTAAAACCTGTCTTTTAACTAAAAGGCTGTTAAAATAAAGACACTCTTTTTCCTGGCCACATCATTTCCGGGGGTTCAACTAAATCTGTTTCCGCTAACATCATCAGAAAATGCATTTCCATCTAATCAAAAAAGCGCATTTCCGGCGCTTCATTTACCTTGTTTCCACTGACGAGGTCAGAAAAGCGCAATTCTGGCATTTCATTTACCCTGTTTCCGCCTACGTCATCAGAATGTGCACTTCCGGCAGGGCAGGCACTCCCATTTCCGCTGATGTCATCAGAAAGCGTATTTCCGGGGTCAAACACACCCCCATTTCCGGTGATGTCATCAGAAAGTGCATTCTGTTGATGTGGCATGGGGGCGGGGCATGGGTGGGGCCACCACCATTCATTCCTATGGGAGGGGAGGGGCATGGGCAGAGAGTGGGCAGGGGCTGGGCAGGAGAGGTTTGGTATGGGTAGGGCCAAGGCAAAAGTGGGTGGTGTGTGGGCGGGGCACGGTCAGGGTTTGGGTAAAAGTGGGCAGAGAGTGAGCGGGATTTGGGCAGAGAGTGGGCATGGTGGGGGCGGAGAGTGGGTGTGGTTTAACCCAGAAGTGAACGCTGATTGGTCAATCCTTATCTTTGACAGCTGTCAATCATTTTGACATAAGGTGTACCCATTATACTACTGCACCCCTGATGTAAGGCACTACATCAGTGCTGTGGAAAAGGCTGTCATACACCCAGCCTTTTTTTTTGCTTTGTTTTTCTTATTTTTATTTTGTTTTGGTATATGCAAGTAATTTATATTAATAATATGAAAAACACCAAAAACAAAACAAAAAAACCCCCGAACTTTTGTTTTCTCAACTCATTTCATAAAGGCAAAGAAACAAACTAGGCCTGTCTCAAAATAAATGCACATTCCTACTGTGGAAAAATAACACCCTTAGGTAATTTAGGGTTTAGGCAGATAATAAATAATTAAAGTAACTAAATAAATAATTGATAACTGTTCTATTTGTAGAGTTGTCTATAAAGCAAATAGATACATAACAAACGCATGGTCTCCTTTTCTCAAGAAAGATATAGGGCTCCTTTTACGAAGGTGCACTAGCGGTTTTAGCGCGCACTTCGTGCACGCTACAATGCCGCGCACACTAGATGCTAACGTCTCCATAGAGCTGGCTTTAGTTTTTTCCGTGTAGCGCGGGGTTAGCGCACACGGCATTGTAGCGTGCACTAAAAACACTAGCGCACCTTCGTAAAAGGAGCCCATAGTGGCACTGGAAAAGGTTCAAAGAAGAGTGACCAAGATGATAAACCCCCTCCTTGACTAACGCACAGCGTGGGTTTTAGCGCCGGCAGCGGCGGTAACTGCTCCAACACTCATAGAATGTCAGAGCAGTTACTGCTGCTGCCGGCGCTAAAACCCGTGCTACACATTATTAAAGGAGGGGAATGGGGATGGAACTCCTCTCGTATGAGGAAAGACTAAAAAAGTTAGGGCTCTTCAGCTTGGCAAAGAGACGGCTAAGGGGAGATATGATTGAAGTCTACAAAATCCTGAGTGGAGTAGAACAGGTGCAAGGGGACACTCGATGAAATTACATGGAAATACTTTTAAAACCAATAGGAGGGCATATTTGTCACTCAGAGAATAGTTAAGCGCTGGAACGCATTGCCAGAGGTTGTGGTAAGAGCGGTTAGCGTAGCTGGTTTTAAGAAAGGTTTGGACAATTTCCTAGAGGAAAAGTCCATAGTCTGTTATTGAGATAGATATGGGGAAAGCCTCTGCTTGCCCTGGATCAGTAGCATGGAATGTTGCTACTCCATGAGGTTCCGGAATCTTTTGTTACTCTTTGGGATTCCGGAATCTTGCTATTCTTTGGATCCTGTATGGAATGTTGCTACTCCTTGGGTTTTGCCCAGGTACTAGTGACCTGGATTGGGCACCGTGAAAATAGGCTACTGGGCTTGATGGACCATTGGTCTGACCCAGTAAAGCTATTCTTATGTACTCTGTAGCTGCACCAAAGCACACGATGTATGAAAAAGTAGCTACTGATTTCTAAGCAGGTTAGAACTATATTTAGGGTGCATGTGGGACTTTTTATAGAACATGACCTTGTAGCAAATATGGGGGCTTGTCAACAGCTAAAAGTAATGTATCTTAAGTGCAAAGACCCTGCAGTAACTGTTTGAGGGCATATTCAGGATTCCCTTGCAGTTTCCACAGGGACATTTTCCCTACAGGCTTTCCTTTCAGGTTCCATGAGCAAGTTAATTGCACAGTTGCAAAGTGCACTCCCTACCTATAGCCTGCCCAATCCCTGCCTCATCCTGTCCTAAGAATTTAACACTGACTGTTTTAAGGCATACTAGGCATTAACACCAGTGATTACTGTGTGCTAAAACCTGTGCTGTTTATTTTCGTAGAGGAGTGGAGTGGAGGAGTGGCCTCATGGTTAGCTCTGCTGTCTCAGCACCCTGAGGTTATGGGTTTGATCCCAGCGCTGCTCCAAGTGACCCTGGGCAAGTCACCTAACCCTCCATTGCCGCAGGTACCATAGCTAGATTGTGAGCCTTCCAGGACAGATAGGGAAAAATACCTGGAGCAGCTGATTTTAAACTTGCTGTACACCTCTTTGGGTGAATCACTTCTTAAATGTAGTTTAAAAAAATAAATAAAATAAACATACATACCCTACAGACTTCCACATAATTCTCTAAATCAGGGGTGTCAAATGTTGGTCCTCAAGGGCCGCAATCCATTCGGGTTCACAGGATTTCCCCAATGAATATGCATGAGATCTATTTGCATGCACTGCTTTCATTGTATGCTAATAGATCTCATTCATATTCATTGGGGAAATCCTGAAAACCCGACTGGATTGCGGCCCTCGAGGAGAGACTGACACCCCTGCTCTAGATGATGAGAAAAACTGAAAATTGATTGTGATCTCAAAGACCGTTAAGTTTAGGGGTCTGCCTACTAAGGTGTGGTAAGCAGTTAGCAAGGGGTTTAGCCATACTTAGGCTCCTGCTTGTTAAAACTACCATTTAGTATGGATAAGGGTGGGAACAAGGTGGGTTATAGGCAGAGATAAAGCTAGTTATCCTTTACCCTCCCCATCCCAGTCTAGGGCTCAATGTTCAAAACAATGCACTTCTCATTAAGCCCAAAAGCTGGCTTGTGGAACGATGCTGTACATTGTCAGGGCTGCTGATAGTGTAGGATCAATTAATGCCACTTCAAAATGCAGCATTAAGTAAAGCCATGCTACATGCTGCAGCCCAAATAAAAAAGAATCCCTGACCTCCTGATAGCATTTACTATGGGTTCAAGAGCTGAACCCCCCCCCACACACACACAAGAGTCCAGTCTCCAAGCAATTGCAGTTTTTGTAAAGCTGTCAAGACTTGGTTGTTTCAGGCAGCATTTGGTTGAAGAGACTTTAGTTGTATTTGTGGGTCGGGGTTGTTTGGTATTAGAGAATCCCAAAAAACCGCAAAAACTGAGGGCTCCTTTCACTAAGATGCGCTAGCGTTTTTAGCGCACGCAGGAAATTACCGCACGCTACACCAATGCTGGCGTTAAGGTCTAGCGTGCACGGCAAGGTAGCGCGTGCTATTCTGCGCGTTAAAGCCCTAACTCAGCTTAGTAAAAGGAGCCCTGAGAGTATCAAAATAATTCTCACAGAATTCTCATCCAATAAAACTCACTTCAAATCAAGAGAATTCACATGAAACACTAACCCCCCTCTTCTACAAAACTGCGCTAGCAGTTTCTAGCGTGGGGAGACGTGCTGAATGGCCCGCACTGACCCCGATGCTTATAGAGTTCCTATGAGCGTCGGGAGCAACGCGGGCCATTCAGCGTGGCTCTCTGCGCTAGAAACTGCTAGCGCAGTTTCATAGAAGAAGGGGTCAATAATCATAATTGTGCTCAGTGAAAAACACCATATGATGCTGCTGGCGAGCCAGAGTTAATGGTGTTACCTCTTGTATCATAGCACAGCACCCTCCCTGCCTCCTCAATCTAATAGCTCTAAGCAAATGATCAGAAAAAGTATCCAATAAATGTCACTTTTCTTAGATGTTCTTCATTGGCTTCATGGAGAGGTTGTGAAGAACCACGATAACAGCTAGCACTCAAACTCAAATGTTCCCAATCCTAGACATGTTGAAAAAATCAAAAAACCCCCAAACAACTCAAAAAATCAAAAACAGACAATCCATAAAATCAAAGTTCACAAATATAGTCCTCATCAAATTTGTAAAACTCCATAACATAAGTTTCCTCAACGCCCTCGACACAGATCGTGCTTCATTTTGTCTTCTTCAAGAGGAAGAAAATAATGCTGGGAATGAAAAACATGTTCTCCTGAGCACATTATTATTTCAAAAAACGTACTATTCAAAAAATGTCTCTTGGCTACCTTAGCAGATTGGAGAACAAAATCCACACAATAACATCAGCAGCGATACAGAGGCCGCCGGGCAGGACTGCATTCTCAAAAAGAGTAACAGGGCTTAAATAACGTGAATAATCATGTCATCCAATCAGCAAAAGCAGCCCGCCTGGGGTCAAACTAAGAGTCCCAAAGGAGAAAGCACTGAACATAAAAGTCTTGGCACAACTACCAAGGTTCGAGCCATTCAATCTCCTTATTGTAATGCACTGTATAAGAGTATCTGCCAAAAGGATATCCGTCGCCAAAAACTGATACAAAATACTGCCATAAAAATTATGGAGGAAGGGAGAAGGACGTTTTGGGACTTGAGAGAGAGAGACACAAACAGGACAAATGATGGAAGGAAGGAAAGAGGGGCATGAACTTAGCACACAGAATGAAGGGAAAGAGGGAGGGGAGCATGAGCCATAAGATGGAAGAATGGAGGGAGTGAGGGAAAGAGATGCTGAGATGAAGGAGAGAATAGAAAGGGAGAATTGGGTGTCTGAGAGAGGGAAAGAGATGGTGCACATGGGGAGATGAAGAAAGAGGAGAACTGTTGGGCAGAGAGAGGAGGGAGGGAGAGAGAATTATTGTACATGGTGGTGGGAGAGGAGTGAGGTAGAGATGCATGGGTGAGGAGAGAAGGGGGAGAACATACTGGGCCAAAGAAGCCTCCTGGACTTTTTTTTTTTAAAATGCAGAGGGGGATGGTATTAAAAGAAGTGCTAGATTGGGCATGGGGGAGAGCTTATGGGGCCAGAAACAGAGGACAGAGATAGATGGTGGGCAATGGTCTAAAGGAAGAGAAGTTGGACCTAGGAAGGGAGAAATGAGGGCCCTAGGGAAGGGAGCCGGCAGGCAGGCAGGGGGAGAGATGGGATGGCAGTTGGGAAGAGAAAGGGAGAGAAGTTGGATCTGGGGATGGAATGGAGAGAGGGAGAGAGGGAGAAATGTTAGGCCTGTGGATGGAAGGCAGAGAGATGCAGCATCTCTCTTTTTTCCCCCTCCATTTCAGCATCAAGGGGGGAGGGAAGTAGAAAAACAGAAGAAAGAGGGAGCAAAATGTTGGATCATGGGAATAGAGGAGCAGAGATGGTCCCATAGGAGAGCAGGAGGAAACAGAGCTGGGATAAAAAGATGCTAGGAGATGGAAAGAAAGGGACAGGGAGCTATAGCCTGACCAAAGGAGAGAGGGAGGGGGATTCTAAAAGTGGTGAGCCATATAGATGAGGTCAAAAGGGAGATGACAAGATGAATGAGAGAGCAGTGAGTACAGTGGTAGAAATGTGGTAATGGGGAGTAGATAGCAGGAAATAGTAGGATGGGAAATGGGAGAGCTAAGGACTGAGAAAAGATGGAGAATTGAGAGGTAGCTGAACATTTAAAAAGAAGAAGGGTGAGAAAGAAGGCATGATTTGAGTGGACAGAGGCAAAAAAGAAAAGAAAAAGTTAAGAAAGCTGAAAGGTAAAAATCAATACGATGGAGACAGACATAAGAAAGAAATGGAACAAGAGAAGAGGAGAAAAAATGGACAGCAGACACTGGAAAGAGAATTAGTTGAAGATAGACAAAAAGCAGAAAGAGAAACTAGGACCAAGATGATGGAAAAACAAAACATCCAGACAAGGTAGAAAAAATTGTTTTATTTTGAATTTATTAACTGGAATATGTTAGCTTTGGAATATGTGCATCACAATTATTTTTGTATTCAGTGGCGTAGTCATATACAGCTGATTTGGGGTTGGGACTGGAGCCCAAAATTAGTGGATGGGCACCAAAGTTTCTCCCTGCCTGAGTGCAATCTATAAATTCTTGAGCTAGTGGGGATTCCCAAGCTCTGCCAACTGAAGACATCTTTCTCCAGTCTGGCAACTCAAAATCTCCAAGCTTTGCAGCCAATGGCAATATCCTCAAGCTGCCACTGCTTTCATGCATGCATGAATGCCAAGGGGGGGGGGGGGAACAGGGAGGAGGGAAGGCAGCAGCTCTGCAATATTACTGCCAGCTGCAGAACTTGGGAAGTTGGAGGGGGAGGAGGTGGCCATCAGTTGGTGAGGCTTGGGAATCCCTACTAGCTACAGCAGGGAAGATGTTGATTTTGAGGGAGCCTAAGCTCAAAGTGGGAGGCCCAAAAAAGCAGTAATATTTACCTTGACTGAATGATCCTTCACGTGCGCTGCTGACAGCTGATTCAGCATCCCCGCTCTGAAGAGGCTCACCGTAGCTGTAATAGATGTGAATGGGAGAACCAGGAGCACGCATCCCTGCTCATAAGAATGGGGATGCGGAAGCCTGTGGCTGCTCCCACTTTCAGCGGTGCCTATGGAGGATCACTTAGGGTAAGTTTTACTGCTTTTTTGGGTTCCTCTCCACAGTGTCCATTTAATGAAGGGTTATTATTAGATATGTACATCTTCTATATTAGTGATTGCAAATTTGGGACCTGCTCAACTTTTTTTTTGTTCATCAAATAGTGTTAGTGCGACCGCAGAAATTTTTTTTTTGTCCAGTGTGGCCCAGGGAAGCCAAGAGGTTGGACACCCCTGGTTTACATCATCAAGAGACTGTACATCATAGTGAAATACAAGAGAAATATCATCTTCCTTACTTTCCTGAGAATTTTGCAAAAAGAGATGTAAGGTTTGAACAGAGAGGATATCCAAGGCAAATTTTAAAATTAGCATATTTAAGAGTGAAATATTCCAACAGAGATTTAATATTGCAAGATAAAATGAGAGAAACAGTTGATCGAATAATTTATGTTCAGAAATATACCCAATTATCCACCCAAATTAATCAAGTACTCTTACAACACAGGCAGGTTCTCCAGTTACTGGATATTTTTTTTTATGAACACCGAATGTTTACATATCAAAGAACTGTCAACATAGGGGCATCATTAAAATCGATGATTCAACCATTTAGAGAGAAACAGGAAGAAGGTTATCATGGTACATGTGGACACTGTCAATGGTGCTCATTATCCATGATAGGAAGCAAATGGATGCATCCCAGAACAAAGGAAGAGATACATGCCAGAACGATTACAAATTGTAACACTATGTATGTGGTTTATATAATATGTTGGGTGTACGATTTGCTCTATTAAAACACGCCTTACAAAACATAAGAGGAGAGTGTGGTGCATTGGTTAAATCTACAGCATCAGTACCCTGAGGTTGTAGGCTCAAACCCACGCTGCTCCTTGTGACCCTGGACAAGTCACTTAATCCCCCCATTGCCCCAGGTACATTAGATAGATTGTGAGCCCACCGGGACAGACAGGGAAATATGCTTGAGTACCTGAATAAATTCATGTAAACCGTTCAGAGCTCCCTTGGGAGAATGGTATAGAAAATTGAATAAATATATAAATCAAGAGTGCCCATTGTAATAGTAATGACCTCATGCTACGGAGGCTGCTAGGAAGCTCGGAAAAGACCACGGTGATAATCAGGCGGTAAAATACTGGCACACTAAACCATCTAGAACCGGTTTAGCGACCATTGTCAAAGGCACGGTAAGTTTTGAGAATCCGGCCCTTGGAGCATAAGCTCTGCAGCCCTCTCCTCCTCCTATAGGTGGCTTCCGCTTTGCTGTAAGAAGTGCCTGAGTAGAGGTAGAAGGAGGACCACAGAGATGGCATCCACGTGCATGCTCCAAATCCCTGTTGCCCATATTGCAACTGAAATCCAGCAGCATGAGACGATTGCTTTGCTGCATTGCCCGCTCATTGAGTAGTTGCTCGCCACTTACAGGCAGGGGTCTCACCAAGTGCTTTGTCATCTTCCAGTGAGTGCAGGCCCATAAAGAGGCAGCATTACATGTGCCTGCATGGGCCAATTCGGCATAAGACTGTGGCGGAGGGGGTCTATCGATCCCCGAGCTCCCCTCCTGGCATCAGATCTTTTAATGTGCTTTTGCATAGCAGAATGCCGGAGACCTCTATTCATTCCTCCATCTGTATGGCTGCAGATCAAAGAGTGGAGACGTCAAGTTTCAAGTTGAATTAACTCTTGATATACCGCTCATCATAAAATCTAAGCGGTGTACAGTAAAATCAAATAATTAAAAGGACAATTAAAAGGATCAATGTGATGATGTGCCTATTTCAGTTTCTTTATTACACAAGTGGTGGTGGAATATATTACCTACCCGTACATATGATAATATTCTATAAAATTGGAATGAGGAGTTGGGAATTCAGATTTCTCTTCTTGATTTTACTCAATCTATTAATAGACTACCAAAGATTATAAAAGGGTATGTTTGGAGAGAATGTACTTATAGAATTTTGCATAGGGCTTATTTTTCCCAAATTCAAGCTTTTCATGCGAATTTAATAGATACCCCAATTTGTATTAAATGTAATAAAGATCCTGGCACATTATCTCATGCTTTTTGGTTGTGTCCTTTGATCAACTCATTTTGGTCTGCCATCCTATTATTTTTGGGTTCTTTATGGGGTAATTCGATAGTGGGTTGTCCTAGGGGAATAATTTTTGGTAAAGGATCAGCTTGTGGGGTTTTTGGCCAACTAAAATGTCTTTTATTTCAGAAAGCCTGTATGATTGGGCATAAATGTATTATGCAATTTTGATTGCAGAAAGAATCTCCAAGTTTTTGGCATTGGAGAAATCAATTACATCGCTTATTTTTATTTGAGAGTTGGGAGGTTTGAGGTTCACCTAAAAAATCCTCATCTTTTTATGGAGGTTTGGGATCCTTATATTCAGAATCTTTCACCAAAAATATGAAGTTTGGTTATCGATGATTTATTAAGAAAATTAGGTTTACTAATTATATTCCAGTTATTTATTTTAATTCTTAATTTTTGTCAACTTTCATCCAGGGTGAGGGATTTCATTTAGGGGAAGATAATGGGTAGGGGATGGAATTAAGGGGGGTGTAGATAATATTGAATTAATTCATATGGAAATTAAATTTGAAAGAATGATTTAAATTTGTATGAAATTTATTGTAATTCTTATTGTATTGAATGTATTTTTGTATTATCCTATTGTACTGATTATTTGATTCTTTCAATAAAAAATTGTTATACATAAAAGGACAATTACAGGGAACGTAATAATCAACCAACCAACATGAAACAGAGGGAATGAGGGAAAAGAAATACAATTGTGCACGGTGCAATGCTGTTTGGTACAAAAGTATGAAGTGGCTGCTGTAAAACAGAAGCATTTGTCATATTTTTTAAAAGTATGAGCTTATGTCATATGTCCTTATGTCATATTTATAAAATGGAGAGACTTGTTGCAATACAACAGGGTTGTTTCAGGAAATTTCAAGATATTTGGGAGCCAATAAAAAAAATATTGTAATGATTAGAAAAATCTTGTTTCCCTTAAATTTACAAGTTCAATTATGGGGTGGGAGGGAGGGTATTTTTATTGTTACATGTTGTATAAGTATTGATTATATGATAGATAAGGGTGGGGAGGGAGGCAGATAAGAGAATATTATATGTATCATTGTTGATTATTAAGTGATATATTTATGGTTATTTGTATGGATATGTTATCACACTTATTATAAGTTTAAAAATGAATAAAGATTAAAAAAAAAAGTATGGGGTTTATTGGATTCTTTTTTTTTATTTTGTTAAATTAATTAATTAAAATATTTATTACCTATACTAGCCAGCCATTCTAGGCAGGGTATAAAGTAACATATGCAACTGAACAAGCCGATTAGTGCTAATAATTGGGATCTTAATGAGCAATTATTTGCACTAGTTTCAATTAAAAGTTACATGCGAGCCAAAAAAGGGGACACAAATGGAAGCCATGGCTGAATTGGGGGCTTTTCTTGGATTCTTATGGTCAGACTGATGTATTAATTTATAGCATAAAACAGACATGGGCAACTTCAGTCCTCGAGGGCTGGAATCCAATCAGGTTTCAATGACAGGTTTTCAATGCATGCACTGTTTTCAGTGTATATTCATTGGGGAAATCCTGAAAACCCAATTGGATTCTGGCCCTCAAGGACCGGAGTTGTATAAATGTATACCGTAAAACACAAGGGCAACTCCGGTCCTCGAGGGCCGGAATCCAATCAGGTTTTCAGGATTTCCCTAATGAATATGCATGAGATCTATTTGCATGCAGTGCTTTCAATGCATATTCACTGGGGAAATCCTGAAAACCCGATTGGATTCTGGTCCTCAAGGGCCAGAATCCAATCAGGTTTTCAGGATTTCCCCAATGAATATGCATGAGATCTTTTTGCATGCACTGCTTTCAATGCATATTCATTGGGGAAATCCTGGAAACCCAATTGGATTCTGGCCCTCGAGGACCAGAGTTGCCCATGTCTGTTTTATGCTATAAATTAATACATCAGGGTTCCAGGGCAAACCTGCTTGTTGACACTGTGCGGCAGCTGCCCCTAAGAATTAAAGTACAATGTTGGGAAGCGGGTGGTAGGGCGGGCACCAACCTGCGACCACTAGTTTTTGGGGAGGCCATGGCCCCAGTGGCCTCCCCCATTTTGATTTAATATTTCATTATTGGTAGGGACTTAAACATCACCTCTTCATCTTCACATCTTAATCATTACACTTATACTATTCTCACTTTTCAGTATACCGGTAATTAATTTCTCTTTTATATAAACTAGTTTTTTAGTCCGTTACATTAATGGGTGCTAGAATAGATATGAAGACTTAAGCATTTCTTTCTTTCTTTCTGTATGTCTGTCTTTCTTTCTCTCTCCCTACCCCATTTCTTTCTTTCTGTCTCTCTCCATGCCCCCTGTCTTTCTGTCTGTCTTTCTTACTTTCTGTCTCTCTCCCCCTGGCTGTCTTTCTTTGTCTCTCTCCCTGCCTGCCTGTTTTTCTTTCGCTATCCCTGGCCCCCTATCTGTCTGTCTGTCTGTCTTTCTTTCTGTCTCTCTCCCTGCCCACTATCTGTCTATCTTTTTTTCTTTCTTACTGTCCCTCCCCTTGTCCAGCAGCATCCCTTCCCTGCTCCCCACTGTCCAGCAGTAGCCCTTCTCCCTTCCTTTTACCTCTGCCCTGTCCAGCAGCACCCCTTCCCTGCTCCCCCTGTCCAATAGTAGCCCTTCTCCCTTACTTTTACCTCCCCCCTGTTCAGCAGCACCCCTTCCCTACTCCCCCTGTCCAGCAGTAGCCCTCAATCACACCCCTCCCCCCAAACCAATGCAAGATTGCTCCCTGCCCCCCTCCCCAGCACACACCCCTTCACCAAAACCAATGCAAGATCGCTCAGTAATCCCCCTGCACACTCCCTTCCCCAAACCAAAGCAAAATCGCTCCCTGCCCCAAGTACACAGGTTTTGTCTTAGAGAAGTCTCCCGTGTTTTTGGAAGCAGCTCTGGCAGGGCCCACCACAGGCTTCTTCTAGCGATAGGGAAACCACTGCATGCAAACCGCCGTAGACTCCTTTTTCAGCTGAGGAAACTGCTGCACACAAACCGCAACCGCCACATGCTTCTTATTTTTAAAAATGCAACCACCACAGGCTTCTTAAGTCGCCGCACGCAAACTGCCAGCCGCAGGCTCCTTTTTTCACAAACTGCAACTGCCACATGCTCCTTCTACTGCGCATGCGCGACACGGCACCACGGAGGCACGGAACACGGAGTTTGAAGTGTGCATGCGTGCTACGGATTTTATTATATATAAATATAGCACATTGCGTATTTCCATGCTTTTCTTCAGTATAATTCTAAGGACAGGTGATTCAGTGACTGACATACATGTTTCACCAGTTGCTGTATCAAGGTCTCACCCCTTTAAAAAATGCAAGAAAAGCTTTCAGTCTCATGCCAATAACATCTTGAAAATTGAGAATAGTATACGTTTGATGATTAAGTGAGGCCAATGAAGATAAAAAGAAATTAAAAAATCCCTACCGATAATGAAATATTGAATTGGCATGGGTGACGTCACTGAGGCTCCTGAAAAATTTATAAATGTTGATTTGACCTAAACTAAATTTTTTTTAAAAAAGTTGATATGAAAATTTGCTTTTTAAGTTAATTTAAGCAGTATTGATTGCCTTGTTAAGCTGTTTGGATATATATACTGCTTTGAGAAATATAGATATTGCCTACTGGAGTATATTTCTGGTTCTATAAAGAGTGTCATCCTGAAGCCCACTTTATAAAATAGCATTCTCTGCCAAATTTTATTAGTGCTGGATTTTTTTGTGCCATTTACATATAGGATGGGCCACTGAAAAGTTCTCGGTCCAACCAACAAAGTTGGGGCAGTCTCCATCAAGGGCTATACAATTAATCCTGTGGTTTTCCACTCCATCAGAAAAATATGGAAAAAAAAAGTGGAAAACCACTGGGCTAAGTGTACTGTAAATCCCCGCGACTTCGCGATTCACAAATCATGGATTCAGTAATTTGTGGTATTTTCCAACCACCTCTTCCTGGTACTAAAGACAGGCTACACCAATCAGGAGCTGCTTTGACACACTATCTGGCATGTCAAAGCAGCTCCTGATTGGTGTAGTCTGACTTTAGTACCAGGAAGAGGCGGTCGGAAACTACTTAGAATGATTTTCAACACCCACCAGCACCCCAGCTGCCCTCTCCTGCCTTCGATCAGATCCTAAACCGCATTTGCAGTTTTTCAAAATTCACGGGTGTTCCTGGAACGGAACCCCCACAAATTTTGGGGGAGTACTGTATAACCCTCGATGGAGACTGCCCCAACTTTGTTGGTTGGGCTGAGAACTTTTCAGCAGTCCCTCGTAGAATCTGGCCCATTGTCTCTTGGGGTCTACAAGGGTTTGCAAGATAGATTGGTTATGATTTATTGTTTCTTTATCTGATTTGACATGCTTGAATTTTTAACAGCTGATTATACTTAACCCCTCTTTTACGAAACTGCAATAGCAGTTTCTAGCGCAGGGAGCCAAGCTGAATGGCCCGCGCTGCTCTCGATGCTCTCCCAACGCTTATAGGAACTCAATGAATGTCGGGAGCAGCACAGGCCATTCAGCGGGCTCCCCGCACTAGAAACAGCTATCGCAGTTTCATAAAAGGAGGCCTTAATAAACTCTACTTTAGCTCAGGTTGATGTGTACGGTTCCTTCCCCACTTTGTTTCTGTTGCATATTTGTCGTGGGGGTTGCTTGCCTTATTTTTTTGGATTCCGTTGTCTCTTGAAACATTCAGCCTATTACAACCATTTTCAGTTAAGGTTTATATATTTAAAACTAGAAACTGGATTAACATTGTCCCATTAAACTTATGGCTTCAGCCACAAACTGAAAAGAATTTTTAAAAAGCACTTACACAAATTGCTCAGCAGTTCTTATCTTGGCTCTGATTATATTTCAGGGGGTGAATGTGTGGAGTACAACTGTTTAGTCCTGTCAAACGGCAAGAGAAACTGCTGTGTTCTGACTAAAAATGCTGATGTTTAAGTGTTACCCTTAGATTTGCTTTCTCTCCGCCTTTGCCCCTCCAGCCAGCATGCTAGGGCAGCCCTAGTGATATTTTTTTTTGTTTAATTAGCATTTGATATACTGGTAGATTGGAGAAGTTCAGGGTGGTGTATAATATTTTCTGTCAGGTATTCTACGTACATATTTTCCTGTCCTGGAGAGCTCACAATCTAACTTTGGTATCTTGGCAATGGTGTTTGGATGGCTTGTCCTGGGTCACAAGCAGCAATGCTGGGATCAAACTCACAACCTCAGAGTGCTGAGGCAGTCGCATAACTACCAGGCCACTCCTCCACTCTGTTGATCTTGTGGGCTGCAGGAATGTTGGCTACGGGTCAATCCCATAGCACCAATCTGGTTTGCAGGGCTTGTAGCAATGCTTATCATTCTTGTGTTGGTGACTAAGTATGCCACTAACCCTGTCACCAGTGGTGTACCAAGGGTAAAGCAGTAAGGGTGGAGGCAGTAAGTGGGTGCATTGAGCATGGAGCCACAGTCTACATGTGCTGTTGGCTCTGTCAGTCCTCTGCCCCCTCTGACATCAACTTCCTTTTCTGAGGCAAAATCCCTTATACTGTATGATATACAGGCCCTGCCCAAGCATCACAGGATGCACCATGTGGAACTGGACTCCTCCATTTTGAAGATGACAATGTCGGAGTCAGTAGTGAATGGGCATCACTCCTACCTCTTTTGAGGTAAGGGGATTTAGGGGTCTTGGAGGAGGCTTGGGGATACCATTTAGACACCAGGGATTTTTTGGGAGAGACTGGGTACCACTAAATACCAAGGATTTTTTTGAGGGACTTAGGGGAGGGAGAGAGAGGTTGTGAGAGTAGGGGGGGTCCCCTAGACAAGGGGTAGGCAATTCCAGTCATCGAGAGCCGGGTCAGGTTTTCAGGATATCCACAATAAATATGCATGAGATAGGTTTGCATCTCAAGGAGGCAGTGCATGCAAGTTCATCTCATACATATTCATTGTGGATATCCTGACAACCTGACCTGGCTCTCGAGGACAGGAATTGCCTACCCCTGCCCTAGACAACCAGAACTTTCTTTAATGTTGAGGGAAAAAGGAGCAGTCGGGTATGTGGATGCTGCTAGACACCAGTGATATGTTTGCGAGGAAGGGGGCAGGAACAGGTTTTGGGTTGGCAGAACAAGTTTGGTGTGTTGTTTTTGGGGTTTTTTTTTTGTTGTTGTTTTTACTGAACTGTCCACTTTCCAGTCAGTACCTGAACCAATCAGTACTCAGGCATTGAAAGGCAAGTTAGCACAGAGTTCTGAGCAGCAAATTACTGCTGCCATTTTAATGTGGCATTAATTTGCATAGACATTACTCTGAGCATGCCATGGCAATTTTCCTGCTCTAGGTTCGTGGTTGACTTACTCTGCCATGAACCTCTGATCATTTGCCCCTCAGTAGTGAAACTAGATGGTGTTAGTTTCCATAAGAATTGTGTGCAGCTGTCTGCTTTTCTGGTGCAATTTCCTAATTCTGGGGTTTTCAGAACATCCACAACAAATCTGTTTCACCAGGCATTACTTTTATCTTTTTTTAAATTACTTTCAGAAAACAGCAAATAGATCGTTATAAACACACTGGCATATTAATGCAAGTCTAGTATATTAACGCAGACTGGTATACTGGAGGGAGAATGTTTGGACCACTAGGCGTTGCAGGGACAGAATCTTTCCTTGTGGTTTTTTCCTTAGGCAAAATATGTTTTCAGAATCAATCGCTCTAGCTAAAGAAATCTCTTCCTGTATCATTTGGTTTTCAGACTCCTCTTTATTTTTCATTCGTTCATTCAACTACTGTACTCTCAGGTTCGCAGAAATGTTGCTATTGTAAGAGGGGGGGGAAAAAAGCCAAGTACGATGCAAAGAATGCTCAAAGTAAATCTTGCTTTTTTAAAATTTTTTTATTTTTTATTGTGAGGCTATGTGAGCATCGGAGTTGTCAGTGCTGTCAGATAGAACAATTCCAGTCCCGTAAGACATAAATGCTGTACTGAAACTAAAGGGTCCTTTTATCAAGCTGCGGTAGGGGGTTTAACGCGCGTAATACCGTGCGTTAAACCGCCTGCATTGAGCAGGCGTTAGTTTTTTTAGCCGGCAGCGGGGGTTAGCACGTGATGAAATGTCTGACGCACTAACCCCGCTAGCGCGGCTTGATAAAAGGACCCCTAAGGGCTCCTTTTATCAAGCCGCGCTAGTGATTTAATGCGCGTAATAGCGCACGCTAAACCACCGGCCGCACTTGCCGCTACCGCCTCCTCTTGAGCAGGCGGTAGTTTTAGGCCAGCGCGGGGGTTAACGCGTAGTGAAAAGTCACACGCGTTAACCCCGCTAGCGCGGCTTGATAAAAGGAGCCCTAAATAATGCAGTGAAAGTAATTTTTGCCTTCCTGCATGGACTTGTGACCTTTCCAGAGAGGTATAAGTCGGCCAAAAGTATCCTTTGACTCCCATTTAAGCAGGGGGAGCAAGCTCGCTTCCCCTCGGATACTTGCATCAGAAAAGCTTTTTACTCAGCAGCTCTTAGAAGAGCACAGCTTGCATGCTTTCTTTTTTTAATCTCTGCTCTGAGTGATGTTTTCCAGACTTTCTTTGCATGCACACAGTAACAGTGTTGTTGCCCTTTTAAACACAAGAGCCTAGCCGAACACTGCCTTTTTCAAACGTGTATACAAGAGAGGAAGAGAAAGAAGCTGGCCGGCGAATTCTCAGAGCCAAATAAACGAGGCTCAGTTTGACGTGAGGCACCAGAAATGAAGCGAAGAGCTCGGTGAAGGGTGGGCGGCCGGAAGCTTTTGCCAGCGTCACTTTGGGAAGAAGACACGCAGATCTGCGCCAGAATTAGAGGAGACAGCAGAGGGAGCACACTTGAACTGGAAAGCTCTGTGTCCCCTCCCCCCCATCATTATTTTCTTGATGAAGTCATTTCTATTATTTTTAATATTTGCGTTTGTTTCGTCTTCTCTTCCTTCTACCTCCATTTAAAAAAATATCGATGAAGGCATTTTTTTTTTCTGCTCACTAAAGAAATTGTGTCCATGGAAAACATAGGGCTCCTTTTATCAAGCTACACTAGCGGGGTTAATGCGCATGACGTTTCATGACGCGTTAACCCCCGCGCTGGCCTAAAAACTACTGCCTGCTCAAGGGAGGTGGTAGCAGCTAACACGGCTGGTGGTTTAGTGTGCGGTATTACACGCGTTAAACCGCTAGTGCGGCTTGATAAAAGGAGCCCATAGATTATTTATAGGATTAATTTTATAGTAATATTGCCTTTAGCCTCAATGCTAATTAGAGGGCCAGGTGGGGGTGCAGATTTTGCTACAGTACTAGCCTATAAAAAAATTATTTTATGTATAACTTACATTTATAGGACCACATTACATAACTAGAGACTTACATAGAAAATGACGGCAGAAAAGGGCCAAAGCCCATCAAGTCTGCCCACTTTAATGACCCACCCCCATGACTTTACCCCCCCTAGAGATCCCACATGTAAATCCCATTTACTCTTAAAATCTGACACGCTGCTGGCCTCAATCACCTGCAGTGGAAGTTTATTCCAACGATCAACCACCTTTTTGGTGAAGAAATACTTCCTGGTGTCGCCATGAAATTTCCCGCCCCTGATTTCTAGCGGATGCCCTCTTGTGGCCGAGGGTCCTTTAAGAAAGAAGATATTATCTTCCACATGGATACGGCCCCTGATATATTTAAATGCCTCAATCATGTCTCCTCTCTCTCTTCGTTCCTCAAGTGAGTACAGCTGCAATTTATTTAGCCTTTCTTCATACGGGAGATCCTTGAGCCCCGAGACCATCCTGGTGGCCATTTGTTGAACCGACTCAATTTTCAGCACATCTTTCTGGTAATGTGGTCTCCAGAATTGTACACAATATCCCAGATGAGGTCTCACCATGGATCTGTACAATGGCATTATGACTTCGGGCTTCCTGCTGACAAAACCTCTAAGGATACAACCCATCATTTGTCTTGCCTTGGATGAAGCCTTTTCCACTTGATAGGCAGACTTGGTTCAAAGTATCTAGGGTAGGGGTATACAAACTTAAACCTGTGTGTGTTGGGAAGGGGGGGGGGCAGAAACTAGCCTTCTGATGTCAAAAGTTTGACCCACTACCCAGCGTATTTTGTACTCCCTTATATGGCTCATGAACACCTTCAACCACTTGATCTGCCTCTGCCACCTTATTTCTCTTTGGTGAGCCAAAGTGAACCTCGATGACCATTTTTAATGATGCATGAGGATCACACCAGCACATTGTAAAAGCCACAAATTCAGACTCGGACTGGTGACATTGGCTGCTGTGTGGAGGAAGATAGCCATGGTGGTGGCAGCAGAAAGGGAAATCAGAGTGGTTCACATATTATATACAAGTATTTTTTGTACTTGAGGAAATAACCTTTCTGGGTCAGACCAATGGTCCATCTAGCCCAGTATCCTGTCTTCACGGAGGCCAATCCAAGTCACAAGTACCTGGCAAACCCTCAAATAGTAGCAGCATTCCGGGGCAAACAGTGGTTTTGCCCATGTTTGTCTCAACAGCACTTTATGGACTTTTCCTCCAGCAACTTGTCCAAACCTTTTTTTTTTTTTTTAACCAGCTACATTAACTGCTCTTACCACATCCTCCAGCAACGCGTTCCAGAGTTTAACTATTCTCTGGGTGAAAAAAAAAAATAAATTTCCTCCTATTGGTTTTAAAAGTATTACTCTGCAACTTCGAGTGTCCCCTTGTCTTTGTAATAGAGGGTTAAGCAATTTGCCCAGAGTCACCGGGAACTGCGGTGGGACTTGAACCCAGTTCTCAGGCAGAAGCAGATCAAGTGGTTGGTGGGTTTGTGGAGTTGGTTGGGGATGGGGGTGTAAAGAAGGCTCTTCTACTGATCAGGTAATGGGAGGAGCAGTGAGAGAAAAAACATACGAGTGTTATGAAGATATTAAACTACTCTGAGCAACTTAATTCAGACAACTTACTAAACACACAACCCCCCGCCCCTCCCCCAAGGAATAAAATATCAGATGATATACCCATGCATATAAAGGGATAATTCAGCATATGGAATGGCTCATGAAATTTATTCTACCCCTCTACATGCATGTGTGTGTGTGTACATACCCTTGTGTCTATGGTGCCTATGGGCTCCTTTTACGAAGCCGCATTAGCGGCTTTTTCGCACGCACCTTTTTAGTGTGCGCTAACCCCTGCCCTAGCCGAAAAACTACTGCCTGCTCAAGCGGAGGCGGTAGCGGCCAGCGTGGCTGGCACATTAGCGTTCGCTATTACACACATTAAACAGCTAACACGGCTTCGTAAAAGGAGCCCTATGTCTTCCCCTTTTTCAAAACCTTAGTGCGGTTTTTAGCACCAGCTACAGCACTAACAGCTCCGACACTCATGGGGAGGGGGGGCGTCTGTGTGTATTTTGTGCCTGTATTTTTTTCTGTTTGCGTTTATATCTCTGTGTTGTAAGTGAATGTTTCTCTATTTTGGGGGGTTTGTTTGTTTATGGCATGTATGTGAATGTTTGGGCTGGTTTAGGGGTGGAAAGTGGAGGTAGTTCTGTGGGCAGTTTTTTTGGGGGGGGTTGTGGCAGTTGGAGAGGGTAGTTTTGGGGATTGGGGTAAATAATAGGGTGATGGGGTAATTGTGGAGGGATGGGGCAGTGGGTAGCTTGGGGGCTCTGGGCAGACAGTAGAATCGGTGTTGCGGCGAGGGCGAGAGGCGCCCGGGGTGGTGGTGGCGCCCCTCCCCCGCCCTCTTCTCTGCCCCCACCTCCCCACGCTCCTTCCCTGCCCCCTCCTGCCGCCTTCATGCATGCCACTTCCCTTCCCCCGTACCTCCGTAACATGCCTGGTGCGTGCAGCAACCCCCCCCTACCTGCTGTCCTGCCAGCGTCAGCTCTTCCCCTGATGTCACGTCCTAGGCACGGGTCCAGGAAATGACATCAGTTGAAGAGCCAAACAGCGGGTTGCGGTTGCTGCTCACACCTGGGGAAGGAAAAGAGCACACGCATGGAGTAGTGGGGGGTGCCAGTGCCCCCATCAAGATGGCATCCAGGGTGGACCACCTCCCCCCTGCCCCCATTACTACATCACTGAGTAGAGTTGCAGAACAGTTTCAGGAGTAGCTCAGAGGGATGGGGCTGTTTCTTGCGGTGGCCAGGCAGTTTAGGGAGCTGGGACAGCTTGTGCTTCTGCTGTCAGAGGTCGTTTGGGGATTGTCGCATTCGGAGAGGTTAGTGTGCGGCAGCTGATAGAGTGGCAGTACATCTGACTTCAGCAAATCACTGAAGACCCGTCTCTTTAACAAATTCTAATTCCCAATTCTTGCCCAATCCCCCTCATCTATCCTCATCCCAATCCCCAATTCTCTTGATTTTAGATTAACTCATCCTTCTTCCCATTTGTAATGGTATTCCACCCAAATTGTTTTCCCCTGCACCCTAATCTCTAACTAGATACTTCCTTTTGATTCAAACCATCTTGGTTCTCTTCCATTTGCAATTTGTATCCCAGAAAGTACTTTTTCTATTCCCCTTACATCTCATACACTCATTGTATGTATCTTGTTATAAACATCTCTTACTTCTAGTTGTAAACATCTCTTACTCTCACTGTATGTATCTTGTTGTAAACATCTCTTACTTCTAGTTGTAAAGATCTCTTACTCTCATTGTATGTATCTTGTTGTAAACATCTCTTACTCTCACTGTATGTATCTTGTTGTAAACATCTCTTACTTCTAGTTGTAAACATCTCTTACTCTCACTGTATGTATCTTGTAAACATCTCTTACTTCTAGTTGTAAACATATTTTACTCTCATTGTATGTATCTTGTTGTAAACATCTCTTACTTCTAGTTGTAAACATCTCTTACTCTCACTGTATGTATCTTGTTGTAAACCGCTTTGAACTTATGGTATAGCGGTATATAAGAAATAAAATTATTATTATTTCTTAGAGGGGGCAGTTTCGGGATTGGAGCAGATTGAGAGTTGGGGCAATATGGGGGATGTGGGAAAGTTGTGGGAAGAGTTTGCAGAAGAGGCAATTTGAAAGGTGGAATTCCCTCAGTGTCCCGCAAACTTTACAAAGCCGTGGCACACTAAACGTGGTGGCCGCGGCTCGAGGCATCCGGAAGGGCACGGGCATCGACGCGATGACATCACATGCATGCGTGATGTCATGTCGACATCCACGTGCGCATGAAGGCCCTCCAGACGGGGCCCCCGAACTGCCAGTGGGGGGTGCTGGCGGGAAGAGGCACTGGCGCCGGCTGACTGACTACCCGATATGCCTCTTGCCGCGAGAGGCACGTCCTGTAGGCGGTCAGCTGGTGCCGGCACCTCTCCTCTTCCCCGGCATCTTGCAGCACACCTGGAATCTCGGTTGGCACATGGTTTGCGATATACGGCCCTGTTATGTTTTACTTTAATTTTGCTTCTGTGTTGCAGAAGCTGGAACTGCTTCTCCCACAGACATGGGGTTTTTTTTTTTTTTTTTGCAGGTGGGTGTTTATTCCTCTGGTACCCACCTCCCCATCTGATCTGACCTATTTTCCAACTTGATGTGTCTTTCCATTGGTGTTCCCACCAAGCCAAGTTTCATCCTATTCTATTTATTTTTTAGATAGTTTTGCCCTTGGACAGATATTTTTTGATCATTTTCATACAATTCTTTCCAACTTGCCTTGGAATAAAAAAGGACTTGTAACAAAGAAGAAAGAACAGAATCAAGAAACTGAGTAACAACTCAAAGGAGCCTTTAGACTTGCAGGGGTGTCAAAGTCCCTCCTTGAGGGCCGCAATCCAGTCGGGTTTTCAGGATTTTCCCAATGAATATGCATGAGATCTATTAGCATACAATGAAAGCTTGCAAACAGATCTCATGTATATTCATTGGGGAAATCCTGAAAACTCAACTGGATTGCGGCCCTCGAGGAGGGACTTTGACACCCCTGCTTTAGAGCCTAGTGGCAAAGGAATCCATTCCTCGATGAGAAGCGTCTCTTGGGTTTTTGAGACTCCCGCAACCGTCTTGGGCTCTCAACCCATGAATCAGCTCCAGTGTAGCCCTTGGGCCAAAAATAGTTGCCCCTTACCCCTAATCTAGGGCTGGATTTAAGTTCTAGGGATAATTGTGCATAGAGTCTACAAGTCCGGGTGCCTGAACAGTTTGGGAATAGGTCAGGGATTTGTTCAAGTGTTTCATTAGCGCCATTATTTGGGAGAGAACATCAGCTATAAACTTATGCAACATCCTACACATTGAGCGGGATGACATTTTGCTCTATTCAGCACTAAATTTGTGGACTAGCACCAAGTCCACTGTGTTATTTTTCCCCCCCCATAACTTTTTGCATGCACAAATTTTCCCTTGGGTGGAATATTTTTTCTTCTCTAGAACTTCCGTTTCCTAGTTCCGGGTGAGAGAAATTAGGCCATTCTTAGATTTCTGTCAACTAGATGCATTATAGGAGCTTAAGTACCGCTTTCCAAATACTACAGATACCACACCGGCCATAAAGACTCCTTTTAGGATGGGGTAACTTGGCAGGTCTGCCCTGCAAAATTTTGTAACCTTGAGCAACAAGCTATCTCACCAGGGAGCAAATAGACAGACTTGTAGGTTTTGGGACTTTGCTATGCCTCCAAAATAAACGATATTCCCATGATTAAGCTCAGCAGCCCTCAGTTATCATGCTTAAGTGCAAACCCAAATTTGCTCCAGCTTTATCCCCCCCCCCCCACGTTGTTATTATTCTATAGTTCTCCATTTCTGCTCCCAGCCACGGTGCAGCGGTCAGACTTCTCCCAACTTTACCTTCAGGTTTGAAAATTATACTTAGCCCCTCCCCCCCCCCTCAGCATCAGCGCTGCAAAGATGAAGATCTGCATCTCGTTAATTGATTCCTCCACCAGGCGTTCACGTGTGGTCGATGACGTGCCAGGGGATGGAACTGGACCCCAGATAATAAAAGCAAAAAAAAAAAAAAAATTAAAAGATTTCCCCCCTCCTCCCCGAATGTAGTGTCTTTGGCTGCGCGGTGAGGTAGAACGCGCTTCTTGCGTCGTATTTTCAGTCCCTGAGGGCTGCCTTTCCCCACCCCCACGCTCTAAAATATCCATCGCCTTAACCAACGGGGCTAGAGACGAGATCCGTGCGTCACGATATTCAGCCAAGCACACATGGGGGCTTCTGCCCAACAAGCTCTCTAGCCTTCCTATATCCTCCGTTCCCTTCGTGCCGCATCAAGCATGCAGATCGGATGAATTAAAATCCTAATAATACTCTGCCCCCCCCCCCCCTGCGGGCGAGGGACTTGTTGGCGAGGGCGAAGCTCCTCCAGCAATTGTTGCTCGCTGGCTCCGCCTCGCTACCTGTCTGCGCGCTTCCTTCATTCATCCGGGAGCGCGGCGGGGGGGATTAGGCGGCCTCCGAGCCGATAGCGGAGAGGAAGAGGGTGATTCATATCGAAGGGCGCGATCCCCCCTCCCCCACCCCTGCAAAACACGCGCAAAAAAGAAAAAAGACGAGTAAGCCGGATCCCAGGCAAAGCTGGAAACCAAACAACCCTGCGCTTAATAATCATCACCCTACCCGGGTCTGTGATATAAGGACGGCTGACGATTTAAAAACGTGCGGGGGAAAGAAAAAACAACGAAGCGATGTCCGGAGCCTGCGATCAGCGGCGCGAATAAGCCGGGCGGGGAGGCGAGAGTAAGCCGGGCGGGGAGTCGCAAGCTCGGCTGCTGAAGGTCGGGGGAGGGAGACGAGAAACCAAAGAGATCCTACGCCTGAGAAGACCTGCGCTTCGTCCCCCCGGCCGCGAACGCCTCGGAGGAGAGAGAGAAGGAGCCGGACTTGGCGGAGAAGCTTCGCTCCCCGGGGGAGGCTGAGCCTGGTTTCCTTTCAGGGGAGGCACCTGCGAGCGAGGATCGGGGGGGACGGACGGAGGGCAGCGACCCCCCCCCTCCGAAAAAGCGCCACAAATCTTGCAGATAACAAGCGAGACCTGGACTTAGGGGGAACCGATCTAGCCGGGCCGGGGTTTCCAGCAACATGGCTGGCGAGCGGGTCGGGGGGCGCTGCCAGGAGCTCGGTACGGCCCCCGGGCGCTGCTGTTAGCCATGGCCCTGGGCAACCGGTCGGAAGGGCTCGGCGGCATTGCGATCATGAGCGCCATCAACAGCAACCACCCGAACTCGGAGCCCTCCAGCGCGCATCTGCCCAAGGCGGACGCCTTCATCATCCCGGTGACCATGGAGGTGCCCTGTGACAGCCGGGGCCAGCGCATGTGGTGGGCTTTCCTCGCCTCGTCCATGGTCACCTTCTTCGGGGGGCTCTTCATCATCCTCCTCTGGAGGACCCTCAAATACCTGTGGACTGTCTGCTGTCACTGCGGGGTCAAGAACAAGGTAATGACCTTTGGTGTCCCCTCCCCCACCCCCTTGTTGATCAGTTTGCCGAAGTCCTTGTATAGGTCGTGCACAGTAAGATCTGGCTGCTTGTGTTTTGGGAAAGTGCGCGGGGGGGGGGGGGGGGGGGGGGAGGGGGGGGGGACAAGTTCACCAGTAATTGCGCCTAAAAATAACGCATCTGCCCTATGGCCGTGGTGTTTGAAAGAAATGCCGCGCGTGTATTTTGGGAGTTCCTGGAAGGGCTGCTGGTAAGAAAAGAAATGGCCAAACTGCATTCCTCTTTCCCCCGCTTCTAATAGCCCTTCTGGCGATTTGAAAATCGTGCTGCTCTTGGGGGCACCGCTGTCACCCGTGTGCCAGGTGTTAAGCCCTTGGGGGCTCTCGGTGGAAAGCGTTGCCTTCCAGATGACAGGCTCAGTCTTCCTTTGCACTTTCTGCAGCCTTCCCTCTGGCCTGACTTGGCACACAGCACTAGGGCTGAGTGGATTCTTCCAAATATCGGCTCCCGTATGTCTGGGCTCTTTTTTTTTTTGGAACCTGGACTTCCTAGGCAGGGGTCTCAAAGTCCCTCCTTGAGGGCCGTAATCCAGTCGGCTTTTCAGGATTTCCCCAATGAATATGCATGAGATCTATGTGCATGCACTGCTTTCAATGCATATTCATTGGGGAAATCTTGAAAACCCGACTGGATTGCGGCCCTCAAGGAGGGGCTTTGAGATTCCTTAGAGGCTTTTATACCATTTCTTTTTGCATGTTTCACTCCTTTGGATTATTAAATGCAAACCCTTTCTTATAGTACTATCCCGGGTGTAAAATTGAATCTACCTCACCTGTACTGCTATAGATAGAACAGGATGTCCTGTTGTATACATATCAAATTGTCAAATGCTAAATGCATTAGTATGTCATGCCTGTATATGTTTTCGAGTATCAGCTGTTGCCTAAGGATCAAGCTCGACGAGTCCCCCAGTTCGCTTTCATTCATACAAGGACATGCTTTCAGAACTAAAATAATTTTGACAATCCAATGATCTGTAAGGCTCTGCCCCCCCCCCCAACCCCTTGAGAGAAAATAGAGCGCTAGAATAGAAAGTGATAGTGCACAGAAGCTGGTAATGTGGATTTTGACAGGCAATTACAACCCAAAATAGCCTGGCAGATGTATGACTGGAGTCCCCTCCCCCCCCCCGGTCCCTTTTTGGATTGTTTGGATTGCAAATTGTGTAGCATCTGGCACAAAGACACCCCGTCCTCCTTCCAGTGCAACACACCCCTTTATAGACATAGTTGCTAGGTTGCTCTGACAATCAAGGAGCTATTCTTTCTGCTTTGTAGGATGTAGGGTGCTTTCACATTGCCGCACAGCCCAGGTTCATTGGCAACTGAACCTGTGATCATTAAAATGTGGATAAGTCATACCTGATATTACAAAGGAAACACTGTTTTGTTAATGGATTTAATAGAGGTCCTCTTCTCTTGTGTTGGACTGATTCATACACCTGTATCATTCAGGGGTCTCTGACTACATTAGAAAAACAGGCATAATAATAATTATTTGTGACCTAAAATACGAATTGAGCTTTTAGAGGAAAGCACAAAAAGAGTGTTGCATTAATCATGTAATTCTGATGCTGTATTATCAGCGTGACAAAAGTCATAATTAATGACAGGGGGACAGCATGAGTGGCAGAATCTTCAGGCATTCGTACTGCATTCGGATTCCTTTTTTTTTTGCATGTGTGACCATAATGAGGTTTTGGCAGCTGAATCGTGACTCTGTAGAGATGAAAACTCGAACGTCTGTGGGGGGGGAGGGGGTATCTTAGTTGTATTTGTGGCGATGGAAGCGAATCCTCGGAAGCAACAGGAGGCACCAGCACAACGGGCAGCGCTGGAAGAACTGGTTGGGACTCCGAGTGCCTTGTCGAACATCTTCCAGTGAACACCCCTGCTTTCAGAAGCATCCAGTACAGAACCTTCAATAGGTTATATTTGTGTTTAGTAAGTTCAGACCCATTTAAGATATAACCCAGGTCAAAACCCAAGCCAGTCAATATTATCCCCGTTGACCAAGCTGTCCAAAATTCTATTACAAACGAGCCTCTTGTTCTGGCGTGCCTTTTGTGGGGTTTGCATGTTGCTTTGAAAGCAGGAGAGCATACATCTCACCTCAGAGGTCAGTTCGAAGTGTTGTCAAGCACCAGCAGACGTTCCACCAATCAAAGAGCTGCGGTATTTGACAAAAACCCCTACGTCTTTCTATGGTGCAATGTCATCGGTGTCACCGAGTGCAGTCGAACCACTGGTGGACCGTTCTGCTGGGAGAATGGAGGCAAACAAAGACTGTTTCTGCCTATGGAAAAAGCCCATTTCATTACGCAACACCTAGAGAGATGAAATTTATGGCTAATTTTTAATATAACTGTATCGTGGTGCGGGTCACCTCTTCCTGTATTAAGGATGCTATATATTTCTTTTTTTAAAATTTCTTGTCCGCTTATAACCTTAGCGGATTACAATAAAAGGAACACAAAATGTTTCACACAATCTTCATAACAAGACAAATTACCATACTACAGCACTCCCTTTTATAAATATTCAAGTAGAGGAATCTCGCAAAAACATTTCGAACTAAAAGAAATGTTTCAATAACATTTCACTCTTAAAAAAAAAAAAATGCTTGTACAAATACATAGGTTTTCAATTCCTTTTTAAAAGATTTCAACTCTTTAGTACTGCTGGACCTTTTGCCTTATTTTCATGGCATTAGTAACAGGTGTTGCAGAGGACATTTCATTAAATAAGACGCGTCCAGTGCTGAGCATGTCAACGTGCTCTCTTTTGGGGATTAACGGGGGAAAGTGGGTTCGGCTAATGTTGGGACTTTTAGGGCTCCTTTTATGAAGCCGCGTTGGCGGTTTTATCGCACGCAGCTCTTTAGCGGGCGCTAACCCCTGCGCTAGCCGAAAAACTACCGCCTGCTCAAGAGGAGGCGGTAGCGGCTGGTGCGGCCGGCAAATTAGCGAGCGTTAAACCACTAACGCGGCTTCGTAAAAGGAGCCCTAAGTCCAGCAAGCGATCAAGTTCATTTTGAATACTTTTGGTTTTGTTATAGTCTGTGTTTTTTTGTCATGTGTCTTATATTATATTATTATTATTATATTATATGCCTATATTGCAGTCATTATTAACATTTTGGGCTCCTTTTGCAAAGGTGCACAAGATTAGCGCGCACTAGCCGAAAAATTACCACCTGCTTAAAAGGAGGCGGTAGCGGCTAGCGCGCAGGGCATTTTAGTGTGCGCTAAGCGCGTGCTAAAACCGCTAGCGCACCTTTTGTAAAAGGAGCCCTTTATTTATTAACTATTGCCAAGGCTGCATAGAGCATTTTACAAGTATCAAATATGCATAACAGTTTAAAAACAACTATTTTCCAGGAACAATTCTAAAATATCACATAGAAACCTAGATTCATACTAAGGGGTCCTTTTACAAAGGCACGGTAGCGGTTTAAAGCGCGTTAAACCGCCTGCCGCGCTAGTACCTAACGCCTCCATTGATGAGGCGTTAGGATTTTAGGCTGCCGCGGGGATTAACGCGTGATGAAATGTCCGACGCGCTAACCCTCGTAGCGCGCCTTGATAAAAGGAGCCCTAAATGTAAGAAGCCGTCATTCTTGGTTAAAAATTCGTAAAATATGGCTTAGAATGGATCATTTTTTTAAAAAGCCGGTGCCAGGAAGCTGAAGGAGCAGCTTATCCCAAACACCAGTGCACTCCCTCGTCATTAGAAGCAATGTATGTATGTATGTATGTATGTAATGTAATGTATGAGGGGCCGCTGAAAAGTTCTCAGCCCAACCAACAACGTTGGGGCAGTTTCCATCGAAGGCTTTACCCTTAGGACTCCTTTTATTAAGCTGCGCCAGTGGGGGGATAACGCGTGAGACTTTTCATCACGCGCTAACCCCCGCGCTGGCCAAAAACTACCGCCTGCTCAAGAGGAGGCTGTAGCAGCTAGCGCGTCTGGCGGTTTAGCACGCGCTATTGTGTGTGTTAAACCGCTAGTGCGCCTTTGTAAAAGTGATTTTTTTTTTTCCCCCCCCTCCCACACTTTTTTCATGCTGTATTTTTCTGCTGGAATGAAAAAAGTGGAAAATCACCGGACTTAAGTGTAAAGCCTTCGATGGAGACTTGCCCCGACTTTGTTGGTTTGGGCTGAGAACTTTTCAGCGGCCCTCGTAATTCAATGAGCTTGGCAGCCAGTGGCAGGGATTCTATATGGCTCTAAAGTTTAGAGGTAGAACAATTCATGCATCTGGAACTGAAAGCACACGCTCTTAGATATCAAAGTAAATAGAGCCAGAATGTGTTCCAGAGGTCAATCATGTTCTGGAAGCAGAATATGAAAAGCCTTGGAACAAGGTGGAGATTGATAATGACTTACCCCTCCAAGACCACCCCCCCCAAAAAAAACCCAATATTGTCATAACAATAAAGCACCCTAAGAGAGTGAATCCCAAAACAGTACAGTGGAACGCTGATTATCCAGACTATCTTCAGCAGAGGGTAGTCCGGATAATTAAAAATCCAGATAATTGGATGATAATTTTTTGTCTTTTGTTTTTAATTAAAAAAAATGCCTTCAGTGCACCTACCCCCCCCCCCCCCAACAAGAAAAGGCAGCATTCTTCCTCCCTCCCTGAACAGGTACTACCAACCCCTTCCTGGACCCACAGGAAAGACCCCAGGCCTACCTTGTTTCCCTGGTGGTGTAGCGGCAGTGCTGCGGCAGGAGTGATCCTACTTGCTCCTGCCCATGTTCTGTCGGCACCAAAAATAGCTGCCAAGACTTCCATGGGCATTCTCGCGAGGCTACTTCCCCCCTGGAAGTCTCGGCAGCTATTTTCATCGCTGACAGAACATGGGCAGGAGTGAATAGGATCACTCCTACCCCAGCACTGTCGCTAGATCACCAGGGAAACAAGATAGGCCTGGGGTCTTTCCTGTGGGACCAGGAGGGGGGTTGGTGGTACCTGTTCAGGGAGGAGGAATGCTTGCCTTTTCTTGTCGGGGGTGGCGGGGAGGGTGCGCTTAAGGTATTTTTAAAATTAAAAACAAAATAGTACTTTTGGAATAATACTTCAGGGGGAACTCAAATATAAACTGAGATCCTTCCAAAGCAATCCTGATAATTGGACATTACATTACATTAAAGATTTCTATTCAGCCATTACCTTTCGGTTCAAAGCGGATTACAAAAAGAGTTATGGAAGAAGGGTTACAACGTTAGATCAGAGAAGGTTTCCAAGAGAGGAAAAAGTAGGATCTGGGGTTAGGGAGCGGATGGTAAGAGGGGGGTTAATTGGATAATTGGAGTTTGGATAATCGGTGTTCCACTGTCTATTCAAAATTCATATGAGCAAACATTTGTAGAAGAGAGGTTTTTTTTTCTGCACTTTATTTCACCTGCTATGTAAGCTCCTGTTGTAGGTTCTTCAGAGGCAGGCGCAAGAGTGTCGAAATGCAACTGATGTTGGGACAATTTTTGGTGAAGCCAATTTGGTTTTGTGTTCTTTCACGCTTTAGTGCAGTGGTTCCCAAACCTGTCCTGGAGGACCCCCAGGCCAGTCGGGTTTTCAAGATAGCCCTAATGAATATGCATGGAGCAGATCTGCATGCCTGGCATCTCCATTATATGCAAATCTCTGTCATGCATATTCATTAGGGCTATCTTGAAAACCCGACTGGCCTGGGGGTCCTCCAGGACAGGTTTGGGAACCACTGCTTTAGTGGGTCAGATTCTCTAAAGCAGGGATCTCAAAGTCCCTCCTTGAGGGACGCAATCCAGTCGGGTTTTCAGGATTTCCCCAATGAATATGCATTGAAAGCAGTGCACGCACATAGATCTCATGCATATTCATTGGGGAAATCCTGAAAACCCGACTGGATTGCGGCCCTCAAGGAGGGACTTTGAGACCCCTGCTCTAAAGGGTGCCTAAAATTAGGCGCCTAACTTACCCCACCAACCCCCCTTTTACAAAATCGTGCAAAGAGGTTTTTAGCACAAAGCGGTGTGCTGAATACACTGCTAAGATGCTCATAGGAACTCTGACCGTCAGAGCAGCGCACAGCATTCAGCGTGCTGGCCGGTGTTTAAAAACCTCTTGTGCAGTTTTGTAGAAGGGGGTTAATTGGCAAAATACCCTTAATAGGCTCAATAATTGCTTATTTTTTTAATTGGATGATAGGCGCCTATCTGATTGTATGAAAGAGAGACGCCTATCGCATGGTGCTTGGCTGCGCCTAACGCCTAAGTGGGCGTCTGTGGGCGGAGCATGACAGTGCAATTCTCTAAAAATGTAGGTACCTTAAAACCCTTGAATACATTTCAGGCACCTAGGTTTTTACATAGGTGACGCTAGCCGTGATTTTGTAAACTGCACCTAAGTGCGATTGGCACGCATCCGGTGCTATTTTTTAGGTGGTAGCCAATTTAGACGGTGTTTATAGCATTAGCCCCTTTTGTAAATAAAAATATTGGACTTGGGAACTGAGCCATATGATTATAAAAATTAGGAATACTTTTGTGTAGCGTATTAAGATGATTTTATGTGAAGCCTTTCTGAAAATACTTGTCCAAGTGAATTTTGCGCACACGCTAGGGTTTCGTTCCATTTTGGGAAATAACAAATGGTGCATTGGTATCCTTTACGAGTGCATGCTCAAACTCTATATAAAAGTTTTTTTTTTAATTTTGTTTTAAATTTTGGTGAAGATTGTACTTGTGAGAAGTGCGAGACTGACGACAGCTGAATTAAAGTTGTTTTTGGGTGGCAAAGCAAGCTTCCTCATGCTTCCCTGCCAAAATGCATCAGATTACAGTAAGGGACAGTAAGGGAATTTTTCAAGTACCTTTCTTATTTCTAATCTTAATGTATATTTTCTGTAAACCGCTTAGAACCTAACGGATGTAGTGGTATATAAGAAATAAATTACATTACATTACATTACCAGCGGTAGTGTTCAGCCACTACTAGCCAGAGTTGTATTTCACCTAAAAATGAAAGTATCTGTAACCCTGCAACAGTCCACTGAATTGTTACTGGGGACTGAACAATATTTTCAGCTTTTGAGTTCTGGCTCTGCAGTTCCCTCCCACTGTTTCTGAGCTTCCAGCCAGAGACCATGGCACCATCTGGAGTATGGTAACATGAATCTAGGGGAGGGCAGACTTAATATGGAGGAAAGGCAGAAGAGGGAGAGCAGATAGACGTTTAAATACGTGGCATAGATGTGCCTCTGGCGAATCTCTTTCAATTAAAAAGAAACTCTGGAATGAAGGGGCATAGGATGAAGGTGAAAGAGGATACGCCCATAAGTTCAGAAAATACTTTTTCATGGACAGGATGGTGAATGCTTGGTACGACCTCCTGGAGGAGGTGGTGGAGAAGAAAAATGTATCTGAATTTAAGAAAGCTTGGGTCAAGTGCGTTGGATCTCCAAGGGAGAGGAGGGGATAGAACAGGGGTAGGGAACTCCGGTCCTCGAGAGCCGTATTCCAGTCGGGTTTTCAGGATTTCCTCAATGAATATGCATGAGATCTATGTGCATGCACTGCTTTCAATGCATATTCATTGGGGGAAATCCTGAAAACCCGTCTGGAATACGGCTCTCGAGGACCGGAGTTCCCTACCCCTGGGACAGAATATGGTATAGCTAGGCAGACTAGGAGGCCATGTGGTCCTTATCTGACTTAATTTTTCTTTGTTTCTAAGAAATGGCACTGAAATTAGGTGCTGGGATGATGCATGTGGAACGCAAATTCTATAATGTCGGGCCTACATAGGAATCGACTTTTCCAAAATGATTGGAATGCTAAACCCAATGGAAATGGCCTCATTTCTGGATACAGTCAAGGAATTTGCTTAATATGGGGGGGGGGGAGTGCTTAAGCACTCGCAGCACCCACAGAGCTGGCTCCTATGCTAGCGTAAGCCCACAGTTACATGCCTGACTTATGGTGTAAATGCTTACGCCCAGCAGTAGGCAATTGGGCATGTAAATATTAGTATTCTGTAACATGCACGCTTAACTTCCTGCCCCATCCCGACCCGTCCATACCCTGTTGAAGTTGTGCTCTGAGATTTGAGCACATAACATATAGAGTAGCAACTAATGGAAGTTGCATGCATAACTACTAACTGTTGCCAGTTATGCTACTACTCTTACTATTTATCACTTATAAAGTGCTGAAAGGTGGATGCAGCACTGTACATTTTGACATTTAATAGATGGTACCTGCTCAGAAGAGCTTACAATCTAACTTGAACAGACAGACGAGACATATAAGGTTAAAGATGTGGAAGCCAAGGCAAGAGGCATTAGGAGTTGCAGGCAGTCTCGAAGAGGAGCACTTTTAACTGGGTCTTGAACACTGCCAGAGACAGAACCTGCCTTAGGGATTTGGGCAGCCAATAACTGACTGTTATCTCCAAATAACAGCCACTTATTTAATGAAGTTGGGCATGCAATTGATCTTATTCTATAAACTGAATGTGCAGCTTTGTGAGCTAAGCACGAAGTTGGGCACCCGACTTTATAGCATTTGGGAGGTGTTGAGCGAGGGCTAACACTCACCCTCCCTTAGTGGCTGTGAGCGCAGCCTCTGTAGGATACCTGGGCATTCCAAGCAGCAGATTGCTGGCATGGAAATCAAACTGAGGTGCTGCTGTACATGGCAGTGCACAAAAGTACTGCTGGGCTAAGGGGTCAATCCATGTTTTAAACTTAAAGGAAGGTATTTAAGTTAGGAACTACTTATACACATGGAGTCATTTAGAAAAAAAAAAAAAAAGAGCGCAAGTATTTTTTTATTTTTTTTTTAGGAAGCCTGAAAAGGTTGATTCATCCCAATGGATTTGGCAGCTAGAAGGCAAACAAGCCAAATGTCAGGTTTCCTTTCCAATCTGCTGTCACAAAATGGGATATTTTTCTGCTATTGACTGTGTTTTGAAATCCCCTGTACTATATTTCCACTCTCACTTTTCTACAATCTACATATACCCTGTTTCCCTGAAAATATCTTACCTAAAAATAAGCCCTAGTTAAGATTGATCCCCAAAGCGCCCCACCCCCAAATGTCCCCGACACTCCCCGACTCCATCCCTGACACTAGTGCTGCCTGATTTGCTGAAAAAATTGGAATCATCGATTCAGCAATTCCCACCCCTGCTGCTTTAGAGGCCTTGGAGCCTCAGAGGTATGTCAGACTTGCAGTGGGAGGGTCAGTGGGATTCTGCTGCACAAGGGGATGGGTAAGAGGGGAGGAATGATGCTGCACATGGTGGGGGGGGGGGGGGTGAAGAGGAAGAATTGGGGTAGAGGAGAGGAAGGGGGAGATGATTGTTGTACATGAACAAAATAAGACATAGCCGAAAATAAGCCCTAGTGTGTTTTATTTGGACCTAAAATTAATATGTCTGTCTTATTTTCGGGGGAAAAACGGTACATATTATATCTACCTCTGTCTTGAATAGACTTACTCCAGTTCATTGCAGAAATTAGTCTGTTGCCCTCCCTTGCGTCTGCGTAGCTTCCATTATTTCCTGGGAGACGGAAGGAGAAGAGAGGTGAGGAGAGAGCAGAGGGAGGCGGAAAGGAATGGAGCCCTTCATTATCCTGGCCTGACCCACTGCACGTGTGTAGGTGGTATTATAGGCAGTGATCTGTTTTCCAGATCCTGGAGCTGCACGATCCTTTAATATGCAAGGAGCACAAGCTACTTCTCCACTAGCAAATCTTAGGAAAGAGTCCAGCGCGAGGTCTGTGACAGCAAAGAATAAGCTGTGGAAGGAGATAGCTACTGCTGCGCCATATATCACATGGGAGTACATAGGGTTCAGAAGCTTACATAGCTTTTAGTCACCTGACTTATTGCCATACTGACCATGGCAATGCTATGGTTTTTAACAGGTACAGTCAGGGTAGGCTGAGTAGGCACATGCCTCGGACCCGAAGAGGTCAGGGAGGTCCAGAATGCTACCTGCTCTGATGACATCAGTACACCTGCCTCCGGGCCCAGCTCCAGACGTCCAAGTATGGTCTCCTCCTGCCTCCTTCATTACTCGGTGAGGTCAAAACTCAAAAGACCACGGGCAGAGGTTTCTACATGCTGCCCACTGGGATTTTGTGTCAGAGGGAAGGCTTCTGGGTCGGCTGTGGGCAGTGTGTAGGATGTCAGGATTGTGCATCAGACATGTCTACTTGCTCAGAACCACAGCCATTGTGAGTAGGAATTCTCTTCTTATTTTCTTAGCCTTTTGGGAATGAGGTTTAGTATGCTATATATATTTCATGTGCTTTGCTTGAGTAATACATTATTAAACATCTTTTTCTATTATTATCAAAGAGGAGGTTTACCCCACAAAATAGGTTTAGTATGCAATATATATATATATTTTTTTCATGTGCTTTGCTTAAGTAATGCATTATTAAACATCTTATGAATATAATATCAAACTGGAGTCCTCTATTCTCCCAAAAATAGAAGCCCCATTCACCTATATGCAGATGCCTTAAGCATGCCTGTCACATCCACCTAACTCAAGCCTATCTAGCGCCCAACTCGTGCTCAAAAGTAGACCTGATTTTGCAAGGGGTCCTCTTTCCACCCCAATATAGAAGATTTAGTATACTATATGTTTTAGACCCATGTCCCCCAGAATTATGAAAGCAGCTCCATTAAACCTTAAACTATCTTTGCTGAATTATTTAACCGATAACTTAAAAAATGGAAAATTCCTCACTAATAACAGTCATATCATAATAAACCCAATTCCAAAGAATCGTAAAGAATCATCAGCATTAGTAACCAACTACAGACCAATAACATCCATCCCTTTTATTGTAAAAATCATGGAAGGATTAGTACATGCCCAATTGATGGAATACCTTGATCAGTTCTCCCTTCTACATGAAACTCAATCTGGCTTTAGACCTTTGTTCAGCACTGAGACAGTAATTGCAGCTATCTTGGATAATTTACGGTTCCTGTTTAGTAAGGGCCTTAATGCCCTGGTCATGCAATTTGATATGAGCTCTGCCTTTGACTTAGTGGACTTTGGGAAACTGTTACAATGCTTAGATGCACTTGGTATCGGAGACTGGAAGTGTTAGACTGGTTTCGAGATTTCCTTATGTCACGCACATATCAAGTATGTTTTCCATCTGGTGTACCGCAAGGGTCACCATTATCCCCACTGCTTTTCAATGTCTACATGTCGTCATTAGGTTCACAACTAACCCAGCTGGGGATAAAATTATTTAATTGCGCAGATGACTTTACAATCATTATCCCATTCGCTACCTCATAGAAACATAGGAACATAGAAATAGACGGCAGATAAGGGCCACGGCCCATCCAGTCTGCCCACCCTAATGTCCCTCCCCTACCTTAGCCCTGTGAATAGATCCCATGTGCCGATCCCATTTGGCCTTAAAATCAGGCACGCTGCTGGCCTCAATCACCTGCAGTGGAAGACTATTCCAGCGATCAACCACCCTTTCAGTGAAAAAGAATTTCCTGATGTCACCTCGTAGTTTCCCGCCCCTGATTTTCCACGGATGCCCTCTTGTAGTCGTGGGGCCCTTGAAAAAGAAGATATCATCCTCCGCCTCAATGCGGCCCGTAAGATACTTGAACGTCTCGATCATGTCCTCCGTCTCTCTGCGCTCCTCGAGCGAGTAAAGCTGCAATTTGTCAAGCCGTTCTTCGTATGGGAGATCCTTGAGTCCCGAGACCATCCGGGTGGCCATTCTCTGCACCGACTCCAGTCTCAGCACATCCTTTCGATAATGCGGCCTCCAGAATTGCACACAGTATTCCAGGTGGGGCCTCACCATGGATCTATACAATGGCATAATGACTTCCGCCTTACGGCTGACGAAACCCCTTCATATGCAACCCATGATTTGTCTTGCCTTGGATGAAGCTTGCTCCACCTGATTGGCAGACTTCATGTCCCCACTGACGATTACCCCCAAGTCTCGTTCTGCTACCGTTTTTGCTAGGATCTCGCCATTAAGGGTATAGGACTTGCATGGATTTTGGCTGCCCAGGTGCATAACTTTGCATTTTTTGACATTGAAGTTGAGTTGCCAGGTCCTAGACCAGCGCTCCAGTAGGAGTAGGTCGTGCATCATATAGTTGGGCATTGAATCTTCGTCCGTTGTGCATTTGCCCACTACATTACTTAGTTTGGCGTCATCGGCGAATAATGTTATCTTACCTCGAAGCCCTTCTGCCAAGTTCCTTATAAAGATGTTGAATAGGATCGGGCACAAGACTGAGCCCTGTGGCACTCCACTGATCACCTCCGTCATTTCGGAGGGGGTGCCGTTTACCACTACCCTTTGAAGCCTACCTCCAAGCCAGTTCCCAACCCATTTCGTCAATGTGTCGCCTAATCCTATAGAACTCATCTTGCTCAGCAACCTGCGGTGTGGTACGCTATCGAATGCTTTGCTAAAGTCCAGGTACACGATGTCCAGGGACTCCCCAATATCTAGCTTCCCCGTCACCAAGTCAAAGAAGCTTATCAGGTTGGATTGGCATGATCTCCCCTTAGTAAATCCATGTTGACCGGGATCCCGTAGATTCTCCTCATCCAGGATCTTATCTAATTGGCGTTTGATTAGGGTTTCCATTAGTTTGCTCACTACCGATGTTAGACTCATTGGTCTGTAGTTTGCTGTCTCCATCTTTGAGCCTTTCTTGTGGAGTGGAATGACGTTAGCCGTCCTCCAGTCCAACGGGATGGTGCCTGTACTAAGGGAGAGGTTGAAGAGTGCGGACAGTGGCTCTGCCAAGACATCACTCAGCTCCCTAAGCACCCTGGGGTGTAGGTTGTCAGGCCCCATTGCTTTGTTAACCTTAAGCCTTGACAGCTCATCGTAGACACTGCTGGGCGTAAACTCAAAGTTACTAAACGGGTCAATTGAGCCAACCCTTGTCTGTAGCTGAGGGCCAAGTCCCGGCGCTCTCTCGGAAGTCACTCCTAAGGCAACAGAAGTACTAAACTCGATGGAGCAATGGATGACTGAATTCAAACTGAAGCTTAATTCAGAAAAAACAAAATTTTTTGTAGCTTCGCCACATCCACTTGACACTAAAACATCACTTTGCATCAGTAAATGTAGTTATCCCATCCAACCCACTATGAAGATATTGGGTGTAACATTGGACCAGAGTCTAACCATGAAAGGATTCCTTAGTTAGAAAGGGTTTTTTTACTCTCTGGAAGCTTCGGTCCATTAGAGCAAATTTCGATGTTTCATCATTTAGAATCCTAGTACAATCCCGTATACTGAGTCAACTAGATTATTGTAATATCGCCTACCTGGCAATTTCCCAAAAGAATATGCAGCGATTACAATTAGTGCAAAATGCGGCAGTCGAGCTAATTTTTGGGTTGAAGAAGTTTGATCATATAACACCTTCCTACCGACTTCTACATTGGCTACCGATGGAGGCACGCATGAAGTTTAAGTTTGGATGCTTTTGTTTTAAGGAACTATTTGGTTTAACCCCTAAATATATAACAGACATAAGAGAAGCTCGTACTCGAATTTTGTTTCCCCACCGGTTAAAGGATGTAAATTTAAAAAACACCATCAACATCTTTTCTCACATCAAGTGGCATTATGGAGCAAAGATCTGGAACAATTGCTCACGCCTACTACTTACGGGGAATTTAGAAAATACCTAAAAACATACCTGTTCCTGAAGTATTTAGGCAACTAACCTGTACAATCCTACTCCACAATAACTGATCTCTAGCGATGTTAATAACTAGCTTCTAACCTTGTTAATTCTAATTAATTTGTAATATCTTTTAACCATTGTAAACTGCATAGAACTTCACGGTCCTGCAGTATATAAACTGTTATTATATACATATATATATCTATATATCTATATCTATCTATCTTTTTTTTTTCATGTGCTTTGATTGAGGAACATAGAGGCCAAAAGAGGAACTAGACAAGTGTTGACGGTACATGTTAGATTATTTACCCTAGAAAAATGCTTGTAAATCAAGAGGATATAAGCTTGGCTTTGGCATTGAGATACAGTTTACTATCTGATTGTGTGTGGTGCAGTGGTTAGAACTACAGCCTTAGCACCCTTGTTGTTGGTTCAAATCCTCCACTGCTCCTTGTGCCCTTGGGCAATTTGAAGAGAAATTTAAATTTAGTTCCTTTATCATATTTCTCTTCTGTTCCAATTGCCCAGGGGCACAAGGAGTAGTGGAGGATTTGAACCAACAACAAGGGTACTAAGGCTGTAGCTAAGTGGTATATACGTAAATAATTAAAAGATAAATAAAATATAATAGTGGTACCAGCATTTTACTGCATACAATTATAATGTAAAAAAAAAAACAGCATAAAATCACTGGTCTAATGACGTCATAATGCTAAAACATGATAATGTTATAGACGTTATTAGAACGTCTATGCAAGGCGATTCTGCAAAGGATGTCTAACAATATAGATTCACTCGACGCCCCTGAGCATAAGTCTCTATAGTGAGTCTATTATAGAATCATGCTCAGCATTGTGCTCCTGGACGTCTAAATGACGCCTAACTTTTAGGCATCCTTTACAGAATCTGGCCCTAAGTGCTCTTTATAGAATAGAACTTAGAGCGGATTCCTGTTACCAACTTTGGGCACGAGGACTTATGCCAGCTGAAAGTTGGCATAAATCTTGCCACACAAATTGGACGTAAAACCCTGGTATTCTATAACAATTTGCCTAAATATTTGGAAGGCTCCTGACCATCCATGCCCCTCCCATGGTCACACCCCCTTCTGAGTTGCACACAAGACACTTTATAAAATAGCGCGTAGGTAGATGCATGCATAAATTCAAATTAATGCCAATTAATCTCAATTGGTTGTTAGCATCCAATTAACTAACTAGGCTACCTGCATACCTGGGCTCTGTGGGGCATTTTTTTTAAGGGTTTACTCAGCGGTGCTGAGTACCAGCACCTTTTCCATTGCTTGATGATAATGATCGATGGTCCCCAAGCTTTAATAAAATAACTTAGGTCCTGGATACTCAATGCTACCTTTTCATGAATTCTGTGGCTGACTGCAAGGGGCCTGTTCCTCAGTGATCACCCTATTCCTGAAGAATGACCTTGTATCTGAGCACCAGCACCATTTTTGCTAGAAAAAAAGGCACTGGGGGGCTCCACACCCAAATTTGGGCAAGCTAAATGAATAGAATCCAAGGGAAAGAATGTAGATTCAAATATGGACTGGCACTGGTTTGCACTAACATCGCAGTCTGGTTTTATTCAGTAGAGTTTTCTCATATTTTTTTTTCTATAGGAGACTGACGTCAACAGGTTGACTCTGTAGGCCTGAAAATGAATGATCAGGTTCATGCAGAGGAAATGAGACAACTAATGCATTACATGGCTTGGAGCCCAAAACACTTCATTATACACTCATTATTTCCTGCTTTGCTGCTATTTGACCTACTGTTTAACTTCTGTCTCAACTTTTGTACAGTACTTTTTTAAAAATTTGCCATCTTTTTCAAGTATGTAGCAATTCACATCGCCCTCCTTGCTGGACTTAAATTGGATGAACTGACCCCAAAGTTGCCTTTTGGATTACGTATTTGGTACATTTTGATTTGAACAATTGGAAACATAACATCTTCAGTCAGAAATGCAGATGGTTATTCATTTATTTGTTGGGTTTTGGTAACACATTTATGATAAGATCCATCTAAGTGCATAGCTTGACATAAAACTTAAACTGTTGTTAGTAGCATATACGACTCTATATAAGGTGCCCAGATTTGCACACCCAAATTTGTCCAAGCTCTTGAGATGTGTGTGTGCAAATTAATTGACTAGCAAGCTTTTAACCATCAATAATTGGGTGCTGATAAGCCATGTAACTGGGCAGATGGCCAGGTAAAACCTCTGAATGTTGATGGCATCTGGGTAGCTCATAGCAGCTATTTTGGCCCCAGTTCTATAAATGGCACCTGAAATGCCTGCAATCTTCAGTTAGGCGCCTTTTATAGAATCACGCCAAGTGACGACTAAAATGGACTTGGGCACTACCTATTTATGCCAGGGTGTTTTTGGGCCTAAATACTAGTGTCTAAGTCCAATTTAGGTGCCTAGACGCAAAACACACCCAAGATCTGCCCACAATCTTTGCCTAACCATGCCCACTTTCTGGTAGGTGCTTTGGGCTAGACGTCTACCTAAACAGTAGGTGCCTACCGAGTTAAGCGCCTACCACCCAATTAATTTTAATTTAAGCTAATTATCAAGCCAATTAAGTTTATCGGCGCCAGTTAAGCCTATTAATTAAGTTAGGGGCCGAGATCTGCTAAGCACGCTAATCTAGGCTCCATTTTAGAATCTAGGCCTTAGTGCCTGGATATTCACTGCTGGTACCCAAATAGGGGCTGTCTCTATATTGCTGGGTCTAATTAACTAGTGGCAGCCAGTGTTTAAAGCAAAGCTGACCGCCGCTGGCTGAATATTGTGTCCCATAGAATAATGTATCGCAAACTGTGCTGTGCTGTGGTGAGATTCTGGGTGTGCCGCGAGAGGCATGCCATGTAGGCGCGAGTCAGCCAGTGTTGGTGCCTCTCATAATCGCCAGCGCTTCTCCTCCTCGCAGGCGCCTCTCCTGCTCTCCGCACCTCCCCACCGGCGTAGACATTTTAGGGTTAACAAGCTCAGGGTCCCATCTGGAGGGCTTCTGCATGCATAGATGTCTGTCATCACGCCAACATCTGCGCATATGTGGAGACCCTCGAGCTGTGGCGAGTGTCGCAGCTTGGAAAAGTTTGCGAGACATTGCCATAGAATAAAGTGACTGGTGAAAGTGCAGAAAATAGAAATGCTTTCATGATGTTTACATTCAAATTCAATATATTAAATATTCTAAAGACCAGACTTCAAGCGCTGTGGGTTGCTGTGCTGTGAAATTCAGAGGTGTGCGGAAAATTTATGCACAGAGGTACATTTTGACTGGCCAGACTTGGTTATCCACTTTGGTAGTGTGAATATCTTATTTTTTCTCAGCATAAAAAGAGAAGCCTTGGGGTGGGTGGTGGGCAAATACAAATACCTGCAGTTACTTGGCTTTTTAAGCAACCCAGACATTTTGTGGCATAGTGGCTTAGGCAGTTAACTCTGGATTCTAGATATAACACCAAAATTTTGGTACGGAAATTTTGGTGCAGCTTAATTGGTTAATGAGTCATTAACTGTCAATTGGCCTTAGTAAATTATTGCACTAATTTGGATTTGCCTGCGCATCTGCTTGCAGACTATTAATAAACACCGGAGCCCTGATTCTATAAAAAGTTGCTACAGTTAGGCGCCTAGATCGGTGCACCTAACTCCCCCCCTCCCCCCATTTTATAAAGCTATTTTAAATCTCCATCCACGGTGGTAGCTCCAATGCTCATAGGAATTCTATGAGCGTCGGAGCTAATGCCACCGTGGCCACCAATAAAAAAGCCTAACGCAGCTTCCTAAAAGGAGGGGGTGGTGGTGGTAGTTAACTTTTTAATTGATTCAATCAGTACTGTTAATTGAACAGCTCCATTAAAAACCAATTAAAAAAATTAATTTTGGGGTAGGCATCTAACTCGGTATAGACATCATGTAGGTTTCTATACCAAGGTACCTGTACCTACTTGAAAAATAGAAATGGTTAGGGGAGGAGTTTGGGCATGGATTGCCTTAGGTGCTGGTAGGTGTCTGTGTTAAGTGCCGGTAAATTGGACAAGGAAACCCTAGCCTAATATACTGGTGCCTTACATTATGGTGTCTAAGTTGAGGAAGGAGCCGCTGCGTGTGATTCTACAAATGGTGCTTAGCATTTGATTGACAACTGCTGAAGGGCTCTGTTTATAGAATCGGGGCCTAGGTGTCTAACTCTTCATCGTGTGAATTCAAAAGGGGTGGGGTGGGTCACTCTCTAATTCTGATTTTTCAAAGACCAGGCATGCGGTGGGAAATAAAACCCAAGGTTGTACCGGTGTTCAGTGTTTTCTGGGTAGTTAGCAGAACCCCAAGATTAACCTATGCCTGCTTTTACATCTCTGACAAAGGTCAGCAGTGGTTAAAGCAGTCCAACGTTTGACTGCTGTTTGCTGCCTGTATGTGTGTTGGATCCGTCTCGCCTTATTGTGGAGATTGACATTAGGTATTCTTTTGATTCCCCAATTACATTAGTCGTAAATTAACTTCTAGCTGTTGGAAGACTTTTAAATTCAATTTTCTATTCTAAAGAACCAGTTAAAGAACAGCATGTAGGGTACCTTGCTTCTGGACAACCAGTTCCTTTTCGTTGCAATGGATTTCTGTTTGGTGTAAAACCAATAACATGTCATGGAGATACATGCAGTCTATCATGGCAGGAGGTGTAGGATGTGCGCTTTTGCTTGACCTGGGCAGAGCTAACAAGCGGTAGCTTGATTTTTATCAAGCAAATACTGAAACTGCCAAGATTATCCCGAGACTGCTGATGTTAATTTTGGTGCAAATAGACACAGTAATATGAAATGAAACTGTCGGGCAGAATATACTTCAAAAGCACGTCATCTGCAGCACTTTCAATGGGTAGAAAAGATGCTTGAAGCTTAATTAATGTACATGGCCAGTGTTACAGGGTGATGATCAGGGCAGTGCCTTGGGTCCCCATGCTACAGGGGGTCCCGAGGCTTTCTCAAGCTGAAGAAGCCTGCAGATGGGCTTTGGAGCCCCCTTTCCAGTTTTTCTCCTGGCCTCCTTCGTGTCTATTAGCCCTCCTAAGAACATGTTTGACCCACTGTTTAACATATGGTATCACTGGCTTCACTTCCTTGTGTCTTCTATCAATCGCCTCTTATCTAGATCAATATGAAGATTGTATTAGCATAATCATGGTTTATATATATTTTTTTTTTTAATTTATAATTTTGAATACTTTACAATATCCAAAGATACAGAAGAAAAAGGAAAATCACATAAAACAAACATAATCACATCATACATACAAAGCTCCTTTCAAGCCCACATTAATGGGGAGTTATCTTGCTATTTTCTAATAAAATAAATTCAAGAAATATAAAGGATAATGATTCTTGGTTCATAATTATGAACCCTGAGTCATTCCATAATCTAGGATACTATTATATTAATTCTCCTCATATTCCTCAGTAAGATGAAACAAATCTCATTCCTATTTCTTTTCTCTTGCAATTAAGAATTGTTGTAATTGTATTGGATCCCAAAAAGTATATTCAATATCTTGTAGTTTGATCATACATTTACAGGGAAATTTCAAATAGAAGGATGCATCCAGTGCCAACACTCTATCCTTGAGTTTCAAAAATTCTTTCCTCCTCAACTGTGTGGTTCTGGATACATCCGGAAAAATCCTGACCAAATCTCCACAAAATTTTGTTAACCTATTTTTGAAATAAAGTCTCATTATCAACATTTTGTCCATCTCGCTCATGCATGTTATTACCAGGGTGGACCGAGTCTGAATCACATCCTGTGTATCTTCTAAAAATCATGGTTTATATTTCTAGTTTGATTTTCCATAAAGTGCCCAAGGTGAATTATTTATTTATTTGGATCTATATTAGAAACATAGAAACATAGAACATGACGGCAGAAAAGGGTCACGGCCCATCTAGTCTGCCCACACTAATGGCCCACCCCCTAACTACCTCCATGAAAAGATCCCACATGCCAATCCCATCTTTTCTTAAAATCTCCCGGAAGAGTTCAGAACAGGTTACAAGTTTACATACATAATACTTTTAGGCTGCTCAGTATAGATTGTGATCTCGTCTGGGACAGATAGGAAAATATCTATTTGGGAATATCTGTGTGCCTTAACACTATGGTATGGTATGTTTTCTTTTTTGTACGCTGCCTAGAACCGCAAGGCATTTGTGCGGTATATAAAGATTTAGGCCCTCTTTTATTAAGGTACACTAATTGATTTTAGTGCACGCTAAATACGAACGCGTGCATGTTAGTATATGGACGTGTTAGCGTTTAGAGTGCACTAATCGTTTACCACACCTTAGTGAAAGAGGGGGTAAATGTTATGTTATAATAAAGTAGAACAGGGTATAGTAATGTAGAGCATGACAGTACATTTAAATCATGACATGATAGGACAATACATAGGTGAACATGATAGTATTTAAAAAGCATGGTTAATAGGATATGACAGGACAAGACCTCATATAACACAAAACCATGAAATATAGTAAAAACAGACCGCTAAGAGCACCAAACCGTTCCCATACAAAACTGACATTTCAAGACACCTCTGTCATGTTTTTCCCACACAGGAGCGGCATCAGGGGCTCCTTAAAACTAGGTGGTATATTTAAAAAAAAAAATAAAAAAATCACTAGCCAGGTTACAACATTATAATCCTAAAGACGGTCAAAACATGACTTGTGTTAGGTCTTTTTATGTGCTGTGTGTCTCCGCAATGGTAAAGATGATTGGACTTTGCTTTGGTTGATTTGCTGTTTGGATCACCGACATTATAAATATGAATACCGCCGCCAGCTCAAAATTTGACTTCAGGAAGAGGATTATTTTGACCTGTGACCAAATGTTAATACCATCTATGATGCATGATAGTAAATTGAAAGAAAAATAATTTTGCAGTAAAACAGGCTTTAGAGTTGTCCCTGCGCCCAAGTGGAAGCCTCCAGCTAGTTCTATGCAGTGAGTGTAGTACAATCTGATGATCTGCAACGGAATGACATTTCAGATGCCATGATCACATTGATTATGTTGCTTAGTGGAAATGGAGTTTTTGAACCTTTTTTTTTTTTTTTGTACCTGTGCTCTAGTATTTTTAAAAAAATCAAACTTAAAAATTAGCTAAAGTGCACAGTCCTGATGATAGTATCTAGCACATGGGTTCCGTTCCAGCTCAGGTTGTCTTCTGCTCTGCTGGTGCAAGTGATGGCCAGGGAGTCAGAATTCAGAGCAGCTCAGGTAGAAGGGTTCCCAGCTATCATGTAGGAGGGGCCACTGAAAAGTTCTCAGTCCAACCAGCATAGTTACTCACTTACTCCAGTGATTTTCTGCTTTTTTTGTTCCATTGGAAAAATGCAGAACAACAAAAGTGGAAAATCGCTGGACTAAGCGTATAGCCCTTGATGGAGACTGCCCCCACTTTGTTGGTTGGGCCGAGAACTTTTCAGCGGCCCCCTCGCAGACAGAGTTTGGTTATACGATTGAAGGGTTCTGGAAGGAGCTTTGTGGGGTGGAGGGATTCCTGGGTAGTGGTGAATGAAGGCTGGCGGTGACCGATCCCAGCTTCAGTTATGATCAAGCTGTAGACTAAAAAGGGCAGGAGGAAAACTGCCAGGCCCCCCCCCACTCCCCTTAAAAAAAGAGTTAAGGTCACCCTTTTCATTGGCCTACATGTTGCCTTTCAAGGCTATCTGTTTGTATATGCATGAAACACATAAAAATGGTAAGATTGCAAATCTTGGGGGTTTTTGTTTTTTTTTGTTTTTGCTTACTTACTGTTGTGCTGGAAGGTTTTGAGTTTGTGGAGAGTTAGTTCAATACATTTTAAGGGCTGCTTTTACAAAGGTGCGTTAGGGCCTTAACGCACAGAATAGCACGTGCTAGCCGCTACCGCCTCCTTTTAAGCAGGCGGTAATTTTTCAGCTAGCGTGTGATATAGCGTGCACTAATCTTGTGCGCGTGCTAAAAATGCTAGCGCACCTTAGTAAAAGGAGCCCTAAATTTATCAGTTGTTGTGAATTAAGCAGGTGTTTCAGGCAGATCCAGGGGGAATTCAGTCCCCTCATTCGGATGAAGAACTCATCCTTTGTCTCCATGGCAATTCCAACTTTACATTTTCAGCTAAACTGTTTTGCCTTGTTATGAATGACTGAACCCATTTGGTTGATAACTATTTTTTCATTATCGGTGAGTATAAAAATTCAAGGGTTTTATTTATTTTTAAACCAAATTGTCTTTCATAAGGTTTTGCATCCTCTCCTGTTCTGTTACATACCTGAAGCAGTACACCTTTATGGTCTCACACTTTTTCTATACATTGGATAATGCTGAAATGTGACTTTCCTTATGTAAATAGTACAGTTTTGGGATTTAGAATGGTTTCAGTACTTGTCCGACTGAACGAGTTGAGTCTTTGCTATGGGATTTATCAGCCACAGCTGAACAGGCAGGAAACCTTAATTACACTTTTTCTAGTAAATAACTCAGGTGCGCCTAGTTAAAGTTCAAGTAAATTTAATTAGTGGTTCAAGACTAGGGTGACCAACTGTCAGCCACAAATTTAAGGGAGATTTAGTTGTCACTTCAACAAATGTTCATGGAATGGATAATATTAAACAAAACAATCATTTTACATTATATATAATATACAGGTCACACTACAGAATACAAATTTGGAGCAAAGTTTGAGAAGCCATCTCCTCTATCCTGGATATACAGGAGCCCATAAATCCGTGCATTATTATATTATATTGGGTCACCATGCTCTCCGCCAACTGTTACCTGTTCATAATGCAAGATTTCTTAACACCCTTCTTTTTCTGGCCCTCAAAAACATACTACACTGTTGGAAGGACTTATCCCAGATGAATTATACTACATGGTGGAACACGGTATGCCTCACAGCGAAATATGAAAGTGTTATAGCAGAAAAGCACAGATCCCTGTGCTGCTATGTTAAGATTTGGAGCCTGGTCCCCTTTTGCAATATCGAATGATGGCATTCAGTTATTGAGATAAGAACTGTGCACCACAACAGAAACTCTCAAACGTTAGGCTCGTATTTAGATCTGGTTTCGGTCTATAGTCAAGTTGTCTCTCTGTACCTTGAACGCTCTAGTAACTATGGCTGCGTGTTGTGTCGACATTCCTCTTCTATATATATATGCTTAGATCAGCTTGTTGTATCACGTGGATTTTATTGTATGAATTTCATTTATATGTTCAAAATGTCTGTATCTTGCCTCGTTAACATTTCTCTTTCTGTACTTATTGTACATTGTATATTAAAATCAATAAAATATTCAAACTAAAAAAAAGAATACAAATTTACAAATTTTCATGTTTGTTAGTCCTAACCTATATGTATTTTTCTGCTGATGCTGCAGAACTAAACACTCTAATAAGGGAGTTTCTGGTAAATGAGGGAGAGTTGGCCACCCTATTCAAGACAGTTACTGGATCTAACATATAAGAGGCCATTCTGTGCCCACAGTGAAACTAATTCAGATTGAGGCATTATAGAAACATGATGGCAGATAAAGGCCAAATGGCCCATCTAGTCAGCTTATCCATAGTAACCATTATCTCTTTCTCTCTGAGATCCCACATGCCTATCCCAGGCCTCCTTGAATTCAGACAGTCTCTGTTTGCACAACCTCTTCTGGGAGACTGTTCCATGCATCTACTACCGTACCCTTTCTATAAAAAAGTATTTCTTTAGATTACTCCGGAGCCTATCACCTCTTAACTTCATCCTATGCCCTCTCATTGCAGAGTTTCCTTTCAAATGAAAGAGACTCAACTCATGCGCATTTATATTATGTAGGTATTTAAACCTCTCTATCATCTCTCCTCTTCCACCTTTCCTCCAAAGTATACAGATTGAGATATTTAAGTCCACAAAATTCTGAGTAATGGTAGTGATCTATAACTTTAACCAAATGGGCCTCTTAAGTCCCTTAATGAGTTTTAATTGTTCTCATTGGCCCGGTAGCAGAAAAAAACTCCAGACTTGGAGAAAACACTTCTCAAGTTAAAAAAACTGCTTACCAGATTAGTATCGGATCCAAACCACTAGTCACGAATAAAGCATAAAGAGTCTCGGACCCTCTTAATACAGGAGAGTGATCTTTACATCTTAGAATAGGTAAGTAAGTTTAGTAGCAATGTGACCTAACTTATACTTCAGCAGTTGTTAATTGTAATCTAGACAGTCGGAGGTAGACGAAAAAAAATCATACAGATCTACTCTCATATAAATCTCGACGAGGCTTTGGCCAAAGGCCTTGTTTCGCCAGCATTGCGTCAGGGAAAAAAGGTCACACTGCTTCATGGGCCTTGTGGACTTTGAGGTCCACTTGGTTAAAGTTATAGGTTGATCACTACCACTACTCGCAGAGTTTTGTGGACATTTTTTACATTGTAGATTATTGAATTGTATGTCCAGTTCTCTTCTGTTTTATGGCATTATGTATTTGACATTTACCGTACTTATTTTTTGAGAATATTTTACAGATATAGATGGGTACTGTTGGCACCAAGAGTGCAACAGTCAATATGCTATTAATGACAATGTTATGTAATTATATTCTGATCACAGTGCACAAGTTCTTGGGAGTGGGATGGGGGAGAGAATGTCACTGCAAGCGTCATGCAGGGCAATCTTTTTATTTCATTTCCTTTTTTTTCTGCTAGCCCTGAGAGCGGAATGAGTCACCATTGAAAAGAAACATCATTTTGAAGTTAAATGTTGCATGGAAGAAGATGTGCTTCTCAGCAGATAGCCTTCATCTGTTGTGCCCTCCCTTGATTTGTTCACGTTCCTTCCTCCCAAAATTTAAGCCCGTTTTAAAAACATGGCTTTTTTGGCAAGCCTTTGAGTCCTTGCTTAGATGATGATCTGCTTGTGGCTCTTTCCTGACCTGTTCTGTGCTTTCTTTCTCCAACTTTTCCATCCCTATCCCTCTTGTGTTTAGACGATTTTTATATTACGCATTGTATTTTGGCAATATTTGTTGTTACCCCATTCCCTCCCTTGTGTACTTAGTTTCACGTTATTGTGTTTGTGATTTTTCCCCGTGGGCCCCATTAGCTCTTGTTTTTACTCCTTTGTAAACCACCTTAATATCTTTTGACCATTTCCGATGTTTAAATGAATGAATGAATGAACTTATAAATAAATATGGGTAGTATTGGATTTGGAGCATCTTCTGCTGGTTCTGCTAGTACATTGTTTACTGATAAAACTACCCTTCCAATAAAGGTTTGGGGCAGGCAATAAAACCTACAACATAAATAGGATATAACTTGTAATATACAATTTTCAAAAAGAAAATACAGTATTGTACAAGCATTAAAACAAAAACAACTAAACAAATACAGTTCTATAACTAGGTACCTGGCGTTTCCCACCTCTTGAACATATAATTGTACAAACTTCCAGCAGTTGCGCACAGAAGTGTATATTGACCCACACAGGTTCTAGGAGGGCACCTTTACACTATTCTGTAAGGGCAAGTGTATTGTATAGGTCACCCAAAGTTGGGTACATAATTTTGGACGTGGATCACAGATCTGCACATATACTAATTGGCTAAATAGGTGCTAACAATCAATTATTGGTGGTAACCACCACTGTTTGTCAGTCATTAGTAGTTATGCGTGGATCTTCCCTATACCTCTATTCTATAACCTATGGGGCTCGTTTTCAAAAAAAGATAGACATTCAAAAGACAACAAAAGCCGACACTTGGACATTTAATCGCTAAACCGTCCAAGTGCCGATTTTCGAAACTAAGTATTATAGACATCTAGCATTACATTCACCCTCCAGGTTGTCTGAATGTTAAGTGGGCGTATTAGAGGTGTGTTTTGGGCGGGATTTGGGTGGTCTTAGCTCTTGGATATCTTGGAGGGATAATCAAACATTTACCAAGATGTCCAGGGGCATTTGGAAAGAAAGCTTTGAAAACAGGTCTAAGGGCCAAAAATGTACCTAAACTGACCAGATGGCCACTGGATGGATGAAGACATGACCCCAGTGGTCACAGACCCTTTCCACCCCCGAAAGATGTGAGAAAAACAATAAATACTAGCCCCTGACAGCTGCAGATATTATGGGACATCCTAGTAGAGCAACAAACAGGTGTCTGGATTAACTTGGTGGGCAGTGTAGTGAACCATTGAGGGGGGATCCTGGCCTATATCCCACGCTGTCCATTACATTTATGGTGGAAAGTGTAAGCTCACTAAACCCACCCAAACCCTACTGTACTGCCATATAGGTGACACATGCAGCCATAAAGGCTATTGGAGTGGTACATTATAAGGGGGTTATGGTGACTTGAACCTGGTACCCTTTCTGTGAAGTTCACAGTGCTGTCTCCTAAGGTGCCCCACTGTTTTGTTGGTATGTCTGTGTGGCTAGTCCACTAAAATGCTGGCTCCACCCACATCCAAATGGACTTCTTTTGGACATTTTGCAGGTGGATGTTTTGGTTTTTGAAAATGGCAGAAAAAGACAGATGTCTTAAGGGCTGGGATGTCTAGATGAGTCATTTTTGAAAAAAAAAAAAAAGTTGGAGGTCTTGTGGTTTCTAAAATGGTCACTTTGCCTCCTTGTTTTTGGATATCTAGCAGAAGATGTCCAAAGTCAGACGTAGATGTCCTATTGAAAATGGCCATCCACATGTCTAACTTATCTCATGTGCCACTCCATAGAAGGAGTGGCCAAGAGAGGGGCATGGGCAGGTCAGGAACACTCCTAGGACGTATACATACAGTTATAGAATACTATCAATTTTGCATCTAACTACCATCAAAACTTACAAGTTTATTTTACTTAATACACCACTATTAAGTCCAAGCTCATTCAGTGGTGTACACATTAAAACAAATACCCCCTCCCCCAAGAAAAGAGCTAGAATAATAAAAGAACAGACGCCCCTCAAGCACCCACCCCAGAATATACATACCCAAAGATGATAATAAATATTTTTAAACATTTTTAAGTATTCTCTGTCTTCCACAGACCCCCTCACTGTTGTCTTTTAGAGTTGAATTATGAGAAACATAACTGAAAAAAATGGGCCTTCCGACACTTTCTACAGCGAACTATAGACAATTCTTCTCTTAAATCCAGGGGTAAACCATTCCACAAAGTTGTGGGCCAAATTAAAATAAAAAATGCTGTATTACAAATACTGGTCAAGTGTGCCTCCTCCACTGCAGGAACTTGAAGCAGAGAGCCCTGACTGGAGCACAATATATGGGATGGAGCATAGGATGTGATAAATTTAGCCAATGTACTGGGCGCAAGCGTTTACATCTGCCTTTGGTAGGCATAAATACTTGTGTCCAGAGTTATGCATGCTAAGCTTGTGTCCTGAATCTTGCTATGTAAGTCTATCGGATAAATTCCAGATATCTCTAAATTTGTAACATTCTACCATAACATGTAACTTACTTGAATCGTTGTTTATGTAATTCTCTCGGTAATGTCCAGATCTCTTCTAATTTGTAATCCGCTTAGAACTGCAAGGCACAAGTGGAATAGAAATCACTAATGTAATGTAATGTATAACAACCTATATAGAATACTAGCACAGCGTGGATCAATGCAAGGGGATGTACAGAGGGACAAAATATGGATGGGGCTCCCACATACTGCATAATTTACAGAAAACTCTAAGTGTAAGTGGCACTGGCGTAGTAAGAGGTGGGTGCAGTCCACCCTGGGCATCATGTTAGTGGGCTCACCGGGACCCTTCCTTATCTCTGCTCCCTGCCTCTTCCCATTCCTCCCCTCCATGCGCGTAACCTCTAGTTGAAGTTGTTGTTCGCAGTGGTCGACAACGTGCTCTCTTTGCGACCCTGTTGGCTCTCCCGCTGATAGGAAGTGACATCAGAGGGAGAGCTGACGGAGTCGCGAGGAGCACATTGTTGACCACTGCGAGCGACAACTTCAAGTAGAGGTCCGGGGGAAGGGAAGGGGGTGTGTGCACATGGCAGGTGGGATTGGGGAAGGAGCAGGGGGGGGAGACGAGGGCGGGGTAGGGGTGCCTCTCTCACTCTCGCTACACCACTGGTAAATGAAAAGTGTGCTAATACTGGGTTATGCTGGTATTCTGTAACAGAATCTGAGCGCCCAAGTGCCATTAAAGAATAGCCTTCTACTTTGCACCCTTTGGTTGCCAGTTATATAATTGCCCCCATAATTTCTACAAGAATCACTATAAATAAAAACATACCCCCTCTTTTACTAAGGTGCGCTATACTTTTTAGCGCGTGCTAAATACACACTAAATGCTAACATGTGCATGTTATTCTTTGGACGCATTAGCGTTTAGCTAAAATGCTTAGCGCACCTTAATAAAAGTGGGCCATAGATATTAGGTGATTCAGAAAACACCCTTCTTTTTGTCAGATCACCTTGAGGTACTAATTAAAAGAGGCTCACTAAATCCAAATCATTTTAGAAATCTCAGACTGAGTTTGTTGGATGGCCAGCAAACATTGGTATCCAAGATTCCAAGTTTTATTTAAAATTTGATAAAACGCTTATGAAAAAAATGTCAAAAGCAATTTACATTAATAAAAATAAGCGTATAGAAACATATAATAGACTGACAGAGACCGTGACTAACTTGAAATTTGGGTAAAAGGGTAGAACTACAGTTTCGTTAAACAGAGATAAGGGAAAAAACGTTAAAGGGAGGGATAACTGCCACTTAACTTTCTGTGGTATTTTCATGCGTCACTCTTATTTCCTCTCTGTTTCGTCCTAGGAATTTCAGTGATCTTCCACTATATCTTGTACAGATCTTTGCTTTTTCAACTCACAAGTTGAAAGTCAATCTAGAGATTTTAGGAAAAAACCCATCTTTCCGTCTAGTATCATCTAATTCTTTTTTGGTCAATGTAGTTATCCTTCCTTAATTGTCTGTTGGCTATGTTCAACCTATCTTGCTGAACACCACCCTGTGTTTCTTCAAAAAGGCAGTAAATAAATCTAAATACATAAATGTGTTGTGGCTTTTGTGTGTTCTGTTTACTCATGAGCTTTTGTTGTCATCCTCTGATGAACGTAGTGAATCTTTGAGCAAGACATTCTTTCTAGTCCTTGGCACATGTCTTTTCTCAAACAGAGCATTTCATTGAATCGGACTATGATTCAAGGAACTAAAGTCTTGTTCTCAGTTTCACTCATGCATATTTGTCTCCAGGATGAGTCTGTCCTTAGCTATGTCTTTACCCTTGACTGGAATGATAGACAGGATCACCACTAGGGCCTCTGCTTCTTTCATCCAGACTTGCCAGTACCAAATAATCCGTTCCGATTTGCTTTTGGCTCATGTCCTGCAGTATGGGGTAGTTTCAAAGCATGATGAATTTTGGCCACATTTCTCTTATCTCAGATCCAGGCTCCTAACAGGTAGAATTTTTCTGAGAACTGAACGCCTAGTTTACAGATGCGTCTCTCTTCCAACCCCCTATCTCCATCAACAGCCCTTCTACTTTTTGTTAGTCTCTGGACTGTTTTGGCATCCAATCTTCTATGCATTGTGACTCCTCTTCCTCTAGTGATTCTGGGTCTACATATAGGTTACTGTGGATGGGCAGACTAGATGGGCTATTTGGCCTTTATCTGCCATCATATTTATGTTTCCATAAATAAAGGAAACATAGAGACATTGGCTCTCTGTTACTAGAAGTGACTGTTTCCAGTTTTTCTGTGAGGGTTGCACTGCCTCTTTTTCTCCCCGGTATTTTTATTGTTGTCTCTAACTGGCTTCTCAGGAACATTGAAATATTTAATCTAATCTAACACAATTTTTGAATCATACTAATACTGAAGCGTTCATGATGATTTGCATCAAAAGAAGCCATAAACAATCTATGGGAAAATACAAAAAAAATTTACAATACAATTTATATCCATTTTACCAAAATTATAGATCAACATATAGTTTTCAGTCTTTTATGGAATCTCCAGTAATTAGCTTCAGTCCTTAACTGAGCAGGATTGTAATAGCAGCATAAACGAAAGAATTGGTTAAACTGACGTTTCTACCGTATTCCTCTAATTTGTGGTTAATGCAGTAAAAATGTACTATCTAATCTTGTAGAAGAATAATGCAATTGAGAAAAAAATAAAATTAAATTGTATGAAGAATCTGCAAGTTGTGATGAATCAGACAAGCAGACTTGAACTTGATACGTTTCTCAACTGATAACCAGTGAAGATTGTTATAAGCTGCAGTAATATTGGCGATATTTTGAATTAACTGCTAATTTCTCGCAGTTATATTCAAATATAGGGGTCCTTTTATTAAGGCACGCAAAAGATTAGCGTGCGCTAAAAGCTAAGGCATCCATTATATTCTATGGATGCCTTAGCATTTAGCGCACACTAAATCGGTTAGCACACCTTAATACAAGGACCCCATAATCAAATTGGGGTAACACTAACATTTCAACTAAAAGAGCAAAATGATGTTCAAAGAAATAAGGGTAGTCAGGGCAGAATTAATTAATCGAGGGCCCCTAGGCACACAAGTACACTGGGCCCCCTTCCCCACCATGCGCCAAGGCGGAAACAGGAAGCTGCGTCACAGGGAAGCTTTGGGCAAACAGCACTGCTTGCACAATTACAGTTCCTGTTGCCTTTCTTACCCATGTTGGTTGCTTGTCTTACTTCTGTCGATGGGGGGGCTGCGTTGCCGATTGGGGAGGGGCCCACAATGCCAATCAATGCCATTTGGAAAAAACAATGTTGATGCCCTCCTTCATCGGGCCCCCCTGACCATTTCGGGCCCTAGGCACGTGCCTACTTGGCCTGTTGGTTAATCCTGCCCTGAGGGTAGTGTGTGGCGCAGTGCTTAAAGCTACCCCTCAGCACCCTGAGATTGTGGATTGAAACCAACACTGCTCCTTGTGATCATGGGCAAGTCACTCAATCCCCCCATTGCCCCAGGTATATTAGATAGAATGTGAGCCCACCAGGACAGACAGGGAAAAATGCTTGAGTACCTGAATAAAATCATGTAAACTGTTCTGAGTTCCCCTGGGAGAACAGTATAGAAAATTGAATACATTTTTACTAATCTAAGCTGTCTCATGATATATGGGGCTCCTTTTACAAAGATGCGTTAGCGGTTTTAGCGCGCGCTAAAATGCCACTACCGCCTCCTTTTAAGCAGGCAGTAGTTTTTCGGCTAGCATGCGCTAAAAATGCTAGCGCACCTTTGTAAAAGGAGCCCATAGTGTCTTCCTCCATAAATTAGCAATCTGATCCTTATAACGTGAGACTGGAGTCTAAGAAAATGCCTAAGACTTTTGAAGTTTTATCAATGCTTAATACTATACCAGAATCTAATACTATAGAAGAATGATAAAAGAAGGCTAGCAAACAAATTCAGGAAAGTAATTTATAAATGAGTCATCAGTACGGGCGATATAAGCAATTCAACCCCGGGAAGGGATTCAAAGATGACAAGCATCAGCCTAAAAAGTCTCCAGAATCCTGTGGCACCTCTCATCAGCTCTTGACTCCCCTTCCCACCTCTTCCCGGCGCTGTACTTTTAAATTTTGGGGCAGCCTCCGTGTAGCGTCAATGATCAGGCCTGCCCCTGGAAGTAGAATGAAGGGTTCCGGGACAGGCCTGCTCGTTGACGCTGCACGGCGGCTGTCCAAAGATTTAAAAGTGCCGGGTGGGAACCGTCCAGCAACTTCAAATCTTTGGGGAGCTCATGGCCCCTGTGGCCTCCCCGTTCGAATCCCCTTGTGCACGCTTGCTGGCTAACCTAATAATCACATTATTTTCCTTGTTTTACCTGTGACATGTATTTTGGCTGCAGGCACTGAGGGTTTCTCAGTCAGAATGTCCCAGATGCCACACTTTTTGTTCGTGTAAGTTAGCAGTATCAGAGCTGCTGCTGGAAATAGGACCTACACTTCTAAAGCGATTCATCATTTTAATGTGTAAAATATGCAGACTGAATTAATTACCAGAAAGTGAAAAATGTGGTAAAAAAAAAAAAAAGGTGTACTGTTTTTGAAGCTTGAGGGAAGAGAGAACCTCGCTATGTGCCAAGAAGGAAAGATAATTTTACAGACTTATTTATTCCTTTATCATAGAATTATACTGTTTCTATGCCAACTGATGTGCTGCTTCAGATGTATGTGGTAGTTTGCCGTGCTAGAGTTCTGTCCTGAAGAAACTCATATAGATATAACTCCCTTTCTCTGTCCTCGCACGCACGTTCACCCACATACACACTAATAGGCATATGCATTTTAAGACAAAGATGCTGTAGGGAAAAACTGTTTATTTATTTTTATAGCCTGTCCTCCCCAGAAGCTCAGGACAGGTTACAATAAAATAAAAATTAAGTACTTGGAAGTTCCCTAACTGTCCCGAAGGCTCACAATCTAACTAAAGTACTTGAGAAAACAATTATTAAAAAGTAAAGATATAATAATTCAAATAATAAAAATAAAATCCATTAAACATATTCAGATAGGAAAGATAGAGATAAAGACAAAGAGATGTACATCCCAACAAGTATTCAGTGAGTAAAATTAAATTAAGAGCTCCTTTTATCAAGGCGCGCTAGCGGTTTAACGCGCGCTAAACCGCTGGCCGTGCCAGCCGCTTACGCCTCCCTTGATGAGGCGTTAGTTTTTAGGCCAGCACGGGGTTAACGCGTGATGAAACGTCGCATGCGTTAACCCCGCTATCGCGCCTTGATAAAAGGAGCCCTAAAATTAAAAATTAGAATTAACCGGGGGGTACGAGCGGGTCTTTGGGACTCGGATGTCTGTGTTAAATGTAAGCGTATGCGTGGCACCCTTGTGCATATGTTTATAGAATGTCCGGAATTGGGCGCTTATTGAAACGGGGTGCTGGATTTCCTGGCCCGCATAGTGGAAGGGCCCTTTCAATGGTCTTATTTACTTATTGTGCTGGGCTGTGAGGGGGAGGTGCTTGATCAGGGCTTGGGCTTGGAACACTGGCGTTTCTTGTACACTGCGCTGTTGGTTGCCAAGCGTGGGGTGCTTCGCCTGTGGATAGATGCTGGCGTGCCTGAAGTGCTGGGATGGAAGCGCTCCCTGGCTGAGGTGGCCAGATGGGAGATCCGCAGTTGTCAGGGGACGTTATTTGTGTCTCCACGCATCTATCGTTCTCTTTGGGATGCCACTTTGTTGGAGGTTGGCTCTCTCTGATTGTTTTCAGTCAGCGCCTACCCACTTCCATAGAAAGGAGGGGGGGGGTTTCTGTGGGTTCCGTGTATGCGTGGTTGTTTGTGGCTTGGCTGTCGGTATGGATGTGTTGTCTGGTTGCTGGGATTTCGGGGGATGTTGTCTTTTTCTCTCTGTTGAAAACTACTGAAAGGTACTGACTAGCTTCTATTGTCTTTGGTGTTCTTGTTTGGGATTTATGCTACAGCTGTCTCATGGGCTTGTGCTCACTGGGGTATCATGGGGCTTGTACCTCCTCCCTTTGGGCTGGGGGTTCCCTGCTTGTTTTGCTGTTTCTCTGCCCTGTATGTTCCATGTTCCCTGTTGCATTGTTATGGCTGTTCGGTCTTTTCTGATCAATATATTTCAAAAAAAAAATTAGAATTAAAAAAGAAAATATAGAAAATAAAGTAAATTCCAGTCAGACAATAGGATCTGAAGTTAGAAGCTTGAATGCAGGCTAGACATTTGGATCAGAGTCTAATGATTGCTTTGCATCCCGATATAGTTTAAAGACCAGTTATTTGCCTTACTATATTAATGTTATACTGGATTGTGCTGCAGATTTCTTTCACAGGTACCACATACGATAGCATCAGCCATTGGATACTGATTTGGAAAATAAATGCTAAGAGGGACTACCTGCTAGTCCTCTGCTGTCTTAATTCTATTGATTGATTGATTGATTATATTAATTAACCACACAAGCTATGTTTTTGTTTACTACAGTCTTAATATACTGCCTTTCTGTACACAATCAAATTGGTTTACATATCCAGTATAAAAATTAAAAATAGTAATGAAGAAAACTACCTGTAAAAATGTTACAGAGCTCCCCAGTCATGCAGTCTAAACCCATTCCCCTATTTAGTAATGGAGAAATAAACAAATGCTATTTAAGCCCTTACATTTTAGCAGATTAAGGCCCTCCTTTACAAAGACGCTCTAGCATTTTTAGCACCGGCCGTGGCGGTAAGACCTTTGATGCTCCTAGGAATTCTGAGAGTGTCTGAGTTCTTATCGCCGCGGCTGGCGCTACAAACGGCTCTATAAAGGGCTTTGTAAAGGGAGGGGTTAAGCTCAAGCCTTAGAAAATAGGGGCTCTTTTATTAAGTGGCAATAAGCACTAACTTGATGCTAGCGGGCCACACTCAGGAGCCATGTGCTAACTGCGGGCTCAGCAAGCATCACCCGTGCAATAAAACTATTTTATTTTTTTAGTGCAGGAGCATGTTTGGGACAGAAATTATGTGCCCATGCATCAGTTAATGCATGGGCATTGGCACACGCTGACTGATTAGTGCAGGATTAGCACAGGATCCCTTAGGGTGCTAACTTAATTAGTAAATTGGCTTCAATTATGAGCTTTAACAAGCATCACTTATAGGCTTACAAACTCAAAATGAGAAATGCACCTAGCTACAAAATGTGCCTACCCTATGTTACTCTAGGACGAAGTATGTTTTATCTGGAATGGAAGAATTCTGCTCATGCAACAACAACAACAACAAAAAATCAACCTAGTGTTAGATGACTTCTACTGAATTATCACAGGCTACCTTAAAACATCTATTTATGATATTTATTATTCTTAATTTAAATAAAACCCGCTCAAGGTGACCAGCACACTATGGGCTCCTTTTACAAAGGCGCGTTGGGGCCTTAACGCGCGGAATAGCGCGTGCTAAAATGCGGCGCGCACTAGCCGCTCCCGCCTCTTGAGCAGGCGGTAGTTTTTTGATAGCGTAAAAGGAGCCCTATATATTCAGTTAAATATAACCACGTGTTTGGATTTCAATTAATCAGGCTCCTATCACAAAGCCCTGTGGATGTGAATTGATAAAATTAGCTTCTTAGTGGTGTACTGCACTCCCAAAGAGATCACTGAATCTCTGTAAGCTCTAATTGATCTGGTAATTGATCTTTTAGCATCTTTCATACTGTGTTCTGATGATGCTTCTAGGCAATCAGCTTCTGAGTTTTTTCAGCTTTGTGCAAGGCTGAATTTTTCTCAGATCACTGCAGGCCAGATTTCGGGAGTTTTTCTTTTTAAATGACCTAGTGCAAGGATGCCAAACCATAATTCTGAAGGGCTGCAAAATGGTCTGGTTTTCAAGATGCCCATTTATGAACCTGCATGAGATACATTTGCATGTAGTACCTCAATTATATGCAATATATCTCATGAATATTCTTAGAGATAGATGGATGAAGTTGGGGTGATAATCATTCAAAACAAATGTGACTGTGTAGCAGAGATTGAATGACCGTTGGCCTACTGTGAGTTTTATCTTCCTGTATGAACGGGACTCACCAGTGAATCAAGAAATGTGATTTAATAGCTAGAGGAATTTGCTGCAGAAGCAGGTTTTCTCATGTCAAAGTAGACAGATTTTGTACAAATAAGGAATCCCACCACTCCAAGAGCTTCTATGTTATCCAGTTCAAGGCTGGAGATATCATACCAGTCCTGGATTTCTGACCTTACGGTCTGAGGGGATGATATGACTATCATTGACGGATTTTTCTAAAGTATGTTATGAAAGTATAAGAACATTTGCTTTCTCTTTAGCAGGAGTGACCTTATGGAACAATTTAACTGGACCATTGAGAGTCCTTATGGATTTTCAAAAATTTAAGAAGGTATTAAAAACCACTATATTCATGGAAGCATTTAAATGATTGTTTATTCTCATTCCGTGAGGATACGCCTACTGATGATATGTGGTTGGCCATGTCAGATAATTGTCTCTTTAAAGAAACTGGTGTATCTGCTGTTTGTGCGAAATTATTGTATGTGCCTGCATTTTATGACTGTATTTTGTAAACCGCCTAGGAATAGATGGGTGAGAAATTTTTTTCAATAAAGTTTAATTTTTTAACCCATCTCAAGCATTTTCCAAATGGCCCATCTAGTCTGCCCATCCGCAGTAACCACTATCTCTTTCTCTCTTCGAGAGATCCCACTTGCCTATCCCAGGCCCTTTTGAATTCAGACACAGTCTCTGTCTCCACCACCTCTTACGGGAGACTGTTTCATGCACCTACCACCCTTTCTGTAAAAAAGTATTTCCTTAGATTACTCCGGAGCCTCTTAACTTAATCCTATGCCCTCTCATTGCAGAGTTTCCTTTCAAATGAAAGAGACTTGACTCATGCGCATTTACATTATGTAGGTATTTAAATGTCTGAGGCAGTGGAGAGTTAAGTAACTTGCCCAGGGTGACAAGGAGCAGTGTGGGGTTTGGAGTTTGAACCCAAGACCTCAGGGTGCTGAGGCTGTTGCTCTAACTGCCATGCCACACTCTCCTCCATGTTAGACCTGCAGCACTGGTTTCATTGAGTAGAATCGAGACCTTCAAATCCCACACTGCTTTGGGATGTAATTTTAAAACTAGGATTAGCCAGATAGTCTTCCTCCAGGAACTAAATAATTTGTCAGCTCTTTAAACCCTGTCAAAAAATTCACAAATGTCTGATAAATCCTAACTGCTCATGTTCGGTGGCATTTAACCAGTTAGCACCTAATGCAAAACTGGCTATTTTGGTGGTGTTCTGGTGACAAAGTCATCATTTGGCTGGTTAAAAGCTGATATTTATCATTTAACTGGACAAAATCAGTCCTATATTTGTCCCTCTTTAACTAAGCCACAGTAGAGGTTTCTACTGTGGCCCGGAGCACTAAATTCTCCAACACTACTGTGGTGCTCATCTAATCTAATCTTTGATTTTTATATACCGATTCATCCCTACAGGAAGGCTTGACTCGGTTAACAAAATATTAATAAAATTATGCAGGAAATTAGAGCAGAAACTGAATCTTTTTGGCCAAAATTTTTATCTTTTATGATTGATTTGAAAAAGAAAGATCATAAGCAAATTTCTGAAATAAATATGTCTTCAGTGCTTTACAAAAAGTGGGTAGATGAGAGAGAACTCTAATTATAGAAGGAAGGTCATTCCAAACTTGTACGAATAAAAAAGAAAATGATTGACAAAAATCGGTCATAGTTTTTATTCCTTTAACAGTGGGAAAGCCAAGTTTATGTTTCTGAGAGCTCCTAGAATTAGAGATTTCTTGTGAATTAAATGAGACAGGAACCAAAGGAGAATAAAAATACCATATAGGATAGAAATTCTATGAGCGTCAGAGAAGCATCGGAACATTTAGCACTCTGGGCCATGGTAGAAGCCTCTACTGCGGCTTAGTAAAAAGGGGGGAGGGGGTTATATGTTGCTTGATAGCCGGTTAAGTACTGAATATTGCACTTAACTGGATATGAATATTGCACTTAACTGAATATGGTGTAGCTGACTCTGTCAAAGCAGAAATTCAGTGCCAGGGCATGGACAAGACCCGGCATTAAATTTCCGGGCATAACATTTGTGGCTGGCGGTTAGCAAAACACCAAGTGGTGAATATCAACCCCAAGCATTTTTATGGTTAAAACTAAGGGGCTGTTAAATAATTTTGTAGTGTGATCCTGTTTGCATGTCATAGAACATAGAAATATGTCAGCATCCTTTACCCTCTGTTGCCTTCCACTCAACCAGCTCCTGACTCAGTCTATCACTTTGGGGCCCTACCGGTGGGCACTTGGTTTATTTATTAGTCACCTGTGTGGAACGCTGTCAAAGGCTAAAAACACCACATCTAATGCTCTCTATCTATCCAATTCTCTGGTCACCCAGTCAGAGAAATTGATCAGATTTGTCTGACAAGATCTGCCTCTAGTGAATCCGTGTTGCCTTGGGTCCTGTAATCCACTGGATTCCAGAAACATCAGTATTTTCTGTTAAAAAGTGTTTCCATTAATTTACTTGAGAAGATCTTTCAATCAGCGTTTTAAAAAAGTCCTTTCTACACTTTCACTTTATTCCTGGCACTCCCTAAAGACTTCCAAAGGTAATTTTATCCTGTTCTATGGAAAACCCTGTTCATATTATTTGGTTTATTTTCAGTTTTGAGTTTTAAGATGGCTGCCATTTTTCCATAAATTAATTCAAATTGAGCTGTGCAGCACCGACAGACCAGCAGCATTGCTTTTATTTCCATCTTTTGGGTATTTTTATGGCTTAAAAAGAGATCAGTACTAGTGAGTCTTTTTACTGTGGAGCCTATGCAGATAGTTGTTTTTTTTTTTTTTTAAGCAGATTCTTCTTTATTCACTGAAGCTTCTACAATTTAGCCCATTTAAGTATAACCCCCCCCCTCCCATTTTTATAAAACCATAGCACAGTTTTAGCGTTGGCTGCAATTGTGACGGCTCCAAAGCTCATAGAATTCCTAGGAGCATCAGAGCTGTTACCGCCATGGCCGGTGCTAAAAAAAAAGCTCTATGGTTTTGTGAAAATGGGGGTAATTTATGCTGAATCTGCCTGTTTTAAATATGTTGATAGATCTGTTGGTAGTATGATGACTTCAGAATGGCTGCAGTTTTTGCATAAATTAATTCATATTTCATGTTTTCAGGTGGAATTCCTGGGACACCAGGCTGCTCAGTGGTATAAATTAATATCTGGATTTTTGAATAAGAAACCAAAAACTGGTCTTCGTGACATTTGGAGGGGAAGGGGTAAAACACGGACCTCACAGACCCCGATGGACCTCACGGATCTAAAACTGCACGCCCTTAAAAATCTGAGGTCCATGCCACTTGTAGTTAGTTTCTGGGTCTGACAGACCTCGATGACAATTCGATGACGGATCCGTCTTAGCTTAGGTAGGGAAAAGTATTAGGATCCGTCAGCGCTAAAATGTCACCGAGGTCTGTTGGAGCCAGAGACTAAAACTATTCCCCTTTATGAACTTTTGAAGAAAATCTCTCCTGCAAAAGATACCAGTGGCGGGGACCCGGCCCAACCGTCTGGGCTCTATAAACATTCAATTATTGCCAGCAAAGTAGCGTGCCACTTTGTAGTCTCTGGCTCTGCCAGACCTTGGTGACATTTTAGCGCTGATGGATCCTAATACTTTTCCCTCCCTATGCTGAGACGGATCCGTCGGCGCTAAATTGTCATCGAGATTTGTCAGAGCCAGAAACTAACTACAAGTGGCATGGACCTCAGATTTTTAAGGGCGTGCGGTTTTAGATCCGCGAGGTCCGTGAGGTCCGCGTTTTACCCCTTCCGCATTTGGAGCATTGAGATTAAGCATCAGATTACTGCGTTTCAATGGCCATGAATTTGGTCTTGGAGGATGAGATGTATGAAATTGGCATCTATGAGACAAACTTGGTTTTTCTTATTACATAGAGCTTTCTGGATCCCTGTTCGTTTACATAAATTAGATAGTTTCAAGTCAAATAGATGTTGGCATTGTCATCTTGATGCTGGAACTTTAGATCATTTACTTTACTATTGTCCCTTGATTCTGCAGTTTTGGAGGTCTATTTGGGATCAAGGGCTCCTTTTATCAAGTGCGCTAGCGGGGTTAGCGCGTCGGACATTTCATCACACACTAACCCCCACGGCAAGCCAAAAAACTCATCAATGGAGGCATTAGCGAGTAGCGCTGCATGTGGTTTAACGTGCAGTATTCCGAATGTTAAACCCTTGATAAAAGGAGCCCCAAGTAAATAACATGTTAGAGAATCCAGTGGCTTTATCGTATGATACCATTTTATTTGGTATTCTTATGAGAGCCAACAGTCAACTCTCAATGAATAATAACAAGCTTCTATTAGTAATGATGGGGGTTGCCATGCAGCTATCTTAAGAAATTGGAAAAACTGGGATAGGTTGAACTATACATTCTGGTGGGAATCCCTGTGTTATACATATAAAATGGAGCGTTGTATGGCCATACAACAGGGAAGATTGAAGAATTTTATAGAGGTATGTGAGCCATTGACTAAATATTGTAAAGATGAATAATTTATTTTATTTTATAAACAAGTAAACGTACACATCCAGGGGTGGGGTAAGGGAAGGGAATGGGATTTTATTAATGGTTTCATGAAGGTTTGATTTATTTGTTTGTATATTAGCTGGGAGGGGGAAATTTCTTTGTTGCAGTAATATTTGAAAGTTTGCTGCGCTTATTATACAATGTACATATATATGATTCATTTATAGCACATTATTCATATCGAGCTGTACAGCACTGACAAATCAGTAGGTTTGCTTTTGTTTTCCTGTTGCTTTTTATGGGTGGTTTTATGGTTTAAAGAGACCAGTACTAGTGGCTCCTTGTAATGTGGAGTCTTCTCTGATGCAAGCATGTTTGGTTTTTATAGGTAGAGTTTAGAAGTGGTGTATATAAAAACTAAATTAAATATCACTGAAATGGTGAGTTTTATACCATCTGGGCTATTGCTGCTCCTTTGGAAACAATTCTGATATTTGCAGCTACAGGGTGGGCCTCTGTTCTGTGCATTTTGAGATTTGTTTCCCCAGATCCCTTGGACTCAGCTTTAATATTTGATTGGTTTGACCATTCCTCTTCTACTTAGAAGACTGGAAGGAAATTAAGATAATAAACTAAGGTGACTGAGAGAATTTGACTAAGGAATTAATAGACCTTCCTTTTACGTTATTTGTTTTTCCATCCTTACAATGATTTATCATTGGAATTTAGAGATTGAGAAAGCCACACATGCTATTGCTTCTCTTATAACTAATGAGAGTCGGGGGAAAAATGTTCACTGGTTCATATCAAAACTGAGAAAACCAAAAGTTTTGGGAAGGAAAAATGAATAGAAATAGCAGAAGTCTTTATTTATTTATTTTTTTTTAGATAAAGGAAAAATCAATGGCTAAGGAAGGTATATATATAATTCTGACACTGAAGCTTCCAAAAGAAACCTATTCAAACACTCTTGCTACTGCAAAGAATAGATCTAAAGAGTTGTTTAAAATCTCTTGACTGGAAAATTTATCAAAAGCCTACCTGATTCTAGTTCTTTTGAATGTAATGAATTTGATGGAGTATTATTACATCAGAGTTGAGTCTAAATACGACTTCAACTCAACTTTCGTTGCTTGCTCTCTGCTATTATGAGTGTTTCTGAAACTTCTAGTACAGACAGCAGTGGCTCAAATTATGAAGGAAGCAAACCATGTCGTACCTGACAAATAGATTCATGCCCCTCATGTTGAACATGATTAATAATATTTTGGCATAGGTTTGTTTCCTGATTTTTCTAAGCAGGTGGTGATCCAACAATTCAACATGAAACTCTTTGAACCCAGGAGACTGTAAAAAATCACTTAATGCTGGATTTTACAAAGCCACAGTAGAGATTTTCACTGTGGGCCGGTGAGGTAAATGCTCCAATGCTCATAATTCCTGTGAGCACTGGAGCATTTACCTCACCGGCCTGCAATAGAAACCTTTACCGTGGCTTTGTAAAAGGAGCCATAAGTATCCAATCCACCAATTTTGGGAAACAGAGAGAACTAATGCAGGCCAATTTAACCAGTTTTTTTGGAAACTCATAAAGTTTGAAATACATGATTTATATCCTTTACATAATACCCCAACATATCTCTGATATTCTCAGTTGCAGCAATGCAAGAATAAACGTTACTTTGGGAGCCACCAACCCGTGGTAGTGTAGGCTAGTAACGTAACCTGACTAATAAATGTGCTATTTTGTGATTAGTTAATAAATAGATACCTAACCATCCCCCTCCCCTTTCACAAATCCGCAAAAGCAGTTTTTAGCGCTGGTTGGCACACTGAATGCTCTGTGCTGCTCCCGATGCTCTTAGAGTTCCTAGGAGCAGTGGGAGAAGTGCAGAGCATTCAGCATGCTGGTCTGCACTATAAAAATGCTTTTGCAGTTATGTAAAAAAAAAAAAAAAAAAGGGGTGGAGGGGGTTTGTGCTGAAGGCACTAGAGGACTGAGGAACTGGCCCAAAGATCATCGGGAGGAAAAACAGGATTTCAATCGCCCACTGCTTTTAAGTGCTGGTTTGGAAATATTTGAGTTAGAGAGATTTGATTCTTGCCAATGTGACTATTAAGTCAATCTACAGATATTCTATATTCATCCAATCCAATTGATCTTTGATTATTCCCATCTGAATGAGGTATCGGTTTAGGGCTCCTTTTACTAAGCTGCGTTAGGTCATTAATGCACAGAATATCGCGCGCGCTGGACGCTAACGCCAGCATTGAGCTGGCGTTAGTTCTAGCTGCGTAGCGCGAGGTTAGTACACGCTAATCTGTTGCTTGCGCTAAACTCAAAAGGAGAATCTGTTTTAACCTGTTCTTGGTGTAAAATGATTAGTTATTTTTTTGTTGTTTTTTTTTTTCCTTCTAAAAAGTTGTAGACTGACATGCCTGGAAACTGAAGGTGCCTGTTTATCCACAGAGCAGAAACAGCATGAGGAACCATAGTGCAAGCTTCCTCATTCTGTCCTGGCAACACACCTCAGCCCTGCTTTGGACAAGAGAGTAATCCATTCTTTGATCTCCCTGCTGCGCTGTCAACAGTGGTGTAAATTAGTGCCAAATTATGATGGCCGTTTTTGCCTAAGGGATGTGGACATCTGCCCATGGGAACTGACCTGAGATCACTAGCTCATTTCACGTACACTAGTTTTCTAAATCCCTAGAGGTCTAAGCAGATATGGGCTGGTGACCCAGAAATGAACACTGGAACTCTGAAACAATTTCCTTTATCCATGTAGCTCCCTTGCCCAGGCCTTGTTTTACGTAATGCATTTAGATAATCTGAATGAAAGGATGCATTTTGTATTGTTTTAAAACATTATTTAATTAAACTTGAGTATTCCAAAATATATTAAGAATACGACCAGTTGATACTATGAATTTTTATAGTGATACATTCATACATTAGTGGGAACTCACTTGCAAAATAACAAATTGAATATTGTTGTATTTAAGCTTAGGGTATTGTGGTTTATAGAGAGAGAGAGAGCTGTGGCAATTTAGCCTGAGGCATAGAAAGTAAATAAAACAGAACAGGTAGCGTTTCAAGCCAAAATAAACATGAAGGATATTGTATATTTTAAAAGGTCACTGCAACATATGGCAAACACTAAACTGCCTTTATGGTACTGTTTACATTTGAAAGCTCCCACTGGAGCTTTACGGTATTGTGGCTCTTAATAACTTTCAGTTTTATTAACTATTCAAAAATTATACACATGTAAGAATACTTTCAGGACCCTCATTAGCCTTGTATACTCATGCATTCAGGACTATACCAAGTTAGGGTAGAAGGGAGGCATACAGAATATGGTTAGAGTATCCCCCTTATGGAGTAGCTGTAATGGTACTACCTATCCTCTCGTATAAGTTACAGTGAGTGATATGTTGGATTAGAGGGTTAAGCAGTGTTTTTGTTGGGTTTTTGGTTTTTTTTCTTAAGGCTCAGATTTGGGCCTACTCAGTTGTTGTCTTGTGTGAATCCTCTTTTGACTTTGTGTGTGTGTAATTCTTACTTACCCGAGTAAGGATCAAGTGGGTTACTAAAATAGGCTGATCTGCACAGTAATCCACTCACTCAACACTCTCTCTATAACAGTGGTCTCAAACTCAAACCCTCTGCAAGGCCACATTTTGGATTTGTAGATACTTGGAGGGCTGCAGAAAAAAAAATATTGTCATTTCTTTAATAAGACATTAATTATTTTTTCTGCGGCCGACACATTTCAATCACTATATTGAAAATAAAATCATTTTCCCTACCTTTGTTGTCTGGTGACTTCATTTTTCTGTGCTTTTAACTATGTTTCCAGGGCCTTCTTGTCCATTGATTGTTTTTCTCTCAATCTTCACTTTCTGCCTTGCATCCATCTTTTGCATTAACTTAACATCCAATTTTTCCATTTTTCTGCTTTCTTCTTAAAATCTACTTTTCCATGTCTTACCTTCCCTTCCTATCTCTCTCTCCTTCCCTACCCTATTTCCATGGCCTGATATCTCTCTCCTTCCCTCCTCCCCCCCCCAATGTAACATTTTTTTTCCCCTTCCTCTGTTCTGCCCCTGCAGTCCATCTCCCTTCCCTTCCTCCTTTCTGGACCCTCTCCCAGCCAACATTTCTCCCTCCGGTCCACCAGTCCAACATTGTTTTTCTCTCTTCCTCCTGCATGCTTCTCCTCTGGTCCTTCTTCCCTCAACCAAACATATCTCTCTCTATCTCTCTCTCTCTCTCTCCCTCCATGAGTCAAACTTTTCACTCTCTGCCCTGTAGGATTTGGGTGGGTTTGGTTAAAGAGGGATATGGTCCTGGATCCCCTCTTCTGCAGTTCACTGCACCAACCACTAGGCTATTCCAGATAACTCATTGCTGCTCTAATAGGATTGGTCATAACATCTGAAGCTGTCATTAAAGCTGGTAAATACTGTTTCATTCACATTCTTGGGGCTGAGAGGGAGTCAATAACCACTAGGAGAATAAGGGAGGGGGGATGCCTTCATTCCTCCAGTGATCTGTTCAACTTGGCCACTTTTTGACACTTGTTCATTAATGAAACGGATCTAATCTCAAATATCCAAGTTTTGCTATGGACGTTTTCAGCAATGTTCCATTATTGCATAATCATAAATTTGCTCTAATCTCCCCCCAACACCCCCCCCAACATGCTCCTTTGAGATTTAGACACACTACAAACAAACAGCATAGAAAAACCGTCTAAAAATGTGTTTGTTTTGAAAATGGCAAACAAAGCATCCAAATGCCACTTTATGCCATTTTTGGGACATTTTTCTCTTTTGAAAATCAACCCCATAGTATAGTAGGTTGGGTGCAATAGGTGTGCTAAACTGTTCTGTGTTTTTTTACAGTGTAGAGCCTGAGAGGCGAATTCTAAATGAGGCACCTAAAAAGCGCCTCACTTAATTCGTAAATTGACTTCAATTATGAATTTGAACAATAGGCACCTATCTTCTTAGGTGCAATTCTACAAAAGAAAAGCACCTATTGCATGTTGCCTAGTGCTTCCTAACTCCAAATTAGGCGTGTTTAGGGGTGAAGAAGGACTTGGGTGCTGCTAGGCACGATTCTCTAAAGGACTTAGGCGACAATAATGTAGGCCTTCAAAACCATGGCCTACATTACAAACGCCTACGTTTTAAGTTAGGCGCCGATAGGCATGTTTCTATAATATGCACCGTGGAGGGGCATTTTTGATAGGACATCTGGGGTTTGGATGTTTTGGGAACGATGTCCAGAAATCCAGTAGAGAAAATGTCCATTCTCTAAATAACAAGACGTCTATCTTATTGGCCATTTTCAAATATAAAGACGTCCACATGAAAAACGCAAAAAAGCCGTTTTCGGATGTGCTAGCAGCCAGCATTCTTAGCACTGGTCTTTGACCTGGCGGCCGCCGCGTGAGCGGACTGCTGGGCATGATGGACCACTGGTCTGACCCAGCAGTGGCAATTCTTATGTTCAAACTGTTCACAGAGAGCTGAGCACAGCAGAGGGGCGCTCTAGGGAGTACTGCAGTGAATCCGTCACATTTCAAAGTGCCAGGTACACCTGTCACTATAACCTGCTTATATCGTATGGTGAGTCCTCCATAACCCACCCAAAACTTACTGTACCCACCTGTACACCATAACAATAGTCTTTATGCCTGTAGGTGTCATCTTTATGTAGGTATACTAGGTTTTGGGTGGGTTATAGTGGCATGTGTGTGTGTAACTAGGACTTTTAAATTTGACATTCAGTACAGTATTCCCCTCTGCTATTCACTGCTGGGCTCAGTTGTAGCTGTAAGGGGAGTGCTGAAAAGTTTTCAGCCCAGTCAAGAAGAGAATGACATAGATATGGTTCATCAATGATCATTCTGAAACAATATCAAAACATTGAATTTTGTTTCTGCAAATTGGCACTTAAAATAAGAAGTCTTTTTAATTACAGTGGCAAAATAACGCTCAGAATTTATGAAGTTGGTTGGTTGGGCTGAACCTTTTAGCACGCCCTTGTAATTCAAGGTTTCAAGGTTTATTAAATATTTGATGAATCGCTATATCTTTATACAAAGCGATGTACATGATAATAAGATAATTTAAGTTAAAAAACATACAATATATATAAACATTAGAAGTCAGACAAGACAAACAACAATTGGAAGGAAAGGAGGGGAAAAGTTACATCTGTTATATAAAGAAAAACAATTAAGGGAAAAAAATCGAGGAGCAGGGGGATTCTTAAAAACAGAATTTGTAAAATAAAATAAAATTTAAAATAAAATTTAAATATTAAAAGCCTCTTTAAAAAGGAATGTTTTCAGGGATTTTTTGAAGGAAGAAATGTCTTTTTCAATTTTTATGTATTGGGGCAATGAATTCCACCATTGGGGACCCACTATGGAGAACATATCTGGTCTTCGAGTGCCTATTATTTTTAAAGAGGGAACAACTAATAGATTTTGAGAAGATGATCTAAGTGCATGTGTAGAACAATGAGGAATTAACATTTTTGATATGCACTGAGGTTCCTTATATATCAAAGTTTTAAATATAAGTAATAAGACCTTAAACTGTATGCGCTGGTTAATAGGAAGCCAATGAGCGTCAATGAAAAATGGAGTTACATGATCGAATTTCCTTGCATCATAGATTAATTTAATAGCAGTGTTTTGTATGATTTGCAATCGTCGTTTTTCTTTTTGAGTAATATTAAGCAACAAAGAATTACAATAGTCTAATTTCGCTATTACCAGTGAATGAATTAATATATTGCTAGAATGTAGTGGGTTTTGTTTTTCACATCTTTGGGTGGTGAGAGGGGGGGTCAATGACTACTGGTGGAGTAAGGGAGGAGGTCATGCCTTAATCCCTCTGGTGGTCATCTTTTAGACGCTGTTAATAGAGGTCTAGCTCCAAACGTTTAAAAAAAAAAAGCCCTGGATGTTTTGTTAAAGGGTTAATTATGCCTGCAGAACATCAAAGTCCTAAACCCACCCTAATCCCGCCCAAAACACGCCCCTGTTAAGATTTAGACGCACTGGAAACAAACCGACTAGAAAGATGTCTAGAAAGTCTTTTGAAAATGTCCAATTGGACGTTTGGACATCTATCTTTTTTTGAAAATGAGCTCTTAAGTGTGATTGACTAGCGATAGGCACCTGTCTTTTTAGACACCATTTACAGAATTCCCTCCCCCCCCCCGAATCCTTCGTGGTAGAAGATAGTGCCAGGCCTTTATTTAATGAACAATGTTTCCAGAAGAAAAAGTCATTTTTTTGAATGAGGCCCATTGTTTGGCATTAAGTCGCATGGAAAAAAAAAAAATCCATAATGGAAACGCACTGAAAAGAGAAAGATAATTGAGATGAATTTTGTAAATCAATTCCATTTCATTCTCCTAGGACGTAATTTGTGCATACCTATTACATGAGTTGTAATGATATTCCAGCGCAATGCTAGAGTGTTAAAATCTCACAGCAAGAATCTGCCCCGACAGTCCGCAGTGGCATAGCGAGGGTGAGAGGTGCCTGGGGCTGTGGCGCCCCTGACCCTTGTCTCCGCCCCGCCTCTTTCCCCAATTCCCCCTGTCACATGCGTACCCCTTTCCTTCCCCTGCACCTCTAGTTGTTCACTGCTGTGAGCAACAAGAACATTAACATGCTCCTCATGACCCCTTCATCTCTCCAGATGATGCCACTTCCTATGTGCAGCACCAGGAAGAGACGATGTGCTTGTGAGGAGCATGTTAAAGTTATTGCTCGTGGCAGTGAACAACTAGAGGTATGGGGAAGGGAGGGTACACGTGCGGTGAGGGATGGAGAGGAGGGGTGCCATCGCCCCCACCAACATGGCCCCCCTCCTTACTACGCCATTGACAGTGCATCAAACTCTCTGTTTACATCATTAAAAAAATTTATATACCTGATTTGGTAGGGGACTGTATAGTCTTATTTTGTACCCTATTCTATTCCTGTTCAAAGCCAGTGTGGCGCATTTCCCCTTTAAAGTTGAAAGCCAAAATGCTTTGAGTGTCTGTTATATTTACAATTGCTTTTTCCTGTGGGAGTCAGCACATTTCCTATGTTAAACAAAAATGTCACATTATACGTTTAGCATGATCAAATTTGTCTTGAAAACGAGCTAAATAAGAGCATGGTGATGCCATAAGATTACCTGCTCTGTTATCCACTCTGTTTGTAGCAGTGATCTTTTGTAAACTGTTCAGATGGCCTGTTAATATTGTTGTTTTTAAAGCTTGCTTGCCACGGTTAAAATGTGTTACACTCCCACACCCCCATGTCTGAATTTATTTTTACGGAAGTGGGAAGTACAAGGCAAAAGTATGTATTCCTGGGTGAGTGTGCATCCCCTATACCAGTGGTTCCCAACCCTGTCCTGGAGGACCACCAGGCCAATCGGGTTTTCAGGCTGGCCCTAATGAATATGCATGAGAGAGATTTGCATATAATGGAAGTGAGAGGCATGCAAATCTGCTCCATGCATATTCATTAGGGCTAGCCTGAAAACCCGATTGGCCTGGTGGTCCTCCAGGACAGGGTTGGGAACCACTGGTCTATACCACCCAATTGCAGCCTTTTCACCTTCCTCCTCCATGCCTCACCATGTCCTTTCTCTCCTCTAGTTCTCCTCTCAAAAGCTTTGTTGCTCCTCTCCCACCCCCTTCCCTTTCTTCTCTCTCTGCCTTTTTCCGATTCCCCATTACTTTCTTGAAGTGCATTTTTTTCTAGCAAAAAAAAGTACTGCTGCTCAAATACCAGGCCATTCTTCAGGAATGGAGTGATCAGTGAGGGACCAATCCCACAGTAGCCAGGCCTCCTGCAACCAGCCACAGAATCCATGAAAAGGCAGCTCTGAGTGTGCAGAAACTGAACTCTTTATTAATACTTGGGTCATTTTTGTCAAGCAATGGCAAAGGTGCTGGCATTCAGTACCTCTGAATACCCCCTCCCAAAAAGCCTTGCTTTCTTGACTCCTTATTCTCTGATCATCATTTTCACTCTCCTTTATTGTTCCTCAACAATGTTCCCAGGCAATGTCCTAATTGGCAGGCTTCCTCCTCCTTTTCTCCCACAGCCCAATTGGGGACAAAGATTAGGCTGAAAGTTCTGCTGTTGCTTCATCTGGATTCCAAAGACATTGTCTCCCTCTTACTTCTGACTGGAGCTAAGAATGAGAACACCTCCTACTCCCAAGGCTGCCTCACCAATGAAGAACATTCACTTATCCCCCCGAATTGGGTGATTGGAGCTTCAAAACCCTATGTAAGGATGTTGCAACAGTATCCCTTGCTAGTTGCATCCTTGCTGAAGCTGAATTGATGAGATAAAGGAGAAGGTATGTGTTGCATCTTGGACACTCCTTAGTAGAAAGTATCTTCAAAAACGTGTATTTCTGTATTCCATGAGACCACTTTGGCTCTTCTTCTCTGTTGTCCTTTTCAATAGTGCTTGAAGCTCAGCAAAAAAGCTCCCAAGAGCTGGAATATGTTAAGATCCAAGAAGATTTAAAGACCGAGGTTCAGAGGCTAAACCTGATGAAAGTCCCAAACTTCTTAAGCACTTGAGGTACTTCTTAGTGAAACCCAGGTATAGGAGGGAGGATTGTTAAACAAATAGAAATTTCACCACACTTCTGTCTGAAGGAGTTTCAGGAAGAGTTCAAATGCAGTGGTTTCAAGATTATTCCAGTTGAGAACCTGAACCAAACTGTACATGTGCTAATATAGGGAAAATGCAGGAAATCTCCCTTTTCAAAGAATAATCTTTCTTTCCAGTGGTCAGTGAAAAAGCCTCTAGGGAAATTTGATGGCACTGCCTGTCTACTTTCACTTTTTTATTTTTATATGGATTTCCCAAGATCTTGATGTTATCACTTGCCAAGTTATTCCTCTGTATCAATATCATATTTTCCCTTGGAACAACCCCAAACTGATGTGTGGTCTGATTTTACTTCTTATGGCACTTACCAAAAGGATTTTCCACATACCCAAGGCAGAACTGCCAAGTTATCCAGTTCCAGCAGGGAGATTTTAGGCCAGGGACAGATTTTTGGTCATCCAAACCTGCTGCATTCTAGTACCTGTGGAATAGGGGATTGCAAATACCATTATACATTGGATGTAAGCACAGAGAAAGAAGAAAACGACAAATGGGCAGGAGACCCTGGCAAGTGAGTTATCAGAAGACAACCAGAGCCTGGGACCAACATGACTTGAATAATGACCAGACAACAAAAGGTAGAAAAAATAATTTTATTTTCTGTTTTATGATTATAATATGTCGGATTTAAAATGTGTATCCTGCCAGAGCTGGTGTTAGACAGCAAGCCTGAACTAGGACCTAAAAGAGAGAGGAAAAGTCTTTTTTTATTTATTTTGTTTACATCACAGAGCCGGCGTGGGGTTGAAGAGGTTATAAACCTATTCTTCTACTAAGACTAAGGGATCCTTTTATTAAGGTGCGCATTTAGCACGTGCTAAATCGGTTAGCGTACCTTAATAAAAGGACCCCTAAGTATCTTAATAAACAATTCGGCCCGCAACTTAGCCTATGTTTTAGATTTTGTCCCCTTATGTGATTGAGTTTGACACCCCTGACTTAGACACGTGCAGAACAGCCAAGTTGCCCAATTCGAAGAGAGAGATTTTAGGCCAATCCTTCATTTTTAAACCCTCTCCTAACACATTATGGAACCTATATTACAGATTTCTGTGGGTAAAATCTGGACTACAAATACTACAATTCTTGGGATGAAGGCATATTGTAGACCTTATTTTGACATTGGTAATTTGGTAGATCGTAAGAGATTAAGATTGGGGGATTACTTTTGGATCCTACATAGAAACATGATGGCAGATAAAGGCCAAATGGCCAATCCAGTCTGCCCAACTGCAGCATCCACTATCTCCTCCTCTCCTAGGTAAGTTGAAATCACCTACAGGAGGCCATCTGGTAATGGTGAATCCAGCTCCTTAGTTTGAATTTTCTATGGCTGGGCCTCTTCCAGGTCATGGGTGAGCTATTGTAGGTGGTTTCAACTCAGCTAGGAGCTGTATCAGGATCATTTCCTGCTTTGGAGAGGAAAGATCAGCAAACTGGGTATTTTGGCTGGTCAAAGCATTGCTTTTCTGATTTAATTCATCGGTTCCATTTTCTGTTTGGTTTCTTCTGTTCCTCTGCAACATTGAGGTTTATCGTTTTGTTGGATGAAATGGCATCAGTTAGATATGTTCATTGCTCTGTTAGAACTTGATGTGAATGGTACTGTAAGGATCTGACAAATGTCAGATGGAGACTAATGATCTTAGAAATGCACTTAAGAAATTCAGAAAATGAGTGTGAGAGAAATTTAATGGAGGAAAGAAGGTGCCTTTTTTATTTCATACACAAGACTGAAAAAAGAGTGTTGTGGTTTTTTTTGTTTTTTTTAGAATCGAGGCAGCAAATAATAAAACAAGGGGAATGTTTACCGTAGGTCTGCACACAATAACCTCTGCAATAAATATGTTGTTTATTAGTTGCGATTAAAAAATAATCATGGCAAATTTAAATTAATTGTGTTATTGAAGAGCTTTGGCAGGGTGGTTTCTGCATAGCCTAGCTTGGCAGCCTACTAACATTGATCAGAGACAGATACAGTCAGACCCTCCCTCCTTCCTCTCCCCTGTTGGCCCAGGGTCTCTTCCTCTCTTTTTTCCTTCGCCCTCTCCATGGTCCTCTTCTTGTCTCATTGACTGCAGCAGTTAACTTCCTGTTGCATCATGTAGGCAGGACTTGACATAGAGAAGGTCCAGTGGCTGGCTGCAAGCAGCCTATCCTATTTGCTGTTGGTAATGTCCACTGATGGCAAGTTGGATGAACCTGGGAGGGTGGGGGGGGGGAGAGAATAAAATTAATTTTTAATGCTGTCAGGACTCATGATCAGGGCTGCAGTGAGAGTCTGCACTGCCAGATGGTTGAGTTTTAGAGGCACAGATGAAGGAGAGAGACTTTGCTGGAGTGGACTGATCTAATAGGTGGGCAAACCTGGGGGGAAACGGGAAAATAATTTTAGCTTGGTCTGAGGAGGGAGTGAAGAGAGGGAAGGGACAGGGACCCAGAGAAGAAATGATGAGCAGGGAGGGGAGCATTGGGACAGAGTGGTAAAACTGGAGGTGAGATAGGGATACTATCCCCAGCATAATTAAAGCCCCTCTTTCTTCCCGGTCAAAGCCTACTCTAACATTGGTCGTTTTTAATCACAAGTGTGTCACGGTTACAACTTTTAATTGAGTGATTAAACATGATTAAATATTTTCATCACAATGCAGCCCTAGTTTAAAGTAGTTCAGACCCCCCTGGATCATAATGAACACTACGATGTGTCGCTAGCTATGCCTGAGACAGATTTACTGGCTTCTCATTCTGCGGCCGAGCTAGATCTAAGGACTAAAACAGAGTCAGTTGAAGGGCGCGGTCACATAAAAGAGCTGAACTAGGGAAACCAAACATCCATTGTATACATTGTTGCCCAGTAGCTGAGCCAACCCTGTTTGTTTACACACCCATGTGTCCGGAATAGGACAGTTTAAAATCACTCGGAAATGCTATTCTGCACATTAATATTATTGTATGCTATCACATGAATGTCTGCAATCCAGTGTTTTGCCGTTCAAAGCTGTGGTACCTCCCTCTCAGCTCCTCACTCCTGCCATTTTATTTATTTTGACTCATTCATTTCAAAAGATCAGGAAAAAAAGTGATGGCTCCTTCATGCTTGCAGATAAGAGAAAAACCATAAGTGAAATCCTCACTAATCATGGAAGAACAAGCTAACTTTTTAGTCCTCCTCATACCTGGCTTTAAAGCCCCAGTATTAGAAAACTTTGCATTCAGCCTTCAGGTATCCTGTTCTTTGCATTTGAGTTTAATAGTTACTTTCATTAATATTTTTTAAATATCCTGGTGGGTTTATTTTATAGCCTCTTCACCCCCTTTGCCTTTTCCTAACCACACGGGCACTGTGGTGTAAACAAAATAAACCAAAAAGACTTTGTCCTCTCTCTGTTAAATCCTAGTTCACGTTTGTGGTCTAACACCAGCTCTGGCAGGATACACGTTTCAAATCTGACATATTGTAATCACAAAACAGAAAATAAAATTATTTTTTCTACCTTTTGTTGTCTAGTCATTATTCAAATTTTGTTGGTCCAAGGCTCTGGTTGTCTTCTGATAACTTGCTTGCCAGGGTCTCCTTCTTTCTCCGTGCTAACCATCCATCTGCCATCTCTGTCCTCCCCTTCCGTTTCCCTTCCGTCCCCCAGAGGTCTGGCATATTTCCTTTTTTTCGTCTCCATCCACAGATCCACCTTTTCTCAACTACCCTTTCATCCAGCATCTTTCCCTCCTTCCCCACCACCCCAGGGTCCACGATCTCTCCTGTTCTTTTCCCAACTACCTCCTATCCAGTATCTCTATCCCCCCTCCACACCATCCCTTGTGTCCAACTTCTCTCCCTTTCTGTTCCTTCCCTCCCTAAATCCCATTGTCCACATCTCTCCCCATCTGTTTTTAGACCCATTATTTCTCCCTCCCCAAGTCCGGCATATGCACGTCTCTTTGAACCCCCCTTCCCTCCCTCCCTCTGTGTACTTCTACACTAGGGCCCACCTCCCCTGAAGGCCTGTCCTCCCCCATAAAGGCCTGCCTGTCCTCCTTGAAGGCTTGTGCCACCATCCCTGACAGCCTGAATCCCACTCCTGAAGGCCTACCTGTACCACCCCTACCCCTACCCCAAAAGACTGTGCACCCCCCCCCGAAGGTCTGCGTGTGCCTGGCCTCCCGTGCACCATTTACCTAATATGAGCAGCCTGCAGAGAAGATGGAGGTGCTAGTGATCTTTGCAAACTGCCATAGGTCTTCAGAGCTGTTTCCTCTACCGCAATCCTGCCTCTGACGTCGGAGAAGGGGGCGGGACCATGGCAGACGAAACAGCTCTGAAGACCTGTGGCAGTTTGCAAAGATCGCTAGCACCGCCATCTTCTCTGCAGGCTGCTCATATTAGGTAAATGGTGTGCGGGAGGCCAGGGGGGAAGCCAGACACCAGCGGGAGGCCAGGGAGGAAGCCAGGCACTTCCTGACTGACCCTCCCCCCTCGCCCTCTATAGCAGGTGCGGCAGCAGCTGGCTAGCAAGAGGAGAGCTGCCACTCCTGCTTTAGGGGGGGAGGGGGAGGGTCAGTTACCGAATTGGGAAGCCAATTTTTTGTTTGTTTGTTTGTTTTAAATCAATTCGAATCAATTCACCCGAAGTGAATCGGTGAACCGATTCGAATCGGGCAGCACTAGTGCAGAAAATTGTGCTAAGCTGTATGCAAAACCTCTGTACTTAATTACATTGGTTTGTCAGTACTCTCCTATTTTATTATTTGTATTTATGTTTTGTATATTATGCCTGTGTGGATCACGACAATGCATACACAGTAAAAGCACAGCATTCTAATAAAAAAAGAGTGTTCGAGGTTTGTGCAGATAAGGACACAGCATTAGTCTCTCACTGCTCCATCTCTATGGCCGATATATCTTCTCCCACTGATTCACTATTACTGACTCTGCACATCCAGAGCTGCAACCACCTATCTCTCAAGTCTCCATTGTAGGATGAGAGTTTTCTCTTTTGTGGGATAAGGCCTCCCAAAGTAGGAGACTCCTAGCCACTGTAGGAGAGTGGCAGGTCTGCTTTTGATTTCCTCACTCGGTCGTCTCACATTTCCTCAGATCCTTTCACTTGTATATCCCCATTCCTTTAATTTGCTCCTACTACTATACCCCCCCAACTGGTTACTCAGGCACACGCACTTTGATACTCTCCTGATCCCCTCTCACACTCTCCTGATCCCTCCCTTCCAAATAATACCTCTTTCAGAGGACTCATGGTGGCAAATTAAAAGAGTAGCAGACCAAGCTGGAAGACTGTGGCCTTTGACTGTTGCTTACAGTGTCTATGGGGTAGGGGTGGGGGGACCTCCCTCAACAAGGAGTGCAATTGCTTAGGCCCGTGTTGCAGTTGCTACCCCTGCGACCTCGAAGTCTTGCCGTGGAAATCACACACTCATTACTGAGATACTCTGCTGAAGCAGCGGTGGTATCCGCTAAATAAGGACCTTGTTGCGAGATCTAGTCCCCTTCCTGATGAGAGTGGGTTGCAAATGTTTGTACTTGGAGGCTGAGCCAAAACGAAGAGTGGACAATTTTCTGGGACGCGAGTACATTTTAAAATAAGTGTTGGTAGGAGGACTTTGAGTACGGTAACAGATTTATTCATTGTTACTTAGTTGCTTATGTTGAAGAGTTTGTTTTGTAATTCTCTATTAGTCTGGATGTTTGATGAACAGAGTTTTCTCAGAAGGCTCTTTCCGGACTTCAGAAGAAGAGCCAATGATAGTAAACAGGGCTCGGCTGAGTTTCAGACACGTTTTGTAGTCTGTACCTGAGGCATTTGAGGCTCATTTTGTTTAATCTATGTTGAATTCAGGGCTTTCAACATTGCTATAAAGAATAGCAAACTGGCAGTTAGTGTCTTTTGATTAGTTTGTATTTACCAAGTTTGCCTCTATTTGAGAGTGTATGTATATATATATATACATATATATATATATATATATATATATATATATATATATATGCTAGGTTTTACTAAACAGCTTAAAAGCATTTTGTCACAGGCCAGCAAGGTAAATGCTCAGCTACTCGTAGGAATTCAATGAGCGTCGGAGCATTTGCCTCACTTGTCCGTGGTAAAATGCTCTTATGCTGCTTAGTAAAAGGAGCCCATAATTTGGAGCTATTCCATATACAATTTTAAAAGCAAATATTTTTAAATTCAATAACAAGATATATAAGCCCCTAGACAATTGCTGGATTGCATCTGGAGAAGTTTCATCAGCCGAAAGCCCGAAGTGGTAATGCCGCTTTACAGGTCCTTGGTGAGACCACATCTGGAATACAGTGTTCAATTTTGGAGGCCACATTATCAAAAGGATAATGCTGAGAATAGAGTCAGTTCAGAGATTGGCCACTAGGATGGTCTCAGGACTCAAGGATCTCCCATATGAAGAACGTCTAGCTAGGTTGCAGCTATACTCTCTCAAGGAACGCAGAGAGAGGGGAGACATGATAGAGACGTTCAAATATGTTACTGGCCGTATGGAGATGGAAGAAGACATCTTTTTCCTTACAGGACCTATGGCAACAAGAGGCATCCGCTAAAAATCAGGGGTGGGAGATTTCATGGGGACATTAGAAAGCATTTCTTCACCGAAAGGATGGTTGATCGTTGGCATGATCTTCCACTTCAGGTAGTAGAGGCCAACAACGTGCTCGCTTTTAAGAATAAATGGGATAAACATATGGGTTCACTTCGAAGAAGTGCTTAGGGGGGTGGGTTATCCGAGTGGGCAGACTTGTTGGGCCGTCGGCCCTTTTCTGCCGTCATACTCTATGTTTCTATGTTTTATCAAGCTCTATGAGCATCAGAGCCTTTACTGCAGTGATCTGCGATAAAAAAAAACAACAAAAAAAACCTTACACAGCTTGATAAAGGGGGGGGGATAGATGGCCCCCAAAATAGCAATAGAAATTACATTTCCAAGAAATTATAACACAACAGTAATAAAATCAGCAATAATCTTCATCCACGCAATTAAGGGGCCCAATATAAGAAATAAAAGTACAATAGAAAAATGTCCCCCTCTTTTACAAAGCTGCTTGACAAAAGCTTCAAAGCCATTTCAATCCTTATGGGCTTTGGGGCAGTTTCTATAGTGGCAGCCGTTAGTGCGGCTTTGTAAAAAGAGGGTGGAGGGTGGGGGGGGGGGGGTTATCTTGAAGCAGTGGAGCCACGAGTAGAGATTCAAGCCAAGAATTAAGTGGACACTACAGAAGATTCAACCATCAGTCTAGATTTCTCTTAACCACCAGAAATTTTTCCAGTTGTTGGGAATCAAATTTTAAAAACAAATATTTTTAAATTCAATAACAAAATATATAGATAGCCAGCAAAATAGCAATAAACTAAACCTTAAACTTATATACCACATCCTGTCTATAAAGATAGAGTTCGGTACGGTTTACATGTACTTTAAAGTAAGGAAAAAACCCATAATAAGAATTAGTGATGATAAAGAGAGAGCAGCAAAATTTACATTTGTGAGAATAGCCAAGTTTTTAGATGTTTTCGGAATAATTGGAAGGAGCCCGCAGCTGGGTAGGATGGTTATTCCAAAGCTCGGTGATTTTGAAGAAAAGAGATTTCCCTAATTTACCTGCATAGATAACGCCTTTTAATGAGAGGAAAGATAGTAGTAGTTTTTGGATGGATCTGGTAGCATCAGGTCTCGCAGAATTCCAGGATAGTGGAATTAGAGGATGAAGTGTGCCATGCAAGATCTTGAATGTTAGGCAGGCACATTTAACCCTAGAAATTACTGGAAAATTACATTCCCAAGAAATTATAATACGAATAGAATGTGGGGAATATAGGGAATACTTGCTAGAGAGTGCCATATTTTGAATATACAGCTCTGAGGTACATAATTTACCATCCATCTGCCATCTTTGTCCTCCCCTTCCGTTTCCCTTCCCTCCCCCGGAGGTCTGGCATCTTTCCTTTTTTTCGTCTCCATCCAAAGATCCACCTTTTCTCAGCTACCACAGTAAGTATCACTGCTTAAGCCCTGTGGTACAGCCTTAATAAACAGTGCATTCACTATGGAGTCAAAAGTAGCATACGACAATATTAGGTTTTTAATTTATATGTGCGAGCCGAATTTAACTAGGAAGAGTGATTCAACAAAGTTCTGAAACAACCATGCTGAATTTTTGTCAGTACGGTCTAGAGAGGACAGCTGTTCTAATGCTCGTTGAACTTTCTTTGCGAAAGGTTGAATATATAAACTGGCTTAACATAAAAGGATTGCAAACAGATGCATCCTTAACGGTCCTTATTAGAGGTAACTGCCACTCTCTTCCTTGAGTACAGAGCTTATCAGATGATATTACAGAAACATTATTGCTTGTTAAATATGGTATCTTGTGAGTACAGTTTATCGGTACAGCTGTCAGTCATGTGTTCTCATGATTTCTGAAAATGTGGGTAAGTGCCACAGATGTTGTTTCTCATTAGGTTCCAGAGATTTTGCCAGCCTTCCCTTAGATTGACAAAGAGAGCAAGAAGCTGTAAAGGAGATGCTTGGGATTGGGTTTTAACCTATACAAACATTTATTTATTTTACTTATAGTATTTATGCACTGCTTATAGTCTAAGCCAGGGGTAGGCAATTCCGGTCCTCGAGAGCCCACAACCCAGTCAGGTTTTCGAGATTTCTGCAATGAATATGCATGATATTGATTTGCATACAATGGAAGCAGTCCATGCAAATTAATCTCGTGCATATTCATTGTGGAAATCTCAAAAACCCGACTGGGTTGTGGCTCTCGAGGACCGGAATTGCCTACCCTTGGCCTAAGCAGTTTGACATCCAGGTACTGAAGTATTTCTCCCTATCTGTCCTGGTGGGCGCACAATCTGATTAAAAGTACCTGGGGCAACAGAGTGTTGAGTGACTTGCCCAGGGTCTCAAGGAGCAGTGCTGGGCTTGAACCCGCAACCTCAGGGTGCTGAGACTGCAGCCCTAACCACTAGGCCACTAGGCATCCTCAGTGGATTAGTCTGAAAAAGTGGAATTATCAGGGGAGACTTTGGTGCAGTGGTTTAAGTTACAGCACTCTGAGATTGTGGGTTCTAATCCATGCTGCTCCTTGTGACCCTGAGCATGTCACTTAATCCCTCCATTTCCCCAGGTACATTAGATAGATTGTGAACCCACTGAGACAGGGAAAAATGCTTGACTACATGAATAAATTCATACAAACTATTCTGAGTTCCCTTGGGAGAACAGTATAGAAAACTGAATAAGTAGTGTGAAAATTTTTAGCCTCTGATAACCAGAGCTGGTATTGTGACATCATAATGCCTCATCCCACCAATGCCTAAGAGGCAACCTCATCAGTGATGTCACAATAACTTGATTGTCCTATACTTGGCTCATTTATACTACATTTTGATTTCTAGAGTGGCACAGTGATTAAAGCTATAGCCTCAGCACCCTGAGGTTGTGGGTTCAAACCCATGCTGCTCCTTGTGTCCCTGGGCAAGTCACTCAATCCCCCCATTGCCCCAGGTACATTAGATAGATTGTGAGGCCACCAGGACAGACAGGAAAAAATGCTTGAGTACCTGAATAAATTCATGTAAACTGTTCTGAGCTCCCCTGGGAGAATGGTATAGAAATTTGAATAAATAAATAACATCCTGGGGTTATGAATGTATGGTATGGCATGCATTCTCATTTTCAAATGTAAAATAGTGATTCTCAACCAGCCAAGTTCTTGGGATACATCCAGCCAATCATATTTATAGCATAACCACCAAGGATAGACTGGAGACCATGCATGCAAATCAATCTCGTGCATATTCATTGTGGGTATCCTGAAAAACAAACTGACTAGGTGTGTCTAAGGACTGACTTGAGAACCCATGTGGTCAAGAAGCAGTGTGCAAAGGAATCATGTTCTAGAACAGGGGTTCTCAAGCCAGCTCAGGACACACCCAGTCAGTCTGGTTTCCAAGATATCTACAATGAATATGCATGAGATTGATTTGCATACCATGGATGTAGTGCATGCAGATTTATCTCCCAAAAATACCACAAAAATTCATGAAAAATCGGTATTATTTTAGGTGGACCTCAGTGATCTTACACACCCACTTCATCATAGGTTTCCACTATATTTTCTTTTTCATATTAGTTCCTAAATTTATTTTTTACATACAAACTTTTTCAACTCAAATTATATCTTTATTTTTTCAAATATTTAAATTTTACATACACTCATCCCATTAGAATGTTATATTAAAAACTTTTCACCCCACTGTTCCATAAATACTTCTATAAACATACTTTACATAGCTGCTATTGTCACTCGGACCCGCATTCGTAGTGATCAAAATGGCGGCCGCATCTTACCTTCTTGTTTTATCTTACATTGGCTGTCACCTGACTTATAAGAACAGCCAATGACAGAATTCTTAAATTCAGTGTCATCTGTTCTGCTTCTATACTTAATTTGAATGGAGTCATCAAATTCAATTGGAATATCCAATGCTGTTTTTTTATAGTTGAACTATAAAACTATAGTTGCATTATTTCGGAATTACCACCCTTTAATTGCCTATAATTATATGGGACTTGTCATATATATATATATATATATATATATATATAGGTCTAAGTCAGATAGGTTGACTACTCTGGCCTACATATAACAATTTACAAGGGTACTTATCATATATACAATAATATAACTAGCACATGTTGTATGATGTTTTGCCATATATATTCTTTTTGTGTCATAGTCCACCCAAGTGAATCCTGCTATTGTCAAAGCATACCATTGGCAATGATTACACGTACTATGTGAGAACTGATTATCTTGACGATCCTTCATACTGTATTTCTGAACCAATCATTTTACCTCTCATTTATGCTATAGTAAGAAAATCTGTGAACATCAGTTACAATTGCATAATGTGCATAAGTAATGCATTATTAAACTTCTTTACCCCCCTATGCTATATATATATATATATATTTTTTTTTTTTTAATGTACTTTGCTTAAGTAAAGCATTATTAAACATCTTTTGACCTTAATATCAAACTGGAGTCCTCTGTACCCCTAAAAATAGAAGCCCCCTTTACCTATATGCGGATGCCTCCGGCATGTCTAAGTCACATCCACCTAACTCAAGCATATCTAGCGCCCAATTCATGCTCAAAAGTAGACCTTTCCACCAAAAAATAGAGAATTTAGTATGCAATATATATACATATATTTTTTCATGTACTTTGAGAAACATAGAGGCCAAAAGAGGAATTGGACAAGTGTTGAAGGTACAAGTTTGATAGTTATCCTAGAGAAATGACTGCTTGTAAATCAAGAGAATATAAGCTTGGCTTTGGAACAGACATGCAGTTTACTATCTGAGGGCTTCTTTTACTAAGGTGCGCTAGTGTTTTTAGTGCATGCAGGATATTACCACGCACTACACCACGCGCTATGTGGCTAGAACTAACGCCAGCTCAATGCTGACGTTAAGGTCTTTTGCGTGCGGCAATTCAGCGCGCGCTATTCCGCGCATTAATGCCCTACGCAGCTTAGTAAAAGGAGCCCTGAGTGTGTGTTGTGCAGTGGTTGTTGGTTCAAATACCCCACTGATCCTTGTGACCCTGAGCAACTGGAACAGAAGACAATATGATAAAGGAGACAAATTTAAATACCACATAGGATATAAGTGGTATATAAATAATTAAAAGATAAATAAAATATAATAGTGCTGCCTGCATTTTACTGCATACAATTTTAATGTTAAAAAAAGCATAAAATCGCTGCTCTAATGATGTCATAATGCTAACACATGATAATGTTATAGACATTATTAGGGCGCCTATGCAATGCCTTAAGGACAATTCTGCAAAGGATGTCTAACAATACAGATGTGCTTAGATTCGCTCAGCACTGCTGAGCGCGATTCTCTGTAGTGCGTCTGTGCATTATAGAATCACGCTCAACATTCTGCTCCTGGACGTTTAAACAATGCCTAATTTTTAGACATTCTTTGCAGAATCTGCCCCGTAGTCTTGTCAATCACAAACTTGTTCTGAGTTCCTTTCCAAAAGGCATGCTCATTAGCACGGTGTTTTCAACAGATTTGTCTCACAATTTTGGTTTGTTATTTACCTGTCTGAGATACCTGATGCAGACTATGTAGCCAAAACATAGTCTGTGTTGAGTCCACGATTTACCACATGATCTGCTACATGTTTTTGTGATTGACAAGATTAGTACATGCATGGATTTTGTTTGGTTGCTAATAAAGTGGGTTTTGAAGACCAAGCATGCTCTGCTCTCTTCTATTGGGCCTATTCTCCACCTCAACCACACCTACTTTTCAAGTAGACATTGTTAAGTGTTGGAGGACGCTTTGACTTGGGCATCCCTAGGTGCCGCGCGGATATCTGTGTGCAATCTTAAATACTAATAAATGGGTTTTTAAATCATTTTTTAATGGCGTGATCAATTACAATGACATTTAACCAATTAAAAACAATTTAGTTGTGCACGGATCTTAGTTAGGTGTCTGTGATTAGGGTGCTTTGCAGTGCCTAACCTAGATGCTGTTTATAGAATCAGGCCCACAGTGTTTTAGGATAGTGCATAGGTAAATCTGGGCATAACTCCTAATTAATGTCAATTAACTTCAGTAATTGATTGTTAATGGCTTACTAATTAACTAATTTCCATGCAGATCTGGGATCTGCACCCAAATATTAGTGATCTTCGTTGAATCTGGGGAATTTGCCTCCAAAAACACTTTCCTTTATAAACTCTGGAAATCTTCCAGCTCTTCCCCTGACCATTCATTCTGGGAAGCCAGCTAGAAAATTACTGCTATTTATCACTTATATAGTGCTGAAAGGCATACGCAGTGCTGTACATTTTGACATTTATAGACGGTCCCTGCTCGGAAGAGCTTACAATCTAACTTGGATAAACAGACATGGCACATAGGGTTGGGGATACAGAACCCAAGGGGAGTGGAATTAGGAGCCAAAAGCACTCTCAAAGAGGTGGGCTTTTAACTGGGCCTTGAACACCGCCAGAGACGGAGCCCACCGTAGGGGTTCCTACTGTGCTATTCTTTTAACCTAATGCTAGGGCTCGTGGTACTCTTTTTGCTAAACACTCTATTGACTTAGTCAAAGGACTCTCTATATGCTAGGGCACATGGAGGATAATTTTAAAAAGTCATGCTTAGGAACTTAAGACACATGTAGGAGGCTAGCACTTGCACCAGCTAAAGAGTTGGTATAAATGTTAGCATGCACTTTAAACAAATAGGCACATAAGGAATTTTTATCATCTATGCACGTGAATATGGACTCTGCCCCATTCCGCCCAGTGCATGCCCCAAAGGATGTGTGTATTTTTATACTAATTGGTATTGAATGAGGCCATTTACATATGCAAGTGGCAACTTAATGCATGTAAACGACTAAAATAACGGCGTTTATAGACATTCTTAGTGCCTTAGGTCCAAACTGTATAAATGGTGCCGCTGGTTAGGCACCAGTTTTGGTTGGTTTAATTGCCTTTAATCAATGTGATAATTGATTGTGTTATTTAAAAGCAATTAAAATCTCAGAAAAAAAAAAAGATGGTGCCTTCACAAACAGCGCCATAACTGCGACCACAGAGGCATGGTTAACACTGGCAGTACCCTTAGGTGTTAGTAGGCACCTCTGTATTCGTGATTCTCATTACAGATGGGCACCGGAAATGTAGGCCTTGAAAACTCTGGCCTACATTTCCGGTGCCTGTCTGTGGCGATGGCACGATTGTATAAACGGCGCCGTCGCATGATTGACACGATTCTATAAACGGCGCCGTCGCATGATTGACATGCGATCAGCACCGCTTTTGTAGGTGGCTGCCAATCGCGGCATCATTTATGGAATCTGAGCCTTAGTGACTCTGGGGCCACATCCATTGTTGCCAATTATATTATAACTGAGCTAGAAGGATGTGATCTGTCACTGTATAGTTTTCTACCATGTTGCACAAAATTAGATGAAAAATTCCTTTCTTCTCTGGAGCCATTAGTTTCTTCTGGCAGTCACTCAGCTTAGGCAAATAATTAGCACATTTTTTTCCTCCATTCTAACAATTGCATTCTTGTTTACAGCATTTTTCATTTCAATTAATGCATGTGTTTGGCTTTCCATAGACTCCAAAGGTCAGAATGGGCTGTAGGTTTCTTATGTAAGGGTCCTTCATGTCCTGGAGCAAATCATGAAGGTTTGCACTGTATTTTAAGACAAGAGGACCCCTGAAGGACAAACACCCACAGACATGCGCAGACCATATCTTTTCCTTTGCACAGTAAACTTTGACCCTTACTATATCAGTGGTTCATAGCCAAGCCATGGGACACACCTAGCCAGGGGGTTGTTATGCTATGTCGGTGAATGCACTAGGATGGGGTTGTCAGAAATCCAGGACTGTCTCAAAACTCCAGCCTGGAACTGGGTAACTTGGCATCTCTGCATTGAAAACAGTTAAAACTAGATGTTTACCTGCAGATCAGTAGGTCTCAACCCAGTCCTTGGAACATGTAATGCAGTCTCCCTCAAAACTGTGTGCCACGGCACAACGGTGTGCCCCGAAGAGATTCCAGAATTTTACTTTAGTTTAAAAATTTCTCTTCATAATTATACACTAGAATAGATGACATGCATATATATGCAAGAGTCTGTCAATGTTATGAGCATCTGTGTGCATAAGGATACAACCGCATCATTCTTTGACATGAAAACTAATGGCAAGTAATTTTAGTTTTTATGCAATAGTTATCCCAACCTGAGCAACAAAGCAATCGAGGCTTTGTTACCACTTGGATTTTCAGCTCTGACAGAAATTAAATCGAGAAAAAGAACTGCAGATGGTGGATGATGAAATGTGTGCTTGCCTATCGACTATTGAGCCGCGTTTTAATTTGCACACACACACAAACAAGCACATCCATCGCATTGATTAGCAGTTGTATTCTATCTGCTTTAGTTTCACCATTGTTACAATTACCAATACATATCTTAAAGAACTTTAAATAAATACTTCTCAAATTTACCCCCTCCTTTACAAAGCCGAGCTAGCGTTTTTAGTGCCGGCCGAGGCGGTAACAGCTTGGACGCTAGTAGGAATTCTATGAGCGTCGGAGCTGTTGCCGCAGTGGCTGGCACTAAAAATGCTAGTGCGGCTTTGTAAAGGAGGGGGATCATTTTTTGTTGTTTTTGCTATTTTATTATTACAATTATAATGTGCTGTGAAAAACATTTGCTCCGTTTAGTGTGCTGGATCTAAAAAGGTTTGAGAGACACTGATGTAATACTTCGTAAAATGTATTTTTTTTCTGTTTTCTTATATTTTGGAAAATTGCTATATTTTAGTTATGTATGCTTTTAATGTTGTTATCTACCAAGGATATTAGATCAAGTGGAATATAAATACAGTCAAACCTCATTTTGCAAGTAACGTGGTTTGCGAGAGCTTTGCAAGATGAGCAAAACACTCGAGCAAACTGTAACTCGCAAACCAAGCATTGACTCGATTTGCGAGCCCCCCACCTGATCCCGGGAACCGGCTTTGTCTGAGGCCACCGGCGCTGCTCCCTCCCTTTGCGATTGCCACCTCTCCCTCCCCCCACTAACTACCCTTGTCCTTATCCGTGTGCCGCCGGTGTTGAAAGTGCCTGCCGCCGGTTCTCTGCTAGGCCTTGAGCATCTGCGCATGCTCGAGGCCTTCTGGTTCTTACCCTCTCCGAGATTCTCATGAGATTTGAGATCTCATGTGAATCTCGGAGAGGGTGAGAGCCAGAAGGCCTTGAGCATGCGCAGATGCTCAAGGCCCAGCAGCAGCCCAGCAGAGAACCGGCGGCAGGCACTTTCAACACTTGCGGCGCATGGGTAAGGACAGGGCTGGTCAGTGTGTGGGGGGTGGGGGGGGAAGGAGGCAATGGGGGGAAGGAGGGAGCAGCGCTGGTGGCCTCGCGGGAGCAACAAAGCTGGTTCCCGGGGTCAGCTCAGGGGTCGGGTCGTAGAGATGTCAGTGGAATGAATCATCTGAGTTGCCATTATGGCCTATAGGGAAAGTTGCTTTGATATTCGAGCACTTTGGATAGCGAACGAAGGTACCACTGTACTTTAAATAAATAAATAAACAAACAAACATCCAACCAGTTGGAATTTCAGGATATTCCTTATGAATATGCATGAGAGAGATATATAATGAAGACAATGCATGCAGATCTCTCTAATACATATTAGTTACGGATATCCTGAAAATCTGACTGGCTGGGTGTGCCTTGAGGACTTGGTTGAGACTCCCTGATTTAGATGCTTAAAGATTAGATGGTTAAATTGAAAAGACATCATCTATAATGAGTTTGCTATTAAATCTGGAATGTGTGGCTGGAACTGTAAACTTTTAATGTCTGTTGACATAAGAAGCCATTTTGTGGTTTATAAAAAGAATCCTGTTTAATATTCTATGTGATTGAATAATTCTTCATTCTGTGAAACCCCCAAGTTGTAAAGGTTTGGCTGCCACAGGTGCTGTGCTCACGAAATATGACTACTTCAAGTTTTATTTCAAGTACGTCTCAGCCTTGGAAGCATGCAGTATTTATTTTACCATTGCTATACTAAGCATTGCTAAGGAACACTGCAGAAATATTTAGACTTATTCTTCAGAATTAATATCGCCTGCTATGGCTTGCATTTACTGTTCTAACCACATTAGGGCATGGAAACCACACAGACTGCATATGTTATGGTCGCAGTCCTGTTTAGCACTTTAAAGCATCAGCCTCTCATAGGGGATACTTAATAAGGCAGGGATAATCAATTTAAATATGGTTACTGTGGATGGGTAGACTAGATGAGCCATTTGGCATTTATCTGCCATCATGTTTCTAGGGTTATTTGACCGTTGTACATTGCAGGATCAGGTTGAGCCTGTTGCTACTTTAGACTCCCCCAAACTAGTTTTTAAAAGAGTACTATTTGGTTGTAAGAAATCTAGGACTGGTTTAGCATGTCCTGATCTTCTAAGACCACCTAGAGCAGGGGTCCCTAAACTCCCTCCTTAAGGGCTGAATCCAGTCGGGTTTTCAGGATTTCCCCAATGAATATGCATTGAAAGCAGTGCATGCACATAGATCTCATACATATTCATTGGGGAAATCCTGAAAACCCGACTTTGGGGACCCCCCTGACCTAGAGTCTTAAATATATTCAAGTATGTGAGTGTCTGATTTGAAGCAACCAGAGGGAGGCCTCTAGTGGTGCTGGAATTGCAAGGAAGAGTCTAGGAAGTGGTGACAGAAATGATTACTGTGATGTATATGGAAATATGCCTGATGACTGGGTTACTGCTCATATGTCAAATAGCATGCCATGTCTATGGTGTCAATCAAGGATACACTGACTTCAAGTAAGGAGGATGATCTAGTTCCAGGGTGGTCCATTGCTTTAGCTCTCACAAACACTTCATTTCTCCTTGGTGAGCTTAGGAAGGGCCTAAAAATATAGATTATAGAAAGGAAAGGGATGTCCAAGTATAAAAAGATGGATGTCCGTATTTAGACCTGGTACTTGTCATGTTCAGGTTACAGAAAGGTGCTCTGATAGAGCAGCTGTCCATTGGAGGGATTATGACAATAAGACATGACACCAGCCAGCAGGCCCATCTCTTCAAAATGGTGTGTCTCCCACGTCCCGGATGCCTAAGGCCCTCCAGTGGTTCTTGTCCCGATCCCTCTCCCCTGAATGTGTGCAATCTTGAATACAGCAACTTAGTGAGTTAGTGAAGTCCTAGAAGGATCCTTACACATCAATCACTGGGTTTTACTAAGCAGCATAAGAGCATTTTACCGTGGGTCGGCGAGGTAAATACAGTCAAACCTCGATTTGCGAATAACTCGGTTTGTGAGTGTTTTGCAAGACGAGCAAAACTTGTCTCGCAAACCGAGTGTTGACTCAATTTGCGAGCACCCACCCCAAGAACCGGCATCGCTCCCCCCCCCCGCTCGAATCGGCACCCACTGCCCGACCAACTTTAACTCACCCTCTGTCTGGCACCGGCACGAGAACCGGCATTGCTCCCCCCCGCTTGAATCGGCACTTTGAGCATGCATCTGCGCATGCTCAAAGCCACAGAGGCAAGAAGATCTTCAAGTGGCATCAGCACGTCCTGTGGGCTGTGTGCCGGTGCCAGATGGGGGGGTGAATTAAAGTTGGTCGGGTGGGGAGTGCCTGTTCTCACGGGTGGGGTGTGCCAATTCGAGCGGGGGGGGGGGGGGGCGATGCCGGTTCTCGTGCCGGTGATTTAAAGTTGGTCGGGCGGGGGTGCCAGTTCATGTGTGTGTGTGTGTGTGTGTGTGGGGGGTGCCGATTCGAGAGGGGGGGAGGGAGCAGCACCGCTGGCCTCAGAGGGGGGTGGGAACGTATCAAAGCGAGTTTCCATTATTTCCTATGGGGAAACTCGCTTTGATATAGGAGTATTTTGGTTTATGAGCATGCTTCTGGAACGAATTATGTTCGTAAACCAAGGTTCCACTGTATTCCGAAGCTCAAAAGCATTCAATGAGCGTCGGAGCATTTACCTGTGGTACAATGCTCTTACGCTGCTTAATTAAAGGAGACCCAAAATTATTTAACTATAAAAGACTAGTAACAGATTTAATTTTACTCACAAATTTGTGCTATTATGTCTAATGCCTGCTCTTGGGGGTGGGGGGGTGGAAGAGTGGAAGAATCAAGCTGGGACCTAGAATGTTTATTGGGATAATCAGTTTAAATATTCAAACTCTTGTTAACCTTTGTAAAGAACAACAATTCATTTTAATTATGCAACCCTTACTTGCCCAAATAAAGAACAGGTGAATTACTTAACCCTTTATTTGGCATTGTGGCTCAGAAGCAACATGTATCATATATGACTTATAGGAGATCTGCATCTCCAAATGCCTGTTACTTGGCACTGTTGCTCTTTGTGAGCATCAAGTTATATAAAGAAGCTGTTTCACCATCTGACAATTAAAGGGTTAATATATTTTAACAGTTTATGGTTAGGTCTGGTTCGGGACTGGTTTGCATTGGGATGCTAATTGGCACAGTAATCTACTCTTCAGTAGATTGACACAGTAATCAGCACTCTTTCATCTAATAGATCAGTCCAGGCTAGATTTTAAATTCTGAACCAAATGGGTTAACTTACATTTGGATTATTAGGCAAAATATAGGACATTGTCTTAGCACTGACAATGTACAGGCAGACATAGCAAAATACCATATTTTTCAGTCTATAAGACACACCTGACCATAAGATGCACCTACATGTAGAGTAGGAAAACCCAAGAAAAAAAAATTTGGTTCAGATTTTTTTTTCTTGGTTTTTCCGCCTCTACACGTAGGTGCGCCTGGTGGTAGGCAGCCTGCAGCCCCTGGTACCTTTTTTTTTTAAAATGCCGGCATCTGGTGGTAGGCAGCCCGCAGCCCCCCTGGTACCTTTTTTTAAATGCTGGTGGTCCAGCAGGTCTCGCCAGGAGCTTTCTGCACTCCTGCTGGACGGCTGCCTTCTTTGTTGCTGCAGAGTGGCGAATAAGGCAGAAGCATGAGCTTTACGCTTCCTGCCTGGTCCCATGCACTCCGTGAATGGCTGCCATCAGTAATCGTGATTCGCAAGAACTGATGGCAGCCATTCACTGAGTGCGTGGGACCAGACATGAAGCATAAAGCTTGCGCTCCTGTCTTATTCGCCACTTTGCAGCAACAAAAGAGGCAGCTGTCCAGCAGGAGTGTGCAAAGCTCCTGGAGAGATCGTGCTGGATCACTGGCGTTTAAAAAAAAGTGCGGGGGGTGGTGGAGGTGTTAAAAAAATTGTATTCACTCCATAAGATTCACCAACTTTTCCACCCACTTATTGGGGTGGAAAAAGTGCATCTTATGGAGCGAAAAATACGGTAATTTCCAACATTTACAGTCTTCAGTCTTCAGTTCTTGAGGGAACTTAGAGGTCCTTGCAAAATTTAATTTACAATTTACTTTCTCTGGGCTCCTATCCCAGTGGGAAACTGCTCTAAATCTCTGAGTAGGGAGCTCTTTAAGCTTTTTTGTTGTTCAATCCTTAGTAGATGATTCCTTCCCCAGTGAAAGCTCAGCTACTGGAGTTCCTTCTCCTTGAAGATACTTAGGGACTCTCCTCTATCCCCTCTTGCTCCTTCAGACTTATTTTTCCAGTACTTCTTCCTTCTCCCTTTGGATTGGATCCCTGTTCCAGCTATCACCTGTGACCAGTGCAGCAGCTTTATAGGCTCTGTTACTGCTCTCCAATCTTCTCACTCAAGGTGCAGTTTATGGTGTAGTATACCATGGCTGTGGAAGCTGGAGCCAAAGACAAGAAACTCTCTCTGGGCTTATTTTATTATCCCAGTTTTTCCTCCAAGGGGGTACTCCTCCTACCGCCATCAGTCTTTTGTTCCAGAATAATCAATGGCAAGAAATGATCAGACTACATTATCCTTGTAGAGCCACTAGGAGTCTCTTCAAGTCCTAAAGGGAACAGAATTTTAGGGTCTCTTATCTATAAAAAGTGTAAATACATTTACTTATAAAATATCTTATACAAGATTGGGAGTAGTGTATTTATTCTTAAAATTGATGAAGGTGCATACCACACTAATATTTTTAGTGCCGGCTGCCATGGTAACAGCTCCAATGCTCATAGAATTCCTATGAGCATCTGAGCTGTTACCACCGTGGCTGGCGCTAAAAATGTTAGTGCGGCTTTGTAAAGAAGGGGGTTAACCAGGTAACCGCAAATATTCAGTGCTAGCCAGTTAAAATGATAGAACTGCTATTCATGCAGTCCAGTTTGTCTACTAAACTTATCCAGCCAGTGCTGAATATTTGTGGTTAGCTAGCGAAGTTGCAAGACAGCGGCTTGCCACTAATTGTGAATATTCAATAGAGATAATTGGAGATAATTGGCTATCTTCCACTGAATATTAGCAGTTAACCCACTAAACGCTATTTAATTGTCCAGGAGCTGTTCCTGACTGGTTGAATATTGGGTCTTTATCTTTTTTTCTCTGTTTCTGTATCTTGTGGACTGTCAACTGTGAGAGAGGCTGTATTCATGCAATCATTATCTCTCACGTTGTATGGTTCTGCCTTTTTTGGTAACAATATTAGAACAGAATTGAAGTGATGTTGAGAGGGAGCCATTTTTAAGCAGGTATTTTGATCTAACTTCTCAACTCAGCTTATTCCCCACCCCTATATCGATTTTCTGCCAGCACTGACTGTGAACAGCTTCAGATCTCATGGCTGATGCTTCCTGTCTGTTAATCTTATAACTGGATGTGTTGGCCTTGAGCACTGTTCCCTGTAAGCTGAGAGAGAGTCTTCCAACTGAATTGCTGCCAGTTGGTAGATGGTGCTTCAATATTGTGTTTTGAATTGCTAGAGATAGGCAGGCTCTCTGGAGTCCCATACTACCGACAATGTGACGGTGAAACAGCACCTCCGCTGGCAGGACTGTATGTGGAGGACTCCTGCTCAGCTTTGAATAGTGATAGATGTGCAGCTGCTCCTGGTTGCAAGCAGGCAGACAAAAAATTGACTTGTTGAAACCTTGCCTGCCTAGATTCCATGGCACCTTTCTAATTATGGGTGGGATATGGACTCCTAAGCGGGAGTCTTACACTCAATATGGGAGACTTGGCAGGTCTGAAATCAGTAGATGGTTCATAGTTCGTATCCTATATTTCTCTGCTATCTCTGTTTTCTTTTGAGACTTTCATATCTTGTACAGCTTCACCAATGAAAGTTATCTTGCATAGTCTGCTATTGCTGCAAAGAAGATAATCCTATAGTTCCAGATGTCACCTTCTGTACCTGTCATAGATAAAGGACTTAAGAATGCAGAAATGTTAGTATTAAAAACGTGGGGCTATTTGGAATTCAGCTGATTTGTCAGAATATACAGGATATTGTCTGAATCGTCCTCTGTGGCAGCCTGGCGCCTAACATTACCTCTCTAGCAGGAACTGATCTCTCATTCTGTGCCTAATGGGGAGAAAATTTAGTAAATCAGGCTTTTAATAAGTCTCATCCACTAAGATTCTGGTTTGGTTGTATATTTTCTTAATGGATGAACACCTTGACACATTACACTTCAAATATCTGATTTCAGTTAAAAGATTAAGCCAATTTGGAAAACAGGACAAGCAGGCCTGAAACTCAAGGCCTTGCTTGCTTTCACATTTGTACGGAATGATAGTGCATTATGTTTGCTAATAAAGAATTTTAAAAAAGGAAAAGAAATAAGGCTTTGGATTTTGTGGTGTCTTTTCTCATGTTTCAAGGTTATATAGAGTCGGTTTCCACTAGTCTTAAGACCTTGAGTTCTTAGGCAGATAGCTATTAGAGCTAGGCAGAGGGATGGTGAAGGAAAAATACTGGCAATTGCGGTAATAACTTGTGTACCTGCTGGCAACTCATCTTGGGAAAGGTAACTTTCCTACACAAGTGAACTCACAATCTAGGCTGTACATATCACAATGGAGAGTAAAGTGACTTCCCAAGGTCACAAGGAGTGTCTGTGGGAGAAATAGGGTGTGAACTCTTCCATAGGGGTCCTTTTACTAAACCGTAGTAAGTGCTAGTGCATACTTACCTTAGCTTAAATTGGCTTGTTGTGGGATGTGCTTAGACTTCTTACAGTAAGTTGGAAATCAGTGCGTGCTAACCATGTGGAAAATTTTTTTTTTTGCATGGGGGGTAGAAAGTGGGTGTTTCTGTGCTGATTAGTACAAGATTACTGCGTGACCCTTTACAGCAGAGGTCTCAAACTCAAACCCTTTGCAGGGCCACATTTTGGCTTTGTAGGTACTTGGAGGGCCGCAGAAAAAATAGTTAATGTCTTATTAAAGAAATGACAATTTTGCATAAGGTAAAACTCTTTTATAGTTTATAAATCTTTACCCCCTCCCCCCCTCCCGAAGTCCTTCTTTGCAGCGTCCTCCAGCTTCCCCCCTGGCCTCCCAGTCTTAGTTTCAGCTAATTACCGCAGCCTAAGAACATAAGAACATAAGAAGTTGCCTCCGCTGAGGCAGACCATAGGTCCATCCTGCTCAGCGGTCCGCAATGGTCTATACCTATCTATACCCCCCAATCCCTTTTTCTTCTAGGAATCTATCCAAACCTTCTTTGAAACCACTTAATGTTTTCTTGTCTACAACAGAGAGGATCACTGGTGCTGTAGCGTTCCTTGCAGGCGGACTCCACAGCACGTTCCTTCTGCCGTGGTCTCGCCCCTCCTCTGACATCAGGGGCAGGATCACAGCAGAGGAAACGAACTGCTGAGGATGACGGCTGCCTGAAAGGATTGCTACAGCCCCAGCAATCCTCTCTGTAGGTAGTGGTAATTATCTGAAGGTAAGAGCGGGAGGCCAGGGGGGAAGCTGGAGGATGCTGCAAAGAGTGGGCAGCACTAGTACAGACCGTGGGCCGCAAAATAGCACCTGGCGGGCCACATGTGGTCCCCGGGCCGCGAGTTTGAGACCACTGCTTTACAGCTTACAAAATAGGTGTTGGTAAGTACTAATGTGTTAATTTTTTTTTTTTAAATGCTCATGCGCTAATACTAAGAAACAGAAACAGTCCACCTAGTCTTCAAACAAGCCACACTTTAATAACAACCAATGTATATAAAACAGACATGGGACTCGACGCGGACCATGTTTCGGTGCTAAATATTAGCACGCGCTAAACACTTACTAAACGCTAACACATGCATGTTATCTTATGGACGCGATAGTGGTTAGCGCATGCGTTGATTTAGCGCATGCTAAATACACACTGAAACGCTTAGCGCGCCTTAGTAAAAGAGGGCCTAAGTGTAATCTAATGTAGGATGAATATCAGTGATAAGATTGTTCATGATTTATAGTTAAGACTGTAATATAGAGTAGAGATGATTGCACTACCCAGTGTCAAGTTAGGCTTTTGTTTTAATATAGGATAAGTATGATCTGTATAATTTGTATTCTATTATTTTGTTTTATCTTTTTTGTTATATTACATTACATTAGTGATTTCTATTCCGCTTGTACCTTGCGGTTCAAAGCGGATTACATTAGAAGAGAGCTGGACATTTCCAGGAGGTTGCATTACATTGGAAAATTGCTGGTACAGGTTACAAATTGAGGATTCATATTATATTACATTGGAAAGATTTCAGGTTACATTACAAAGATAGTTCAGATTAGCATTACATTGGGGAGAATTTCGGGTTGTGTTACATTGATGAATATCCGGCTTCCTTATATTGGTAGATATCTGGAGATATTAGGACACTGGTTGATTACTTGGGTATCTGGTACTTTTTGGGACGCTGAAGAAGAGAGCTATACACGGGAAGAAAAAAGAATAAAGATGGGAATGAGGGGGAGATTAAGTTGATTGAATATACTTTTTGAATAGAAGTGTTTTGATTTCTTTTCGGAATGCTTGTAGGTCTGATGTAGTGGTTAATAGTTTGGAGATGGAGGGATCAAGTTTTGCTGCTTGCGTTGCATGACTGAATTCAATAAAATATATTAAACAACAAAAAAAATATATTATGTTTCAATATATTATGATTTTAGTTTTTTTTATTGTTAACTTTAATTATGTATGTTTTAGGACTCCTGATGCAGGCATAATTGCCGAAACATGGCCCATGTCGAGTCCCATGTATGTTTTATATCCATTGGTTGCTATTAAAATGTGGCTTTGTTTGAAGACCAGGCTCACTTTGCTTCCTTTGTTTGGATTCCATGTGCTAATACCATGACCATCAATGTGGAAAATGGAAAATTAGCCATTTTATTGCTGTGATGAAAATGGCCTTAGTGTGTGGAAAAAGGCCATGCCAAGGTCACTTTATACTGCAGCTTGGTAAAAGGACCCCTTAGTTTGCAACCTGTTAATCTAACCATTAGGCTAGTCTTGTACCTCGTACTGCATACTTCAAACACAGTTTTCTTTCTTAGTCTGTTTAGTACAGTGGTCTCAAACTCAAAACCTTTGCAGGGCCACATTTTGGATTTGGAGGTACTTGGAGGGCCTCAGAAATAAATAGTTAATGTCTTATTAAAGAAATGACAATTTTGCATAAGGTAAAACTCTTTTATAGTTTATAAATCTTTCCTTTTGACTATGTCTTAATAATAATATTGTCATTTATAGCTAAAGAGACAGATGATCAAGAAACTGTTTTATTTTACTTTTTTGATTATGATAAACATACCGAGGGCCTCAAAATAGTACCTGGCGGGTCGCATGTGGCCCCCGGGCCGCGTGTTTGAGACCACTGGTTTAGTACTATATAACCAGGGGAAGGACAGTTGTGCTAACTTATTTGAGACCTTTAAAGTAAGTGCTCTTTACAAGACTGAAGATTTGTTTTAATGATGCAAGCATTTAGACATGAAACTTTTCTTCTTTCTGTATGTTTATTTTGCTATAATTTGATTCCCGTGATAATTACCTGCTGTCTTCCATCCTTTCTCCTTCAATATAGGAAAAGCACCAAATATATCCTACTGGGCTACTGACCCAAGGGTGGTTTGTGTATATGTTTTAATACATGCTGTCACACAAACAGAAGGAGAAAAAGAAAAAAACGCTGCATAAAATGTCAGAAAAAAAAGGAAGCAGAAATGAACAGGCGAAATATGTAATTGAAACATGATGGCAGTTAAAGGCCAAATGGCCCATCCAGTCTGCCCATCCACAGTTATCATTATCTCCTCCTCTCTCTAAGAGATCCCATGTGCCTATCCCAGGCTTTTTTGAATTCAGACAGTCTCTGTGTCCACCACCTCTTCCGGGATACTGTTCCACATATCTACCACCCTTTCTGTAAAAAAAGTATTTCCTTAGATCAGGGGTAGGCAATTCCGGTCCTCGAGAGCCGGAGCCAGGTCAGGTTTTCAGGATCTCCACCATGAATATGTACGAAATGGATCTGCATGCACTGCCTCCTTGAGATGCAAATCTATCTCATGCATATTTATTGTGGATATCCTGAAAATCTGACCTGGCTCCGGCTCTCGAGGACCGGAATTGCCTACCCCTGATGACATGCAGGTATTCTATATCATTATACTTCATTTCTGGGAATGCCTCTGACCTGCTCATTCTATTCCCATGGCCATGCCCTCTTTGGAGTTGCACGCTATAAAATTTAAACACACATGTTTTAGAACAGGGTGAAGTGCTGGTTAATGCCAAACACACACCCCATTCACTTACCCCCCAATCAAAGAAGTAAAATGGAAAAAACTATACAACGGACTACTGGCCACTCAGGCAGCGAAGATAGACAACCAAGTCTCCAACCTATTGACAACAACCCCAGACTACAAGATGTTCAGAAAGGAAATAAAAACTATACTATTCAAGAAATCCCTTAATAAAGCTTAATACAATGATAAAGCTTAACCCCCCTCTTACCATCCCCTCCCTAACCCCAGATCCTACTTTTCCCTCTCTTGGAAACCTTCTCTGATCTAACGTTGTAACCCTTCTTCCATAACTCTTTTTGTAATCCGCTTTGAACCAAAAGGTAATAAGAACATAAGAACATAAGAACTGCCATCTCCGGATCAGACCCATGGTCCATCGAGTCCGGCGATCCGCACACGCGGAGGCCCAGTCAGGTATACACCTGATGTAGTTTTACCACCCATATCCCTCTATGCCTCTCATAAGGAGATGTGCATCTAATTTGCCTTTGAATCCTAGCACAGTGGATTCCTTAATAACCTCCTGTGGAAGAGCATTCCAGGCGTTCACCACTCGCTGCGTAAAGCAGAACCTCCTGACATTTGTCCTGGACTTGTCCCCCCTTAGCTTTAAACCATGTCCTCTTGTCCGTGTCACGTTGGACAGTGTAAATAATTTATTTTTCTGCTCTATTTTATCGATGTCTTTCAGTATTTTGAACGTCTCTATCATGTCCCCTCGCAGCCTCCTCTTCTCAAGGGAGAACAGTCCTAGTTTCTTGAGTCGTTCCTCATATTCCAAGTTCTCCATACCTCTTATTAGCTTCGTTGCTCGTCTCTGCACCCTCTCCAGCAGTTTTATATCCCTCTTTAGTTTGGGAGACCAATGTTGGACACAGTATTCCAAGTGTGGTCTGACCATTGCTCTATAAAGCGGCATTATGACTTTCTCCGATCTGCTCATGATTCCTTTCTTTATCATTCCTAACATTCTGTTCGCTTTCTTTGCCGCTGCCGCGCATTGTGCCGACGGCTTCAGGGTCCTATCTATCAGTACACCCAGGTCCCTTTCTTGTTCGCTCTTACCAAGAGTTGCTCCTGACATTCTATACTCGTGTTCCTTATTCTTACTGCCTAAATGCATTACTTTGCATTTCTCCACGTTGAACTTCATCTGCCATTGCTCTGCCCATTTCTCTAACTGATACAAGTCGCTCTGGAGTTCTTCGCTATCTTTCTGCGTTCTGATTGTCCGGCATAGCTTTGTGTCGTCTGCAAACTTAATGATCTCACTGGATATTCCGTCTTCAAGGTCATTGATATAAATGTTAAATAGGATCGGCCCAAGTACCGAGCCCTGGGGCACACCACTAGTCACTTTCTCCCAGTCTGAGAACTTCCCATTTATGCCCACTCTCTGCTTCCTGTTTTCCAGCCATTTGCCTATCCACCTGTGTATATCTCCCTCTATTCCATGGCATTGTAGTTTCCTGAGAATTCTTTCATGCGGAACTTTGTCGAATGCCTTCTGGAAGTCCAAATATATTATGTCCACCGGCATTCCACTATCAATTTGCTTGTTCACGGTCTCAAAAAATTGAAGCAAATTCGTTAAACATGATTTCCCTTTCCTGAACCCATGTTGACTGGGTTTCAGCAATTCGTGTATATCTAAGTGCCGGACTATGCTATCCTTGATCAGTGCTTCAACCATCTTTCCAGGGACAGACGTAAGGCGGAATAGAAATCTGTAATGTAATGTAATAATTGATTTTTATCACCTAATTATTGTAACTAATTAGTTTGCACCTGGATCTATAATCCATGCTCATAATGGCACACCCAGCTTTGTTTGACCTATGAAGAATCCAGGGGATAGTGCCAAGGCAAAGGGTAGGAGTGAAAGGTCACTACTCAGACTAGTGGTGTTCCGCAGGGGTTGGTACTCGGACCGCTGCTGTTCAATGCATTCATAAATGCTCTAGAAACTGGGACGAAGTGCAAAGTAATAAAATTTGCAGACGACACCAAACTATTTAGTGGAGTTAGGACTAAAGAGGACTGTGAATACTTACAAAGGGACCTGAACAAACTAGGAGAGTGGGCGACGAGATGGCAGATGAAGTTTAATGTAGAGAAATGCAAAGTCTTGCATGTAGGAAACAGAAACCTGAAGTACAGCTATACGATGGGAGGGCTGGTAATGGGTGAAAGTACCCAAGAAAAGGACTTGGAGGTAATAGTGGACAAGACAATGAAGCACAGTGTGCAGCGGCCTCTAAGAAGGCGAACAGGATGCTAGGTATTATCAAGAAAGGTATTACAACCAGAATAAAAGAAGTTATCCTGCCATTGTATCGGGCGATGATGCGCCCGCACCTGGAGTACTGTGTCCAATATTGGTCGCCGTACCTTAAGAAGGATATGGCGATACTCGAGAGGGTTCAGAAGAGTGACACAATTGATAAAAGGTATGAATAACCTTTCATATGCTGAAAGATTAGAAAAATTGGGGCTCTTTTCCCTGGAAAAGGGACTTTGAGGGGACATGATAGAGACTTAAAAGATCATGAAGGGCATAGAGAAAGTGGAGAGGGACAGATTCTTCAAACTTTCGAAAACTACAAGAATGAGAGGGCATTTGGAAAAATTAAGAGGGGACAGATTCAGAACCAATGCTAGGAAGTTCTTCTTCACCCAAAGGGTGGTGGACTCCTGGAATGCGCTTCCAGAGGATGTGATAGGACAGAGTACGGTATTAGGGTTCAAGAAGGGATTAGATGATTTCCTGAAGGAAAAGGGGATAGAAGGGTATAGATAGAGGATTACTATACAGGTCCTGGACCTGATGGGCCGCCGCGTGAGCAGACTGCTGGGCATGATGGACCTCTGGTCTGACTCAATGGAGGCACTGCTTATGTTCTTATGGCTGTCTGGAAGGATTTCCAGTGGCAATATCTATACGGTGCCACAGAAAATCTATGGATAGAGCCAGCTAGTGCAGATATCCAGAAAATGGCCGCTGTTATCTGGATATTTGCTTTTGAATATCAGTGTCTTATTAGTTTTTTTTTTTTTATATAATTGTAAGCTGAGAAATACAATGGCAGTTTGGTTCCAGAAATTAGAAGCATCATCAGTGTATATGATTTAAACTACTCTGTTAAGAGCAAAATGGAGGATAGAACAGATGGCAGAGCACAGGAAAATGAGCAGGAAAGGACATGATGGAAGGTTAGACCATCTGTCAAAATTTGAAAAAGTAAATAAAACCTTATACTTTGCAATCGCAAATCAACAAAAGAACAAAATGTTTCCTCATTCCAAAAATGATTATTTAATTATGCGTCCTGATTTACTGTTGCTTTTTGGGCGTTTGCTAGATTGCAAGGGATTTACCGTATGGTGGACCTACAAGTATAGTTTTATGACTGAACTAGCAGAGGCATGCACAGTATTTCCATTTGTTTACTGAGATAACCGATTTATGTTTGTGTTTCATTCTGTTTGCTTTTAAACTATTTCCAATAAATTATGTATGTTTTTGTACCCCGCCTGGTATTGTAGATAGCATGGGTAATAAAACTTAAAAAAATATATAAATAAACATCCAGGTTGGAGTGAAGGTGGAGATAAAAATGCCAGTGAAGCAAAAGTGTACTAAGTTTATAGCAGCTTATCCAGTCTTCCCATCCATGTCAACTACTAAGCTGTACAATTCCTTCCCCTCCTTCAGAGATACTGGTGGCAATTCTACAAATGGTGCCTAAACGTAGACATCGGTAAGCGCCCTACCAGCACCTAAGTTAATTGACAAACGTCATTTAAAATGGAAAAAAAACATAAAGGTAAAGCACCTACTAGCACATAAACAAAGGACACTGGAATTGCATCTACATAGGCACTTTATAGTGCTTAACACTACTATGGGCATGGCTAATTCCGGAAGTAGCATTAAGCGCCATGAAGCACCTAAGTAGGTGTGATTCGCAACAAAAAATAGGCATCATAAATGTAGGCAGGGAAAACCCTGGCCTACATTCCAGCACCTATATTGCCTAGAGGCGCGATTCTTTATACGTGGTTGACACGCGATTGGCAACTGCTTTTTAGGCGGCCGCTGAAATCAGCGCCATATAGAGAATCCGGGCTCCTGGGCCTGATGTTCAAAGCGATTTAACTGGGCAGGAGTTAAATTGTTTTTGACCCTCTACTTGTAAGTGGTGACATTTGAGCAGCACTTAATGGACAGTGCTGTTGAATATCACCACTGACCACCCCTGCACTGTCTAGTTAGTGCTGTGGTGGTCCATGAGCAGAACATTGGAAGAGCATAGGAGGAACTGATATCTAACTGGTTAGTGCTTATGTTCAGGCCATGAACCAGTTAGGTACGTGATTAAAGTTAAGACAGCAAAAAAGCTGTCCTAACTTTAGCCACAAAGCTACTCGCAAACAGACATCCGTGTGAATATTGTTTGGTACCCAGTTAGCGTTTTGGTTGTGGCACTCATGCTGCTGCTCCGTCCCTCCCCCAGAATCCTGATTTTATTTATTTATTAAGATTTATGTATTGCCTTTTTGAAGGGAATCATTCAAGGCAGAGTATAACAAAACCAAGTCAAACATAAACAATAGACAAATTGCAGCAGTAAAGATATTCAAATAATTCAAAGTATGGCATAATATGCTACCCTGTTTCCCCGATGATAAGGCAGGGCCATCAAATAAGACAGCCCCCCCTTTTTAGAAAAAAATGTAAAATAAGGCACCCCCCCGCAAATAAGCCACCCACCGATACCTGCGCTTACCCGAATCGGGTGGTACGGTGGGTGACTCCGTGTGGTCCCTCCGTCTACCGTATTTGCCTCCATGGCTGCGTGCCGCGCCTCGTCATGAAGTGAAGAGGAGGAAGTGACAGGACTGCAGCGCACGCACGTGACTCCGCGCAAGGAAACACAGGCAGCTTCCCTCATCCCTCCCTAACGGAGACTGCAGGAGTTTGTTCACGGCCAGAACATCCAAAAGTGAGACACGCAGACAGGTTTCTTTTGCTGTGAGCAATACCACTTACTGTATATAAAGCCTGTTTAAAATGCATACAGTATATAAACAATGGTTTCACATTGTCAAGTCCCCTCTGATGCTGCACTACAGAATAATCTCTTTACTGTGTTTCCCTGATGGAGAACGTTGGGGACATTAAATGGTACAATATATGGTATGATGGATAAAGCTGGCCATACACGGTACGATTTTTCGGCCGACCGATTCTTCAGCCGTCAAATAAGACAGCCCCCCCCTTTTTAGAAAAAAATGTAAATAAGGCATCCCCCCGAAAATAAGCCCTAGAGCATATTTTGGCCTTCCAAAAAAAATAAGACAGTGTCTTACCATCGGGGAAACAGGGTATATTACAATGTCAGCACAATATGCAATAAAACGTTTTAATAGTCAGCTTAGGGTGTAAGCAAATGTGGAACATATACTGTAGATAGCTAAGACAGAGTAGGAGATATAAGAAAATAAGGGAACCAATTTAAAGAAGTTGCATATAAGGTCAGAATGGTGCTTGAAAATTCTGAGCTAGGGTAGATATGGATAAACATGTCCTGCTACAATATATGCAGCCAGTATGACTAACAAGTTAATTACTTCTTCCATTAAAGGCCTGTTTGAAGAGCCAAGCTTTCACCTGCTTTTTGATGTAGAGATAGTCTTGTCTTAAGCAAAGCCTTTCAGTGAGTGCATTCCAGAGTATGAGGGGGCCACTCCAGAGAAGGCTGGCTGGCGGGTATCACATCATATGATGTCGTTTGTGGAGGGTGTAGTTAGGGATGCTTCTTGGGAGGACCTTAGTGACCTTGGAGGTATGTGGAGGGAGATCCTCCACCCTGCATGTATTTAAGAGCTGACTGAGGCCCCTCACCATCCCTCCTTTCTAGGCTCCCTAGGCCTAGTTGTACATATCTGGTGGTCCAGTGGGTCATAGGGATTGGCGTGACACACGCCTATTCTTGCCTGTCGGTGGCAGCCACCATACCATGTGTCTGTTGCTAAAGGATGCAGCAGCCATTTTGTGCTGGCTGCCAGAATGGGCAGGAGCAAGTGGGCATTGCTCTTGCCCCTATTGGCCCCACTGGATGACTAGTTATGTACAGCTAGGCCTGGAGGAACCCTATGGTGGTCAACCCTTAAATAAATACAGGGTGGGAGGGAGAAAGAATTGGGTCATGGTAGAGGGAGGGTGTTTAGAAGAACAGAGGGCACCTTATGTGGTTCTTAGCTGATATTCAACTGGGGTCTGCAATTTGCAGAAACAAAATTTGGTGTTTTGACATTGTTTCAGATCATTGATTGAACCATATCCACATCATTCTCTTCTTGGAACTTTTCAGCACCCCTTCGTAGTAATGAAGAGTTTCAGTTTCTAGTAATCAGAGCTGAGATTGTGATGTCATAATGCCTCATTGCACCAATAAGAGTCAGCCTCATCAGTGATGCTACAATGGTTTGATTGTCCTACACTTGGTTTACTTTTATTATATACGAGGGTGGTGCTGAAAAGTTCTCAGCCCAGCCAACCAACTTACTAAACTGAGTGTTATTTTGCCACTGTAGCTGAAAAGAGTGTTATTTTATTTCGTGAAGTGCCAATTTGCAGAAATGAAATTTGGTGTTTTGACATTGTTTCTGATCATTGATTGAACCATATTCACATCAATCTCTTCTTGGCTGGGCTGAGAACTTTTCAGCAACCCCTCATACTTAAGAGTACCTCATTACTATTCTTTGTGAAAAGGCAGTTAATAAATCCCAATAAATAAACCAATGCACTCCTTGAGCTAGACAAAGGCTGCTGTCATTTCAGTGGCAGGTCCATTATTATGGAATCAAGTACCTTTGCATTAATATGTTAATTTAGCACATTTTAAGAAATATTTAAAAACTTATTTATTCATCATTGACTTTTCCCTGATGAGTAGGCAGGCCGATGCCTATGTAAGTGAAATTATTTTTTCAGCATATTGGTCTAGAATTTGTAGCTAAGATTTAATGCTGAGAAATGCAGGATTATGCTTTGGGTTGCAAAAATCCAAAGCAGCAGTAGAGTTTGGTTGGGGTGTTGGTATTTCTGTGCCTGAAGAGCAGTAACCAAACAGGTAAAAAAAGAAAATGACAAAAAGCCATAAAGATATTTGGATGCATAGGAAGATGAGCAGCCAGCAGGTAAAAGGAGGTGATAGCACCTTTGTACAAGTCTCTGATGAGACTTCATATGCAGTTCTGTGTTAGAGAATGACGCAAGGAAAAAATTTGTCCCCCTCCCCGTGAGCTTGGCCCTGTCTCTGCCAGCTCAGTCCCCATCCCCGCCCCGTTCCCAGCAGCTCAGTCCCCATCCCTGGCCCATCCCCACAAGTCTCGAATAGTTATGATTTTATACTGAACTTATTTTATTAAAGTATAAAAAGAAACAATATTCTGTACAATTGTCAGTTTATAAACACACAGCAAGGATCAACAAAACCCCTGTCTCCCCTCCCTGCCCCTTCACAAATATCCCCTCCACTATAAAGAAAACTGAATAAACCAAATTATTACAAAATTCTACACAGAAAAATCATGCTAACAGAATACCGCAGTCGCACATGGCTAAAATAGTGTTACTAGGGCAACTGCCCTCTGGTCAGAGAGAACCCTAAGCCAACTGGAAGCTAAAGAAGCACAGCCTGAGCTTTGTGGTTCCCAGTTACGTCTAATATCAGCTCTAGCAGGATACATATTTCAAATCTGATATTTTATAATCACAAAATGGAAAATAAAATAATTTTTTTCCACCTTTTGTTGTCTTGTCATTTTATTCTTTAAATCATGGCCTCAGGCGCTGGACTCTGTTTTCTTTTGTCTTCTCTTAACTCACTTGCCAGGGTCTCCTGCCCATTTGACATTCCTTCTTTCTCCATGCTCACCATCCATCTTCTATCTCTGTGTATGTGTTGTTCCCCATGTTCAGCATCTCTCTTCTCTATATCTCCTATACGTACCGTTCTAGTATTTCCCTTGTGCCTATCTCCCTGCCTTCATTATCTCACTATTCTATGGTCCCCTCCCAATGTGTACAGGAAGTGAGGAAAGAGAGAAATCCAGGGTGTATCTCTCCCACTCCCTCTACTTCCACATCCAACATCTCCCAGATCATGTGCAGCATTTTTCACCATTGCCCACCAGCCCCATGCCCAACATTTCTCCAGCACCCCTCTCCAGGACCATGCTACACCTCTCCATCCATTACTATGTTCAACATTCCTTTCCCCTTGCATCCTCTTCAATCTGTCCCTCTGCTCCCTCTCCACCATCATATCAAACATTTCTCCCTCTCATCCTTCTCTTCCCCATGTATCTCTACCTCACTGCTCTCTCTCTCTATGCCCAACAATTTTCCTCTTTCTTCCTTTCCCCATGTGCACCATCTCTTTCCCTCTCACTTACACACTCATGCTCAACAATGCTCCCTTTCTATTCCCTCCAGCGCTTCTGTGTCCCGAGTTCGTGTCCTCCTCCCTGCCTTTGTCCCAATTTGTGCCCCTCCCATGTCTCAACGCACTCATTCCCCCATCTTTCTCCCTTTGTCCCATGTTATCCCCTCTCTACTTGTTCTCTTCAGGGCCGTCCAACTGGGCATGCCCCCCTCTGCCAAAGCTGACCCAGAAGGCTGCCCTCCGATGTCAGAGGGAAGTCTTCCGGGTCAGCCAGCGATTCCAGTTACAGTGGTGCCTCACACAACGAACTTAATCCGTTCCAGGAGCAAGTTTGTTATGTGAAACGTTCGTTGTGTGAAACGCGTTTTCCCATAAGAATACCTGTAAAACAAAATAATTCGTTCTGCAGCCCTGTTGTCCCATAAGAATACATTTAAAAGAAAATAATTCGTTCTGCAGCCCTACATTTCCCTCCCTCCACCTCACCTTGTATGCGGAGTCTGCCGGCCCTCTCCCTCACCCAGCCGCACGCTTCCAGAAAGCTGTGCACGCGCAGCTGCTGGAGTTGGTCAATGTTCTACTCTCCTGCAACTTCCGGTTTCCGGTTGCGTCAGAGTAGAAGATTGAGCAACAGAGCATGCGCGCGTGCGCTGCTCCCTGAAAGCGTGCGGCTGGCCGAGAAAGAGGGCCGGAGAACTCGGCATCCAGGGTAAGGTGGAGGGAGATGATGGAACACTGCATGGGTGCTGCTGTTCCCGGCGTCGGCGAGAGTAGTTCCGCCCCCCCCCCCCCGGGCCCCTCGGGCGACTTCGTTGTGTGAAACGAAGTTCGTTATAGGGAGCAAGACAAAAAGTCCGTTATGCGCAGCGTTCGCTGTACGAGGCGTCCGTTATGCGAGGCACCACTGTACCTCAATAGTCCTCCTTCCAGCTGGGTTGCTCCTTCCTGCCTTCAGCCGTACTTGTTTGCAGGGATGCATGCAGCGGCTCTTGCATGCTGCACGTGGCTGACACAGAAGCCATCTCTCTGATGGCTAGCTGCGGGTAACAGTCACAGTATCATTCTCTATTCTGTGTACAGTACTAGGACAGACTTAAAAAAAAAAATAAAAACACACCTCAAGATGTATACTTTGGAAGCAAGTACTTTTGGTAAAAAAAAAAAGGGAGATATGATATATTTATGGTCACAGGATGAATCTGAAAATAATAGTAATAATAATAATAACTTCTATACTGCCACAATCTTGCGACTTCTAGGCGATTTACAATCAAGAGTGCTGGACATTCAGTGAAATACAATAAGTAGATATTCAGAGGAAATACAGAGATCAGAGACCTCAGGAGGCAATAGTATAGAAATACAATTTGCTGAGCGAAAATGTAATATGTACATTTTAGTAGGTAATGTCCGACAGGACCTGTTGGGGATAAATAGCAACGTAAAGGTACGATAAGATGAAGATAACATTATATTTATAACATTGTTGTAAGTTCAGGTGGAATAGGGAGGGGGGAGGGAGAGGGAGAGCGGGTCAATTGTTTAGGTATTTCTGGAACAGGTATGTTTTTAGGCGTTTCCTGAATTCCCCGTATGTAGTGGGCGAAAGCAGTTGGTCTAGGTCTTTGCCCCATAGGACTGCTTGGTGAGAGAGAAGGTGTTCGTGGTGTTTTTTCATTTTGCAGCCTCTAACTGGAGGGAAAATGAGTTTTGGGTGTGTGTTTCTCTTGAGTTTGTTATTAGAAAATGCGAAAAGGTCCGTTATGTACTTGGGGGTCAGGCCGTATAGTACTTTGAAGCAGAGGCATGCAAATTTAAACCTTACTCGGGCTTCCGTTGGTAGCCAGTGTAGCTGCCGATAGTAGGGTGTCACGTGGTCGAATTTCTTCAGCCCGAAGATAAGTCTGACTGCAGCATTTTGCATTATTTGGAGACATCTCATATTCTTTTGTGAGATTGCTAGATAGGCGATGTTGCAGTAGTCAAGCTGACTCAGTATGAGGGATTGCACTAGGATTCTGAATGTTGACGTAGCGAAGTATGATTTAATGGTTCTGAGTTTCCAGAGAGTAAGGAAACCTTTTCTGAATAGGAAATCCACTTGTTCCTTCATTGTTAGGCATTGGTCTAGAATAACACCTAGTATTTTCATGGTGGGCTGAATAGGGTAGTTGAGTTTATTGATGCATAGTGGGGTTTTATTGTCAAGCGGGTGAGGGGAGGCAACGAAGAATTTTGTTTTTTCTGGGTTGAGCTTGAGCTTGAAATCTGTCATCCATTGTTCCATCTCATTTATGGCATCAGATGCCTTGGGAATGGTTTCCGAGATGGAGTTGGCGAATGGGATGATGATCGTAAAGTCATCTGCGCAGCTGAATAGTTTTATTCTTAGTTGGGTTAGTTTCACACCTACTGAGGACATGTAGATATTGAAAAGCAATGGGGAAAGCGGTGACCCTTGTGGCACTCCGGATGAGTTGCTCCAGGTGTCGGAGTGTTCATTGTTAAAGCGTACCTGGTAAGAACAGGATGTGAGGAAGCCACGAAACCAGTTTAGTACCTCAGCTCTGATACCAATGGCATCTAAGCATTGCATCATTTTCTCATGGTCTACCAAGTCGAATGCAGAGCTCATGTCGAATTGCATGATCAGGGCGTTGAGGCCCTTACTAAATAATAGGCGCAGATAGTCTAGGATGGCAGCGATTACTGTCTCCGTACTGAATAGGGTTCTAAAGGCGGATTGAGTTTCATGCAGGAGAGAGAATTGATTAAGGTAGTCCATTAGTTGGGTGTGTACTAGTCAGGTTTAACATGAACAAAGTAGGTGAAAAAAAGAGTCACTCCTTGGAGTACCTGGTATCTTACAAAACAATTGCTGCATTTAATTCTAGACAGTAAGGCTGAGGACATTATTCTCTTTTGAAAATGAGCCCCCTAGTCTGTTCAAGAGACAACATTTTGGATTTTTTCTGATTGGGCTAAAACCACACAGGATCAGAGGAAAATATTTTAAAATATGAGGCAACAGGTTTTGTCTCTTTGTGGGACTTTACGCTTTCCATGTAAATGCGTGGTGGTTATTTTCTCTAAAAGATATATGTTCTAAGAACCTGAACTATTGAAATCTCTATTAGATGATAAAACTGTGGAACTTTCCATAGCTAGTTATGGGGCAGGTTAGATTTGGGGGGATATTTGATTAAGGGAAAGTATTGTGTTTTATTTCTTTATTCGTTTCTTTTCTGGTAAGTTTCCCAGGCTTCAGGGGTTTTCTAATTTTGAGCTCTCAATAGTGTGGTTTAAGTAGCACATTTATAATTTGTTATGTTTAATATTTCAAATTTACTAAACCGTGATAGAAGTTATTAGTGCAGGGAGCTGTGCTGAATGCTCTGTGCTGTACCTGACGCTCATAGAAACTCTATGAGTGTCGACAGCAGCGTGGAGCATTCTTCCTGCGCCGGGCTGGACTAGACTTTGAGCATTTGCGCATGCTCAAAGCCTTCTGGTCTCGCTCTCTCCGAGATTATCTCGGAGAGAGCGAGACCAGAAGGCTTTGAGCATGCGCAAATGCTCAAAGTCTAGTCCAGTCCGGCGCAGGAAGAAGGAGGATCTCTCCTGCACCGCCCAGCCCAGCCCAGCCCAGCCCAAACCAATGAGAGAGGATCTTCGGGCACTGGCACGTTCTGTGCATTGGTGCTGGTGCCGGTGCCCAATCGGGTAAAGAGATGTTTTGCGGTGCTGGGGGGGATGTAGGATCACGGGGGAGGAGGATGCCGGTTCACAGGGGGGATGCCGGATCGGACTGAAAAAAAAAAGTTGTAAAACGCGGGTAAGCGAGCGGGGGTGGGGGGGGGTGGGGAGGATGCCGGTTCGCAGGGAGGATGCCGATCGGATTGAAAAAAAAAGTTGTAAAATGCGCTCACGCATATAACGCGCAAGGTTATGCACGGTTTGTAAAATCGTGTATAACGCACGCGTTATATGCGTGAAAATACGGTAGTCTGCTGTTCTTTTCATTATCAAGTATTATTCACTTGTATAATATTTGATTTGAATAATAAAATTAAAAAAAAAAACAAGGAGATGGTTTTGCTGACCTCTCCTAATGTTTTACGCCTTCAGGGAAATCAAGGTAAAGTTCTTTATAATGTTCTTTGACCACAGCATTCGATATGTTAGATCAATTGCTCTTGATGCTGTGTCTATAGGATCTAGGCTTTAGAGGTGGCATCCTCAAGTAATTTGGTCTTTTTTTTATATATATATAATTCTTTATTCATTTTATAACTTACATCAACTACATCAACATTGGTATTAACATTTTAACATATATCACTTCAAATTCTACAATTAATCTTATCAAATTAAATTTATCTCCTTCCCTCCCATCCTTTTATATTTCATAAAAACATTTTCCAATAATAAATACCCCCCACCCAATTTCCATTTTGTACTAATCGGGGAAGAAAAATATATACTCATTCTTTACAATAATCTGATAATGGCCTCCACACATCCTGAAATTTATTAAAGTTCCCTTTTTGAATTTGGTCTTTTTTTAAAGTGGCAAACCTTTGGTGAAGGTTCCTAATTCTGTATCTACTGTCAATGTGCTGGTTTCTCTTTAAATCTGTAGTCAGTGATATTACCAGACTGGCCTTAGTGGTTCCTTGAACATGTTTCTATAATACCAACTTAAAAGAAAAAAGAAATAAACAAACTCACAGTTTAGTTGTTCTTAAGGAATTCTTCTTCCATATTATTTACACTCAACCAGCACCTCCTATATTCCCCCTTTTACAAAACCGTGATAGCGATTCCTATGAGTGTTGGGAGCATCGCAGAGCATTCAGCACGTCAGCCTGCACTAAAAACCATTATTGTAGTTTTGTAAAAGGGAGGGGGGTGGGGGTGGAGAGTTAGGTAAGCTGGGAATGTAAATCACACTTTGTGAAATGGTACTACTATACTCCAAACTTCTCTCACTAAGCTGTATTTAGTCTAGCAGATTTATAGCTAATTTAAATATGAGGCTAGCAGATTCAAAGTGTAAAAAAACCTAGTGCAAAACAATGCTTGCTCTATGGCACGTGGAGCTTTAAAATGGAGTCTGCTATCTCACGGCGTCAGGTCAAAAGCGCGCCGGGACAAAGGCGTGCGCAGACAATTGAGCGCAGTGCGGAGGTGTGCGCCGCAGAAAATTACTGTTTTTAGGGCTACGACGGGGGGGCGTAGGGGGGAACCCCCCACTTTACTTAATAGAGATCGTTCCGCGTTGTGGGGGGTTTGGGGGGTTGTAACCCCCCCATTTTACTGAAAACTTCACTTTTTCCCTGATTTTAGGGAAAAAGTTAAGTTTACAGTAAAATGTGGAGGGTTACAACCCCCCACAACGCCGGCGCGATCTCTATTAAGTAAACTGGGGGGGCTCCCCAACAAAACTCCCCGTCGGAGCCCCTAAAAACTGTAATTTTCTTCGGCGCGCGCCTCCGTCTTATGCTCAGTTGTCGGCGCGCGCCTTTGTCTTTCGCGGGGTTGTCTATGAATCCTATCTCACATAAGAGAAGCAGCCAGGAGAAAGGTGGGCTCAGCAAACCAGAAGTGCCCTCTGTTTACATATTCAATACACAAGTACTCTGCTTCCATGAAATTGGAAGCAGTACAGTCAATATTGCTGAGTATGGGATTACTCAGGTGTTAGTTTTATTTGATTTCATTTTCATATTTATCTTCACTTGTTGCATGAGTTATTGAGGAGGTGGATTATACTTTTTTGTGGGCTGATGACATCCAGATTAGAGAATGGCATGGGGATGAGTTCCTGTGGTTAACCGTGGGACAGGGACAAACTTTGTCCTTATGACATTCTCTAAGCCTGAGACTAATATCAATATGTACAAACTTAACACATCAGACAATTGCCAACTAAATTTGATGATTAAAAAAATGCAGAAGTTGCTTTTAAATTTAAATGAGCTATTGTTAAATGACATCATTTGTGTCTTGTCTGCTGATCAGACTCCTACCATCTGCAATGTCTTTCCATCATGTGCCCAGCCAACACATAGCTCTATATAAAAATATATAATAAGGTTTCAGTATTAATAGTTAGTGCTTGTTATGTGTTGATATACTATTGAGCACTAATTTTGTGGCAAAAACTTGAGCTGCAACCAACATTTAAGACTCTTAGGGTCGGATTTTGTATAGCAGCCGCCTAAGCGGCTTTTGAGAATCTCAGACGGGCGTCCTATATAGCAGTGTTTCTCAACTCGGTCCTGGAGTACCCCCTTGCCAGTCAAGTTTTCAGGATATCCACAATGAATATGCGTTTACTTGATTTGCATATACTGCCTCCATTACATGCAAATTTCTTTCATGCACATTCATTGTGGATATCCTGAAAACCTGACTGGCAAGGGGGTACTCCAGGACAGAGTTGAGAAACACTGCTATATAGAATCGCATCTGTCCTGACGGACAGACGCCTCACACCGCCTAACCATCCCAATTCTCTAACTGGCATCCATTTCACAGGTGCCGGTTAGAGAATTGCATTGCCTCTGAGCTGATTGCGGCAAGAGAATCTCCCTGCTGTTATCAGCTCAGTGACCGCAGCAGGAAACCTCTACACCTCCCAAGTCCACCCGGAACCCCTCCATACCTTTTTCGTGTAGGCCGGCCGGAGGGATGTTTACTCCCTCCAGCCGGCAGGTCTGCTTTCACAGAATAGCGGGCCATCCCCTTTCCAGTGCATCCTGAGATGCACCAGGGAGGGGCATAAGGCCCTGATTGGCCCAGGCGCTTAAGGTTCCTCCCATGATAGGGACCTTAGGTGCCTGGGCCAACTGGAATGTTAGGCCTCCCTCTCAGTGCTTTCTGGGATCCCTTACCATGGAGGTTGACCTAAGGGATCTGGCCAATCAGAGTCTTAGGCCACGCCCAGTGCATCCCAGAATGTACTAGGAGGGAGGCCTAACATTCCGGTTGGCCCAGGCAGGGATGGGGACAGAGCCTGCGGGGACGAAGCGGGGACAGAGCCTGCAGGGATGGGAACACAGCCCACTGGGATGGAGATGGAGCCGATGGGGACAGTGCCTGCATGGACAAGGCAGGGTCGGGGACAAACTTTATCTAAACTTATGGCAGTTATAGGGAAGGAGAAATCATATTTCATCTGCCTATCTGCTTAGAAAAGGTGTTAGAATTGCAGAGAAATAAAATGAAATGAAACCACCCTGTCCCAGTGAAGTTATGTAACCAATTACCCGAGCAACTGCGAGGGCTTGACGATGTTCACTGTTTCAAGATTTTGTTGAAAATGTTTTTGTTTAGAGTGGTATATGAACACTGATTTTCTAGTTTTTTTTTAAATTAAGTATTTTGAGGTTTATTAAGTAATTGTTGTTTTAATGTATTTGTTTGCTATAAATTATGTATGTTTGTTGGAATCTGCCTAGAAATGTTGATAGAAATATAAAATTTTTAAATAAATAAATAAGTGCTCTGGGTCTCTAGGAGAAAAGGAGCATTGTCTTTTCTCATCTCTCTTTTGAGTGAGTGGAGGGAGGAAAGATGAACTAGCTTTCTCTGGATTCTGTATAAGTTCCGAAAGTTAGGTGTGATGTTTTGGGCATGGATCGCATATCTGAGCACATACTAATCAACTATTTATGCAATAACAATCCACTATTGGTGTTAACAAGCACTTAATTGTATCTGGCCCTTTGTGTCTAACTATGGGCATGAGTATTTATGCCTGCCCAAGGCTTGTACTTTTGATAAAACTCCGTTTAGCGCTCCCACGCTCCCTTTCTTTACTGCTGTAACTCTGTCAAAATATTGTAAATCCGTGTGTCAGCACGGATCTTAGTTAATGGATGTGAACCGCCTAGAACTTTTTGGGTGTGGCAGTATACAAGAATAAATTATTATTATTAATTGGCAGTAATTAGGAGTTACATTTGAATTTGCCCTGCACCCTATTCTATATCATGTGTCCCTAAACATCATAATGTGCAGTGATGTTATATTATATTTGCATTTACATGTCTAACTGCCATCAATTGGTTGCAAGCATTTACACCACCTTGGGCAGGCATAAAGACTCATGCCCATAGTTAGACACAAAGGGCCAGATACAATAAAGGATGTCTAGCTCGTACATAAGAATAGCCTTACTGAGTCAGGCCAATGGTCCATCAAGCCCAGTAGCCCATTAATCCAGGTCAATAGTATCTGGCCAAAACCCAAGGAGTAGCAACATTCCATGCTACCAATCCAGGGCCCTGGGATATTTAGTTGAAGAGCTGTTTTTGCACTTGCAGGTTTCAGAACTGGTACAGTCTCTGCTTAGGCATTTGTTCACTTACTTGTTTACCCATTCCAGAAATACTAGGACTAGGGAGCATGTAACAAAGCTAGTAAGTAGTAAATTTAAAACAAACTGAAGAAAATATTTCTTTGCTCAATGTGTAATTAAACTGTGAATTTGTTGCCAGAGAATGTGGTGAAAGTAGTTAGTTTAGCAGGGCTTAAAAAAAAGATTTGGATAATTTCTTAAAAGAAAAGTTCATAAGCCATTATTAAGATGGACTTGTGGAAATCCATTGTTTATTTCTAGGATAAGCATCATAAAATTTGTTTTACTCTTTTGGAATTTTGCCAGGTACATGTGACCTGGATTGGCTACTGTTGGAAACAAGATATTGGACTTGATGTACCTTTGGTCTGTTACAGTTTGGCAAAGTTTGTTATGCTTATATTCTTACCTGCACAAAATTGAGGTCTCTTACATATTCACATATTTTGTGCAAACTGGATTATTGTAACTCTTTATATTATAGGTTTAGAAAACATCAATTGGTCTGTTTGTAACTTATTCAAAATGTAGCAGCCAAAATTTTGACTGAAGCGGGTAGGAGGCACTTTTCCCTCTAAGCTTAATGGGAGTCCTCCAACTGCACTTTTTCAATATTTTGTTTTCAATAGCTAGGAAGAGTCAGTTTCCCTGGAGTCCCTCAGAGTTTACCTGTCCCAGTTATTGAAAATGTGATAATGAAACGGCACCCTCTGCTGCTCAGCTTAGAACAGCGTGTTGCAAACTTTTAAAACTGTGGCACACTAATCTCGGGTCTGCGGCTGGAGGGTACCCAGAAATGTGCAGATGTCGATGTGATGACATCACACGCATGAGTGACATCATCATGCCGATCTCCGTGCACGAGCAGATGTCCTCCACTCATGGCCCTAAGCCTCTTATTACCATGGTACGCCCTCACCTGGAGTACTGTGTCCAGCACTGGTCGCTGTACATGAAGAAGGACACAATACTACTCGAAAGGGTCCAGAGAAGAGCAACTAAAATAGTTAAGGGGCTGGAGGAGTGGCCATAACAGTGAGAGATTGGAGAAACTGGGCCTCTTCTCCCTCGAACAGAGGAGATTGAGAGGAGACATGATCAAAACATTCAAGGTACTGAAGGGAATAGACTTAGTAGATAAGGACAAATTGTTCACCCTCTCCAAGGTAGGGAGAATGAGAGGGCACTCTCTAAAATCGAAAGGGGATAGATTCCGTACGAACATAAGGAAGTTCTTCACTCAGAAAGTGGTAGAAAACTGGAACGCTCTTCTGTCATAGGGGAAAACACCCTCCAGGGATTCAAGACAAAGTTAGACAAGTTTCTGCTGAACCAGAACGTACGCAGGTAGGGCTAGTCTCAATTAGAGTGCTGGTCTTTGACCAGAGGGCTGCCGTGTGAGCGGACTGCTGGGCACGATGGACTACTGGTCTGACCCAGCAGCGGCAATTCATACGTTCTTATGACCACTGGTGAGGGGGTGAGGAGAAGGAACAGAGGCGCCGGTAATGAGGAGAGGCGTAGGTGCTGGCTGACTGACTACAGGACGTGTTTCTCGCCATGAAAGGCATGTCCTATTAGCAATCAGCCGGTGCCTCTCCTTCTTGCCAGCGTCTCGGGGCACACTTGGAAACTAGAGTTTGCGATACACTGGCTTAGAGGGAACGGTGGTAGGAGGGAGATAATGCAATTCCTCTATTGGTAATGTTTCTTTGGCTTTTAGTTAAAAATATGTTCAGCTGATCATCCTGTGCATGGTTTTTAAGGCAGTGCATGGTTTCACTACTGTGCAATCTTACAGTTCTACTGTCGGACCGTGCCCTACTCATATCAACAAGGTTATCAGGTTTTGCTGCCACTGTCTGTTATTCATTTGCAATGTACACGATGCTTCACTTTAATATATCAGGAATCCCTTTTATCTTTTATCAGTTACTGTCTGTTCTTAAGGAATTGGATTATAAAGCTTTTAGGAAGGGGTTGAAAAGGCAACTGATTCTGAATGATCGCTGAAAAGACAAGCTCCTATAGCCTGGCTTGGAAGAAAAACTGATGCTTACAGAGACAGTAATAAGGTGAGGGGGTTTAAGTCTCTCAAGTTTGAGGCTTCCTACAAAGTCCTGGCAAGTAGTCGGAAATAACCCACTGTTCCTGGAATAAAGTGGGATTGTACAAGAACAAATGATTAATATGATCAGATTTATTTAAATTACATACAGTAGTAGATGTATAGTGGTTTTATATAGGGTCTGTAATTTCTTTAAAGCATAACTAGGCAATCCTAAATAAAAAAATATTGCCGTAATCTAACCTAGATTTAAAAAGTGATGGGACAAATGAATGAAAATAGCTTTTTTTAAACAGCAGAGATTCAGGGAATAAAAGGTAACTGGGAGTCCAAAACTATCCCAAGCTAACGAAATGAAGTGACTGGGGTGATACAAAATCTTCATGTGTACCTTTTTTCATGGGTCTGTCCTGTACAAATAAGAGGGATGAAAGTAGTACTTGTGGATATTGAAGGTCAGGTTTTCAATATGAAACTTAACAAAGAGTTTGAGACTCAAAGGCCTTTAGGTGTATAATATTTACATGCCTCCAAGTTAATTTTAAAAGGGAAATTTGCCAGAATCCTAAGGTACAAAAATCATATTCGGCTATTTCTGCTTGTGTCGCAGCTTCCTTCTGGCAAGCCAATACTCAAAATGTTAGTGCATGGAGAATAAGCATATCTCCATGATTATTTGCATTCATTATTCAGTCAAGGTTCAAGTGCGTTAATTCTGCAACTAGATCTGAGCAGCGCTTTTAATCTGGTAGATCATACTATTTTGTTGGATTGTTTGGAATCCATTGGAGTCGCAGGTAATGTCTTGAACTGGTTTTGTGGCTTCCTGGGTAAAAGATTGTACCAAGTGTTTAAAGAAGATACCTTGTCTTATCATTGGGGAAACTCCTGTGGAGTTCCGCAGGGTTCACCTCTGTTCCCCACTTTGTTTAATATTTATCTTGCTTCCTAGGGAAATTTGTTGCAAAGTTTAAAGCTCAAGTTCTACATTTATGCGGATGACATTACTATAGTCATTCCATTAACTTGTCTGTAAATGGAGTTCATAAATTTTTTAGCGATTATTTTAAGTCAGATTGAACTTTGGATAACTGCTTATAAATTGAAACTAAATGCAACTCCCAGCGATAAGATTAAAGAAACAACAATACACGTGAATGGGTTGGACTATAATATAGAACAATCCATAAAAATATTGGGTGTAACTCTGGATAAACATCTCACATTGGAACAACATACAGATTTATTGTTTAAGAAATGTATCTGTGTGCTTTGGAAACTTCGTACCATTAAGAAGTATTTTGATGAAACTTCCTTTTGTTTACTGGTACAGTCTTCTATCTTAAGTATTCTTGATTATTGTAACATTATATATCTAGGTGCTTATGGCCGTGTTCTGAATGATTTGCAGTCTTCTTTTTTCCTTTTGGCTGATATTTAGAAAAAGGGAATTACAGTAATAGCTAAAATCGATTACTGTAATTCCCTTTTTCTAAATATCAGCCAAAAGGAAAAAAGAAGACTGCAAATCATTCAGAACACGGCCATAAAGTTAATCTACAATGCAAAAAAATTCGATCACGTCTCCCCATTATTAATTGATGCACATTGGTTGCCAGTTAACCATAGGATCCTCTACAAACTGATGTTCCTAATTTTTAAGTCTCTCACATTCAGCGAACCACAATTCATTTTAAAATCACTTATCCCATATAAACCTCAAAGATCTTTGCGTTCATCTAGTCAAAATTTATTAACTGTGCCATCATTAAAAATCATTGGAACAAGAAGAGCGGAGATGTTTACTGTTGCAGGGCCACAATGGTGGAATTCCCTTCCCCATTACATCAGAATTGAAAGTGATATCCTAGTATTTAAAAAGCTTTTAAAATCTTATTTTTTTAAGGACGCCTTTGATTTATAATTTAACTAATGGATGCCTAAATCAATTTTTACGTAAGAAAAGCTTTGAAAATTTTACCCTACCTCTCGTTCTTTCCTGGTTTTTTGTTTTTTCTTCTCCCCCATTGTAACTTTACCCTCCTTCCCTCTCTCTCATGTGAGTCTTTATTGATTTTATTGTAATTAGGTTATAGTTTCTATATTATACTATTATGTACATCGCCTAGAATTTCGAAATAGGCGATTCATCAAATGTGAAATAAAACTTGAAACTTGAAACTTACAAGAAAATTTTCAAAAAATTGAGAGTGATTCAGAATACTGCCATTTGCCTCATTTTTGGTTTAAAAAAATGGGAGCATATCGCTCCTTTTTATTTGAAACGCCATTGGTTGCTGATAGAGTCGAGAATTCTGTTCAAATTTTCTTGTATTTGTTATAAATCAGTTTCGGGTTTGTTACCAGGTTATCTTGTGCATCATTTTTCTTTGAGTCACGCCAAAAAGACCACACGTAGCGTGCACTTGTTTTCATATCCCTCCATAAAATCCTGTCATTATAAGAAGTTCCTTGAGAGAACCCTCTCATTTCAAGCCACTAAATTGAATGTATGGCTTGGAAAAATTATGTTAGAGGTCTCTTCTTATCTAGAAAATTGTTAAAGACTCAACTCTTTGATAGGCTGGTATTTTAATGCATTCTGCTTCATTTTTTCAGTCAAGTTCCTTATATTCAACTTGATGTATTTTATCTGTTCTATGTATTACTTCTTTCCCTAATAGACAAATATAAAAGGCGGTAATATAAAGATTTTTTAAGGCTGGCCTGCTTTTCCAGCCCTCTTAAGGGCTCTGCAGACCGGGCCTTTTTCCCGGTTCCAGCACAGTGAAGGGGAAGGGAGATCGAGTCGTCCCCCTTCACTGCACCGGAGGAGCAACGCGTTCGGCGGTTTACCCCGCCCCCAGCAGCCACTTAGGCACCTGGCCTGCTTTTCCAGCCCTCTTAAGGGCTCTGCAGACCGGGCCTTTTTCACTGTTCCAGCACAGTGAAGGGGAAGGGAGATCCCGTGACCAGCGAGGGACAGATCGGGTGAAATCTGGACTGCCCACGGCGCGCAGCCATTTTGCAGGGCCATCTCAGCCGACGGAGAATCGAGGAGAGGAGAGCGTGCGAGCTCCGCTCCGCCCCTCTCCCGTGACCAGCAAGGGACAGATCGGGTGAAATTTGGACTGCCCACGGCGCGCAGCCGTTCGGCGCGCCGACGAAGGCTCGTGAAGCGGCAGTAGTGAAGCAAACTAGAAACAAGCAGCTCACCAGCTCCCCTAAATAGGATAAAGCAATAGCTAAGAGATAATCCTTTCAATCAGATCACTCACATCGTTTATTTAGCAACCAACACCCCAGCAACCCTACTCACCAACAATGGCAACCCGCCTTCCTAAAACCCTGCTTGTCCTTCTGTTGCTCGCTCTCCTCATATCCAACTGGAAAACAGCAGGCTTCCATACTTACTCCATCACAATCATTACAACAGACCTCAGGCAAACTCCACCAGCCAGGAAACTCCACTCCTTCAGAACTCTGACACCATGTCCTAATTCCAGCCTAGAAAGCATCCCAACATTCTGGGGTAAACGACCTCCGCCAAAACCCAAGATAAACAGCCATAAACACTTGACACCCCCAAGAATCTTCCTCAACTCAATCAGTTCACAACTCTCCTTCACAAATTTCACACCAATAAAATGTGCTTACATGAACATAAGATCAATCAATCCAAAGGTGGAATTAATCAAAGATTGGCTAATCAAAGATCATCTAGGATGCCTATTCCTAGCTGAAACCTGGATCACTTCAGACTCCGACCCAAGCATAATAGATCTCTGCCCAAAAGGATATAAATTAGAGCTTGTCTGTCGAGAAAACAAACGAGGGGGAGGGTTAGCCATCATAGTAAAAAACAACTTTAACTTAAAAGTCCTAGCCAAGAACTCATCCCCTCACCTGGACCTTCTAGCATGTCAACTCTCCGATAACACTCTCTCTGGAAACCTGACCTGCATTCTATGCTATGTCACACCAGGGAAATGGTCCACATCAAAACAAGAACTCGAAGAATTCATTCTCCAGAATTCACTAACTTCCACCCACAACTTACTCCTCGGAGACTTAAATCTCCATCTAGAAGACCACTCCTCCAAACAAGTAGAGGGAATACTCTCATATCTCGATACCCTATCCTATCAGATACTTAACCCCGAACCCACACACGAAAAAGGCCACCAACTGGACATTGCAGCATTCACGACCCATAATCTTGACACTCAAAACATACACACATCCAACGGTATATGGCACCCCTCCCTCTGGTCAGACCACTACAAATACACTTTCACCATAAACTGGGCTCAAAACAACCACAAACCCGCACCCCAAAAAATCCACATCAACACACGACAGAAAATCAATCCTACTACATTTTGGGAGAAGGTAGATCCAGCATTCGACCAAATCAACCCCAAAGAATTTGTAACTCACTGGCGTACCATTAGCGAAGCTACTTTGAACGAGCTAGCACCAATAAAAACAAAAAACAAAATCTGTAGACCTTCAGACAAATGGTTTGACGCTGAACTTCTCCATTTAAAAAGACAATGCAGACACCTCGAAAGAATATGGAAAAAACAGAAACAAGACCAAACAAAAGTAGCATGGAGAATCCAAATCAAACAATATAACATCAAACTAAAGGAAAAAAGGAAAGCATACTATTCCAAACTAATAGGCACTGAAAACCCAGACTCAAAAATACTCTTCAATATTGTAAGAAAACTCACAGACACCAAACCTTTCCTAGCTACTCAAGGAAACCAATCTCCTTCAGCTCACCAATTAGCAGACTACTTCAAGCACAAAATCACCAATATCAGATCCACATTCAACAATTCATTAACCCTCCTCGATGAGATTATAACAACACCAACAATAGATGAAGCCTTAGTAGCTGACAGAACGTGGACTAACTTCCCCAAAATACAATGGAACGACATGACTCGACTATACAACAAATATAGTAAAACTTCTTGTGACCTAAACAGCTGCCCATCGTACCTGCTAACAACCGCATCCATCAAGTTCAAAGCTAACCTCATGAACTGGCTACAATCCACGCTCACAGATGGTCACTTCCCACCAGAACTAGGCGAGATTATTATCACCCCCATACCGAAAGATCCCAAAGCTCCAAACAATAATCCAGCCAACCACAGACCCATCGCATCAATCCCATTATATATCAAACTACAAGAAGGTCTTGTAGCACAATACCTCACCAACTACTTAGAAGACCACAACATACTACACCCATCACAATCAGGTTTCAGAAAAAACCACAGCACAGAGACACTACTTGTATCTCTAATGGATATAGCACACCAACACCTCAGCAAAGGGAACAGGATACTACTTATCCAACTAGATCTTTCAGCAGCTTTCGACCTAGTGGATCACAACATACTACTCCAGATACTAGACGCCATAGGGATCACAGGTTTGGTACTCAACTGGTTCCAAGGCTTTCTAAAAACTAGAACTTATAAAGTAAAGACAAAAGACCACATATCTGACCCCTGGTCAAACCCCTGTGGAGTACCACAAGGATCTCCATTATCACCCATACTTTTCAACCTCTACGTATCCTCACTGGGCACCACTCTAGACTCCCTAAATATAGTCTCATTCAGCTACGCAGACGACATAACAATCCTTCTCCCCTTCAATACCCAAGACCCCAACTCATCAGGACGACTGAAAATAACTCTGGAAACGGTAGAAACATGGATGACCAACCACAAACTGAAACTGAACACGGATAAAACCAAATTCCTGCTGCTAGAAAAAGACAAAGAACCTACCTTAACTGATCTGACGACAAATGCAATCACATACCCAATACAGCCAGCACTCAAAATCCTGGGAGTAACAATAGACAGGAGATGCACAATGCAGACTCATACTAACAAAACCATCCAAAAAGCCTTCTACACCATGCGCAACCTGCGAAAAATAAGAAAATTCTTTGACAAAATTCAATACAGGATCTTAGTCCAATCACTCGTACTAGGACTTGTAGACTACTGCAACAGCCTTTACCTACCCTGCCCCGCTTACATGACCAAACAATTACAGACAGTACAGAACACAGCACTCAGACTTATCTACTCGCTAGGAAAATACGATCACATCACTAATGCCTATCTCGACTCACACTGGCTACCGATACAAGCAAGAACTCAATTCAAACTATACTGTTTATTATTCAAAGCACTAAACGGAACAGCACCTCTCTACCTAAACAGCCGCCTAACCCGAAACCTCTCAACTAGAGTAAGGAGAACCCAGACTCCATTCACCTACCCCTCACTCAAAGGCACAAAACGCAAAAAGCTATATGACAACCTACTTGCTACACAGGCCGCGAAAATTGACCCCACCATATCCAAGCTGCTGACCACAACTACGGACTACAAAGCGTTTCGAAAAGATATAAAAACCATACTATTCAAAAAACACATCCCAATATTATAATCTACCATCATCTTCTCTCCCTTCATAACCTACTGCAACTCACAACCAACTGCAACTTCGTCCCCATAGGCAACATCTAATCTAGCTGCATCGGGCGTAAAGCCAATTCATATCTAGAAACACAGTCTCCCCAAATACCGAAAAAATCAGATATAGCAACCTAGGAACAGACGATTTTTGGTAACATAAGATTATGCGTTGTAATATTATGTAAATTAACACAAGGTTATGCGTTGTAATATAACATAAGGTTATGCTTTGTAATATCATGTAATGTAAGTTATGCAATGTACTGGAATAATAAGGTAAAATAACATAAAATAACTCTACGTAAAGTCTTGTAAAGTTATGTAAGATAAATTATGTAAGATAAATTATGTAAACTTAATGCAAGTTATGCAAGCACGGTAAGGATAATGTAAAGTAACACAAAGTAACTCCACGTAAAGTTATGTAAAGTTATGTACGTAAAGTTATGTAAAGTTATGTACGAAAAGTTAAGTAAAGTTAGGTTTGCAAAGTTTGTAAAGTTATACAAATAATTGTATTGTCATCGCCTGGAAATGTCCAGCCATCTTCTAATGTAATCCGCTTAGAACCGCAAGGCACAAGCGGAATAGAAATCACTAATGTAATGTAATGTAATGTAATGTAAGATATCAGAAAACTTCAGTCCATACAGCCTCAATTATATAATTTCTTTATTCTTTTATCTTTTATGACCTCAGTAGTACAAACTGTGAGAAGATTTTCATTCACAGTATAATATGTACTAAAATCTTCATCGGTCTATCTTATTTATTTACTTTATATATATTTTTTTAGTTTATTATTCAAATAAGTTAGAAAAGGTTACTCATCTCTTTATCAGAGCATAGCAGGGGTTCTTCACCGACATAGGCTATGTTTCGCCGCTAGGGCTTTATCAAGGTAATCCCCTGATAAAAAAGAGAGAGAGATAATATGTCATAGTTATTAGTCTAAAAAAGCTATTCAGCAGTTCTTATCAGCAGCTCCTAGGGGTATCGTTTCTAGCCCATATAAAGCAGTTGAAAAAAGTTTACAGTTATATCTTAAAAATTGTTAGATACCTTTGTTATGCCGATTCCACACGTACTGCCATCATTGTAGTTTAGTTTAGGCAGAACAATATGGCCGCGGCGTTTTTTATGCAAAATAAAAGCGTCATGATCTCATATACACGTACCCAATCAGCTTCCAGAATCAGCCCCGGGTCATTTAAACCAGTGTCATCCATTCTACTTCTGCATTCAAACCATTAGGTTTAACAGTATTTAAAGTATAGATCATTCGTTGTTCCTTGAAATTCAAACGTTCATTATAGTTCCCCCCTTCCCACCCTATAATGAACGTTTGAATTTCAAGGAACAACGAATGATCTATACTTTAAATACTGTTAAACCTAATGGTTTGAATGCAGAAGTAGAATGGATGACACTGGTTTAAATGACCCGGGGCTGATTCTGGAAGCTGATTGGGTACGTGTATATGAGATCATGACGCTTTTATTTTGCATAAAAAACGCCGCGGCCATATTGTTCTGCCTAAACTAAACTACAATGATGGCAGTACGTGTGGAATCGGCATAACAAAGGTATCTAACAATTTTTAAGATATAACTGTAAACTTTTTTCAACTGCTTTATATGGGCTAGAAACGATACCCCTAGGAGCTGCTGATAAGAACTGCTGAATAGCTTTTTTAGACTAATAACTATGACATATTATCTCTCTCTCTTTTTTATCAGGGGATTACCTTGATAAAGCCCTAGCGGCGAAACATAGCCTATGTCGGTGAAGAACCCCTGCTATGCTCTGATAAAGAGATGAGTAACCTTTTCTAACTTATTTGAATAATAAACTAAAAAAATATATATAAAGTAAATAAATAAGATAGACCGATGAAGATTTTAGTACATATTATACTGTGAATGAAAATCTTCTCACAGTTTGTACTACTGAGGTCATAAAAGATAAAAGATAAAAGAATAAAGAAATTATATAATTGAGGCTGTATGGACTGAAGTTTACTTCTTTCCCTGCCATGCCGGTATTTTCTGCATTACATTGTAAATGCTTTCTGTCTTTATCTGTTTTTAAGTCCATTATTCTAATTTGCATTTTATCTGTATCCCATGTATTAGCTTACCTTGTTGTGAACCGCCTAGAACTTTTTCGGTATGGCAGTATATGAGAATAAAATTATTATTATTATTATCTAAGGTTGCCAGATTTCCTCTTATAAAAAAAAGAGAACACCTGGTCCCGCCCCATTCTGCCCCGGCCCCGCCCACACACTAACCTCCAGTCTCCTTCCCCGAGCTCGGTCAATATCTGGAGGGCCTCTGCACATGCACAGATTTTGATGCAGTAGCGTCACATGCATGCACACATGCGGATGACATCATCACATCAATGTCTGTGCATGCGGCATTAGGGTTTTTGTCGTCAGAGCTTTTACAGCAGCGGCCTGCAATAAAAAAACCTAACACAGCTTGATAATAGGGGGCCTTAATGAACAAACACCATTTTAAATGGCAAAAATTTGCAATGTTAAAGCGCCTACCAGCGCTTAAATAAAAGGCACCAGAATCGCACCTATGTAGGCCCTTTACGATGCTTAACACCACGATGGGCATGGCTGATGCTGGAAGTGGCATTAGGCACCGTAAAACACCTACAGTATGTTGGTGTGATTCACAGCAAAATAGGTGTTGGAAATGTAAGCCTGGAAAACCCTGGTCTGCATTTCTGGCGCCTATCTTTTTTGGAGGTGTGATTCTCAATATTGCGCCATTGTGCAATTGACATGCGATTTGCGGTTGCTTTTTAGACGGCCACCGATATCGGCACCGTATAGAGAATCCGGCCGCGAGACCTTAGGCACACTGTCATGTAGGCAAGGGTTTTCTTGGCCTAAACTAGTGTGATTAAGGTAGGCTCCTATTGGTGCCTAAGTGAAACCATACCCACAATCCACCCCTAATCATGCCTACTTGCTGGTGGATGCCTCAGTGTAGATGCCTACCTCAAAGTGGTAGGCATCCTTTCATTTAGGTGCCTACTGGATAATTAATTTTTTTAAATTTAAAAAAAAAAATTTTTTTTAAAGGTGCTTTCAACTATCAACAGTGATTAAGCCAATTAAAAAAATTAAGTTGGGTGCCTAGATTGGCAAGGCATGCCAATCTAGGTGCCTAACTTTAGGCATCTTTTATAGAATCTTGCCCCCAGATCCACCCCAGTGCCAAAAAAATAAAAATATTTTTTAGTTCATAGATAGCATGTGCGCATGCACAAACTACCACAGAACATCTGTGCGGTAGTGGTAGTGCATTTCAACCTGCGATAAGCAGGCATTAGTGATTACCGCAGCTTAGTAAAAGGACCCTTTAAATAAAAATATAACATCTTATATTATTTTTATCATTGGTCTTTATTTCTGTGCATTGAACTGGACTAGCGCGGCAACCTCCCTACTTCTCCTATTCAGAAGATGCACAAGATGAATTCGGCTCTCCTATAAATTACTATATGGCATATTACTGTATTGCCTGGCTTCCTGTATTCCTTGGTACCAAGGATTCTTCTTTCTGCTTCCCTTATTTGCCAGCTCCATCCAGACTCTTTACATGCTTGAAAGTATCCAGAGTAGTAATTAATTCAGAGCTGCATTCTTAGATGCAGCTTGTTACATCACCATCCATCTTGAACACTGGCTTAGTTGGCAGAGAGTCGCTCCAAATGTGTGCCTTACTCATTTCCATTATTTTCATTACTCTTAAAAAAACAGGCATATCACGCTAATTGGAATATATTACTAACGCAGTATGAAATATTCAATGCCATTGTTTCCATGTTACATAACTGCAGTGGATATTTCTGTTGGGTTCTATTCAGCTTCTTCATCAAGAATGTAGGGAATGTTCAATCAATTTGACTAATTTTTCTGTGATATTTATCCAAACCTCTGTCAATCTCTCATTCTTTCCCACTATTTCCAATCTTATTATCTTTCAGGGAAGTCTAACACTTTGGGGGTCTTTTACTAAGGTGCACTATATGCTAAGGTGCCCATTATATTCTGTGGACACGTTAGCATTTAGTGTGCACTAAATAGGGAAGCGCGCCCTAGTAAAAGACCCCCTTATGACAACCAGTGTATAGAAGTCTTGTAGTTGGGTTTTGTGCGCTCACCCTTTGTTTATAAGACTTATTTATATATTTATTTAAAATATTTATAATCCACTTATCAAACCTTCTAGGTGGAGCACAAAATAACACCCATAAAATCATTATCTCAAACAAAATAGACGGCAGTAATTAAAATCTAAATCAAAACACAAACATAGAAGCTCTGCATCACGGTATTATCAGCTGATTTTTGAGGTTTGTTTGGATCACATAAGGACATTGAATAACTCCAGAGAGATCTGAACCAGCTAGAAAAATGGGCAGAAAAGTGGCAGATGAAGTTTAATGTAGACAAATGCAAAGTGATGCATCTGGGTACGAAAAACAAGGAACATGATTATATAATGTTAGGTGTGACATTGGGCAAAAGCGAACAAGAAAAGGACCTGGGGGTAATGATAGACAGGACCCTGAAGCCATCGGCACAATGCGCAGCGGCGGCAAAGAAAGCAAACAGGATGTTGGGCATGATAAAGAAGGGTATTACAAGTAGATCAGCGGAAGTCATCATGCCTCTTTACAGAGCAATGGTCAGACCACACCTGGAGTACTGTGTCCAACACTGGTCTCCTTACCTAAAGAAGGATATAACTCTGCTGGAGAGGGTGCAGAGGCGAGCCACGAAGCTAGTAAAAGGTATTGAGAATTTGAGCTACAAAGAACGCCTCGTAAAACTAGGATTGTTCACCCTCGAGAAGAGAAGGCTGCGAGGGGATATGATAGAGACTTTCAAAATACTAAAAGGTTTTGACATAATAGAACACGAAGCATCATTATTGACGTTGTCAAAGGTGACTCAGACGAGAGGCCATAGACTAAAATTGAGGGGCGACAAGCCCAGGACTAATGTCAGAAAGTTCTGTTTTACACAGCGAGTGGTGGACGCTTGGAATGCACTCCCGGAGGAGGTGGTGACGGAAATCTCCATTATGGGATTCAAGTGCAAGTTGGACGCACACCTGCTTGCAAATCACATTGAGGGATACGGGAAAACAGGGTCTTCATCAGGGAACACCTAGGACGTAAACAGGGAACACCTGGATTGGCCTCCGCGTCACCGAACTGGATGGACCAATGGTCTGATTCGGTGGAGGCATTTCTTATGTTCTTATGTTATATGTCTGTTGAAATAATCAAGTTTTTAAGCCCCTCTTGAATTCCTTCATGTCCTGCAAGTCTGAGCTGATAAGGTGCCTGAAAATCATATTATAATCTGACAGGGAAATAAAATAAATGAAATTCTAGTCCGTTGACCATCTCATTGATGCTTTTGCACTTCTTTTCTTTATAAAATCTGCAGAGTTGAGTTCCAGACCTCAGCTACAAAGTGTGGTATTAGCATATCAGCAGTTTGAACATATTAAAGCCCTATGAAGTGGAACTGGGTTTCCTGGGACCTGGGATTCAGAATTCTAACTCTTCCACAAGAAATCATTTCCAAGTATCCCTTGTTTGCAACGGAGCGAAGCTGAAACTGTTAGCCTGTCCTTAATGACCTGGTGCTGTCTGCTGACCTTTCCCGTACAGACCTAGGGAACCACAGTTACATAATGGAGAGGGACTGGTATGACTGGCCAGAAAATGAAGGGACAGTTGAAACAGTGAAAGGCTGATACCCCAGCTTTGGCTTAAGTAGGATAAATATTCAGTGAGGATCATGTGTTTGACCGACAGATTATGTTTTGTCATAGTTCCTCTACCTTAAGCCGGGGAGTTCAGTTTAGCCTTTCTGATGGGAGTAGTTTTGCTAATTATATCCTTTCAAGCTTAGATTTGACTGATATGAATAGGGTGCCTGTGTTAGCCGTTCTTATCCTTCTTCATATTATTAATTTGGTTAGCAGTGGAAAGGTGGTGTTTGATCTGGGCTTCACTTTTCTAGACTGTCCTCCCAGGGGAGCTCAGAATGGTTTACATGAATTTATTCAGGTTCTCAAGCAGTGGCGTGGTGAGGGTGAGTGGCACCCAGGGTGGTGGCGCCCTTTCTCCGCTGCCCACGCACCCCCTTCCCCGTACCTCTTTAATTTTCCCTGGCGCAAGAGCATCACAGAACTTGCTGCCCGTGTCTTGCCGGCTCTCCCTCTGACGTCACTTCCTAGGCATGGGGCTCAGTAGTGACATCAGACACTTTAATATTATACTGGAAACATCGATTCCACTGTCCTACGATGTAGTCATTTGTGGGACATTGTTGAAAGCTAAAAATCCATTAGAGAGGTATAAAAGCAGACTGTTTATAATTATTAGAGGGATAGCCATGCCAATGATCACCAGGAATTGGAAGGCCTGGGACAGGCTAAATTTTTCCTTTTGGTGGGTATCTTTGTGTCAAAGTTTTAGATATGAAAAAAATGAACTCGGAAATATTGGGACATAATAAAATATTTAAAACAACATGGGGTCCATTAGCAGAATTTATCAAATTAGATTAATTGTATAAAGTTTTTAATTCCTATTTGTTTTCACACTCATCCAGGGAGGGTGGGAGGGAGGGGAGGCAGGGAAATAAGTTTTGTATTATATCATTTGATTGGATGTAAGTGCTGTTCATTGTATTTCTTGTTTGTATAATTTTTTGCACTTTTATTCATATTGAAATCAATAAAGAATTAAAAATAAAAAAAAATAGAGAGAGCCGACACTGACGCGGGCAGCAAGTTCTGTGATGCTGCTTGCACCTGGAAAATTAAAGAGGTACAAGAGAAGGGGCACATGTGTGTGGTTGGGGGGGAAGGAGCAGGCGAGGTGGAGAGGAAGATGGGTGTGGGCACCCCCCACCAAGATGGTACCCAGGTCGGACTGCTTGAGGGTCAGTGGTTGTGCCAACTCATACTCTGATTCTTCCCTCTCCTCTAAAAGAATGACATGGTGGATGGTTTCCCGCGGTTATCCAAGGAGATGGTGACAAATTCTGTCACCATGACATAAGAACAAAAGAATATAAAAATTGACATACTGGGGCAAACTGAAGGTCCATCAAGCCCAGTATCCTGTTTCCAACAGTGGCCAACCCAGGTCTCAAGCACATAGCTAGATTCCAAGTAGTAAAACTGATTTTGTGCTGCTTTTCCTAGGAATAAGCAGTGGATTTCCCCAAGGCATCTCAATAATGACCTATGGACTTCTTTTTTAGGAAATTATCCAGAGCTAACTGATTTCACACATTCTCCGGCAACGAATTCCAGAGTTTAATTGCACGTTGGGTGAAGAAATGTTTTCTCCGATTTGTTTTAAATCTACTACTTAGTAGCTTCATCGCATGCCCCCTAGTCCTAGTATTTTTGGAAAGAGTGAACAAGCGATTCACATCTACCCTTTCCACTCCACTCATTATTTTATAGACCTCTATCATATCCCCTCCCTGAGCCATCTCTTCAAGCTGAAGAGCCCTAGCCGCTTTAGCCTCTCGTCATAGGAAAGTCATCCCAAACCTTCTATCATTTTTGTCCTTATCTCTACCTTTTCTAATTAAGCTAGATCTTTTTTTTGAGATACGGCAACCAGAACGGCACACAGTGTTCATGTTGCGGCCATACCATAGAGCAATACAAGGGCATTATGACATTTTTATCTCTGTTTTCCATTCCTTTCCTGATAATTCCTAAGATTCTATTTGCTTTCGTAGCGCCGCCGTGCATCGAACTGAGGGTTTCAACGTATCTTCGTTCTCTACGATGTGCTAGGTCACTGCTTAGCATGCCAGGAGGTTGCCCCTCTTGCCCACCCCTCCTGGCATCCCTGGCTGCTCTCCCTTATACCGAACTACAGTTCATGACTGCAGAAGCCCAGTCTTAACTGCCACATTTCTGTCAGAATCCAGAGGAAATGGCTGCTCCCAATTCTCAGGCCCCTGAGATATGTTTCCCAAAGTTAATTTAAAGCAATATTCCCAGCAAGAAATATGTATAAAGTTTGCCCCTTGAATGCTTGCAGCAAGCTGTGTGTGCAGTACTGGATGAACACATTCATAGCATGCACTGAACAAGGAGTAACACACTGAGAGCAGTGGTGAATTAGCACAGAATGGAAATCTGAGAGTAGTTGCGTTGTCCTCAACTGTTACAGCTCCTGTTACTGTCCTTTGGCATTCCTCTCGCAGCTTGTGGAGATGGAGATCGGTCCGTCAGTGAATGGACTGGAGTGAGCTGCCACTGCATTGCTCACAAGTTTCCAGCTTGAACTAATTTAGTATCGAAAGGAAACAAGTCTCCCAATTTTAACTATCCCCTCCCCCAACAATATTTAAAGACCATGGTCAGCACTGGTTTTACTGTCCACAGCATTTAGATTTGTACCTGGTTACAGGAACAAATTGACAGCGATCTGAACTCCCAGGCAATATGGGTCATGAGGGCCTAACTACACATCCAATGCATATTACTGGCTATTACTGCTCTGGGTGCTAATTGTATCATATCTTGACTATTGCAACATCATTTATACTGGCTTTCTACTTTATCTCATCAGGTGTTTGCAGAGTAATACTTTTAAAACCAATAGGAGGAAATGTTTTTTCACTCAGAGAATAGTTAAGCTGCGGAAGCTAAGCCAAAGGATGTGGTAAGAGCAGTTAACGTATCTGGTTTTAAAAAAGGTTTGGACTAGTGCCTGGAGGAAAAGTCCATAGTCTGCTGTTGAATTAGACATGAGACGGTAGCATGGAATGCTGCTACTGTTTGGGTTTTTGCCAGATACTTGTTACTTGGATTGGCCTCTGCAAAGATGGGATACGGGGCTAGATGGACCATTTGTCTGACCCAGTAAGACTATTCTTATGTTTTTAACTGTACAGAATATGGCACATGAGGATGCAGGAACATGCCATCCTGTTGCTGAAGGAACAACGCTGGTTGCTTGTCCAATTCCAAATCTAATATACACTATTCTCATTTTCACTCACAAGGTTCTCACCCCTTCATATCTTGTCTCACAGATAATTTTACACACTCCATTTGGGGCACTCCTTGCATGACGGGTGATTTTATGTGCCTCTAGTCCGCTATGCATATATCGAGTTTACTCGCCAGTGTGCTTTTATTATGCTGCTCCCCTCCTCTGGCATTATGCACTGAACCATATTTCCCCAGATTTAAAGATACAACTAAAATGTAGCTGTTCCAAAAGGGCCATAGTGACCGGCTATTAGCAGGTGACGGGGGCAGGACTTGGGACGTTCCGGGACGCTCCAAAAGATAAGTGAAGCAGGCAAGGCCCAAGTTGTGTCAAGTAGATTAAGGGCATTGTCAGCGGCACAGGTTAAGGAAATTCTGTGGCACAATCTTTTTTTTTTTTTTTTTACCTGTAGATTTTTCAGTTAAATGTTCCTGGTTCATTTATTTGGTTGAATTTTTATTTCTATCACTTTTCAATTTTCTTCTTTTTTTTTCCTATCTCTTTTTCTTTTCACTTAATTGTTTTCTCTTCACTTTGCTCCACTGCTGATTATCATGTTGCTCATCTTTGCGCTGCATTTTGTATATCTGGTTCATAAGGACTGTGGTTATTCTCAGCTGGCAAAGTAGGAAAAGAAAAATGTAACAATGTATTAAATGAGTGAATTTTTTCATTAAAAAAACCTATTAAAGCTTCCTACAGTAATTTTACTTTAATATTTTAGCAATGTTTTAGATTTTTGAGTAATTAAAAATTGATCATTGCAATGAATAATTGATCAACCACAGTTACTCAGTTTAATAAGCCATGATCCAGTTTTCAGTGTTGCTTCCTTTTATTTTAGCAAGATTTTTTTTAAAGACACATTCACACATGGGAAATTTATTTAAAATTGAATTTTGGGAACTCAAAGCAGCTTATAGTGAAGGCCCAAATCACATTGATATAACTGATACATTTGTTGAAAATATATTTCATGCTCTGGCCATGCCATTTCATCCTTTGGGAAATGATTTACCTACTTGATGAACTTTCTACCCAGTCAGCAGCTTATAGCAATTATGAAAACTGTTTGACTTATGCTATCTCCAGGTGGGGATCATCCTCCATGTTTTAGCCATAACATGATCTGGCCTGATGGTTAAGCAGTGCCACAATGAAGGAAACTGGGGTTTGATTCCCCAAGCTTGGCCTTCGTTCCTTAGGCTGGTCATGACAGGGAGAGCATTAAGAACAAGGACAGTGTGTGAGAATTATTTTCATTTTATTTTGTTTCTTTTTGTAATATTCTCAATGGCTTTATAGCATGCTAAAATTCAGAAGCGAATATAACATTAAAAAAAAGGGTTTTGCTCACTATTTCAGATTGAAAATGACATAAAGCAAACTCTGTGGGGAAGGTATGAAAATGTTTGTTTTATTCTTTATGTTCGGTCTGTCCATTTATGATTTATTGAGTTATTTTCTAGACTATTTGTATTTTTATTAGTGCATTTGCATTCCACCTCCCTGATTTTCGTGAAGGGGCCGCTGGAAAGTTCTCAGCCTAGCCAAGAAGAGAATGATGTGGAGCAATGAAATTTACAAGTTAATCCATACTTTTCTTGACACTTTTCATTTCATTTTGTATCATTGAAACAAAAAGTGTCAAGAAAATTGTAGAATAACTGGTAAGTTTCATGGCTCCACATCATTCTATTCTCGGTTGAGCTGAGAACTTTTATATGGCCCCTCGTATACAAGAAACTCAATATGACCCATTGGGTGTTACTGCCACCCAAAAGTGAAGCTAACAAATCTTTGGCTACACTACTTCCGAGCATATCATGAGATTCATCAGCAGATGGATTGCTGGGTATCTCTTGAAAGGCAGAGAATAAAGTTTACGCCTCAATTTTGCTGAGTACTTTCAAATGGTGACCCCATTGTATAAAGTCTACATTAAATCTCAGCAAGGTGAATTACAAAGTATGATTGGAAAGAAAAGGAAGAATAGATACTGGTTGCCTATCACCTAGGACAGGGGTAGGCAATTCCGGTCCTGGAGAGCCAGAGCCAGGTCAGGTTTTCAGGATAGCCACAATGAATATGTATGAGATTAATTTTTATGCACTGCCTCCTTGAGATGCAAATCTATCTCATGCATATTTATTGTGGCTATCCTGAAAACCTGACCTGGCTCCGGCTCTCCAGGACTGGAATTGCCTACCCCTGACTTAGGATAAAATGGTGCCCATCTTAGCTTAAATACCAGGACTAGAGATGGTGGTAGTGATAGTGCAGACACTGCAGATGAAAATAGCACCCCCTTCCACAAATAAAAGCCATGATGTACTTGTTCATGGATTCACTGCATCAAGAGATAAAGTATAGAACAGGGCTGCCCAAGTCCGGTCCTCGAGATCTACTGGCAGGCCAGGTTTTTTGGATATCCGCAATGAATATGCATGAAAGAGATTTGCCTGCACTGCCTTCTTGGTATGGAAATCTCTCTCATGCATATTCATTGCGGATATCCAGAAAACCTGGCCTGCCAGTAGATCTCGAGGACCGGACTTGGGCAGCCCTGGTATAGAAGTTAACAAAAAAGTCAAGAGTATTAGCTACAACTAAGTGGAGTCCTGTAAAGAAGAGATAACCCCATATTCAGATCCCGAGGGTATATCAAGCGAGTTCAACAAAAATTAGAGAAAAGAGGAATATTACTATAGGAAGAGCTGTAAATAAAAACTGATGCAAATTAAAAATCCTTAATTTTAAACATTTATTTATTTATTTATTTATAGAATTTATATACCACTTATAACCTAAGTGGTTTATATTCAGGTACACAAGTATTTTTCCCTATCTGTCCTGTTGGGTTCGCACTTTACCTAATATACCTGGGTTAATGGGAGATTAAGTGACTTGCCAAGGGCCACAAGGAACAGCATGAGATTTGAACCTACAACAGTTATGTGACAACATTAAGGTGCCATGTTGATGGATGGTGAAAATGTCCATGATGTATCTGGTTAAGGATGCAAAAAGACTTGAAGTGGTCCAGAGAAAAGTGATGAAATGGTATGAGGCTTGCGCCAAAAGATGTACAAGAAGAGACTGGAAGACCTGAAAATGTATACTATAGAGGAGAGGAGGGATAGGGGAGATATGATACAGATGTTTAAATACTTGAAAGGTATTACTGTAGAAACAAATCTTTTTCAGAGAAAGGAAAATAGTAAAACTAGAGACCATGAATTAAGGTTGCGGGTGGCAGACTTCGGAGTAATGTTAGGAAATTTTTTTTCATGGAGAGGGTGGTGGATGTCTGGAATGCCCTCCCAAGGGAGGTGGTGGAGATGAATATAAGAATAGCCTTACTGGGTCAGAACAATGGTCCAACAAGCCCAACATCCTGTTCTCACGGTGGCCAATCCAGGTCCCTAGTACCTGGCCAAAACCCAAGGAGTAGTAATATTCCATGCTATCGATTCAGGGCAAGCAGTGGCTTCCCCCATGTATTTCTCAATAACTGACTATGGACTTTTTCTCCTGGAAATTGTCCAAACCTTTTTTTTAAACCAGCTACGCTATCCGCTCTTACCACAACGCGTTCCAGAGCTTAACTATTCTCTGAGTGAAAAAATATTTCCTCCTATTGGTTTTAAAAGTATTTCCCTGTAATTTCGAGTGTCCTCTAGTCTTTGTAATTTTTGATGGAGTAAAAAATCAATCCAGTTCTACTCTACTCAGGATTTTGTAGACTTCAATTATATCTCTCCACAACCGTCTCTTTTCCAAGCTGAAGAGCCCTAACCTTTTTAGTCTTTCCTCATACGAGAGGAGTTCCATCCCCTTTAACATCTTGGTCACTCTTCTTTGAACCTTTACTAGTGCTGCTATATCTTTCTTGAGATAAAGAGACCAGAACTGAACGTAATACTCCAGATGAGGTCACACCATGGAGCGATACAGGGGCATTATAACATTCTTAGTCTTGTTAACATCCCTTTTTTAAATAATTCCTGGCATCCTGTTTGCTTTTTTGGCCGCAGCCACACATTGTGCATTCATTATAATGTCTATGATAACACCCATACATATCCTTTTCTTGGGAGCTAACCCAAAGGTGGAACCTAGCATCTGGTAACTGTGATTTTGGTTATTCTTCCCAATGTGCATCACTTTGCGTTTGTCCTCATTAAATTTCATCTGCCATTTGGATGCCCAGTCTTCTTATTTCCTAAGGTCTGCCTGCAATGTTTCACAATCTGCATGAGTTTTAACAACTTTGAACAGTTTAGTGCCATCTGCAAATTTAGTCACCTCACTCATTGTTTCAATTTCCAGATCATTTATAAATAAATTAATATTACCAATCCCAGTACAAATTCTTGTGACACTCCACTGTTTGCTCTCCTTCATTGAGAAAGATGACCATTTAACCCTACCCTCTGTTTCTATCCAATAACCAATTCCTAATCCACAATTGAACTTTGCCACCTATCCCATGACTCTTTAATTTTCTCAGGAGTCTCTCATAAAGAACTTTATCATATGCTTTCTGAAAATCTAGATACACTATATCAACCAGCTCACCTTTATCCACATGTTTATTCACACCTTCAAAGAAGTCATGCAAATTGGTGAGGCAAGATCTCTCTCGGCTGAACCCATGCTAACTCTGTCTCATTAAATCATGTGTGTCTAAGTATTCCACAATTTTATTTTTTATAATTACTTCCACCATTTTGCCCGGCATCGAAGTCAGGCTTACCAGTCTGTAATTTCCTAGACCTCCCCTGGAACCCTTTTAAAAAAATCAGCATAACAGTAGGTCAATAATTTCATGCTTGAGTTCTTTTAGTACCCTGGTATGTATACCATTTGGTCCAGGTGATTTGTTACTTTTTAACTTGTCGATTTGATTTAGTACATCTTCCAGATTCACTGAGATTTATTTCAGTTCCTCCGCATCATCACCCTCGAAAACCATTTCTCGTTCAGGTAGATCTCTTAAATCTTCTTCCGTAAAGACCAAAGCAAAAAATTTTTCCAGTCTTTCCACTATGGCCGTATCCTCCCTGAGTGCCCCTTTTGCTCCTTGATCATCCAAAAGTCCCATGGATTCCCTCACAGGTTTTCTGCTTCTGATGCACCTAAATATTTTGTTATGAATTTTTGCCTCTTTTGCAAGTTTCTCTTCATATTCTTTGTTAGCTTTCTTTCTTTATCAATGGTGACAGAATTCAAAAATGTGTGGAATGAACACAGAGGATCTCTAATTAGAAAATGAATGGTATAAAACAAACTAGGGCCCGTACTGGGTGTCCCGTATATGGTGATTTGGTTTAGGATGAGCTGGGGAGTGCTTTGATAGAAGCTCCAGTGCCAGGATGGTCAGCAGTGTGAACTTAAAGACAGTACTGGGAGGACTTCTATGGCCTGTTGCCCAGAAATATTTTTAAAAAGTTTAAACATGAATGTATAATTAGTGTGATTGGGCATACTGTATTGACCATTTAGGCAGTGGCGTAGTAAGGGGGGGGGCAGGGGGTGTGGACACCCTGATTGCCATGTTGGTGGGGCACTGGAACCTCTCCACCCACACCATGCTCATGCCATCTCTCCTCCCACCCTGTATCTCTGTAGATCTTCGCTAGAGTCAGCAACTTCTGCCTATTGCTTGCATCAGCCTGGTTCCCCTCTGAATCACTTCCAGGTCATGGGGCCAGGAAATGAGGTCAGAAGGAAATCCAACAGTAGTGTAAGGAGCATGCTGCAGAAGCCACTCTAGACGTACGGGGGAAAGAAGAGCAAGAGTGTGGAGTGGGGGCAGGAAGTAGTGGGGAGGGGGTGCAGAAAGGAGCAATGCCTCTGCTCAGTCAGACCTGAGGTCCAACATGCCCAGCAGTCCGCTCATACGGCGGCCCAACAGGTCCAGGACCTGTGCAGTAATCCTCTATCTATACCCTTCTATCCCCTTTTCAAGCAGGAAATTGTCCAATCCTTTCTTGAACCCCAGTACCGTACTCTGCCCTATTACGCTCTTTGGAAGCGCATTCCAGGTGTCCACAACACGTTGGATAAAGAAGAACTTCCTAGCATTCGTTTTGAATCTGTTCCCTTTCAACTTTTCTGAATGCCCTCTTGTTCTTTTATTATTCAAAAGTTTGAAGAATCTGTCCCTCTCTACTATGCCCTTCATGATCTTATAAGTCTCTATCATATCCCCTCTAAGTCTCCTCTTCTCTAGGGAAAAGAGTCCCAGTTTCTCCAATCCATCCCCTTTATCAGATGCGTTGCTCTCCTCTGAACCCTCTTGAGTAACGCCATGTCCTTCTTAAGGTACGGCGACCAATATTGGACGCAGTACTCCAGATGCGGACGCACCATCGCCCGATACAAGGGCAGGATAACTTTCGTTCTGGTTGTAATACCCTTCTTGATTATGCCTAGCATTCTGTTTGCCTTCTTAGCGGCCGCTGCACACTGTGCCATCGGCTTCATTGTCATGTCCACCATTACCCCCAAGTCCCTTTCTTGGGTACTCTCATTTAATAACATCCCTCCCATCGTATAGTTGTACCTCGGGTTTCTGCTTCCCACATGCAATACTTTATTTACATTTCTCAATGTTGAACTTCATCTGCCATCTCGTCGTCCATTCCCCTAGTTTGTTCAAGTCCCTTTGCAATTTTTCGCAGTCCTCTTTAGTCCGAGCTCCACTAAATAGTTTGGTGTCCTCCGCAAATTTTATTATCTCACACTTCGTCCCTGTTTCTAGATCATTTATGAATATATTAAATAGCAGCGGCCCGAGCACTGAGCCCTGCGGGACCCACTCGTGACCCTCCTTCAGTCTGAGTAGTGGCCCTTCACTCCTACCCTCTGTTTCCTACCTGCCAACCAGTTTCTGATCCATCTATGTACGTCTCCTTCCACCCCATGGTTCTTCAGTTTCCGGAGTAGGCGCTTATGGGGCACCTTGTCAAAGGCTTTTTGGAAATCTAGTTATATGATGTCTAGATATGATGTCTAGGAGGGGGTGTGGAAAGAGCAGGGGTGTGGAGAGGATGGAGTGAGGGGTGCGGTGGGGGGAGGGAACACCATCGCCCCTGGCACCTCCTACCTTTACTATGCCATTGCATTCAGGTCTTTATCTGCTATCATTTACTTTGTTATTATGACTAAATGTTACAGATGTCAGTATTCTATAACCTTAGGGTCTGATTCTATAAATGACACCTAACCGCATCTAAGTTGTAGGCGGCGCTCCACGTGGCTGTCAATCGCTAGGTATTATTTATAGAATCACGCCTAGTAGTGCCAAGGTGCACTTAGACATCACCAGGCATCGTACAGGTAGGCGCCTGGCCTAATTTACCAGTGCCTAACTCAAAAGCCTTGCGACACCTAAGTCAACCATGCCTATTTCTCAGGTAGGCATTGTTAGGTGCTGGAGGGCGCCTCGATTTAGGCATTAATGGGCACAGTACTGATATCTACTTGCAACCTAAATTGACAATTAAAATAATTGATTTTAATGGTTTTTTTTAATGGCGTGGTCCATTACCACACTATTTAAACCATTAAAAATTGATGTAATTGCACGCAAAAATTTTGTTAGGAGTTGCTAAGCATCTAACCTAGACGCTGTTTATAGAATCAGCCTCTTAGAGTGCAAATTCTGGGCATGGCTCTGTCCATGCACCTCTCATGTCCACATTTCCTTGCAGTTATGCACTATAAGATTTATGTGCTAAAGTTATATAACACTTAGTATTCTTTGACCTAAAAAACAAAAAAATATCTTAAACGCAAAAAAACCATAAAGAGTAAACTTGTACAATATTAACCTTCTTCTATTTTTCTTGATACACACATCATGTTGGTAGTCTAGCTAAATTAAAAAGAACTAATGGGAATTTTATAAGAAGAACCAATGATGAATATACCATCCCAGTAAGGGCATGAAATAACTTTTGATTAATGTCCTGGGTGTATGATGTTCTAAATCAGGTTAATATTGTACAAGTTTACTCTTTTGTGGTTTTTTTTGCGTTTCAGATTTATTTTTGAATAACTTTAGATTTTCAAGTTATCTTTGGAATTATTCTATGACCTATATATGCAATTTTGCATGCTAAGCATAAAAGTGGACACCCAAGATTATAGAATGAAGGGGCCAGTTTGTAGACTGCCTTTGATAAGCAATAAAGGTGAAGGTGAAAGGGCACAGGAGTTACTGAGGGCCGCCTCTCTACCTGTTATCCTTTCATAAAATGGAGAGGAGGTGCAATGTCTTTTTTGGTACTGAAGAAAAGGCGTTTGCTTTTGAATTTAGCTCAGCAGTAGCTCAAGATGAGTTACGACTTTGGGACACAGTAGTTCTGCAGTCTAAGGCCCTCATTTACTAAGTCGTGGTAGAGATTTCTACCATGGCCCAAGGTCCTGAATGCTCCGATGCTCATAGAAACCTCTAATGTGGCTTAGTAAAAGGGGTGTGTGTGTGTGTGTGTGTGTGGGGGGGGGGGGGCAAGAAACTAAAACCTTCACAAAAATTCCTGTGTTTGCTGCAGGATGTGTTTTTTTCCCCCCTGCTTTCCTCTTTGTTTCACTTGCACAGTTTTATGTTCAAAGTACCAGAGTTTTTGTGTGAAAAGAAAATATGAGATTGAAAAATGAAGATCATAATGCTGGTAAAATACATAACTGAGGCTGTTTATTTTCATTGAACAATATTTTTTTTAAGGAGGCCAACCTAGAGTTAAAGGCGTTGGAGTGAAACAATGATTAATATTGTCCTTTTAGTCTCAAGTGAACAAATAGAGAGTGGTGCTCCATGTGTAAACTCCTTATGACATACAAAGAAAAGAGTCTGATGCAAACTTGATTGACAGATAATTAATTTTCTCTGCCTGAGGGCTTAAAATCCAGTTTTCAATCTCTCCTTATTCCTATTTTTTAAAAACAAAGCTTGCTAGCATACATCTTCAACTACATATTGTACTTTTGTTCTTGGGCATACTCAGTGTTCAATCTTGACATTAAATCACAAATCAAATATATAGATCCTCCTCCGCCACCCTCATTTTTCAAATACAAACACACTGAGTTCATTTGCTAATGGTAAGTGCAATAATGTTGTCATTGTGTGTTATTTAGAATAAAATGGGTCCTGTGGCAGATAGTGTGCAAGAGCAGTGTTATTGCATGGTAATGGTTAGCAAATGAGTCTCTTATAGGGTCATATTTTCAATTATTTAAAAGTCCTTATTTGGTACTTGACCCCTATCAGTTAGAAATGCCATTTTGAATCTCAACTGCCAATGAAGTTGCAGTGTTCCGGTATAGCTTCTGCCCTCTACTAGCCAGTAGGGAACTCCCAGTAAGATCCAAGAGGTTCAGGGTGGACATTCTTCATTAAAGGGGTCTGGGGGTAGTTCCTTAACTACGGGGTGCTATCCATGCCATTTCACCACATGTTTCTCAGTCCCTTTCCACGGCAAGCAGTTACTACATGAGTTAAGGTTGCCAGCTGGATCCAGATTTGTCCCAAGTGTAGCCCATTGCATGCAGAGACTTGTGGTTTTTTTTTTTAAAGGGAATGCAAGGAGGAAATCAGAACTACAAGTTCTTCTATGCAATGGGGTAAATCCAGAAATGAATCACATCTGCCAAGTGAAGCTGTGTGTTCATTACTGTGCACTAGTAAACATGGTAACTGCTTATCATACTTTAATAAACAGGCTCCTTTGTTAATATGACAAAGGTACAGAAGATTCTTATCACTTGGGACTAAGAGAATCCTACTGTGACAAACTTCCAGACCTAGGCAGCTTTACAGAGGCTAAAATTAGATCTGTTTATGGCTAGTCTCCCATAAAGGTTGTGTAAAACATCCTCATTATCTTACCTTGCTTAGATTTCCATCTGTAAAATCTTAGGGGAGTGCTATTTTCAAGTCTATAATGCACAAAGGGAAAAAAATGAACTGAAAACAAATCTTGGAAATTTCTATTTTCCCACTTTCTTTGAAGATTTTCACATGAGGTATTGGCTTGATAGAACAGGTTTTTACCAGCTGGTTTAAATCATGGTCTTCTGTATAACTGGTAACATTGCCCCAGTCCTTGAAGGCCATCCTTCAAAAGGTCAAGACAACAGGAGAAAGGAACTCAAAGCACAGGAAATGAAGCTGAACAAAAAGAGCTCAATGGGCCTCCAAGAGTGGGTTGACAGCCAAACTTTATTGAAGGACCCAACATAGGCCATGTTTTGGTGGAGTGCTTTTGTCAGGGGTCATCAATATCGGTAATTTAGTCTGGCTAATATCCTCTGTTATGACAAAAGATAGATAACTTGCCTAATACTCTCGAGCCTTGGAGGTATTTTTTTCCTTAATTGAGAGAATTGGCTATATTGCTCTTGCCTTTATATGTGTTGGCATTTCCACTGATATAGAAAGATCACAGGATCTTTTTGATTGTTCATTCAAGGTGAACCTATCCCATTCACACTCTTCATTCCTTCTCTACTGTGGGGTTCCCCAAGGTTCATTATTATCACCAGTGCTCTTTAATACTTATTTTTATGAGTCCTTTAGCCTTTCTTATTCAGTCATTTTGCATCAAGTTTTATATTTACGAAGACAATATTCTTAGTCTTCCCCCTTAAACCCTCCAGTTTGGACCTGTCTTCTCTTCAGTCCTGTCTGGCCCAAATTGATACTTCACTTTCAACCAATCATTTAGTTCTCAGTATGATAGCTTTGTAGATCTCTAAGCTATCATGACTTAGGCACTCTTTATAAGATCGGGGCTCAGTGCTCCAGGCCGTGATAGAAATTTCTACCGCAGCTTAGTAAAAGGGAGGGTTAATTAGTAAATTGGCTTCAATAATGAGCTTTAACAAGCTCATAATTGAAAAAAATAAAATTTAATTTGGAGATAGGCACCTATCTTCTTAGGCACAGTTTTACAAAAGATAGTTGCTTATCGCATGGCACCTCAGTAGGCGTGCTTAGGGATGAAGAAAGACTTAGGTGCCTATAATGTAGGCCTTTAAAACCCTGGCCTACATTACATGTGCCTAAGCTGAGTGTGATTCTGTAATGGGTGCTTAAGTACGATTAAAATGCAAAAAATGCCTAACTTTTGTAGGCACCCATTACAGAATGGCAGTATATAAGAATAAAATTATTATTATTATTATTTGTATATTTAAGAGGCAGTAATATGAAACTGCCTTGGGATCTTTTTACCAAGCTCATACTTACTGCAGCTTAAAAGGGTTTTTACTAAGGGGCACACACCCTGTGGTAAGTTCAGGGTTAGTATTCATATGCCACACACTGAAACATTATTTTTATTTTTACTATGGAGCTAGTGGGTGGGAGCAGAGAGTGGACATTTCTGCAGTAATCAGTCAGTTGAGCTACTTTGCCACATGCATGAGCCTTTACTGTCTACAAAATAGAGAGCAGTAAGGACTCATGTGCTAATGTTTTTAATGGCCACACACAAATGGCAACATTAGCACAGGGCTATTAATCCAAAACTTGAAAAACTGACCATTTTAATTCTGCACTAAAAAATAGCCTTAGGACTTGTCCGGATAAATCCGGATGTCTGGCAACCCTGCGTAAGGCTGCACTAAGGCCACTTTTTTCAACACTGCTTTGTGAAAGGGCCCTTTAGTGTCGATATAAAATGTTGATTTGGTGTCACTGCCCTAATAGAGTAAACAAGTGGCATGCTGAAGCAGTGACATCATTTTAGGAGTCCAAATCGCTTTCCATCTACTAGCGGTAGTAGGAATGCAGTTTTGCTTATGCATGGTCTATCAGTGCTGCTAGTGCAGCGTGTAATCTCAGGATCTGAAATATGCAAAATAGCTTTGGCAAACCTGCACACTCTGAATCTGAATTAACATTGGATCATTCATTTTGCATTGGGTTAATGTGGTACGGTAAGCTGGAACAGGCTGCCTGAATCAATATGTCATGCTCCATCCCTAGCAGTATTCAAATCCAAGCTAAAAGCCCACTTTTTTTTTAAAACTGCTTTCAAATCTTAACTTCCACTCACTGCTGCCAGATACCTATGCCCACTGTATCATTTCCTCTACCATAATCTCCCCAACCCTGAGATGTCCTGTCTGTCAAACTAGATTGTTAGCTCTTCAGAGCAGGGACTGTCTATTGTATGTTAAATGTACAGCGCTGCGTACGCCTTTCAGCACTATAGAAATGACAAATAGTAGTAGGAGTAGCTACATGAAAGAATTAATAAAATTCCTGCTCCCAGATCCATGACGCTGCTCCAATTCTTCATCTTGTTTGAGGGGGCTTCTCATTCTTTCAATGCAATTCAGATGCTCAATGGTTAATGTATCTTGACAGGACCTAAAGAAAGTTTTACAGTTTCATATTGTAGGATCAAACTAGGGGGGGGGGAGGGGTGCAGAAAGCAATAAATTAATATCTGACTGGGTGAACAAAAGCCATCGAAATAGCTGCTGAAAATTACAGATGTGAAACATCAAAGTGTCATTTTGTAGAGTTTTATTTTCTCCTGATGAAAACTTCACTTCCTGAGGCATTTTAGTTACCTGAACTTGATTGGTACATGTGGAAAACAAAAATCTATAACGTTCAAACTAATCCTTAAATCCAGTTACACATTCAGCATTAATTCCCTGCAAGTGACGAAATTCTTTAGAAAGGTTAAGAAATATACATTACTAGTGTTTAAGCCCATTACATTAATGGGTGCTAGAATATATGCCTGTCTGTCTTTCTTTCTTTATGTCTCTCTCCCTGCTCCTGTCTCTTTCTTCCTTTCTTTCTGTCTCTCTCCCTCCTGCTATTTTTCCCTCTCTCTCCCTGGCACCCTTTGTCTGTCTGTCTGTCTCTCTAGTCCCCTGTCTGTCTCTCCTCCCCCCCCCACTTTCCTTTGCAGAAGCAGCAGCGGTATTTCCCTTCCCCTCCAGGTCCCTGTGAAGTAGTAGCAGCATTTTCTCCCCCCCCCCACTCCCTTCTCCCCCTCCACTTTCCTTTGCAGAAGCAGCAGCAGTATTTCCCTTCCCCTCCAGGTCCCTGTGAAGCAATTCCCTTCTCTTACCTGAGCTGTCCTGCTCCGTTCGGCCCTCCCTGCAATCTGGCCTGCCCCCTTCCCTTCCCGCGGGCTGGCCTGCTGCGGCCGAAGGTTTTTGTTTCAAGTTTTTTAAAGTGCCGGCGGCGGCTCCTCTCACGCTGCTGATTCTCATGTAAAAAGCAGTCTGCGATGGTGGCCGGCTTTAGCGAACCTCGCAGGCCGCTCTCCAGCCTCGGTAGCACGTTCCCTCTGATGCACGGGATCGCGTCAGAGGGAACGTGCTACCGAGTTGGAGAGCGGCCTGCGAGGTTCGCTAAAGTCGGCTACCATTGCAGGCTGCTCTTTACAGGAGGATCAGCAGTAGCGGCGGCGGCGAGTGAGGGACGAGGTGTGTTCCCTGCTGAGGACGCGGGCAGGGAGAGAGCTTGCCTGGCTTCCATAGTGAGTGAGTGAGGGCGGGAGGAGGGGAGTGGCCAGAATGTTCCCTGCCGCTGCGTTGGCTGCCACGGATCACACACCACAGCGGCAGGGAACACAAAATCCTAAGTGCGCATGTGCGTTTAGGGTTTTATTATATAGAATGTTAGCATTTGTTTTAGATATTTGTTGTGGGTCAGGATGGGGGTGAAGTCTGTAATTACTATATGAATTAGGCACTGAAACAGGTCAAAAAAGACAGTGGAATTTTACCCATCTAGAATGTGCTGTGGTGATATTCAGGCCGCAAGAATCAGAGTTAGCTTAATGTTGCCTTTTAACTCATACGCTTTTCTCTTTTATTTTCTTAAATCATTTTCATAATCTGTAGAGCATGTAATTCGGCAAAGTAGTTTTCTCTCTGTCGAGAAGGGGGAAAAGTCAAAAGTAGGTCATGCACAGGAAAATTGATTCTGTTTTTAACATTTTACCTCCAGTCATGATTGATTTTATTTTGGATTTTAGATTTATTATTTGCATTTTCTAATGCCAGGCTCAAGATAGGTTGCAAGCAAATATACAAGTTATTCCTCCACCCAAATAAGCTATACAATCTACGGGCTCCTTTTACTAAGGTGCGCTAGCGTTTTTAGCGCACGCACAAAATTACCGTGCGGTACGCTTCTAGAATAACACCAGCTCAATGCTGGCGTTAAGGTCTAGAGCGAGGCCCTAATGCACCTTTGTAAAAGGAGCCCTAAGTTGTACCTAAAGCGCAGGAGGCACCTGAGAGTGAAGTGACATGCCCAAGGTCACCAATACTGTCATTGGGAGAAGTGTGATTTGAACCTTGGTTTCTCTGGTTCATAATGTGCATCTTTAACCAATAGGTTACTCCTTTCATCATTTTATATACGAAGTACCCTAAGGCACTATATGAAGCTTGCAATGTTTTTCCCATCAGGGAGCATCAGGCTGCTAACATGTGGCCAATGCCCACTTGTCTTTTTAACCTCACATTCTTGCTATGCTTGAGAAGATTTATTTTAAATTATGATTGCTGAGCAATCTTTTTTTTTTTTTTTATTATATATTTCTAATTATACATCAAACTTTACAAGAATATATCTTGTTCCATTAAACACAGGGAGGAAAAACAAACTAAAAGTTATACTACTTCATTTTTACAATTATACACTTTATCCCCTTCTTAGACCACCATAATAGGGGGTGATCAAGCAGTAAAAAATGAGAGAAAATTAAAAAGGCATTTAGTTAAACAAATAGGCTTAATGTATCTAAGCGCCCGCTACTTCCATTATCCCTCAATCCTTGATGATCTTCTTAACATCTAAGAATTCCTTCAGATGATTTGGAGAGAAAAATGTGTATTTAACTCCTAAATACCTAACTAAGCATTTGCAGGGGTATGCTAAAAGAAATGTAGCTCCCAAATTAATTGTCTCTTGACGCATAGAGAGAAATTCTTTCCTCGATTCTTGAGTAGTCTTAGCGACATCAGGATATATCCATATTTTCTGTTCCCCAAATAGTTTTTGAGAGTTTTTAAAGAACAATTTCATAATCATATTTACATCTTGCTCAAAAACAAATGATACTAAGAGCGTTGCTCTATCAGTGTCAGCTGTTATTGTTTGTTCAAGAAGAGCAGTCACATTTGCAAAATCTATTGCATTTTTCTTCCCTCTTTTCTCTCTTTCAATCTCATTTTCTCCTTCTTCTCTTCCAGGCGTCTTCTTATTTGGTAAATAATACATTTTATTTATTGGAGGAATACAATTTGGAGAAACTTCTAAATTTTCAATCAAGTATCTTTTCAATAAATCAAGAGGCAACACACCCAAAATTTGTGGGAAATTTAAGATATGTAGGTTCAAACGTCTATTAAAATTTTCAGATTGCTCTAATTTTTTATGAATAGAGGAACTATCTTTGATTGAAGTCACCTTAAACTGTTGTAAATGCAGGGCTGTGGAGTCGGTAGATAAATGTTCCGACTCCTCAGTTTTTTGTACTTCAGACTCCGACTCCAACTCCAGGTACCTGAATTTTCCTCCGACTCCTCATCTCCGATTCCACAGCACTGGTTAATTTTCAGACCGTTAAAATGGAATGTCAAGTTGAGAGAAATGAGCATTTTCGACACCACCTTCTTTTTGCTTTTAATCAAGGTTCTAAGGCCACAGAAGCTGCTCGCAACATTTGTGCTGTATATATAGTGGGTGCTATAGCTGAAAGAATCGCTCGTGATTGGTATGCCAAGTTCAAAAATGGAGTCGGTAGATAAATGTTCCGAATCCGACTCCTCAGTTTTTTGTACTTCTGACTCCGACTCCGATTCCAGGTACCCAAAATTTCCTCCGACTCCGACTCCTCGACTCGGACTCCGACTCCACAGCCCTGTGTAAATGTTGTATTTCCTCCTGCATCTGCTTAGCTTGGACTGTAAAGTCTAATCTCATTGCTTCAACTGTTCGTTAGTAAATCCAATTTCTCAGTTATTTTAGGTACCTCTTCAGTTGATTTTTCCATTTTCCCCTCCATTTGCTGAAGCAAGTGCCAGATGCTATTCATGGAAACCTCCGTCGGAGAGGATAGAGACTCCCCTCTCTTGCTTGCTACCATCAGAATATTGACAATAAATATGCATTAGAAAATGACATGGGGACAAATTTTCCCCATTCCTGCGGGATCTCTCTATCCCCTTCCTGTCCCCGTGAGCTGTGTCCCTGCCCTACCCCATTCCAGCAAGCTCTGTCCTCATCTGCACAAGCCTCGAACACTTTAAAATCATAAGTGTTTGAGGCTTGTAGGAATGGAACAGGGACAGAACTCGCAGGGACGGGATGGGGATATTGAGATCTGATGGGGACAAATTTGTTCCTGTGTCATTCTCTAATGTGCATGAGATATATTTACATAACTAATTTATTAAGCTGAATAAAGCCAAGGAATAACAGCTGGACACAAAATTGAGGTTAAAACAAAAATTCTTCATGGGAGAGTACTCAGCCTGCACAATTATGGGCTGCAGGCCATTTTAGTAACTTATGACATAATTTCATTTATCATTATTCATACACATTAGTACATTTCCAATCACAGTCTTCAATTAACATCCAATCATAAATTGCATACTCTTGCATTTTGCCACTAGGTCCATATTTGGTTTATTGATCATATGGTTTCTTGTCAATCTTACTTCATTAGTAGTTTTCCCTAACATTAGCAAGTTTATAATGGTTTTAGTTAATCACATGCAATTAGTTTTGCTCCTATCAGCAATTTATGGGGTTACATCTAGACTATCTGAAATTGTCACCTATTTCTGTGCATCTAGATATCTTATCACATTTAGACCTTCTCTCACTTCTGCATTTTTCTGCCTATGCCTCTTGTTCTAATGCTGAGCTCTCTGTTCTACCAGTGTACTGCTTCCGTTTTACTGGAAGGGAACTTTTCATTACCTCAAGTCTAAGGCTACAGCAGATACAAGAAACTTAACATGTATAAACAACTTATTTCTGTAGCTTCAATTTAAGCTCAGATTTATCTGTCTACCTCATTTACCCCCTTTTACAAAACCATTGCCCGTCTTTTAGTGCCGGCTGCGGTGGTAACAGCTCCAATGCTCATAGAATTTTTATGAGCGTTGGAGCTGTTACCACCGTGGCCAGTGTTAAAAACCATGCTGTGGTTATTAAAAGGGGGGAAGGGCATGTTTGCCTCCTTTCCTTCAGTTATAGGATACTGCTCACGTAAAGGATGTCTCACATACTGGTGTATGGCCCCCTTAAATCCTGCTTAATATTATTATTCACATCATTGCTAAATGAATACTTCTGTTCTTTGTTCACAGAAGAAAATACTGAAGAAGGACCACAATTGGTTTGCAAAGGTACATATGAGAATGGAGTGGATATTGCACTGTTTATTGAAGAAACTGTTGATGAACAACTTGAAAAATTGAAGGTGGATAAATCCATGGGACTGGATGGAATTCATCCCAGGATGCTGATGGAGCTCAGAGAGCTTTAGGCAGGTCCTTGTAAAGATTTAAAAAAGATCCTTGGCGATAGGAGAGGTTCCATGGGATTGGAAAGAGTAGATGTGATCCTTCTTTGCAAAGTTGGTTAACAGAGAAGTGGGAAACATTGGAAAAGTAATGGAAGCATTGCTGAAGGAAAGGATAGTGAATTTCCTATCCAGTGAGTTACAAGATGTGAGACAAACATGGTTTTAACAAAAGGTAAATCATGCCAAATTAATTTGATTGCATTCATTGACTTGGCAATCAGAGAATTGGATCAAGGACATGCACTAGATATAATCTACTTGGATTTCCTCAAAACCCTTGACACAGTTCTCATAAGATTCTCTTGAGTAAAACTGACAGGCTAAAGTTAGGACTCAATGTGATGAACTGGATTAGGAACTGGTTGACAGTCAGACACCAGAGGGTGATTTTCAATATAATTCACTCAGAGGAAGACTTTGAGGATCAGTGCTGGGGCTGCTTTTATTCAATATATTTGTGAATGACATTACTGAAGGGTTAAAAGGTGAATTTTGCCTTTTTGTGGATGATACCAAGATTTGTACCAGAGTCAACACCCCAGAGGGAGTGGAAAACATGCATAAGGATCTACAACAATTAGAAGAAAGGTCTAAAGTTTGGTAGATAAAATTGAATGCAAAGAAGTGTAGAGTGATGCTTTTGGGGAGTAGAAATCCAAGGGAGATGAATGACCTCGGAGGTAAGACAAGTTGGTGGTCATAGCCAGAAGGATGCTAGGTTGCTTAGAGAGAGGAATAACCAGCAGAAGCAAGGATGTGTTGATGCTTCTATATAAGTTATTGGTGAGGCCCCACCTGGAGTATTGTATTTAATTTTGGAGGCCGTAACTTGCTAAAGATGTAAAAAGACTTGAAGCGGTCCAGAGAGAGGCAACAAAAATGGTATAGGATTTGCACCAAAAGACGTAATAGAAGAGACTGGAAGACCTAAATATAGATACACTAGAGTAGAGGAGGGATAGGAGATATGATACAGTTGTTTAAATACTCAAACGGTATTATTATAGATGCAAATTACATTACATTGCCAACCAGTTTCTGATCCATCTATGTACGTCTCCGTCCACCCCATGGTTCTTCAGTTTCCGGAGTAATCGTTCATGGGGCACCTTATCAAAGGCTTTTTGGAAATCAAGGTATATGATGTCTATGGGGTCACCTCTGTCCATCTGTTTGTTAATTCCTTCAAAGAAGTGTAGTAAGTTGGTTAGGCACGATCTCCCCCTGCAGAAACCATGTTGGCTGGTTATCAGAAGTTTGTTTCTTTCCAAGTGATCATCGATGCTTTCTTTTATCAGTGCTTCCACCATTTTTCCGGGAACCGAGGTCAGACTCACCGGTCTGTAGTTTCCCGGGTCACCTCTTGATCCCTTTTTAAAGATGGGTGTGATGTTGGCCGTCTTCCAATCCTCCGGGATCACGCCTGTTTTCAGGGATAGATTGCATATTTGCTGCAGTAGTTCTGCTATCTCCTCCTTTAGTTCCTTCAGAACCCTTGGATGGATTCCGTCCGGACCTGGAGATTTGTCTATTTTTAGTTTATCTATCTGCCTGCACACATCTTCAAGGCTCACTTCCATGAATGTTAATTTTTCTGCTTGATTTCCATTGAAGAATTGCTCAGGTTCCGGTATGTTGGTTGTGTCTTCGTTTGTAAATACAGACGAAAAGAACATGTTCAGTCTTTCTACGACTTCTTTCTCCTCCTTCACTACTCCCTTCCTGACTCCATCATTCAGCGGTCCCACCTCCTCCCTAGCTGGCTGTTTCCCTTTAACATATCTGAAGAACGGTTTGAAATTACGAGTCTCCCTGGCTAACTTCTCTTCATACTCTCTTTTGGCTTTTTGAACCACACAGTGACATTCTTTTTGATACTTCCTGTGCTCTATCCAATTTCCTTCAGTTTTGTCCTTTTTCCATCTCCTGAATGAATTTTTCTTATTACTTATCGCTTCCTTCACTATTTTAGTCATCCATATCGGGTCCTTTATTCGACTCTTTTTGCTCCCCTTTCTGAATCTGGGGATGTACAGATTTTGCGCCTCGCTCACCGTGTCCTTGAAAAAAAGACCAGGCATGTTCTACCATCCTCCATTTCTTGGAAGTGTTCCTAAGTTTCTTCCTTACCATTTTCCTCATTGCTTCATAGTTTCCTTTTCTGAAGTTGAAAGTTGTCGCTATGGTTCTCTTTCCTTTTGGTATTCCTGCTTCAACCTTGAACTTGATCATGTTATGGTCACTGTTTCCCAACGGTCCCACTATTTCCATTTCCTTTGCAGGTCCCATTAACCCATTTAGGATTAGATCCAAAGTGGCATTTCCTCTCGTCGGTTCTCTAACAAGCTGCTCCATGAAGCAATCTTGTGTAGCCTCCAGGAATTCTGTTTCCCTAGCGCATTTTGAGTTTCCAAGACTCCAGTCTATCCCGTCAGTCTATCTCCAGTCAGGAAATTATTTTTCATGGAGAGAGTGCCAATTGCTTGCATTGTTCTCCTGAGGAAGGTGGCAGAGATAAAAATGGTGATGAAATTAAGAGGTGCATGGCTGTGTGGATGTGTCAAGTGATTCTTGGATGTTGACTTGTATATAATCTATTTCCCGTACATAGCAATCCAGTTTAGGATGGGTTGAACATGGTTTCAGCAGCAACTTCAGTAGCTGGAACATGAGGACAGTGCTGAGCAGAGTTATATGGTTTGTTTCCCACAAATGACAAGACAGATTTGGATAAGGCTGAAGTGGGCTTTGATGGTAACTCCAGTAGATGAAACATATGGACAATGCTGGGCAGACATCTATGGTCTATGTCCCCAAAATACCAAAGAAAAACCATGATCAAGAATTTGATAGCACCAGGCGACACCAGGAAGTATTTCTTCACCGAAAGGGTGGTTGATCATTGGAATGATCTTCCACTGCAGGTAATTGAGGCCAGCAGCATGCCAGATATTAAGAAAAAATGGGATAGGCATGTGGGATCTCTTAGGGGAAGAAGTTAGGGGGGGTGGGTCATTAGAGTGGGCAGACTTGATGGGCCGTAGCCCTTTTCTGCCGTCATTTTTTATATTTCTATTAATTTCTGATTTATTCATTAATTGATAATGAATGTGACTGTGGGGCAGACTGTTTGCATCATTCATCTCTTTATCTGCTGTCATTTTCTATGTTACTATGCCAATCTGGAGGACTTAACTAGAGAAACTTTGTTTTTTTCTATTCAATTCCAAATGGTGAGAAATTATCTAATTTTCCACTTTACAAATATTTTAATTAATAAACACCCCCTTTTATGAAGGAATTCTATGAGCATTGGAGCTCATAAAGAGGGAGAAGGGGTTAGAAGTGATGTCACCCATATATATGAATACTTGAACCCCATTCTTCTCCAAGAATTTCCCCAGAGATCTCATCAAAACATTAAATAATATCAGAGACAGTGTGAACCACCACCAGTTGTTTCAGGTAGATCTAGGGTGTGGAAGGTGACTGAGGGTGGTTCGGTTCTTGGGCCTGTTCTTTTTAACATTTTTGTAAGTGATTTTGCTAAAAGACTCTCTGGTAAGATTTGCCTCTTTGTGAAGGATACCAAAATGTGCAATAGGTTAGACGCCGTTGATAGTGTGGATAACATGAGGAAGGACCTAGTAAAGTTTAAAAAATGGTCCAAAGTTTGGCAGCTAAGAAATGCAGGGTCATGCATTTGGGCTGCAAAAATCTGAGAGAATGGTACAGTTTGAGGGGTGAAGAACTTTTGTGCACGGAAGAAGAGTGGTACTTGGGTATGATTGTATATGATGAGCTTAAGGTGGCTAAACAGGTAGAAAAAGCAATAGTAAAAGCTAGAAGGATGCTTGGATGCAAGGGAGAGGAATGGCCAGCAGGAAAAAGGAGGTAATGATGCCCCTGTATAAGATTCTGGTGAGACCTCATTTAGAACATTTTGTACAATTCTTGAGACTGCATTTTCAAAGTCAATAGTAAGGCTACTAAAATGATCATCGCCTAGAAATTTTGTAATAGGCGATTAATCAAATGTCCAATAAAACTTGATAAACTTGATCAGTGGTTTTCAACATAAAGCGCATGAGGACAGATTTAAGAGATCTTAATATGTAAACTTTGGAGGAAAGGCAGAAGGGGAGATATGAAAGAGACTTTTAAATACTTACTTGGCATAAATGCGCATGAGGCAAGTCTCTCAAATGAAAGGAAGCTTTGGAAGGTGGTGGCATAGGATGACAAGGAAAGGGGAAAGACTCAGCAGTAACCTCAGAAAATACTTTTTCATGGTAAGGCTGGTGAATACATGGAATGGCTTCTCGGTAGAGTTGTTGGAGATGAAAAATGACCTTCCTCTTCCGCCAAATCGGGCCATTAAAAACTGTCTCCTCAATATACTTCTCCTAGTACTCTTCGCTATGACCAATCTGGTCTCTAGAATAAGCTCTGTTATTGTCAACTGTAATCTATTTGTTGTCATGACTAGTCTGTTTTCAAATGATTGTGAATGTCTACTTGTAACCCGTTCTGAGCTTCTGGGAGAATGGGATAGAAATCGAAATAAATAAATAAATATCTGAATTTGAGAAAGCTTGGGATAAATATATTGGATCTCTAAGGGAGAGGAAGGGATAGTAGATGACAGGGATAGGCAGACCAGATAGGTTATATGGTCTTTATCTGGCTTCACATTTCTCTGTTTCTCATAGGTTGGTGACTCATAGGTTGTAGTAAAATGCCATATATTTCCCCAGCCTAGTAACTTTCTCCTAAATCTAAGAAGTTATCACATTTGTGATTTCTTATGTGTTTACATAAAGTTGCATCTTCAAGTTTCAAGTTTCAAGTTTATTATGGGACTTGATAAATCGCTTAATCGGATATTCTAAGCGATTTACATTTAAAATTTACAATGTAAAATCAAAGAACAATAACAATGCAATACATAATAATACATACAATTTAAATAATGGCTAAAATATTCTAAATTTAAACAATGTTAAACACTAGGAAAGGAGGGATGAAATATAATTTTAAAGTAAAGAAGAAACATTAAGGGCAAATACAAAAAGGATATAGTTAAAACAGGTTCAACCAAATAAATAATTCATGAAGTATAAAATTATGTAGAAAAGGCATCTTTAAAAAGGAAAGTTTTTAACTCAGTTTTAAATTTTCCAAGGTCTTTCTCCTCCCGTAAAGTAATAGGGAGGGCGTTCCATGTTTGAGGTGCCGTACAAGAAAAAATGAGTTGTCTTCTTGTATTAATAATTTTTAAGGATGGGATCGTTAGCAGATTTTGTTCGCTAGAACGTAAAATTCTCTTTGCAGAATATGGAATCAGTGATCTATATAAAAAAGCAGGGGTCTTATTAATCAAAGTTTTAAAGATAATTACACATAACTTATAAGTGATTCTGTAATTAACAGGAATCTTAACAGTTACTATGAGGACAGAAACCAAGACATGAAAGCAGAACACCATATACTGTACAGTAAAATGTTCTGAAGTAGATGCTAAAGCAGAGAGTGTAGAAACATAGAAGGGCTGGCTGTAACCAAAAGCAATCCGGAGATAGGTAAATTATGGTGAAAGAGCTAAAATTTGCAAATATTTTTTGTTCTTACAGAAATACCCTTTATTGAAACTGATTGGTTACTGAATGTTTCTGAGAAGAAATATCTCATAACAAGTCTTAGAAACAAAGGGGTCCTTTAACTAAGGCGCGCTAACCAATTTAACGCATGCTAAATGCTAACACGTCTATTATATTCTATTGATGCGTTAGCGTTGGCGCGCACTAAATCAGCTAGCGCACCTTAGTAAAAGAGGGGGCAAGTCAAATATATTAGGGCATTGCATTTCTGACAGCGTGTAAGAGAATACATATGGTGATACAGTTCCTTTCTGATGGAAGCCATGGGTGAATGTCTCCATGTTCAGAAAGGTTCGTTTTTGGAAGTTCACAAAATTCCAGGTATCTGGATCTACAAGTGTTCTCCTTTTGGTGTCTGGAAATCAAATTAATAGGCTTCCCTTGTTGGAGAACAATTTTTGGAATGCTGTTTTTTCTCCCACACTCTCCCATTCTTTAGGAAGCTCTGGCACATCTTTTCTTTTTTTTTTTTTTTGGCATTCAAAGCTAATCTATATGTGTTAAGCTTGGTGAGAGCTCCTTCTGCTATTAATTCTTCCATCATACAGCGTCCAGCCTACAGCCAGTCCAGACCCTGCTTTCTGGGAAGTCTTCCACACTGTTTTGCATGACTCACCTTTCCCCCCACCCCTCCTCAAAAGGACTTTGTTCAGCAAAGTCTCAATTCCAGTTTGAACAGATGGCTCTAGAAATAAAGTTTTCCAGACTGGAAAATGTGATGTGTGCTATAGACGGAACCACTCGTGAATAATTCAGTGGAAGTTCCTTATTGGGGGTCAGAAACATTGGATCTTGCTGTTGTACATAATTTATTAGAGGTTCAGTTAACTACACCGTCAGACTGTTGTGCTATGAAGCTGTGGATATCGGCCTGCTTTAATTAGCTTATGCCTTACTATCTCCCCTTTTACTTTACTTTTATTCCTTCAACATAGATAAATATGTGATTTTATTTTCCCCACTTGGATGTGAAAAGAAATGTTTTAAATTGGAAAAGCAGTATTCTTTTGTTTTTATTGTTTGGGCATTTTTGTGAGAAGGTGCTGATGTTTCAGGTCATGAGAGACTCGTGCGCTTAACAGGATAAACAAATATGGCCACTTCCGCTAGGGGTCAGAAGGATTATGCTTCATAGCTGTCAATCTGACTGGTTACTCTTCTCCTTCCGGTTCTTCTCTCAGTGAATATCAATGGACACAAATGTGGTATATCAACCAGATGCCTGGCAAAGAGATAAAAAGCGTCTGCACTGTAGGTCACTTTCTGAGGAACCCAAGGGCTGGCTTCTAAAGGGCACCCGCTTGCTCTCTGTATTGCTTCACTTTTTTTCCGCATCGTGCTATCGTCAAGCGACCGAATAATGTGAGGCACTAGGAGAAGTCACATTTCATTTGGCCAGCATGATTGCATTATCTGTATTTTGATTGAGAGCTGTACTTTATGCTTGCCACTCTCAGGTAAAAGTGATTTCATCTAGAGCAGAAGGTTACTAGCAATTGAGGCTGAGCTAGGCACTAATATCACTAATGAACAGTAAAATACAATTGAGCACAAATAAACAGCTTGAATTTTTTTTTATTGCACAGGCTATTTTATCCACTGTTATTAAACATTCCTACATCACTATTACCTGAAAGAGATGGTTATTATCAAATAAGAACATAAGAACATAAGAATTTGCCGCTGCTGGGTCAGACCAATGGTCCATCGCGCCCAGCAGTCCGCTCACGCGGCGGCCCCCAGGTCAAAGACCAGTTCCCTAACCGAGACTAGCCCTCCCTGCGTTCGTTCTGGTTCAGCAGGAACATGTCCAACCTTGTCTTGAATCCCTGGAGGGTGTTTTCCCCTATAACAGATTCTGGAAGAGCATTCCAGTTCTCTACCACTCTCTGAGTGAAGAAGAACTTCCTTACGTTTGTATGGAATCTATCCCCTTTTAATTTTTAGAGAGTGCCCTCTCGTTCTCTCTATCTTGGAGAGGGTGAACAACCTGTCTTTATCTACTAAGTCTATTCCCTTCATTATCTTGAATGTTTCGATCATGTCCCCCCTCAATCTCCTCTTTTCAAGGAAGAAGAGGCCCAGCTTCTCTAATCTCCCACTGTACGGCAATTCCTCTAATCCCTTAACCATTTTAGTCGCTCTTCTCTGGACCCTTTCGAGTAGTACCGTGTCCTTCTTCATGCACGGCGACCAGTGCTAGACGCAGTATTCCAGGTGAGGGCGTACCATGGTCCGGTACAGCGGCATGATAACCTTCTCCGATCTGTTCGTGATCCCCTTCTTAATCATTCCTAGCATTCTGTTTGCCCTTTTCGCCGCTGCCTCGCATTGTGTGGATGGCTTCATCGACTTGTTGACCAGTACTCCAAGTCTCTTTCTTGGGGGGTCTCTCCAAATACCGCCCCGGACATCTTGTATTTGTGTATGGGATTTTTGATACCGACATGCATTACCTTACACTTATCCACGTTGAACCTCATTTGCCATGTTGCTGCCCATTTCTCGAGCATGGTTATGTCGCACTGCAGATCTTCACAATCCCCTTGTATCTTCACTACTCTGAATAACTTCGTATCATCTGCAAATTTAATCATCTCACTCGTTCTACCCGTTTCCAGATCATTTATGAATATGTTGAAGAGCATGGGTCCAAGCACTGAGCCCTGCGGCACCCCACTGGTGATGTTCTTCCAGTCCGAGTATTGTCCATTTACCCCCACTCTCTGTTTCCTATCCGCTAGCCAGTATTTAGCCCACGTGAGTATTTCACCCTCTATTCCATGACTCTCAATTTTCCGAAGTAGTCGTTCATGCGGAACCTTCTCGAACGAAGTAGTCGTTCATGCGGAAAATCCAGATATACAATGTCGACCGGGTCACCCTTGTCTATCTGCCTGTTTACTCCCTCGAAGAAGTATAGGAAGTTCGTCAAGCAAGAATGTCCTTTGCTGAAGCCGTGCTGACTGGTCCTCATCAGATTTTGTCCGTCAAGGTGATTAATGATGCGGTCTTTTATCAGCGCCTCTACCATCTTTCTCGGTACCAAGGTCAGACTCACCGTTCTGTAGTTTCCAGGATCTCCTCTCTAACCTTTTTTGAAGATCGGAGTAACATTCGCCACCTTCCAGTCTTCTGGAATCTTTCCCAATTTGATCAACAAGTTGGCTATTAGTTGAAGCAGTTCAGCTATAGTCCCTTTCAGTTCCTTGATGACCCTCGGATGGATGCCATCTGGCCCTGGGAAATTGTCGCTCTTAAGTCTATCAATCTGCCTGCATACTTTTTCTAGACTGACCATCAATCTTGTCAGTCTCCCATCTTCGCCTCCAGCGATTAGCCTGTCGGGTTCCGGTATGTTGTGTAAATCCTCTTTGGTAAATACAGACGCAAAAAATGTGTTCAGTTTATCAGCGATTGCTTTGTCCTCCTTTAGCACTCCCTTTATTCCATGATCATCCAACGTACCCACTGCTTCCTTTGCGGGTCGTTTCCCCTTAATATATTGAAAGAAGGGCTTGAAGTTCTTCGCCTCCTTGGCTATTTTTTCTTCGTAGTCTCTTTTGGCCCCTTTTACTGCTTTATGGCACCTGCATTGATGCTGTTTGTGCTTTTTCCAGTTTTCGTCCGTTTTTGACCTTTTCCATTTCTTAAATGAAGTCTTCTTGTCTCTAATCGCTTCCTTCACTGCTACAGTGAGCCATGCCGGTTCTTTTTTCCTTTTCCTCTTGGATCTCTTGATAACTGTGTTGCCTCCCTTGCAGTTGCGTTTGATCTCATCTATCATTTCTCCATCAATTTCTTCTGATCTACTGCCTACCCAGGGGCTCTTTTTACTGAAGTGTGGTAAGGATTTGCATTTCTTGGAGCCAATGCTCCAAACTGTGGCTGGTTTTAACATGTGGTTACTGCTGGGTGTGCACACATATCATTGTGTGCCAAATGCTCAAATGGTTTCAGTGTTGGTTTTAACTCACGCTGAAACCATTGCTGCAGGCTGTATTAAAATACATGTTAACGCAGTCATTATGCACCCTACAGGTTCCCACCAAAAAATGTGTTTTTAGTATGGGAAACATTTTGCCAGGTCCAGAGCAGTGTAGAAGGGTTGGTCGAGCGGAGGGGGTGTCTAGCAGCACTCCTTCTCTCCCTCCAACTCAACTACTCTGCCCCATACTGCATTCTGCCCCCCACCCCCCAAGTCAAGCCCAATTGGACCAGGCCTCCCTCCCACCGATATTAAATTTAAAAAGATTCCCAGTAGTCTACCTGCTGCCAGGCCCCCACCCATCCATTCACCCAAATTCTTGGAAGTGTAGTGCATTGTTTTCCATGTTGGTCTTGGGAACCCCCTTGCTAGTCAGGTTTTCAGGACATCCACAATGAATATGCATAAAAGAGATTTGCATACAATGGAAGCAGGGCATGAAAAATCTATCTCATGCATATTCATTGTGGATGCCTAGAAAATCTGACTGGCAGGGGAATACGCCAGGACCGACTTGGGAAATACTGGTGTAGTGGGCTTCTCCCTCTTCCTCCCCTCCCAGTCCCATACAAAAAAACCTCCTGAGTAGTCTAGTGCCTCCCCCCCCCCACACTTCCAGCATCGAGTGATTTTTTTTTTTTTTAAGCCACTGTCTACCTTTTGCCCCGATATCCAATGATGGGCCATGTTCAGGCACTGGTACTAAATAAGCTGCTGTTTATGGTGGTCTGATTTGTCCAGTTTCCTTATCCAGTTAAATCTAAAGACTGACACTTAATCACTTAAGGGCCAACTCTGCCCTGATTCCACACCTGGACACACCACAGCATAGGCAGTTAGAGCAGATATTCAGTGGCGCTATCCAGTTAAGTGGCACTAAAAATCCCCAGATAGCCTCTCCTGCCTGGTTAAATCGCTTTGAATATTGACTCCTAAATGCTCCCAATTAAGAACAGAGCCTACAATCATTTAGCGCAATTGATATTTTGGGGGTAGGGGAAAGGGGAAAACACTGAGAGATTAAAAGGGGGTGGGAGACTCTCTTAATACCTCCTGCAAAATGCTACCCAAAACGAGCAGTTTTAGGAAACCTATATGCACCCAGGAACAGCTATAAATCCTGATGCTGATCACGATGATCATGGATGTGAATTACCCTTTTGAAATGGGGAATACATATGTATTTTTGGTCCTATCTTGTCCCACCAAACCATGCTCCTTCCCAAATGTGCATATTACAGATGTACAGCTTTTAAAAAATTTGATTTACACTTGTAAATGTTGGTATATGTAAATTGTGAATAGGGCTTCTAAAATTAGGGCCAATGTCTGCAGTAGTGATGGTGTGCAATAAGTGACCGGATGCTAACTGAAATGTGTATTATTACATTCACATTATTACATTAATATTACACTAGTATTACTGACTACCAGGGATGTGCACTGGATTTACACCAGGATTTACTTGTACATCAGGTTTCAATTGGTGTAAATCCTCAGCTTAAAGTTTGGTGCAGAAATTGTCTCTAAGCACTATTTTTTAAACAGGGCCCAACTCTTGAGCACCATTTATAGAATAATGCTGCATGTAGATTTTTCTTGGCGCCTTTAGTTTGAGAGCCATGTGCTGACTCTAGTTCTTACTGCGTACTAAGGCAAGCACTGTTAGCATACTTCAGTAAAAGTGGAGTTGGTCCTTTAATCAGAAGTGCTTTCTCCATTTCGTATATCTGGGGTACATGCTTAGTATATAAGATCATAGGAAACATTATGACATTCCATTAATTTGGTGACAAAATCAACACAGCTCGACGGCAAATTGTGTGGTGGTCACTTTTCTATGACTCTTTGGTCAGTAAAATAAAACAGGCTTTCTGAAAGATGTCTGCTCTTGACTCCATCATCTCTGGCTGAAGTCAAAAGTTTCTCATCTCCTGTTCCTAGTTGAAATGCCTCATCAAAAATGACAAGCAAAAAGGGCATTGGAACAAAGTCTGCGTCTTATGCAGAAACATCTGTCATTCAGCTCTCTATGACACACTCTCTTACCCATTCTCTCTATCTATCTTGCCTAAAATGTAACCGTTGCAAAACCTGGTCTACTTTTGGGCGTGAGTTAGGCATGACTTAGGCATGCCAGAGGTGTCCACATGAAGGTGTATGGGTCTTCTGTTTTTTGGGGTAAAGAGTACTCCTCTTTGATAATAATGGAAAAAGATGTTTAATAATGCATTATGCAATCAAAGTGCATGAAAATATATATATATAAAATCATAGTAAACCTCAATCCCAAACTTTAAGAAAATAAGAAGAGAAAACCTACTAACACAGAGCAAGTGGACATGTTTGACGCACAATTTTGACATCATTGTGACATCATCGATATGCACCTAGATGGCAGATTGTAAAAAAAATAATTAGGAGTATATGCTGGGGTACCTGACCATCCTTGGGGCTTTAACCCACAACCTTAGGAAGATGCACCTTTAACCATTGAGTCACTTTGGCTTTCTACCCCATGTGTCTCCTGATGCTATATCACCCCAACACCTTCAGGCCATCCCAAACCACAACATAAATGTTCAGAAAGAGCCTTGGTGGTGTTCACATCCACTGCAAACCCTCCTGGTACTTTCATGTACTCATTTTGGTCTCATAAGAGAGGACTTTCACATTTACATTTACACTCTGTCATTTCCATGGACCAGAGTTGATGTGGTTCAGTGGTTAATAGCAGTAGCTGATTAGAGCTCTGGCAGGTGCAAAGGTAAAAAGCATCCTTGGCTCCCATTCAAGTCTGAGAGGAGAGTGAGACAGCAGAGCTAATGTACCGGGGGTGGGGGTATGGGTATGGGGGGAAGATAGGAGGAAAGAGGGTTGGGGGTAGGGTAGAGAAGAGAAGGAAAAAATGAGAGGAGTTCAGTAAAGAAAACAACCCCTAACTAAAATCAAATGAAAAGTGTCAAGAAAAGTGTAGCTTAACTTGTAAGTTGGTTGGGCTGAAAACTACTCAATTTGCTGGACCAAATTTTTGTCAGACATATTTTACTCAGATTTTCATCCATTTCAGTAGGAGAAGCTCAGTGACAAGGAAAATATGTGCAAAAATGTATAAGTCAGCCAATTATTACAATACAAGTGAAATATAAGGTATCATTCTTTTAAAAAAGCTAGATTAGCCCCATGAAGTACAATCTGTTGAGGACTGTACCTGTTACAGTGTGGTCAGGATACAATTCAGGGTCTCTTATGGGTTCACTCCCCTCCTCCCTGAAGCAGCTTCTCAGATGATACCTTCAAGAGAGGGAGCAAATATTTCTTCTTTTTTTACTGCATTTACTAGGGTTGCCATATGGCTCTAGAAAAAGGAGGTCAGATTGAGACATCCGGACTTTACTTCAATTGCTTTCAATGGAAGCAAAACACGGATGTCACAATCTGTCCTCTTTTTTTCTGGAGCTATATGGTAACCCTAGATTTACAATAATGTCTTTGTCAATAAGTAAATGTATCACAGATCCAGTATACACTAAATAAATGCAAATGACACATTTTCTGCAAATATCGCTAAGATTTTAAGACACAAAAGAGCAGCAGCATTTCACATTTCAAACCCTTTACTCAATTCTAAACTTTAGTTAATGGTAACTCTTTTATGATGGGTAACAAGTTATGAATACTACTATTTATCATTTCTAAAATGCTGAAGGCGTACACAGCACTGTACATGTAATACTGTAGATGGTCCCTGCTCAGATGAGCTTACAATCTAAGTAGGATAGACAGAGAGACATAATAAATGGGACAGATAGGAGTAGCGAAGTAGTCTCTCTGTTTAGGAATACCATATTCCTCTATGTGGTCATGTGACAGAGGGTGGTGCGGCTTGGATCTGTCAGAAACCACAGTGTACCAGGGTTTTCAAACAAAAGAAAAATATTTGTTGTTCTGAGTTAACATCTATCACTCTTAACATTCCCAGCCTATCCCATTATAATGACTAGCATCACTTCTGGCCTGATCTCTGATTTACAAGCCCTTGAACCAATTAGAAGGCTACAAATGTAATAAGGGCATCTGTATCAGCAAGTAATTAGCTCTTAGAAACACAGTGTACTTAGATACATAGAGGGTAGCATTACAAAAAATAATAATAAACAGCCTCACATATAACTAGCAATCTTAGGGGATTTTGTTGTACAGAAAAGAAAAGCAGTATTTCACATTTCAAATCCTTTACTCTGTTCTAAACTTTAGTTACTTGTAACATTTAAGATGAGGTATCCAGTTCCTGAAGCGGTCTTTCTCTTTAGGAATACCATATTCCTCTGTGTAGTAAGATAACTTAAGTTGTGGCTTGGATCTGTCAGAAACCATAGATATACATCCAGGGTTTTAAAACAAAAGGAAAATATTTATTGTTCTGAGTTAAAGTATCACTCTTAATACTCTCTTCCCAGGGCTGGCTCCCAGCCTAGCCCAATACAATGAGAGGTATCACCTTCTTCAGTGCCCCCTGGACACACCAAACAAGTTTCTTCTGCATTCAATTCCACCAATTTTCTACCTGTCCTTGATCTTCTTCCTACATAATTTGATGTATATATCCCGATGCTTTACCCTTATACTGTAAATGCCCTCTGTCCTATCCCCTCCTAGCAGCATACTGTATATGCACGATTAACCATGTACCTCTAAATCATAAGAATAACTTTGAACAGTTTAGTGTCATCTGCAAATTTAATCATCTCATTTGTCGTTCCAATTTCCAGATCATCACTAATAATAAAACCTTAAGCGCGCATGCGCACTCCTACCTCCGTGATCCATAGCTCCGTGGCCCCACATGTGCAGTAGAAGGCGCCTGTGGCATTTTGTGTGCAGTGGTTTTCTGGCTCCTTCTACTGCACATGCGTAGGCATGGAGTTTGAAGTGGCAAACACCATGGTGCCAACTCCGTAGAGGAAGCCGCCGAGCATGGAGGAACCGCTGACCAAGGAAGCTGCCGAGCAGGGAGGAACCGCCGAGCAGGGAGGAACCGCCAAATAGGGAAGCTTCAGTGCAATGGCAGCAGTTCTGACCTGCCAACCCCCCATTCCTTACCCAAAGCAGCAGTGGCAGCGCTGTAAACAGGCTGTTCGCGGCAAGCCCTTCAGGGCCTTTCCTCTGCCGCATCACTTTGGATGTGGTAGAAGAAAGGCACTGTCGGGGCTGGCCGCGAACAGCCTGTTCATAGTGCTGCCACTGCTGCTTTGGGTAAGGAATGGGGGGTTGGCAAGTCAGGACTGATGCTGCTGCTACTGATATTTGGGTGGGGGAAGAAAGAGATGCCTGATTGGGAGTTGGGGCCTGGGTTGGTGAGGAGAAGAGAGACATGGGATAACCACTGGAAAGTGAAAGTCATAGCTGGATTGAGGAAAGGGCAATGGATCCCTTAGCTGGCACAGCTGGAAGGCAGCTTCAGTGAGGGTCTGGGCAGGGAGAGAGAGAGAGAAAGAAAGATAGACAGGGTCAGGAGAGAGAGAAAAAGACAGACAGACATCTACTCTAGCACCCGTTAATGTAACGGGCTTAAACACTAGTTTTTAAATAAATTAAATAGCACTTGTCCCAGTATAGACCCCTGTGGCACACCACTGTTTACTCTCCTCCATTGAGAAAAATTACTATTTAATCCTACCCTCTGTTTCTATCCGATAACCAATTACTAATCCACAACTGAACTTTGCTACCTATCCCATGACAGTTTAGTTTTCTCAGGAGCCTCTCGTGAGGAACTTTATCAAAAGCTTTCTGAAAATTTAGATACACTATATCAACCGGCTCACTTTTATCCACATGTTTATTCACACCTTCACAGAAGTCAAGCAAATTGGTGAGGTAAGATCTCCCTTGGCTGAACCCATGCTGACTCCATCTCATTAAATCATGTTTGTCTAAGTGTTCCACAATTTTATTTTTTATAATCGTTTCTACCATTTTGCTCAGCACTGAAGTGAGGCTTACCAGTCTGTAATTTCCCTGATCTCCCCTGGAGCCCTTTTTAAAGCCCTTTTTAAAAATCGGCGTATCATTGGCCACCCTCCAATCTTCAGGTACTACAGACGATTTTAGTGACAAGTTACAGATCACTAACAGCTGGTCAGTAATTTCATGTTTGAGTTCTTTTAGTACCCTGAGATGTATACCATCAAGTCCTACCGATTTATCACTTTTTAACTTGTTGATTTGGCTTAGTACATCTTCCAGATTCACCGAGATTTCTTTCAGTTCCTCCGCATCATCACCCTTGAAAACCATTTCCGGTTTCATGAGATCTCTTACATCTTCTTCCGTAAAGACCGAAGCATTGCTATGGCCTTATCCTCCCTAAGCACCCCTTTTGCTTTTTGATCATCCAACAGTCCCACAGATTCCCTCACAGATTTTCTGGTCATGTGACAGAGGGTGTGGCTTGGATCTGTTAGAAACCACAGTGTACCAGAGTTTTCAAACAAAAGAAAAATATTTGTTGTTCTGAGTTAACATCTATCACTCTTAACATTCCCAGCCTATCCTATTATAATGACTAGCATCACTTCTGGCCTGATCTCTGATTTACAAGCCCTTGAACCAATTAGAAGGCTACAAATGTAATAAGGGCATCTGTATCAGCAAGTAATTAGCTCTTAGAAACACAGTGTACTTAGATACATAGAGGGTAGCATTACAAAATAATAATAATAAACATAGCCTCACATGTAACTAGCAATCTTAGGGGATTTTGTTGTACAGAAAAGAAAAGCAGTATTTCACATTTCAAATCCTTTACTCTGTTCTAAACTTTAGTTACTTGTAACATTTAAGATGAGGTATCCAGTTCCTGAAGCGCTTTCTCTTTAGAAATACCATATTCCTCTGTGTGGTAAGTTAACTTAAGGTGTGGCTTGGATCTACATCCAGGGTTTTAAAACAAAAGGAAAATATTTATTGTTCTGAGTTAAGGTATCACTCTTAACACTCTCTTCCCAGGGCTAGCTCCCAGCCTAGCCCAATACAATGAGAGGTATCACCTTCTTCAGTGCCCCCTGGACACACCAAACAAGTACCTTCTGCATACAATTCCACCAATTTTCTACCTGTTCTTGACCTTCTTCTTATATAATTTGATGTATATATCCTGATGCTTTACCCTTATACTGTAAATGCCCTCTGTCCTCTCCCCTCCTATCAGCATACTGTATATGCATGATTAACCATGTACCTCTAAATCATAAGAACATAAGAATAGCCTTACTGGGTCAGCACAATGGTTCATCAAGCCCAGTAGCCCGTTCTCACGGTGGCCAATCTAGGTCACTAGTACATGGCCAAAACCCAAGGAGTAGCAGTATTCCATGCTACCGATACAGGGCAAGCAGTGGCTTCCTCCATGTCTTTCTCAATAACAGACTATGAACTTTTTCTCCAGGAACTTGTCCAAACCTTTCTTAAAACCAGCTACGCTATCCGCTCTTACCACATCCTTAGGCAATGCGTTCCAGAGCTTAACTATTCTCTGAGTGAAATTTTTTTTCACTCCTATTGGTTTTAAAATTATTTCCCTGTAACTTCATCGAGTGTCCCCTAGACTTTGTAATTTTTGATGGAGTGAAAAATTGATCTACTTGTACCCGTTCTACTCTACTCAGGATTTTGTAGACTTCAGTCATATCTCCCCTCAGCCATCTCTTTTCCAAGCTGAAGAGCCCTAACCGTTTTAGTCTTTCCTCATATGAGAGGAGTTCCATCCCCTTTACCATCTTGGTTGCTCTTCTTTGATCCTTTTCTTGCGCCACTACATCTTTCTTGAGATAAGGAGACCAGAATTGAACACAATACTCCAGGTGAGGTTGCATTATGGAGTGATACAGGGGCATTATAACATTCTTAGTCTTGCTAACCATCCCTTTTTTAATAATTCCCAGCATCCTGTTTGCTTTTTTGGCCGCCACCACACATTGGGTGGAAGGTTTAATCGTATTGTCTACGATGATACCCAGATCCTTTTCATGGGTGCTAATCCCCAAGGTGGACCCTAGCATCTGATAACTATGATTCAGGTTATTCTTCCCAAAGTGCATCACTTTGCAATTATCCTCATTAAATTTCATCTGCCATTTGAACGCCCAGTATTCCAATTTCCTAAGGTCCGCCTGCAATTTTTCACAATCCGCATGCGTCTTAACAACTATGAACAGTTTAGTGTCATTTGCAAATTTAATCACCTCACTCGTTGTTCCAATTTCCAGATCATTTATAAATCTATATATATAAAATCGGAGGTATGTATGTGTGTATGTATGTGTGTATGTGCCGCGATCACGCAAAAACGGCTTGACCGATTTGAATGAAACTTGGTATGCAGATCCCTCACTACCTGGGGTGATATGTTCTGGGGGTCTCGCGGCCCACCTGCACACGTGGGCGGAGCTACAAACAGAAAATCAGATTTCACCCATTCATGTCAATGGAAAAAATATAAAAAGCTGCCATTCTCACAGTAATTCAAAAACGGCTTGACCGATTTGAACGAAACTTGGTATGCAGATCCCTCACTACCTGGGGTGATATGTTCTGGGGGTCTCGCGGCCCACCTGCACACGTGGGCGGAGCTACAAACAGAAAATCAGATTTCACCCATTCATGTCAATGGAAAAAATGTAAAAAGCTGCCATTCTCACAGTAATTCCAACTACCTGGGGTGATATGTTCTGGGGGTCTCGCGGCCCACCTGCACACGTGGGCGGAGCTACAAACAGAATATCTGATTTCACCCATTCATGTCAATGGAAAAAATGTAAAAAGCTGCCATTCTCACAGTATTTAAAAAACTGCTTGACCGATTTGAACGAAACTTGGTATGCAGATCCCTCACTACCTGGGGTGATATGTTCTGGGGGTCTCGCGGCCCACCTGCACACATGGGCGGAGCTACAAACAGAAAATCAGATTTCACCCATTCATGTCAATGGAAAAAATGTAAAAAGCTGCCATTCTCACAGTAATTCAAAAACGGCTTGACCGATTTGAATGAAACTTCGTATGCAGATCCCTCACTACCTGGGGTGATATGTTCTGGGGGTCTCGCGGCCCACCTGCACACGTGGGCGGAGCTACAAACAGAAAATCAGATTTCACCCATTCATGTCAATGGAAAAAATGTAAAAAGCTGCCATTCTCACAGTAATTCAAAACCGGCTTGACCGATTTGAACGAAACTTGGTATGCAGATCCCTCACTACCTGGGCTGATATGTTCTGGGGGTTTCGCGGCCCACCTGCACACGTGGGCGGAGCTACAAACAGAAAATCAGATTTCACCCATTCATGTCAATGGAAAAAATGTAAAAAGCTGCCATTCTCACAGTAATTCAAAAACGGCTTGACCGATTTGACCGAAACTTGGTATGCAGTTTCCTCACTACCTGGGGTGATATGTTCTGGGGGTCTCGTGGCCCACCTGCACACGTGGGCAGAGCTACAAACATAAAATCAGATTTCACCCATTCATGTCAATGGAAAAAATGTAAAAAGCTGCCATTCTCACAGTAATTCAAAAACGGCTTGACCGATTTGAACGAAACTTGGTATGCAGATCCCTCACTACCTGGGCTGATATGTTCTGGGGGTCTCGCGGCCCACCTGCACATGTGGGCGGAGCTACAAACAGAAAATCAGATTTCACCCATTCATGTCAATGGAAAAAATGTAAAAAGCTGCCATTCTCACAGTAATTCAAAAACGGCTTGACCGATTTGACCGAAACTTGGTATGCAGTTTCCTCACTACCTGGGGTGATATGTTCTGGGGGTCTCGTGGCCCACTTGCACACGTGGGCGGAGCTACAAACATAAAATCAGATTTCACCCATTCATGTCAATGGAAAAAATGTAAAAAGCTGCCATTCTCACAGTAATTCAAAAACGGCTTGACCGATTTGAACGAAACTTGGTATGCAGATCCCTCACTACCTGGGGTGATATGTTCTGGGGGTCTCACGGCCCACCTGCACACGTGGGCGGAGCTACAAACAAAATTAGATTTCACCCATTCATGTCAATGGAAATAATGTAAAAAGCTGCCATTCTCACAGTAATTCAAAAACGGCTTGACCGATTTGAACGAAACTTGGTATGCAGATCCCTCACTACCTGGAGTGATATGTTCTGGGGGTCTCTCGACCCACAACTGTATGTTGCTTGCTCAAGGGTGGATTCACCCAACAATTTATATGTTCTTGCTCCTGGAGGTGAAACTAAAAATGTTGTTTATAATCACGTTTTGCGTTAGTTGTATTGTATTCATTTTGTCAAATATGTCACATTATAATTTGAATATTGTACTTTTTATTAAGCTGTAAAAAAATAATTTCATTCACCACTATAAAGTATCTTTATTTGAATCCATTTACAGTGTTATTGCTATAATTAAATACCCGTGCAACGCCGGGGCATCAGCTAGTAAGTTAAATAGCACCGGTCTTAGTACAGACTCCTGTGGCACTCCACTTTTTATTCTCCTCCATTGAGAAAAATGACCATTTAACCCTACCCTTTGTTTTCTATCCGATAGCCAATTCCTGATCCACAACTGAACTTTGCCACCTATCCCATGACACTTTAATTTTTTCAGGAGCCACTCGTGAGGAAATTTATCGCAAGCTTTCTAAAAATCTAGATACACTATATCAACCGGCTCACTTTTATCCACATGTTTATTCACACCTTCAAAGAAGTCATACAAATTGGTGAGGCAAGATCTCCCTCGGCTGAACCCAATGCTGACTCCGTCTCATTAAATCATGTTTGTCTAAATGTTCCACAATTTTATTTTTTATAATCATTTCTACCAATTTTGCTCAGCACTGAAGTGAGGCTTACCGGTCTGTAATTTCCCTGATCTCCCCTGGAGCCCTTTTTAAAGCCCTTTTTAAAAATCGGTGTAACATTGGCCACCCTCCAATCTTCAGGTACTACAGACGATTTTAGTGACAGGTTACAGATCACTAACAGCAGGTCAGCAATTTCTTTTTCTTTTTATAATTATTTATTAATTTTTAAATAAATACAAAGTGCAATAGAACATACAAACAAATAGTAAAATAAAACAGCACTTTTATCTAACAAAAATTATATATTCTTCCCCCTTCCCTCCTCCTGCCCTCCCTGAATGTGTGTGAACCTCCTATTAGAAATCAAGGCTTATACTAGTGATCAATTTTTAAAAATGTCATCAATGTGCCTAATGTAGGACCTGCTAATGTGTTCTGAGTTAGTTTTGCCATCTGTACACGCATGTGAGGGAATTCTATGGTTAGGGTTACCATATGATTCCATAAAAAGGAGGACGGATTGAGATGTGCGGGTTTTACATCCATTGCTATCAGTGGAAGTAAAACTGTGATGTCTCAATCTATCCTCCTTTTTTTGGAGCCATATGGTAACTATGTATAGTGCCTAACATTAGAAACTATTTTTTTGCCGAATATTTGGACTGGTAAAGTATTCTAATGGATGCAAGGCACCAAAATGGGGCAGAAACAGCATATTTAAGTGAAAATACACTTATGTCTATTTAATTTTCTATACTGTTCTCCCAGGAAGTGGCATAAGTGTGTGTGTGTGTGTGGAGGGGGGGGGGGTGTCTGCCACAGGTGCAGTGTTGGTGGGGGGCACCAGCACCCTTCCTCCTCTCCACCACTACCTCTTCCCACTCCTCCCCTTGCCACATGCGTGCCCTCCTTCCATTACACCATACCTCTAGCTGTTCACTGCTGTAACAACTTTAAAGTGCACCTTGTGACCATGTCATCTCTCCCGCTGACATCACTTCTGGGTGCCGCACGTAGGAAGTGATGTCAGCGGGAGAGATGACGGGGTCATGGGGAGGATGTTGAATTTCTTGTGGTTCGTGGTGGTGAACAATTAGAGGTATGGTGGAAGGGAAGGGGGGCATGCATGCAGCAGGGGGGATTAGAGAAGGAGTGGGGGGGCAGAGATGAGGGTGGGGGAGGGGCGCCACCATCCCGTGCACCTCTAACCTCTGCTCACAACAGTTTACATTAATTTATTCAGGTACCCAAGCATTTTTCCCTGTCTGTCCTGGTGGCCTCACAATCTATCTAATGTACCTGGGGCAATGGGGGGATTCAGTCACTTGCCCAGGGTCACAAGGAGTAGTGTGGATTTGAACCCACAACCCCAGGGTGCTGAGGCTGTAGCCTTAACCATTGTGCCACACTCTGTCCTTTTCAGAATAGTGCCTATGTGTTTCTATGTGAAAATGGAAAAGGGACATAGCCATGGGCGGGTCATGGGCAGTGTTCCCTCTAAGCGGGCGGGTGTTGTGAGCAAACTTTTTTCACTGTGAGCTAAAAATATCGGGCGCCAGCAAGTTATGAGCCAAATAAATATGTTGCTTTCTACCACAGAACTTCCTTACGTTTGTATGGAATCTATCCCCTTTCAACTTTAGAGAGTGCCCTCTCGTTCTCCCTGCCTTAGCTACTAAGTCTATTCCCTTCAGTACCTTGAATGTTTCTATCATGTCCCCTCTCAATCTCCTCTGCTCAAGGGAGAAGAGGCCCAGTTTCTCTAATCTTTCGCTGTACGGCAACTCCTCCAGCCCCTTAACCATTTTAGTTGCTCTTCTCTGGATCCTTTCGAGTAGTACCGTGTCCTTCTTAAAGTACCAGTGCTGGACGCAGTACTCCAGGTGAGGGCATACCATGGCCCGGTACAGCAGCATGATAACCTTCTCTGTCTCTTCAGTCCAGCATCTGCCCCTTCCATTCACTGTCTGTCTTTCCCTGCCATCTCTCCTCCTGCCCCCCCCCCCACCCCCCAATTTGGTCTAGCATCCATCATCTTCCTTCTGTTCCCCTCATGGTCTGGCATCTCTATCCTTCCCTCCCCCCTGTGGTTTTTAGCATATCTCTCTTCTCATTTCCTCCACTCAGATCTGATCATTCTCTGCTCTCTCTTCCCTTTTCTTTTCTGGTCTTCCTTCTCTATTTTCTGCCTCCATCTAAATTAAATTCTTTCTTACTATTTAGTCCCGTTTCCCTCTTTTCACTGTGTCTACACACAGCTTGTCACCCCTTTCCCTCACCCCTCCATTATCTTACTATTTTCTTCCCCCTTTATTTATCTCCTCCTTCCATCCAGTATGTGTTCTTTCCCCACTTCCATTCAGCATCTGCTCTCCCTTCTCAACTGACATCCATCTGCCTTCTGCTCTCTCTCCCTTCTTCTCACTTCCATCATCTGTCCCCTTCTCTCTCTCTCTCATCTCCTCCATTCCATCATCTGCCCCTTCTCTCTCTCTCTCTCTCTCCCCCCCCCAACTTCCATCATCTGCCCCCCTTCCCCTCACCTTTGTGGGTCACTTTCTTTCCCCTGAGGGTGGCTCATGTCACAGGGGAAGCTTTGGCCGAGCAGAACCGCTTGATTGACAGTGGAACTTACTTGATTGATGTCGATGCTGGGGCCCGTTGCCGTTTGAAGGAAAAAAAAAAAGGTGGAAAAAAGGAACCTGTAAAGGCGAGAGGAAGGGAAACCTCCAGGACAGCTGCTTTTTGCCCTCCTTCAGCGGCCCAAGAGTTCAGACCAGCAGCGGCAGCTCTGTATGCTTTTAACTTCGGCACAGAGCTGCCCCTAATCAATAGTTTAGCGCGGTTTCATGAGGCAGCCTCGGGGCCTTTGATAGCCGGCCCGCTTCGATGATGCGATGTGGGCCGGCCTAGCAAAGGCCCCGAGGCTGCCTTATGAAACCGCGCTAAACTATTGATTAGGGGCAGCTCTGTGCCGAAGTTAAAAGCATACACAGCTGCCGCTGCTGGTCTGGAGGTGCGGAGACAAGGCAGGAGGCAAACGCGGTGGAAGGCAGGAGTCCCGGCGAAGGCAGGAGTCCCGGCACAGCGACTGCAACAGGAAGTTGCAAGTCAGCTGACGCCGGCCTTTCGTTGCGGCGGGGACCGAATCCTTCGCGGACCGGCAAGATTTTGTTTGCGGACCGGCGGTTGAAGAACTGTGCTCTACACTGTGTGCGCTGTGACGAGAAACTTGTGCGCTGCGAGGTAATATTTTGTGCGCCAGCGCACCCCAGCGCAGCTTAGCGGGAACACTGATGTCTTTCCCTTAAAATGCATGCAGTGTTATAAAATAGTGCAGATCTTCACCCAGATTGTGGTCCGAGATTTGCACTTGGTTTTAGTTGATATAAGTCCTGGCTATGGTACGCCCTTACCTAGAATACTGCATTGCCGATTGATGCTGGAGGGGCTCATCGCCGTTTGGAAAAAACCAAAGTTGATACCCTTCTTCATCGGGCCCCCCTGACCATTTCAGGCCCTAGGCACTTGCCTACTTGGCCTATTGGTTAATCCTGCCCTAGTTATAGGGGAAAACACGCTCTGGGAATTCAAGACAAGGTTGGACAAGTTCCTGCTGAATGGAACGAACGCAGGTAGGGCTGGTCTCGGTTAGGGCACAGGTCTTTGACCTGGGAGCTGCTGCGTGAGCGGACTGCTGGGCGCGATGGACTGACCCAGCAGCAGAAATTCTTATGTTCTTATGGCACCCAAAGATGATCGCTGTTCTTGGCACTATGTACTGTAGGACAGCAATCCTGGAATGGCTTTTAAAGAATACCATTCAGCAACAATTTTTTTTCAGCACTGAATTTTGAGTACCATTTACTGAATCTAGCCCTGAGTGTGCGATATTCTTTTTCTTTTGTATTTGTAGAAGGGGGCGTGTCAGGGGTGGAGAATGGCAAACAACTAGTAAAGGAACAGGCTACTTTAAATACCTTTTTAAACGAGTAAAGGTGCTCAGAATCCAAGATGGAAAAAAACTTCAATTTGGGGTACAAACCCCTAAAAAGCGTTTTTTGTAGAATCAATCATTGCACCATTTTGAGTAAAAAGGTAATAGAGAGTGCTTGTTGAGAAACACTCGAGTTAAATGTCCTTAAATGTCCAATAAAGTGAATATTCTCCAACTACTATATGAATTCTATGAGTTTGAGTTCAAAAAATATATAATAATGAGAACTTATCTAAGTGGGTTCAGATAGCGTTGACCCGGCGAGGTTCTGACGCGTTTCGCCAATCCTGGCTGCTTCAGAGAACCTGCTACGCTGCTAGTGAACTGTTGCTTAAATAGTCCAAAGTTAAAGGTGCTTCTTATATCTAAACAAAGTAACAAAACACAAAAAATGATGCTAGTTTGTAACAAACACTTGTGAAAATCCATGTAACAGCTACTAAACAATTGTCATAGCACTGACAGCAGGGTACCTGGTTCAGAAGAACTTTTTTTACGTTTCCTGTGACGTGGGAGTTCAGCTGAGCTTCCTGTATTTGTACAATGACGATGTGTCAATCACCTAATGAAGAAACGCCCACCACTCTACTTCCTTGTTTAACCCTTTAGGAGATACAGTTTGCCAGTGAAATATCCACCTTTGTTCTTGTTTCCATAACCACACTTGCTCATTGCCTCCCCTATTCAGGTGAGCCACTTCCAAAACCACAAACCGGAGATCTTGCAATTAATGTAAGGTGTCTTGCCAATGTTGTACCAGGGGGGCCCCCAAATCACCCCTCCTAATTTTGCTCAAATGTTCAGTGATGCGCGTTTTTATTTTTCTTGTGGTGTGGCCAATATAAACCATATTGCAGGGACACATGATCATATAGACTACCCCTTGAGTGTCACAATCTGAGTACTGCTGGAACATGTGTGTTTTAGATAAAGTGGGATGTTTAATACTTGTAGTTTCCAAAACATAAGGGCATGTGCTACAATGCCCACACTTGAAATGTCCAATAGGGTGCATAAGCTCTCTGGCTGAAACGCTAACAAACTGGGAGGAGGTCATACGGTCACGCAGATTTCTACCTCTGGAATACGCGAACAATGGAGGTTGTTCAAGGCTGTTATGGACCTGTAAAATATGCCAATGCGTGTTAATGATTTTTTTAATGGCAAATGCTTTATAAGAATAAGGAAGAGTGCATACCATCCGGGGCTCTACATGGTCAGATTTTGGCTGCAACAGATAGGTACGATGGGCATATAAAGCCCTTTTGTATGCCTTTTTGATGATACTGTGGGGGTATCCCCGTTCTGCAAATCGTTGCCGCATGTCACGAGCACGGGTCTTGTACTCGACTTTATTACTGCATAAGCGTCTTAGCCTCAAAAATTGGCCCACAGGTAAATTGTCTCTAAGGTGACGAGGGTGGTAACTGGTATAGTGAAGCAAATTGTTCCTGTCAGTATTCTTCCGATGAATGGTGGTTTCAAAAGAACCTTGATGCAAAGTAATGAAAATATCGAGAAATGCAATCTGAATTTTCTGACATAACTGCAGTGAACTGTAAATGCGAGTTGCACGAATTGAGCCACTGTAAAAAATTTTGAAAAGCTTCCAGGGTATTGGTCCAAACTAAAAAAACGTCATCTATGTATCGTTTCCACACATAGATGTCAGAAAAATACGTGGAAGAATAGATATATTTATCTTCAAAATCCGATACATAGAGACAAGCCAATGACGGGGCCATCGTAGCCCCCATGGCAGTGCCCTGAATCTGCAAGAAAAAATCTGTGTCAAACATAAAATAGTTTTGTTTTAATGCAATGCTGGCAATAGCTACTAAGAAATCCACACGTGCTGGAGTTAACTGAAGGGTACTTAAATGTTTCCGCACGACTTCAATCGCGCTGAGTTGGGGAATGTTGGTATATAAGGCTTGTATATCGAGGGTAACCAAAAAAGCCCCCTGAGGAATCAAATGAGGTTCTTGGAGCCAAGTTAGCATAGAGGTGGTATCTAACATATGACTTCGCCAAGGTGACTAAAGGTTTCAAATAAAAATCCACAAAATCTGATAAAGGCTCCAACACTGAACCGATCCCTGAGATGATGGGACGTCCCGGAGGGTTTGTAATGCTTTTATGAACTTTAGGAACGAAGTAAATCACTGGAATAACAGGATGATTTTGATGTAAGAACCGGAATTCTTTATCAGTGATGGTTCCCTGTTCTAACGCCCTCACCAGAGTATGCCGAATAAGGTCAGAAATTTCAACAGTAGGATCATGTAATAAACCCTGATAATATCGGGTGTCACTTAGTTGCCTGCGAGCTTCATTGGCATAAGCAGTAGTGTCTTGCAATACGATCCCACCACCTTTGTCAGAGGGTCGTATAATGATATCAGGATCTTTAGCTAAAGTCTGCAATGAATGAGTCATCTCCTTAGACATATTGCGCCTGATGTGAGTAGGATGGGTTTCTAAACTGGCAATGTCTCGCTCAACTAAGTTGTGAAATACTTGTAGATGAGGATCCAAAATGCCCGGAGGATTCCATGTGGACGGTCTACTAAGCCCCGTAGGGCCTGAGTCCGTCACTTTGTCTTGAAAAAATAATTTCAGATTGCACTTTCTGATAAGTTTATATAAACTGATGCGAGTGTCCAGGGGGTTGTAGTTTGTGAATGGAACAAAACAGACAATTCAATGAAAACAGACAAAACAGACAATTCAATGAAAGTTAAACTCCTGCTGGATAGATTAAACACATTGTTCATGGCTGCTAGGGCTTCGGAGGACGTCTCCCCCTGGTGGTCCGAGGTACTCCCGGCCTTTGAGAGGCCGGTCCTTGAAAATTTACTGTTGTTGAACGGGTTTGTATTGGACCTGATGTAGTGGTAGATCCACTGGAATCAGAGCTAGAATCTTCACCGCCTGTTCCGCTAGATGTTTGAGCATATGTTATTTTTCTAGGCTGACGGGACCGCCTATTGCGATCCATCCAGGGGTACACAAATCCCCGGATGTAGTCTCCCTCATCTCTCTTGAATTTCCCTATCTTTGTCTTTCTGATATCTGTTCTAAATTCTTCCATTTGCTTTTTTAATTCTCCAGGGGTGGAGAATGGACATGAATGTGTTAATCAGCTAGTGTGTTGTAAGGGCCTCCTAAACAGGAGGCAGTTAACTGCTCCTGCATTAATTTTTTAAAAAAGGCTACACTCTGATGCTAACATTAGTACATGGTCATTAATGCAAAAATTGAATTAGCGCTTTTTGATGGTTGTGCTAGCAATGGGCTTAACATGTGAGAAGGGCCCATGTAAGGATGTGCCAAGCCCATTTACTAGCATAGCTTAGTAAAAAGACCCCCAAATCACACATGTAAAATGGAAAATGATCCATGTAGTCTCTCACAATGTTATTTGCTATTTCTTTGAGCACTTTCAGGCTTTTGAAGTGCAGCATTAGAACAGAGGTCAAATTGTAATGAGAAATATCTTTAGTGATATTCATTTTTTTTTTTTTTTTTAATTCTTTATTCATTTTCAAACTTACAATAAGTGTGATAAAATGTCCAAACAAATTAATGATATCACTTAATAATCATCAATGGTAACAGTGATAAATACTTAACTCCCACCCTTCCCCCCCTTACCTATCAAATAATCAATAGTTATTAAGATTGTCTGGCCCCCTTTTATCAAGCTGCGTTTGAGTTATTTGATTGCTGGCTGCTGCGGTAAAAACTGACGTTCATAGGAATTCTGTGCGCGTGGGAGCTTTTACCGCAGCGGCTGGCAATAAAAAACCCCAACGTGGCTTGATAAAAGGGGTCCTTTATATTTAGCTATTAAAATTGAATTAAATTGCATTGGACAGACATTGGTTTAACATGCTATTATTAAAGCAAATGTTTTATATATTGTAGAATAAAAATGTTTTCCAGTCATAACCCTAAAAGAAGCAACAAAGAAAAAAATCAGGACTGCCTAAATAAACATGATTTTTGATGCACTATAAGTCACATTTTGTATATATTTGAATTTGTTGATATATAGCTGTATAGGTTAAAATACAATTATTATAATCCTGTCACCGTCGTTATTCATTTTATCTGCTTCAGAAGGATGTCTGGTCGAGTTTTTTGTTGACCATTATGAGATCTGATTTTGCAGTCCAGATAATTTTCTGTTTCTCTTGCGACATATAATTATGTTACATGGTTGATAGCAATAGACTTTGAATTGGGTTGTCCAATGTAAAATGCACAGATCACTGACACAACTGAAGCAGAGCAAGTCTGAGCGGGTTCAGCTGGGATTCTCAGAGGACGGCCTTGATTATCTTTTCTCTCTTATTTGTTCACTTGGCATGGCCTACTGACTGTGGTCAAACACATTACAGAGTTTTGCTTTGTTTTTATTTTTATTTTTTTTTTAACTTTTTACTAATCCTGGTGTAATTGAAGTTTTCTAGGAAAATCCAACTGATAGAAAAGGGGCAGAATAGTCTCACCTCTTATTAGGGTTACTAGATTTTCCGGAACTAAAAATGAGAACGTACTTAGTCTGCCCCTCATTAACATGGAGATATCTCAACTTACCACATCTAATTAAAAAATAATAGATGGGAAAACCTGTGTAAGGAGATATCTTATGAATATTTATTGCATTCCAACCTTGGGATTCATGTGTTGTGGAGGAGGTGTTTTGTTTTGCACTTTAACAGAATGTACAAAGTATTAGCTGCAAAAGGAAGGTGTTGATTGTGCTGTGTTGACTTGGAGTCCATCATATGAAAATATGACTAGCTGGTTTGTGCTCTGGGCTTTCTTTCCCACTATAAAGACATTTAAAACTGCTCTGCCACCTTTCTGTCTCCTGCCCACCCACCCAAACCTCCCTCTTCCTATCCCTGAGATGCTTTCATGCTTTCCTTATATATATGCAGATATTTGTCAACATTTGCTTTTCTCTGATCTGAAGAAGGGTCACCTTCGAAAGCTCATCATAAAATGTATTGAGTTAGACCAATATAAAAAGGTATCACCTTATTTCCTTTGTTTATTTCTTTATATTACCTTGGAAAGTGGACTAACACAGCCACCACACCATTTTACTCAAAAACATGCATGAAATCTTTGAAGGTCACTGGTGAGTCATAAATTTCTGGTCTTTATGCTTAGGCAGTCTTACTGCACAGCTTTTGCATACACAGCGTATGTGTGCAGGCAAAAAATTCTTATTTCCATCAGATAATCTTAATAGCTAAGCATCTTTTTTTTTTTTTTACTAGCGTGCATTAATTAGATTTTTAAATCTTTCTCTTTCAGATAACAGCAGAAAGCTTTAACAGCAATGGATGTGTATTACAGCAGATAGAATATCTTCTAGAAATGAGTACCGTACCTTACTTGGTGTCATCATTTTGCACAGTAGAAATAGATTTGGCATCGTGCGTTGAATCATATTATACAGTAAATGTCATCATGGCGGCACTTAGCAAGCTGCATGTTTGGTGACATCAAACTTTAAATCACATAGCAATAGTAATCTCTTTTTTCATTAGGAAAAAGAATAGCTAGCACTTTAAATGCTTATGAGCAGTCTACAGCATTCATTGTCTGATTCATGCCTTTAAGCCGACCACGGCGTATGACTAGCTCACTAAGGGCCTACTTCACTAATCCTTTTTTCCCTTAGAGAATGGGAGGAAAGCCTCAGCGAATTAGGTCCTAATAACATTACCAGAAACCAAAGAGCAGAAGTCAAATCATAGCGTTATAGCCGTGTCGTGAAGGAGAGCAATGACATTAGAACCACTCCAGCTGGCTCTGCCAAAGCTAAAAATAACCCCAAACTTTATATCCATTAAGACTTCATAAGCCAGGGATATTATAGTGATTTTAAGGGCCTGGCTTTGGGTAATCCACGTTGTGCTCTTTCTTCTGCTGCTGACAGATTCTTCATTTTATCGTTTCTTAGCACATGGTGATTTTCCAGGAGCTGGGGGTAGTGCAGGATAACTCTGCCAGTTATGAAGCATATTAGGAAATATTTTCTGTATGACTGAACCTGATTTACTAAGAGGCTTGTTTATGTGCAGGGGCATTTTTGATAAGACATCCAAATCTGAGGAGTTGTTTTTTGCAGAAGACACTCAAATATCAAGTACTAAACGCCCATTCAAAACTGCAAAATGTCTATCTTGGTTTTGTTGGTTTAAAAAAAAAAATGGCTATCTAAAAAATTGATTATATGATACTCAATATTTATCTTGGATTTCTGAAAAGGTCATCCATTCATTATCATCCATTACTCAATCTTAATATTGCATTTTACATAAAGCAGTATGGACACAAACTGAGCAAAATAAGATCCAATGAATCAAATAAGTGTTGGTCTTGTAATAAGGAGACGGGAAGTTTGGTACATTCACTTTTCCAATGTGATTTATTACAACTCTATTGGCAAAAAGTTTGGGATTCCATATGTTCATTGATTAATGTTAAAGAGCTGTTGGCCATAAATATCGTTTTGTTGAGTCGACTTTGCATGAATACTTCAATCACAGACGAACAGGCCAAACTTGCACGAATTTTGCTCAACTTAGCAATTAAAATAATTCCTGCTCACTGGAAGGACTTTTCAAGAATTGAATATATGGAATGGTGGAATTTAGTAAGTCTAACTGCTAAGTTTGAAAGAGTGTTTGCGGGGGAAAAAAAGGGATGTTTGCACATTTTCAAAAAAATTGTATTCCTCTCACAAAATATAGTGACATATCATATTTTAAAATGAATATCATTTTTTTCTGTGATAATGTACAACATGCTGTTAGTTTTCTTATGTTTATGTATGCTTAGTTTTAGTGTTATCATTATTTGTGTACTGATTCTTGCAATCAATCTGTTTTGCTAATCATTTCTGTGAACTGTTTGTGTCATGATCTGTTCATATTAGAAATTATTAATACAAATCTATTGAACTTAAAAAATAAATGGCCGTCTATCAGATGTGCATCTATCTTTTGGAACCATTAAAAAAAAATCCAAAAGTAAAAGGAGGGACCAGCATTTGTAGTAGACTGGCCACATAGACATCCCAACAGAGCAGTGGGGCACTGAATATCACATAAGGGGCAATGGGGCACTGGGGACTCAATATCACATAAGGAGCAATGGGGCAGTGAATATCATATAAGGGGTCCAAGGTACTCATCTCACCATAACCCCCTTATATTGTATAGTGAGCCCTCCAAAACTCACCCAAAACCTACTGGACCCAACTGTATACCCCTCAATAACCCTTATGCCTGCAGGTCTATAGGCCTGTTGAGTCAGTTTTTGCCCCTTTTTAAATTTATTCATTGCTGTAAACTTGCTACTTTAAATTTTGTAAAACCGCTTTGAATTTGGATAAGGCAGGATATCAAATTTTAATAAACCTTAAACCTTAATATGTAGGTACAAAGGTCTTTGCTGGGTTTTGGTGGACTCGCATTCTCCACCTTAAGTGGACTAGTTAGAGTGGGATGTGGACCTGGGTCCCCTTCTCTTCAGTCCACTGCGGTGACCACCAGACTACTCCAGAGACTTGCTTGCTGCTCTACTCGGACTGGCCATAACATCTGAAGCTATAATACAGGCAGGTATGTACTTTTTCATTTACATCTTTTTTTGGGGGGGAGGGAAGGTGAGGTTCAATGATCACTGGGGGGAGTAAGTGGGGGGGAGGGGTCATGTTTATATCTCTACAGTGGTCCGCTGATCAGTTTGGGCCTGATAGCTATTAACACTAGGGAAAAAGATGCTGAAACAGCAACACTGGAAAGAAATCGGTCATTTCAGACTATATTTTTGTTTAGGATTAGAAATGGTAACAAAACATGTATAGTTCCCCTATCTAGAAATGATATGAAAGGGCAAGTGCGTGTCTCGTGTCATTTCAAACAAATGCACATCCCTAGAATTCTCACCCTCCTCCTCTTCCTCCAGTTTTGATTTCAGTCTCTCTCTCTTTTTCTTAGTCTATTCACCCCAGTCCCAGCAGACTGTCTATTACCGTATTTTTTTTTTTTTGCTCCATAAAATGCACCTGACCATAAGACGCACCCACCTCTAGAGGAGGAAAAACCATGAAAAAAAATTCTGAACCAAATGGTGTGCCCTGTACCCTTGTTCCTCCTCTGGTGGTCTAGTGGTATGCCGGGACAGATACAGGGCACATCTAGTGGTGGGCACGTCTAATGGTAGGCAGCCCAAGCCAGCCTGCCCCCAACCTATCAGTCTGCCAGCCCCAGGCCAGCCAGCCTACCCCAAACAAACCAGCCAGCCAGCCCCAGTTCTGCCAGCCCCAAACCATCCAGCCAGTCCCAGGCCAGCCAGCTATCTCCAAGCCAGCCAACCCCAAGACAGCCAGCCAGCTCCAAGCCAACCAGCCAGCCCCAGGCCAGCAAGCCAGCCAGCCCCAAACCATCCAGCCAGACAACCAGCTCCAGGTGAGAACTTACGGCAGCCATTTGGAAAGCATCGCGGGGCCGAGAAGGAGAGCGAAAAGCTTGCTCCTGACGGCCATGCTACTGATTTGTTTCGGGCGGGCAGACGGACCTGGGAGGATTTGAAGGAGGGGTTTAAAAAAAAAATAAAGGTGGTGCGGCGGCAGCGAGCAGGCGGGTTTAAAAAGGAGGTGCGGCAGGCGGGTTTTGCAATGGTACGGGGGGGAGGGTAACAAAAATTGTACCTTCGCTTCATAAGACGCACTGAGATTTCCACCTACTTTTGGAACAAAGTGCTAGGTTTTGAAAAGCTGTCCGGACCCCAGGCTATGTCCTCGAACAGGAGGACATGTCTGGGGAAATCCAGATGTCTGGTAACCCTAGTTTTGAAGGCTGGTTGCTTTGCTGTCTCCTTTTTTCAGCCTACCTATTTGTGTATGCTGCTTTTCTTCCTCTTTATTTTCACTGCACCAAAAGAAAATCACACTACCCTCTCCCTCCTTGAACCCGCACATCCACTAACACTGCTGCACCTCCTTCCACTATCCCATGCGGCCAATGACGTGGCCACCTCATCCTCCCTTTTGTAATGTGTTTCAGGACTGTATTTTGCTGCCACTGCCAATGACATTAAAAGAGCTGCATTTTCACATGACTCATGGGATACTGACTGCCCAACCCTGTAATATAAGATTTCTGGATACAGATAGACCAAAACTTCATTGCATGTTGAGGGACTATTCCTGACAACGTGTAATTAGTGGAAAATATGTCTACAGGGCAAGTATTCTGAGTGAAACTTTTGAAAGGCTGTGAAGATTAATATTTGCTGTGTTGTTCAGTGATGCGTTTTTCTTAATTAATGATACACTAAACTTAATTGAACATTCCGGTCAGCGATAAAATATTCTTTATTGACTTCAGGAATGTTTTTCAGAATCTATTGATCTGCTGCCTTGATAAAGGGCATTTTGAAATATTTTGCTGAAGTGAACTTGGTGGGGGGTGAGGGGGAGGAGTAAGATAAAGTTGTTCTGTAACATTTTTGTTGGACTAGAGCAGTGGTTCTTAAATCTGTCCTGGGGGGCCCCCTAGCCAGTTGGGTTTTCAGGATATCCCCAATGAATGTGCATGATGGAAATTTGAAAGCCTACTACCTACTTTATAGGCAAATCTCACTCATACATATTCATTAGGCATCTGAAAACGCAACTAGCTGGGGGTCCCCCCGGGACAGGTTTAAGAACCACTGGACTAGAGTAACAGCACAGCCTCAGTTAGATTTCTCTAAAACACACTTGAAGGCAGTTTTAACAGTTTCTAGTGATAGGTTCAACATTTTCTGGTCGATATTCAGGCAATGGTAGTCAGTTTTTTTATGTCCGCTCCCAGCTTTATTTCTGAATATTTAATGCCGGGCCAGAGCCAGTTGTATGCCAGCTGTTAAAAAACTTATTTGGTTAAGTACAATATTCAGCCCTTAACTGCATAAGACTGCTTATTGGTTAAGGACTGCATATCGGTACTTAACAGCATAAGTGCCAACTCTGTCCTGGAATGCCCATAAATTAGCTAATTTTGGCTCAGGCACTAATGACAAATATTCAGAAGCATTAACTGATTAAGTGCAGTTGACAGAGGTAGACTAACAGGGCCTGATTCTCCAAAGAGCGTCCCGATTTTAGGTAGCTATAGGCGTCCTACAGCTGTCTAATCAGCCAATCGGGATGCACGTTTTTTAAAAAAATGCTCCCCAGGCAGGCTGCCTATATTGAAGGCACCTCCGGGAGCCTAGGGAGACCCGCAAGACGCCTAAGCTCACCTAAGGGCTTTAGGCGAACCTAGGCGGCCCTACACGTCTCCCTAGTAGAGGAAGAGACGCTTAAAATGTAGGCCAGCAAAATGCTGGTCTACATTGTAAGTAGACGCGGCCGCTACACTTATGGCAGCAAGGGATCTCCCTGCTGCAATAAGTATAGCGGCTGCAGTCGCGGCCGCCTGTCCCATCGCCGACAGGAGGATGCCCAGTCCTCCTGCCGGAACCCCCCTGGAACCCCCCTCCCCCCCAAACTGGTAATCGCGGGCAGGAGGATGCCCAATCCTCCTGCCGGAAAGTCCGACGACCCCCCTCCAAAAAAAACTAACCTTTACATGTTGGTCGGCTGAACGGGTCTTGCTGCCGTCCAGCCGACGGGCCCGCCTCGTGGAAATGAGACGGGCTCGGCCCATCCTCGCTAAATCTAAGATCTGATTGGCCCAGGCTCTAGAAGCCTGGACCAATCAGGCCTTAGGCATAGCGGGTCCGCCCATCCCCACTAATCCCAAGACCTGATTGGCCCAGGCTAGGCACCTGCCGCGTCTAATTTAACCCGATTCTCTAACCGGCGTCTGTACCAAGGACGCCGGTTACAGAATCGGGGTTTAGTGTAGGACCGATTCTGTATAGGATACCTCTCCTGGGCGTCCTATACAGAATCAGGGCCACAGTGTTCTGGACCCCTGGGCACTGAGGGTCACGAGCCAGTAATCAAAAATGATTGAACTAGATGGAAGCTAGGAGAGAATGAGCCCCCTACGAGGGGGGGGGGGTTGAAAAGTTCTCAGTCCAACTAAGAAAACTGATGTGGATGTGATTTAATCAATGATCTGAAACAATGTCAAAACATAGAATTTTGTTTCTGCAACTTGCAGCTACAGTGGCTCAAAAATTTAAGAAGTTGGTTGGTTGGACTGAGAATATTTCAGCACCCCTCTCGTACTGCTATGGGATCTCAGGTGCAGCCCTATGGTCCCAATGGTCAGTCTGCCCTCTGAATATGTGCAATTAGCCATTGACAAGTGATTTAAACAGCCAGGAACCTTTCTGGACCATTAAAATTGGTTTGAATATCGGATGGGTTATTTTTTTATGCTCATTGAAATGAAGGCATTTTTTATTGGGATTTATTGACCACTTTTTCATGAAGAGATTTTCCCAAAGTGATTTACAATACATTAAATATCGATCATGTATTCTTAGGTATTTCCTCTATCTGTCCTGGCAGACTCGCAATCTAACTGTGGCACCTAGGGCTTTTGCTATTTGTCTATGACGGTGTTCAGATATTCCAGCAAAATAGAAATCCTATTGCACAGAATTTGTGTGATACATCTTTATCAGCTTTGTTTGTATAATCTCCCAATAACCCAGTGGATTTTGGTTTGTTGACCACATGACCCCTGAAGAAGACTCTGCGTAGCCGAAACATGGCCTGTGTTGGGTCATATCAACAGAGTTTTATTTTTTTTAAAAGCTTGCTTTACATGAACAAAGACCTTGTAACAGAGACTCTTCTTATTGATATTCAGCACTCCTGACCACCATGATTGGAATATCACCGGTACTCCACTCTTTGTGTTTCTATTTGTAGTTTTTGTGGGCAGGCTTAGACTTAGTCGTACTGCATGTATAACCAAAAGTTACACAGTACAGGATCGACGGAACTTGGACGTTGTGACTTAGACCATTTAAAACATGCTTAAGTCACAAAAGTGACCAAATAAGCACTGCAGACACATAATACAGACCCCCACACATTACCCCAGTGATCACCGACCCCCCACCCCCATAAAAATATTAATCACAACTTGAAAATTGTGCCTCCAGAACATCATCACCTGGCAGCCTGGCATAGGAAAGCCTAGTCGTACTGCCCAGAGGCTTCTTAAACCGTCTTGGGGGTGGGTTAGGGACCCATAGAGAGGTGGACCCATGCCATAAGCCCTGCAATCACTGCATTGATATTGAAACATGTGCACTCCCCTATACACCCCGAAAACCCTTTTTTACTAGCATATAAGTGACTCCTGCAGCCATAAGGGCTATTGGGGTGGTAGATAATTGGGTCAAGGGGATTCTGGAGGTGGTGTGGGGGGCTCGCCATGCCCTATAATGGAGCTGTAGTGAGATAAAGACATGGCACCCTTTTTGTGAAGTTCACAGCAGTGCCCTGTAATGTATCTCACTATTTAGGTGCCATGTCTGGGTGTTCAGTCCATCACTTTGCAGACCCCTCCCATGTCCAACAGGGCTTGTTCTAGGCGTTTTTGACTTGGACGAAAAGTTGGATGAAAATGTGGTATAAAGATGGACGATTTAGCTGCTTGGACGATCTTATCAGCAGGAACGAAAAAAATTTGGACATATTTTTCGAAAATGTGTCCTAAGTTTTTTTTTTTAAACTTTGGACGACTTACGACTTGGACGAAAACGGACTTAGACGTTCCTTTCGATTATGCCCCTCTTAGCAAATATGATCTTCAATACTGAACGCTGAACTCCAAGTGGGGCCTCACCAACAACTTGTGTGTTTTTTTTAAAAAATATACTTTATTGATATTTATTACATAAATAACAAAAATTCAGGAAAATTAACACAACAAGCTGTATTCATTTTTTACTATTTTGTATTTCACTGATTGTCCAGTTTTTCTCTTTTGTGGAAACCACCTAGAATTCTTTTGATTAAGGCAGTATAGAAAAATAAAGTTACGTTAAGTTACATTTCACAGTAAATAAACTTAAAATAAAACTTTTACATTATTCCAGCCCACATTATTGGGGCCAGATAGTGCTGTAATTAAGCAAACAAAGTAATCAAATTATTTGTTGCTAGCAGGCAAATTAAGGCCTTATCCAAATGTTACTAATTATCTTCAACCACTTTCTGCAAAGGTTTATCTTTCAAAAAATACCCCAATTGTGATGGATCCACAAAAAACATATTTGTCACTTCCATAGGATACTAGACACTTACATGGAAATTTAAGGAAGAAACTTGCTCCCACTGCTAAAACCCTAGGCATTAGCAGTAGGAATTGTTTACTCCTAAATTGTCTGTCTGGACATATCAGGAAAAATCTTCAATTGCTGTCTACAAAACAAAGCCTGTTTTTTCACAAAATATAATTTAAGGATGACATGCTTTTCTTTTTTGTATATATCTTTATTAACAATTGCAAATGGAACATACAACCATGTGTCCAACAAAGTGGCCCGTTTAGTTATTAAATCTTTAGAAGATTCCAGAAATTGAGAGATATTTAAACTATCTGGAGAAATCAGTCTATCAATTTCTCCTTCTACTCTAATCTCTTTAGAACTCCTAGGGATTTAATAAAGGTTATCTGGTGTAAAAGATTCTACCTGAGTATATTGTAAAATATCCCTCATATACATCTCAGGAGTTCTAACGGAGCCAAATAGTGTGAAATAGGAAAATTCAGAAACTGAAGGTTTTTTGCTCATTAAATTCTCAGTTTTCTCAATTTGCATATGAAGCAATATGTTATCCTTAATATTGTTGTAAGACGTTTACTTAACCTCACCAACAACTTATACAGAGGCATTATAACCTCCTCCGTTCTGAGTTATGCCTCTCTCTATGCAGCCTAGAACACCTTTGGCTTTGGCCACTGCCTTGTCATATTGTTTCACCACCTTGAGATCCTCAGATGCTTTGACCTTGAGGTCCCTCTCCTGGGCAGTGCACATCAGTCTCTCCACGCCTATTACATTCAGCTTCTTTGGATTTCTGCCCAAAATGCATTACTCTGCAGGTTTTTTTCCGTGTGTGTGTTAAAGTTTAACTGCCAAGCTTTTAGCCCATTCTTCTTTGTAAATCACTTCTCATGTTGCCTGCTCCCTCCAAGATGTCCACTCTGTTGGAGATCTTAGTGTCATCCACAAAAGGCAAACTTCCTCTTAACTCTTCAGCCATATTGCTTTGAAAGACATTGGACAGAATTGGCCCCAGAACAGTCCCTGAGGTACACCACCATTACACAGGTAGTTCGAAGGGGGCAGTAGCTGGCAGGCCTTGAGCATGTGAAGATGTTGATTGTCAGGTTGCTTTCTGGAGGTAGGCTGCTGAATATCTTGTGGGGCAGGGAGTGGGCGCATAGAGGAAGGAAAGGAAATAATGAGAGAGATTCTGGATGTTGGACATTTTGGTGGAGAGGGATGGAAGGGAACAAAATACATGCTGGACAAGGGGGGTATAGGGAAGAGAAAGAGATGCTGGACTCTGTAGGGGGTATAGAAGGGAAGTAGAGAAATGCTGGACATTGAAGAGTTAGGGGTGGAAGTGGAAGGAGTGTGTTGAACTGTGAGCTGCCCATTGGTTGAGAAGGTGGGGGGGGGGAGGGGAGGTGGACGGTGCACAGCTGAAGATTCATCTAGGTTGTCGGATACCATTTGGTTGGCTGAGTTTGAAGTTTTGAATAAACACGTGTAGAAAGATGAGCTATTTGATATAATATATCTTGATTTTCAGAAAACTTTTGCCAAAGTTTCTCATGAAAGATTCCTGAGGAAACTAAAAGGTCATAGATAGGAGGCAGTGTTTTCTTGGCTAACAATAGAAAACAGAAGGTATAAGAAAACAGTCAGTTTTCTCAGTGGACAACAGTGAATCATGGAGAACCACAAGACCTGTTCTGTGCCCAGTGCATTTTCTCATATATAGATGATCCAGAAATAAGATTGACTAATGAGATGATCAGATTTGCAGATGACACAAAACCCCTCAGCCAGACTGATTGGTTGAATAAAGAAATAGGAAAGAGTGTCTCATTTCTTGATAAGCCTACAATGGCTGCCTATGAGGCTCATGCGTTGTTTAAATTTTGTACTTCAATATTTAATATTACCCCTGGCTTGGTTCCTTTATCTTTATAATGTGTGTATCTTTTTTTTAATCTAAACTAAACTAAACCTTTGGTTTGTATACCACATCCTTTCCACAATCATAGAGCTCGGCACGGTTTATAAGAGTTGGGAGAGAAAGGAACTCCAATGAAGGTTAAAGGATATAGTGAGAAGAATATGTGGAGGGCTTAGGAAGCCAGAGATGGAGTAAGTATTACATTTTTGAAAACAGCCAGGTTTTCAGATGTTTGCGGAAGAGTTGGAGAGAGCTCAGGATCCAAAGGGGGGAGATAAGGTTGTTTCAGAGCTCAGTGAATCTGAAGGGGAGGGAGGTCCCTAGTTTTCCTGCACGGGAAATGCCTTTTAATGAAGGAAAGGATAGTTTTAGTTTGTGAGTGAGTCTGGTGGTATTAAGATTTGAGAAGTTCCAGGAAAGTGGGATAAAGGGAGGGAGGATGCCGTGAAGGATTTTGAAAGTTAGACAGGTGCATTGAAAGTGGACCCTGGCATTAATCGGAAGCCAGTGAAGCTTGGACAAGAGCGGTGAGACATGGTCGAATTTACTTTTTGCGAAGATAAGCTTAGCCGTGGCATTCTGGATCCGCTGAAGTCTATGAAGGTTTTTCTTGGTAAGGCTTAGATAGATTGAGTTGCATTAGTCCAATCTGGACAGGATGATAGATTGGACGAGGACGGTAAAGTGATTTTGATGAAAACAGGATCTTACTTTCCTCAGCATGTGGAGGCTGAAAAAGCATTTTTTTGCCAAAGAATTGAGGTGGTCGTTGAAAGACAAAATAGTCAATGATAATCATTACATAGGAAACCTTATTCAGAAAATCTGCCAAATATTTGTTTCCCTTCTAGTACATACTGTCTTATTTTGGTCACAACGTCAGAAGAGAAAGATCTTTGGAGAAGGACATTATGTTTGGGAAGATTGAAGGAACCAGAGGAACAGGGCGACCTGCAATCAGATGGCTAGACATGTTGAAAGCAACCATGCGGGTGATGCTGGGGGACCTTACCGGATTAGCACAAAAATGATCTCTTTTTAGATCTGTAATTCATCAAGTTGCTAGGATGGCACTAAGTAACATGTGTGTGGATGCCTGCCTTCAAATCAACCACTGATCTGTGGCTGCATGCACAGTGAGGAATCTTCCCTGAGATGCTTCATGACGGAGTACAGGAGTAGTTTGCCATTTCCTTCTCCTGTGCAATCTGTGGCTCCACTATGTTGCTGCTGCCCAGCATAGGGCCCTGTAGCCTACAGCACCTGGTATTCCCTAGTGGTCCCCCATCCAGGTACTAGCCAGCCTGATGCTGCTTACCTTCTGATAGCAAGAGCAGGCATATCCAGGGCAGCCAGGCTGTAGTCTAAGTAGCATGTGAAATATAAGCAATTTCATTCTCTTCCACTCTCTTACTATGCGGCTAAAACTTGGCATGCCTTACCAATTGCCATTAAATGGGAAGCAAATTATATGAGTTTTAGAAGGAAACTTACCTCCCTCACCCCTTTTATGAAGCTGCATTAGGTTTAAAAAAAAAAAAAAAATCACCGGCCGCGGCAGTAAAAGCTCTGATGTTCATAGAATTCCTATGTAAGGTAAATAAAGTATGGTAAATAAAGAAATTATTGCAATTTTAATGTAAATTTATTGTGTAGTAATTTTATTACTATGTCACTAAGCACGCGCTAATGATTAGCGCTTGCTGAATGCTAAGACACCCACAGGAATATAATGGGTAACTTGGCATTTAGGGCTCTTTTTACGAAGGTGCGCTAGTATCTTTAGCGCATGCACTGGATTAGCACGCGCTAGCCGAAAAACTACCACCTGCTCAAGAGGAGGTGGTAGCGGCTAGCGAGCGGGGCATTTTAGCGCGCGCTATTCTACACGGTAAGGTTCTAATGCACCTTCCTAAAAGGAGCCCTTAGTGTATGCTAAATTACCCCCCTCTTTTACGAAGGCATAGCGCGTGAGCTTTAGCGCCGGCAGCGGCGGTGACTGCTCCGACGCTCATAGAATTCCTATGAGCGTCGGAGCAGTTACAGCCGCTGCCGGCGCTAAAGCCCACGCGCTATGCCTTCGTAAAAGAGGGGGTTAGTTAACGCATCTTAGTAAAAGGACTCCTTAGTATGCTTGTTCTTGAGCTTATTTCAGGTGACAAATGCAAAAAAATAAAAAAAATTCTGCAAGAGAAATGGACAGACTGGATGAGCCAGAATTGCTGTATTTTCATTCAATTTCTATGCTTCTATCATTGGTGGGGACTGATCGGTGAACATCTGTCATGCCACAGAAAAAATCATTCTGGAATTAGATGTGCTTTTTGCCTCACTTTCTCTGATAGTAAAGAATTGTTAGTTAGTATTTTTTTTAATAAGATACAACCACTTCACATAAACAAACCATAAATAATGGTCATCAACATAAAATTCAATTCTGCTTAGCCATGAGAGTCTAAAAGTACAACATTTCATTTTAGTCTGTTCTGCAATACATACAGTAGATCTGTTTAAAGGCAGCTGCCAGTCTGTTGCTCTGTGTCTTGGCAGGGTTTTTTTTTTTTTTTAGGTCTCGTTAATTGTTCTGCAGTGCAGTAGTTCAGCTGTATAATAATTCTTGTCAGGTTTCTTGTATGAACCAAAATACAATGCAACTGTTGCTCATCTTGGTTTCAAGCTCTAGATTATTCCAAGGCCTTGATTCACTCAGATTCATTTCTGTGGGGGAACAGTGTCAAAATCCCGAACAGCAACTCCTTTGAAAAGCTAATAAGCTAAAGATATTTGGCAGCAATAGCAAAAAAAATATAAAAAGGATCATGATGTAAAACATTATTTGGAGTGTACAGGAGGATGAACTAGCATAGATATTTCATTAACTCCCTTGCTATGCTGACAGAAACATCAACAAACACTCAGACGTATGTCCCGTACTGTAGCTCCCTTTAATTTTTACCTGAATCCTGTTTATACTTGTGACCCATTCATAGGGTTACCAGATTTTACTCTAGCAAAATCCTGACCTCTAGACCCGCCCCCCAGGCCCGCCCCGTTCCATCCATCCCCGCCCCGTTACGCTCCAGTCCTGCCCTACGGCCCGACGCGATTTCGAGGAAGTTTTTCAAAACCCGGACAAATTGGCAGGTTTTAAAAGCCGTCCGGACCCCCGGACATGTTTTCGCAAAGGAGGACATGTCCGGGGGGCATCCGGATGTCTGGTAACCCTACCCCCCCTCCTCCTCCTCGAAGAGTGCCTCTGCTGTAGAGGCAGTCGCTGAGGGCCAGATTCTGTAAATTGTGCCGTCCTCATCGACGGCCTAAAAAACGGTCGCTGATCGCGTGTTAATCACACAACGAAACTGTTTCTAGAATTGCGGCTTTGTGAAGGGTTTTAAAGGCCTACATTTCCGGCGCCTACCTTTCACGTGAATTGCGGCTATAGAGGCGCTTTAGGATGCCTAATGCCACTTCCGGTGTTAGCCATGCCCCACTGTGATATTAAGCGGCGTGAAGCGCCTCTATAGCTACAATGCAGGCGATGTTTTTCTAGGCCCCAATAGGCGCCTACATTTTAAAAAATCCCACAATTTTAATAATTTTTAAATGGTGTTTTCCAGTTAAGTTAGGTGCTGGTAGGGCGCCTACTGGCACCTAATTTAAGGCACCACTCATAAAATATGGGTCTGTTTGTGTGCTGAAGAAACATGTAGGAGGAGTTGGAGGCCCTTAGCCAGAGTGGGAGGGGGAGGAGTAGTAGAAAAGAATGAAGAAGAGTAAAACCAGGGCTTTTGGTTAACAGATTCTCATGCCAGAGCCCTAGTACCTAGGGAGCCTCCTGAAAATACCGACAGCCTGTGGAGAGAAAGTACGTTTGGGTTTGCCAGAAGAGCAGATGGTAGAATGTTCCAGCTTGGCAGGGAGATAGCATGATCCCAGGCTGAGGAGCAAGAGTGGGGCCTGGAGTGGCTTACCAAGAGAATCATTTGGGGCTTTGCTCTTACAAGGGTGTCACCATGAGAGAGATTCGCATACAGTGGAGGCAGTGCATGCAGATATCTTTCATGAATATTTATTGTGGATATCCCCAAAGCATGACTGGGCTGGGGTGCCTCCAAGATCAGGCTTGGGAATTGAGAATGACATGGGGGATAATTTTCCCCATCCCCGCGGGAACTCGTTTTCCTGTCCCGTCCCCGTGAGTTCTTTTTCTGTCCCATTCCTTCAAGCTCCATCCTCGTCTGCACAAGCATCAAACGCTTTAAAATCACAAGTATTCGAGGTTTGTGCGGTTAAGGCTCAGCTTACAAGGATGGGGCAGGGACAGGGACAAAACTCACAGGGACGAGATGGGGAAATTGAGTTCCTGCGGGGACAAATTTTATAGGTTCCCTTTAATTTTTACCTGAATCCTGTTTATACTTGTGACCCCTACCTAGGGTTACAAGAGTTTACTTTATTTGTCCCCATATCATTCTCTACTTGGGAGCCACTGTACTCGCTGAAAGAAATTGATGAGCTCTTCCTATTGTCTACTTTCATGAAACTGCATTAAAGAGGGAACAGATGAGTCAAGTGGGTTGGCACAGGGTTATGAAGAGTTTCTGCTTTAGGTCATCAGTATAAATCCAGTTCAGGATATAATAGTAACAAATATCTTTAGCCACCTGAAAACAGATCACTTAAGTGGAAGACATTGGTTTCCAGTTCTCTGGCACGTTTCACAAATACTGCATTCTAGTAGAAAAATGTGTATAATACCATGGATACATTTTTTTTCACTTTTCTAATTATTTTGTTTATCAATCAATAAACCCTTTCATTCTTTAATATCCGTTAATCTGATTTACAGCCCCTTACTGTCAGTTATATATTAATCTTCAAAGTAAATTATGTAATTGGAGCATATGAAAACAAGAGGAGATTGATTTATGAAGGGGGATGTGTCCTGGCAGTACACGGAATGCAACTGCTTATCATCGTTCTATAAGTTTTAGAACTGGCTTAGGATTTATGACTTGGTTTTGGGGATTTGCCAGAGAACATAACCCTGTTCTATATTAGTACCCTGTAAGGCTCCAAAGGTAACATTTTATGCATGAAGTCAGAGCTATGATTGGATTAAATTGACCCTGAGCAGATATCCTGAAAGCACTCAACTGTATCTGCATTCGTCAATACTTGCATATAAAGCCCAGTGAGAACATGTGAAATGTATTTGCAGCTTGCCAACGTCTTGATGAGTATCATTGCCCTGAGTATTGTACAGTGGTGTTAACAAAGAAAGACATGTCTCAGCATACAGTATTATCCCGCACATATCTGATTTATATACTTTTGTAACCAGTTGAGTTTCAGCGATTCACCGTGAAATGTTATTATTTTATCTTAAAATACAGTGGTGCCTCACACAACGAACTTAATTGGTTCCAGGAGCAAGTTTGTTATGTGAAACGTTCGTTATGTGAAACGCGTTTTCCCATAGGAATACATGTAAAAAAAAATAATTCGTTCTGCAGCATAAAATATGCTAAGATGACATAAAAAAGATAAATTTTTTGTTATTATTTTTATTTAGATACATCTAAAAACATACATCTCCCTGTCCTTTTACTTCCACTATCTTCCTATCCCATCTCTATTCCCTTTTGTCCCTCTCCCCATGATCAATCATCTCACCACCTCTCTCTGCCCTCACCCTCAGGGTTCAAGATTGCTTCCACTCTTTTTCCTGTTGTTCTCTCTGCCTGTCACCCTATGATTTAGCATCCCTTCTGCCCTTGTCCAATATTTCCCCTTCTCTCCCTCCCTCTCATCCCCTGCTCCAACATGTGCTTTCAGCGGCCTTCTCCCCCCTTAAGCGTCTTTTCTTCTCCACTCCACCTTTCCTCCCTCCCTGCCTCCACCTTTGTGGCGCTTTTGCACCCGACCGACAACAGAACAGGCCCGGTCGGACAAATCTCCCTGTCCTGTAGCCGCGAATCTAAATTACCTTCTTACAGCAGCTGGATTATTGAAGCTGCTGTAAGAGGTAATTTAGATTCGCGGCTACAGGGCAGGGAGGTTTGTCGGCCGGGCCTGTTGTCGGTCGATCGGGGGACCTGACCAGCTGTGCACATTCTTCGGGGCGGACCGCCCCCTCCCCCCTCTTTCGTTCGCCATTGCCTTCTTCCTACCTGCCCTGCCGCAGCCGCACACAGCCGACCGGAAGTCTTCCTGATGTCAGCGCTGACGTCGGAGGAAGGGAGGGCTTTGCTTAAGCCCTCCCTCCGACGTCAGCGCTGACATCGGGAAGATTTCCGTTCGGCTGTGTGCGGCTGCGACAGGGCAGGTAAGGAGAAGGAGACTACCCTCGCGGCTCGACCAACCCCGCTGCGATCCAACCCCGCAGGAACCCCGGAAGTATGCAGCTCGGGCGACTTCGTTGTGTGAAACGAAGTACGTTATACGGATCACGACATAAAGTTCGTTGTGCGCAGCGTTCGCTGTGCGAGGCGTTCGCTGTGCGAGGCACCACTGTACTAGTTTTAGCTCTTCTGTTAGTAAATAGACAAGAAGCCAGACCAAGGCCCATTGGGAACTTTATCTATGAGTCTTGGGTAGAGAAATAGTTTGATATGGAATTTTGATCATCCTGGGCTGTTTATGGCAGTGGCATTGACTGTGGAATGAGTTCTAGTGTTCCTATTAAGTGAAGGAATAGCCTAATGGTTAAAATAGAAGACCTGGGCGCCAGAAGGCCCAGATTCAAATCCTACAGCATTGAGCAAGTCCCTTAACCCTCTTTGGTGCAGAAGAAGGCAATGGCAAACCATTCCTTTTATTATGCCACAAAAATCACAAAGGGGAGAGGGATAACCTTCATTCTTTGTTCACGGGGGAGCCAAATCTGACTCGGTAGACGATCTGGGTGGAGATACAGCTAGCCTGAACAACTATAGCACAGACTGCTAGTGCTACAAAGACAGAATACACAGGATTTATTCCAAAACAGCTAGCAATGGGAGCATATCCAGCCAAAATGAAACAAAATACAGTAAAACCTTGATTTGCAAGCATAATTCGTTCCAGAAGCATGTTTGTAATCCAAAGCACTTGTATATCAAAGCGAATTTCCCCATAGGAAATAATGGAAACTCAGACCATTCTTTCCACAACCCAAAAACTAATATAAAATACTGTATGCTGTGAGCGCTTGAGCCATGGATAAATTGGTCGTGATGCTTCTGTTACGTTCAGCTTTTTTTTATGTTCAGCCGTGCTCAGCGTAAGATGTGCATGCTTCAACTGTGGGTTCTGATGACGTGATGTGCGTATACATGATCATACTGCAAGACAACACTCGTGTATCGAGTTAAAATTTAATAAAATGTTTTGCTTATCTTTTTTTTTTAATATCTTTATTCGTTTTGAAGCCATAAGTAAGTGCAACATATAATACAATCGTATTACACTATAGAAGCACTTCAATACAATTAAAATTATAATCTATGACAAATAGATATCACCCCCTCTAATTATATTCAAAAAGTACACTCAAATTAAGAAATTAAGTGCTCCTTTTATCAAGCTACGCTAGCGGGGTTAGCGCGTGTGACTTCTAATCACGTGCTAACCCCCGCGCTGGCCAAACTGCTGCCTGCTCAAGGCAGGCGTTAGCAGCTAGTGCGGCCGGCGGTTTAACGCACGCTATTACGTGCGTTAAACTGCTAGCGCGGCTTGATGAAAGGAGCCCTAAAAATATGTTCCAACCCACCCTAGACGTGCGTGACCAAAGAGCAAAATTAACAATCACTCTTTGCAAAACTTTGTCAATGGCTCCGAAACCTTCAGAAACTTTTTGTAATGTCCTTGTTGTATAGCCATAATACATTCCATTTTAAAAAATGACAGAGAGACTCCCACCAGAAGGTATAGTTCAATTGATCCCAGTTTTTCCAATTCCTTAAAATAAGCTGTATGGCAACCCCTGTCATAATAAAGAGAAGTTTATTATTATGAGATGATATTTGGCTGTTAGCTCTCATCATAACCATGTTGCTCGCTATCCAAGGTTTGACTGTAAATAAATTCTAAGTGTGGTTATTTGTTGCTATATAAATTTTTTTTTTTTTTTTTTTTATGGAAGGTGTTCTGGAACAGTTTAATTTACTGGACACATTTTTAGGTTTAATCTCTTAATCATGCTCTGGATTCTGCTTTGATGCCTGTTTTAAGTGATAGCTATAATAGACTATCAAATACTTTCAGTTCTGATTAATTAGTTCATTTTATCAACTTTGATTCCATCTAAGACTGTGTTACTGATTTTTCCCTATGCTCAGTGAGGTTAAAAATCCTTTTTTCTTTTTTGTTGTAAAATCACATTGTGGGAGATTTTCAGTGTCAGCTTATTTATTTAAATGTTGGCCACAGAACTGCTATATGAATAGTCAGCTGTGCCAATGCTATATATTAATGGCTGACACCAGCCAATATTTGACCTTAGGCTCAATGTAAATGCATAGGTTATCCAGAAAGGGTGGACTGACAGTGATCTGGGCCTCTAACTACCTATTAAAAGTGATTAAGCTAGATAGAGGCTACGGGGAAGTGGGCCCATTACTGTTGTGGCCTTGGGCACTTCCAGATTGTCCCAATAGTCAGTTTGCTTCTAGTGCCACCTTATTTTGCCTCTAACCTGGCCCCATTTTTTCATATAAGGTGTCACCCAAAGTGGCTCAAAGGATACAACCTATTATATGTGCCAAAACATACCACTTATTAAGGACAGTGCACCTACTACCATCAGCTGTTGTAGTGTCTTATAGAAACTTAAACTCAGGAAAAGGCCTCAGAATCGGAGCCTACGCACAGTCTTGATCACAGACTGAAGTTGTCAGCGTAGTTTTTTTAGCTCCTTAGCTCCAGTCATAGGCCAAAAACCTGAGAATGTGTATTAGTATTTTTTAATTTTTATAAATATTTTTAAAAGTATTAAAAATATTAAGTAAAAATATTAAGTAAAAATATTAAGTATTAAAAATATTAAGTAAAAATATTAAGTATTAAAAATATTTATAAAAATTAAAAAATACTAATACACATTCTCAGGTTTTTGGCCTATGACTGGAGCTAAGGAGCTAAAAAAACTACGCTGACAACTTCAGTCTGTGATCAAGACTGTGCGTAGGCTCCGATTCTGAGGCCTTTTCCTGAGTTTAAGTTTCTATAAGACACTACAACAGCTGATGGTAGTAGGTGCACTGTCCCTAATAAGTGGTATGTTTTGGCACATATAATAGGTTGTACCCATTTTTTCATAAACATTTTTATTGACAATTTTATAAGAAAAGCATTACAAAAAACATAAAACAGTATTAATGTAATATAATACACAAGTAAAAAAAAAAAAGAAGAAATCGGTCCTAGGGTGTCACAACACTACTAACATACTATCTAATATAATATCAACATTTACACTTTCCTTTACAAAGCCAGTGTTTTTAGCGCCAGCTGCCGCGGTAACAGCTCCGATGCTCATAGAATTCCTAGCGCGGCTTTGTAAAGGAGGGGGGTTAATCATTAAATTTAAATAAACAATCCCATACTTTCTTATTTTTTCTCAAACTGCCACTCTTAACTCCATATACAGTATTTTCTCATATTTAATAATAATAATAATTTTATTTCTTATATACCGCTATACCATAAGTTCAAAGCGGTTTACTATACAAGCGTAACATATCCCGCCAAATATTATAATCCAATTTAGAAAAATCTTTCCAATTAGATAATATTGTTTTAATTGTTATGATTATTAGGTTCTTCAATAATTGTGCTTTATAAGTATTTAACCTGGCCCTATATATACAGATAGTTTGAAGACAGTCAGACACACTGCTTATTTTCTTATGAGCTGTTGTACAAATTTAGAAAAATATGAGATTAGAGAATTTATAAGGATACCAGTATTTGATATCTGTATAAATTCTTTAGAGAACTGACGCAACTGAAACTATCATCAGCAAATTTCACATTTGTGTTGTTTTCTAGTAGTTCTTTACATGTAGCATTTCAAGTATGCTTTCAGACTTCCAGCTGAAGACCATTTTGGTAAACCCTTGTTCTTGCATCTTATCACATTATGTGAACCCAGTTGATAGCAATCCTATGATGCAATAGCTAGAACTGTTAGGTATTCAACTAATGTGGGATCCTGAAAAAAGGTTCGTCAAAGTTTAAAGACAAAAATAATGGCAGGCAGTAATCTATTTGAGATTGCTTAATTGTTACATTAAGTTAACAAGGAACCTATTAACGTTATTGTCAGAAGCCATTAAACGGGCATCTCCAGGGGACTTGGGAATACTTAATAAATGTCAGGTCTGGGAGAGGTCCTTGATAAAAGGAAAAGGTTTTGAAGTGAAAGATTTAGTGCTGTTTCTCAGAATCCATTATTCTTGAACAGAGAGATATGTTATAACCCCTCATAAATGATGGTTAGATACTGCATAAAAGCTGCCTTCATTCTGATGGCAAAGTATAACCTTTTTTAAAAAACTTTTCAAAATTGCCATCCTCCCACCCACACTCCACTCAATCAATAATTCTCCATTGTACAGTATGTCCTCTGCTTTATAATTAAGTTGCAAATGTTGTACCAAGGGGGCCATTACATTGCTGGCCAGTATTTTTGTCCCCTCTTCTATGAAACTGCCATAGCAGTTTTTACCGCGGTGAGCCGCGCTGAATGGCCCGCGCTGCTCCCGATGCTCATAGAGTTCCTATGAGCGTCGGGAGCAGAGCGGGCCATTCAGCGCTGCTCTCTGCACTACAAACTGCTAGCGCAGTTTAATAGAAGAGGGGGTTAGTTTATGTATATTAAGATGAATAGTTTTTCCAACATCTATTTTATTGCAAGGGCACTGAATTATATATACTACATTTCTTGAGGAGCAGGTAGTACTGTCTTGAGAATACAGTTTCTATTTAATTTGAGGACCCACCCACTCGGAACCTTTTATTATCGAGATGCACCAGTGACAGGATCCACATTTATTAAGGGCTCCTTTTACTAAGCTGCAATGGCGTTTTTAGCGCATGCAGAATTTTAGCTAGAACTAACGCCAGCTCAATGCTGGCATTGGCATCGGCATCTAGCATGAGCAGCAATTCTGTACGCGCTAAAACCGCTATCGCAGCTTAATAAAAGGAGCCCTAAGTTTTGTCCCTATAACTGTATCATTCATAATTCCTCTCTGTATTTCAAATATTATCCAATTGTTTATCCTGTTGTGGCATTATAGTAGGAGTTTCACTGAAGCATGAGTGTAATTGAAGAATATGCAAATGTTTATAAATAGACTTACTGATTGAACCTGAAACAGCTGAATATGGAAATTAATATACTAGCAAGTCCTGTTCCCAGTCATCCTGGTAATGCAGTAAGAAATTCCTTTGAGCATACCTGGTCCTCAGATATGCCTGTTGAACAATCTTAGATATCCTCGTTCCAGGAGCTGGTCCTTCAATATTTTCCTTGCACTTTAAAATCTGCCTAAATCTCAGATCCTTAAATATTGACTTATTGGAAGACTACATTTTAATTTGTAAGGATGGAAACTGTGAAATTTCAAATAATTGTTATGATTGATTTCTTTATGATATGATGTAGTCTCAAATCGATCTTGTCCATTATGAATAACCAAGAAATTGATTTCAGTGTGACCATATGCCATCTCAAACTTCAGGTTCGCATCTGACTAATTAATTCATTATGTAAATTGTATCAGTTTGTCCTTATCTCCTGTCCATTAAAAAAAATAATATATATATATATATATATATATATATATATATATATATATATATATATATATATATATTTTCTAGCTGCTTAAGTGTTGCATGTTGGCACTTAAGCAGCTAAGGGCTGACTGCGCCAGAATGCCCACAGAGTAGCTTGTTTTGGCTAAGGCATAACTGGAATTTTCAGAGCACTATGGACCTGATTCTATAAAGTCCAACTAACGTTTGGTATGATATAGGCACCAATTTTATTTATAGCAGGATACTTAAGCAGCACCCAACATTCTGACATTTTGGTGTCCCCAATTTATGTCAGGATTTTCTATGCCTCAATTTAGGCACCGATATTAGAAACTAGTGGCACCTGATTTACAAAGAGGTGCTTAAGTTGAAAACACATCCATGATCCACCCCTAACCATGTCCACTTGCAGTGTAGGTGCTTTGGGCTAGGCGCCTATTTTTTTATAGAATCGAGTTTTAAGAGTTAGCCACTGAACTTTCAACTAAGTCCAATTAAAGCTGTTTGTGAGGTGTTGAGTACCAATATAGGCACAGATTGAGCCTATTTCTCAATTAAATTAGATGCCTAATTTTAGGCAGAGTTTATAGAATCAGGGCCTATCTGGTTAAGTGCCACTGAATATGCCTGGTTAGCCCCAGACAAGCAATTTAAATGTCCAGGAGCCATTTCTGGTCATTTAAATCACTTTGAATATATATCCCATGTATGGAGTTCAGTTAGATATCGTGCTTACCTTGTTACGTTACAACAAGGATTCTTGCTATTCTTAGCTTGCTCTTGGAAGACTGATCCACCAAATGTATCTACAGGAAATTTTATTTTGTTGTGTGTTAAACTCATCTTTTCTTGGACTTCTGTTGTGTAGCATATTATAGTACACTTACATAGTAGGGTAGTTCCCTGCAGTCATGATCTGACTTATTTCTCTGGCCCAGGAAACTGAAGCATTTTTATTATCTTACTCTGCTGATAGCACAGAAAGCCACTGCATAGATCTGGAATGGTTCTTCTCCAGTTTTGCAATAGCAGAAAGAACTACTTATTGTCACTTTGCTAGCTACCCTTTATGTACTGAGGTAAACTAATAACCTCTTGATGCATTTTAACAATATGATCTTACTTGTTTGTGTATGGAAAAGGGTTAGGGTTGAATTTTATGATGTGTATATAGTACATGTAACTTTGTTTTGAATTTGAATCGCGGCATAATAAGAGTAACGGTCTGTGTAGATATGTGTTCCTGAAGTAATATTACTGTAAATCACATTGGCCTCTTGTCTTGAGAGAAATGGCACTGTATCAATTCATTATTATCACTATAGAAATGTTTTGAATGTTAGGGTTTTTTCCCCCCTCATCATGGTAGAGGCCAATAAACCAGTTACATGTTCAAGATCCTCTTGATGGCATTCCACCATTGGGGGGAGTACCGTATTTTCACGCATATAACGCGCGCGTTATACGCGTTTTTACCTACCGCGCATACCCCTCGCGCGTTATATGCGTGAGCGCGGTATACGAAAGTTTTCAAACATAGTTCCCACCCCGCCCGACGCCCGATTCACCCCCCCAGCAGGACCACTCGCACCCCCACCCCGAACGACCACTCGCACGCGCTCCCACCCGCACCCGCATCCACGATCGGAGCAAGAGGGAGCCCAAGCCCTCTTGCCCGGCCGACTCCCCGACGTCCGATACATCCCCCCCCCCCGGCAGGACCACTCGCACCCCCACCCCGAAGGACCGCCGACTTCCCGACAATATCGGGCCAGAAGGGAGCCCAAACCCTCCTGGCCACGGCGACCCCCTAACCCCACCCCGCACTACATTACGGGCAGGAGGGATCCCAGGCCCTCCTGCCCTCGACGCAAACCCCCCTCCCCCCCAACGACCGTCCCCCCCCAAGAACCTCCGACCGCCCCCCCAGCCGACCCGCGACCCCCCTGGCCGACCCCCACGACCCCCCCACCCCCCTTCCCCGTACCTTTGGAAGTTGGCCGGACAGACGGGAGCCAAACCCGCCTGTCCGGCAGGCAGCCAACGAAGGAATGAGGCCGGATTGGCCCATCCGTCCTAAAGCTCCGCCTACTGGTGGGGCCTAAGGCGCGTGGGCCAATCAGAATAGGCCCTGGAGCCTTAGGTCCCACCTGGGGGCGCGGCCTGAGGCACATGGTCGGGTTGGGCCCATGTGCCTCAGGCCGCGCCCCCAGGTGGGACCTAAGGCTCCAGGGCCTATTCTGATTGGCCCACGCGCCTTAGGCCCCACCAGTAGGCGGAGCTTTAGGACGGATGGGCCAATCCGGCCTCATTCCTTCGTTGGCTGCCTGCCGGACAGGCGGGTTTGGCTCCCGTCTGTCCGGCCAACTTCCAAAGGTACGGGGAAGGGGGGTGGGGGGGTCGTGGGGGTCGCCAGGGGGGTCGCGGGTCGGCTGGGGGAGCGGTCGGAGGTTCTTGGGGGGGGCGGTCGTTGGGGGGGAGGGGGGTTTGCGTCGAGGGCAGGAGGGCCTGGGATCCCTCCTGCCCGTAATGTAGTGCGGGGTGGGGTTAGGGGGTCGCCGTGGCCAGGAGGGTTTGGGCTCCCTTCTGGCCCAACTACCAAAGGTACGGGGAAGGGGGGTGGGGGGGTCGTGGGGGTCGCCAGGGGGGGTCGCGGGTCGGCTGGGGGAGCGGTCGGAGGTTCTTGGGGGGGGCGGTCGTTGGGGGGGAGGGGGGTTTGCGTCGAGGGCAGGAGGGCCTGGGATCCCTCCTGCCCGTAATGTAGTGCGGGGTGGGGGTAGGGGGTCGCCGTGGCCAGGAGGGTTTGGGCTCCCTCCTGGCCCGATATTGTCGGGGAGTCGGCGGTCCTTCGGGGTGGGGGTGCGAATGGTCCTGCCGGGGGGGGGGGATGAATCGGACGTCGGGGGGGGGTGAACGGAGAGTCGGGACAGCGCACGGAGAGGCGGGGCAGTGCACGGAAGTCAGGGGGGTGAACGGAGAGTCGGGACAGCGCACGGAGAGTCGGGACAGCGCACGGAAAGTCAGGGCAGTGCACGGAAGTCAGGGGGGGTGAACGGAGAGTCGGGACAGCGCACGGAAAGTCAGGGCAGTGCATGGAAGTCAGGGGGGGGTGAACGGAGAGTCGGGACAGCGCACGGAGAGGCGGGGCAGTGCACGGAAGTCAGGGGGGTGAACGGAGAGTCGGGACAGCGCACGGAGAGGCGGGGCAGTGCACGGAAGTCAGGGGGGTGAACGGAGAGTCGGGCAGCATGCGCGGTATAATCGTGAGCGCGTTATACCAAAGTTTTTGTGCTTATCATAGTGATTTCTGCGCGCTATACACGTGTGCGCGTTTTATACGGGTGCGTGTTATTTGCGTGAAAATACGGTAATGGGCCATTGTAAACAGAGTTCGTTTTGCATTTGTTCCCCAGTCATCAAAGCCAGTTGTTGCTAAGAGACTGTTATCTGCTGTGCGAGAAAGTTATTCCTGTGAACCTCGGAAGCAGCGAATGAAATAAGTATCAGTGAAATGCTCTTCTGAGCTGATGAAAGGTTTAAATAGCAGCAAAAAGTCTACAAAAGGCATTTTCCATGTACTTATGAAAACCTAATCTGGTTCTTAGATTGAAGGAAAAAAGTCATAACGGTTACAACTAATAACTGTTTCATTGACGCTTCAGAGGCATAATATGATAAGAGACTTATCAGGACTTGTCAGGAATGAAATACACATTAGTTGGGGATTAGTTAACCTTAATTCAGACAGTCTTTTTAGTCTCAGTTTAATATAATGAGAAATTTAGCAGACTGAATTGGCCTGTGTTGTGCTTTCTGTCTCGCTGTACATGTCTTCATTCTACAGTATAAATCTTTTGTACAACTGGATGTAACTCATGGGCCCTTGTAGTAAGGTACGCATAGAAATGGGCATATATCTTTGCATAGGCCTTTTCTGCATGCTAAACCCATTTCTAGAGCAGCCTTCAAAAAGGGCTTTTTTTTTTTCTATTTCTTGAATATATGACTTAGAGAGAATGACGCAGGGAAAAAATTTGTCCCCGTCTATGCGAGCTTGGTCCCCATCCCATTCACGTGAGCTCAGTCCCTGTCTCCACCCCACCCCTATTTTCTGTATTAATGGCCACACGCAAATTTTCCCCATTATCGTGTGAACCCCTTCCTACTGCCACCTATTTTGTAGGCAGTAAAGGCTCTTGCTAATCGCTTAGCATGTGGCAATGTTAGCTGTGCTAACCGATTAGTGCAGGAAACGCCTACTCTCCACCCACCGACCTGCTCCCAGCACTAAAAATAAAGTTTATTTTGTAACACGTGAGAAGTGCACACTAACGCTTACCATAGCTTAGTAAAAGGACCCCTTAATTATTACTGGCTACGAAAATGTACTGTTCTCTTAATTTGCTTTCCTGCTCATTCCAAGCATGGAATAGCATTATGGTACCCTTTCCATTTTTTACCCAGTGCTGCTTCTTTTGTCTCAGTTTGAGTTCCAAGAGAACGGCTAATGGTTATAATTGTTTTCTATATGAAGGTAGATAAAGGCCAAATGGCCCATCTACATTACATTACATTAGAGATTTCTATTCTGCCATTACCTTGCGGTTCAAGGCGGATTACAAAAGAGTTATAAACGGTGGGTTACAATGGAAGATCATTTGTCATTTCTAGAGAAGGTAAAGAGTAGATCAGATAGTTTCTGCGTGGCGGGAAGAGGGAGGGAGGAAGGTATATATTACATTACATTACATTAGTGACTTTTATTCCGCCATTACCTTGTGGTTCAAGACGGATTACATTAGAGGTTATCTGGACAATTCCAGAAGAAATTACATAGTTGAGCAGTTTACTTTGGGGGATTAAGATACTTCCTGTGGAGTTAGTTTGTCTTGATGGATTTCTTGAATAGCAGGGTTTTAATTTCTTTTCTGAAGGTTTTGCAATCTGGTGTCGTCATCAGTAGATTGGATAATTGGTGGTCAAGTTTCGCTGCCTGCATGGCCAGTAGGCCATCGTACATTGTTTTGCATTTGACGCCTCTGATTGGGGGGGTGCGTGAATGGTGTTTGGGTTCTCCTTTACCTGGTTGTGTCAGTTTGGATAAGGCGGTTGTTTAGTGTATCTAGCCCTCAGTCAGCTACACTTTCTCTTGTTACCTATTTCTGCAGTTGCTCTCATTGCTAACAGAGCAGAATAAAGCCTGATTTTCACTTGTGGGGACCTGGAACATGTACAAAACTCACCTCCCTTCTTTAGTTATTCCATTCCCACTATCCGGTAGCTCCACAGCATCAATAGTCTGCTCAAATGGTTTAATCCTAAACCACACATCATCTACGATACTTGACCACAGTGTCCTATTTTCTGTTTCAAATATATTGGGATTTTGTGTCAGATTTTTTTTAAGAATTCAGAGACAATTAAAAAAACCCAAACTTCAAAAACTTTTGAAAAAGGGTTACTCTATCATTGAGGCTGCTTATTTTGGTAGAAAGGTCTACTGAAAGGTGAGTTTATTCTATTTTTTGAAACTTTTGGAAGTTCATGTTTTATGTTTATGATGTAGTTGGGGTTTTTTTGAAACTTGAAGTGAAATTTTTGTTTTGTTGTCTTTCTGGAAGAAGGTTTTGGCTTATTTTTTGGTGGATATGATAGTGTGAGTAGTGTTGGAGAGGGGCCATCATAAAACACAGTCAGACAAGGATAAAAAGTGAAACAAAGCCCCATTATAGATGGTAAAGCCTGCTACCTCATAGGCACAGTAAATGAAGTATAAGGTCTCTTTAAGTTGAGAGACAAACTTTGCACAAGCCTGTAGCTGACAGGCTTCAGACCTACCGTGTATTCAGCTACCTGCAGGGTTGCCCAACCACAGATCTGTTTTTAGCCAGGCCTCAAGAACAGGATTCTTGTAAAACTAAAGCTTGGTCTACCTTAGCTGGTTCTGGTGGCTTACACATAAACAGAGGAGACCTATGCTGATGTTTCTCTGGCTTATTGTTATTAATATGTGGGCAGTTTTTGTGGGATAGTAATATATGGGCAGTTTTTTTAGAACTGCATGATTCAATGCCAGGTGTTTATACAGCAGGATAATCTTTGACTTTGTTATTACATTACATTAGAGATTTTTATTCCACCATTACCTTGCAAAAGAGTTATAGAAGGTGGGTTACAAAGGAAGATCTCTTGTCATTTCCAGTGAAGGTAAAGAGTAGATCAGGTAGTTTCGGGGAGTCAGGAAGTTGGTGGGAGGAAGGAAGGAACTTGTGTTAAGACTTTTTCAGGGCTTTCTTGAAGAGTATAGTCTTTATTTATTTTCTGAATATCTTGTACTCTGGGGTCGTTATCAGTAGATTGGAGATTTGGTTGTCTAGTTTTGCTACTTGAGTAGCTAGGAAGCCATCATAAAGTTTTTTTCTGTTTAACTTCTTTGATTGGAGGGTATGGGAATGGAGTGTCAGTTTTCCTATGCCTAGTTGAGGTAGTTTGGATGAGGCAGTTGTTCAGATAGGTTATTAATGGAATTACACCAGGTTATGGAATGGTGGATTTCTGATCATCTCTTTTTGCCTTTTCAGGCTAGCATGCATGCTCTAGCGCCAGTCGCATCTTAGCAGAACAGACACTAAGCCGTATTCACTTTTTCCCCATTCTGAACCTACAGGGAGATCATCTTTATTGGGTCATACCTGCATCTGCTACAGCAGCTGAGTATTCTCTGACTTTGTGTGTCTTTGAAAGCAATATGTACAGACTGTGAGCTCCTGAACAAACCTTTGTTAATGATACTTCTCCTTCTCTTTGCTCATTCTCGGTAGCAATATAACACTCTGTGTATATGAGGGGAAAATGAGCTGCTGAAGCAGGTGTGGGGGATGTTCCAATGGCCAAAGTTTCCATCTCTCCTAGTGGCGGTAATGTATAGTAGACTGTATGTGTTTCTGGGATATCCTTTTTATTCTTGGTGTGTGACCTTTCTATTTTCAAATCGGTAACAATACACTTTAAGCTTTCTACTAGGGTTGCGTTTCACTGGAGTATGAATAAATCAGTTTGGAGCAGTCTTAACATTTATTGTGGTCTTAGAGCAGAAAAAGTTGTCTAGAATCAAGTGTAAATTGTGCAAGGTGCATGAGCACCATGAAAAATGATGGTTCTGTGAATCAGATTTTCTCGATGGACTATTTTGCCTTCTAGATGCTCATTTCCAAAGCACATAATTTTACAAAGTTATATAACACATGTAACTTTGTAAGTCCATGTGGTTTGAAAATGAGTCATATACTTTTCACCCCAATCTGAAGGTTCTCAGCAGCTCAGTAAAGCAAGTAACAATAATACTGTTATATTATATCTCAATTATAGGGAAGGAAAGAGGAGATGTTGGGAGGGGGGGGGGGGGGGGCATACCATTGAAGGAGTATGTGCAGGGTTGAAGATTTTCTTAAAGCATCAGTTACCTGACTGAATGGACACTGATAATAACTCTGTGTTAAGGTTTTCTTGGCCTAAATGACCACACCCAAAATCCACCCACAATCCATTCCTAACTATGCCTACTTTCTGGTAAGTGCCTTGGAGTACATGCCTACCTGAAAGTGGCAGGCACCTACCAAATTAGGTGCATAGCAGCTAATTAATTGCAATTTAATAATTTTTTTAAATTGTAATTTTCAATTAATGGTGCCAATTAAGGCTATTTTAATAATTAACACCCCATTTTATCAAGCTGAGCTGCCCATTCTGATCCTATGGGCAGCTCGGCATTTAGCTCATGCCTCTTGGCAGCGTGGCTTGATAAAAGGGGGGTTAAGTTAGGAGCCTAGATCGGCTATGCATGCCAATCTAGGTGCCTAATTTTAGGCATCTTTTGTAGAATCAGGACCTTAGTGTGTGTTAATTCCCGTAACGCGCATTAAGGCCCTAATACTTAACTCTGTGTTGTAAAACCTTTACAGAAGCTCTTGTAAATTGCTCTGAATTGACTCCCCAGTCATTAGTAGCGGTATAGAAGCTTTCAATAAAACAATAAACTTGATGAATTCCCCCTCTAAAGGATTTATTATTGTACTCCAATGCTAGAACTGTGGTTCAATGCACGATTACTTTCTGACTTAGGCTACCAATGTATCTTGGCTTGTCAGCAATAAATTGCATTTGCAACAAGTGGCCCAAAATTCAGCTGCTCGTATTTCAGCTAATTTATTAGATTTTGATCACATCTCTTCTATTTTAAAGAGCTACATTGGCTGTCTATTTGAAGGAGGGTACAGTTCAGAGTTTTAACTCTAATTCATAAAGCACTGAATCCTATTGTGATTGCTAGCTCTTTAAGAATATATAGACCCTCGATGGTCTTAAGATCTCAAACAAACTTTAACTTGACATTCTGTCTTTTCACCTAATCAGATGAACAAATTCCGTTCTTAGCTTTTGCTGCTGCCTAAGATTATTCTATATACTGTATTTACTGTATATATTTAATTCTTTTTTGAAGATATCTATGTCTGGATTCTATTTTTACTGCAGTGTTAAACTTTTTTTTTAATTGTTATATTGTGCTGCACTATTTTGTTTTAACAAGTTTTAAGGTTTTTGTTTATTGTAGAGGTTGTTTTTTTTAATGTGAAGTTTATTTTATTTTTTTATGTTTTTATGTAATCTGCCTAGAACTGTGTGATGATACGAACTTCAAATTTTCAAACTAAGAGCTCCTTTTACAAAGCAGCGGTAATTGCTCCAATGCCCATAGAGATTTAATGGGCGTTGGAGCATTTGCCGCGTGGCAGCTGCTACTGCGGCTTTGTAAAAGGAGGATAACTAAATAACCCCTACTTTACAAAGCCACACTAGCGTTTTTTAGCGTCAGCTGCCGCAGTAACAGCTCCGACGCTCATAGAATTCCTATGAGTATTGGAGCTGTTACCGCTGTGGCCAGCGCTAAAAATGCTAGCGCGGTTTTGTAAAGGATGGCTAAATGAATGAAGACTAAAGGCCAGCAATGGCTCTGTCACTAGCTAGATTAGTTGTCTACATAGGGCAGGGGGCTCCAACCTTTGTCATGTAAAAGGCTGCAGTGTGAATATGAGAAAGCTCTGAGGGCCTCCAAAAGATTTCAAGCTTACACATTCTACTAATTTTGTAAACTACCTTAACCGGTGTCAGGTCAAAAGCGCGCCGGGACAAAGGCGCGCGCAGACAATTGAGCGCAGCGCGGAGGCGCGCGCCGCAGAAAATTACAGTTTTTACGGCTACGACAGGGGGTGTGTGTGGGGGAACCCCCACACTTTACTTAATAGAGATCGCGCCGCGTTGTGGGGGGTGTGGGGGGTTGTAACCCCCCACATTTTACTGAAAACTTCACTTTTTCCCTGTTTTTAGGGAAAAAGTTAAGTTTACAGTAAAATGTGGAGGGTTACAACCCCCCAAACCCCCCACAATGCCGGCGCGATCTCTATTAAGTAAACTGGGGGGCTCCCCAACAAAACCCCCCGTCAGAGCCCCTAAAAACTGTAATTTTCTTCGGTGCGCGCCTCCGTCTTGTGCTCAGTTGTCGGCGCGCGCCCTTGTCTTTCACGGGGTTGTCTATGAACCACCTTAACCTGCTTGTTCAGACTGGGTCTTTCCATTAATAATTACTACTAATATTGATTTTACAACGCTTCAAGGATATACAAGTATCTTAAAAACTCACTTTATTTTGGATTGTCAACAATAGCAAATTCCATAAATGAGACACCCAAGTGTAACACACTTGAGAGATTGTTTGCAGTTACTCTGTCAAGTGGGCAAGACTGAAATTAACACATTTACAAGATTTGAAGAGCATTTCAGCCAACTGTTTGAAGGCCATGGTGGAGGACTTCAGGGGTTGCATGTTGGAGACCACTGACCTAGGATATCCCACCCTTTTCCTATAAGAAGTCTGCACCAGAGAAGGGTGGCAGGCAGCAGCGCTTGAGTGCATGCCTGTTCTGGAAGGCCCCACAGTGCCCTGATGTGTCTTCTGGCCTTTATGAAGGTAGTGGGTTGTAGCAGTCCTGGCAGAAGTCAGAAAAGAGGCTGACGAAAAACTGGACACGGGGGAAGAGGGAGGGATGAAATTTTGAACATAGGGTGGAGCAAGGACAGATGAAATGCTGGAATCTAAAGAGGTCTGGATAGGGATGGGGTAAAGAGGGGGAAGTGAGATGTTTGCCACTTGTGGGAGATAGGGAGAGGAAGGGAAGGACAGATGTTGGATATAGGGGAGGAATAGGGTAGGGAAGCACAGATGCTGATCTACAGAAGGTAGGTAGGGCAGAGTCACCTGAAGGGGGAAGAGGGGCAGGGTGTATGGCTGAAAGTTCACCTAGCCCAAGGGTACCTGATGCTCTATCCTTGACTATTATTTCCCTGTAGACAAGAAGCAAAAGACCCGGAAATCTACTACAATCATGACGCCAGCCGCAGAAACCTAAGAGAACAAAAAGCAAAATCTTAGTGAATCAGGGATCTATGTGGTGAAAACAACCTTGAAGCAGCTTTGGCACACATGGAGTAATCTGATTGCAATAGTTAGCTTTTAATCACCTCTTCACTCCAGGTCTATGAACAGCTTTGTTCAAAACCAGTTTCATAACAGGAGTAATAGCAGCCGCAACCCATGGGAAGTGTAAACTTCCAAGTAAAACATTCTCAGAGGCTGTGCAACTGAACTGATCACTGCCTCAGGCTTTCCGGTTTTAATTGATGTCTGTGCTCAAACTAAATAGAATACTTCACAGACATCGGTAGTATACAGTGTTGCCACTGTTTGGGGGGGGGGGGGGTTGGCAGATACTAGAGACCTGGATTAACCACATGAATGTGAGCTACCGGCCTAGTCTGACCCAGTGAGGCTATTCTTATGTTCTTATAGAGCATGCTCCTGTAGAATGTAGCAGATAGAGGGTCTAAAAGTTATTTGTTTGATATCATATATAATGATAATAAAAATAAAAAGTACCACTGTACAGTACCACTTGTGCAAAATAACATGAAAACACAGAAACAAAACCCATTATGTCATCTGGTTTGCATTTAAACATATTTGATATTTAATGCCTTTATTATGATCAGTTATCATTTGTTTATGGAGCCTAAGTTAATTTGTATGCAATTTTGTAAACCGCATATTTATTATGCAGTATATAAATTTTTTAATAAATAAATTAACTTTAGGGTCAATATTCAATGTGATGTAACTGGCCATTAGCTACAGTCAAAGCAGTTTACATATTATATACAAGTATTTATTTTGTACCTTGGATAACCAAGGGTTAAGTATTTTGCCCAGAGTCACACGAAGCTGCCATGAGAACTGAATCCGGTTTTCTTATTTCTCAGGCTACTAAACTAACCATTAGGCTATTCCTCCACTCTGCTTGTTCTGGGCTATCTGATGATATTCGGTGGCACTTAACCAGTTAGGTCTAGATTCTCAAAATGACGCTGTTTGGAAGATGCCGGTAGTATTTGAAGCAAAGTATGATATGCGGAATATAAATTTTTTAAATAAATACAGTATGTATGCAGTGTTGCTTTGGTGCTTAAGTGCTGAATATCACTGGCTATTGTGTGGGCAGTCCAGGGGCAAAATCAGTACTTATGTGGTTTAGTGTCAATATTCAGCTTTTAAGTGCCTAATTTCAGCAGTTAAACTGGACTGCGTAAAAGTCAGTCTTATCTTTCTGTGATGTCACTTATGCAGATAAGTGCTAAATGTTGTACTTAACTGCATAAGAGAAAGCAGGCTGCATAAACCTAGATATTTGTTGCTGGTTCCTGGACATGATTCGGCATTGAATATCCAGGAGCAATGTCGGTATTAGCTAAAAAAAAAAGATTTACTGCCACTGGCTGAATATCGACCCTATTGGAAATTTCTTTGGCTTTTTTAAAATAGATATGTCACTGGCCGCTTTTGCACACATTTGCACACATATGAGTTGAAAGGAAGGAAGGAAGAACAATTTGCCAGCTAAAGCGCAATGTACCTGGGCAAAATGACTTGACTGAAAACTGCCTTTCTTTACTGGGCTTAAAGGCCCAGATTCTATAAAAGACGTCTAAAGTTATGTGCTTAAATTGGCATACTTAGCTGATTTGGTGCCTAACTTAAATATTTAATTAGCTTAATTGGTGCTTATAAGCTTAATTGGCTCAATGATTGGGTTAAAATTAATTGCTAGTTTGATGCTTAGGGCTAGAGTCACAAAGCAAACCGATCGTGTACCGATTAGTTTGCGACCCCTTTACTATCAAATTTCCCTCTGACTTAATTCACTTACCTCTCCTCCGATCCGCTTCGAATCTGTGCATGCAAATGAGGTGAAACGCATGCAAAGTAGGCAGGGACACGATTCACAACACAAAATTCTAGATCCGACTGGGCTGGCCGATCAACTGAAGAAGCGACTGCTGGGGACCAGTCGAAAACGTCTTTCTGACTGGAAGCCCTGCTCTCTGCTCTGCAGTCTCTCCTGCCTGCTCGCCCCGAATGCCGCCCTGCTCTGCCCCCCGCTTCTGCCTCCTGTTGCTCACCCTGCTCTGCCCCGATATTCCCCCCGAATGCCGCCCTGCTCTGCCCCGCTTCTTTTCTGCTGTCGTATCAGGTTTGTATGAGAAATGAATGGATGAATCTCTCTTTTTCATTCCTCCTTCCTGCACTTCCCCTTTCGTGAAAGCCTACAGCCCATAGCAGGGCAACATGTTACACCTCCTCTGTCCAGTCCCGATCTTCAGTTCTGCCGCTTTCCCTGCAGCGCGAGCCCACGGGTGTAAAGCGGGGCTGCATGCTGCAGTGCAGCCCCGCTTTAAACCCGTGGGCTCGCACTGCAGGGAAGGCGGTAGAGAGCAGGAGAGTTGGAAGGGGACAGCAGGAGACACCCAGCGTGTGAAGTTTAAAAAAAACCCAACAACAACAAACAGTCGCGGCTGCACTGGTCTAGACGCAAGCACAGACCATCTGTAGATGGTTTGCGCATGCGTTGGGATCGCAGACCTGCGATCTGTGCCGGCAGATGGGGGGCGTTCCTCCGATCTGCATATTGGGTCTTTGAGAATTCGCCGGATTGGGTGGGCCCGATCAGGCAGGTTAGTGAATCTGGCCCTTAATTTGGTAGGCATATTCTGATTTGGGGTAGGCATGGTTAAGGGTGGATCATGGGCAGATCTTGTGCATGTTGCTGGTATTTATGCCAAGAAAACCCTGGCATAGAGGTGTGATTCTATAAACAGTGCCTAACTGATGATTGACAGCCATTATGTGTCATGTTCATCAGCACCTAACTTTTAAGCCAAAATACTCAGAATTTTAGCCAGCTTAAAGAAGCTATTTATGAGAATGTATACAGTGGGCCAGTGGGAGAGTAAAGAGCGCACATACAGACAATTTCAAGTTTTGGTGTACTGTCTAGCTTCCAACTTGGCCACCTGTATAAACAGAGTATGATTTTATAACAGGGTGGCTAAGTGGAATATGAAACAAAAGTGCCTATCTTATAAACCTGATGTAGATACTAAAACATAAATTCATATCAGTGACTGGTCCCTGAGAGATATTACAGATAAGTTTTTGTTATTTTATATATGTTAGAAGAAAAGGTATTACTTCTCAGAAGAAATTGAAAAAACCATTTAAAAAACGGGTTTTGTCTCAAAACCATTTTATAAATACAATACAATAAAAATTTTATTTGTATACCCTTAATATTTCAAGAAGTTCATAACAATTTACATAAAAAAGTAAAAACAATATAGAATAATTAAAATAACAGAACCTATTATAACTTATTTGATACAGATTTCCTAAACAAATATGTTTTCAAAGATTTCTTAAAACTTTTATAGTTTCTTATCAAACCAATTTGATCTGGTAAAGTTCTCCAAAGTTTGGCTGCTTGATATGCCCATGTCAAAGTACATACTCGGGAATATTTTACCCCTCTTAACTTTGGAAATTGGAAGAAAAAAAGGATTGTTGTCTCAGACCATAAGCCACGGATTTGGACTTGGAGGATGATATGTACAGCATCAGCATCTATGAGACTAACCTGGTTAGTTTTGTTATATAGAATTTTTGGACCCCTGTTCGGTTGCAAAGGATAGATAGTGCTAAGTTTAATAGATGCTGGCATTGTCATCTGGATATAGGGACATTGGATCATCTGCTCTTCTTTTGTCTCCTGATACTTAAATTTTGGCAATCCATTTAGGGTCAAATCAATAGGATATTGGAAGTTCCATTGGCATTGATATATGATACAGTGCTCTTTGGTATGTTATTAATGCTCAAGAGTCCAATAACTTCACATAACAATAAATTATTTCTCATCATGACAGGAGTTGCCATACAGCTTATTATGAAGAATTGGGACAGGTTAAACTATAGTTTTTGGTGGGAAACATTGTGCCAAACTTATAAGTTTGAACGTATGAGTTCAATGCATTTGGGACATTATAAAATATTCAAGGAAGTTTGGGACCCATTAACAAAATTTTGTAAGAATTGATTATTAGTTTTGCCCCTTGATTCTTCAAATTCAGGATGGGTGGCTGAGAGGTGGAGGAGTATGTAATTAATTTATTATTTGATTGCAAGGTTGTTTATCTTGATCATTTGTATTATATTAAGGGCTCCTTTTATGAAGGTGCGCTAGCGTTTTTAGTGCATGCACCGGATTAGCGCACGCTAGCTGAAAAACTACCGCTTGCTCAAGAGGAGGCATTAGCGGCTAGCGCGGGCGGCATTTTAGTACGTGCTATTCCACACGTTAAGGCCCTAACGCACCTTCGTAAAAGAAGCCCTAAGTGTTTTTAGGAAGGGTGGATGGGGAGGGGGTTATGGATTTATTGTATCATTTGAAGGAATTGAGTGCTGTTTATTGTGCTGGTTTTAAAATGAATAAATATTTAACAAAAAAATAATAATTTCAGAATAACATAATAATGGAGGCAAATAAGTAGGAACATCTCCTTGACGTATTTTAAACATCATATAAAAAAATTTAAACTGAATTCTATGACAAAATAGGAGGTTCTAATCATTTTGGACAGCGTGTCCTTATGATTTGAATGCTGTCTTCTGATGGGCCTTAAAATTGTTTCTTTTCTTTTCGTTTGCTGATATAAAAAGCTAGTAGCTGGGTATTTTATAAGTCTTGATACTTTTATAAAGGCAACAAAGCCACTTATGCGTCGTTTTAAAATGGGCTCCCCCAGAACTAACCTTATGAGCATGCAAATGTTGGCATACAGAGGTACACCCACTCTGAAGAAGGTCTACATGAGTGCATCATCTCAATATGTGTATACATCTATATTGTAAAATGCATATATAGTGCGACTCTGCCCTGTTTGCACTCAAAGTACTCCCCAGGAAGGCTCATAGGTAGTGAATATAGGAAAATTTGACACTGTTTTTATATATGTGTATATGCCTACAGTTTTAAAACTACTCTTTTCTGAAAAAAATTACTTCCATAGTGTGTACGAAGTATGTACAGCTTATGTGCTCGAACACTGGAAAATAGGGCCGAGTGTACTATGTGATAAAGAACAATAGCTTTGGGGGTTTTTTTTTGTTTTTTTTTAACAATGGTCCCATTATGTGGTGAAAAGTGAAGTATTGACTGAAATGTAATGTAATTCATGGCATGTTGCCCATGTGCATTCTGAAAAGTATCTCTTTATTAGAAAATTAATTTCAAGTGTCATTATTATATTAATTTATATAGATTGATTTTGATTGTGATTTACATAGATCACATATGTGTGGAGGAGGGACGCTCATAAAGCTGGTGCTGGCAAGTGGTTTGTAGTATGACTGGGGTTGCCAACTCTGGCTGTACCTGTTTCCAAAGATTTCATAACATAGTCGTGGTTTAATGCTTGGGCTTATTGTACATTGTTTATTAAGGAAAGATCAGCTTTCTCACAGATTTTCTTTACAGAAAATGAATACGTCAGTGTGTGTATCAGGTTTGTCATCTGTGTGCAAAGTCTATGTATGTTACATAACTTGAAAAGAAACCAACACTACTGTCTCTCTCTTTTAAAAGATAAGAAGGTTGAATTTTAATCATTTATCTGGCTTGTGTGTGTGAGAAAGAGAGTATACACTTCTCCATCCGTATTCGCGGTTTCAGCATTCGCAGTTTTGATTATTCACGGTTTTTAGCTTGCTGGCTCCTCCCCCACATTACATCAGCTTGCATAGAGAAATCGCTGATTCCAAGCTTTTACAGAGAAAATCAATGATTCCCAGCACTCCAGGTTATTTGCGGTTTCACCATATTCACGATGGTTTTTAATAGAAAACAGAGAATAACATATGAAAAAGTTATTTGCGGGTTTTCTGTATTTGTGGTTCTGTTAATCCCCTATCACAGCGAATACGGAGGGAGAAGTGTATGTACATGAGTACAGGCAAGACAGACTTTAATTTGCGTTTTAAAAAATGAAACAGAATAAACAATATATAAAAACAAAATACTTATGTACTCAAAATACTATAATTAGAAAAAAAAACATGAAAATGGTGTGCCCCATAGTGTCAAACAAAATCAAAAAGCAGATCAATCCCAAATGAAGAAGTCTGATATATTAATGTAAAAAATCCGAGATGGCCACGTTTCATCCACGGGCTGCGTCAGGGGTAGAAACTGCAAGGGTTAAACAAACACAACCCCTGCCAGTTAGCACTTCCAACATAACATGCTGTCAATTTCCAAGTTTATTATTAATTTGATATACCGATCATCACAAGTATCTGGCCGGTTTACAATAAGATTCTCTGATTTGCTTGGTGTACTGGAAATGCTAACTGCTGAAATGCTTTCTGTATTTCAGTTTCTTAATTCATAATATCATTCTCTTTTAACACTGGAAAAAAATGATAAGGACTTCAGCCTTCATGAATATACAATCTTTATGTAAAGGCAGATAGGGAGAGGGCTTGGGAGCCATGCCGCTTCCCCACCCCACCCCACCCAAATTGGCAGTAGGAAGTAAGGCTGTACATTTAATGGTTTCCTTATTTGCAGTGTTAGCAATTGAAACAGGTCAACGCTGACTGGCTCCAGAAGCTTTCTCTCTGGTGGGTCCTGCTTAAGGAACAGGAAGTTACATCAGAGGAGGTAGGACCTGCTAGAGAGAGAGTCTCTGGAGCCAGATGGCCAATGGTGCCGTGCTTCGATCACTATCACCATGAAGAAGGAACCAACAGGTTAGAGGGATGTCTGAGGGCAGAAGCAAGGGAATTAGTAGCGAGATGAAGGTGGAGAACGAGCGAGAGAATGATGCTGCATCCGGGGATGGGGGGGGGAGAGAAATGGATGCCTCACTGGGAAGTGGGGCCTGAGGTGGTGAGGAGAAAAGAGACATGGGCTGCCCACTAGAGACACAGGCTTTGGGAGGATGACATAAGCAGGCATTTTGAGGGCAAATAGGAGAGTGAAAACAGTGGATATGGTGGGTGGGGGTGAAGGTTCAGAAGTGCAGTAAGGAGTGACAGAAGAAAGACAGAGAGAGATGTGGGCATGGGGAGATTTTTGAGAGAGAGATGGTAGAAAAACAAAGAAGGAAGGATGGTGACCATAGATGGAGGGGAAGTGAGAACTTGTGACAGTTGTGGGGAAAGAGAAGGGAATAAATGGTGGACCATGGATTGGAGGGAAGTGAAGAGATGGTGCCATGGAGGGGAGATGATATGGAAGAAGATGTCACATGGAGAGAGGAGAGAAAAGGGAGAGAAGAGAGACTGGAAGAGACAATGCTTATGGGGAAGAAGGGAAGGTAAAATAAGTCAGATGGGAGGAAATGGTGTCCATGGAAGAAAGAGGAAGGGAAGAAATGGTGCCCATGAATGGAGATGGTGCCCATGAATGGAGAAGGAAAAGGAATGGAAGAGATGAAAGCTAGATAAATTTGAAATGAAGGAAGAAAAATGGAAGAAAATTTAATGAGAAAGATTGGTTTAGAGCAGGAAGTGAAGGAGGAGAAAATAATAAGAGAAATAGTAGAGAGGAGGTCCTGGAGTTGACAGTACAGAACTGTGCTGAATTTACAGAAAAGCAGCACTAGAGTCAGAGAATGAGAAATCAGAAAGCTAAAATCCCCAGACAACAAAGGTAAGATAAATGATTTTATTTTTAGTTTAGTAATTGAAATACTTATGTCAAGTTTGAAAATTTACATTTACTATCTCTATATGAGGGGGTCTCTGAAAATTTCTCAGCCCAACCAAGAAGAGAATGATGAGGAGCTATAAAACTTACAAGTTATTCCACAATTTTGTTGACACTTTTTGTTTCATTTCATATCAAGAAAAGTGGAATAACTTGTTTCATAGCTCCACATCATTCTCTTCTTGGTTGGGCTGAGAACCTTTCAGTGGCCCCTTGTATTGCACTGTACAAGGGGTGTTTTATGTGATTAATTATGTGCTTAAAAATTTTAATCATGATTAATTGTGCAATAAAATTTTTTAAATTGAGATACAGCCCTAGTAGGAAGTTACATGACGTATAACTTCCTACTACCTTCTGTGCAGTGTGTGCTCACCACTTCTTGCACAGGATCGCTGACGCCGACGCTGCCTCAAGACTGCCCCCAAGTTCAGGATCCTCTTTCACTGTTGCCTGCTGCCAGCTACCATTGTGCTGTCTGGGATCTCTACCGCTTCTACCGTAGGCCTTTGCTATGGTTACTATGGGATTTCTCTTCAGCTCCTTCCAACCCAATTCAGGTCAGTTGGGCTGGGGCCTGAGGAGGATTTGGGGGGGGGAGGGGCTGGAAGTCTAAAAGAACATTCTGTATCGGGGAAGGGGCTGCTAGAAAGCATGGGGAGCTATAGAAAAAAAAATATTCAGGAGGAGCTTGGAGAACATAGATAAGGGGTGCTGTAGAGAAGAGCACTGGGGAGGGGGGCTGCTGGAAAACATGAGGGGTCTCTAGAGAAGAGCATTGGGGAAGGGGGCTGGAGAGCATGGGGGGACTGTACGTATAGTTAATAAGATTATATTGTATGTAGATGAAGAATAATTGGAAGAAATGGCATTACAATTAGTATTATTATAGAGGCGGGGTGGGTGGAGCTTGGGCAGGTTTGGGGTGGAGCTTGGTAGGGTCTGAGGCAGAGTATGGGTGGATATGGGGTCTATGGCAGAACTAAAGCGTTCCACTGCCTATGGCAGATAGTATGTGGAGAAGGGAATTCACATGTAAAATATGGGAGTTTTCCATTTCTTCACTTTTACATGGTTTTTACCATATAGAGCCTCTTTTGTAAATAGGTTCAGGGCTGCACTTTAAACTCCATCCACATGAAGAGAGAGTATCAATTTTAGGAAACTGTATGTGGGAATAGCAAATAGAGAAATCTCCACCCACATTTTATAATATTCACTCCCTCTGTAAAGGACCCTGGTCTAAGTTTCAACAGCCTCCTTAAGACATCTGTTCTATACCCCTGGCAATAACCACTTTGATATAGCCCCTCCCCTGCAGTTCACAATCCTCCTCCCCAATGCCAACCTACCTATATATGGGCAACCTCTCATCACTTGTTACCTGAGACCCATCCTCTCTATTCTAAGCTGCTAACAAGTGCCACCCCTGGGGTCTAGTGGGGCAGAAGTGATAGTGAGATATTACCACTAGAAGTCTCAGCAATCATTTTCAGAGACCCAGTCATTGAAACCAGAGGGAGTGGGCATTACTCCAACCATAAACAAACCTTGGAGGCATCAGATGTAATGTAATGTAATGTAATTTATTTCTTATATACCGCTACATCCGTTAGGTTCTAAGCGGTTTACAGAAAATATACATTAAGATTAGAAATAAGAAAGGTACTTGAAAAATTCCCTTAATGTCCAGAAGGCTCACAATCTAACTAAAGTACCTGGAGGGTAATAGAGAAGTGAAAAGTAGAGTTAGAGGAAAAATAAAAATAAAATAAACATTTTAACAAGACAGCATTGATCTAAATACTTTGGAATGTAGAAGAGAGGAGAGAAAGGAATAGAAGCAGAAGGGGGAGCCGTTGAACAGTAGAATTCTGGAGAAATTTAAATGATAGAAATAGAACAAAACAAAGACAAAAGGCAAAACAATAGATAAGATTAAAGATAAATCATAAGCTGGAAAGAAAAATAAAATAAAACTTTGTCTTCAATCCACGGTTTCAGCGTCAGTGATGAAGTGGAGCAAGTAAGTTTAGGAGGAGCGATTGACGTTTCCAGAAAGGGCTTCTTCAGGGAAGAGACTTGGCAGACAGTCCCAGGATGCCTGTGTCTCCTCCCCTGCGATGTTCTCCCATCCATGCATTCCCTCCAAGACACACTGCCCGTGCCTCAGCCGCTCCAAGGAGGCTGCCCCAGATGAGGCCCACGGTGAATGCAGGATTCTCTCCTCTGCGGGAAAGCCACCCGGAGCCGACAGTCGATCTTCTTAGCAGATTGCATGGGGGGAAGAGTTCACACTCTTGGTAGGATCGGGTCTGTGTGCTCTCGGTGGTTGTGGCTAGTCTCGTTGCTGCTTAGGTGTAAAAGCAGTTGATCTCCACTGCTGCTGATATTTAAAAGCAGGCAGATTGATCTCTCCAATGGACTGCAGGGGGAGGAGTTCACACTCCTGGCAGGATCGGGTCTGTGGGCTCTTGGTGGTTGCGGTAGGTCTCGCTGCTGCTTGTATGTAAAAGCAGTTGTTTTTCTACTGCTGCTGATATTTAAAGCAGGTAGATTGATCTCTTAAACGGGATATAGGGGGAGGAGCTCACATGCCTGGTTGGATCGGGGCAAGGGCTCCTATTATAGACAGCTGGTCTTGCTGCTACTTAGGTGTTAAAGCAGTTGATCTTCCTAGCGGACTGCAGGAGGTGTGGAGCTCACACTCCTGTCATGATCTGGTCTATGGGCTCTTGGTAGTTGCGGTTGGTCCCAATGCTGCTTAGGTGTAAAAGCAGTTGTTCTCCCACTGCTGCTGATATTTAAAAGCAGGTAGATTGATCTATCCAATGGAATGCTGGGGGAAGATCTTATATGTCTGGCTGGATCGTGGCAAAGGGTTCCCGGTAGTGGCGGCTGGTCCTATTGCTGCTTAGGTGTAAAAACAGTTGATCTTCTTATCGAATTGTAGGGGGGGCGGATCTCACATTCCTGGCAGGTTTGGGTCTGTGGGTTCTTGGTGGTTGATGTAGGGGGGGGTATTGGGAGCAGATGTTCAGATTTACAGCTGCCCCTTATAACAGGCACTTGTATATGCCTTACAGCAACTGTGAATACCTATATCTGTTTTGTTCTAATACCGGGTCCTGAGGTGAGTACCGGGCTGAGCGCAATCGCTGATTCTGGCGTGCCCTCAAAAGGTGAAAGCACTGCTGGGATAATAATGTTCTGGGAAAATAATAGTCAGAATGGCAAAAGTTCTCCAAACACAATAAGGCTACAGATCAGCCCCTGTTCAAATAAAGAAGGCTTTATTTGCTAATTAAGCCAATGTTCAAATATGTATCCAAAATAAGGGAAAAAAAAGCCCCAAACAGTTCACCTGTTCCGGCTAGTAGCCCTGCAGCCCTTCTGGCTGCCAGGTCAGCACATGGCTGGCCACAACTTTGCCTCAGGGTAAGTCTAAGAATTTCCTTACTGGCTTCTTTCCTCCCCCCAAAAAACCCCAAAATTGGTAAGTATTCCACAGTCTATGAAATCACAAACTTGTCCCTGCAAAACTCACTGTGCCTGCCTAAATATAGTCAGGCTTCCCCTACCAACCCTAGTAAGTTGGTGGGGGTGGGGAATTGCTAAATCCACTAACAAAACAGCCTTGTAGGCTCCGCAATCCCAACCCTTTGGATCTTGTGTAGATTCTGCCCCACAATCCCCACTGTAGCAATCAGTGGCTTATAGTTTCCAAAACAGGGAAAAACACAATACAAAGTCCTTTTCAGATAGGGCAGCTTTTCACATCAATGGTCTTTTAAATTCTCCAAACAGCCAGTAAACACACAGTTCCTTCTTTCAAAACCCAGTACAGTTGAAAGCTTTTCCAAGCAAAATAAATAAAAGGAAAAACTTAACTCTCATCCATCTGGTCATAAACTGGTTCAAGTGCAATGTCCATAGCTTCCTCCGGCCTCAAGCAGTCTGTTTAGTTTACAGGCAAAGATTCCTCTGAATCCTGCATTTCCACTTCATTCTCTTGCCTAACCTCTGGAGCACCTAGCCATGGTTCTGTTTCCTCTGCTTGCTCAGCCCTCTCTCTCCCTGGCTTGCACTTCTCCAACTGCCTTTCTCTGTGTGAGCCACGCCCAAGCCTGTGTGGGGGATGGGCAAACTTCAGCTTTCCCTGGGCTTTCTCCTGCTCTGCAATTAGTCTCAGCAGGTGTGTGCCTAAAGGCTAGAGCCGGTTTCTTAGGCTGTATGCTACCAGTGACTGGCCTAGGTTTAAAGGAGTTTTTGTCCTCATAGTGTCCCAACTTCTCCCAGGGCTCCTGGTCTTGGGAAACCTCCCCAGTATCTGAGTCCTGTTCCATGCTAGTTGGAGAGCTGCTGCACTGATCAGCTTTCTTTAGCTTCGGGGATAAGTTCCTATGCTTTCTAGCTGGAACAAGGCTAGCTGTAGTGCTGGGCTTGTGACACCCTCTGTATTCATGATTTCAGCATTCGCGGTTTTGATTATTCACGGTTTTTAGCTGCTGGCTCCTCCCCCCCAATTACATCAGCTTGCATAGAGAAATCACCGATTTCAAATGTTTACAGAGAAAAATTGCCGATTCCTGGCACTTTCTTCACCATGTTTTGCCTCTCCTTTAGGAACAGGCCAGGTCTCCTACCATGTTATTCGCGTTTTCACCATATTCACGATGGTTTTTAAGAGAAAACAGCGAATAACATATGTATGTAAAATGGAGAATCAACATTTATATTGTAGGCCCACCCAGGACATTCTCCCCTCCCCTCCCTTTCCCTTGACATTTATACGTAGTTAGCTTCCCCATGTGTGAACGCCCCCTGTTCTAAACTACTATTGATATGTCTAGTTTTATCTAGACATTTAAATGCTTCTAAAATAAACTTCTAAAATAAGGGTCATAGTGGCTGTTATCAGTTTTAAGATTTGTACAGTTATAGTGGATTGGCACAGAGCAGGGCATTTTCATGCTTTCATATTTAAGAGATCTGAAAACTAGATTTAAAACAAACAAATTTGATTCGAGATAGCTTGCATACCACTTTTTGGTGTTCCTGTCAAAACATTGAACATGAAGACAGAATCCAGGGCCATGTGGAGGCCACCTGGTATATTTCTAACATGCTGACAGAACTCAATTTCTCTTGTCTTAGTTGTTCAGTCACCAGTTCTTTGAGGGAAAATGTAGAGGTTGTCAACACTTCTGAGTGATACCATGATCTCTGTGTTCTGCCCATCAACTCCATCCTGTCCCATCCTTTGTGTACTTTTTGCACCAAGCTTTCTCTTAGTTTTTGCTACCTAGCTTGATTGTTGAGGCTGTGAGAGCTAGTTTGTTGTTGGTGCCTAGAAATGTGCAAACTTATCCATCCCACCATGCTCTCTATCTGTAATATATGTACAAGGGACCGCTGAAAAGTTCTCTGCCCAACCAAGAAGAGAATGATGTGGAGCCTTGAAACCTACAAGTTATTCCACATTTTTCTTGACACTTTCCATTTCAATGATATGAAATGAAATGAAAAGTGTCAAGAAAAGTGTAGAATAACTTGTAAGTTTCATGGCCCCACATCATTCTCTTCTTGGTTGGGCTGAGAACTTTTCAGTGGCCTCTCGTATCCAGAAATGCAATCAAATTCCTTTTGTAAATATCAATTACTTTCTGCTTTAAAAAAAATTTCTGAGCTGAATAAAACAGACCAGTAATAACAAGCCAATTAGAAACAGTAATTGAATGCTAATAATTATTGGGCAAATTGGCATTAATTAAAATCTACATGTGCATTTTTAGGCACCGGGATCTACACGTAGATTTTATGTTCAGCTTCAAAAAATGGGCATGGCCATGGAAGACTCATGGGCAAATCGGGGGCATTCCTTCAATTTATGCCTGCTAATGGGTGTTCTATTGCCTCAATGTGATGTTTTGCTCTTCTATTTTCCTATGCCATGTCTTTTCTTCTGTATGAAAGACTGTCATCTTTCCTATTTAAGAAGGGGATTCTTTTTCTAATTTATATTTTTTAAACATTGTAAACCACTTTGAGTTTTAGTTTATTTATTCATTTAATTAAAATATTTATTATCTTTCTAAAACCTAGGACTGATCATTATTTTGTAATTGTGGTGTATTAAGCTTTTAATAAACATACACAACAAGGGGAATCCATGCTTAATTTAGTTGCGAGGATTTATACCAGGATTTAGTTGCTCCAAATCTCCCATCTAAAGTTAGGGACAAACACTGGCGCTAATCACTATTCTATAAATGGTGCCTACAGAATAGCTCTTATTGTGGTTTTTTTGTCTGTGCTGATTTTTCTATGCCATTTATAGAATTTTAAGAGTCCCACTAAGATGTTTATTTCTTCAATAGTACTCTAACTTGGAATCGCATATAGCTCACAAATACCTCTTATTCTAAGTGATAAATATCCGTTGTAATATATGATTCAACCACTCTTAATAGCTATAAATTTCATAACTTTACTGAAGCTTCAGACCTCAGAAACACCACTCATCGCTCAGTGAAGAGAGAGATGAAGACAGCCAAGGAGTCTGATCACATATAATCCGATTTTTATTCTCAAAGCATCAATTTTGTCCATGTTTCAGTGAGTATTATTTGTGTCGGGGTCAACCGTCTCTCAGAATCAATGCATGTAAAACCAAGAATCAATTCCCCCCCCCAAAAGAAGGCTTTTGAACTGAACTGATACAACGCACATTCTATATATTGTAAGTGAACAAACATATAGGGACACTCGATGAAGTTACAGGGAAATACGAAAACAGAATAGGAGGAAATATTTTTTTCACCCAGATTATAGTTAAGCTTGGAATGCGTTGCGCCAGTAGATGTGGTAACGGTGTTTAATGTAGATGGGTTTAAAAAATAGTTTGGATAGGTTCCTGGAGGAAAAGTCCATAGTCTGCTCTTGAGGCAGATAAAGGGAAAGCCACTGCTTGCCCTGAGATTGCTAGCATGGAATGCTGCTTCTCTTCATTTTTTTCTAGATACTTATGACCTGGATTTCCTCCTGTGGAAATGGTCTGACCCAATATAGCTCTTCTTATGTTCTTATGTATATATTAACAATTTTCTCACTGGCTTTTGCATCTCCTAAACTAAACTAAACTAAACCTTGGGTTTATATACCGCACCATCTCCACGAATGCGGAGCTCGGCACGGTTTACAGGAAGAAGGATGAGAGAGGAACTACAGTGGAGAGATTAAAGAGTTAGGTGTAAAGGGGAAGGTGAGAGGCCTAAGAGGGGTGAAGTGTTACAGTTTTGAGAATAGCCAGGTTTTTAGGTGTTTGCAGAAGAGTTGGAGGGAGCTTGAGGTTCGGAGTGGGGAGGTGAGGTTATTCCAGATCTCAGTGATTCTAAAGGGGAGGGATGACCCAAGTTTGCCTGCATGGGAAATACCTTTTATGGTTTCAGTCAGGGCATCATAAGAGTTACTGAAGGGGCAATTATGCAAAACTTTCTGGTACTTAAAATATGCAAACACACCTGTAAGCATGATGGATAGACAGAAAGAAATGTCATCTCTACAAGGAGCTGCTGGTTGAGCAAAAGAAGTGTAAAAATGAATCTGAAATAGACAGCACAAGAAAAAAAAAGCAAATGCCAACAAAAATCTAAAAATTAGCCAAAATAAAAACCAACAAAAATGTCCTGAAAAGAAAGAATTACAAGGAAAACGGTGCTTTTTTTCCCAGTTTCCTACAAACATTGGCCAGCACTCAAGCTTTTAATTTTTTTTTTCACCATGTACCTGCTACTGGAACAAGGAGCAATAGTGACCTTTGCAGCTTTGCAAGAGAGATTCTTAGATATGGATTTTTGAAATAAAATCAGTAAAACACATGGAGATGATGATGGAGGAAAACATTAAAATTAGTGCAACTAGCTCATTATTGCTTTACGGTAAAACTCCTTTTTATATGATGATGCTGTGGCTAATTTTTGCCTAATGTCTTGAAGGCTGATCCTTTCTATCAAGTTTATGCTTCCTTCTGCTTCCATTACCCGTCTGACTTCTATTCATAAGAACCTGCTCAGCACTGTTTTCCCAATTTAGGGGACATGCAATGAAGCAACTAATGCCCTCTTTTACAAAGCCGCACTAGAGGCTGCGCTGCGTTAACGGCCCTGAAGCCCATAGAGATTTAAAGGGCTTCGGGATTGTTGCCGCACAGCAGCCGCTAGTACGGCTTTGTAAAAGAGGCCATAAGTAGTAGATTTAAAACAAACTGGAGAAAATATTTCTTCGCACAATGTATAATTAAACTCTGGAATTCACTGACAGAGAATGTGGTGAAATCAGTTAGCTTAGTGGGGTTTAAAAAAAGGTTTGGCTAATTTCCTAAAAGAGAAGTCTAGAAGCCATTATTGAGATGCTTATTCTTAGGAAAAGCAACATAAAATCTTGTTTTTTAACTTGGTATCTTGCCCAGGTACTTGTGACCTGGGTTGGCCACTGTTGGCCACAGTATGGCAATTCTTATGTTCTTAATTAGTCTAATTTTAGAAAATTACTGAAAACTTGGTTACTCAAGAAAATCTTAGCTGATTATTTGTTAGTAGGACATTTTCATTGGTATTGTCTTATTCCCTCTGAATTGGTGGCCTTTGTATATTTGGAACCATACAGACTCATGACAGAGATGATATATACTGGAAGCCTTCTATATAAAATAAAATTAAGGGCTCCTTTTATCAAACCACGGTATAGTTTTTTTACTGTGGGCCGGCGAGGTAAATGTTCCGATGCTCATTCAAATCCTTGAGTGTCGGAGCATTTACCTCGCTGGCTCCGCGGTTAAAAGCTCTACTACAGTTTGATAAAAGCTGGCATAAATTATTAAAGACCCTTGCATTTATAAAAACCCAATGACATTCTTTACTCAAAGTAAGGTTGCCAACTGGATATAGATTTGCCTGATAGAGTTGATCCGGTTCTGGGATTACTCTATTACATGCAGGGACTTCTTGCCCTAATTTCCACAATATTATTCCCTATGAAAAGCAAGACCACAAGTGCATGCAGTGTGGGTAAATTGTGGATTAAATCAACCCTGTCGGGTGAATCTGGATCCAGTTGGCAATCCTAATACAAGGTTATAAAGTCACTGGCATAGTTCTCTTAGATACTGAAAAATAAAGGTCAGACAACCTGCAATATATTTATTTTTGATTAATGTAACACAGGTATGACTAGCATTTAAGAATTCCCTTTGTCAGTTCACTATTAAATAATGTACGTAAAATGCCACTGGTTAGCAAAAACATAGAGTTGAAAATGTGGTGACATTTGAACATCTCCCTTAGGAAGAAAAGCTAATCAGGTTAGGGCTCTTCAGTTTGCAGAAAATAGGATGAGAGGGGATATGATTGAAGATAACATCACTATTGGGGTGGAATTGTTTGAATGAGGAGCAGTTGTTTTAACCTTTCAAACACAGAAACAAGGGGATACTCCGTGAAACTAAAGACTGCAGACTGGAAAGAAAGTATAGAAAGTTTTTTATTAAGTGGATAATTATATTATGGAATATGTCATTGGAGGACGTGGTCATGGCCACTAATATAGTTGAGTTCAAAAGAGTTTTGGATGAGCTCCTGGAGGAAAATTCCATAAAAGATTATTAGCCAGATAGCCTTGAAAGAGCCATCGTTCATCCATGGAAATGAAGTATGAGAAATAGATCTACATTTGAGATCAGCCAGCTTCTTGTGATCCAGACTGACCGCAGTTGGAATTCTTGGTTCAGTGTGCCTTGGTCTGACTCAAAGTTTTTCTTAAGTTTTTAACGGTATGATCTTATGTCAGAGAAAATCAGGGTAACTCTTGCAGACACATTATATAGAAAAGAATTATCAAAAGGTTTATGATTAGGGCATCAGATGTTTTTTTTTTTTTTTTATAACCGAAAATCCTTTAAAAAATGGTCTGTGCAGGGGCACTTCCAGGACATCTCCCTGCAATTGCCATCACTGTTGAATGACATCATTAGAGCTGGTGGGAAAGGACATAAGAATATTAAAAAAAAGCCTTACTAGGTCAGACCAATGGTCCATCTAGCCCAGTAGCCCATCATCACTAGTACCTGGCAAAAACTCTAATAGTAGCAACATTCAATGCTACCGATCCAGGGCAAGCAGTGGCTTCCCTCATGCTGATTTGCCCTTCAGAACAATGAGAACTTGCTGCTTCTGTCCTACAACTCAGCCTACCTCTCTTCTTCTGACTGCCAGTACTGCAAGAATAGATACTTCTTGTGAGTAACAAGACGAACCTGCTCTTGAATTTTAATTACCCCGCAGTGCAAGCAGACAGAGGAAAGGTGGGCTGCACAGTGGGAAGGAGGCATCAAGCCCCCACTGCTGTGAAGTGCAAGCCAGCACTGGGCAGGTGGGAAAAGAGGGATATGGCTGTTTCTGGGCCCAGGAGAAGGAGGGGTGAGGATGTAGAGGGCTGAGGGTGGTGGTAGAAGTTGCTGTTGCTGCTGGGGCTGGGAGAAGGAAGGTAATGATGCAGGGGGAAGAGAGAAAGCTGCAGCTGATGATAGGGGCTGGAAGAGAGGAGGCTATGGCTGATGTAGCAGGGCCGAGATGGGCTATTGCTGATGTGGGGGTGGGAGGGAGTGGAGGGTTGTCTTTCATGTTGTGGAGAGGGAATAGAGAGCTGTTCTTGATATGGGGCTAAGGGCTGAAACCTGAAGAATAACATGAGAACCAGGGGAAGGGTGACATGCTTCTAATGTTGGGGGAGGGGTGAAGCTAGGAGTAACTGACTAGGACACTGGTAGGCAACCTCATTAGTCAAAAGAGCCAAAGATCAGTGGTACAACAATTAAGATTTCTTTTGAGAGCCATACCCCATACCCGCTTGCGCTACGATGGCTACATTAACCCGACTGATACCCCGCTCGCCCGCATGTAGTCGAAATCAATTTGTGGCAGAGCCTAGAGAATGACACGGGGAAAAAATTTGTCCCCGCCCCTGCAAACCATCTGATCCCTTCTACACAAGCCTCAAATAGTTTTATACTGAACTTAAAGTATAAAAAAAAACAATATTCTGTACAATTGTCAATTTATAAACCAGCGTCTTCGTCCCACTCTCTCTTCCCCATTTCCCTTCAGCGTCCTCAGCCCATTCTCTCTTCACTTCCCTTCAGTGCACGATGGGAGGTAATGGGTGAAAGTACCCAAGAAAAGGACTTGGGGGTAATAGTGGACAACACAATGAAGCCGTCGGCACAGTGTGCAGCGGCCTCTAAGAAGGCAAATAGAATGCTAGGTATTATCAAGAAAGGCATTACAACCAGATCAAAAGAGGTCATCCTACCGTTGTATCGGACAATGGTGCACCCGCATCTGGAGAACTGCGTCCAATATTGGTCACCGTACCTTAAGAAGGATATGGCGATACTCGAGAGGATTCAGGAAAGAGCAACACGATTGATAAAAGGTAAGGAAAACCTTTCATATGCTAAGAGATTGGAGAAATGGGCTCTTTTCCCTGGAAAAGCGGAGACTTAGAGGGGACATGATAGAGACTTACAAAATCATGAAGGGCATAGAGAAAGTGGAGAGGGACAGATTCTTCAAACTTTCAGAAACTTCAAAGAAAGAGAGGGAATACGGAAAAATTAAGATGGGACAGATTCAGAACCAATGCTAGGAAGTTCTTCTTCATCCAAAGGGTGGTGGATGCCTGGAATGCTCTTCCAGAGGGTGTGATAGGACAGGGTATGGTATCGGGGTTCAAGAAGGGATTGGATGAATTCCTGAAGAAAAAAGGGATAGAAGGGTATAGATAGAGGATCACTATCCTGGACCTGATGGGCCACCACGTGAGCGGACTGCTGGGCAAGATGGACCTCTGGTCTGACCCAGCAGAGGCACTGCTTATGTTCTCATAAAAACAAGCAAGCAATTTTATATCATTTTCATTCTATTCATTCATAGAAATTAAAGTCTAAATAATGCCAGTCACATAACAAAACATGATTTTACAAAAATAATTCCCTGCACAGTCAAGCCTGCAAGGATTACTAGATGTCTTTCAGCAGCTCCCCTCCCTCTCTCCCCCTTACCTTCGTGGCCAAGTCAAAATGATCTACCAACAATAAAATTTTAAAAAACACAAAGCACACTGTACGCAGAGAAAATGTTAATTATCATTTATATTCTGCGGGTTTTCAAAGAGGTCAAAGCAGATGACTTTAGGCAATGTCACCTCAGTAACAACTATACAAAACTAGACAAATATACCCCCTCCCTTTTTACTAAACCGTGATATTGTTTTTTAGCGCAGGGAGCTGCGCTGAATTCCCTGCATTGCTCTCGATGCTCATAGGCTCCCAGTGCTAAAAACCGCTATTGCGGTTTAGTAAAAGGGGGCCATAGTGCAAAATATAGACAGTAGATATAAATTCTCAAAACGGACACATTTTGATCACTAAATTGAAAATAAAACCATTTTACCTACCTTTGTTGTCTGATAATTTCATCAGTCTCTGGTTGCACTTTATTCTTCTGACTGTGCATCCAATATTTCTTCCCTTCTTTCAGTCTACTGTATGCTTACTCTTCTCTAGACCTCATTCCCTCCCCCAACTTTTTCTTTCTTTCACCCTGCCCCCTTCTTTCTTTCTCTCTCCATGCCCCCTTTCTTTCTGTATGTCTGTCTTTCTTTCTCCGGTCCGTCTTTCTTTCTTTCTTCATGCCCCCTTTCTTCTCCGTGCCCCCTTTCTGTCTGTCTCCCTGTCTTTCTGTCTCCCTGCCCCCCCTTTCTTTCTTTCTCCATGCCTTTCCCCAAGCCACTGCCATTGGTGAACAGGCCGCCACCACCACCGGGGAATATGCTGCTGCCGCTGCCATCAGGGAACAGGACACTGCTAAGTTCTGAGCTCCCCTGCTTCCTTTCCCCGTAAAGAGGATGCTGAAGCGCCAGGCCGACCACCCTTCCCTACCTGATGTGAATTCTAACGTCGGAGAGGAAGTTCCGGGCTAGCTATCAGGAAAGAGTGCACTCTCTTTCTGAAAACGTGCATTTTCTTTCCATAGTGCACACTATTATCAGAAACTAAGAAACTGGCCAGAAAAGCCTAAATCAAATGAAAATTTCCATAAATTAGTTTGGATATACTACCTTTCTGTGTACCATCAAAGCAGTTTACATGTATTGAATGCAGGTATTTTCTCTGTCTCTAGTGGGCTCATAAGAACATAAGAATTGCCGCTGCTGGGTCAGACCAGAGGTCCATCATGCCCAGCAGTCCGCTCACGCGGCGGCCCTCTGGTCAAAGACCAGCGCCCTAACCTGGGCTAATCCAGGATTAAATGACTTGCCCAGATTCACAAGGAGCTTCTCAGCTCACTGCACTATAGAGCTACTCCTCCATTCTCTACATAAAATTTTCTGACTGATTTTTTTCTGCTCTATTCTGACATCACTGACTACAATATTTTCTATCATGGGTGACAGGGGGAGGGGAAGGGGGACTTGTATGCTGCCTTTTTGTGGCTTTGGCATGGTTCACAGACAACGGCGTGAAAGACAAAAGCTTGCGCCGACAATTGAGCGCAGTGTGCGCCGCCGCGCTGCTCTAAATTACAGTTTTTAGGGGCTCCGATGGGGGGGTTTTGTTGGGGAACCCCCCCCAGTTTACTTTATAGACATCGTGCCGGCGTTATGGGGGGTTTGTAACCCTCCACATTTTACTGTAAACTGAACTTTTTCCCTAAAAACAGGGAAAAAGTGAAGTTTTCAGTAAAATGTGGGGGGTTACAACCCCCCAAAATGCGGCGCAATGTCTATTAAGTAAAGTGGGAGGGTTCCCCCCCACGCCCCCCGTCGGAGCACTAAAAACAGTAATTTAGAGTGGTGCGGCGGTGCGCGCTGCGCTCAATTGTCTGGGCGCGCCTTTGTCCCGGCGCGCTTTTGACCTGACACCCTTTGGCATTCATGGCTGACATTCAAGGTGGTGGTTGCTGGAGGATTGGTTGACTTACACTGGGATTTGATCTCTCAATCTCTGGGTACAAGGGCAGCTGCTTTGCCAGTGAGCCACACCTTCCCCTCTGACATTTCAAAATGGTTGGTGGTGCTAAATGCAAAACAAAATAACCCCTTCCTGGACGCAATGAAGTAGCTTTCTCATTATTGGGAGTGCTCTCAACACCCACTGGTACCCACAGAGCTGACTCCGGTGCTTAATAGGCTGCAGAGAAAGAATCTGCTGACTTTCACTATTTTGGAGACACGATTGCTAAGCACTATCCCCTGTGTCATATGTTTCTCCTAGGACAAGCAGGATGAGTCAGCCACACATATGGGTGTTGTCCCAACAGCTCCCAATTTGTGGATAAGCTCTCCAATATCTCAGAGAGATTTTTTTTTTTTTCTTTGAGCACGTGCAGTGCCTGGGCCCCACTGGGCATGCCCAAGCCCTACCCATTTCCCCCTGCTTCCTCCTAATCCCCAGTCTTTAGTTTCTGCCCGTTCCCATCGATCGGTTTTTCTACAGCTCTCCATTACAACTTTTCTACTCATCACCTTGAAGATGCCTGAATCATCAAAAGAAATGACTGGGATGCAGTTGAAGGATGAATGCACTGGATCCTCATGAATTGTGCGTCCGCTGATTGGATCCGGCGCAGGAGGTTCCTTGTTGCTTGCATTGTGCGCACATGTCTTTGTGAGCATGCAAGCTGACCCCTACTTACATCGTGCCTGCTTGTATCCGCACGCACGCAAGCCAGCCCTCCTGGAACTGTGCCCACCTGTTTTCATGAGCACTCCAGTTGAGGAAGAAGGCGCTGAGAAACTCCATGGAAAGGAGTGAAGCCTAAGAATCAGCCTGCACAGCCTGATCGTAAGGCAGCAATGGGGTATGTAAAATTGGCAGGGGTAAGGAGCTTTCAGGATGCCCTGGCTCTGCCCTGACTCCCTGCATCAGCCATCAAGGTAAGTGCCTTATCTGCCTGCTCTGGGAAACTTGTAATAATATCCCTTCCTCCTCCCATTCTGAAAGAGAAAAAGAAACTCGATGCTTCTTTCCCACTTGGGGACCTGCAGAGTCTGCAGTGCAGACCTCTCTTACCTCCCACCTCCCCCCCTCGTGTCAGGAAGAACCTTTGCAGCACAAGGAGTCTGCCTTTCACATTAAGCTCGGAGCTCAGACATGGGCTGGGCAGGGCACTTGGTAAGCAATCCCAGAAGTGTCCCTCCTCCCTGTCTCAGGAACCAGCCATGATGGAAACCGCTGGCAACCAATTGCAGCACAGGCTTTTCCTTCCTTCCCGACAAAAGGGGCAGTCCCGGGGAACTCTTCTCAGAGTGTGGTGCTGATGTCATCAGTGATGCGGCATGTCAGATCATGCCTCCCCAAAAGTGGGGGTTTGAAACACCTCAGCCTAAAGAGCTGTTCACTGCACTTCAGAACCCTAGGCAGAGAGTGCTTTTCCACAGCTCACAGCCAGCATGAGGGACTCTGCTACTATTTATTATTTCTATAGCGCTGAAAGGCATATGCAGCGCTGTACAGTTTAATATACAATAGGCAATACAGCAGGAGAAGCCCACACAGGAGGCATCATCACCACTCTTCCTCTGCCTCCAGGCACAGCGGGAAATGCAGCCAGGGTCACTGGCACAGATGAAGGGGAGCATCCTGCCCCCTCTCTGCAGGCTCATCCCCCCCTCTCAAGAACGACAGAGAATGTCGGTGGGGTACATGGAGCCACCCAATCAGTCAAGTGGAGCAGCACATGAACCTGCGAACTACCAGGGTTGGACCAGCAGCAACAGTTAATCCTCCTGATGATCTAACTCCTCTCTCAGCGGGCAACACTCCCCCTAATGCCCCCCTTTAGAGGGAGCCATGCACAACAACATGGCGCGTTCCAGTGGCATACCATGCACCCAAGCAATGGAGAAACAAGCAACATACCAACCTCCAGCCACGCCCCGAGTCACCACCCACAAAAATAAATAAATAAATAAATAACTTTATATTAAAACCCCCCCACAAATGAGGACTTACTCCAAGTTCCTCCAGAAACTCACAGCCTTTCTCAAGATCCATGTGGGTGGACTACCAGTGCCCAAGACAGATTACTACAATGCCTGAACTACTTCAGGCAGGCGGTGGCGATTCCAGTCCACAAAAACCTCCTGGACTGCAGAGACAAGATTTGGCAGACTCCCTCCTCAGGGCAACCAACATCAAGGAGACTGGAAGTGAAGTATCAGATCTTTCCGGCCCGGAGGTTCGACAACCCGCAGCAGCCATACAAGGGTAGCCCTGGCACTCAAGAGAAACAGAGCAGCACGACCCCCCCCCCCTCCAACACCCCGCCAGGGAAGAACCTGAAAAACCCTGAATTCCACAGGGAAAAAGACCTTCGAGGGCGCAATGCTGATCGCACGAATTGCTGCGCTCCAGTTCCAGATGCTGCTTTATCAGGAGGCCATAGAGATAAAATAAACAGGGACTCCAGCTCACTACTAAGCCGGTCCAGGAGTCTCTTTCATTCCTCCTCCATAATTTAGAGGAATGCAGCAATCGCATCTCCAAGACGGCCTTTGAATTCTATGAAACATCCAGCCGCACTGGGGGAACCGGGCACTCCATGATGAGAGTCTAGCAAATGCACCATGCACAGAGGTTAACCTGTTCGGGGACAAGGTTATGGAGACAGTCAATGGCACCAAAGATGACTTCACCACCCTTAGAACGCTGGGCACACCCATGAAGACATCAGAGGAACCATCCTCGCATGTCTTTCACCGCCCGCAAGTGATACCCCAGAACACCACACTGGCAGCAGTCCGTGCCCTAGCGCTCGCAACAGTAACATAACTGCTATGCAAACAAGCGCTGCCCGAGGGGCAGGGGCAGCCAAGGGCAGCCCTCTCCCCAAAACAAAAACAGAACCTTGACCACCCTCTGGCCCAGCAGGGGCCAGGGGAAGCAGGATAAGATTGCGAAGGCTTGGCCCAGGATCACCATCGACCAGTGGGTCCTCAGCATCATCAAGCAGGGATTCCGAATTCGTCTCCACTCCCGCCCCCCAGAGAGGGTGGTGCACCCTTCATCTGACGACCCAATTTTCCTGCAACAAGGAGAGGACCTGCTTTGGGCAGAATCAATAGAGGCGGTGCTGAACAGAGGAGATCACCAAGGGGTTTTTATTCCAGGAATCCTTGCGTGCCCATAGACAAGGACAAATGCTCGATCCTGGATCTCTGCAAACTCAACAGGTGCATACACAAGGAACGATTCCAGATGCACTCTGTGGGTACAGTCTTGCCCCTGTTACAGCCCGAGTATTGGCTAGTATCCTTGGACTTACAGAATGCATACACTCACGTGCCCATGCACCCTGCCCAAAGGAGGTATCGTTGCTTCTAAGCCAAGACAGACACATCCAGTACAAGGTCCTACCCTTTAGACTCTCAACGGCTCCAAGAGTGTTCACAAAGTGTGTGGCCGTGGCACATCCTTGCCTTCAGGGGGTGTGCGTCCTATCTTATCTCGACGACTGGCTAATAGTGGCCACCCTCCAAAGGAGGCACAGGCAGCTCTGACAACCACCATAATCCTCCTCCAAGAACTGGGGTTCCTTATCAACTACAAAAAAATCCCACCTGATACCCACCCATGGGACATTGCTCATCGGGGCAGTCATCGACACCACACAGAGCAAGGCCTTTCTACCGGACTGCCAGATCGACGCCATGACATCCTTGGCCCAGTGCATCTCTGTCAGCAGCTCATCGTCAGCACGCTCCCTCCTGCGTCTCATGGACCACATGGCAGCTGCTGTCTTTGTTGTCCAGCACACCAGACTACACATGAGATCCCTGCAAGGGCACCTCAAACGTCACTGGGACCAGCATACCCAACCTCTGACCACCCAGATACCCATTCGTCAACCCATACACAAGACGCTTCACTGGTGAATGGCCCGAGATAACTTAGCGAAAGGGAAACCAGACCACCACCGCACCAGCTGGTGGTCACCATGGATGCCTCCAAACATGGATGGGGGACACACTTTCTCCATCTTCGCACAGGGGACACATGGTCTGCCCAGGCGTCCAGACTCCATATCAACCAACTGGAGCTCAGGGCCATAGGGAATGCCCTCGAAACCTTCAAACAATGGGTGACAGGCAGGGCAGTCCTCACCCAAACAGAAAACCAGGTGGCCATGTACTACATCAACAAGTAGGGAGTGACAGGGTTAGCCTCACTATGCAAGGAAGCTTGCCACATATGGGAGTTTGCCAACTCCATTCAATGCCCCATCCAGGCAACTTACCTCCTGGGGGAGCAGAACGACCTGGCAGAAAGCCTCAGCCACCAGCTAGATCCCTATGAGTGGTGTCTCAACCCAGCGGTGACGAAGAAGATCTTCAGCACCTGGGGCACACCAAGCATCGACCTGTTTGCAACCGAACTGAACTCAAAATACACAACCTTCTGCTCAAAGAGATCAACCCATCGCCGTCTCAGCCCCGACGGTCTGACTGTGAGTTGGAAACACGGACTCTTATACGCCTACCTGCATACCCTAAGACCTGCAGAAGATCCTTCAGGACAGAGCAACGGTGATCATGATTACCCTGCTCGGGCCCCAGCAACCATGGTTCCCGTTCCGGCAATGGATAGCGGTTCACCCACCTCTCCGCCTCCCGATCAGTGCAGTTCTCATAACACAACACAGGAGCCTTACCCTCCACCACGACCTGCGTTCCTTAGCCCTGACTGCATGGATGTTGAGAGGATGAACCTACCACAAGACGTGGAGCACATTCTTTTGGCAGCTAGAAGACCTTCAACCAGAAAATGCTGTGGGTTGAAATGGAGAAGGTTCCGCTACCGGTGCACAGACACGCAATGAGACCCCTACAACTGCCCCATACCGGACATCCTGCAGTACCTACTGAGCTTATCTCAGGGGGACCTAAAACCCACTTCCATCAAGGTCCACCTAAGTGCGATCACAGCACACCACACTGGCCTAGACAACAAACCAGTGTCAAGGCATCCAGTAATCACAAAATTTCATGAAGGGACTTTCCAAACTGCACCCACCGGTCAGACCACCACCGCCTGGATGGGACCTCAACTTGGTGCCGCATCAGCTCACCTCGACCCCTTCAAACCTTTGGGGGAGGCAGATCCCGTATTCCTTGCTGGGAAAACCCTGACCTCCTTCGCGTTGGCCAGATGTATCGGCGAGATCCAGGCCCTGGTCCATCACCCCCCGACACACTCCTCCATGAGAACAGGATGGTACTCAGAACCCACCCCAGATTCTTGCCGAAAGTGGCTTCAGCGTGCCACATCAACCAGTCTATCATCCTCCCTGCACTCTACATCCCCCCACAGGGAGGCACACAGCCACCTCAGCGACACCTCCTGGACTGTGGGCAGGCCCTGACTATGCAACAGACCAGACAAGCCTCAATTGTTCGTCTCCTATGACCAAAACAGACCAGGACTGCCGGCCACCAAACGCAGGCTCTCGCGCTGGATATCCCAGTGCATCCCCTTCACCTATAGAAGAGCGCAGCGTGAACCGCAGGTGGGAGCCCACGCCCACCAGCTCAGAGCCATAGCCACCACTCCGGTTCATCTGCACCACACAGCAATAGCGGACATCTGCGATGCAGCCACTTGGTCCTCCATGCACACCTTCACCAAGCACTACTGCCTCGACATAGCATTCCACGCTCCAAATGCATTCGAACGAACAATCTTGCAAGCGGCTCTTCCCTCCCGAGAGGGACAGCAACCACTAGCACAGTTTTGAAAAAAACACTGATCAAGTAGGGTGTTATAAATATTGATTAAGTAGGTCTTCCAGCACTACCTGTCTAGACTGAATGTTGAATATGCAAGTATGAATTGTCACATGCAAGTACAAATTGTCACTTGACCAGTTGGTTTCTCATTGTTCATTGATTGTTATTGACCAGTTTCACTGTTCTGTGAGTATTATTGCTCAGTTAACACAGCACTTTATCAAAAACCTTGTTTCCACAACTTCACCTGCTTCGCCTGATTACCCTGCCCGGCTCGGCCTCCACAGCCAGGCGAGGGATGCACAGAGCGCTAAGGCGCAGGTCCAGTCGGTACATCCCTTGGCTAGGGAGTCTATGTGGCTGACTCATCCTGCTTGTTCTAGGAGAAAGTGTAGTTACTTACCTGTAACGTAGGTTCTCCGTGGACAGCAGGATAGTCAGCCACACAGTCCACCCGCCTCCCCATACGGCTGACCCGGCCACAGCTAGGAACATCCTGGGGATTAGGAGGTAGCAGGGGGAAATGGGTAGGGCTTGGGCATGCCCAGTGGGGCCCAGGCACTGCATGTGCTCAGAGAAAAAAAAAAATCTCTCTGAGCTATTGAAGAGCTTATCCGCAAATTGGGAGCTATTGGTGCAACATCCATATGTGGCTGACTAGCCTGCTGTTCACGGAGAACCTATGTTACAGGTAAGTAATTACACTTTTCCTGACCATATCTGTACACCATGGATGCAATCATATCCTACTGTTACCAGTAGCAACAGCATGCAAGAGATTTTTTCCACTGGAGGTGTTTTTTAAACACAAAAGCTAAAATTTCTATTCTTTTTTTATTGAATTCTCCTATTCCTATGTGAACATTTACAGCAGAATAGAGTGCTCTTATAATGAGGAAACTTAATTAGGATACTCTGGGAAGAATGAATGAACATTGATTTATGACCTGCCCGAGGATGACTAAATAATGAACTGAAATTAATTCAAGGCAGCTGACTTGAGCCTGTAACATCACCAAATCTATTCCGAATAATGTAAATGGTGCTTATTCAGTTATAAGAATGACATGAGCTCATTTTTATGATGGCATCTCTCCTGGGAGATGTGCCAAAAATCAGGAAAGCTTCTTGAGAAAGAGGTTTCCACACCTTTCTCCATTCTGCCTGTAAAGTCATTTTGCAGGCTACATTAGTGTTAGAATGAATTACTGGCATTTCACTTTCTACAGAAGCCATGAAAAAAAAGATGGAAACTAGAAACATGGATAAGCTGAGGTTGAATAAAATACTTCCAGTTCACTTCAGTCTAAGATCCGATATATCAATTTTAGGAAAATCCAAGTCAGTTTCTCTTTACTGTAAATCCTATTTCTGACTTAACTTGTTGGACTAGGATGAATGGAGCTTTTATACCAGGCCTTTATTACACAGCTGTGTGGTGCACGCTGCTCAGGGAAAGCTGCACATTAGGAGGGACCTTCTTGAAAAACTGTTTATATGAAGAGCTACATACAGTTCTTTAAAATATTCTGAAGTTAGGGTTGAATTTAGGGTTAAATTAAAAAAAGAAAGAAAATAAATGCTACTTTATTCTTAGTATAAATACATTTTTGACTAGCTTTAATTTGGAAATTCACTGACTTGTCTTAATGTAGGTGAAAGTCTGGCTCTTCACCCAAGCCTTTAAAAATGCATAGAGTGATTGAAACTAAGCTATCTAATTGAAGTTTTGAGGTTTTCCCCTGAAAATATTCCGCCAGTGAATCGAATATACTATTTGCCTGTAAAGAAACGAGTAGGCGTTAACCCAGAGTCAGAAGAAATGAACTTAAGCATAGGAAAGCTTTAAATCAGGGGTGTCCAACCCGTGGCCCCAAGAAGTATTTTGTGCAGCCCCGTTCACGCTTGAGGGTGATGCGGTGTTTTCTGTCTTGCCGGCACCCTCCAACATCTTCCTGCATCGTTCGCTGAAAGCCGCGGGCAGCAGATCCTATGTGCCTCTTGCGGCTGACCCAGAAGTGTTCCCTCTGACATCACGACGTCAGAGGGAACGCTTCCAGATCAGCCGCAAGAGGTGCATGGAAGCCGCTGCTGTGGCTTTCATTGAACGCTGCAGGAAGATAGAGGAGGGCGCCGGCAAGACAGAAAACACAGCATCACCGAGGCACCCGGCAAGACGGTAAACATATTCGAGCATTGTTGGGGGTGCTGCCTGGGGGAGGAGGACACGCAGGTCAGGTTGGCCTGTTTCTTCACGGCTGCCTGGATGGTGATAGCCCTTCATTGGAAGAGCTCAACGGTGCCTACCCTGCCGATGATGAGAGAGATATTGGGCTGGGTCTGTGAGCATTATAGACTATCTGCTTTACTAACTCGGCACTGGCAGCAATTTGAGGAGGTGTGTGGTCGATTTCTCGCAGTGGAGGGAATGGATTGTGTTTGAACTGAGGGGTGATGGGGGAAGGGAGGCGGTGATTGGATTCCTGGGTGGTTGGGCTGTGGCTTGGATATAGGGAGTTGGGGGCTCCACTTGGTCTTCTAGGTGGTTGGGGAAGCACAGCACTTTATCAAAAACCGGGGAGGGGGTCATTGAGCTGTCTCTCAGGGGGGGAAGGGGGGTTCTGTTTTATTCTCTTAAAAATGTTCAACACGGTTCTTGTGCTTGGGGGACATTGTTGCTTGGTTGTTACTTTTCAGGAGAATGGGATTGTTTTTCTTGTTTCCTATCTATGTTTAAATAAAGAATTACAAAAAAACCCCCAAAACATCAACGGGCTTAGGAACTGGGAGTTACAGACACCAGCAGCAGTAGCCCTTCAGGAGAAGGCAGAGAGGGCTGGGGGCGGTAGTGAAGGAGACAGAATGAAGAGAAAGATAGAGGGGAGCATGATCCATAAGATGGAAGAATAGAGGGAGTGAAGGAAAGAGATGCAGAGGTGAGGGAGATAATAGAAAGGGAGAATTGGGTGTCTGAGAGAGGGAAAGAGATGGTGTAATTGGGGAGAGAGAAGGGGAAGAACATACTGGGTCGAGGAAGCCTCCTGGACATGTTTTTAAGTACAGAGGGAGAGGGTATTAAAAGAAGTGCTAGATTGGATGTGGGGAGAGAGCTTATAGGGCCAGAAACAGATGACAGAGAGATGATGGCCAGAAACAGGTCAGAGAGATGGTGGGCAATAGTCTGAAGGGAGAAAAGTTGGACCTGGGGAAGAGGGAAAGAAATACTTGAAGGGAGAACTGTTGGGAAGAGAAAGGGAGAAATGGTGGACCTGGGGAAGGCAGGCAGGCGGGGGAGAGATGGGATGGGGCAGTTGGAAAGAGAAAGGGAGAGAAGTTGGATTTGGTGATGGAAGGGAGGGAGGGAGAAATATTAGGTCTGTGGACGGAAGGCAGAGAGATGCAGCATCTCTCTTTTTTTCCCCCTCCATTTCATTGTTCAGCATCAAGGGGGGGGGAGGAAAGAAGAAAATCAGAAAAGAGAGGGAGCAAAATGTTGGACCATGGGGATAGAGGAGCAGAGATGAACCCATAGGAGGGCAGGAGGGAAGAGAGCTGGGATAAGAAAATGCTAGGAGATGGAAAGAAAAGGACAGGGAATTATATATAGCCTGACCAGAGGAGAGATGGAGGGGGATTCTTAAATTGGTGAGCCAGATGGATGAGGTCAAAAGGGAGATGACAAGATGAGTGACAGAGCAGTGAGTACAGTAGTAAAAATGTGGTAATGGAGAGTAGACAGCAGGAAATAGGAGGCTGGGAAAGGAGTGAGATGGGAAATGGGAGAATTAGGAACTGAGAGAAGAAGGAGAATTAAGAGGAAGCTGAACATTTAAAAAGAAGAAGGGTGAGAAAGAAGGCACGATTTGAGTGGACAGAGGCAAAAAAGAAAAGAAAAAGTTAAGAAAACTGAAAAGGAAAAATCAATACATTGGAGACAGGCATAAGAAGGAAATAGAATGAGAGAAGAGGAGAAAAAAATGGACAGCAGACACTGGAAAGAGAATTAGTTGAAGACAGACAAAAAGCAGAAAGAGAAACTGGGACCAAGATGATGGAAAAACAAAACATCCAGACAACAAGGTAAAAAAAAAATTGTTTTATTTTGAATTTATTAACTGGAATATGTTAGCTTTGGGATAGGTGCATCACAATTATTTTTGTATTCAGTGGTGTAGTCATATACAGCTGATATGGGAGACGGACTGGAGCCTATAATTAGTGGATGGGCACCAAAGTTTCCCCCTGCCTGAATTCTATTTATAAATACTTGAGCTAGTGGGGATTCCCAAACCCTGCCAACTAGAGACATCTTCCTCCAGTCTCCAAGCTTTGCAGCCAATGGCAATATCGTCAAGCTGCCATTGCTTTTATGCATGCATGAATGCCAAGGGGGGGGGGGCAGGGAGGAGGGTAGGCAGCCACTCTGCAATATTGCTGCCAGCTGCAGAACTTGGGAAGTTGGAGGGGGAGGAAGAGGCTGTCAGTTGGTGAGGCTTGGGGATCCCTACTAGCTACAGCAGGGGAGATATTCATTTTGAGGGAGCCTAAGCTCAAAGTGGGAGGCCCAAAAAAGCAGTAATATTTACCCTGATTAAACGATCCTCCATGTGTGCTGCTGACAGCTGATTCAGCATCTCTGCTCTGATGAGGCTCACCTCTGAAGAGGCTCACCGTAGCTGTAATAGAAGTGAATGGGAGAACCAGGAGCACGCATCCATGCATCCCTGCTCATCAGAATGGGGATGCGGAAGCCTGTGGTTGCTCCCACTGTCAGCAGTACATGTGGAGGGATCACTCAGTCAGGGTAAGTATTACTGCTTTTTTGGGTTCCTCTCCACAGTGTCCTTTTAATGAAGGTTTATTATTAGATACGTACATCTTCTATATTAGTGATTGCAAATTTGGGACCTGCTCAACCTTTTTTTTTGCTCATCGGCTAGTGTTAGTGTTTGTGCGGCCCCAGAAAAAAAATTTTCGGCCAATGCGGTCCAGGGAAGCCAAAGGTTGAACACCCCTGCTTTAATGTTACGGATTTGCTTGAAACGACATTATCTGAAACATCTGAGATAGACATGATATTAGTATCATTTGTATTTGAGCAATATATTAATGCAATATTTAGATTATATTTTTGTAACTCTCAAGTGCTATTCTATGGAAAAAAGGTTTAGATATTCCCAGACATAACCAAACACAGGAGTGAAGGATATTATTACTGGCAATGAGAACTGAAACAGTGACTTTGGGTGCTTCATTTTTTTGGGCTTATCCATGCAAGTGCATGATTAAATATCTTGGAGTGAAATATGTATTTTACTCACATGAACAGTTGCGAGCCTTTTAGGCGGAGACTGTCTAGCTGACATAGAACAGCTGTTAGGATGAATGGGACCTAGCTATTATGTAATTTGAGTTTCTGTTCACTTTATTGGGGCCTTCCCTCCCCTCCCCCAATATTGTGGCCTAAGGAAGATATATAGATAATTGTCTTATTTTTTTTCTTTTTCCTTTTTTTAATGATGTTTCCTTCTGTATTACTGAAGTGAGTGTATTCTTGTAAAATAAGTTTAAACTGCAATAAAAGAAAATAAAAAAGCTAAACTAACTGATTTCACCCATGCTGTACCAGGACTAGCTTGTCACACACACTATCTAAATCAGTCTCATATACCTTGTTTAACTGTATAAACAACTTGCTTTGGGATTAGCCTTTCATCTGTTTATCCCAAAGCACTCTGTACCACCTATCTTATCCCCATCTACTATCTCCTCAGCTGTAGGATAAGCTGTATTATAGAAAAGCATTAGTTTAAGTTCGCCTGCCTCTGTTTTAAAGTTTTCTACGGTCTAACCCCTAAATACATCACTGACCTATTCTCCTTCTCAGCCAACAAACACAAGAGAAGCTCCCACTCACACTTCGTTTCTCCCCCGGTTAGAGGATGCAAGCTAAAAAAACACCATGAGCATCTTCTCTCACATCAGGCTGCTCTATGGGGTAAAGACCTAGAACAACTCCTATTGCCCACCACTTATGAGGTATTCAGGAAACGCCTCAAAACTCACCTATTCCTGAAATACCTAGACAGCTGACCCACTTCCCTCCTTCCCCTCTCTTGCCCTTTCTCCCCATTGTTCCCACATCCCTTAAGTTAACTCAACTTGTATGTCAACTCAACTTGTACCCCACTAATCTTCTGTAAACTGCATAGAACTTAACGGTATTGCGGTATATAAACTGTTATTATTATTATTATTATACCTATGTTATCTGAATGTTTTGACTTATTCTTATTAGATGCTTCAGAAGTATTAGGTCTCCATTTTAGCATGCATTATATCTCTTATTTGAATTTCCATGCTGTTAATAAGTATATTTTTGAAACTATTTCATGGTAGTCCTATTATTAATTTTCAATTTACTGATTTTAATTCTATCTCATTTTCTGAATTTATGTTTATATTTGATATTTTTACTACTGTCATGTTAACAAAATTGTAGGTTTTATGTTGAATTATACCTGCTGTACACTACCTTGGGTGAATCTCTTCATAAAGGCAGTTAAAAATGTCAATAAATAAATAACACCCTCCCCCTTTTACAAAACTGTAGTGCAGTTTTTAGTGCTGGCTGCTGCGGTAACAGCTCTGATGCACATGGAATTCCTATGAGCATCAGAGCTGTTATTGCCACAGCTGGCACAAAAAACCTTGCAATGGTTTTATAAAAAAAAGGGGGTGGGGGGTTAAATGTGTAGTGCAAAAGACTTTTTGATTTTCTAATCACCTTGTCTCTTCCATAGTAAATGATGGCCGATAAAGACCTGAATGGTCCATCCAGTATGCCCATTAGTTATAACCATTAAAAATACATGATTCAATGAACTTGTCTCTTCTTTGATATTTCTGGGTCATAGACTGTAAACTTCTCCTGGTATTGTCCTAGGTTCCAAATGCTGAAGTTGCCATCTGAGCTCACTCCAGCCTATCCAACCATCCCTTTGTTTACAGGATTTCTACTGTAAAGTCTGGCCAGTAACATCCTCATGTTTCAAGTTTGTGGAGTTCCCATTGATGCCCTCCCCAACCCATCCTACACGAATCGCCATATATGGGACACAGTTAGTTTGCTCAATTGTAGGTGTAGACAATTTCAAATAACACTCAAGAGGTATCATATCTTGTGATAAGACTGAATGCAAGTCAGTCTTATCACAAAATATGATACCCCTTGAGTGTTATTTGAAATTGTCTACACCTAACTTGTAATGTTAATTTGTGACTACTGTGCTGAGTATGTTATTTGTTACATTTGTTGTTGTTGTTGTTTAAATTTCTAATAAAATGTTAAATTCAACTTCCCCCCACCCCTCAGGTCAGTGCAGCATATGTAAAAGATGAAAATACCACAATACATAAGGGAATCATATAAGCATTCCAGTAACAGTTTCAAGAGTAACACGTATTGATGAGGGGTAGGGGAGAAGAGAGATGGATGGGTGATCAGTAGGTGACAAAGAAGTACATTGTTAGAGTTTATATGAGGGTGGTTTGAAAAGTTTGGTAAAAAAGCAATTTAAACAACGTAGTCTTCATCGAGGGCTATACACATAGACCTGAATTCTTTAACTGGTGCCAACTTTTTAGGCATCGGTAGATGCCCAAGCTCAGTAAAAAATGCAGTCTAAATGATATTTTTAACTGCGTTTCAAGGCGCCTACCGATGACTAAAAAATTGGCACCAGAATTGTATTTCCATAGGCGCTTTAGACCACCTAATGCCACTGTGGGCATGGCTAACGCAGGATGTGGAATTAGGCGGCCTAAAGAGCCGACAGAGGTGTGATCCACATCAAAGGTAGGTGCCAGAAATACAGGCTTGGAAAACCCTGGCCTATATTTCTGGCGCCTATCTTTACTGGAGGCATGATTCTGTATCCGGTGACATAGAATAATTGACACACGATCAGTGGCTGCTTTTAAGGTGGCCGCCGACAATAACGCTGGTTACAGAATCTGGGCCTTAGGGCTCCTTTTTGCTAAACTGCAGTAGAGCTTTTTACCGTGGGCCTATGAGGTAAATGCTCTGATGCTCATTGAGTCCCTATGAGCGTTGGAGCATTTACCTCACTGGCCCATAGTAAGAAGCTCTACTGCGGTTTAGTAAAAAGCCAATGTTAGTCCAGCGAGTTTCCAGTTTTTCGTATCATAGGAAAAATAGCTTTTTAAAAATATATTTATTTGTATATTTTCCATTATACACATAGCAAAACATTTTGTACAGAAAAATAGCCATTGATTATCCAAATTGTAGAAAAATAATTTTTAAATAAATAATATTTATCTATAATGCAATGATATAATAGTCCACATAACTGGGGGAGAAGTGACTATCAGAAAAATGTGAGGCTAATAAGAAATAATGAAGTATGTGTGTGTGGGGGGGTCTGATGTTTAACTGTTAAGATGTATGTGGGGCACTGGTCACGTAATTGATTTTATTGTTTGTAATTTGTTTATGTATTATTGTCTGTTGTGATGATGAGTATGTATGTATCTATTGCGGGATACAAATAAATAAACCATAAACCATAATAGGAAAAAAAAAAAGCAGGTTCCTAACTGCAACCTAAAAATATAATCCCTGTATTTTGAATCTAGTTCTAATTGCTGGTTGCCCGTCCCTCCATGAATCTATGTAACTGATCAGGTTCCAAAAAAAAATGATAAACTGTATTATTCAAATGCAATAGACATTTACACGGAAACCTTAACTGAAACCTTGCCCCCAAAGCCAACACCTCTTGTCTCGTAACTAGAAATATTTTTCTTCTCTGTTGTGTCAATCTGGGGACATCTGGAAAAATATTAATCTTTTTTTTCCCATGAACATAACCAGAGTAGTCAATCTGAAATAAAGTCTTAGAATTGTCTCTTTATCTTGTAGGAAAACAAAGAATACTAACAATGCTGCTCTAAATAAGATCTCATCATGAGATATTTCTAGAACTGCAGAAATATTTAAACTATCAGAGCAAAGTCTGACTGCTACTGGACCTTCTCTATCCTACTACTACTATGTTTTTGTTTATTAAAAACTTTATATACCGTATAACAGCCTAAAAAGGATCCATGCGGTTTACAATGTATAGTTCACATTCATTAAGGAAAGAACTCTATTTAATTTCTATAATGCTACTAAAAGTACGCAGTCCTGTACAGAGTCACAAAGAAGAAAACAGTCCCTGCTCAAAAGAGCTTACAATCTAAACAGGTAAGACGGACAAACAGGATGTCATGGATACAGTTAAGGGGAACGATTAATCAGCTGGCAGGGTTGGAGGGCAGAAGAGTAGGGTTAAGGATCGAAAGCTATATCAAAAAGGTGGGTTTTCAGTCTACATTTAAACAAGGTAAGGGAAGGGGCTTGACAGACAAACTCAGGTAATTTATTCCAGGCATAAAGGGGGGTAGGGGGGGAGAGGGGGCATCTACATGAAAGGAACGAAATCTGGAATTGGCAGTGGAGTAGAAGGGTAACGCTAAGAGTGACATCTGAGGAACGGAGTTCTCTGGGAGGTGTATAAAGAGAGAGGAGAGATATTGAGAGACAGCAAAATGAACACACTTGTAAGTCAGCAATAGGAGCTTGAACTATATGCAGTGGTGGATAAGGAGCCAGTGAAGTGACTTAAGGAGAGGGGTGACATGAGCAAAGCGAGGTTGGTAGAAGATGAGTCGTGCAGAAGAGTTTTGCACAGATTGTAAGGGGGAGAGGCGGCACTGTGGGAGACCATTTAGAAGTAGATTGCAGTAATCAAACTGAAATTATGAGAGCGTGGACAAAGGTTCAGGTAGTGTGCTCAGAGAGGAAGCGGGGAATTTTGGTGATACTGAAGAGATAGACGTACAGGGCTTAGCAGCTTGCTGGATGTGCGTAGAAAATGAGAGATTGGAATTGAAGATGACTCCAAGGTTGCGAGCAGAGGAGACAGGAACAATGACAGTATTATTTAGATCTGGCCATGAATAAGTCATTGCAGACTTTAGTGAAGGCAGTCTCTGTGGAGTGTTGGGGGACAAAAACCAAATTGTAGAGGATCGAGTGCCACTCAAATAAAAAAGGTGGCGGCCTAGCCATCATTTTCCACAATTCTCTTCCTCTCAAAATTGGAATCTCTTCTACTCACAATTGTTCACCAGTTGAAATTTACACTCCCCCATAAGTCGCCCCTCAATTTCCTACTTATTTACCTCCCTCCCCCTGTCTCCAAATCTTCTCTTTCCTCTCTCCTCTCTATAATTATGGACGTTAGCATCTCCCATTTTAACCCTATCCTACTGGGTGACTTTATTATACATTTTGACCAACCAAGCCACCCCAACTCTGCAGAATTATTAACTCTAATCTCAGACATCTCCTTAACCCCTCTGATTTCTTCCTCCACTAATCAAGCAGGACATACCATTGACATGATATTTGGCCCAGATACAATAGCCCATCTTTTCCAAAATCTAACAACCCATCCTCTCCCATGGTCAGACCATGTTCTCATCAACTTCTCATTGGTATTCTAAAATTACCACCTCCTCAATTCTAAACTTTCAATCTTGATTTGAATGAATTTGCGTTTCTAGAACCCGAATAACAATCAGCTGTCTGGAACGATAAAACAAACTCACTCATTGACACACTAGCCCCCATCCAGCAAAGAACATATCACTCACCCCAAAAGGAAACCATGGTTTACAGAAAACCTGAAACTTCTTCGTCTCCAACTCCGCTCCTCAGAACACAAATGGCGGAAATCACATTCTACCTCTTTCTTCCATCAATATAAAGAATTAGCAACCCACTACAAACATGCAATACAACCTCAAAAAAAGACTACTATTCAAATTGCATAACTGCCCACAACACCTCAGCATTATATGCCATAGTTCAAGCTCTTTCCCCCTATCAAAAAACAAACAACTTCACCTAACCAACCATCAGCAATAGAACTGGCCAACTATTTTGACCAAAAAATAAAAGATATTCGATTAAACTTAACAACATCTCACTCTTAAACCCCCCCAGACCCTTTGAATCAGGACTACCACCTCCCATTTAGTACTTTTTCAAAATTCAAACCTCTTTATTTAGCTGAACTACTGCAAACCACCCAATCTATGAACACCTCTAATAACCCAATAGAGAATATTCCACCTACAATATTAAAAATATTCTTTTTATCATTTGGTCCATACTTACTAGAAATGATCACCCAAAGTCTTTCAACTAACATTGTTCCAAAATCTTGGAAATCAGCCCAAATTTTCCCCAAATTAAAAAATCAAAACCTGGACGAATCTCAAATTTCCAATTACCAACCCATTGCCAACTTAATCGAAAATTTTTTTTTCACCAGATCTCCGAATTCTTCGAACAAACGCTCTTCACCCAAATCAAACCGGATTTTGCTCAAATTATTCGACGGAACTCTCTCTGCTCAGCCTCACCACCACCATCTACTACTATCATGACCATAGAAAATCAGTTCTCTTGATATCTCTTGATCTATTGGCTGCCTTTGACACGATCGACCATGACTTACTCCTCAATCATCATGAAAACAGTGGAATAACCAATTCATCTCTTCTCTGGTTCTCCTCATACTTCGCTGACCACTGGACTCGCTGACCAAGTCCACTCCAAAGGAACTTCATCCTCCCCAATCTTCCAAACCTATGGTGTCCCACAAGGTTCAATTCTTTACCCCCTACTATTCAATATCTTCCTAGCCCCTCTCCTGACTCTTGCTCAATCCATTGGATTCACCCCTTTTGCCTACGCCGACGATATTCAACTTCTCCACCTTATCAATCTAACTAACATTAACGACATCCAAGAAATTAATCTTAAACTAGACAAAATTAGCTTATGGCTTCGAACCAATAGACTCTCATTGAACATCGCAAAATCTCGAGGGATTCTATTCCCACTCAAAAACAATTACTCCTTAACTAGACAAATAACTATCGACTCTGCTCCCTTTCAAATTGATTCCAAACTCAAACTTCTAGGAATCATCTTTGATAAACACCTCACCTACCATGGCCAAATTAGCTCTCTGACCAAAAATTGTTTCTACAAACTCCGTCTAATTCACTCTATAACTTCAGTCCTAGAACCTACTTCTATCCAAACTCTAATTCATTCATTGATCATCTCACACATTGACTATTGTAACTCACTCTACCATTGTAACTCTACTCTTCAAAAGGAAACCCGTCGACTGCAATTAATTAAAAATACCACGATCAAACTTATCTATAAAGCCAGAAAATTTGAGCATGTTACCCTGCTACTTCCAGAGTCACACTGGCTACCAGTCTCTCACAGAACAATTTATAAGATCCTTCTTCTAGGCTTCAAAATTAGGACCTCGCACCTGCCTGCCTTTCTAGATAAATATCTAATTCCATATACCCCTGCTAGGGCCCTTAAATCACTAATCGGAACTTACTGACAGTCCCCTCAATCAAGGACTTATGCTATACGAGAAACACTATATTTTGTTTACACTATACTGTTGGTGCCTTTGCTCTGGAATACAATGCCACCACACTGCTTTGAAAATTCTCTAAAACAAGTTTAAAACACACCTTAAAACATTTCTATTCAAAGACGCCTATCTAAATTCCAATTGAGAAACCGAAAAAAGGGAAAATAAAACTAATAAATAGAGAAACGCTTTCAAGAAGCAACATTCCCTTTCCCCTCCTGTTTTGTCCCTCCCCTTTTTCCATCCTTTTATTTTTTTATTTACATAATGTATTTAAAAATCTTCCTCTCCTCCTTTTCCCTCTCGTCACCTACCCGTCTCAATTATGTCCTTGTCTTGGCCTCAATCCCTCCCATTTTTTTTTTTTAATTTCAATTTATTATTTTCTTTAAGCAATTTTAAAAATTTTAAATATTTTTTAAATTTCTATTATTGTAAACCGACCAGATACTTGTGATGGTCGGTATATCAAGCTATAAATAAACTTGAAACTTAAATAAACTAGAGTAGCACGCTGAAGTATCTTAGATAGGAACAGAAGAAAGGAGACAGGGAAATAGTTGGACGGGCAGGTGGGGTCCAGCGAGGGTATTTTGAGAAGCGGCTTAAACCACTGCATGTTTGAAGGCAGCGGAGACAGTTACAGTGGAAACAGATAGATTGAGAATATGGCATATGGGAAGGATAACAGTATGTGAGATAGGGTTGAGTAGAGGGGTAGGAATAGGGTTTGAGGGGTATGTACTAGGCTTGGCTGATACAGAAGTTGTGCAGTTTCTCCTCTGATTTCAAAGAAGGAAGAAAAGTCAGCGGTAGTTGATGGAGGGACAAGAGGATGGGACCAGACAGGAGAAGCTTCCTGATTTGTTTGGGTAAATGATGAAGGGATGGTGCAAGTTTGACGTTCAGGAGAGTGGATGGTGGGTAATAATAATAATAATAATAACTTTATTCTTTTAAACCACCATAACCAAAAGTTCTAGGCGGTTTACACTAAAAAGAGCTGGACAATCAGCGAAATACAATAATACAGTAAAAATACAAATATTTGTATAATAGAATTTCAATAATAAAACTCTCATTAAGTAATAAACTTATCGAACAAAGTAGTCTTAATTAATTTCCAAAAACAGCAATAGAATAATATAGCTTGTTGAATACATTTACCTAACCAAGATTATCTACCAGCTTGAAATGCTAGGGTCCTATCTAAGAAGGTCTTATATCTACACCCATTAATTTTTGGATAAGCAAATAAGTAGAAGTTTCTAGTTTCTCATGCAACACAAAATGAGGGAAAAGGTAAGCTGGAGACAATCCCGATATCAGCTTAAAGCAGATACAGGAAAATTTGAATGATAATATGAACTAATATGGTCATTCTTTTTAAACCAAAAATCAATCGAACAACTGTATTCTGAATTATCCTTAATTTCCTTAGAATTTTTTTGGGTGCTCCTAAATAGATGATATTACAATAGTCTAAAATAGATAAAATTAATGCCTATACCAATAGTCTGAACAATAAAGGATCAGTATATATATATATATATTTATGATTCTTAATTTCCACAATGTGAAAAAACATTTTTGTACCATTAAGTTTTTTGTGTTCTGCTAGTGTTAAATGTCGATCTAGTGCAGGGATTTCAAAGTCCCTCCTTGAGGGCCGCAAACCAGTTTGGTTTGTTTGATTTCCCCAATGAATATGCATGAGATCTATGTGCATGCACTGCTTTCAATGCATATTCATTGGGGAAATCCTGAAAACCCGACTAGATTGCGGCCCTCAAGGAGGGACTTTGAGATCCCTGATCTAGTGTGACTCCCAGAATTTTGATTGATTTAATAATCGGGTAGTCATGACCATTAAGATGAAGCAATGAGTTTGTTATTTTGTTGTTGGAACTAGTCAAGAAAAGTTTGGTCTTTTCCGTATTGATTTTCAGTTTGAAATTAATTGTCCACTGTTCTGTTTGTCATATGGCGGAATAGAAATCTCTAATATAATGTAATGTAATAATAGAAGATATCTGGCTTAAAATTTCATTGGTAAAATTATTTAGAGAGATTAAAATAGAAATGTCATCTGCGTTTATATAACATTTTACATTTAAACTCTGTAATAAATGTCCTAAAGGGGAAATGTAGATGTTGAATAAGGTAGGCGATCGCGGAGAACCTTGGGGCACACAAGATGGGTTGCTCCATGAATGAGAATAGTTACCATCACAAATCACTTGATAAGATCTTTTGTTCAAAAAACCTTGAAACCAGTTCCAGACCCTTTCTGAAAGTCTTATAGTGTCTAAACAACTCAACAATATTTTATGATCTACTAGATCAAAAGCACTACTAAAATCTAGCTGAAGAATTAAGGCACTCGTGCCTTTGCTAAATTGACCATGAAGATAATCAAGCATTGAAGTTAAGACAGTTTCCATACTATATCCTCTTCTAAATCCTGATGGTCATTAAGGATATTAAATTTATCCAAATAACTTATTAATTCTAAATTAACTAAACCTTCCAGTAATTTAGTAAACAAAGGAATGCTTGCTATGGGTCTATAGTTGGATTTCGTGGCAATTGATACCTTCTGATCTTTAAGAATAATGGTAACCAAAATTTGACCCAATTCATCAGGAAACAGTCCCTTAAAGAAAAAGTAGCCCATTTTAAATAAATCCGCTTTAAAAGTAGATGAAGCATTTTTCATTACGTTTGGGGGACAATCGTCCAGTACACAGTTCGATCTGTCATATTTATTGAACAACTTTAAAAACTGTTGCCAGTCTGGGGCTTGGAAATGATCCCAGGACATATCAGCCCTTGAGCCATCTTCCAAGTAACTAAGCTGTGAAGCATCATAGTTGCAAGTAGGAGATTGTACTGTTGCTCTCAAATCTAAAATTTTATTAATGAAGAACTCTGCAAGAGTATCAGGAGACGGCGAGCATTCATTATCCGCTTTTAAACCCAGTGTAGTATCGGTTAAGTTATTAACCAGTTTAAATAATTCTCTACTATTTATCTTGGCTGACCCTATTTTCTGTGCTTAATGTTTTGAAAGTTTTTCTTTAATCTGGAGTTTATAGTTCTTTAATTTAAGTCTCCAATTTACCTTTTCCTCCTCCCTATTTGATTTCAACCAAATCCTTTGTAGTGAATTTAAGGGCAATCTTGTGGACCTTATCATGGAAGTAATCAGCCATAGCTTGTGGAGAGAGAGAAGGAGGGGTTTGAAGTGGGAGCGCTTTGAGGAGGGAGTTTAGCGTGTCAAAGAGATGACAGGGATTAGAAGAAAGGGAGTTAATTGGATGTAGTAGTCTTGCTTGACCCGTGTAAGCACAGATTTAAAAGAGGTCAGCATAAATTTAAAGTGAAGAAAGTCAGCATCTGTGTGAGATTTAAGCCAAAGGTGCTCAGCACAGCAAGTACAGGAACATAAGTAATGGATACTGGGAGTGAGCCGAGGTTTGGTACGCCTGACAGTGAGGAACAGGGGGAGCAAGGATATCCAGAGGAGAGAATAGAGTTGTACAACAAGACAGCCTCGTGGACAGACTTGGATAACATAGTGGAGGCAAGGAGAGGTGAAATAGTGGGTGGAAGGATCGAGGGCTTGAAGATTTTGAAACCTGTTGGATGTGACTGGGCATAGTGGAGGGTGAGGAATGATGAGGGTGAATAATGATGAAGGTTATCAGATGATGATCAGAGATGGGGGAGCAGTGAGGTAGTCTTTTTAATAGGGTGTCAGTGCTTTGATTTTGCAACTGGATTTAAGCAGTGCATTCGATCTTGTGGACCATGATAAATTATTAGAATGTCTAGATGCTATAGGTATATATGGTCAAGTTTTGAAATGGTTTGAGAGTTTTCTTAAACTTAGAACTTATCAAGTAAAACTTAACAATGAGCTCTCAAACAGTTGGAGTAACCCATGTGGAGTACCCCAAGGGTCTCCTCTGTCTCCGTTGCTTTTTAATATCTATTTAGCTTCCTTGGGTGACAGATTATCTCAGTTTAAAATTAAACTATTTAGTTATGCTGACGATATCACTATTCTATTTCCTGTGTATACTTCCCTTTCTCAAGTAAACCAAACTGTGGTAGGAATTTTACAGCTAGTCGAATTTTGGATGTCAGAATTTAAATTGAAAATTAACACGGAAAAACTAAATTTTTCTATGCATCACCAAATTTAAACGAAGATGTTACATCTATTGTCTTAAATAATACAATTTATAGCATTCAGTCAACTATAAAGATACTTGGTGTAGTTCTACACCGTACCTTTACAATGAAAAATCAGGTCGATTCATTGGTTCAAAAGGGTTTTTATACTCTATGGAAATTAAGAACTATCAGAGCATATTTTAATATTAACTTCTTTCGTTTGTTGGTTCAATCACTTGTCCTTAGTCAGCCGGACTATTTTAATATTATTCATCTTGTAGGTACTCGGAAAAACCTTCATAGACTACGCATAATTCAGAATGCAGCAGTTAGATTGATTTTCAATTTAAAAAAGTATGACCATGTTACTGATTTTTATCGTCGACTGCATTGGCTTCCAGTTGAGGCACGGGTTAAATTTAAGCTGAGCTGTATTTGTTTTAAGGCACTAACAGGCTCAATTCCAGAGTATCTTATGGAATCTTTTATTATCACAAATTCTAAACATCGTAGGAAAACTCATTCATTGTTTTCTTTCCCTTTTGTGAAAGGATGTAAATACAAGAAATTTCAGGAACGACTATTATCTTTTCAGGCAGCTTCATGGACTAGGGACTTAACTTAACTTAACAAATTCATATCAACAATTTCAACGTGCCTTAAAAATGTATCTTGACAGAGAACACTTTGGAAGTTAGAAATTGGATGTCTATTCATTTGTATTACTAGTCTTTGTGAACCGCATATAACTTAATGGCATTTGCAGTATACAAGTGAGTTTTATGTTATGTTATGTTAAGCCATGGGTATGTCACCAAGTGATACATGCAATTTATAAAACGATATCAATTGTGCACGTTGAAAAAGACAAGATCAAGGCAGTGGCCATCCTGGTGAATGGGGTTGTGGAGCAAAGCTGGAGGTCAAATGAGGAAGTTAAGGCAAGAAATGTAGAAGCATATTTGTCAATGGATCATCAATGTGAAAGTTAAAATCCCCAAGAATTAGGGAGGGAGAAGATGAATCAAGGAAGCCCAAAAGCCAGGAGTCAAATTCAGTGAGAAAGGAGGAAGGGGAACTTGTGTGTGTGTGTGTGGGGGGGGGGGGGGGAGGAATGGGACGATAAATGACCGCTATCGACAGAGGTAACCTCTCCACAGGTATCTGAAACAAGAATAAAATAAATCTTCTGTAAAGAGGATAAATGTATTTTCAGGATACTTGAGAATCTCCCTTAGAAATCTTTTAAAAGTTCCTCGATTGTAACACAATTTAATAGAGGGAAAATTCAACAATCTCAAGTTCAAATATTTTGCTCCATTTTCAAGATTCTAAAGTTTACGTTAAAATAGCAAGTTATCTTGTACAATCTGACTCTCTATATCCTTCACTTGAGAGACTGTAGTTTGAAGTTGATTATTCTTCTCCTCCTGTATTTTCACTTGAGAATCAAGCAATGTTAATAAAGAAGTGTTAGCTGTAGCAGCAGCAAAAAAAGATACACAGACCTTATGGAAAGATTCCACAGCCAGCCAAATGGATTCCAAAGTAAACACCGATGGTTTTACTGCGGGTTGAAGCTCAGCACTGCTCCTCATCAAAACATTCAAGTTGGATCCCACTGCAGATTCTGTTGAGAGAATGTCACCTTGCAGGGCTGGCAGTAATTCTCCTGGGATTGGTGTCAAATCTTCTGAAGCTGCCATAAATGCTGGAATACCCAATCCAACTCCTGCTAGGAGAGACCTCTTCCAAAGCTGAGAAAAGAATCTGTTGCATCCTTAGGGGCTGAGCAAAATCTCGCCCTTCATGTTGGGGGCTCCTCACCTCCCTGGCAACTGCAGATACGCTCAAAGTATGTCATGATTTCAGCTTGGTGAAGAGTCAGGGTCCCAGAAGGTAAGGAGGGATAACTTTGGGCTTTCCTTTTATCTTTGGCATTTTATATCACATACAGGTATAGTTGGAAAAAGGAAAAAGCTGAGAGCTACTTCACCATGCTCTCACTCTGATTGCCAGCCACTTCCCCTGTAGGAAAAATAGCTGACAAAAAAACTGGAAACTCACTACACTAAGTGTATAGCCCATGATGGAGACTGTTATGTTTCACTTTTTGTTGTTATAGAATAGGTTCTTACGACCCATCCTTGGGACACCTAAATGGAGGTACCCACATAGGCAGCGGAACACTGCTTTGTTTTGGGGGGGGGGGGGCCCACCAAGAACTCCTCCCTAGTTCATGACCTCTGAGCAGCTCCCACCCCACCCCACCCACCTCTTCCCACTTGGAGGTACATCTGAAGATTCAGCTTATACACATCAGTTGATAAATCTAAAGCTAGTGATTAGCACATGCCACCTGGTTAAGGCAGACCATGCAGGAGCACTCAGCATTTCCTAAATAGGAGACGGTAAGTGCACCCTCATTAATTTTTTGCAGGTCCCACATGCAAATGGAAAGATTTGCTGGGGATCTTGAAAAATGACCCCTTGCATTCTGCTGCATTAAGTTGTGGCTTAGCGAATGGGAAAGTCCCATGTTAAAATGCACTAAGCCAGATTCTAGCATGTTTTAGTAGAAAGACCCCTTTAGTGCATAACTGCAATGGGGGTATATACATGGCCAGGAGTGGGCAGGCAATGGGTGTGTCCCCAAGTGATAAATGCGACTTTTAAAATGCTATCAATTGTGCGCTTTGAATGGTGCACTTAGGCATACCAAATTGCACCAGTCATTAAACTGCTGTAAATAGGAACTCCTACAATCAGGCACACCAAAGCAGCTATGTGCTAGTAATCTATAAAGGCTTAGTTGTACTTATATGCCATTATAGAATTGTTGCTAAGCACAACCCATTTTGGCACCTGTATCTTGGCACCAAGTTGTAGAATTGTTCCCTTTGTTTCAAAGTTGCTCCCACAGCTGAAAATCTCTGTTATTTTGCCCTTCAGGGGAGTTGTATATGACGTGTGGGAGAGATGATTACATGCTTCTATTTTCTTTAACAGAAAATATATCACATGATGGACACGTCACTGCAATGAGATAAATGGTTACATTGAGATATATTGGAAAACTCTGAGCAGTTAATATCGGCTGCCTAGACTCCATATTTTTAACTACTCAATTAACTGCCTAATTCATTTATCAAATGCTTTAAAAGGGGGATGTTTTTATTTAGTCAGCAAACATTTAAATTTTAATCCCTTTTTAATGACGGGGTTCGTTAATGATGTCCCCAAAATAATGTTTGTTAACCCTATTTCTCTCTATAATTTTCTCGCTGTGGTAATGTGACTGAGTGTGTAGCTTGGATCTGTCAGGCAACACAGCCATACATGCAGGGTTTTCTAATAAAATGAAAATATTTATTGTTCTGAGTTAACATGTATCACTCTTAACACCCTCTTCCCAGGGTTAGCTCCCAGCCCAGCCCAATATAATGACTAGTATCACCTTCCTAAGTCCCCTCTGAACAAACACCAAACCAGTACCTTCTGCATACAGTTCCAGGTTCTTTCCTACCTTGAATTTCTTCTCACATAAAGATGCTGGAGCCACACTGCTACCCTGATCCTCTTCTCAGGTACTATAAACCTCAGCCTCAAACAGAATCCTCTTCCCTCCGGACCTCCCTCTTGGAAGCCTCTTGCCTTAGGACCTTCCTGAACTGCTCAACTCCAGGGCATTTAAACTCCTCACTAGAGAGTTGCGCGGGGACAGAAGTCCCACCCGTCCCCGTGAGGACTCCCACCCGTCCCCACCCGTCCCCGCGAGGAATCCCTCCGTCCCCACCAGGAATCCCCTCTGTCCCCGCCCGTCCCTGCGAGGAATCCCCTACGTCCCCGCGAGGAATCCCCTACGTCCCCGCCCGTCCCTATAAACTACAGAAATAGTTATTTCATTTAATTATACTACTGAATTAAAGGCTCTGGTAGAAACCCATTTAAAAATAAGCAAAAAGACTTTATTAATTTGGAAATATTAATTGGGAAGAATACATACTTTGTAAACGGGTTTCTACCAGAGCCTCTAATGTTTATAAATTTTTATCAAACACAACTAATATACTACTTTATCCTTAAGCAAAAAAAAAAAAAAAAAAAAGAATTTTTTTTCCTACCTTTATTGCCTGGTTTCTGCTTTCTTCATGTTCTCATTCAATTCCTTCCATCCACTGCCTCTCTTCTCTCTGTGTCTTCCATTTGCTCTGTTACTGTGCCTCTCCCTTTCTCCCCCCTCCCAAATTGGTCTGGCACCCATCTTTTTCCCTCCGCTCCCCCCATAGTCTGGCACCTCCATCTTCTTCCCTGCCAGCATCTTCTTCCCATTCCCTCTTCCCCATTTCCTTTCAGTGTCCTTCTCCCCCACCATCTTCCCCATGTCCCGTCAGGCAGCATCCTTCTCCCCCCCTCTGCCTTCCCCATGTCCTTTCAGCGGCCTTCTCCCCCCTCTGTCTTCCTCATGTCCTTTCAGCGGCCTTCTCCACCCCTGTTTTCCCCATGTCCTTTCAGTGGCATTCTCCACCCCTTTGTCTTCCCCAATGCTTTCAGGGTCCTTCCCCCCCCCCTCCTCCCGTTTACCCCATGTCCTTTCAGCGTTCTTTTCCACCCCTTTGTCTTCCCCAGTGCTTTCAGCGGCCTTCTCCCCCCTTAAGCGTCTTTTCTTCTCCACTCCACCTTTCCTCCCTCCCTGCCTCCACCTTTGTGGCGCTTTTGCACCCGACCGACAACAGAACAGGCCCGGTCGGACAAATCTCCCTGTCCTGTAGCCGTGAATCTAAATTACCTTCTTACAGCAGCTGGAGTAGTGAAGCTGCTGTAAGAGGTAATTTAGATTTGCGGCTACAGGGCAGGGAGATTTGTCGGCCTGGCCTGTTGTCGGTCGATCGGGGGACCTGACCGGCTGTGCACATTCTCCGGGGCGGACCGCCCCCTCCCCCCTCTTTCGTACGCCATTGCCTTCTCCCTACCTGCCCTGCCGCACACAGCCGACCGGAAGTCTTCCTGATGTCAGCGCTGACGTCGGAGGAAGGGAGGGCTTTGCTTAAGCCCTCCCTCCGACGTCAGCGCTGACATCGGGAAGATTTCCGTTCGGCTGTGTGCTGCGACAGGGCAGGTAAGGAGAAGGAGACTACCCTCGCGGCTCGAGTGCACTGCGATCCAACCCCGCAGGAACCCCGCGACCCTCGGAGGCGTCCCCACGGGATCCCCGCGACCCTAGGGGTGTCCCCACGGGATCCCCGTGACCCTAGGGGGCGTCCCCACGGGATCCCCGTGACCCAAAGGGGGAACCCGCGGGATCCCCGCCATCCCCGTTCCCGTGCAGCTCTCTACTCCTCACTGCCTGAGCCCCGCCCTCTTGACTTGTCCCACCTATCCTAAAGTGGCTTACTCAGCCTCCATGAGCTAGCGCCCCCTGCTATACGTAAGGTGGTGAAATTATAATATAAGTGAGGGAGCGCTCTTTACTATGTTAAACTTTTACTGATTGCTTACTCCTGCAGAAAATGGAGCAAAGAGAGAGAGAATCTGATTCAAGCCTTATATTTTGCACACACAAATTTTTCATTAGGTTTGAAACTGTCCCCAAATCAGTAAATTGAAACTTATTAATAGGACTACAATGAAACAGTTTCAGAAATATGCTTAACAACATTGACATTCAAATAAGAGAGATATAATACATACTAAAAGGGAGACATAATACTTATGAAACATCTAATAAGCCAAAATCAGAACATTCAAATAATATAGTTATGACGTTAATGTTTTTCTGTAATACAGCTTATCCTATAGCTGAGGGGGTCACATGCAGATATTAGATGGGGATAAGATGCTCTGCAAGGAGAGGAATGCTGGCAAAAGACTAACCCTTGTTCATGATTGTCCCCTGAGGAAGGTGACGCTTATCGCCGAAACTTGGTTCCTAGTTGGGTCTTTATTTGATATATACGTTGACATCTCCATTGCCTCTCTTCCTTGTTTGTTCTATTGTAGTTTGAGGCTTGGTTCTTTCTTTCCTTTTTTTTCCCAGTACAGTCAAACCTTGATTTGCGAGTAACCCTGTTTGCGAGTGTTTTGCAAGATGAGCAAAACACTCGGCAAACTTTTGACTCGCAAACCGAGTGTTGACTCGATTTGCGAGCACCCCCCCGATAACCGGCAGTGCTTCCCCCCGCTCATTCCAACCGGCCCCCCCCCACGCGAACCAGCCCCCCCACCAGTACAACTTAAATTTACCCACCTCCCCGTCTAGCACCGGCACGCAGGCACAGCTCGTGTGCCTAGAAAATCTTCCGGCTTCGGTTCATAGACAAAGCGCGCCTTTGTCCCGGCGCGCTTTTGACCTGACACCTCCGGTTTCTGCCTGCCTGCCTTGAGCATGCATCTGCGCATGCTCAAGGACTTCAAGTTATGCCAGGTCAATGACTGGAATAAATTGGCTTGTCTAAGTGTGCCATGCAACACATAACTGATAGTATTCTACGTTTTGTGCATTGCTTGGTGACACATCCATGCCTTATCCATGCTTTATTCTGTCTATGCCCCCTTGCAGTTATGTGCTTTCAAACTAATGTACTACTTTCTAGAAAGTACAAAGAGGCTCATTTTCAAAGCACTAAGACACACAGGGGAAAATTCTATAAATGGTATCCCAATTGTAGGTAGCGGTAGGTGTCCTATTGCTGTCTAGCCAGCCAATCAGGACGCACATTTAAAAAAAAAAAAAAAAAAAGCCCTGAGGAGGGTCACCTACATTGTAAGCATTTTTGCAAGCTTGGGGAAGTGCATAGGGCCGCCCAAGCTCGCCTAAGACTAGGGGTTGGCATGGTTTCGCCTGGAAGCAGCCTTAGACATTTCAAATAAGATGTGGCTGCTGATCCGATTATGGGAAGGGAATCTCCCAGCCATGATCAGATAAGCGGCTGCGGCAGGGAATCAGTGCCCCCCCTTGCAAAGACTACTGGCAGGAGGGATTACCAGTCCTCCTGCCGGAAACCCCCATCCCTCCCAAGACATCCCCAAGCAGGAGAGATGCCCAGTCCCTCTTGCGAGACATCCCCTTTTAGGAAGGATACCTAGTCCCTTCTGCTGGAAATTCCCCACCCCAAGACATTCTCTGGCACCCTGAACCTTTCCCAAGCCCACCCGGACACCCCCAAGTACCTTATTGAGTTGGCTGGCCGGAGGGATGCTTACTCTCTCCAGCCGGCAGGCCCGCCTCCACTGAATGGCGGGCCTTCCCCTTCCTGGTGCATCGTGGGATGTGTCAGGGAGGGGCCTAAAGCCCTGATTGGCCCAAGTGGCTAAGGCCCCTCCTATAGGACGGGTCTTAGGCACCTGGGCCAACCAGAATCTTAGGCCTCTTTCACAGTGCATTCTGGGATGCACTGGGAGTGGCCTAATTGGCCAGATCCCTTAGACCAGTGATTCCCAACCCTGTCCTGGAGGAACACCAGGCCAATCGGGTTTTCAGGCTAGCCCTAATGAATATGCATGAGAGAGATTTGCATATGATGGAAGTGATAGGCATGCAAATTTGCTTCATGCATATTCATTAGGGCTAGCCTGAAAACCCAATTGGCCTGGTGTTCCTCCAGGACAGGGTTGGGAACCACTGCCTTAGACCACCCCCCATGGAATGGAAAGGAGAGAGAGAGAGAGATGCCAGACCATGGAATGGAAGGGGAAAAAGATGTCAGACAGCAGGAAGGAGAGATACCAGGCCGCAGAAAGGAGAGGAAAGGAGAGAGATGTTAGACCTTGGAGGGAAGGAGAGAGAGATGCTAGACCATGGGAGAGGAGAGAGATTCCAGGCTATGGAAAGGAGAGAAGAAAGATGCCAGACCATATGAGGGGGGAAAGGGGAAGACAGTTGTCTGACCATAGGAAAGGGATGAGATGGTGAATAGGGATGGAGGGGAAGGGGAGATAGAGGGAGGAGATGGTGCATAGCATTGGGTGCAGCAGGGAAGAGAAAAGAAGAAATGCTTCTTATGAATAGATGGGAATAGGGGAGAAGAAAGAGGGAGGAGATGGGAAGGGAAGACATGGAAAAGTAAATAGATTTTGAGAAGAAGCAGAAAAATGGAAGAAAGTTGAATGTTAAAAGTTAATGCTAAAGATGGATGTATAGAACAAAAGACCCTCCTCATCAATACTGGGCAAGTTTTTCAATAATATCATCATGTAACATTTAAAGGCTTTTAAATATTTAAATGTGCTCATAAGCTCTTCAGCAAGGTGCCACAGCAGCGGTACAATGTTGCTGGAAAGGTGCTTGAATTTTAATCATAACACATTGCTTGGAGCAAGGATTCTTGCTTCTAGTGGAGTGGCAAATGATATGGATCTATAAAAACATCTTTTTTCAAGGTCAAAGTGTGTAGACCAAAGGACTCGGACATTGCATACTGCAAATAAAATCAATATAAAAAGCTTATACTTCCGGCTTCCTGATGTAGCTTAGTGAAACACAGAATGTGTTGGAGCCGTGAACTGACCTTTTCAGATAAGCGGTCTACTGTTAAACAGCTTTTGTAGAGCCATAACATTTGCCACTCCAGTAGAAGCAAGAATCCTTGCTCCATGCAATGTGTTATGATAAAAATTCAAGCACCTTTCCAGCGACGTTGTACCGCTGCTGTGGCGCCTTGCTGAAGAGCTTATGAGCACATTTAAATATTTTAAAGCCTTTAAATGTTACATGATGATATTATTTGAGAAACTTGCCCAGTATTGATGGGGGGGGGGGGGCCTTTTGTGTTTTGTTCTATTTTGAAAGTATTGCCCCCTCGAGTGGACTGTAATTCAAAATCCCCGGTCTGTTTGGATCAAAGATGGATGTATAGCAGAAAGTGAAGGAGAGAAAAACAGCAAATGGATAAGGTGGCCTTGGATACACATTTAAGGGCACAGACAAAAGGAAGTGCAGCCAGTGAATGGGAGAAGATGGTTTGAAAAATAAAATCACCAAACAACAAAGGTAGGGAAAATGATTTTATTTTCAATTTAGTGATTGAATTGTGTCAGTTTTGAGAATTTACATCTGCTATATTTTCCACTGTTTAAGAAGAAATGCATTTGTTTCTATTTCTCTGGGGTTGTACTGCATTCGGATTCTTGCATCTTAGGGTTTCGTTTGTATATATTAGTACTTTTAGTGTGTGGACCTGTATTTCCAAAGGTGTTATCAGGTGTTCTGGTAGGAATGAATGTTGAGAAGCATACAGTGTGCTTTGTGTAGTTTAATTTTGTGGTTAACCATTAAGTGTTGATAATAAGATTATATTGTGTGTGTATATATGAAAAATGAATGGAAAAAATGGTATTACAATTAGTACTATTATGGGGGTGGGGTCTGGGGCAGAGCTTTAGGACCCCCCAACCAAAAAGCGTTCCGCTGCCTATGCCTAGAATGACTATTTAAATAAAGTTGGGATTTAGTATGGTAACATCTATGAGGTAAAAATAATCAGGTGAATCACTGGAATGATGTCTCAGGGTAAGGAAGGATCTATACTTCTACTAAGATTAAGTATCTTAATAAAAAATTTGGCCCATGACTTAGTCTGTGTTTTATATTTTGGCCTCGTATGTGATTGAGTTTGACACCCCTACTATAGGTATACAATGTGCCTAGCCTATAGTGTGTGCTAAATCCATTAGCACACTGTGAGAGATTCAGAGGAAAATAATACCATCTAATGAAAAGCTAGAAAAGGAGAAGGGATCAAATTGGGAATCCACTCTATGAACAGAATATTAATTTATTTAGAATAGTTTGTTTGTCAAAGGTTTTGATATCTGTTGTTGAATTTAACAAAGTTTTCTGTGAAATATTACTCTCAATGAATCTCTTTTTTTCTATGAATGGGAGGGCAGGGAAAAGGAGACTTGGCAAGTGCTGAAGTTAAGATTGATGAGAAAAGTAAAAACTAACTGAAAGTCCATCAATGTGATTGCTGGCAATAAGAGACAGGAGTGTCCTGAAATATTCCAGAATTTTGCTGAGATTGCATATCTTCATAAATAGAGGCAAATTCTCCTTTGACACTTTGTATTTTCTCTTTACTGTTAGCCAACAGGGTGGAAAACATTATAGACTGATACTGAGCCAGTGTGGTCACTGTATCAAGTTTAGCACCAGTACTGATGCTTAACTCAATATTACATTCAAAACCATTACCGTATTTTCACATAGATAACGCGCACCCGTGTAAAACGCGCACACGGGTATAGCGCGCAAAAAACACACATTTATGTACAGAAATTTTTATATACCGCGCACACCCGTATACCGCGCATGCTGCCCGACTCTCCCGTCGCCGCCTGACTCTCCTTTCGCCCGCCCCGACTCTCCTCTGGCCACCCCGACTCTCCTTTCGCCCGCCCGACTCTCCTCTCCCCCTTCACCCCCCCAGGACCGCTCGCACCCCCACCCCGAAGGACCGCTCGCACGCACTCCCACCCGCACCCGCACCCCCACCCTGAAGGACCGCTCGCACCCCCACAGCCTCCTGACCCCCCCATCATGTAGAAGTCCTGCTGCTTCCTCTTAGCGGTCCCGACTCCCCGACACGATCGGGGCAAGAGGGAGCTCAAGCCCTCTTGCCCCAGCCAACCGCGGCACCCCTGACACGATCGGGGCAAGAGGGAGCTCAAGCCCTCTTGCCCCAGCCAACCGCGGCACCCCCCACACGATCGGGGCAAGAGGGAGCTCAAGCCCTCTTGCCCCAGCCAACCGCGGCACCCCCGACACGATCGGGGCAAGAGGGAGCTCAAGCCCTCTTGCCCCCCCGACTCCCCAACTCCCCGACAATATCGGGCCAGGAGGGAGCCCAAGTCCTCCTGGCTCTTGCGAACCCCCCCCCCCCGCTAGTTGTTCGGGCCAGAAAGGAGCCCAAACCCTCCTGGCCACGGCGACCCCCTAACCCCACCCGGCACTACATTACGGGCAGGAGGGATCCCAGGCCCTCCTGCCCTCGACGCAAACCCCCCTCCCTCCCTCCAACGACCGCCCCCCCCAAGAACCTCCGACCGCCCCACCAGCCGACCCGCGACCCCCCCTGGCCGACCCCCACGACACCCCCACCCCCCTTCCCCGTACCTTTGCTAGTTGGCCGGACAGACGGGAGCCAAACCCGCCTGTCTGGCAGGCAGCCAACGACGGAATGAGGCCGGATTGGCCCATCCGTCCCAAAGCTCCGCCTACTGGTGGGGCCTAAGGCGCGTGGGCCAATCAGAATAGGCCCTGGAGCCTTAGGTCCCACCTGGGGGCGTGGCCTGAGGCACATGGGCCCAACCCGACCATGTGCCTCAGGCCGCGCCCCCAGGTGGGACCTAAGGCTCCAGGGCCTATTCTGATTGGCCCACGCGCCTTAGGCCCCACCAGTAGGCGGAGCTTTGGGACGGATGGGCCAATCCGGCCTCATTCCGTCGTTGGCTGCCTGCCGGACAGGCGGGTTTGGCTCCCGTCTGTCCGGCCAACTAGCAAAGGTACGGGGAAGGGGGGTGGGGGTGTCGTGGGGGTCGGCCAGGGGGGTCGCGGGTCGGCTGGTGGGGCGGTCGGAGGTTCTTGGGGGGGGGCGGTCGTTGGAGGGCGGGTGGGGGGTTTGCGTCGAGGGCAGGAGGGCCTGGGATCCCTCCTGCCCGTAATGTAGTGCCGGGTGGGGTTAGGGGGTCACCGTGGCCAGGAGGGTTTGGGCTCCCTCCTGGCCCGATATTGTCGGGGAGTCGGCCGGGCAAGAGGGCTTGGGCTCCCTCTTGCTCCGATCGCGGGTGCGGGTGGGAGCGCGTGCGAGCGGTCGTTCGGGGTGGGGGTGCGAGCGGTCCTGCTGGGGGGGGGTGAATCGGGCGTCGGGCGGGGTGGGGGTAGGGGGTCGCCGTGGCCAGGAGGGTTTGGGCTCCCTTCTGGCCCGATATTGTCGGGAAGTCGGCGGTCCTTCGGGGTGGGGGTGCGAGTGGTCCTGCCGGGGGGGGGGGGATGTATCGGACGTCGGGGAGTCGGCCGGGCAAGAGGGCTTGGGCTCCCTCTTGCTCCGATCGTGGATGCGGGTGCGGGTGGGAGCGCGTGCGAGCGGTCGTTCGGGGTGGGGGTGCGAGCGGTCCTGCTGGGGGGGTGAATCGGGCGTCGGGCGGGGTGGGAACTATGTTTAAAAACTTTTGTATACCGCGCTCACGCATATAACGCGCGAGGGGTATGCGCGGTAGGTAAAAACGCGTATAACGCGCGCGTTATATGCGTGAAAATACGGTATCTGTAGAAGTAGTGGTGGCGCTAAATATACGTATCGAGCAGTGACTGTTTTAGCGCTATGGGCTTGATTCTATAAATATCACCGAGGGGTGCCTAATTCCTAGGTGCTGTTCGGCGCAGTTGTCAATCAACCACTAGGCATCATTTATAGAATCATGCCTAGCGGAGCCTAATTCAGTATAGGCGCCTGTAGGCATCGTAATGTTAGGCTAGGCTTTTCCTGGCCTAATTTACAGTTGCCCTAAGTTATGCCATGCCTGTTCTCCACCTGTAATCATGCCTACTTTGAGGATTGGTGCAGGTAGGAGCCTCAGCTTAGGTGTCGGTAGGTACTGCACTGAATTCCGTGCGCAACTTTATTTCATGTTTTCTAAATCATTTTAAATTAGCTTTTACATTAAAATGTCAATTAAGTTCGTTAAAAAATTTTGATTTGCACCTAACCTAGGCACCATTTATAGAATCAGGCCCTATTGTATTTAGAATTAGGCCTGATCCTCTCTTCTGGAAACCCTCCTTCCAATCCAACCTGTTTCACTATGAAAGGTACTGCTCTATCGTACTCTACAACTGCTAAAATTCTTAGGATTACTTTGGATAACACCTTTTCATTTCTTTCCCATATCTCTAAGGTAGTCTCCTCTTCTTTTCTTACTCTTCACCAGAGAATGACAAGGGGGACAAATGTTTCCCTGTCCCTGCGGAAACTCATTTTCCCGTTCCATCCCAGCGAGTTCTTTTCCTGTCCCTGCCCCATTCCTGTAAACTCGGTCTTCATCGGCACAAGCCGCAAACACTTTAAAATCTTAACGCGTTTGTGGTTAAGGCAGAGTTTACAGGAATGTGGTAGGGGGGACAGCAACAAAAATTAGATGGGCACTGGTTAGCATTTCACCTGAGATATATTACACAGGCTGACCCCTAACACAGGCGTTTATGCCCAGCCCATGTTGGGTCCTTCATTAAAGATCTGTTGCTATCCTAATCTTAGAAGTTCTTTGTGCTGTTTTTTCCTCTTCCTTGTATAGTATTCTGTAGCAGTAACTATGCGTAATATCACCGTTATAGCACCCAAATTTTTGGCACCTACGATTTGATGCCTTTTACTGAATTGATTCCTAAATGTTTAATTGGGATAGCATTGCAAAAATATATTCAAGAAAGAAGCAAAATAGGTTTGGGTCTGAACTATTGCTAAAATATTTATGGGAAGGGAAAAATATATATATTTTCAGTTAGATACTCTGAGTCACTGAGCCCTGGAACACAGTATGATGCCAATTAAATCACTCAATTTTAATTTCCTTTGCTCTAGTTAAGATGCAGAATTGAAATGCTTTGAAAATACTCACTTCTATTAAATTTACATTGCATTATTTGTTTTGCAGAAAAGGGCACTGAGAGAGGACTACCAGGGGATATCAAGCTTTGCATAGCAGTGTGCTTTACTACAGTCTCAGCACCCTGTGGTTGTGGGTTCAAATCCCTTGCTGCTCCTTGGGACCTTGGGCAAGTCACTTAATCCCCCATTGCCCCAGGTACATTAGATAAAGTATGAGCCCTCCAGGACAGATAGGGAAAAATGCTGGAATACCTGAATGTAAACCACTTAGGTTATAAGTGGTATATGAATACTAAAAATAAATGTTTTTAAGCTCTAGCACAGTGGTTCCCAACCCTGTCCTGGGGGACCACCAGCCAGTTGGGTTATCAGGATATCCCTAATGAATATGCATGAGAGAGATTTACATATAATGGTATGCAAATCTCTCTCATGCATATTCATTAGGGATATCCTGAAAACCAGACTGGCTGGTGGTCCTCCAGGATAGGATAGGGAACCACTGCTCTAGCATATATAAATTATCAATATGGGCTATCATGAAGACAGGTTATTTTACTTTTAACTCGGGTTATTAGTAACTAGGTCTCATTGCAATAAATGGGACCTATGCTAAAATACTCATAGAATGAGATAATGTTAAAATAACTTGTTTTAATTGTAACTCAGATTGATATCTTCCTCCCCTTAGTATTTAGGAAATGCTTATTTAGTATGTGACATAAAAGAACAGGGGAAACAAAACCACAAAACTCAAAAGAGCAAAACCAAAGTGGAATTGTCCAGTCAGAATGGTGCACAAACAAAGTGTCTTTCAACTCATCTGATAGATCCAAATGCCTTTATTCATCCGCATGGGGACAAATTAGTCTCCGTCCCTGTGGTTTGTGCAGATGAAGACAGAGCTTGAAGGGATGGGACAGGGACGGAACTCGTGGCGATGAGATGGGTTTGGAGATAGATCCCGCAGAGACGGGGACAAATTTGTCCCCATGCCATTCTCTATTAGGCACTATTGCTCTCATTAGTGCACGTAATCTACATAAAAACATGACGGAAGATAAAGGCCAAATGGCCCATCCAGTCTTGTCTATCCACGGCATATTTTCGTGGGTCGGTCCTCGGGAGTGGAAAAAGCTTCCGAGATATTTACGACAACAAACCTGCTTGAGTAGTTTTAAGGAAGTGATGAAGAAATACCTCTTCTGTAAGATGAAAGAAGGACTCAGTGAAAATGCACTACCCCAAAACAGCATAGGTTTAAAGATGGGAACAGATACCATTGAAGAAACTCATCTGCATACAGATTTGCATATGGACACTGCAAAGATACCTAGGAGCTTGATACTCATCCCAAGGAGGAAAGGGGTAGAAAACTACTCCTAGGGCTAGTAACTTTGAAAGGGAGATCTTGGCAACAGGAGCTCCTAAGAGCGACCCTTGGGGGGGTTGCATGCTGGCACCTGCCTAACCCCCAGTAAGCTCAAACCAGAATTGACCGGTGACCCGAGAGTACGCGGGGACCAAAGTACTGGGAGACCCAAGTGACTAATAGTGATCAGTGGTGACTGGAAGATACCCGAGTGACCCAAAGTGATCAATGGTGACCAGAGTGACCTCTCAACATATCTCTGGTCAAAAATGTGTTCACTACACCAAACAAAGCAGAAGGTAAGTCCAACACTGGCCATGTTTCATCCAGGCAAGGGCTCCGTCGGGGTTATAACATCTCTGACATCTATAATGTAGTTCAGTCAACTGGTATCAGCAGAAGTTTACTTTACCCCAGTGGCAAAAGGTACAATGATTGCTTTCAACAAGAATCAGATGCAAAATGCAGGAAGTATTGTGTCCATTATACCAGTTCCTCCTTCTCCATTTTGCATCTGAGCCACTTCAATGATGTCAGCGTTGTTGTTATAGCCCCTGACTCAGCCCTTTTCATGGGCAAAACACGGTCAGTGCTGGGCTTGCCTTGTGCTTTGTTTGATGTAATGACTAAAACTTTGGCAAGAGATATCATGTGAGCTGCTATTATTCCTACCATATTGGATCTTACCCTGTTGTTTCCTCGTATCTGGTTTTCTAGCAATTTAAGGGGCCCTTTTACTAAGGCGCGCTAGCCGTTTTAGCGCACGCTAAACGATAACACATCCATTATATTCTATGGATGTGTTAGTGTTTAACGTGTGCTAAAACAGCTAAGAGCGCCTTAGTAAAAGGACCCCTAAATGTCCCGATGATAGTCAAACCTCGGTTTGCGAGTAATGCGGTTTGCGAGTGTTTTGCAAGACGAGCAAAACAGTCCAGCAAATGTTAACTCGCAAAACGAGCATTGACTCGCTATACGAGCACATCTCAAAGTAAAACATCCCGCATCCCCCACTCCATATCTTGCAATGCACGCACAGCCTGGGGCAGAGCTGCCCCCTGCATGCGACTGCAGATTTTCTTTCTGCTTCTCTTCCGCACTGCAGACAGTTTTTCCTTTACAGGGGTCTCCAACCCGCGGCCCATGGGCCGCATGCAGCCCCGTGAGGTATTTTGTGCGGCCCGCTTGAGGGCGATGTGGTGTTTTCCTCTCCCGCCTCTGGGTGTTTACCTTCTTGCCGGCTCCCTCCTCCGTCTTGCTGCAGTGTTCGCTCAAAGCCGCGGGCAGTGGCTCCTCCGTGCCTCCTGCGGCTGATCCAGAAGCGTTCCCTCTGATGTCATGACCCAGTGTGTATGGAAGTACATGGCAGTTCCCATAATTTTGCAATGAGAGGAAAATAAAAGAAAAATAATATATATTTTTTTCTTGCATAAAAATAATAGGGACTGTAGTAGACGGACAAAAGAAAAACTACCTGGACTTGGGAGCAACTTTAGACCGTCATTTAACTTTTGAGAATCATACTGATATAGTGATTAAGAAGTGTTTTGCGATTCTGTGGAAATTAAGACCCATAAAATGTACTTTGATTTGACGTCTTTTAGGATACTAGTACAATCCACTATTTTATCTACCCTAGATTATTGTAACATTATTTACCTGGGGTCAACCAAGAAAGCACTTACTAGACTGCGTTTGGTAGAAAATGCAGCAGTACGCTTGATTTTTGGCTTGAAAAAATTTGATCATGTGAGTCCTTTCTACTTGCATCTTCACTGGCTTCCTTTTGAAGCCAGAGTCATCTTTAAATTTGGTTGCATTTGTTTCAAAGCACTCTTTGGTTTATTATCAACATACCTATCTTCCCAATTGAAATTTTACATGTCAAGTAAGAATACAAGAAATCTCGGTATGTTTATGTACCCCACCCCAAAAGCTTGCCGTTTCAAGATGTTTTTTGGAAAAGACACTTAATTTTCAAGCTTTAAAAATTAATTCTTGGATGAGCTCCTTGATTATTCATTCACAATTTTATTATGTATTTAGAAAGTTGACGAAAACATTCCTGTTTTGAAAAATTTATACAATAACTTTATTGTTGTATTCTCTGATTTGTACTTTCACTGAAATGTAACAGTTCTCTTGATGTAAACTGCCCAGTACTATTGGTTGGGCGGTATACAAAAAATAAAATTATTATTATTAATCCTTCTTTAAGTAAGAATGAATATTTTTTTAGAATAAGTAAAGAAAAACTATTCCTCCCAAATTTAGCTGGAGGTGGTCAGTGATTTTCAAACACCCACATACATAGAGGGGCATAATCGAAAGGAACGTCTAAGTCCATTTTCATCTAACTCGCAAGTCATCCAAAGTAAAAAAAAACAGCCTAGGACACATTTTCGAAAAATACATCCAAAATTTTTTTCTTTCGAAAATCATCTAATTATACATCCTGCAGATCTGATCGTCTGAGTTGCTAAATAGTCCATCTTTATATCACATTTTCATCTAACTTTTCGTCCAAGTACAAAATGCCTAGAACAAGCCCTGTTGGACGTGGGATAGGTCTGCAAAGTGATGGACTGAACACCCAGACATGCCACCTAAATAGTGGGGTACCTTACAGGGCACTGCTGTGAACTTCATAAAAAGGGTGCCATGTCTTCACCTCACTACAGCTCCCTTATAGGTCATGGTGAGCCCCCCAAACCACCTCCAGAATCCCCTAGACCCACTTATCCACCACCCCAATAGCCCTTATGGCTACATAAGCCACTTATATGCCAGTAAAAAAGGGTTTTGGGGGTGTATAGGGGAGTGCACATGTTTAAGTATCAATGCAGTGATTACAGGGGCTTATGGGCATGGGTCCTCCTCTCCATGAGTCCCTAACCCACCCTCAAGACAGTTTAATCCACCTCTGTGCTGGACGACTAGGCTTTCCTATGCCAGGCTGCCAGTGAGGTCTAGAGGCTGAATTTTAAAGGTGTAATTAATATTTTTGGGGGGTGGGATTGAGGGGTCGGCGATCACTGGGGTAGTGTGGGGGGGGTCTGTTTTAGGTGTTTTATCTGGTGACTTTAGGTGTTTTATCTGTTTTATCTGGTGACTTTAGGTGGGTTTTTGTGACTTAGACCATGTTTTACATGGTCTAAGTCACAACATCCAAGTTCCGTCGATCCTGAACTGTATAACTTTCGATTGTACATACTGTATGATTAAGTCTAAGCCGGCCCATGTCCCGCCCAACTCCCACCCTCGACACTCCTCCTGAAACGCCCTATTTAGCTTTGGTCGTTCAGCGGCACTATGAAGGCCTAGGTCTTTTAGAAATAAGTCCAAAACCCGTTTTTAATATCGGCACTTGGACGTATTTGGACAAGTTTGTCCAATTGTCGACTTAGGCCGGTTTTTAGACGTTTTTCTCTTTCGAATATGAGCCCCCTAGCTTTTGGCACCTTTTGTAAAATTGCCCATTTAAATGTCATAGCATAATCTCTTATTTATTTATTTATTTTTTAAATGCACCGGGTATCATTAATGGATGTTTAACTTTAAATATACCTTCAGACAGTAGGATACTTTTGTGAATTTGCCACCAGACTCTTTATATGGTACACAAAAAGTTAGAAATGGATTTCTGTGTGCGGTTTTTGCAGCTCTCTTGTAACTGGTGCTAGCCAATTAGTAGTTACACATGCCCTAATTTCCATCGCACTCAAGTGGGCATGGCCCTGACCAGAATACCTGCATTTCCACAACCAACTGCCATTAGCTGGGTGCCAGCATTTACACTAGCCTTTGGCAGGCATAAATGTTTATACTCAGTTATCCAATTTGACTTTGCAGTAATTTTGAGTATCAAAATCCAAATTTATATCAATATAATAAAATATTCATAAATATCAATTTATTCAAATATCCAGTAGTGGTGTGTTTTTTTTTGTTTTTTTTTTCAGTTTAGCATTTTATTTGTTTTGTTTGTTCAGATCTCACCAATGTCACTCATTAGCGGTAGAACTTCTTTCCCGCTACAGCAAAGAACATCAATTCTTCATCGCTCTATATTTAAGTTATTTTTGCTTCTACTGCAAATTATGCCACTTAGGGCTCTTTTTACTAAGCTGTGCTAGTGGTTTTAGTGTGCGCTTAGCGCATGCTACATTGCCATGCACTAGAGAGCTGCACGGGAACGGGGACGACGGAAATTCCGTGGGTCCCGCGGGTTCCCCCTTCGGGTCACGGGGATCCCATGGGGATGCCCCCTAGGGTCACGGGAATCTCGTGGGGACGCCCCCTAGGGTCGTGGGGATCCCGTGGGGACGCCTCCGAGGGTCACGGGGTTCCTGTGGAGCTGGATGTACTCAGTCGCGCGGCTCTTCTCCCTACCTGCTCTGCTTGCAGCACAGAGCCGAACGGAAGTCTTCCCGACGTCAGCGCTGACGTCGGAGGGGAGGGAGGGCTTAAACAAAGCCCTCCTCCCTCCGACGTCAGCGCTGACGTCGGGAAGACTTCCATTCGGCTCTGTGCTGCAGGCAGGGCAGGTAAGGAGAAGGAGAGTAGCCTCGTGGCTCGAGTGGCTACCAAGGGAGGGGGTGGTCCGCCCCGGGTGCAGTACAGCCGGCCAGGTCCTCTTACTTTTGTGGCGCTTCCCCGACCGACCGACTGACAACAGCCCCGGTCCGACAAACCTCCTTGCCCTTAACCGCAAATCTAAATTACCTTCTTACAGCAGCTGTAAGAAGGTAATTTAGATTCGTGGTTAAGGGCAGGGAGGTTTGTCAGACCGGGGCTGTTGTCGGTCGGTCGGTCGGGGAAGCGCCACAAAAGTAAGGGGACCTGGCCAGCTGTGCTGCACCCGGAGGGGGGAGAAGGACGCTGAAAGCACTGGGGAAGACAAAGGGGTGGAGAAGAACGCTGAAAGGACATGGGGAAGACGGGGGGGAGTGGAGAAGGACGCTGAAAGGCCATGGGGAAGACAGAGAGGGAGAAGGACACTGAAAGGACATGGGGAAGACAGAGGGGGGAGAAGGACACTGAAAGCACATGTGGAAGACAGAGGGGGGAGAAGGACGCTGACAGGATATCGGGAAGATGGGGGGAGAAGGACGCTGAAAAGAAATGGGGAAGAGAGAGTGGGGAGAAGACGCTGGCAGGGAAGAAGACAGAGATGGCAGACTATGGGTGGAGCGGAGGGAAGAAAATGGGTGCCAGACCAATTTGGAAGGGGGGAGAAAGGGAGAGGCACAGTAACAGAGCAAATGGAAGACGCAGAAGGAAGAGAGACAGTGGATGGAAGGAATTGAATGAGAACATGAGGAAAGCAGAAACCAGGCAACAAAGGTAGGAAAAGAATTCAATTTCTTTTTTTTTTTTGCTTCAGGATAAAGTAGTATATTAGTTGTGTTGATAAAAATTTATAAACATTAGAGACTCTGGTAGAAACCCGTTTACAAAGTATATTTTCTTCCCAATTAATATTTCCAAATTAATAAAGTCTTTTTGCTTATTTGTAAATGGGTTTCTACCAGAGCCTTTAATTCAGTAGCATAATTAAATGAAATAACTATTTCTGAAGTTTATAGGGACGGGCGGGGACGGAGGGGATTCCTCACGGGGACGGGCGGGGACGGAGGGGATTCCTCGCGGGGACGGGTGGGATTTCTGTCCCCGCGCAACTCTCTACCACGCACGCTAATCTTTAGCACGCGCTAAAAACGTTAGTGCAGCTTAGTAAAAGGAGCCCTTAGTTTCACTTTAAAATAAACTTTTCATTAACTATAAAGTGAGTGATAACTTAACTTTTCCAGTCAGTCAGGGGTTCATTATACTGACAAGCACATGTTTCACTTAATTGCTGTTTCAAGGCAAAATCCCCCTTAGAGCTGTGCTGCAGTCGTCCCTCTGCATAATTTTAGTTAGGTGTGAAGGCCCAAATTCTATAAACAGTGTTTAAAACATAGGCGCTGAGGAACGCGGCACTTATAATATGTCAATATTAAGTTAGGCGTCTTTTATAGAACTGGACTGAGGCACCTGTAGGCACCCTAACCTTAGGTGCTTCCCATTTATTCCAGGGTTTTCTTGGCCTAAATACCATCACCTAAGACCAGTTTAGGTGCTCACTTAAAACATGCCCACGAACCACCCATGATCCGTCCCTAACCATATTCACTTTTTGGTAAGCGCCTTGGACTAGGTACCTATTGGAAAGTGATAGGCACCTACCAAGTTAGGCACCTAACACCCAATTAACTTTAATTGAAGCCAGTTATGAGAGGCTGACATTGGCACTGATTAAGCTTTTCAAATAATTAGCCCCCTTTTTTTCCTCCATGAAATTTTATTGAGTTTTCAAAAAGTTACTTGAGAACAAAGAACTATAACAGAACATCATCTTTTACAAAACCGTAGTATGGATTTTAACGCTGACCAAGGCAGTAAGAGCTCCAATGCTCATAGAATTTCTATGAGTGTTGGAGCTGTTACTGTCATGGGCGGCACTAAAAACCGTGGTATAATTTTATTTAATAAAAAGGGGGGGGGGTAAGTTAGGCGCCTGGATTGGTCCATAGTCTGTTATTGAGACAGACATTGGGGAAGCCACTGCTTGCCCTGGATTGGTAGCACAGAATGTTGCTACTATTTGGGGTTCCGGAATCTTTCTATTCTTTGAGATTCTACATGGAATCTTGATATTCTTTGGGGTTCTGGAATCTTTTGTTACTCTTTGGGATTTCAGAATCTTGCTATTCTTTAGGATTCTGAATTGAATGTTGCTACTCTTTGGGTTTTGGCCAGGTACTAGTGACCTGGATTGTCCACTGTGAGAACGGGCTACTGGGCTTTATGGTCCTTGGTCTGACCCAGTAAGGCTATTATTATATAAGGGCTGTCAAAATCATCATCAACTCAGAGAAATACGACCATGTCGCCCCTTTACTTAAAAATGTCCACTGGCTCCTCATCCCTCATAGAATCACCTTAAAATTGCATTACTTACATTTAAAATGCTTAAATCTAGAGAACCAGCTTTCATTGACAGGCTACTAATTCCCCATAGTGCAGTCAGAATTCTCAGATCATCTTCTCAAAACCTTCTTTTTGTGCCCATTCTTAAGACATTTGGCACTCGCCGAACGACCTCCTTCGCTATTACTGCTCCCATCATCTGGAACTCTTTACCCCCGTACATTAGGAAAGAGGCAAGCTTAGATAAATTTAAAGAAGCACTGAAAAGTCTTCTGTATAGGGATACCTTTGAACACTGATGCCAGTTCCTTCGTTCTCAAATTCCTCTTGATCTGATAAAAGCAGCCTGAATGAAACCCTTCCCTTCCTATTGTCCTATCCTTTTTCGTTCTCTCTTCTTTTCTATATTTCATTGTAGTTCACCCCCAGCCCTTTTGTACCATGTCAATCGGTTTTGTCTTTGTCAACATACCATTTTGTTGATATGTTTCCCCTGATTTTATAATATTTTGTATATTCGCTTAGGGCTCCTTTTACGATGGTGCGCTAGCATTTTTATTGTGCGCTACATGCTAACGCCTCCATAGAGCTTGCGTTATTAATTTTCATGTAGCACAGGGTTAGTGCACGCTAATCTTCAGCGTGCGCTAAAAACGCTAGCGCACCTTCGTAAAAGGAGCCCTTAGTATCACAATTATCATTAAACTTGAAACTTGATCTGCCTCTACAGAATTTGCATAGAATGTACCATCCCAGAGCCTAACATTGGGCAACCTTTACTGAATTCTCTCCATACTGTCTTTTTTGTGATTAGCTGAAATATATTACAAATGGTTGTTATCCTCTATTAGCTTTCATAGACGCCTACTGTAGGTCCTTTCTGATTTCTCTGCAGCAATTACAGAGGAGGCAGGTTTTATATCCTAAGAAACACATTACCAGACTTCAAAGTGGAATTTTATTTTTACTGCTCAGAGTACACCTGTTGCCTGCACAGAATCAAAACAATGAACCAAGGTAACTAAGTCAGTTGTGCCCTGTAATAATTTACAGTGAGCTTGTTAGCAATTTAACAATTTGCATGCTGTGTACTAAATTTTCTGCTGTAATTTGTTGACTGGGGCCTGCCACTGTCTCTCCTGTTTTGCTGAGCGAGTACAACAGCAGCCATGGGTGAAATATTTTACTATTTTACTGTTTTTTTCAGTGCCATTAGGAAGTCTGGCACATCCTGTGTTTTGTCTCTGTGAGCCATTAATTTCTGAGTTTTCACACTGAGCCACAGAGGAACTAGAGTAGCAACAATTCTGCTCACATTGGGATTTAAAAATAATGATGCACATTGAGAATTTTGTCATTCAAGAGAGTTTTTCCATTACACACCATCATTAAGGTCTTGCTTAGATTGCCCACCCCATGATTTTTTTTTTTTTTTTTTGGGGGGGGAGCAGAACTGGATGGCCCACATAGCCCTGATATCTGACCACTTTGGTGAACAGGCTGAGATGATTGCAACAGGAACTGTATGTACATGTTTTGCTGCTGCTTCTTGGTTTATTGGATGTCACGGTAGCCTATAGGGCAGTGTCTCTCAAACTGTGTGCCACGGTACAGTGGTGTGCCCTGAAGAGATTCTGGGTGTGCCACGAGAGATTCCAGAATTTTACTTTATTTTTAAAAATTTCCTTAATAAGTATACACTAGAATAGATGGCATGCAGATCATGTACACAAGAGTTTGTCAATTTTATGAGCGTCTCTGTACCTAAGGATAAAACCACCCAGACATGCATCATTCTTTGATGTGATTGGGCCTTGAAAACTAATGGCAAGTAATTTTATTTTTTATGCAGTAGTTATCCTAACTTGAGCAACAAAGCAATCAAGGCTTTGTTACTACCGGTATTTGGATCATCTTATCCTTGCGAACTTGGATTTTCAGGTCTGACAGAAATTAAATAACAAAAAAAGAGAACTGCAGTTTGTGGAAGATGAAATCTTTGCTTATCGACTATCGAGCTGTGTTTTGAGTTAATTTGCATTCAAAAACAAACACATCCATCACATTGATTAGCAATTCTATTCTGTCTAATTATAGAAGGTTATGTGGATGAGGTTTTTTTTCTCTTTGTTTTCTTTGACTTTTCCATTTTGGTTTGTATTCATATTAAACTATTTTATTTAATATTTTTTGTATAGCATTCTGAACTTCACATGATTGTTTTATACTTTTCTGTACTCTGTATTGCTGTTTGCTTTGAAAAGAAGCCTACCAAGTTTTGTAATTAAAATTTTAATTAAAATTAGATTTCATGGCCTATTGGGATTTGACCTGGACCCTCAATATCCCAACCCGTTTTGCATATCCTGGTCTCAGGTGCCTGAACTGAAGAGCTTAGCCAATGCCCATGAAATGTGTGAAAGGGTTGAGGGTTATATGCTCTTTATCTTATGAGAGAGAACATGTGTAAATATATCAGTACTGTCTTAATTAACAAGGTTAAGTATAAGTGTAGTTAATGAGTACATTTATATAGTAATGATATGGAATGGACTAACACAAGCTTGTACAACCTTTTTCTGTCAGGGGCCACATTTTATATTTTTGTTATATTCTGATGGCCACAACACATCTGCATGCATGCACTCATACTCTGAGAATCACACACTCTGAGAACATACAGAACAACATTTGCTTCTTTCTCAGGGGACCATCTGTCACCAGAGGGCATCCGCTCAAACTCAGGGGCGGGAAATTTCATGGCGACATCAGGAAGTACTTCTTCACAGAAAGAGTATTTGACCGTTGGAATGAGCTTCTAGCGCAGGTGATCGAGGCCAGCAGCGTGCTGGACTTTAAGAATAAATGGGATACCTATGTGGGATCCCTACGAGGGTCGAACTGGAACATCAGTCGCTATGTATAAACTTAGGAGGATGGGTCAGCAGACTTGATGGGATGATCGAGACCTGCATCGTGTTGGACTTTAAGAATAAATGGGACTTTAAAAATAAATGGGATGCCTATAGGGGATCCCTAAGAGAGTCAATCTGAATAAATAGTCACTAGGTATAGACTTAAAAGGAAGGGACAGTAGGGTGGGCAGACTTGATGGGCTATAGCCCTTTTCTGCCGTCATCTTCATCTTGATCCTCATCATCTATACCCATTCTAGATGGTGTACAATGAAATTGAAATAAATGCAAAAAAGTGGGAAAAAAAAGGAAAAGGGGAAAAAACAACAACAACCCCTCCAAACCATGTAGATATCAATTTTCTGGGATAACTATATAGAATATTACATTTAGTGCAAGGAGGAGGGGTGGGATTGCAGGTCTCTATATGCACCTTCAAGTTTACCATAATGTATTTCATTAGGGGAAGGGTGAAGGGGGGGTTCTGGATGTGTGTGTGATTATTGCTGGAAAAAGTATTTGCCTGATTTTATATTTTTTGAGGTTTCTTATTGTTAAATTGAACAATGAGTTTTAAATTATTTTCCTTATTTGTCAATGGGCTAAACCATCCAATTAAGAGGAAAAAAACCCTTATTTTTTTTAAAACAGCAGGAGGCAGATATATATTTTATTCAGGAAACTCACTTATCTGCTGCTGAAGTGGCCAAGTTGGAAGGGAGTGGGTTAAGGCTGGGGTGGCTATCCTAGTACATAGAAAATGTTTAGCTGCATTTAGTACAATCTCAGGAGATCCTATGGGAAGATGGATTCAAGTGGACATGAACTCAGAAAAAGATAACCTTTGACGCTTTTTAATATTTATGCTCCTAATTCAAATCAGGCTAAATTTTTCAAAACTCTTCAGCAGTTGATTTTGCCACTGGCTATTCCTTATTTAATAGTAGCGGGGGACTTTAATGCTGTTATAGATCCATTGCTGGATAAACAACCCAGTAGGCTAATAAAATCATTGGGCCTAGATAATTTAGTACAGTCCTGTGGCTTGAAAGATATATGGCGGATTCTTCATTTTAATGCTCTTAAATTTTCTTTCTGCTCCCATGTGCATAAATCGTTTTCAAGAATAGATTTTTTTTTTGTTTCAGATCAATTAACTCAGCAGATTACAAAAACCAGCATAGACCCAATTATTTTATCAGATCATGCTGGAATTTGGATTGAATTTAAATTTGCTGAACAAGATTGTAGTAGACCTGTTTGGAGATTCAATAATACATTGCATGCAGATTCAAACTTTCTTGAGGAATTTCAATTAAAAATGAATGAATATTTTCAACTCAATGCCTCTGAAGAAATCTCTTTGGAAACATTGTGGGATGTTTAAAGCTACTATTAAAGGGCAAATTATTTCTTATTCGGCACACATTAGGAAACAACTTAAATGGAATTTTCTAAGTTGGAACAAGATATTAAGGATTTGCAGTCAATATTGGCATTGAAATAGGAACAAATTACTTTACAGGCCCTCTTGAAAGCTAAATATAAATACAATGAGATTTCCTCTCAATTGGCTAGGAAAAATTTGTTTTCTCAACAGGCTCTGTATTATGGAAACTCGAATAAAGTGGGAAGATTATTGGCTAATTACCTAAAAGCAAAAAAAAAAAAGTAAAGTAAAGATTGTGGCTATTACAGATGAGAAGGGTGAAGCTCATTCTCAAATAGGAAATATCAAAAGAGAGTCCTTTCTTTGAGCCTTTAGCATATTTTTCTATTTGTCTGAATACGAATAAAGAAAAATATTATTGGCTGAATACAAATACCAAATATGAATAATGGGTATTGAGCTTTAACATAACAGATGGGGGGGATGATCGTTGGGGGGGTGTCGAGGGCAGGAGGGCCTGGGATCCCTCCTTTCTCGTATCTTAGTGGAGGTGGGGGGTAGGGGGTTTCTGCGGGGCAGGAGGGGTTGGGCTCCTCCTGCCCCAATATTGTCGCAGGTGGGGGTTTCGGCAAAGCAGGAGGGGTTGGGCTCCCTCATGCCCCGATCTTGTCACGGGTGTGGGTTTCGGCGGAGCAGGAGGGGGTTGGTTTTGGCGGGGCAGGAAGGGGTTGGGTTCCCTCCTGCCTAATCCGATCAGGGGCAATCCGATCCTGGATTGCGGCAGGAGAGATTGGCTATCTCTACTGCCGCGATTGTCACTGGGGGGGGGGTGGATTCTGTAACCGGTGTTCTTTTTGACATACACCAGTTACAGAATCCAACTTGTAGGCGAAGGACTGGCCCCCCCTTCGCCTAAAAGCTCTTGTGTTGGGCGTTTGGGACTTAGGCTTTTTTAAATTGATTATATGTTGTTAGTGTAGACGTAGTGCTGGTCTGAGCGTTTAAACAGCTGAACGCTTAGGCAGGCCATTATCAAAAAAAACCCCTCCTTTTGGACGTTTTTTTTGAGAATGGACATTTTCCCTGCTTCTACTTTCAGCATTTAGGGCCTGGGCCAAAAGGGGACTTAAACATTTTTTTTTTTTATTATGCCCCTCCAAGTGTTTGTTTCAGTAGGATTTAGTACAATAGAGCCCTGGATTAGTCGTATTCAAATTTAAATCACTATTTGGCTGAATACGAATAATGTATTTGGAGCACTGTTCAGGGCTGAATTGAACATAATAATAATAATAATAATAACTTTATTCTTCTATACCGCCATAGTCAAATGACTTCTAGGTGGTTCACATCGAAGAAGGCTGGACAACCAGCGAATTATAGAATGCAAGAAGTGAGGATACAACTTATTCATATAAGAAATAGATAAAACAAAAATATGCATCTTAGGTATGTAATATAGATATCATATATGCAACCCAGGGAATAAAGCTTGACAATCTGCGAATTTCAGAATAGAGCTGGATAATAAGGCAAATTGCAGAATGATGCAAATTACAAGAATCAAGCTGGACAATCGGCGAATTACAGAATGCAAGAAGTGAGGATACAACTTAATACACAAGAAACAGATAAAAGGAAAATGTGAATCTTAAGTATGTAATATAGGTCTCATGTATGCAACCCAAAGAATGAAGCTGGACAATCAGCGAATTGTGGAATGTAGAAAGTGAGGGAATAACATATTACACGAGAAATAGACAGAGGGAAGATATAACTTTGTAAGTAGTGAGGCTTCTGTTTAGGAGATGAATCTGTCAAACAGTACGGTTTTAATTACTCTCCGAAAGGCACCGAAGGTCAGCCTGGCTCCATTGATGTAATTACTTAGCCAGGACTGCTATTTGTTTGCTTGGAACATGAAGGAATATGAATATTCGATACACTCTAGTGACTGGGTCTTCCTCCTTAAGAGCCACAGGCAGGTCAGGTTTTCAGGATATCCACAATGGATTTGTATGAGATGGATTTGCTACCTGCCAGTGAAGGTATACTTTGCTTTGAATAAGGGCCTTATAACAGATATAGATCAGGGCCAAACAAATACTCAGGAACAATTTGCTATAGGACTATCCTTTTATAGTCAAAGATTTCATCCTCTTGCTTGATAGAATAATGCAGATTAGGGTTATCAAAATCTGTCTTAACCTGCATTGTCTGAATAAACTTGCCAACTTAAGTCCTCTAATTGTATGTTTTCAAGCCATGTGATTCCTGTATTTTTGACTCCTACTGCATTCTGCATTAACCATATGTAATCTTGTTCGACCCCTGTTACTATTTTAACCAATTCTTGCAGTTCTTCTACATTGATACAGCCCACCCTTCTCTCATACAGGTTTTCCGTAAGATTTCATACGATTCTATACTATTGAATAAGTTCTCAAAATCCAAAGCATTTATGACAATATGGATTTTATAATGAACATTTGATCTATGCAGGTTCTGTTCTTGATCTTCTCATGTTAAGTTGTCCATTTAAGTCTTAAACTGGCTAAAAATCATTCAATTAAACCAGTGTCCCACATTTTTTTTTACTTGGTGGCACAGTAAATTCTGGGCCGCGACTGGAGAACACCCAGAAATGCGTGGACATCGATGTGATCACATCACGTGCATGAGTGTCGTTATCACATTGACATCTGTGCATGTGCGAAGGCCCTCCAGATGGGGCTCTGAGCCGCCTGTGGGGGGTGCTGGAGCAGGAGAGGCACGGAAAAGAGAAGAGGTGCGGGTGCTGGCTGACTGCCTACAGGACATGCCTCTCACCATGAAAGGCACGTCTTGTAGGCAGTCAGCTGGCGCCCAGCGCCTCTCTTCCTCACCGGCGTCTCGTGGCACATCCGGAATTGAGTGCCACGGCACACAGTTTGTGATACACTGAACTAAACATTTTCGTGTACAGATGACAGAACAATTCCTCTCCAATTATTGTAGTCTAATAAATCTTTCTACAGCAGCTTTACAATCATACCTTGTCTTCCAGTTGTCTGTTTTTATTTCCTTTTTTCATGCCACATTACACAATCATAGTAGCCATTCTATCACAGATGTTGTCTAATCCTGGTGATTTTCCATTCATTAATCCCTGAAATGCTTTGATTATCTTGTCCATTGTGAATGGTCTGGTGTTTCTCCGTAGCACTGTTGATGTTTTAGCAATTGGCTGGTCTAATACTGCTTTAAGCTTTGGGCAGTTTAGTATTTCCTTATAATGTCAATCCCAATGTTTCCCTTTTTTCTTTCTTTTCTTTGTAATGATTTTTGTTACCTTCCCCTCTTTTGCAAATCTGCGATAGTGGTTTTTAGCACAGGCCAGCGTGCTGAATGCTCTGCACTGCTCCTGACACTCATAGAGTCCCTATGAGTGGCAGGAGCCGCGCAGAACATTCAGCATGCCGGCCTGTGCTAAAAAAACCGCTATTGCGGTTTTGTAATGGGGGGGTGGGGTTGGCTTAACCAGTAGCACTTTTCTTCTTTATGTTCTAATTCCCTCAACATAGCTGACTTATTTGTCGCTAGCTGTAAATTTTAGCAGCACTTAGCCAGTTAAATGACACTGAATATTAATGGCTAGCCTCAAACAAGTGATTTAACCGGTCAGTAGCTGGCTAAATTGCTTTGAATATCAGCCGGATTATATATAATATAAAATGAAACAATTAAACAGAATGAAGTGAAACATGTGCTGTATAAAGCCCGTAACTTGACTATCATTATTTACAATCATTTAATTTTAGTTACCCCCTTTTTACTAAGTGCTCCAGGCCGCGTAGAAACCTCTACCGTGGCTTAGTAAAAGAGGCCTTATTAAATTTCATTTATTGAAATTGATGACTGCATATTGTTATATATCCATATGGCTTATCAGAGTTTGTGTGGAAAATAGTTTATTGGTATAACTTGCTAGTCTTTTTTTAAATTTAAAACATTTATATCCCACATATCTCCAAATCTATGTGGGTTACAACCAACCAACATAGATATAAATAGAGAAGTCATTTATAGTTAGAAGATGTAAAACGTAGAGCCTTACTGCAGATAAACCTCATGGGGCACTTTTATTCTGCATTAGCTTTTCTACTTCAAGGTACAATAATAGATCTCTGTCCCCATGGAATGGATGTCTAACCCCCTGTTTCACTAAGGTATGCTATGCGTTTTAGCGCACGCTAAATATACAGGTACACGCGTGCTAACTGCTAACACGTCCATAGGCTAACATGCACGCGTGTTTAGCGTGTGCGTAAACACTTAGCGCATCTCTTGTAAAATGAGCCCTAAGTCTTGCACTTGTGATCTATGATTCTCTTGATTTGTAGACTTTTATGATATGTGAATGATGTGGACGTGGTAGACAAGGGTGTTGTTATTAGGAAGCTATAAAAACCCAACCAGTAGATAAGACTTGGGTTGGAATTGTTTGCTGTCAGTCTGTCTATGGATCTTTCCTATAAACCAGACTGTTCATTCACTGCCATTGTCATTTTATCACAGTCTTCAGAGATCTCTGTATCCAATATATCCATTAAGAAGTGTAGATGTTACTATCACTTTTGAGAAGACTGCTAAATGGGAGTCTTTTGTGAAGGTTGAGAAATCTGAGGTGGCTATTGCCTTGAACTCTTGTAAACCAATAGCGTCATCAGTAGATATTTGCCCCCTTGCAACTTTGAAGTGCTTAGGGAGACAAATAGTCCTAAGAATCACGGCTCTGATGAATCTTAGTTTACAAGGGGGGACTCTCCCAGATACATTGAATATCGCGACAATCAAGCCTGTTCTTAAGGATAAAAAGTTGAGAGTCCAGGAAATTAGTAACTTTCAACCAATATCCTCATTATCAGTATTGGCAAAAATTCTTGAAAAGTTGGTCTATAGACAGCTAGACCAGTTTATTCAAGACCAGTGCATTTTTGATATTCACCAATATGCCTTCCGCTGTCATCATAGCACTGAGACCTTATTGGTTTCAGTGCTTGACGAGTTGTGAAGGGGATTGGATAATGGTGGCCAATATTTGACCATTTTTCTCGACATTTCTGCAGCTTTTGACACGCTGGAACATCAGATACTATTAAGTTGATTGGAAGCTTGTGGTATTACAGGAATGGTCCTAGCATGGTTTCAGTCATTTTTGTTAAACAGGCATCAAGAGGTGGGAGTAAATGACAGGTGTACCTCAGGGTTCAGCGCTCTCGGGTACCCTTTTCAATCTGTACCTTCTCCCACTATGTAAACTGCTGTAGAGTTCCAAGATCATCTACTGGCTTTATGCCAATGACATTTTACTCTTGCTCTATGTTGATGGGAACTTGAGAGAAATGGAGGAAAGACTGCAGGTAGTGATGGTGAGTGTGAGGGAATGGGTGGAGGGAAGCCGGTTAAAGCTGAATGTTCAAAATAGAAAATAATGTTATTTCGGAGACTGCAGGTGCAAGACACCCCTGAGGTAAGGTATCTAGGCGTTGTGGTGGACTCGAAATTTACATTTAAAAGTCATGTTCAGGAATTAATAAAAAAAATTTATTTCAGATTGCGGCTTTTCAATAGGCTTCGATCGTATTTGCCTGCTAGTACATTTAGGGTCATTCTGTAGTCAATGGTATTATCGTGTCTGGACTATTGTAATCTTGTACTTTTGGGCCTATCAACAACCCTGTTGAGTGCATTACAGGTTGCTCAAACTCAGTGGTTAGGACTTTTTTTCGCTTGGAAAGGACTGAACATGTAACAGAATATTACGTTAGCTATATTAGTTGAAGTTAGAAGACCGTGATGGTTTATTTGTGTATGCATGGTCTGGCTCCTACAAGTTTGATGGGTATTATTCAGGCTTATGTCCCACTATCTAAGTTACGTTCTGTCCATCATGGTGACTTGTTTCTGCCACCTATAAGGGAATTGAGACTGAACACCTCATGTTTAAGTATGTTTTCTTGCAGGGGCCCCAGGAATGGAATCGGTTACCTTTGTACATTAGAAAGCAGTCCAATTTTGATGCTTTTAAGAAGTTATTGAAGAGACATCTATTCTGTAACATGAAATATGGGTAATAAGGCATTTGCAATTGTGTAAGCGCTGGTCGCTTATTTTGTTTGTGTTATATGTATTTTTTTATTTTGTATGTTTAAATTGTGAGGCGGGTTATAAATAAAACAAAACAATGGGCTTGTTAGCACATTTTCTTCTTGTGAACTGTTTTCCAGGCAATATTTTACCAGCTGTAGTGAATGGCCAGCAGGCCAAGAAGGTGTGATGGTATGACTCTAGGCGATCTGTTGAGGCTGAAGGTAAAGGCTTGTAGACTTTGATGATGTCATCATTAGTAATGCAATTATGGATCATATCAGGATCTCATAATTTCAGACAAACCTTTAAACCTAAATATCCTAAAGTTACCCTGAATAATGAGATATTTTCTGTTAAACTAAGATAGCTTTTACAAATATTAACTTGTTTTGAAATATGAATCATGATCATGGTGTGCTTTTAATAGAGAATTTTAAAGCCCTGGAAATACTTGCAGATTCTTGTTGGGTAACTGTGATGGCAAGCTCAAATTCCATGTAACATAGTAACATAGTAAATGTCGGAAGATAAAGACCCAAATGGTCCATCCAGTCTGCCCAAAGATACACTCTGTAGAATTTAATGATTTAATTTAAATTGTTCTTTTTCTTAGATATTTCTGGGCCAGAAACCCAATGCTCTGCCCGGTACTGTGCAGAGGTTCCATCTTACTTTTTTCAGATTCCACATTATGGAACTTTCTAGTCAGCATCCAGCAGACTGAAATCACCCAACAGCAGCACCTCTTCCTCCACCTGTGTTCTCTAGGGCTGGCATGATAACTATAGAGCTCTTTGGTTCAGATTCAGGAACTTACGATTGAACCTTCTCCTTAGATTCCCTAGTTCTGATGTATTGGTCTTTGTTCATGCTGATGTGTCTCATTTGATATGCTTGATCTTTGTGTATTGTGTGTCATGCAAAGGAATAACCTAAAAAGAGAAGATGCAGGCAAGCCCAGATTTTAAAATATTGCAGCCTCTCATTTTTTCCTGCTGACACTTGCACCTTTCTTCCAGGAATATCCCTGTTTGGGTACTGGGATTCCCATACCAGTTAACTTCTAGGAGAATGGGATCCCTTACCTTTCAAAAAGCATAGGACCGGATTCTATAAATGACACCATTATTGGCTGATGCCTCCAAAATGGCACTGATCACGTCAATTAAGCAACAACGCCATTTGAAGAATCGCATCCACCATTAAACATAGGCACCGGATATGTAGGCCTGGGTTTGGAAGGCCTAAATTTCCAGCACCTATGTTTAACATGAATCGCATCTATGGAGACACCTAAGGTTGTTTCCGGAATTAGCCATGCCTTCCGTGACCATAGGTGCCCCTAGATACCTCTATAGATGCAATAATGGTGCTGTAGTTGGAGGCAATGGTAGGCACCAACATTTTTTTTTACCACACTAATTAAAACCAATTAAACCAGTGTATCACAAACTGTGTGCTGTGAGATACCGGCGAAGAGGAGAGGCGCAAGCACTGGCTGACTGCTTATAGGACATTCCTTTCTTGGTGGCACCTGCACCTCTCCTCCTTGCTGGCACTTTTGCTCTTTCTCCTCACCTCTCCTTCTGCAGCAAACTCCCTCCTCCCCCAACGGCAGTGTGTGAGGAGTGTGTGGCGTGGTGGTTGAAGCTACAGCCTCAGCACCCTGGGGTTGTGGGTTCAAACCCCGCGCTGCTCCTTGTGACCCTGGGCAAGTCACTTAATCCTCCACAGCCCCAGGTACGTTAGATAGATTGTGAGCCCACCGGGACAGACAGGGAAAATGCTTGAGTATCTGATTGTAAAACCGCTTAGAAAACCTTGATAGGCGGTATATAAAAAATCCTAATAAACTTAAACTTAAACTTAATAGGAGGCTCAGGGCCATGGCTGGAGGACTTCTGTGCATGCATGGATGTTGACATGATGACATCACGCATGCGTGTGATGTCCTCGCATCGATGTCCGTGCATTTCCAGCTGCCCTCCACCCACAGCCATGAGATTAGTGTGCCAGCAGTTTAAAAAAGTTTGCGACACTCTGAACTAAACAAATTAAGTTAGGTGGCAGTAGAGCGCCTTCTGCCACCTAACTTATGGTGCACTATAGAAAATTTGGGCCTTAATGACTATCCAAGATTAAGCAATTTAGAAATGGGTGGAGAACTAGACACTGGAACTTGTTTGGATTATAAAATACTAACTTGCTGTTTGGTCATGTCATTCTGTTCTTATAGCCAAGCTCTTGGCAAATCCTTTTCTTTAATCTGCTCAGTCATCTCCTGGCCTGAGGTTGCAGTGTTTTGACTACTTGCTTACTGATGGACCACCTGCAGTTCTGGTATTGTCACACTTCCTTGATGATATTTGAGGATGTTTTTAAGTTGCCAACTTATGCCAAGAGAGATTTCTTAATTTATTACATTGCAGTCAAGGTCTTCCATGTTGAAATGTTGCCAAACAGAATGCTGTCATTGTGTAGAATGCATTCCAAGATCTTGTCATTCTACTCTTGGCTATATTGAACATCTGCAAAATCAGAGTTTTGTTCACCCTGAAGCGAAGTGAACAAATTAATGCTAAGTGCCAGAAGCTGCTAGATATACCAGCACTTAGTATTCAGCCTGGTGGAGGGAAGTAACTCGTAATACTCTCTTCTCTTCTTCACTGAGCTTCAGAAATACTTTTAGGAATGTATGTTTTGGTGGGAGGTGGGGATTCAAAGCTCCACTTGCATATTTTTTAGGTAGGGGATGGGAAAGTGGGAGTTTCAGGAAGCCCCTAGAAAATATTTATTTTTAGAAGGAGAATAGATAATAATAATAATAAATTTATTCTTTTATATCGCCATTACCAAGAGTTCTAGGCGGTTTACACCAGATGGGGAATGCCTGCCATAGGGGCACATTTTTAAATCTTAAAGTGCTGGCTAAAAACCACACTACAGTTTTGTAAAAGGGGGAGGGGTTAGTTTGTGATTACATACTAAGCGAAGGTGTTTTCTGTGTTCTGTGTGTTCAAAAAGACATGGTTTTCTGTATAGGATTGATCTGTACTAGTCTGGCTTGTTTAGTTTTACAATGGGTTTATTGATGTACTGCTCACTGCAGTATGTAAGATGCTGCCTTTTCCTAGATACACTCTTGTGTGACGTGTGGATTGTTACTAAAAATCAGGTTTTTCATACAGATGGGGGGTGTCAAAAAAAATGATGGGCTCGAGGTGTCACCTATGCTAGGTACGCCACTGTAAGATAGTCACATTTCCTTAGAAAGAGATATTTTAGGCTTCCTATTCTTAAGGCTTTTTTTCTGTCTCACACTGTCTTTTTAGTGTAGATTAGTAAGTGTTTCAGATCATGTCTTCTTCTTGGGCTCTGGGCACCCATGCTGGCCTCTAATTTTATGGTGAATTAGAGTCATTAGCATGTCTACCCAAGTCAAGATCACAGTTAAAAATTACATCCTCTTTTACAGAGGAAGGGGTATAATTCCTAACCAAAAGTTCGACGCATGAATGGAGGACAAATGCAGTTTGTTATTTTTCAGTTGTCACTGGAACTATTAAACTGGAGTATTTATATCTAGGGCTTCTGGTTTGCACTTGAAAGAAATTATTCAGAACAGATATTGAGTTGGTCTATATTTATTTTTGTACAAACAAATTGTACAGATGTAGAATTAATGCTTGCCATTATTGAATTTTGTCAAGGTAGTTGCCGTTAGCTTACCCTGGATCAATCCAGTAAAGATGCCACATAACTTTAAAGATATGTACGATATATTCAGTATTCCTTAATAGAGGAATAACCTAAGAGTTAAAGCAGCAGGCTGAGAACCAGGGCAGCCCAGTTCAAATCCTGCTGCTGTTCCTTGTGACCTTGGGGAAGTCACATAATCCTTCATTATCTCAGGTAAAAATTCAGTGGCGTAGTGAGGGTCAGAGGTGCCCAGGATGGTGGCAACCCTCCCCCGCCCTCTTCTCTGTCCTCCACACGCTCCTTACCCTTACCCTTCTGCTAAACGCATGGCACTTCTCTTCTCCCGTACCTCTGTAATGTTCCTGGTGTGAGCAGCAATCTTCAATTTGCCAGTGTTGACTCTTCCTCTGACATCACTTCCTAGACACGGGTCCATGAAGTGACGTCAGAGGAAAAAACACTGTGTCAAGGTTTCCCATATGCTCACAGATTTGGATTTAATAAGAACATAATAGCCTTACTGGGTCAGACCAATGGTTCATCAAGCCCAGTAGCCTGTTCTCACGGTGGCCAATCCAGGTCACTAGTACCTGGCCAAAAAGTAGCAACATTCCGTGCTACCAATCCAGGGCAAGCAGTGGCTTCCCCCATGTCTTTCTCAATAACATTTCCTCCAGGAATTTGTCTAAACCTTTCTTAAAACCAACTATGCTATCCGCTTTTACCACAACCTCTGGCAATGCGTTCCAGAGCTTAACTATTCTCTGAGTGCACAAATATTTCTTCCTATTGGTTTTAAAAGTATTTCCCTGCAATTTCAAGTGTCCCCTAGTCTTTGTAATTTTTGACGGAGTGAAAAATCGATCCAGTTGTACCCGTTCTACTCCACTCAGGATTTTGTAGATTTCATTGTTGGTTTGTCATTTACTTAATTAGGATTCCTGATGCAGGCACTTTAGCTGAAACACATTCCATGTCGAGTCCATGATTTACTACATTCTTTTATGATTGAAAAGAATGCTTTATACATGGATTTTATTATTGGTTGCTAATAAAGAGGGTTTTGTTTATTTATTTAAAATATTTATAGACCACTTAGGGCTCCTTTTACAATGGTGCGTTAGGGCCTTAATGCGCAGAATAGCGCACGCTAAAAACGCTAGCGCACCTTAGTAAAAGGAGCCCTTAGTATCTAAGCAGTTTCCAGCAACAAACATAGATAAAATTAACCATAAAACATATTAACATAACCACCCCCAACAATCTCTATTATCTCATCTTATACGGTGACAGCGTATCAAGGCAGTTGAAGAAGAAATTAGCCTCATTACAGGTAGGCATCAACAAATAGTTGTGTCTTTAGAAACTTCTTAAAGTTAGCACAATATGTACATAATCTTAGATATCCATGTAAATTATTCCATAGATGTACCCCAGCAATACAAAATATTCTTGTTTTTGAGAATACATATCATACATGCTCTGCTCTTTTCTTTTGGACTTGCTGCTATTTGTGCAGAGGTGACTGTCTCCATTGTGGTTGCTAGTTAATCAGGGAAACCATCATGACAAATCTTAACAGAATTTGTCCTGAAGTGCAATGCCTTTCTGCACCACTAGGGTGTTTTTTTATTTATAGAATTTTATAATATTACCAAGCATATACATCTTGTACAGTAAAGTGAGATCAAACAACATACTGAACTAAATTTCCAAAATTAAGAAATAACACAATCATAATTCAGTTTGAAAATAAAAATAAATAAATAAAGTAATAATGATCTAGTTGATCACACACTAGTCCTCCATATATTGGATCCAAGATTTAAAGAGTAGGACAAATATAAATTTAATTAAAAGAAAATCCATGTCTTACTACAGTGCGGGGAGCTAACCTTCCATGGGCGCTGTTATTCCTTTCTCAAGACGTTTCGCTGAGAGAAAACTAATCAGTTGAGACGGCTCTGTAAAAATATACTTCAATGATAAATATCTAACCACACATTTACATGGATATCTCAAAAAGAAAATACCCCCTATTTGAGTCACTCCAGGTTTTAGAAGTAGAAATTCTTTCCTTCTCTTTTGAGTCTCTCTAGAGACATCGGGGAAAATCTGAATATGATGTCCCAGGAAGTCTTTGGACCTATTTTTAAAGAAAAGTTTTAATATCCAATCCTTGTCTGGAGCCAAAGCGACAGACCACAAGAGAGTGGCTGGAACAGCCAATTCTCTATCCGATTGTTCCAGTATTGCGGAAATGTCCAATGATCTCTCCCGGGATTCCTCAATTTTTCCTTCTTCTTTGAATTGGGGCTTGGCAGGAAGATAATACACTCTTGTAAGAGGAGGTAAGGAGCTTTCAGGAATTTCCAATATTTCCATAAAATACCTTTTCACCATTTCTCTAGGAGAAGTTGACAAGATCTTTGGAAAATTTATAAATCTCAAATTGTTAATTCGACCATTATTCTCCTGAGCTTCCAGCTTCCTCCTGAGTATTATATTATCTTTAACCAGCAAATCTTGATTTTGTTTTAAAGATATTAGCTCCTTACTTGTATTTTGTGACTCTGTTTTTAATTGAGATATATCCTGCTTTAACACATTTATTTCTTCTTTTTGTTCTTTTAATTCCTTGTCCAAACTTTTTATTTGAGGATTTAAAGAATTCCCCAAATTCACTACCAAGTCCCATAATGCTTCAAGTGTAACTTTAGGGGGTTTTGTAGGTGAAAAAAGTTGTAATGGTGTAGTATCTAAATGTTCTGAAGTTAGCTTTACCTCAGTGGCGTCTTGTATTCCCCCAGCCTCTGTTGTCCCGGTCGCAAGTCCTTGCAGAGAGAGAATGTCACTCTGTGTTGTTATGTTTGGCGAGCCCTCCATGCTAGCCTCTGGGAACGAAGAAGAAGCTACCTCCTCGGCTGCATTCTGGTCCCGTGGAGAACTAGCTGCTTGCGGCGTCGGTTGAAGGGGTGGCGTCCTGATGTCGGGGCTGAGAGTGACATCGAACCCAGGGGATCTCACCACTGCGCTACTCTCCGGCGGCGTCCCTAGCGAGCTGGCACCCGACTCTTCTTGCTCCCGTTGTAGGCGTCGGAGAAAATCATCAATAGTGACCGCTGGGGTTAAGGGTCGCCGGGAGGCTCCTCCGACGTTCCTTCCCCGTCTTTTCGGCATAGTTGCAGGAAACTTTCGACGGCGTCCTCACTGCAGCAGATATGCAGTGGCCATCTTGGATCCACCACCACTAGGGTGTTTATAATAGGCATCACACTAGCAGTTCAATTAAATAAAGTCTATACTTTTCTCTTTCTTGTGAGGGATTTATAACTCAGGTATTAGGTCCTTACCAGCTGCAATGTTTGAACAGAATAGATATTAGAAGTGAATAAGGCTAACATATTAATGTAATAAGAATTTATACAAAGATTCATGATAATAGCATATGTATGGGCTAACCCATTTGCTCAGGAAGAGTGCCATACACTGCCAGCAGGAGAACTATAGCACTGCTATCTGGCTGCAGATATTTATTTGGGAGAGGTTGGACCATTTGGCTGGTCCTGGCATATCTCCTAGCCCAGTGCTTTTTGCTAGTATTTAAGCAAGGGCAGTGTGTGGTCCAAAAGGGTTGAAGGAGAGACAACAAATATCTTCCTGCTTGGGGCCATGATGCCAATAGCACTTCTTGACATTCATTCTTACCAGAACATCTGTCCTTGGTCACAAAATGAATCCTATGCAAATACAGGACTACAAACTAAAAGTTCTAATATATACAACTGAAACCCATGATGCTAGTCTCTGCATGCAGTACACTATGAGAGAAAGAAAAATGCATTTCTTCTTGAACAGTGCAAATGTAGACAGCAGATGTAAATTTTCAAAACTGACATATTTCAATCACTGAATTGAAAATAAAATCATTTTTCCTACCTTTGTTGTTTGGCAATTTTATTTTCCTAATCATCCTTTCCAAGGATCTGGCTGTGCTCCTAACTTAGGACCTTTGAATCCATGTGCTGTTTTTCTCTCTTTCACTTTCTGCCCTACATCCATCTTTGATCCAAACAGACCGGGGATTTTAAATTACAGTCCACTTGAGGGGGCAATACTTTCAAAATAGAACAAAACACAAAAAATCCCTCTCATCAATACTGGGCAAGTTTCTCAAATAGTATCTTCATATAACATTTAAAGGCTTTTAAATATTTCAATGTGCTCATCAGCAAGCTCTTCAGCAAGGCGCCCACAGCAGCGGTGCAATGTCGCTGGAAAGATGCTTGAATTTTAATCATAACACATTGGATGGAGCAAGGATACTTGCTTCTACTGGAGTGGCAAATGTTATGGCTCTACAAAAGTTATTTAACAGTAGACCACTTATCTGAAAAGGTCAGTTCAAGGCTCCAACATAGTCTGTGTTTAGCTACGCTACATCAGGAAGCCGGAAGGATGAGATTTTTATATTGATTTTATTTGCAGTGTGCAGTTCCTGAGTCCTTTGGTCTACACACTTGTTGTAATATAAAAAGCTCATCCTTCCGGCTTCCTGATGTACATCTTCTTCCTCCCTGAGCACCCCTTTTGCTCCTTGATCATCCAATGGTCCCACAGATTCTCTCACAGGTTTTCTGCTTCTGATGTACCTAAAAAAATTGTTATGAGTTTTTGCCTCTTTTTGAAAGGTTCTGTTCATATTCCTTCTTAGCTGTCTTTATCACTGCTTTGCATCTAACTTGCCAGTCCTTGTGTTTCCTCTTATGCTCTTCATTTGGATCCTTTTTCCATTCTTTAAAGGATTTTATTTGGCTCTAATAGCCTCTTTCACTTCACCTTTTAACCACACCAAACTCTCGTTTCCTCCTATTTCCACCTTTCCTGATATGTGGAATACATTTGGTCTGGTCTTCCACGATGGTATTTTTAAATAACATTCATGCTTAGTATACAGTCCTAACCTTCACAACTCATCTTGTCCCATTTCTCATACACTTTTACTTTTTAGACTTTGTATATGAATGAAATGCTATCACACAATATCTTCCCCACCCCTTTAGCATACAGTACACATTCTTGCTTCTGTGTTGTCTGTCTTATCTGTGTAGTCTTACTTCTATGTAGTCTTATCTGTGTAAACAGCAGATAATAACATAAGAATATACTTAAGAATAGCCTTACTGGGTCAGCCCAATGGCCCATCTAGCACAGTAGCCTGTCCTCATGGTGGCCAATCCAGGTCATTAGTACCTGGTAAAAACCCTAAGGGTAGCAACTTTCCATGCAGAATTCCAAAAAGTAGCATCCTCTGACAAAGCGTTCCAGAGCTTAACTATTCTCTAAGTGAAAAAATATTTTCTCCTATTGGTTTTAAAAGTATTTCCTTGTAACTTCATGGCGTTAGTGTCTAGCACGCGGGGCAATTTAGCGCATGCTAAAACTGCTATCGCAGCTTAGTAAAAGGAGCCCTTAGTTTTTTGTAATTTTTGACGGAATGAAAAATTGATCCACTTGTACTCATTCATCTCCACTCAGGATTCTGTAGACTCATACCTTCCCTCAGCCGTCTCTTTTCCAAGCTGAAGAGACCCAACCTTTATTTAATCATTCCTAGCATAATTCCTGTGTAGTCCTAGGAAAACATAAATAGCAGATAATATACAGAGACCAAGGAGTAAAGGGAGTGCTAAAGGAGGACAAAGAAATCGCGACAAACTGAACACATTTTTTACGTCTGTATTTACTGAAGAGGATATACACAGCATACCGGAACCCATCAGACTATATGCTAGAAACGAAGACGGGAAACTGACAGGGTTGACAGTCAATCTAGAAGAGGTATGCAAGCAGATTGATAGGCTTAAGAGTGATAAATCCCTTGGACTGGATGGCATCCATCCGAGGGTCATCAAGGAACTGAAAGGAACTATAGCTAAACTGCTTCAACTAACAGCCAATCTGTTTATCAAATCGGGAAAGATTCCGGAAGACTGGAAGGTGGCAAATGTTATGCCAATCTTCAAAAAAGGTTGGCGGGGAGAGCCAGGAAACTACAGACCTGTGAGTCTAACCTTGGTACCGGGAAAGATGGTAGAGGCGCTAGATGGACACGGTTTAATGAGGACCAGCCAGCACGGTTTCAGCAAAGGCAGATCTTGCCTGACGAACTTGCTGCACTTCTTCGAGGGAGTAAACAGGCGGATAGACAAGGGCGACCTGGTCAACATTGTATATCTAGATTTTCTGAAGGTGTTCGACAAGGTTCCACATGAATGACTATGGAAAATTGCAAGCCATTGAATCGAGGGTGAAGTACTCGCATGGATTACAAACTGGCTGGAGCATAGGAAACAGAGAGTGGGGGTAAATGGACAGTACTCAGACTGGAAAAGTTGTTACCAGCAGGATGCCGCAGGGCTCGGTGCTTGGACCCATGCTCTTCAACATCTTTATAAACAATCTGGACATTGAACGAGTGAAGTGATTAAATTTGCGGACGATACTAAGTTATTCAGAGTACTGAAGACACAGGGGGATTGTGAAGATCTACAAAGTGACATATCAAGCTTGACAAATGGGGCATCGACATGGCAAATGAGGTTCAAAGTGAATAAGTGCAAAGTAATGCATGTCAGTAACAAAAATGTCATACACGCATACAGAATATCCAGGGCGGTACTTGGAGAGACTTCCCAGGAAAGAGGCTTGGGAGTTCTGATCGACAAGTCGATGAAGCTGTGTGGACAATGTGCTGCGGCAGCAAAAAGGGCGAACAGAATGCTAGGAATGATAAAGAAGGGGATCACAAACAGATCGGAGAAGGTTATAATGCCGCTGTACCAGGCCATGGTGCGCACTCACCTGGAGTACTGCGTCCAGCACTGGTCGCTGTACATGAAGAAGGACATGGTACTACTCGAAAGGGTCCAGAGAAGAGCGACTAAAGTGGTTAAGGGAGTTGCCGTGCTGTGAGCGATTGGAGAAACTGGGCCTCTTTGCCCTTGAAAAGAGGAGACTGAGAGGAAACATGATCCAAACATTCATAATACTGAAGGGAATAGACTTAGTAGACAAAGACAGACTGTTCACACTCTCCAAGGTAGGGAGAACAAGAGGGCATTCTCTAAAGTTGAAATGTAAGGAGGTTCTTCTTCACTCAGAGAGTGGTAGAGAACTGGAATGCTCTTCTGGAGTCTGTTGTAGGGGAAAACACCCTCCAGGGTTTCAAGACTTAGCTGGACAAGTTCTTTCTAAACTTGGTCGTACGCAGGTGAGACTGAACTCATTTAGAGCACTGGTCTTTGACCTGAGGCCGCCGCGTGAGCGGACTGCTGGGCAGGATGGTCCACTGGTCTGACCCAGCAGCGGCAATTCTTATGTTCTTAGTATATCAAAACAATTAATAACTAGGATAAGAAGGGGATAAAAAATTGTTTAATATAATAATTGTGATGATGATAATGTATTTTCATACAGTTTTTCTGATTCTTCAATTGTATACATTATAAAAATTTGAAATGTCAATAAAGGTTTACAAAAAACAACAACAAAAACCCCCCAAAAAACAAAACATCTGGACAATTTATAAAAAGACTAAACAAAGAGGTACAAAAGGGAAAAGGGAGAACTACAATGTAATGTTAAGGAAAGAGAGGAAGGATAGGAGTAAAACTAGAGGGTGGGATAACAACATGTAAGTCCAAAAGAAATGGACCAAAAAAAGTTTTAAAATACTTATAAGGACAGTCAAACTTGGAAAACATGGTGGTAAAAAACTTGGGCATGGTGGTAAAAAAACTCTAAAGCGGCTTCATAAAAAGGGTGTGTGTGTGTTTTTAAATTTGCTGTAAGATTTTCTATATCTTTTTCCATTTCTCTAGTTGATCCTTGGAACGAGCTCCCGGTGCAGGTGATCAAGGCAAACAGCGTGCAAGAATTTAAGAGCAAATTGGGATGCCCATGTGGGATCCCTTAGAGGGTTAAGCCAAGGGAACCTGTCACCAGGAGTGGGATCCCTAGGATAGTAGACTTGGGGGGTGGGTCAGTGGAGTGGGCAGACCTAATAGGCTATGGCCTTTATCTGCCGTCATCTTCTATGTTTCTATGTTAAGCATGTCTTTCAGAGTTTGAATTTCAGAAAGTATGAAATCTTGAAATCTGTCTTTCTCTTTGTTGTGCATTTTGTCTGGTGTTTGTGGCATGGTTTTAGGCCTCTTGAGATTTAATGAAGTTGTATATTGAGTATCAGATTTAGCTGATTTATTTTCAACCATCCTTTGGAAGGAAGATGTTTATCAGTCAGTAAAGGCAGTTTGCTAAAAGTTTTGTTCTCCAGTAACCAAGTTTTTAAATAAGAATTTTCCTCATGGAGGGAGAGTTCTCACAGCATGTGACCTTGAAAATCAAACTTTGTAGTGTCTCCTTCTAAATCCCAGGTATTTTTGACTTTGGGAATGTGACTTCAAATATACAAAATATTAATTTTTTTAGGGAATGGAGTGCAGCAAAGCTAAAAATGTGTTATATATATTGTTACCACTAGGGGTCACCCTAGAGTTTGTGCCTCAGTCAGCATCCCATCCTTCTTAGAGATGAATCCATCCTATGGTTTTGTTTCAGCCTCAACAGTCCTGTTCTAGTAACAATAAAACTTTCAAAACATCTAGTTTCTCATAACACAGTTTGTTATAATCCTGTTCCGGCGTATAAGCAATTGCTCAACTCAATGTTAACAACACAGTGAACTGACTTCTAATAATCCATTCCAGATTTCAGGTTTTTCTCCCAGAATCCTATTCAGGTAATGATCAAAATCATCTCTCATATCATGCCCACCAGGCAAACTTTTAATAGGGTCCTGGCTTACTGAGCTGGCTGTTTGCAACTTGTCCAACCAAGCATAACAGCCCTTTAAAAGTTCCTTTTATTTCTCAACAGCTTCAGCATTTCAAACAGTTCCCAAATAGCCTGCTACTTCCAGCAGCTATAGCAAAACTCCTTGGAGCTCTGCCTTGCACTCCACAACCTTGGGTTTTGTTTTCTCTCAAAAACAATCCAAATAACCAATTTACTCTTTAGGCATTGCAACATGCCTTCATAACAGTCATATGCTCTCGTTTAAGTCTTGTCAAGCCTTTCAGGCTTCCTAAGCAACATCCTCCCTCTTCCCTATAATTCGACAGTGATCCACCTGTGCTGCTTCAGAGCGTTATTTCAATATAAAAAAAAACATTTTTCTTGGGTACCTTTCATGTCCATACTCTCCTGTGGGTTTCACTTCTTTCTGCTGTCCAGTTCAGCTATCAATCTCTGGTAGAGATTTGGAACTTTGGGGTTCCTTTTTCTTCCATTGGTTGTCAGCATCTTTCCCAGTTAGCACTAGGCTGATATTTCTTTTCCTGCTTCCCCATCACATCCTGACATCCCCCTGATATCCTTTATCTCCCCCGACATCTTCTCTCCTCCCCCCCCCCACACACACACACACTTGGTTGTGCAGCCCCAGGTATTCCCTTCAACATTTCTTAAATTTCCTGGGTTATTTTTTTCCAGTTCTCTAGGTCCTCTTAGGCTTTGCCCATTCCAGCAGGGTAAACTTTCCTTTTTTCCCTCAAAATAGTTTCAAGTTTATTAAAATTTGTTAATCCATTATCAAATTTCTAAGCAGCATACATAAAATGAAATTAAAATCATGGGAGTACAAATTTTTAGACAAGGACAGACGTACGTTAAGGTACAAAGGGTAAGAGATGGAACTATAAAAAAATGCAAAGGATAGAGAGACGTATAGGGGAAAAAACAATGGGGTGGGAACCTGCCTGTGAAAAAGAGATGGAAAGATTGAAAAAGGTTATAGGTCATAAGCGTCTTTGAACAAGAATGTTTTGAGACTGAACTTAAATCAGTCTAGTGACGTTTCTTTCTGCAGGTGTGTTGGCATAGAGTTCCATAGCTGATTGCTGAGTAAATTGATGGTATTTATTTGATGTAAGGAGGGTATCAGAAGCAAATGCTGGTTGTTTGATCGAAGGGATCTTGATGGGGCATTTGGAATTAAAAAGTCTGTCTATGAATTCCAGGGAATGGAGTAATTGAGTTTTAAATTTGTATTTCATTCTTTGTTTGTAGCAATTTTCCATTTTCTTAAACTACATAGATCTGAAGTAATTCGGTATACAAATGTTATCTTATGTTACTCTATGTTATGTTACTCTATGCCATGTTAACTCTAACCTGATTCTTCCATATGCCAAATAGTTTTTGTGAGGGCAGTGGGTTACAGACACAGCATCTTAAGTTCCATATTATGTCAGTTGGTGCTTTATGAAAAAAGCATGTGACTTGGGTCAGTGCAACTTTTCTGAAATGCACAAGGCTTCTAAGATGTGATTTTGAAGCCTATAGTGATGATTTTTATTCAAAATCAGTGAATATTGTTATGCTCAAGTTTCCAGTCTGAATAATTTGCGATATTAAAGCACTGTGAATTGCTCTGGACTGTAAAAATTCCAATTGTATGGCACTCTCCAATGACATTAAGAGGCCCATCTACAAAAAAAGCTTTAAACTTTGGGTTTATCATGCTATAATGCGGGATTTAAAGCATGGTATTCTCAAAACTAATGCTGCATCAAGAAGGGGGTGTGCAGGTTATGTGATAACATTCAGATTAATGTACAGAAACAGTTCCCAGTTTCCGGAGGAGAGTGTGGTGCAGTGGTTAAAGCTACAGCCTTAGCACATTGGGGGTTGTGGGTTCAAACCCACATTGCTCCTTGTGACCCCAGGCAAGTCACTTAATCCTCCCATTCCCCCAGGCACATTAGATAGATTGTGAGCCCACTGGGACAGACAGGGGAAAAATGCTTGAGTACCTGAATAAATTAATGGAAACTGTTCTGAACTGCCCTGGGAGAACAGTGTAGAAAATGGAATAAATTAATTAATGCAGAAATATGTAAATAATCTTATGTTGGCCCCATTATATGTAATGCAAAAGCTGGCTACTTCTATGCCCACTCTCTGGCTATGCCTTGTCCTCCTGCCAGAAAAATTTGGTACTAACCCATTAACACAGTCATGGGTAGCCTGTTTCAGCATGTTAACCATGAGTTACGTTCTTTACACCCTTTATTAGAGCACCCAAGGGGTTGTTGGGGTTTGTTTATTTTTTTTTTTGTCTATCTTAAACTACTGTTTTAGGAGCCATTGATGTCTGGAAATTTCCTAATTGCTCACTGGAGCTGTAAATTGATTCTCAAGGTAGAGACAAAAACCTTTACCTTGCATTCAGATAGGCAGATGCTAAGCCATTGTGAAGCAGTCAGATATTTCCAATTTTAATGAATATTTTGTTCTTATGGAGCCTAACATTTTGTCTTCCCATTCTTTATTGTTTGCAAAACCTTTAACTCAATTGAAATGTAGTGATTTTTAATTACTCATGTTGATGCTCTAATTGTTAGAGCATTTTATTTTTAGTTGTCAAGTAATATGCTTAATCCATTTATTTTTTGAGATTCCTTGTGCATTGTGTGCTCCTTGTATTGGTCTTTTTTATTCTTGCCTCTCTCATCTCTTTGAAGAACCACAGCAGTTTCTGTTTTTCGTTTTTGATTTTGACAGTGGTGGCACATTATCTTCTCGGCTGGCACAAAGTGGCACCATGTTAGGCAGTTTTATGCTAATTAAAAGACATTGTCTAAAAAGACAATAGTGAGTGCAAGTGCTTTTGCTATGGCAGCATTTCAAAAGCACAATCCTATTCCGTCTCAGGGTCAGCGTTGGGCTGTTTTATAATGGGGCTCAGTTTGACACACATTCATGTTAAAGCTAGCAGGCAAAGTAGAAATCTATTTATGCCTGGCCCTGACTGATGTATTCTTTGTGCACACAGATGAACATAAGAGTTATTGATTTACAAGATATTTCAGATTTGTGCTTCAGAATTCTTGAGCCAGCTTTCTGAGAACACCAGCAGGGGTGCTGAAACGTTCTCAGCCAACCAAGAAGAGAATGACTTGAATTGTTCTGAAACAATGTCAAAACACAGAATTTTGTTTCTGCAAAATTGACACTTAACAAAATAAGATAACACTCATTTCAGCTACAGTAGCAAAATAATGCTCAGAATTTAGGAAGTTGGTTGGTTAGGCTGAGAATTTTCCAGCATCCCCCTCGTAAGTTACTGCCTTTGAAAATAAAATATTCGAATAAAACAGGAAAATGAACATTCTTGGTACCCTGCATTTCCTGCATGTGGCACAACCGACTTTTGGAGGCTGTCATGTGGAGCTCTCCTGCCTACTAAGGAATATCCCCTGCCTGGGACAGGATATTCATGGGGAGAACATCTTTAAACTCACCAGATTCTTTTCCATTCTATGAAAAAAAGAGAGACCGACAGATTTTCCCCCCAAAATTCAAATTGGTGACCAACTGTTCTCAATCAGGTCAGTGGATCAACTATTCACAAAGACAAACTGCAGACCTCACAGCATACACTGAATAAAGCCACAGCATGATGGCTGAAACATGTTTTGGAAAAGCAGAAAAAAGAAGACCCAATATTCCACAGAAAAAGGAGCAATCCAAATGCAAAAAACTGTGAAAACTGTAACGTTCTCGACTTTCCTTTTATTTCTTGTAAAAATCTTCAAACAAGGTTAAAAACTTGTCCACATTGATTACATTGAAATACGATGAACCTGACATGGGCCGTGTTTCGACAAACTAGCCATCCTCAAGGGTCCTAAAAGGTTGATACAAGGCAATATAAAGGGAATCAGTATATTTTTGTGGAACCATGAATACTGACCAGTGAGACCTGTATATAGTGTTTTCGTGAAAGTTTGAAATGGAATGTGATGGTGAAGCTGATAATCCCATATAATATAATGATAATGGATGTGAGGATGGTGTATGGATCTGTTTGTCTCAGTATCCCTGAAAAAGCTAAAAACACTTTTAAAACAATATGAAGGTAAAGTGCTCCATAGAAAAGTGATTTTGAATATGATATTGGATCAGATAATCATATGGTGATTCTTCTCATAGAAAATGTGTAGACATTAGACATTGTAGTGTTCATATAAGTGAAGAGCATGTGTTTGAACAATATACGATGTGTCTAACCATGTGATGGAAATGTAAATACCGTATAAAGTAATAGAAATATACAAGGGATCAAGAAGAACAAAGTGTGCGAGAAATATAAAGTCTGTTACATACCAAGAAGATAATGTTGATAAGTTATGCATATGTGGAACTAGTTATTCGAGTGTTGAATTGACTAATCAGAAAGAAGTAAAAGTAATATATAAATCATCAAATAAAATTTTATAATATCCAAATAAAAGATGCAATGAAAAGCACATTAAGGAAAGACTCATTAAAAAAAATTTATTTTTAAAAAACATCAGTTTCTACCTGACAAGATGCAGTGAGACCCGGAAACCTGCAACAAGCACGATGCCAGCTGCAGAAACCCTGAGAACAATTCAAATGTGTGACCAACAGACTTTTCCACCAAAATTCAAATTGGTGACCAATGGACTGCCCTGCTCCCAATCAGGTCAGTTGACCCACAATTTACAAAGACAAACTGCAGACCTCACAGCATACCATGAAGAAAGCCACACTATGATGCTGAAACATCGGTTTCTACAAGATGTAGCGAGACCTGGAAATCTGCAACAAGTAGGATATTCCCTGTTTGCAATCAGTGGGATGCTTGATGCACACATCCCATAGCTTCATGTTACATTTTAATTATAATTTGTGCAGATAAAAATATAAAGCAAACATAGATTTATGACATTTGTGCTTCTGTATCCAATTCTGACTCCCACTTTTAAATGGACAACAATGAAGACTGTTCAAGAAGCAAACCAATTGCCATAATTCAGAATTTATAAGCTGATTACAAACCATTGCTTATGGATATTTAATCCAAAACAGTGGTCTCAAACTCAAACCCTTTGCAGGGCCGCATTTTGGATTTGTAGGTACTTGGAGGACCTCAGAAAAAAATAGTTGATGTCTTATTAAAGAAATGACAATTTTGCATGAGGACTCTATAGTTTATGAATCTTTCCTTTTGGCTAAGTCTTAATAATAATATTGTAATTTATAGCTAAAGAGACATATGATCAAGAAAATGTTTTATTTTACTTTTGTGATTATGATAAACATACCGATGGCCTCAAAATAGTACCTGGCGGGCTGTGAGTTTGAGATCATTGATCTAAAATATATTAGGGCTATGCACAAGAAAAACAATCTTCAGTCCATTTTTGGATTTTGTTTTTTTGGTTACTTTCATTCATTTTATTAATTTTTTTTAGCAGAAGTTAGAATTTATTTTAATGTGTGCAAATCGACCTCACACAATTTAATTATTCCACTTCTAATAAACATATGTTTAATTGTCATGTTAATGCACATTTAATCTATTTTACTTGGACTACATTTTGAATTTTCATGTGCTACATACTGTGACAAACACTGTTGGTCTCGCACCTAGAATAATGCTATGTCCTCTAGTTGGGTTTATATATGTATTGGGATGATTACACCTGCTGCAGAATGCAGTGGCTAGGATGATTTTAAAGATAACAAGGAGTGACTGGGATGACAACATCTTCCCTTTTGACAGAGTTAGACTGATTACCAGTTTCTCAAAGAGCTCAGTTTAAGGTTTTGATTATGACATTCAAGGCACTGAGAACTAAGAAACCCTTCCCCCCCCCAAAAAAAAAACAACAACCCAAAATAACTGCATTGAAGGCAGCATTAAAGACTTCAGTATCTGCAGGTCCAGTGATGTAAAGTCACCTGCTAAGCACCAATATCTGTCTTATCATTCCCTCTGTAATTCCCCCACCTGAGCATTGTCTATAGATGCACCTTCTTGTCCACTTTGACTAGGTTGTAAGCTCTTTGGAGCTGGGATTGTCTCTTCTCCGTTTAGATGTACAGTGCTGCGTATGTTTAGTAGCGCTATAGAAATGATAAGTAGTAGTAGTATATTTTATGTATAAGCTTCAGAAATATGAACCTAGCAGGTGATTGTAGTCTTGTCAAGGTTTGCAGTGAGAGGAACCTCATTGAAAAATCAGCCATTCTACATGCTGGTACCCATATGATGGAACAAAAACTGCCTTCAAAGAACAGATTGGAGAGTGACAGGAAAACATTTTATAAAATGTTAAAAATTTAATTGTTCCTGACAGGATGATAGACAGATGCTGGGCAGGAATGTTTTTTTATTTTTATTTTTTTTAAGGTTTTCATGCTATTGCTCTTATATGATGTAATATCGTTGATGTTTTTAATTTTAAGCCACACTAATTTGATTGATATTGCTCAATGTGTACATTTTAATGACGGGAAAGGTGTGGCTCACTGGTTGAGCTGCTGCCTCTGCACCCAGAGGTTGTGAGATCAAATCCCAGTGCTGCTCCTTGTGAACCTGGGCAAGTCACTTAATCCTCCAGTGCCTATGACTTTGAAAGTCAGCTTTGAAATGCCAAAGCAACAAAAAGGCAGTATACAAGTCCCCATTCCCTTTCCCTTAATAAATACACATCCCTACAAACTATTTGTAGAAGTCACACATATTAGAGCTACTTATTGTTCCTCAAAGAAACAGAGAAAAATAAAGGACCATATGGCCTGTCGAGTTTGCCCATCCATTATATCTTCTATCCCTTCCTTTTCCTTAGAGATCCTATGTAACTATTCCAGGCTTTCTTGCATGAAGATAGAGGCTATAAGGTTCATAGTCAAAAAACATAAGACATCCAAAGAGCATCCTAAATTGTCACTTGGACATCCTAATCGCTTGGATGTTCCAGCCTCTGTACATTCAGAGCAAGAGATGGGCAAGGTGGAGGCATGTTATGGGCAGGCTTTGGGTAGTCTCAAGGGCGGGTTAGACATGGATGTCTTGCAGCGATAATTGAACATTTTAGCAAGACATCCTGGATTGAACTTATATGTTTGGAACTAGACCTGTTTTTAGAAGGGTCTAAGTGCCACAGAGGTGCCCAAACTGACTAGATGACCACTGCATGCATCAAGATAAGACACCCCCACACTCCCCCAGTACTCATTGACTCCCTTCCACCACACAAAAATGAGAACAAAAAGGTACATACCAGCATCTGGTATGGGGAAGCATAGTAGAGCTGCACACAGGTGTCTTAAGTAGCCTGATGGGTGGATTCATGAATGACAGAAAGGAAGACCCAGGCCCATAAGCCACACTACCCAGTGCATTTTATGGTAGAACATGTGAACCCACACAAAACCTACTATACTGTCATATAGGTGCCACCTGCAGCCATAAGTGCTATTGGGATGGTACCTGAGAGTATAGTAGTTGTTTTTTTTTTTTTTTTTGGGGGGGGGGTATTGGGAGGCTAAATTATAAGGAGGTTATGGTGAGATACAGCTGGCACTCTTTATGTGAAGTTCACAGCAGTGCTCTCTAAGGTGCCCCATTGCTCTGTCGGGATGTCTACGTGGCCAGTCCAATTACTATGCTGGCCCCACCCATGTCCAAAAGGTCAGGATTAAGACGTTTTCAACCTAGATGTTTTTCTGATTGAAAATGGAGTATAAAGTTAGATGTTCTGGCAGCCTAGACATCCCAGTGGCCAAGACGTCTAAGTGGACTAAAATATATATATATACATGGCCGCCATCAGAAATTTCTGGGCCCCTTACTGAGCAATCCTATTGGGCCCCCCACGCACCCCTTCCCCCCCTGACCCCCCTTCTTCCATGGGCCGAATACACACATACTTTTCTCTGTCGCCGCACTCTTTGACCAAAAGATTTGTAAGCCTGCAACCACGTCAAGGTAGACTCTTTCAGCAGCTCCCCTCCCTCCCCCTTACCTTTGTGGCCAAGTCAAAATGATCTACCAAGAATAAAATTTTTAAAACACAAAGCACGCTGTACGCAGAGAAAATGTTAATTATCATTTATATTCCGTGGGTTTTCAAAGAGATCAAGGCAGATGACTTTATGCAATGTCACCTCAGTAACAACTATACAAAATCGACAAATATTCCCCCTCCCTTTTTACTAAACTGCGATAGCGGTTTTTAGTGCAGGGACCTGCGCTGAATGCCCCACGCTGCTCTTGAAGATCATAGGCTCCCTGTGCTAAAAAACGCTATTGCGGTTTAGTAAAAGGGGGCCATAGTACAAAATATAGACAGCATATATAAATTCTCAAAACGGACACATTTTGATCACTAAATTGAAAATAAAATCATTTTCCTACCTTTGGTAATTTCATCAGTCTCTGGTTGCACTTTATTCTTCTGACTGTGCATCCAATATTTCTTCCCTTCTTTCAGCCTCCTGTATGCTTCCTCTCCTCCAGACCTCATTCCCTCCACAAACTTTTTCTTTGTTTCACCCTGCCCCCTTCTTTCTTTTTCTCTCTCTCCATATACCCCCTTTCATTCTGTATGTCTGTCTTTCTCTCTCTCTCCGTGCCCCATTTTTCTTTGTTTCACCCAGCCCCCTTTCTTTTTTTTTTTTTCTGGCTCCCTGTCCCCCCTTTCTTTTTTTCTCCTTGCCCTCCCCTATGCCACCACCATTGGGAAAATGCTGTCACCGCCACTGGGGAATAGGCTGCCACTGCCGCTATCGGGAACAGGCCGGTGCCGAGTTCGCCCTGCTTCTCTTCCCCGCGGGGCCGACCAACTCTCGCCACTCGACGTCAATTCTAACGTCGGAGAGGACGTTCTGGGCCAGCCAGGCAGCGATTGGCTGGCCCAGAACGTCCTCTCCGACGTCAGAATTGACGCGGGTGGCGAGAGTTGGTCGGCCCCACAGGGAAAAACAGGGAGAACTTGGCACCGGCCTGTTCCCAATGGTGGCGGTGGCACTCAAGTGGCTAAAGAGACGCAATTTGCCAGCCTAGGGAGAACACTGGAGGGTGGCCAGATGTGCACCCCCTTGGGGCGTAAACCCGGGGCAGACTGACCCCACCCCCACCTTGGTATGCCACTGTCTGTACCTCACTCCCTCCCTATGACCAAAAATTCTCCTTTCTTCTATTCCCCGTGTACACAACCATCTCTTTCCCTCCCTTCCTCTCTCCCAAGTCCTTGCCTTCTGTGCCAAAAACACATTCCCTCCCCCACCTCAGCATCTCTTTCCCTCCCTTCCTCTCTCCCAAGTCCATGCCTTCTGTGTCCAAAAACCCATTCCCTCCCCCACCTCAGCATCTCTTTCCCTTCCTTCCTCTATCCCAAGTCCATGCCTTCTGTGTTCAAAAACCCATTCCCTCCCCCACCTCAGCATCTCTTTCCCTCCCTTCCTCTCTCCCAAGTCCATGCCTTCTATGTCCAAAAACCCATTCCTTCCCCCACCTCAGCATCTCTTTCCCTCCCTTCCTCTCTCCCAAGTCCATGCCTTCTGTGTCCAAAAGCCCATTCCCTCCCCCACCTCAGCATCTCTTTCCCTCCCTTCCTCTATCCCAAGTACATGCCTTCTATGTCCAAAAACCCATTCCCTCCCTTCCTCTCTCCCAAGTCCATGCCTTCTGTGTCCAAAATCCCATTCCCTCCCCTACCTCTGCATCTCTTTCCCTCCCTTCCTCTCTCCCAAGTCCATGCCTTCTGTGTCCAAAAATGCATTCCCTTCCCCACCTCAGCATCTCTTTCCCTCCCTTCCTCTGTCCCAAGTTCATGCCTTGTGTCCAAAACGCACTCCCTCCCCCTTTTGTGTTCCCCGTTTGCCTCCCAGCCCATCTTAGCAACTTTCTCAGCAAAATGTAGCTCGAGCCGCGTAGGCTTGTCTTCTATTTCCTGCCTGTCCCGCCGTGCACACATAGCCGACCAGAAGTCTTCCCCAACTTCAGTGCTTTGCTTAAGCCCTCCCTCCGACGTCAGCGCTGACGTCGGGGAAGACTTCCGGTCGGCTGTGTGAGCGGCAGGGCAGTCGGAGTAGAAGACGAGCCTCGCGGTTCGAGTTATATTTAACCCCGCGGGTCCCCCATTGTCCCCGTTCAGCTCTCTCTCCTGTGCACTCCCTTGGGGTGTGCACCCGGGGCGCACCGCCCCCCCTAGGTACGCTACTGGCCCGGGCCCCCTGTCAGCTCCGGGCCCCTGAATGCAGGACTGGTAGTACTGCCCTGAATATATATATTTATATTTATATTTGGATGTCCCAACAGTTTGCCTTTTGAAAATGGCTATTTTTATACCTCCAACTTTGGAAGTTCAGCTGGAAAAGTTCAAGTTGGACTTAGACCTTTTTTTTCAAAAATGCCCCTCCATGTTTCCACCATCTCCACAAGAAGGCCATGCCACACATTCACCTCCTTTTCTGTGAAAAAGTATTTCCTTAGGTTACTCCTGAGTCTGTCCCCTTTCACCTTCATCCTAAGCTCCCTAATTCTAGAACTTCATTTCAATTGAAATAGACTCTTCTTGTGCATTAGTATCATTTATGTATTTAAATATCGCTATACTAGCCTCCCCTCCTTTTTTACAAAACCACAAAAGTGGTTTTTAGTGCAGGCCGGTGCGCTGAATGCTCTGCGCTGCTCAGACACTCATCAAGTTCCTATGAGCATCGGGAGCAGCGCAGAGCATTCAGTGTGCTGGCCTGCATTAAAAACCGCTTCTGCGGTTTTGTAAAAGTGTGTGTGTGTGTGGGTTAATGAGATCTCACCTGAGACTTAATACCTCTGTTCAACATTACCATTTTTCTGCAAGCCATTTTTTTCTCTATGCACCTAAGCATCTTTCTGGCTTTTGCCATCACTTTTTTTTCCCTGTTTGGACACCGTAAGATATGACACTAAATTCCTATTCCTCTTTTGTGCACAGAATTATTTCATCCCCTAAAGTGTACAGCTGCATTTGGATTTTTGCAGCTCAAATGCATGACCCCATATTTCAAAGCATTATTTATTTATTTACTCCCCCCCCCCAACCCTCTCCCTGTTTTACAAAACTGTGGAAGCGGTTTTTTAGTGCAGGCTGGCACACCCTGAATGCTCTGCGCTGCTCCTGACGCTTATAGGAAGGTCTTGTTTTGGACGTTTTTGACTTGGACATATTTTTGGTCGAGAGTATGGTATAAAGATAGACATAGTGGCGGTCTGGATGATTGTACAGATGGACAATTTTCAAAAAAATGTATACTTTAGATGTATTTTTTCAAGCATGGATATTTATGCCTTGCCGACTTTGGACGACTAGCGCCCTACTGTCCAAATCGGACTTAGGTGGTTCTCTTTCAATTATGCCCCCTCCACTTGTACAAACATCAGAAAAGTAATCAGTGATATGTAATTTTGATTACTTTTCAAAAGTACGATTGACAACTTTAACAAGATAAAAGAAAAAAAATACTAAAATTTTCATGAAACTTTAGAGATTTTGATACTGATTTTATATTCTTTGGGTTCCATACCAACCACCAAAAAGTACCACAGTCAACCGTTTACAGTAAAAGCATAGCTCTGCACTGCAGAGGTTAATACTATAAAGGGCTGGCTATTTTTAGGTGCCAGAAACACACCTATTAGGAAGATATTTTATAAAAATAATGAGTATTAAAAGTCTTTTATTGTATAAAAATAAAGGCCCCCTTTCATGAAGCCACGTTTGACTAATATTGTCACGGCCAGCAATAAAAAAGCCTAATACAGCTTCATAAAAGGGGGCCAAAAGTAGGTGCCTACTTTCCTTTATAGAATTCTAGTGTAATAGGTCAAAAATACATCTATATTTTGGGCACAGTCCTTTACATTAGACATGGAGCTGCTGGAAATGTTTACAACTAGATTATTAAAGAACATGTGTAGTATTTTGTAATCTACATATATATGAGAATGCACCCTGCCCATATTCTGTCCAAACTCCACCCATGTGAATGACCAACCGCAAAGTATATACTGTTGCATCTAGGTACAATTTTATAGAATAGCGCTCAACTGGAAAATGGCCATTTATGTATGTGAACACACATGTGCATTCGTAGATGGCAATTCTATAACTATTATAACTAGGCACCCCAAGGGCAGACGTTAGGAGCCTCTTCCATGATGGAACCTGGATGTCTCAGTTATAGAATACTAATGTAACTATCTTCAGTATGGCTCGTACCTTCTACAAAGACATGTAGGATGGTTTGAGTTGCCCGACTGCTTTGTTTTTGTGATATTTTACTTATAGATATGACAGTTATCCATATGGATTGTTAACAAAATTTATTGACAGTTCTTCATTATTTGCTGCATTGATGAACATTTGGTATGTTTTCTCCTTTATTTCCAGGAGGCACAGAAAGTTACCAATGGTGGAGGTAACCAGAGTGATGTAGATTACAAGAATGCCGATGAGAAAGAAGAGACTGTAGCAACGGCAGAAGTGGGATGGATGACCTCTGTAAAGGACTGGGCAGGGGTGATGATATCTGCTCAGACTCTGACTGGAAGAGTCCTGGTATGTTTCTTCCATAATTACTTTTTTCTTTTTTTTCTTCAAAATTGTTTGTTTTGGCACACTGCTTTGCTTTTGGGAATATTTGTTTCAATATCTTGTGCAAAGATTCCTTTTTGGGTAATAAAATTGTCCTTCATGGTAAAAATTGTCCTTCATGGTGTCTGTTACACCAGTTGCAAAATGTAATTTAATAACTAGGGAAGCAAAGTTAAAATTAAGACCCCCTTTTATCAAGCCACATTGTTGTTTTTTGTTTTTTTATTGCAAGCGACTGTGGTAAAAGCTCCGACGCTCATAGGAATTTTATGAGCGTCGGAGTTTTCATCACTGCAGCCAGTGATAAAAACCCCTAACGCGGCTTGATTAAAGAGGGTCTAAATTAATAGACACAATGGCCGATACTCAAAGTGAAACTAGCTGCTGCAGCTGCATGGTTAGATTGCTTGGTTGGGGCTAGCCACTAAGTGGCCGCCGACTGCGTGCCAATCATGGGACGGCATCGTTTATAGAATCGTGACTTTGGAAATGTAGGCCAGGGTTTTCAAGACCTACATTTCAAGTGTCTACCTTTTACATGAATCGTGTCTTTGGAGGCTCCTTTATGATGCTTAACACTACTTCTGGCGTTAGCCACACCTACAGTGGCATTAAGTGTCATAGAGTGCCTCCTTAGACGTGATACTGGTGCCCGTGTTTTTAGGTGCCGCTAGGCGCCTTGAATTTTTGTTTTAAGACAACTTTTAAATGTCATTTTGCACTTAGGTGCCATTTTTAGAATATGGGTCAAAGGGTCTGATTCTAAAAATGGTGCTGTAATTGAGGCTGCCTAGCCTAAATTAAATCAATTAGCTTAAATGGCGTGGTAATTGACCGTGCCATTGAAGCTGATTGAATAATTAATTAAAATAATTAAAATTAAAAGCTGTATATTTAGGACCAATTGCTGTATTTTAAATGATTTTTCAGGAAAATTGATTTTTAATTCTCTGTTGAGAAGGCTTCTCTTTTTATTCTAATCCACTTCATATTCTTTGGATTAAAAGCAAAATATAAGAGAGTTAGTACAGAACAAAATAGATGGAATAGCACTTTCTGCACTAATCCCCTCCTTTACAAAGCAGCACTAGCGCTTCTCTAGCATCGGCCACGGAAGTTATAGCTCAGGACACTCATAGGAATTCCATGAGCGACAGAGCTGTTACCGCGGCGGCCTGGTGCTAAAAACGCTAGCACGAATTTGTAATAGGAGGGGGTAAGTGAGCGACATTAGTTTACTAATCAAAAATGGAAAAGAGCTAAATTTAAATGTCATATTCTGAGAGTAGAGTTTGAAACATGCCTACTCTGTTCCAGGGGTAGGGAACTCTGGTCTCGAGAGCCGTATTCCAGTCGGGGTTTCAGGATTTCCCCCAATGAATATGCATTGAAAGCAGTGCAAGCAAATAGATCTCATGCATATTCATTGGGGAAATCCTGAAAACCCGACTGGAATACGGCTCTCGAGGACCGGAGTTCCCTACCCCTGCTCTATTCTATAAAGTCAATGTAACCCTTTTCTGAGACTAAATCCTGACAGTGACTTTAGGATTCTTTCAGCAGTCGATCAGATATTGCAGTAGGATGAATATTTACTGCAGGGTTGCCAGATCATACAGTGAAAGGGGTTTTCACTCATGAAGGGGAGTGACTTATGACACAAGCCATAGGTATACAGTAGATTGCCCACTTAGTTTGGGGGAAAGGGAGGCAAGGGGTAGGAGGCCCATTCAGTTCCAGCATATGGAATATTTGGGGGATCACTGCCTTTCATGCCCATCTACATCCAAAACTAGAAAATAAGTAGATAAGGCCAAATGAATTCTTCAGCTATCGTTTTAAAAAGGAGTATAGTTTTATTTACAGAGAAAATGTACTTAAGCACTTTTTCTGAGACCTAGTGCTTCTAGCAGCAAGTCATATTTACAAAATTTGGAGGTACAATTTCTGGACAGAATTTAACCAAATTAAAAGCACTTCATGAGAATTTATAGCTGTTGGTTGAATCTGACTACTGGTAAGCTTAGAATTTATAAAGTCCAGAAAAGAACATAAAAGACTTAACCTCCTCTAAGTCTCTAAATTACATTACATTACATTACATTACATTATGGGAATTTCTATTCCGCCATTACCTTGCGGTTCAAGGCAGCTTACAAAAGATTTATATAACGGGAGGTTACAATGGAAGAACAGATGATATACTAGAGTGGTAGATAGTAGATCTTTTGACATTTTTGGGGCAAGGATTTATACAGCTTACAAGAAGTGTGTAAATGGAGGTTACATTGGTAGCATAATTGTTATTGCTGGGGTAGTAAGGTAGTAATCTTTTGTCAATTTTAGCGTTGTTAATAGTACGTGAAGTTAGGGCTGATTTAGGAATTTCTTGAAAAGTATAGTTTTTATTTCTTTTCTGAATGTCTTGTAGTCTGAGGTGGTCATCAGCAGGTTGGAGATCCGGGTATCCAGTTTTGCAGGTTGAGTGGCAATTATGTTTCTCTGGAAATAAGTCCCGAAAGGAGAAGATTCTGTAGGGTGTACTACAACATCCTCTAAGGAGCCTTAAGCCCAGCATAGGAATGGATTGAATAGCTGGAATCTTTCAGAGCGAAGCTTGAGCTAAATTTAGACTTCTAAGGACTCCTTTTATCAAGCAATGGTAGAGCCTTTTACCGCAGGCCAGTGAGGTAAATGCTCCGACACTCATAGGAACTGAATGAGCTTCAGAGCTGGCCTGTGGTAAAAGGCTCTATTGCTGCTTGATAAAAGGAGCACCTAAATTAGATTGAGAACAAATGAACAGCCATACTGAGTCAGACCAATGGACTGTTAAGCCCAATATCCCGTTTCCAACAGTGGCCAATCCAGGTCACAAGTACCTGGCAGAAACCCAGATAGTAGTAACATTCCATGCTACCGATCTCAGGGTAAGGAGTGGCTTTCCCTATGTCTGTCTCATAGCAGACTATGGAATGTTTCCACCGGAAACCTGTCCAAACCTTTTTTTTTTAAAGGCCAGCTATGCTAACTACTGTTATCACATCATCTGGCAAAGAGTTCCAGAGCTTAATTATTATTGAGTGAAAAGATTTCCTCTTTATTTATTTTAAAGGTATTTCCATGTCCCCTAGCCTTTTTCATTTTTGAAACAGTAAAAAATATATTCACTTTTAGCCATTCTACACCACTCAGGAATTTGTAGACCTCAATAATATTTCCCCCCCTTAGACATCTCTTTTCCCAGGTAAAAAGTCCTACCCTCTTTAGCCCCTTCCTGTAATGACAGGAGTTTCATCCCCTTTACTTTTTCGTCACTCTTTTCTAATTCCTGCTATGTCTTTTTTGAAATACGGCAACCAGAATTGAAAGCAATACTCAAGGTGAGGTCGCACCATGGAGCAATACAGAGGCAATATAATATTCTTGGTCTTATTTACCCTCTATTTCCTAAAACTTTCTAGCATTCTGTTTGCTTTTTTTGGCCACTGTTGCACACTGACAAAAGATTTCAGCAAACTGTCTACAATGACACCTAGATCTTTTTTGGGGTGCTGACTACTAAGGTGGACCCTTGCATCTGGTAATTATGATTTGAATTATTCTTCCCAATGTGCATCATTTTGCATTTGTTCACATAAATTTCATCTAATATTTGAATGCCCAGTCTTCCATTTTTCCGAAGGTCTTTCTAAAAATTTTTCACACTCCGCATGTGTTTTAACAACTTGAATGGCTTTGTGTCACCTGCAAATTTAGTTACTTCACTTGCCATTTATAAAAATGTTAAATAGCACTGGTTTTATAGTTAGGTGCCTATCTTCAGTCAAATTAAGGATTTATATTCTCAGCTGAAAATTCACTTTTGTGTTTTACACTAAGAACATAGGAATAGCCTTACTGGGCCAGACCAAATAGTCCATCTAGCCCAGGGGGGGTCTCAAAGTCCCTCCTCGAGGGCCGCAATCCAGTCGGGTTTTCAGGATTTCCCCAATGAATATGCATGAGATCTATTAGCATACAATGAAAGCAGTGCATGCAAATAGATCTCATGCATATTCATTGGGGAAATCCTGTAAACCCGACTGGATTGCGGACCTCGAGGAGGGACTTTGAGAACCCTGATCTAGCCCATCTCCATGGTGGCCAATCCAGGTCACTAGTACATGGCAAAAACCCAAATAGCAATGACAATCTGTGTTACCATCTAGGTCAGGGGTGTCCAGCCCACGGGCTTCATACGGCCCTGTGAGGTATTTTGTGGGGCCCCACTCAAGGGTGATGCGGCATTTTCCTCTGCCTCCTCTGGGTGTTTACCTTCTTGCCAGCTCCCTCCTCCTTCTAGCTGCAGCGTTTACTCAAAGCCGCGGGCAGCAGCTTCTACAGCTGACCCAGAAGCGTTCCCTCTGATGTCGCGATGTCAGAGAGAAGACTTCCAGATCAGCCGCAGGAGGCGCATAGGAGCTACTGCCTGTGGCTTTGAGCGAACGCTGTAGCAAGATGGAGGAGGGAGCCGGCAAGAAGGTAAACACCCGCGGCACAGAAGGGAGGAAGAAGAACGTGTTGGGACTTGAGAGGGAGGGAGCACAAACAGAACAAATGATGGAAGGAATGAAGGAGGTGCATGAACTTAGGACTCAGAATGAAGGGAAAGAGAAAGGGGAGCATGAGCCATAAGATGGAAGAATGGAGGGAGTGAGGGAAAGAGATGCTGAGGTGAGGGAGAGAATAGAAAGGGAGAATTTGGTGTATGACTAGGGAAGAGGAGAAATGTTGTGTAGAGAGAGGAGGGAGGGAAAGAGAGAAAATTATTGGACATGGTGGTGGGAGAGGAGTGAGGTAATAATAATAATAATTTTATTCTTATATACCACCAAAGCCATGATAGTTTGAGGCGGTTTACAACAAGATGGACAATCAGCGAAGTGGTCACAATATAGAGTTATCGAATACAAGCCATGATAGTTCGAGGCAGTTTACAACGAAAGGTGCTGGCCAAACAGCGAAGTGGACACAAAAGTCATTGAATACAAGCTTACAGAATGGAAGAAGTGGAAAGCTATAAAATTCTTAGGTTACAAATTGATTAAACAAATTTGTTTTTACAGATTTTCTAAAATTGAAGTAGGTAGAGATGCATGGGCACGTAGAGAAGGGGGAGAACATACTGGACCGACGAAGCCTCCTGGACTTTTTTTTTTTTTTTTTTTTAATACAGAGGGGGAGGATATTAAAAGAGTGCTAGATTGGGCATGGGGGGGGAGAGCTTATGGGGCCAGAAACAGAGGACAGAGAGAGATGGTGGGCAGTGTTCTGAAGGAAGAGAAGTTGGACCTGGGGTGGTGTGGAGGAAGAGGGAAAGAGATACTTGAAGGGAGAACTGTTGGGCAGAGAAAGGGAGAAATGGTGGCCCTGGGGAAGGGGGGCAGGCAGGCAGGGGGAGAGATGGGATGGAGGAAGTTGGGAAGAGAAAGGGAGAGACAGTTCTGGGGATGGAAGGGAGGGAGGGAGAAATGTTAGGCCTGTGGATGGAAGGCAGAGCATCAAGGGGGGAGGGAAGAAGAAAACCAGAAAAGAGAAGGAACAAAATGTTGGACCATGGAGATAGGAGGAGCAGAGATGGACCCATGGGAGGGCAGAAAGGAAGAGAGCTGGGATAAGAAGATGCTAGGAGATGGAAAGAAAGAGACATGGAGTTATAGCCTGACCAGAGGAGAGAGGGAGGGGGATTTTGAAAGCGGTGAGCCATGTGGATGAAGTCAAAAGGGAGATGACAAGATGAGTGAGAGAGCAGTGAGTACATTGGTAGAAATGTGGTAATGGAGAGTAGATAGCAGGAAATAGGAGGCTAGGAAAGGAGTGAGATGGGAAATGGGAGAGCTAGGGACTGAGAGAAGATGGAGAATTGAGAGTAGCTGAATATTTAAAAGAAGAAGGTTGAGAAAGAAGACAAGATTTGAGTGGACAGAGGCAAAAAAAAAAAAAGAAAAAGTTAAGAAAGCAGAAAGGGAAAAATCAATACGTTGGAGACAGGCAAAAGAAGGAAATGGAACAAGAGAGAAGAGGAGAAAAAAAAATGGACAGCAGACACTGGAAAGAGAATTAGTTGAAGATAGACAAAAAGCAGAAAGAGAAACTGGGACCAAGATGATGGAAAAGCAAAACATCCAGACAACAAGGTAGAAAAAATTGTTTTATTTTGAATTTATTAACTGGAATATGTTAGCTTTGGGATATGTGCATTACAATTATTTTTGTATTCAGTGGCGCAGTCAAATACAGCTGATTTGGGGGAGGGACTGGAATCCAAAAATTAGTGAATGGGCACCAAAGTTTTTTCCTTTCCTGAGTGCAATTTATAAATATTTGAGCTAGTGGGGACTCCCAAGCCCTGCCAACTGAAGACATCTTCCTCCGGTCTGGCAACTCAAAAACGCCAAGTTTTGCATCCAATGGCAATATCATCAAGCTGCCACTGCTTTCATGCATGAATGAAAGCCAAGGAGGGGGGGCAGGGAGGAGGGAAGGTAGCAGCTCTGCAATATTGCTGCCAGCTGCAGAACTTGGGAAGTTGGAGGGGGAGGAGGTGGCTATCAGTTGGTGAGGTTTGAGGATCCCTACTAGCTACAGCAGGGGAGATGTTCATTTTGAGGGAGCCTAAGCTCAAAGTGGGAGGCCCAAAAAAGCAATAATATTTACCCTGATCCTCCATGTGCACCGCTGATAGCTGATTCAGCATCTCCGCTCTGATGAGGCTCACCTTTGAAGAGGTTCACCGTAGCTGTAATAAAAGTGAATAGGAAAACCAGGGGTGTGCATCCCTGCTCATCAGAGTGCGGATGCGGAAGCCTGTGGCTGCTCCCACTGTCAGCGGTGCACGTGGAGGATCACTCAGTCAGGGTAAGTATTACTGCTTTTTTGGGTTCCTCTCCACAGTGTCCCTTTAATGAAGGTTTATTATTCGATACGTGCATCTTCTATATTAGTGATTGCAAATTTGGGACCTGCTCAACCCTTTTTTTTTTTGCTCATCAGCTAGTGTTAGTGTTTGTGCGGCCCCAGAAATTTTTTTTCATCCAATGCGGCCCAGGGAAGCCAAAAGGTTGGACACCCTTGATCTAGGTTTTTCAGTGCACAGTTCTTTATAGTAAATATCTTCCCGTACATTAATTGCAGACAATTTTGAGAAAACGTGATGCTATTTCAAAACTGTGCAGGCAAACTGACTACAAGGGGGTACGTTCTCAGCCCAACCAACCAACTTCCTAAATTCTGAGCATTATTTTGCCACTGTAGCTGAAGAGTTATCTTATTTCACTAAGGGCTCCTTTTACTAAGGTGTGCTAGCGGTTTTAGCGTGTGCTGAAGACTAGCGCGCGTGAACCCTGTGCTAAATGGAAAATACTAACGCAAGCTCTATGGAGGTGTTAGCGTTTAGCGCACGCGCTAAAACCGCTAGCGCACTTTAGTAAAAGGAGCCCTAAATGCCAATTTGCTGAAATGAAATTCTGTGTTTTGACATTGTTTCTGATTATTGATTGAACCATATCCACATCATTCTTTTCTTGGTAGGGCTGATAAACGTTTCAGCACCTCCTCATAGCAGGATTATAGCAGGATTTTTAATCTAATTTTTTTTTGCATAGAGAATGTATTTGTTCTTCCTTCATCTCCTCTCCACATGCATATTTCCTTTTTGCTGCAATGTTTTGCATCACAGTGTAAGACCTTCAAGTTTCAAGTTTTTATTTATATTTGATGGGTCGCTTATTCGATTTACTAAGCGATTAACAACTTCATTAAAAGCGGGTTACAATAAATAAACAACAAACACAAGTCTTGGGACTAACAATTTTTAGACATACATGGAACATGAGGATAAAGGGGTAAAGTTACATTTTCATGGCTTAAGGAGAGAGAGAAAATAAGGGATGAGACAATGAGAAGGGGTAAAAAATCCAAGCCCTAGTATTTGTATCTAAAGAAGGAGGTTAAAGATTAAACGCGTCTTTACAAAGAGGGCTTTTTAAAAGTTTCTTAAATTGACTGAGGTCTTTTTCTTCTCTGATGTAATGGGGTAGGGGTACCTTGCTGTACAGTTGATTTATTATACTGTTTTTGGGCATGGAAGGAGGCATGATTTTGTATGCTGGCTCATGGCTCTACGTGCCTCTTTTTCATTTGTTGTACTTCTATGAATGATTGTTCTTAAAGCATTGTACCTTATGCATTTTCTTTTCTTGTTTGTATTATTGTATTGAAAATTGCAATAAAGAGATTTTAAAAATGAAATGAGAATCATAGTAACTCACAAATATTCACACAGTCTGCCAGTGGGTTCAGATATGGCTAGCTTCTAATAGTCATAGATTTTGAGAGAGTGCAAAGGGTGAGCTTTTAGGAGTAAGCTTAGAATTACTGAGAAATCAAGACCTCATTGAACCTTGCTAATGGATGGGAATTAAGCATGCCATGGTGTCACAGAGAATATGCAATAGATTAGTAGGAGCAATTAGTTTTGAGTCATTCATTAGAGAGATTAGATTTTTATTAACTGAGATACAGCTTTAGGTTTTAAGCAGATAAAAGCACCAGGCAGTCAGGTAAGTTATAATAATTGCTCTCAGAGAAAGTTATGTTGTAACTCATTACATATTTCTATAAATGAGGGAGGCACTTTCCTCTACAATATAATGTGAGGATGAGAACAGAGCTATGCAAATATTTTAATATTAAAGCAATGCGATTTAGATAAAAATATATGTTGGCTTTTACAAAACTGCGGTAGAGGTTTCTACTGCAAGCCGGTGAGAATTCCTATGCACATTGGAGAATTTACTTTGCTGGCCCATGGTAGAAACCTCTATCGTGGCCTGTAAAAAAAAGCCCATAGTGATTTTTTTGTATGTTTTTCACTAAAGTAGCAGAAGATTGTGGTTGAATGCCTACTCGGTTGGGCATGTTGACAAAGACATTGCAGTCCTTCAAGAGGTCCTACTACTACTATTTATCATTTCTAAAGTGCTGAAAAGCGTACACAGTGCTGTACAATGTGTATTTAATATCTAGTAGACAGTCCCTTCTCAGAAGAGATTACAATCTAATTTAGACAGACAAACAGGACATACAGGGGTTGGGGAGTTTCTCACAGAGAGAATGGTAAGATGGACAGCGATATCTTATGGTGAGTGGGAGTTAGGAGTTAAAAGCAACCTCATTAAAGTGAGCTTTTAGCTTGGATTTGAATACTGCTAGAGATGAAGATTGACATAATGACTCAGGCAGTCTGTTCTAGGCATATGGTGCAGCAAAATAGAAGGGACGAAGTCTGGAATTGGCAATGGGGGAGAAGGGTAGGAATAGAAGGGACTTACATGATGAAAAGAATTCACGGGAGGGAGGATAGGGGGGAGATCTGAGGAGAGATATTGAGGGGCTGCCGAGTGAATGTCTCTCTGTTTCTCGCCCACCCTACACCCCTTTGTCTTACACCTCATCTAAACCCCCCCCTCTCATCTGAAGAAGCATCACCTTCAAAAACTAATCAAACAATGCACTAAGTTAGTCCAATAAAAAAGGTATTACTTTTATTATTTTTGTTTAATTCTATATATCATCTCAAACAGTGGACTAACACAGCTACCACACCGTTTCACTAAAATTGGAGGGAGAAAGAAGCACTGGGCACAAACTCCCATAATCCCTCCAGCTGAGGGGTGGTCCAAACCTACACACGCAAGTGAGCAGCTGTAAGCCTATACATTGAAATATAGGGACATCCACATGCCTTCTCTTTCTGAAATGAATACATGTGCAGATTTTAGCTCCATCTTAGCCTCACCTAAGCCACTCAAATCGCTCCCTCTAGCAATATACCCAGAAAGGTCAATTCTGTAAGTCAGCACCTAAATTAGCTGTCAATAGAGCACCTAGTTTATAGAATAGTATTATGTGTGATTGGTGCAAGTCGTTGTCAGTTAAGCATGTAAATGCTAGGCGCTATTCTATAAACAAACAGTGAGCCTAAATCATTTAGCACACAATTGTCAGGCAGGCAGGCGAAGGCTAGGCATATCCTTTTGACGGCTTTTTACAGTGACGGATTGAGACGTCGCTTTATCTTTGAGTTACCATTATACAGTATTTCTGTGATTTTTTTGTTTTCTCCCTCTACTTTTACCATGGACCCCTGACGAAGGTGTGTCCGAAACACGGACCGTGTCGGGTCCCTTGATTGGTAATTGGTAAAAGGGTTTGCATATTATTATTTTTTGCATATCAATTTTTGTCATTAATAAAAATTTGCCTACGTCTTGTACAGATCTGCAGTTTTGTTTTGTTTGCTCTTGGTTGTTTTTAACTGCAGTTTAGGTTGGACCTCCTTTTGTTCTTTTGCCAAGTGATATGCACATAAGCACATAAGCACTTAAGCAATGCCTCCGCTGGGTTAGACCTGAGGTCCATCATGCCCAGCAGCCCGCTCACGCGGTGGCCCAACAGGTCCAGGACCTGTGTAGTAATCCTCTATCTATACCCTTCTATCCCCTTTTTCAGCAGGGAAATTGTCTAATCCTTTCTTAAACCCCGGTATCATACTCTGTCCTATAACATCTTCTGGAAGCGCATTCCAGGTGTCCACCACACGTTGGGTAAAGAAGAACTTCCTAGCATTTGTTTTGAATCTGTCCCCTTTCAATTTTTCTGAATGCCCTCTTGTACTTTTATTATTTGAAAGTTTGAAGAATCTGTCCCTCTCTATTCTCTCTATGCCCTTCATGATCTTGTAAGTCTCTATCATATCCCCTCTAAGTCTCCTCTTCTCCAGGGAAAAGAGACCCAGTTTCTCCAATCTCTCAGGGTATGAGAGGTTTTCCATCCCTTTAATCAGACGTGTCACTCTCCTCTGAACTCTCTCGAGTAACGCCATGTCCTTCTTAAGGTACGGCGACCAATATTGGACGCAGTACTCCAAATGTGGACGCACCATCGCCCGATACAACGGCAGGATGACTTCTTTCGTCCTGGTTGCAATACCCTTCTTGATTATACCTAGCATTCTATTCGCCCTCTTAGCAGCCGCTGCGCACTGTGCCGTCGCCTTCATTGTCATGTCCACCATTACCCCCAAGTCCCTTTCTTGGGTACTCTCATTCAATAACTTCCCTCCCATCGTGTAATTGAACCTCGGGTTTCTGCTTAGGCCTGCTACTTACGCCTGCCATTGACATGTCAGAAGTAGCTTTGCCTAACTTTGACATGCTAGTGTGGCTTTGTGCTAGTATTCTGTAATGGTTTAGGCATGCTGTTAGGCCGTCATTGAATTGGCAGTAAGTGTATCCATTTCTGGCACCAATTTATAGAAAGATATACGGTTCTAAAATTGGGTTTTACCACTTTTACATGAAAATGCAAGTATAAATCGTAGAAATCCTGAATAGAGCTTCTAAAATAAGGGTTATTCGCTCATTACACTGCCGTGGTGCACCTTATCCCCCTCATTCATTAATATAGCCAGCAACTATACGTTTGGCTTCAGGCCAATCTTAACCGCAAGAAGAAATCAAGGGCAGATTCCAGAGACCCATTTCCAGAGACTTAATACTTAATGCATCACTGAAGGATACAGCTTTGAATTTAAACAGTGACAGCCTTCTTTATGCTTGTGCAGCCTAAGCTCTTTTCTACTTTCTATCATTAAGAGCATTTTTAAAGAGACATGCCTTGTTAACCAAGAGTAATTTAGCAACTCTGACAAATTGGTCACAGGCCAGTTCAACAGTGTTTCAGGCAATTCATTTTGAAGTAGAAAGTGTCTCTCTTTTTACAGCAGCGATACATATGAAACTTGTGAGGAAGGAAATATTAAAGCATTTAAGTTATGACAGTGCAACCTGGTACTTTTTTTTCCCTACTGATCTAATTCTTCACTCATCTGTAGAGTTGAAGTATATGGTGAATCAGTTTAGAGTCAATGATATCTTTATATGTAACATAAGGGGGAATTCATTAAAAGGTATTAAGTGCTTTACTGCGCACTAACTGCTAAAGATACCCATTATATTCCTAAAAGTGTCTTTATTGATTAGTGTGTGCTAATGTGATTATGAACGCTAATGCACTTGATGCCAATTCACAAATTCCCTCCTAAGGCATTTATTTTCAAAGCATATGGATGCCTTAAAATTCCCATTGCCCAAATGGACATTCATGTGCTTAAAATATCCAAATCCCAATTTTTTCAGAGACAAAAAAGGGATATCCTACACTGCAGTATGTCCAACTAGCAAGGAAACGTGTTGTGGGTTACCAAATGTCTAAGCCTACAGAGAAGAATATCCCAAGTTGGACCCATTTCAATCACATCTAGGGTTCAAAAAGGTGCTCTGATCAGCTCATCACTGAAGGGATTAAAGCATGGTGACACCTCCTTAATTCCACAGGGGTTGCTGTCCCCCCTTCTTCTCCCTCAAAAGTTGAACAAGAAGAGGATACCAGCTCAGACTTTATGACAGCTTCAGATATTATGGCCATTTTTAGCAAAGCACATAGCAAGTCTGAGGAGTAGCCTAGTGGATACTGCAGTGGACCTTAACCCAAGGGACCAGTTTCAAATCCTAACTTAACGCTTTTTATTTTGAAATTTACAAATTTGAAGAATCATCTATGATAAGAAATCACAGAAATACAGTAATCAAGAAAAAAAGAAAACAGAGAAAATACTCAAAAACTATAGGACAGAATATATGTGGAGGACAATTTTTGATATGTCTAAATCTGATTTTGGACATTTTGTGGAACACATCCAAAAATTCATTAGCAAACATGACCATTTTCAAAACTGGAAACACCTAGCTATTTGTTTTGGAAAAGGCCATTTCTTAGATGTGCTTGTGCACAGTATATCAATCTTTTTGAATCGTTAAAAAAAAAGTCCAAAAGAAAACTGTACCCTTATGCCTGTAAGTGTCACCTATATGTACAGTGGGTTTTGGAGGGCTCACATGTTCCACCACAAGTGCACTAGTTAGAGTGGGAGATGGGCCTGGGTCCCCATCTCTATAGTCCATTGTATCAACCACTAGCCAACTCCATGAATCTGCTTGCTGCTCTAATGGGACTGGCCATAACATCTGAAGCTGTCATACAGGCTGGTACGTACTGTTTCATTCACATCTTCAGTGTGTGGGGTGGAAGGGGGTTAGTGACCACTGGGAGAGTGTGAGGGGGGTCATGCCTTAATCTTTCCAATGGTCATTTGGTCAATTTAGGTACTTTTTAGCCTCAAACATCCAAATTGTGTTCTGGTTGTTTTCTACAATGTTCCATTATTCCAGAAAAATGTCCAAATCGTAAACCTGCCCTTGTCCTCCCAAACCTCCAACATGCCCTCTTGAGATTTAGTCACACTGCAGATGAAGAGCATAAAAAAATTCTATAAAATGGGCTTTGAAAGTATGGCTAGAAAAAATGTCCATTTCCCTCTTTATGCCACTTTTTGGACATATTTATTTTTTGAAAAGGGTTCCCACTATTAAGGGGAGGACAAAAACACAACCATGGGAAGAATGGGTGCTTATAAGAAATACTTAAACAAGTAAAGGAAGTAAATCTAAACTTACTACTTTTAACAGTTGTGAGCCTGCGTTGATTAGAGAGTGAGACCAATTTAAAACAAAACGCCTTTTCCTGTCAGGTAAACTCTCAACTGAGAAGGTTGAAAAGGCATACCCAACATTTTGATAAAAAATAAAACATTTGCATAGAAATCTTAGTTGAAAAAAATGCTCCTAAGAAAACAGATGGATCTCTAGCATAATAGAAAAGATTCAAAAAATTTCTTTATCTTGCAAAATACAATTGAGTATACTTCTACAAACTACTTCTTCCTGTGATGATTCTAAGAGAGCAGAAACATTGAAAGGACCTGCTTTTCCACTTATTCAAGGTTTAATTAATAACATAATTTCCATAAAGATGATATTGTAGCTCCTGGATAATCAAGAACTGTAATCATGAACTTTGTCAAGAGATTCTTTGCTGACATAATATTTGAAAATAGAAAGTTAAAGATCATGGCTTCAATTAAAACTCTCTAAATTTCCAATTTTCCGTATAATCACAGACTTATCCTGTATCGACAATGATTGAGCAGTCTTCAAATCATTAGTAGACCTCTCTAAACCTTCAAGTTTAAAGGATTGCTGGTTTACTATATTCTCTATTTCCATCAGTGGACATTGAAATGGAAACAGAGTAGAAACCTGATACAAATTCTCAATAGTAGACCACGTGGTCTCCATTGTAACCACCTCTGGTCTTCTCAATGGCTGAACAGAAGGCATGAAAGTCACAAAATTCTGCATAGATGCTGGTTGATTCAATAAAAGAGACAATCCCTGCAAACTTCCAGCCACAGCTTGTCAGAGAGGTGACAACATATATGTAGGCTTTTATGCAATAATCATAAAATGCACTGGATTCTGTTTGGATTAAAAAAAAAAATCTGTAATAAAGAAAATAGGATAGAAATTAAGGGTGTGGATTATTTGACACATTATTGAGATTCTTATGCAGTAATTTTGCCATTATGATAAAAAAGGAAATTGACAGCTGTGGAGGCTTATCTATGAAATAGGCCTTCGTTGCCAGACATAGCTAATGCATGACTTCTTCCCTGGTTTCTCCATAGGGGTCATTGGTATACATTAATTAATGACTCTGGAGAGAAAATAGCCAGGAAAATCTGTCAGCATGTAACACACAGTCTGTAATCATAGAATGATTCTGGCAGCAAAGGGCACTTGCTTGGAATAAAATGACTGCTTAAAAATATACACGATTAGCACTGTAGAGAAATCTGGATTCAAAAGGTGACAAACTATGGTTAGGATGATATTAATCTTTTTTTATTTAAAAGTTGACTACTCTATAAAATATGTGGGTAAAATATTTTCTCAACCATAAGAAGGTTAGCAGATATGTTTTGCAGTGCCCTCTGTGGGAGGTGGTAGAGATGAAAATGGTAACGGAATTCAAAAATGCATGGGATAAACACAAAGGAATCCTTTATGGAAAGAGAATGGAGCAAAACAATCTCCCCCCACCCATTTATTATGCTGCGCTTCTGAGCAGCGTGAGATAAATGCCGAGTCTTCCATAGGAATAGAATGGGAGGCTCAGCATTTAGCTTGTGCGGCTCGGCAGTGCAGATTGATAAAAGGAGGGGGGAGGGGCACGGAACTTAGCAGTGCTTAGATGGCAATGATAGTGCTGGGCAGTATTCTACAGTATGTGCCCTGATCATGGCTGGAGGGCTATGGAAGTGCTGGAGTGTGGCATCGACAACAGGTTCAATGGTTGGAAAACAAAGCCAGTGCTGGGCAGAGTTCTATGATCTGTTCCCTGAAAATGGCAAGGTGAGATCAAGGTCGAGCATGTATACATAATAATAGCTTTATTTATATCCCGTCATACCTTTTCAGTTCAAGACGATATACAACCAGAGATGATGTAAGAACAGCGAGGTTATATCAGATCAGAAAGGATTGGGAAGGAGTGGGAAACAGTTGAGAGAAAAGGGTGGTAGGGTGGGAACAGGGGGAGTAAGAAGAGGTGAGAGAAGAGCAGAATTGAAGGATCAGATAAATTGGTCGAATGTGGGTTTTTAGTGTTTTTCTGGCAGAATGGTATGTGGGTGCCTTCAGGATTAGGTAACTTAAGGTGTTGTTCCAGATCCCTGCTTGGAAGTACCACATCATACCTTATGCTATGAGTTTATCTTGTTGGGCACACTGGATAAACTGTAAAGGTCTTTATCTGCCATCATCTACTATGTTACTGTGGTATGAAGCCCAGTTTTGCACAGATTATCCAAGCAGGAAAAGGGACACCCAAGTCCAAACATTCAGAACTTCTTGAAAGCCACAACAACCAGTGGTGTAGTAATGGAGGGAGGGCAGTCCGCCCTGGGTGCTGTCTTGGTGGGAGCATCAGCACCTCTCCACCCACCCCAAATCATGCTCATGCCCTCCCTTCCCCGCTCCCTATACCTCTTTAAATCTTTACCAGCGTGAGCAACTACACTGGCCTGCTGCTTACGCTGGCCTGGCTCCCTCTGAACTAACTTATGGATCATGGAGCCAGGAAGTGACATCGAAGAGAAAGCTAACACCAGCATGAACAGCATGCCGGAGATGCCAGTCATGCTAGTGAAGATTTAAAGAGGTACGGGGGTGGGACGGGGCACCACTGCCCCAGGTGCCTCCTACCCTCGCTATGCCATTGGGAACAACTACTGTACAAAGGAACATGCTCATTAAAAAAAGAGTGGCATCATTCAGACATTTGACCCTACAAGTGCTGGTGCTTACACATCTAAGTGGCAACTTTAAATCTGCGATTAAGTGTCGCACTTACATGTATAAATGCAGATTATATATAACTGGAGATTAAAAGTGATTCAATTAAGCTACTAAATTAAAAAAACAAAAATTTGATAAAACCCCTTGTGTATTGATACTTTATCTTGACCTTTTAGTATGGGATATAGCCACCCTATTGGAAAGTTCTGTTTATTTATCATCATACTCACCTCATTGCTTCATAAATTCTACCCCAGTCCATACTCAGTCAGACTCATCAATCTGATAGATATTCAGAATGGAAAATTTTACTGATAGTTTACTAGAGTTACCCCTTAAACACATATTGCCTTCCCTCCCAATATTCAGCTGGCAGTAGTCAATGTTTTTAAACACTGATCTTCACTGGCTTAATTATGCCCTGATATTTAGTGCAAGGCTTTCTAGAGCTTACGTAGGCCCAGCCAATATACAGCTTGTGCCCACATAAGACTTATGCAGCCCCAGCTGAACATCAGGCCATGACTTCATAACTTTTTAATTGTATATAACAAAAGAAAGGAGCTATGGAGCCCATGATGCCCCTCCCAACCTCTTAAAAAAAATGCCCCTTCCCCAGCCTGTGGCAAAACCTCTTCCCCGCCAGGCCTCCCTCACCCCTCTGTTTACGTAGACTTCCTCAAGCCTACATAAATACCTGGTGGTCCAGTGGGGAGACATTGGAGGCAGAAGTGTGACACCTTCGCTCCTGCCCCTTGCTGGCACTTCAGTAACATGGCTGCCACAACCTCTCATGGTAGCTTATGGTTCTATATGAAGTACCATGAGCTTTAGCAAGAGGTAACGGCAGCCATTTTCTGAGGCACCAAAAAGGGGTAAAGGCGAGTGGGACATGCTCTTGTCCCCAACAACCCATACTGGACCACCAGGTATTTTAGCTAGTAGGTCCAGGCAGGAAGTATTGCTTCAATCTAAGGAGTGGGGGAGGAGGCATTGTTGAAGGGAGAGGGAGGTTATTTTTTTTTGTTAGCAAACAGCTTATGCGGGTCCCAACTGATGTTTTTAAACAAATAGCTTATGCGGGGCCAGATTGATGTTCAGGCAAGGATATCATATAAGCTAAGCAGGTGAATTTAGGACAGCTTTTAAGCTGCCTTAAACTTATTCACTTAGCTTATGCGTACCTCAGCTGAATCTTGCTGACGCCCGCATAAGCCTTGGCTCCTCCCCAGCAGTTCCCCCCTGTCCTAACCCTGACTATCCCACTTTCTTTTGGACAAGTCAGAACCGATATTCAGCTATATTACATTAGTGATTTCTATTCCGCCGTTACCTTGAGGTTCAAGGCGGATTACAGATGAATTATCAGGACATTTAGAAGTACATAAGAAGTGGTCTGGATATTTCTAATTTGCTAAGGAATGGACCGTATTGCAGGTGATGTTTGAGGTAGATCTAGGTGTGTTAGTTTGGTTTTATGCATTTTTTGAATAGTAGGATTTTTGTTTCTTTTTTGAATATTTTGTAGTCTGTGGTCGAAGTCAGTAGATTGGAGAGTTGGTGGTCCAGCTAGGAGTTTGTCGTATAGCTTTTTCCGTTTCACTTTTTTGGTTGGATGGTGCCTGGGTTCTCCTGTGTCTGGTTGAGGTGGATTGATTTAGTCTATTCCAGTAGGCTGGGCTGTCTCTGTTTATGGCTTTGAATAGTAGGCAGTAGAATTTGAAGAGTACTCTCCTTGTATGAGGAGCCAGTGTGAATTGTGGTATGCTTCTGTAATATGGTCATATTTCTTCAGTGAGTAGATAAGTCTTAGGGCTGTGTTTTGTATTACCGTATTTGTAGTTGCTTCATCATGGTTGTTGGGCAGGGGAGATATAGTATGTTGTAGTAGTCCATTGGACCTAGGACTAGAGATTGTACCATAAGTTGGAACTGTTTCTTTTTGAAGAATTTTCGAACTTGCCTTAGGTTTCTCATGACTGCAAACAATTTTTTATTGTTTTGTTGATTTGTGGCTGCATGGTGCATATTGGTGGCTGCATGGTGAATATTGGTGGCTGGGTGGCGATAGGCAATTTAAGTAGGCTAGAGTCTCTCTAGCCTGCATAAATCTGAATTTGGTACCATTGCTTTTCATTGAATAGTCACAATGAAGCCAAACACTTTAGCTTTTATCTGTTAAAAAGAAACTGCATCAATTTTGCTCTGTACACTTTCAGGCAAGTAGTTCCAGGCATGCATTTGAGTAGTAATGTTTGGTTTACTAAATTTAATATATCATCTTTCCTAGGCACATAGAAAAGGAAAGGCGTGCTATATAAAACAGGAAAGAGAAAATTGAGGAGATAAGAGACCTTAAATCACCTCTCCTTTACAAAGCCTCGTTAGCATTTTTATTATTATTATAAAACTTTTTTTATTGGCAAATGGAATAACATCTCACAAGCATAGAATACAGACAAGGATTAGAAACATTTCCAAAAACAATCAAATGAGGACCCCCTCCCCCCAAAGAGGACTGGACTCTGATGTCCTCTTCAGGAAACAAAAGGGCCCAAACTCCCCCCAACTAGCCCAAACCCCACCCCTGAGCCCCCCCAACCCCCTCCTCCCCCCACCCCCACAGAAAATGTCCCAGGTCAGATAGGTGGTGCAGAGTACAGTTGCAATCTATTCACAATTTGACTACGACTGCGTGGGGGCAAACAGTCCAAGTAAGGAGACCAAGTGCAGATAAAATCACAGCTCTTACGAGCAGAGGAACAAGCCAGCCGGGCCTCCCAACATACCAACTCATGTAATTTATTTCTCCAATACCAAATGGAGGGAGGCACGTCGGCCAGCCAATGGTTCAAGATACATTTTTTCCCCACAATATAACATTTGCTCAAAAATAATTTTTCAGCAGAAGAAAAAACAGAAAAACCAGAGAAGTGAGCAAACAACATGTGATAAACAGAAAGAGGGACAGGAACTCTCAGAAGATCCTGCAGGAAAGAGGCCAATGCCCCCCAAAACCCCTGTATACTCTCACAACTCCAAAAGCCATGAAAGTAAGAATTCACTTCTGTATTACAAGTGAGGCAAATCTGGGTGTCCACACAGCCCATATAGAAGGCTTGGCTCTGGGGGGTATAGGCTCGCAACAGGGTCCTGTAATGGCACTCACGCAGTGCTGGCCACCATGGTAACAGTAACAGTTAAGTAGCATCCATACGGATAATGAATTTATCCACATTTTTCTATAGAAACACATATATAGACCTGCACCCAATGACCCCAAAATTTGTTAATTTCCAAAAGCATTGGTGAACAAGTAAGCCTTCTAAGCTGTTTTATATTTTTTTAAAGAAAAACTCCAACCAGCAGGGCCAGAAGTGTATTCCATGTTGATTAAAAGACGCTAGTTTGGATGCTGTTAAGTCTTACACAAAAGATACAAGGGATACATAGACAACAGTCATTAAGAGAAAGTTCTCGTGGAAGTGTGGGGAATGAATAAAGAAGCAAGATAAGGAGGGATGTTGGAATGTAACACTGCGTCAAAGTAAGAATTTTGAATCCAGTTCTATAAGGAATTGGGAGCCAAAGATAACAGAGAAAGAGAGGCATAAGGCAATCAATTTCTTGATACCGATACCAACATGCTGTTATGTTCTGCAAAATCAATTCAACTATATGCTGATAAAAGTTTTAAGAGACTAGACAATCACTAGAGAAAATACATCAGTCTGTAAAAAAGAATAGACAAACCAATACCAATCTATTGGGAATTCATTAAAAATGTCTTTAAAAAGAAAGCCTTTTGATGTTTTTAAAACAGACTTTTTTAACAAGTATTCTTACTTAGATAGGAAGGGTATTCCAGATCTTAGCAGCAAGATAAGCAAAGATGGATGAGAAAATGGATCTAGAATAGGAGGCCCTTTGAGCTTGGAAATTGAAACGATAATGGATTTCTAGACACAGCCACTCTAATTTAAGAAGGAAAACCAATCAATCATATCATAAAGGAAGAGACATCCAAATATAAGATATTAAAGATCATAAAGCACAGTTTAAAATTAATATGCACTTCTTTATGAAGCCAGTGTAATGTTCTGAGAATAGGTGTCAGCCCATCAGTTTTCTACACCCTAGAATTCTCAGTTGCAGTAATCCAGTTACGAGAGCACAATAGCATGCAGCAAGATGGATTGTTTAATTTTATATATTGCTTTATATCAAGTGTTAAAAGCAGCTTACATGACTCCAAAAAAGAAGACATGCAATTAATATTGAATACAACATAACACCAGCTGAGTAGGGATACAAGATTCCCTCTTTCAAAAAAGAGGACTCTTGGCCCTGTCCTGTTCCGCCCCCCCCTAGTCCTCTCCTACCTTGTCCTGTTCCACCCCCTCCCCCACACAAACCTCGTTCTTCCTTGAGCTCTGGGCTGTGTCTAGAGGACATCTGTGCATGCATGGTTGTCAAAGCAATGATATCATGCTCATGAGTGTATGCATGTGATGTCATCAAATTAATATTCACATATGTTCAGAGGTCTTCCAGATGCGGCCCTAAGCTCGGGGACTTCCAAAACCTGGACAAACTGCCGACAAATATCTTCCTACTTGAGGCCATGACACCAATAATGCTTCATGACATTCATTCCTACCAGAACACCTGGCCTTGATCACATGTGCAGAACACAGATAAACCCTATGCAAATACAGGACCTCAAACTAAAAGTCCTAATATTCACAAATAAAACCCTAAAATGCCAGGCTCTGCATGCAGTACAACAGTAGAGAAATAGAAAGAAATACATTTCTTCCTGAACAGGGCGAAATAAATTCAGATATAAATTCAGAAAACTGAAACATTTCAATCACTAAATTGAAAATAAAATCACTTTTCCTACCTTTGTTGTCTGATGATTTTATTTTCTACTCATCTTTTCCCAGTCTCTGCTTGCACTTCCTTCTGTCTGTACACTTAATTGTGTTTCCATGGTCTTCTTATCCAATTGCTGTTTTTCCTCTCCTTCATTTTCTGCACTATATTTATCTTGGGCATTAACTTTTAACATTTAGCTTTCTTCCATTTTCTGCTTCCTCCTCAAATCTACCTACTTTTCCATGTCTTCCCTTCTATGTGCACCATGTCTTCTCTTCTATGTGTACCATCTTCTTCCTCTTTTTTTCTCCCCATTCCCATCTATCTATAAAGAGCATTTCTTCCATTTTCTTCCCTTCCCCACTGCTCCCATTCCTATGCACCATCTCCTCCTTTGCTCTTGATATCATACTTGCATGCGTGTGACATCAATACATCATACCAGCGCATGCTTGGAGGCCCTCCAAACATGGCTCCGAGCTTGAGAAGAGGTTTTGGGGCAGGGCTAGAGTGGAATGGGGTGTGACTTTTGTGGAACAAGATGGGTCTATGTAGAACTGGGTGGGCCTGGGAGCAGGGCTACGTGTCCAGATTTTACAGGCCTAAAATCTGGTAACCCTACTCTAAACCAGTAGTTTCCAACCCAGTCCTCAGTGAACAACGAGCCAGTTGGATTTTCATCTTATCCACAATGAATATGCATGAGATAGATTAGCAAACTTTGCCTCCTTGGTATGTAATTATATCTCATGCATATTCATGTGCATATCCTGAAAACCTGACCGGCTGGGTGTGCCCCGAGGGCTGGTTTGACAATTGTTTATAAGTGGAAGTTTATTAAAAGACCTGCTGAAATCTAAATATGTTACATCTGGTTCTCTACCCTGAACCAACTCTGTGGTCACCCATTCAAAGAAATTAAATCTGACAAGATCTGCTTCTAGATCTGTAAAGAGGCATTATGATATTGTCTGTTTTTATACTTTTCCAGTGTTGACTGTGACTTCACTCCATTGCGTGCAAGTCACCCTTATGTTTACATAATTAAGTGCATCTTGCATGCAGAGCAAACATTCTATTTGACTGGTGAATGCTTGGAGTCTTAGTGATTGTATCTGTAGATCTCTTTGTGCATGGGAATAGTTCTTGCCCAGTAGTTTTCATCTGCTGCAATGATACCTACAAGGACAAAGGGTTTCATGAGACTGACTGGTTACCATAGCAACTGCAACTTGTTTAAGCACAGCAGATGTGTTTCTCTTTCTTCGTTTGATGACTTATTTATTTAGCTACTTGCGGGTTATTTATAGGTGTTTTCTTTAAGGATATGTAGCTACAATTAAAGCACACCGAGGGATATTTTCAGTAAGCCAATCAGCAACCACATAACCTGCTAAATAATAGTGGCTAGGCTTAGAATAATATTCAGCTAGAACCAAGCTAATTGGGTTGTGATTGGAAATGTGACATATTAACTCATCTAGCAATAATTTAGCTGGCTAATTTGCTGCCAGTTGACTTCCTGAAAGTTTGGCCCACTGACATGCCCTGAACCTGCTGATTACTTTTCCTTCTTTCCTTTCAGTAGCCTCAATTTCACCAGGGTATGGGAGGAAAGAAGAGTTGACAGCTTTGGGGGATGTATTCATTGAAAATCAGGCTTCAGGGTGACAGTGAGGAAGACTGGCCAAAGTGGGGAGTATGTGGCACAGTGGTTAAAGCTACAGCCTCAGCATCCTGAGGCTGTGGGTTCAAACCCATGATGTTCCTTGTGACCCTGGGCAAATCACTTAATCCCCAAAATCATAGACCAAAAACACCCACATAGCTAACATTCAAACAAATATACCATCAAAAAAGCTGTGGAAACAAACAGCAAATTTTTTTAGAATTATTCAGGAGGAAAAACCTCAGAGCCCCATAAGGGAGGAAACGCTCATCCAACTGAAAAAGGAAAAGTTGCTTCATCGGCATAAAAACCTCCTGTAAATACTGGGACCTTTTAATCCACAAATCTAAACAAAGCAGCAATTTGTCTCAAATAAGTAATATACAGCAGATTATTGTTGTGAATGCCAGAAACAGTTAAAGTCAGACTTATCTTAAAGCATGTCAGGCAGCAATGCTCATACCCCCGCTGATGATGGCCAAGCGTTTCACCTCATGGCTGCATCAGGGACAGAGGAAAACAAAAGAAACAGAGGCATTAGTGATGCAAAACTTAAAAGGCAAAATGTACCATTACAAAAATACTCAAATCCACTGAACTTATAATTGGCACTTGAACCATGCTTAACGCCACCCACGCAAGTCACTTAATCTCCCCATTACCCCAGGTACTTTAGCTAGATTGTGAGCCCAGCAGGACAGGCAGAGAACAATGCTTGAATACCTGAATAAATTCATATAAACCGCTTGAGCTCCTTTGGGTGAACAGTATAGAAAATTGAATAATTAAATAAACCAATGAATGGGGTGCTAGATCCCTGGGAGTGTTGCAAATTAGATCAGGCAGGCAAGATAAATAGATGTTGGCTAAGCAAATTGTTTCCCATCCAACATGCCAAGATACAGGATAAGCCCTGAAGTGTGAGAATTAATAGGCAGCATGTAGGTCATAAGTAACTGGACCTTGCTTTGTGCAGCACACGCTGCCTCCTTTGAGGCCTCCTTGCCTACGGTGAGGCTCTCAGTCTTTCCCTAACATTTTTGGCCATGAGTCTTGGGTCATATTCACACTGCCTTCTCCATGGAGGTTGAAGTATTGCATAACATTTTTGAAAATGTAGATGTGCCTTGAGCTTGTCAAGGTTGGAAAACACTTTTGGAAAGGAGCTCATGTAACTGGAGAGAAAGGGGGTGAGGATATGAGAGGAAAAGTCTCAGCTATAATGGGGTTTCTTTCTATTAGATTGGTGATGGTGGTAGTGGGCCTTTATGTACATTTATATGTGATTGGAAGTAAGCTTGCCAGCTCTGGGTATATGCTTAATCAATTAGATTTAGACCAGTTATCTCTGGTTTTAGTTTTGGTCAGTTAAAGTAGGCAGCTAGTGTTGCATATTAGCAATAGCCAGCCAAATTATTTTCTCTGACCGAACTCTGATCAGAATTTAATTGGCAAAATTTAGCTGTTCAGCCTCTGTAATATTTAAAGCCTTTTACCTAGCTGTTTAAGTCCAAATTTGCACAGAATAGTAACCTTCATCACCACTTTAACTATCATCATATAATTCTTACATAACCAATATTAAATCTCACAACCAAGATCCCTACTGTGTTTTATTATGGTATGAGTTATTTTGGTCCGCATTGCTAAAAATGTATCCCAGTTGCCAATCATAGAAATCTGATTATTTTAGGATAATATTCCTTATCCAAATCATTTTTATTGAAAGAAGGATTTCCTAGCAATTTCAAAAATAACTCCTGCACTGGTTACCAGTGCAATATAGGATCAAATACAAATTTTCTTGTATTATTTGTAAGGCACTGGCTGGCCAAAGTTCGTCATCATTAAGTGCAAGCTGTCTTCTACTTCATAATGTAGGCACCATGAGACTTCACAAGAGCAAATTATTACTATACCCAAAATTAAAATCTGTCAAATATAAAAGACATCATGAACGCACTTTTCAATACCTGGGTGCTAAAAACTGGAATGCTCTTCCAACAGTAATTAGAACTATATTCACCTTCTTCATATTTCGTAAATGACTGAAATCCTCTCTTTGAACAATGGGCTTCACTCAAACCATGATGTTTAGCAATATTATTTATAATTTTCAGTATTTTTTGTTGTAATTGCCCTTTGTAAATTTTTTGTAATCTTTTGTAAACCGCTTTGAATCCAGTAGGAGATATAGTGGTATATAAGACACCATTAGCATTAGGATTAATGTAGTATCAGTAATCCAGAATTCCTCAGAAACTAATTTGTTTTGTGTTGACCAGTTGGCAGGGGTCTCTTGCCATCTAGCGAGGTCACAGGAACCTACATCATTGGATGTGCATCTGGATTTTACTAATTCAGAAGACTACTGGTTCTGATCTTCATTTGCTAAATTTTGAAGGAAAGCAAAAAAGCCAAAACAAAACCAAACAACCATGTATTCAAGTCTTTACTAAGTAGAACATTAAGGGGCTCATAATCGAAAGAGAAATATGTCCAAAAAGCAGCCTAAGTCAGCACTTGGCCGAACATTTCTCAAAAACGTCCAAGTGCCGATACTAAAAACGGGTTTTGGATGTATTTCTAAAAGACCTAGGCCTTCATAGTGCCGCTGAACGACCAAAGCTAAATGGGGCGTTTCGGGAGGAGTGTCGAGGGCAGAAGATGGGCGGGACGTGGGCCAGCTTAGACTTAGTCGTACAGCATGTATAACCGAAAGTTATACAGCCCACGATCGACGGAACTTGGATGTTGTGACTTAGACCATGTAAAACATGGTCTAAATCACAAAAACACACCTAAACTCACCAGATAAGCACTGAAAACACATAACACAGACCCCCACACACTACCCCAGTGATCACCGACCCCCCCCACCCCATAAAAATATTAATCACACCTTTAAAATTCAGCCTCCAGACCATCATCACCTGGCCACCTGGCATAGGAAAGCCTAGTCATCCAGCACAGAGGCGGTTTAAGTCATCTTGGGGGTGGGTTATGGACTCATAGAGAGGAGGACCCATGCCCATAAGCCCCTGTAATCACTGCATTCATACTTAAACATGTGCACTCCCGTATACACCCCCAAAACCCTTTTTTACTGGCATATAAGTGGCTCCTGCAGCCATAAGGGCTATTGGGGTGGTAGATAAATGGGTCTAGGGGATTCTGGAGGAGGTTTGGAGGGCTCACTGTAACCTATAAGGGAGCTGTAGGGAGGAGAAGACATGGCACTCTTTTTGTGAAGTTCACAGCAGTGCCCTGTAAGGTACCCCACTATTTAGGTGCCATGTCTGGGTGTTCAGTCTGTTACAGACCCCTCCCACATCCAAAAGGGCTTGTTCTAGGCGGTTTGGACTTGGATGAAAAGTTGGACAAAAATGTTGTATAAAGATGGATGATTTAGCCGCTTGGACGATTAGATCAGCAGGACGTAGAATTAGACGATTTTTGAAACGAAAAAAAAGTTGTACGTATTTTTCGAAAATGTGTCTTAAGCTGTTTTTTACTTTGGACGACTTGCGAGTTGGACATAAATGAACTTAGACGTCCCTTTCGATTATGCCCCTCCACGTATATACTTTCTCATTAGTGTTCTTAGTGCTTTCTCTGTTGCCATGTTGTGTAAGAACATAAGAATAGCTATAGTGTGGCAGACGAATGGTCCAGCTAGCCTAATAGCCCACTTCCAGGAGTGGCCAATCTGGGTCACAAGTAATAATAACAAGATTCCAGGCTACTGATTCCAGGGACATCAGTAGCTTTTCCCACTTCTGCATTTGTTGTTTTATTCTTTATACTCCATTTCATTTTTTCTTCAGCATGTCTTGCCTTCTTTTTCCTTTTCTACTGCAGCTGTGTCCTATCTCTCTTCTCAGTTACTGTACTTGTGAATTTTATTATCTATTTAGAAACATAGCAACATGATGGCAGATAAAAGGCCAAATGGCCCATACAATCTGTCCATCCACAGCATCCATTGTCTCCTCTTTTCCCTAAGAGATCCCACATGTCTGCCCCACGCTTTCATGAATCCAGACACCATTTTTGTCTCTACCACCTGTACTGGGAGACTATTCCACAGATTTACTACTCTTTCTGTAAAAAAAAAAAAAAAAGTATTTCTTTTGTTTACTCCTGAGTCTATCGCCTCTTTTCATTCTCTTCCTTCCATCTCCTTATCTTTGATACTTCATCATCTAGCCCTCTAGTCATCTACTTCTTCATTTTCTGTTTTCATCTCCTCCTTCATTACTCACCACATCCTCTCGTACTGCTACTTCTACTTAAAACTTTTATAGTACAACTAGACATTCCCATTAATATACAGATAAATAAAATAATCCCTGATCTGTATAATGTAAAGACATTTTGAGATACACAGACAAGACAAAACATTTTTAGTGGAGGAGAATTGTCTTGCAGCCCTAAGAGCAGAAAGGAAATTCTTCTTAGAAGTTTTTTTTTCCCTAATTGACATCCAGCATGGTCTAATTATTTTAATTATTGTAATATGTTCACGGCTAAGATCCTTAACTTTTATAATAATAATATGCAATGTAAAATACATTAAAAAAAATATCAGAGCTCTTAAACATATTTCAGTAATTCGGGACCCAAAAAGTAACATTTGGGGAGGAGTGGCCTAGTGATAGGTCTACAGCCTCAGCACCCTGAGGTGGTGGTTTGAAGCCCAGCACTGTTCCTTGTGACCCTGGGCAAGTCACTTAATCCTCCATTGCCCCAGGTACATTAGGTAGATTGTGAGCCAACCAGGACAGATAGGGAAAAATGCTTGAGTACCTGAATGAAAAAAAATGCTTAGACATCCTCTATTAATAGGCAATATATAAATAACTAATAAGCTTGGACATTTTTGGCTTTGTGAAATTCTCAGCTGGTACTCTGTTATGTGGCTATGCAGCCAGAAAGTTGTGCCCAAAGGGGAGTATATCTTTGGAGCCTAAGCAAAACCTAAGCGTAGCTCAAGTGGAGTTAAAGCATTTGAGATGAGTATTTGAAAAACTATTTGGTTGGAAGCTTCATTGGGATCCATATGGTGAGTTACCTTTTTTGTTTGGGGTAGATTTTAAAGAAAAAAAAATGTATTATGGATTGTAGAGTGAATTCTATTTCAGAACCAATTGATTTATTTGTTACATCCAAGTCTGCAGAGGACATTTCTCCGGCCAGATTAGTATCACCTGGGATTGGGTCTATCTTAAATATATCAGTACAAGCCTCATCTGAATACTCTGAGGAAGTAGGAGTTTCCTCTGAGATGAGCTTTACAGTACCACAAGTGATTCCAAGAGTTTTTAGATCTGTTTGAAGTAGAAGATATAAAGGAACTCCAACTTTAAAACCTGTGTGCCTTTTTTTCAGTAGCAGGGAGATCTCAGAGTCTTTATCTAGGACAGTGGATATCAACACTGAATATGTATGAGACAGATGTACATATCAAGGAGACAGTGCATGCAAATTTATCTCATGCATATTCATTGTAGATATCTTGAAAACTCAAATGCCTAGGTATGCCCTGAGGACTGGGTTGAGAACCACCGACTTAGGGAACTGGAATGACTAATATATATATATTTGGATCTTTTAACTAGGATTGATGCTCTGGTTAATGATTGTCTGTCTCAATTCGTTTGCTTTTCAGGATTGATTATGCATAGGTTTAAGGGTGTGGATGTGAATTTAGTAAAGTTAATGAACAGCTTGTGCTTCAGGCTCAACCCTTGGAATCCCTAAAGGATGGAGAAGCTAGAAAATAGTTTCTGATACAATAATTTGTGAGGTTGATATTCAAAGTGATTTGACCAGCCAAAAATGACTCCTGGCTGGTTAAATCGCATATTCGGGGCTAACAGGTCATTTTCAGTGGCACTTAACTACTTATGCCTGGATTCTGTAACTGGTGCTGATATCGGCAGCCACCTTAAAAGCAGCCACAATCACATGTCAATCACGTATTGGTGGCATTTTCAGAATCACACCTACGGGAAAGATGTAGGTGCCAGAAATATAGGCCAAGGCTTTCAGGGCCTACATTTCCAGTGCCTGTCTTTATGTGAATCACGCCTATGTAGGCGTTATAGGCTACCTAATGCCACTTCTGGTGTTGGCCACACCTACTTTGGCATTCAGCGGCCTAAAGTACCTACATAGGCACGATTCCAGTGCCTTTTATTTAGACACCGTAGACGCTTCAACCTCGGCATTTTTTGCCATTTCTAATAGCATTCTTCATTTAACTTAGGCGCCAAAGTTTATGTGCCAGTTTAGAATTTCCCCTTTAATTCTGCTTAAAATATCTGGTTAGCACTGAACTCAAAACCTGCTATTTTGGAGTGTTCTGGAGGTTCAGGTCAGCACTTGGCTGGTTAAGTGTCAGCATTCAGCACTTAATTGTCCAAGGTCACCCCATAAATAAGACTGCATAAAAACCAGTCCTATCTTTATGTGGTGCCCCATAGCTGGTTAAGTACTAAAAATCGCATTTAATCGGCTATACATTAGCCAACTCTGCAAACCTGGAAATTCAGTGCTGAAACCTGGATATAGCCTGCCATTGAATTTCTGGACATAACGCTGGTGATGGTCAGCAAAATGCTGAGTGTCATCGGCAAAATATCGAGCAATGTGTATTTTAAAAAAAAAAATTTCCCTTCTCAAGAATGATTCTGTCAAATGAAATGCATAAAAAATATGTTAGAATTTTTGCTTTGAGGATGTATGGTGAAAGTCTATTCTATAACAGCTTCTGGACACCCGCATTCTGTTATGGAATCAGTGGCGCCGTAAGGGGGAAGCAGGGGGTACGGACCACCCCGGGTGCCATCTTGGTGTGGGCATTGACACCTCTCTGCCTCCCCACCCCCACATCATGCTTACACCTTCCCTTCCCACCCCCCATACCTCTTTGAATCTTCACCAGCGTGAGCAACTGTTCTGGTCTGCTGCTCGCACCAGCTTGGCTCACTCTGATATCACTTCTGGGTCACGGGGCTAGGAAGTGATATCAAAGGGAAAGCCAACACTGGTATGAGCAGCAGGCTGGAGAAGCTGCTCATGCTGGTGATTTAAAGAGGTTCTGGGGGTGGGAAGAGAGGGCGCAATTGTGGTACAGGAAGTGTGGAAGGAGCGAGGTGCAAGAGAGGAGGGCATGGAGGCACCACTTCCCTGGGCGTCTCTTACCCTCACTACGTCACTGTATGGAAAACTGTTGCAAAACAATATCAATGCATCTTTCATTTACATGCTTACAGTTATACCATCCATAGACCTGGTTTAAGTGTGGACATCTAAATAAGGCAGGGACCTGTGCATCTTACTGTAACTTCCTCTATTCCTCATCACGCTTATCCATTCTTCATTTCCTCCTCCTTCACGTACCAATATTCCACTTTAATCTCCTCCTCCAGCAATCCCCACACTGTCATCTTCATTTTTTTTCTTTCATTGCTCTCTCCTCCATCTCCTTTCTTTATCTTTTTTGTCACTATTTATCTTCTTCTCTAACACAGTCCTCTATCTTCCAACATCATCATCTTTTATAACACTGGTATGTATTCACTCCCAGTCCTTGAAGGCCATCAGTGGGTTAGATTTATTTTCAAGATATCTAATGAATAGGTGTGAGAGTGATCTAAATGCACTGGAAATAATAGGTATGCAAATCTCTTTCATGCATATTCATTAGGGATACCCCAATACCTGACCCCTTGGCCACCATCTACAGCAGTAGTCTCAAACTCAGGGCCACATTTCGGATTTGTAGGTACTTGGAGGGTCTCAGAAAAAATAGTTAATATCTTATTAAAGAAACTAGTTTTTTAGCCCGTTACATTAACGGGTGCTAGACTTAGGCATTTCTTTCTCTCTCTCTGCCCCCTGTCTATCTGTCTTTTTTTTTTTTGTTCTTTCTGCCTCCTGTCTGTCTTCCCTTCTCCCTTACTTTTACCTCCCCCATGTACAACAGCACCCCTTCCCTGCTCCCCCTGTCCAGAAGTAGCTCTTCTCCTTTCCTTTTACCTCTCCCTGTCCAGTAGTACCCCTTCTCCCTTACCTGCTCACTGTCCAGCATCCGCTAGGCCGGGCAGTCTCGGGGATTTTTATAGGCCAGCCCGCTTTGCATTATCGAAGTGGGCCGGTCTAGCAAATGCCCCGCGGCGGCCTAGCAAATGTCCTGCGGCTGCTACTGCTGCTGGTCTGGGGGATGAGAAGGAGAGGCGTCGTCAGAAGTCAGCCGGTGTCAGAGATCGGGGCAGGAATGTTGCAGGGGAAACCGCCGCATGCATCGCAAACTGCCGAAGGCTCCTACTACACATGCAGCGACACGGAGCCACGGATCAGGGATCACAGCTGCATGAAGTTTCAACTGCGCATGTGCGCTAAGGGTTTTATTATAGCGGATGACAATTTTGCATGAGGTAAAACTCTTTATAGTTTCTAAATCTTTCCTTTTGGCTAAGTCTTAATAATAATATTGTAACTTATAGCTAAAGAGACATAAGATCAAGAAACTGTTTTATTTTACTTTTGTGATTATGATAAACATACTGAGGGCCTCAAAATAGTACCTGGCAGGCTGCATGTGGCCCCTGAGCCGCGAGTTTGAGACTACCCTCTTCTGTCACTCAGTTCTCCATCTACTACCTTCATAATAATGATAGTGTGACACACTGTGATGTAGGCGATCAGAGTATGGATATTGTTTTATTTGTTTAATAGGGTCTGCATATTATGCTCCAGGATGGTACTCGAGATTTTAGCAGTGTTCCAAGATTGCATCATAACTGTCTAGATGAGAAGTTTAAGTTCACCTGCCTCTGCTTTAAAGTACTATACGGACTAGCCCCTAAATACATAACTGACCTTTTCTCCTTCTCAGCCAACAGACACAAAAGAAACTCCCGTTCGAACTTTGTTTCCCCCCCCAGTTAGAGGATGTAAACTGAAAAAAACACCATGAACACCTTCTCTCACATCAGACAGTATTATGGGGTAAAGATCTAGAACAATTGCTTTCACCCACTACTTATGAGGAATTCAGGAAGCACCTAAAAACATATCTGTTCCTAAAGTATCTAATCAAAACCAATCAAACAATCACTCAGTGCAAAAATTCTTATATCAGTGGGAATTCTGATTCCACTTGCTCAAAACGAGTCCGTGGTCATGGGATTCTTCATTATTCCCCTACTGATAGAATTATTTTTATATTTTTATGCTTTTATATCATTTTTAAACTTCTTTATAACTTATTAAATAGATTTAAAAGTGTAGTCACTTATCTTAAATCCTTATCGGTTCCCCTTCCCGACGCGTTTCGAAATCCTTTTTCAAGGTCGGGGGAACGAAAAGATAAGGGTAATCTTACTCCAGTGTTATGCCACAGGCTCTCCAAAAAGGCTCTTTTTGGAGAGCCTGTGGCATAACACTGGAGTAAGATTACTCTTATCTTTTCGTTCCCCCGACCTTGAAAAAGGATTTTGAAACGCGTCGGGAAGGGGAACCGATAAGGATTTAAGATAAGTGATATAAAAGCATAAAAATATAAAAATAATTCTATCAGTAGGGGAATAATAAAGAATCCCATGACCACAGACTCGTTTTGAGCAAGTGGAATCAGAATTCCCACTGATATAAGAATTTTTGCACTGAGTGATTGTTTGATTGGTTTTGATTGGTTTACTACAAGGAGTGAGTCTATTGTTTTGGTAGATGCCTAAAGTATCTAGACAGCTGACCCATTCATCTCTTTCTCCTAATAACGGTTCTTTTGACCTATTAACCACTTTCTTTCACCTCTTAAGTTCAATCAATTTGTACCTTCCTTTAGTCTTTTGTAAACCGCATAGAATTTCATGGTACTGCGGTATATAAACTGTTGTTATTATTATTATTATTACTAACAAGCTTGCATGTTGCTTACTGCCCTGTTTAGGATGCCAGTGTTTAATCATGAAGTAGAACCTGCATCAAATTTAGGGATGGATTATGTGCCTAAATTTATATGTCTGTATATTAATTGAATCCAATTAGCACCAATAATTGCTTGTTAAGATCCCAATTATTGACACCAATTGGCTCATTAATTAAATTGCACGTGCAAATTGTGCTCACACACAATTTTTAGCACTTTGTATAAATTTGGGGGTAAATGCATGCTAAGAAATCTATTTTTTTTTTTTTTTAAAGAAGTATATCTGAAGGATATTTCAGGGGAAACACTATTCAGTTCAAATGCATTGTAAAAATAGCTTGACATTTTCTAGTAACATTGTCAGATGCTTAATTCCGGCATTGTTTATTTTCTTGTACCAGTGTGAGGTTTGAACAGCAACAGTTGTAGCTGTTCAATTCCCTTCTGATTCTTCCAAGGTCGGTTATTGTTCACACAGAAAGGCGGTTCTAAATAAAATCAGCATTTGTTTAGTTTTAATATTTTTTCATCATTAAGCAGGGGGAACAGAAGATAGAGAGAGGGATGGAAAAAATGTGTGTGTTTTTTTTTCAGTTGTACTTCTTTAGAATTTACAGCTTGAATACTTAAATTCCTCCTTTACTTCCTCAGCCATTCAAGCAGCACTGTCAGCTTCCCTCCAGGTTTAGCTCTGGTTTTGCAAGAAGAACCAGGCTTCATGCAGCTGCAGCCATTTTGAAATCTAAAGATATTTTTTTGCATTTTATGTACCTCACGCTGTACTGCAATCTACTCCTAACAGGTATCCCGCAGTGTTGCCTCTCCCGCTTGCAATCTGTGCAAAACTCTGCTGTGCGACTCATCTTCTACCAACCTTGCTACGCTCATGTCACCCCTCTCCTTAAGTCACTTCACTGGCTCCCTATCTTCCTTCGCATACAGTTCAAGATCTTATTGCTGACCTACAAGTGTGTTCATTCTGCTGCCCCTCAATATCTCTCTTTGCTTCTCTCTGCTTATACACCTCCCAGAGAACTCCGTTCCTCAGTTAAGTCACTCTTAGCGTTACCCTTCTCCTCTACTGCCAATTCCAGACTTTGTTCCTTTCATCTAGCTGCCCCCCTATGCCTGGAATAAATTACCTGTCCGTCAAGCCTCTTCCCTTGTTTAAAAGCAGACTGAAAACCGACCTTTTTGATTTAGCTTTAAATCCTTAATCCTATTCCTCGGTGTCAGGTCAAAAGCGTGCCGGGACAAAGGCGCGCCCAGACAATTGAGCGCAGCATGGAGGCGCGCACCGCTCAAAATTACTGTTTTTAGGGCTCCGACGGGGGGGGGGGGGCGTTGGGGGGGTACCCCCCCACTTTACTTAATAGACATCGCACCGCATTGTGGGGGCATTGTGGGGGGCGTGGGGGGTTGTAACCCCCCACATATTTTACTGAAAACTTCACTTTTTCCCTGTTTTTAGGGAAAAAGTTAAGTTTACAGTAAAATGTGGAGGGTTAAAACCCCCCAAACCCCCCATAATGCCAGCGTGATGTCTATTAAGTAAAGTGGGGGGGGGGTTCCCCAACAAAACCCCCCGTCGGAGCCCCTAAAAACAGTAATTTTGAGCGGAGCACGCCTCCGCGCTGCGCTCAATTGTCTGGGCGCGCCTTTGTCTTTCGCGCCGTTGTCTATGAACCCTATTCCTCTGCCTTCGAAACCAGCCTGCTGATTAACTGTTCCCCTTAACTGTATCCATGACATCCTATTTGTCTGTCTTGCCTGTTTAGATTGTAAGCTCTATCAAGCAGGGACTGTTTTCTTATTCTTTGTGACTCTGTGCAGTGCTGCATGTGTCTGGTAGCACTATAGAAATAATTAATAGTAGTAGTAGTACCTTTTAGTTTGCAGTATTAATTACAGTGATATAAATATCGAAGAGCATCAGCAATATATACACAACCTCCGAAACACCTGGAAGACATTGGATATGTATATCAGAAATGAACATCCCCACAAAGTCGTGAAATATTTATTACAGACTCCCTTGGAAGAATACAGAATAGTTTGTGAGAGTTTAGATAAGAATCCTTACAGCATGCAGAAAAAAAGAGAACACTAATTGTGCGGTAAAGCTGTGTTATGACTGTATAATATGCACAAAGCCCAAATAACTTACATTAACAGCCAAATTCTATAAAAGGCACTAAAAATTATATTCACAAATTTGGACATGTGCTCAATTTGTGCATGCAATTTAATTGAATAATGAGCCAATTAGAACCGATAATTGGGATCTTAACAAACAATTATCGGCGCTAATTGGAATTAAAGAAAATTTATGCACATATTTTAAGTGTGGGATCTACATGTAAAATCTATGCGTGGGTCCAAAAAGGAGACATGGTTGTGGGAGTGTTGATCAGGGGCATTGCTGCAATTTTCACACAAGGTCCCCTGCCCAATTGAAATCCTCCCCTAGGTTCCTCTTCTACTCCCAGTTCCTCCACCCAACAAGTGTAGGCTCCTGGCCTATAGCCCTCACATCCAGAACCATCGTTAGGCAAAATGGTTCTACAGATTGTTGGAGGTGGGGGTTTCTCTGTGATGATCCAGCTGTCACACCCTCATTCTCTGATGTGGAAGGGGAAGATGAAGCAGCCTAGGTGATTATAGTAGCTGCACAGGAATCATCTTGTCTCATTAGCTTAGAGTACTGGTGCCCACCGTCCTCTTCCAAACTGAAATACACTATGGTAATTCCAAAATGATGCTTCTATGCTGATCCACATGACAATAGAAAAAATCAGCCTTCATGTCTCTGAGCAGAGTTCTAAGTATAAAATAAGTTCTTGAATGTACAAAATATCCTGTTTAATGATTCAGCAGTGACTTAATTTTTTTCTATTGACCACTTTAGTCACTCCATAATACCAACGGTTTGAATTGGTCACCCCTGCATATTTCTTATGACTTGATCCACATGACAAAGCATGCAATATGTATGTAAGGTGTTTAGGTCAGAAGTAAGGTTACCAGAATTATGAAATGAAACTTTAGGACCCCACAGCGGGCCATGTGGTGTGGGGGTTCTTCCCCTAGATGATTTCTCCTCATATAATTATAATCTACTTCACGTGTCAAATACAAGGCCCATCTGGCCTTTTTATGTGGCCTGAGGCAATGCTCCTGAACTTCCCCTTCTCACAGCCCAGCGTGACCTTCCTCCCACGCCAGTCCGATGTCACTGTCATGCCAGTAAGTCAGCCGGCTTCAGCAGCAATTCGGTGATGGTGTTCGTGGCTCCCCTCCTGCCTTCCATCTGCCACGGTCCACCGGGCGGAAACAGGAAGTTGCGCGTTATTAGAGACAGACCGCAGCAGGCGAAAAGCAAGAGGGGGAGCCACGTACAACACTGCCAAATCACTGAGGCCAGCAGATTCCTTGGCTTGGCGGCAACTTCAAACCGACGCCAAAGGGAAAGGCAAGCTGGGCTGTGAGGAGAGAGGGATCGACGCTGGAGGGAAAGGCAAGCTGGGCTGTGAGGAGAGCGAGATGAAGGGAGAAAGGTTGGACCTGTGGAGGAAGAGGGAAAAAGATACTTGAAAGGAGAACCATTGGGAAGAGAAAAGGAGAAATTGTGGACCTGGGGTGAGGGAGGGAGGCAGGCAGACAGACAGGGGGAGAGATGGGATGGGGGACAGTTGGGAAGAGAAAGGGAGAGAAGTTGGATCTGGAGATGGAAGGAAGGGAGAAATGTTAGACCTGGGGGTGGAAGGGAGAGAGAGAGATGCAGCAAATCTCTTTTTTTTTTTTTTCCCTTCCATATCATTGTTTAGCAACAAGGGGGAGGGAAGAAGAACAACAGAAAAGAGAGGGAGCAAAATGTTGGACCAAAAGGAGAGAGGAGGAGAGTTAGAAGGAAATAGGAGGCTGGGAAATGAGAAAGTTACAGAATAAGAGAAGATGGAAAATTAATAGGTAGCTGAAAATTTAAAAAGGAGAAGGATGATAAAGAAGGTGAGATTTGAGTGGACAGAGGCAGAAAAGAAAAAAAGTTGAAAAGTTGAAAGGGAAAATCAATATGTTGGAGACAGGGAATGGAGCAAGAGAGAAGAGGAGAAAAAAATGGACAGCAGACACTGGAAAGAGAATTAGAAGATAGACAAAATCGGAAAGAGAAACTGGGACTAAAAGCAAAATGGCCAGACAACAAAAGGTAGAAAAAATAATTTTATTTTCTATTTTGTGATTACAATACGTCAAATTTGAAATGTGTATCCTGCCAGAGCTGGTGTTAGACAGCAAATGTGAGCTAGGACCTAAAAAAGAGGAAAAGTCTTATTTTATTTATTTTGTTGCCGGCATGGGGTTGGAGAGGTTGTATCCCTATACTTATACTAAGACTATCCCCCTCCTTTGCTAGCGCACAGCATGGGTTTTGGTGCCGGCGGCGATTAATCCGACGCTCACAGAAGTCCTGTGAGTGTCGGAGCCGCCACCGGCGCTGGGGTCCATGCTATGCGACAGCAAAAGAGGGGATAAGTATCTTAATAAAAAAAAAAGTCTGGCCCATGACTTAGCCTGTGTTTTAGATTTTGGCCCCTTATGTGATTTGAGTTTGACACACCTGATCTACCGTATTTTCTCGCATATAACGCGCGCGTTATATGTGGTTTTTACGTACCGCACATACCCTTGCGCGTTATACACGTGAGTGCGTTGTACAAAATTTTTTTACATAGTTCCCCCCCCGACGTCCGATTCACCCCCCCCTGCAGGACCGCTCGCACCCCCACCCAGAAGGACCGCTCACCCACACCCCCACCCCGAAGGACCGCTCGCACGCCCTCCCAAGCGCACCCCCACCCTGAAGGACCGCTCGTACCCCCACAGCCTCCCGACCCCCCCCATCATGCAGAAGCTCCTACCGGTGTCCTGCTGCTTCCTCTTGGCGGTCCCGACACCCGACACGATCGGGGCAAGAGGGAGCTCAAGCCCTCTTGCCCCAGCCAACCGTGGCACCCCCGACACGATCGGGGCAAGAGGGAGCTCAAGCCCTCTTGACTCCCCGACACGATCGGGGCAAAAGGGAACCCAAGCCCTCTTGCCCCGCCGACTCCCCAACTCACCGACAATATTGGGCCAGGAGGGAGCCCAAGTCCTCCTGGCCCTGGCGACCCCCCCCCCCCCGCTAGTTGTTCGGGCCAGGAGGGAGCCCAAACCCTCCTGGCCACGGCGACCCCCTACCCCCACCCCGCACTACATTACGGGCAGGAGGGATCCCAGGCCCTCCTGCCCTCGACGCAAACCTCCCTCGACCCGACCATGGGCCCAACCCGACCATGTGCCCAAGGGCCCGCCCCCAGGAGGGACCTAAGGCTCCCGGGCCTATTCTGATTGGCCCAGGCGCCTTAGGCCCCACCAGTAGGCGGAGCTTTGGGACGGATGGGCCAATCCGGCCTCATTCCGTCATTGGCTGCCTGCCGGATAGGCGGGTTTGGCTCCCGTCTGTCTGGCCAACTACACAAAGGTACGGGGAAAGGGGGTGGGGGTGTCGTGGGGGTCGGCCAGAGGGGTCGCGCGTCGGCTGGGGGGGCGGTCGGAAGTTCTTGGGGGGGCGGTCATTGGGGGGAGGGGTTTGCATCGAGGGCAGGAGGGCCTGGGATCCCTCCTGCCCGTAATGTAGTGCGGGGTGGGGGTAGGAGGTCGCCGTGGCCAGGAGGGTTTGGGCTCCTTCCTGGCCCGAACAACTAGCGGGGGGGGGGGGGGGGTCGCCAGGGCCAGGAGGACTTGGGCTCCCTCCTGGCCCGATATTGTTGGGGAGTTGGGGAGTCGGCGGGGCAAGAGGGCTTGGGCTCCCTTTTGCCCTGATCGTGTTGGGGGTGCCACGGTTGGCTGGGGCAAGAGGGCTTGAGCTCCCTCTTGCCCCGATCGTGTCGGGGAGTCGCGACTGCCAAGAGGAAGCAGCAGGACACCGGTAGGAGCTTCTACATGATGGGGGGGTCGGGAGGCTGTGGGGGTGCGAGCGGTCCTTCAGGGTGGGGGTGCGGGTGCAGGTGGGAGTGCGTGCGAGCGGTCCTTCAGGGTGTGGGTGCGGGTGTGGGTGGGAGTGCGTGCGAGCGGTCCTTTGGGGTAGGGGTGCGGGTGCATGCGAGCGGTCCTTCGGGGTGGAGGTGCGAGCGGTCCTGCGGGGGGGTTGTGAATCGGACGTCGGGGGGGGGGCATCAGGCTTTCAGGGTGGGGACAGGACTTCAAGGGGGGAGAGGAGAGTCGGGGCGGGCGAAAGGAGTGTCGGGCAGCATGCACGGTATACAGGTTTGCGCGGTATATAAAAATTTCTGTACATAAATTTGTGTTTTTCGCGTGCTATACCTGTGTGCGCGTTTTACACGGGTGCGCGTTATCTACATGAAAATACGGTACTCTAATCAATTTCTTGATATCTTTATATATACTTTAAATTTCTTACCACAAAATACTTAGTATTTGATACAAAATGATAAGCTGGCAGATATGTTCTACATCAAAAGAATTAATTATGCACTAGAAATGTCAAAATGAACTAACAAAATCCAGTTGTTCCCTCATAAAAATAATCAATGGGACAAACTCTGGCCCTGAGACTTTGAACTGGGTCCCAGGGCATTTTAAACTGATGAGTCATTACTACTCTCTAACAGACAATAACAATTTTAAATCTTTAGTGTCTGGCTTAATTTTATAGCTCAGATCTGTCTTTTTCTCTTTTCTTTTATTCTCTGGTCTCATGTCTGTTCCTTTTTTGGTTCTCTGGTGTTGTCCTTTTTTCTTTTCTGCTTCAGCTCAGCCTCTACATTCCTTGTCTTTTTCCATTAATGATTAACATTTTAATATATATTTTATTTTCCTTTCTTCTAAAGCTTCCTATCCCCTTCTGATTCTTTCTCATTTTCTCCTTTCTGCTGTTCCTATCCTTCCTGCCTGCTTAGCTCCCACGCCAACACCTCAACACCTCATTCTCTTTGTCTAGCACCTTTTCCTTTTTCTACATAACTCTGGCATCAGTAGCGTACCAAGAGGGGGGGGGGCGGGGGCGGTCCACTCCGGATGCAGCCTGAGGGGGGTGCACAGCTGGACCGGTCCAGAAAATTCCTGGGCTGCGACGGCACTCAGCGGCATCGGCGCCCCCCCCCACCTCCGCAACGGCACTCAGCGACATCGGCGCTCCCCCTGCCCTGTGACAGCACTCAAGTTCGGCCTCCTTCTCCTGGCATCAGCAGAACTTCAGATCAGCAACAGGTGCTCAGTCAAAAGCTTCCCCTGACTCAGCTTCCTGTTTCCGCCCAGGCAGTTCAGTCAGGGGAAGCTTTTGACTAAGCACCTGTTGCCGATCTAAAGTTCTGCTGATGCTGGAAGAAGGAGGCAGAACTTGAGTGCTGTCACAGGGCAGGGGGAGCGCCGATGTCGCTGAGTGCCGTTGCGGAGGTGGGGGGGGGGGGGGCGCCGATGCCGCTGAGTGCCGTCACAGCCCAGGAATTTTCTGGACCGGTCCGGCTGTGCACCCCCCTCAGGCTGCATCCGGGGTGGACCGCCCCCGCCCCCCCCTTGGTACGCTACTGATGCCAGAGTTATGTAGAAAAAGGAAAAGGTGCTAGACAAAGAGAATGAGGTGTTGAGGTGTTGGCGTGGGAGCTAAGCAGGCAGGAAGGATAGGAACAGCAGAAAGGAGAAAATGAGAAAGAATAGGAAGGGGATAGGAAGCTTTAGAAGAAAGGAAAATAAAATATATATTAAAATGTTAATCATTAATGGAAAAAGACAAGGAATGTAGAGGCTGAGCTGAAGCAGAAAAGAAAAAAGGACAACACCAGAGAACCAAAAAAGGAACAGACATGAGACCAGAGAATAAAAGAAAAGAGAAAAAGACAGATCTGAGCTATAAAATTAAGCCAGACACTAAAGATTTAAAATTGTTATTGTCTGTTAGAGAGTAGTAATGACTCATCAGTTTAAAATGCCCTGGGACCCAGTTCAAAGTCTCAGGGCCAGAGTTTGTCCCATTGATTATTTTTATGAGGGGAACAACTGGATTTTGTTAGTTCATTTTGACATTTCTAGTGCATAATTAATTCTTTTTGATGTAGAACATATCTGCCAGCTATCATTTTGTATCAAATACTAAGTATTTTGTGGTAAGAAATTTAAAGTATATATAAAGATATCAAGAAATTGATTAGAGTACCGTATTTTCACGTAGATAACGCGCACCCGTGTAAAACGCGCACACGGGTATAGCACGCGAAAAACACAAATTTATGTACAGAAATTTTTATATACCGTGCACACCTGTATACCGTGCATGCTGCCCGACTCTCCTTGAGTCCATGAGTGCCGTCGTGGAGGGGGGCGCTGATGCTGCTCAGTGCTGTCGCGGGGGGGGGGGGGGGGGGGGCTTGCCGATCTTGCCAAAATCGGACAGGTGAGGGAGAAAGATGGGCCTGTGGTGGATGGAGAGATTGAGAGAAGGGGGACAGATGATGGAAGTGGAGAGAAGGGGGAAAGAGAAGAGGGCAGATGATGGAAGTGGGGGAAAGAGAGAGAAGGGGCAAATGATGGAAGTGGAGAGAATGGGGAGAGAGAAGAGGGCAGATGATGGAAGTGGGGAGAGAGAAGAGGGCAGATGATGGAAGGGAGGGGGGAAGAGAGAGAAAGGGGCAGATGATGGATGTGGGAGAGAAGAGGGCAGATGATGGAAGTGGGGGGGGGAAAGAGAGAGAAGGGGCAGATGATGGAAGTGGGGAGAAGGGGCAGATGATGGAAGTGGGGGGCGAGAAGAGGGCAGATGAATGAAGTGGGGGGAGAGAAGAGGGCAGATGATGGAAGTGGGGAGAGAGAGAAGGGGCAGATGATGGAAGTGGGAGAGAAGAGGGAAGATGATGGAAGGGGGGGAAAGAGAGAGAAGGGGCAGATGATGGAAGTGGGGAGAAGGGGCAGATGATGGAAGTGTGGGGAGAGAGAAGAGGGCAGATGATGGAAGTGGGGAGAGAGAAGAGGGCAGATGATGGAAGTGGGGAGAGAGAAGAGGGCAGATGATGGAAGTGGAGAGACGGGAGAGAGAGAAGAGGGCAGAGGATGGAAGGAGGGGATAAATAAAAGGAGGGTACATGATGGGGAAAAGGATTGAGTTAGGGAAATACTGGAGGGGGTGAGGGAAATAGGTGGCGAGCTGTAGGTAGACAGTAAAAAAGGAAATTGATGAGAGGGTAGTAAGAATGTAATCTAGACGGATGCAGAAAATAAATTGAAAAGGAAAATGAGGGAAGAAAGGGATTGCAGAAGAGAGGTGTGGGAGAGGGAAGGAGAGGAGAGAGATGCCAGACCAATGGGGGTGAAAGGAGAGATGGAAGGGGGGAGGAATACAGTTTCTGGAAGGGGCATAGAAGGAGAGAAGATGCCATATAGGGGCAGAGAGATGGCAGACAGTGGATGGAAGGAAGACAGTAACAAGGAGATGAGGAAAGCAGAAACCAGAGAAGACAAAGGTAGAACAAAAATTTTCTATTTATTTATTGCTTTAGGAGACATATGTCACTGTTTCTGTGGTGTTGCATTTTATGCAGAGTCCAGCTTCTTGCTGGTTCAATTTAACCTTTGTCTATGTATTTCTATTTTATCCCTCCTTTTACAAAGTGTGGAGTGTTTTTTAGCACCAGCCATGGTGGTAGCAGCTCTGATGCTCAGAATTCTATGAGCGTCAGAGCTGTTACCACCGTGGCTAAAATCCACACTACAGTTTTGTAAAAGAGGGAGGAAGGGTTAGTTTGTGATGACATATTCCATACTAGGTGAAGGTATTTTCTGTGTTCTGTGTGTTCGAAAGATATGGTTTTCTGTTAGGATTGACAGTGTAGGATTGATCTGTACTAGTCTGGCTTGTTTAGTTTTACAATGGGTGTATTGATGTTGTACTGCTCACTGCATATGTAAGATGCTGCCTTTTCCTAGGTACTCATGTGTGACATGTGGCTTGTTACTAAAAATCATGTTTTTCGTACAGATGGGGGGGGCAGTGCCAAAAAATGATGGGCCCCGGGTGTTACATATGCTAGGTACGCCACTGCCTGGCTTTTCCATCTGTTTTTTTCCCTGGATACTTCCTAGAGCTGTAGTAGTACAGAGGGCCACAAATGAAGCAGCGAGTCAGAGCTGGAATTCAGAGGAAGCTCCGCCTTATTGTGGCCCTAGTCTAAACTACTTCAACTCCATGATTATTTGTGTTATTCCCTCTAATCTGCTCATTCTTCCAGATACTTCCTGGGACATAACCATCATTTCTACCTCCCTCCTCTGCAGTCCTGACGTAATCATCACATATCCTCTCCCCACCATATTCATCCTCCAGAGCCCACCAAAGCATGATTCATGTCATGAAACCTCAGAGGCAAGCCCTGATATATTTCTAGCAGTGCAAGAACTTCCAACCATGCAATCACTCAGACCCATATACATTGCCCAGACCTAGAGCTTACCATCACCAGGTATGGAATCTTCCATATATATCCTCCATTCCCAGAACTCCTAGCCATACAGTATATACAATTCTCCTATGAATGCCATTTCATCATAGTCCTCAGCTCTATGCACTATTTGCTCTTATACATGTTCCTCAGCCCAGACTCTTCTCCCTTCCCTCATGTCCCAGATTGAACACTGCATTTCTCCTGCTGTTTGCTTTCCAGAGGGATAGATGAGAAAATTCTACCTAATCCGGTTATGCCCATTAGATGCAAAGTGAAATAATACAAGACAGCAAAACAAGGAAAAAGATATGGAAGAAAGGAAAAGATGTAATGGAGACAAGGGTGGGCTCTCCAAAGAATGCATCATCTGTCTGCGAGTGTATTGGTGCACCACTGAGTAGGAGGAGGGGTACATGAGAGAATCCACTGCTTGCCCTAGATTGGTAGTATGGAATATTGCTACTATTTCGGTTTTGGCCAGGTGCTAGTGACCTGGATTGGCCATCATGAGAACGGGTTACTGGGCTTGATGAACCATTGGTTTGACCCAGTAAGGCTATTCTTATGTTCTTAGAACATTCCAACCTGTATAAAATCTTCAGATGGCCACACAGACACAGCTCAGCAGATCAGAGGGGCACTCTAAAGGGAATGTTGCATTAAAAAAAGTTCCAGGTACACGTCATTATAACCTGCTTATATTGTATAGTGAGCCCTCCTAAATCCCCATAAAATCTACTGTATCTACATAAAGATGATACTTGCAGGCATAAGGACTATTGTTGTGGTTTACGAGGGGGGGGGTACAGTAAGTTTTGGAGGGCTCACCATACAGTATAAGCAGGTTATACATAATAACATGTGTACCTGGGACTTTTTATTGTGACATTCACTGCAGTGCCCCTCCGCTCTGCTCAGCTGTCTGTGTGGCCAGTTTGCTAAGAATGCTGGCTGCTTGGACATCCTAAAGGATTGTTTTTGTGCATTTTTCATTTGGATGTTTTCGTATTCAAAAATGGCCAAAAAAGATGGCCACCGTTAGAAACAGGATACTGGGCTAAATAGACCATTGATCTGACCCAGTATGACCATTCTTATAGAAACATAAAAGCATGATGGCAGATAAAGGCCAAATGACCCATCCAGTCTGTTCTTCTGCAGCATCCACTCTCTCTCCTTCTCCCTAAGATATCTCACGTTCCTGTCCCATGCTTTCTTGAATTTAGACTCGGTCTTTGTCTCTTCCACCTCTACCAAGAGTCTATTCCACACATCTACCACCCAGGGCAGGATTAATTCGTCGAGGGCCCCTAGGCATGCAAGTACACTGGGCCCCCTGCCCCACCCCACCATGCGCCCAGGCGGAAACAGGAAGCTGCGTCAGAGGGAAGCTTTGGGCAAGCAGCACCGCTTGCACAATTACAGTTCCCGTTGCCTTTCTTACACGCGTTGCTTGCCTGTCTTTCTTTCGATAGGGGGGCTGCATTGCTGATTGAGGGGGGGCCGCATTGCCGATCGATGCTGGAAGGGCCCATCGCCATTTGGAAAAAACAATGCTGATGCCCTCCTTCATCGGGCCCCCCTGACAATTTCGGGCCCTAGGCACATGCCTACTTGGCCTATTGGTTAATCCTGCCGTGCTACCACCCTTTCTGTAATAAAAGTATTTCCTTAGATTACTCCTGAACCTAGCACTTCTTAACTTCATCCCATGCAGTCTCACTTTGGAGTTTCCATTCAGACGAAAGAGACTCGCCTCATGCGTATTTCTGCCATGTAGATATTTAAACGTCTCTATCAGATCTCCCCTCTCCCACCTTTTCTCCAAAGTATACATATTGAGATCTTTCTCTGTCCCGTACGCCTTATAACGTAGACCACTGACCATTTTTGTTCTTATGAGGACTAAAACAGTTTAATACTTTAATTGCCATTGATAATTAGTAGATATTTTGCTTCATATTCCACAGGCATCTGTACAAATATGTCCTACACATGTGCATCATTTCTCTTGTGTGTTACACAGAATTTCTTCAAGTACGAAATTCTCCTGGACTTCAGTTGTTTTGCCGACTGCCACCTTGCTTGAAACAGCATCAGGTACAACCATACAGATTAGATAACTTCTACCCCGTCCTGTGTGCTTTAAGTCAGCATGTTTTTAGAGTACAAAGAAGCAGACTACACTTTATTACAGGCACCCAGAAAAATAGGAAAATGTGCCATTCACTTCTTTAGTGTCAGCTCAGCTCACTGTTCATGCATCCAACGTGTATAGTTAATGTCATCATTTACCCAAAATTGTAGAGTGTCGGATAAAGATAGTGATAAATAGTCTATCTTTTCTAATTTGCAACTCTTGCAAAAGAAGATATTCTTGAACTATTCATAGCAATAGTAGAAATATATAACACAGTGTGAATAAAGGTAGGTGAGAGGAGGAACATAGATGTTTCATTGCCTTTTCATATATCACTGACAGATGAACTATAAACACCTATTCATCCAAATATATATACCCAGGCAGGTAGCTAGGGGGGTGCAAGGGGAACAGCTACTACCCCAAACATATTTTTAATAAACAGCAACAATCAGGATAACCATTCAATTTTTCACTGATACCTCGTTTACCAAAGGTCTGCTTCCCCTGGCATCAAAACCTGGCTATGCTTCTGTATACACACCTTTTATGTGCAGTTTGGAAAGCTGGACCCAAATACAGTATATTTGCTCTTACCTGATGCCAAACTGTGTGCCTCAGCAGCCTAGATCCCACAGTTTCTTTAGGGTATAGTTTTGGTACTTTTAAAACTTTTATGTAAGGGCATAGATAGAGGGATAAAGGGGATTGAAGGGTTTTAGGCAAAGGATCACCTTACAGGTCATGGACCTGATGGGCCGCTGTGGGAGCGGGCTGCTGGGCGTGATGGACCTATGATCTGACCCAGCGGAGGCAACTTTTTATGTTCTTAATTGCTTGAAAAAAATTATATTTTATCAGAAACAGCATCAATCTCTGATTTTACACCCTGATTGAGGATTCTTATATCAAAGTGACTCTTAAAAGGCTACTTCTGCTATTCTCTCAAGATATCCACATCATCCCTTTTCCCCCAATTTAAGAGGCTTTTCTTTCCCTTGAAACTTTATATATTCTTTCTCTGTTTTACCTCACATATGTATTTACAATCCACCACCTTTCTTGGTGCTTGTATAGCAGACCTTTCAGATAATGGGGTTAAGGCATTTGCGAAGTCTAATTTTAAGAGTGTCTTTGGCTAACACACAGCACTTTCTCAGTGTCCTCCCAAACTCATATACTTGTCAAATGGTCTCTTGAAAATAGTTTATTCATAGGTTTATTCATTTATGCATATGTTTGTGTGTATGTATAGCTAGAAAGGTAGATATAGATCAGTGGTCTTAAACTTGTGGCCCTCCAGGTGCTATTTTGCGGCCCACGGTCTTGTACTCGATCTCGTACTCTGGGCAGGAAGAGAGGCACCGGTGTCAGCTGACTTACAACTTCCTGCAGCCGTCGCATATACCGGGACTCCTGCCTTCGCGTATCTGCTGGATAAGTGAAGGCAAGAGTCTCGGCATACGCGATGGCAGCAGGAAGTTGCAAGTCGGCCAACGCCAGAGCCTCTCTTCCTGCCCAGTGTGTGAGATTGCATACAAGACCACGGCTGCAAAATACAGGTATTGCTGGACAGGGGAGGAAGGAAGGGGAGAAGGGTACTGCTGGACAGCGGGAGCAGAGAAGGGAGAAGGGGTACTGCTGGACAGGGAGAGCAGGGAAGGGAGAACGGGTTCTGCTGGACAAGGGAAGCAGGAAAGGGAGAAGGGGTATTGCTGGACAAGGGGGAAGTAAAAGGAAGGGAGAAGAGGTACTGCTGGACTTGGCAGAAAGGTAGGGAAAGGAAAGGTGCTACACACTGGAGGGGAGGGTGAGATGGTGCATAGGGAGAGAGCATGTTTGGTTGGGGGATGGGAAGGAGGGATGCCATTGAAGGAAGAGGCAAGGACAGAGACAGAAAGTATTGGACTCATGAGTGGGTAAGATGGATGGGGAGGCCAGAAAGGAGGGAAGGATAAATGCTACACTGGGGAAAGGGGAGAGGGCAGAGAGTGAAAAGTTGGACTCATGGAGGGAGAGAGAGAGATGTTGTTTGGTTGAGGGAAGGAGGACCAGAGGAGAAGCATGTAGGAGGAAGAGAGAAAAAAATGTTTGACTGGTGGAAAGGAGGGAGAAATGTTGGACTGGGAGGGGGATCAGAAAGGAGGAAGAGAAAGAGAAATGTTACACTGGGGGGGGGGGGAGGAGGGAAGGAGAGAGATGTTAGACCATGGAAATAGGGAGGGAAGGAGAGAAAGATTGGAAGGGAAGGTAAGACATGGAAATGTAGATTTTGAGAAGAAAGCAGAAAAATTTTAAAATTGAATGTTAAGTTAATGCTAAAGATGGATGCAAGGCAGAAAGTGAAGTCGGAGAGAAAAACAGTGGACAAGAAGGCCCTGGAAACATAGTTAAAAGCACAGAAAAATAAAGTCACCAGACAACAAAGGTAGGGAAAATGATTTTATTTTCAATATAGTGATTGAAATATGTCAGTTCTGAGAAAGGAAAGATGTTAAACTTTAACTTTGAGGGCCGCAGAAAAAAATAGTTAATGTCTTATTAAAGAAATGACAATTTTGCATGAGGTAAAACTCTTTATAGTTTATAAATCTTTCCTTTAACTGTTAAACTATAAAGTTTTACCTCATGCAAAATTGTCATTTCTTTAATAAGACATCAACTATATTTTTCTGTGGCCCTCCAAGTACCTACCAATCTAAAATATAACCCTGCAAAGAGTTTGAGACCACTGATATAGATATAATCCCCCTTTTTACGAAGCTGCGTTTTTTTAATGCCTGCCACGGCGGTATTAGTTCCAATGCTCATAGGAATTCTATGAGTGTTGGAGCTAATACCACCACGGATGGTGATAAAAAAAGGTTAATGCAGCTTTGTAAAAAGGGGGGGAGGGTATCTAGATGCCTGTGTGGTTGGATGTTCCATTGTTTGCAAAATATAAATTAAGTTGGTGCATAGGTACATTCTTAAGAGGATTGTTCATGTGCTTTTCAGGAGAATAAAGAAAATGTATGCTGTGTTGTTGTTGTTTTTTTTTTGCTTGAATAGTCTTTTCTAAGGTGAAAGCATATTGCAGTTCACTTTTATTTCAACCTTTTTGTTAAGTATTGTGCAGAAGCAGAAAGGAACAGTGAGGTATGGTTTGTTCTGCACGAAATGCGCTCCTCACTCAGCCTGCTGCCTTTCACCGCCCACCAAATATAATTGTGTCACAAGAGTGCATACCCGAGAGTATGTAACTGCGAAAATAGTATAGTGCTACGGTGTTTAACATTTCCATTCAAAAATGTCACATTTTAATACTGGTGTGTGCCCTGCATTTTTGTTTTTGGGTTCAGTATTGAATTCTAGCATGCAGGTTATTAGAAGCTGTGCTCTTTGTTGGAACTGATGTAATTAATGATATTTATAAAGGGGGGTAGCAATGCAATAAAATTGACAGAGGCAGGTGGCACCTTATAGACTAACCATCCAAAGAAGTGGATGCTGGTCTTTGAAACTCGTGCCTCAATAAATTAGCCCACAAGGTGCCACCTGCCTCTGTCAACAGTGATATTATAGCAGTGTTGGTGTGATCTTAATGGTGTAAGCTTGCATAGTTATTATGGCTGCAGAAACTGTGACTCCATTTCATGATAACAGTTCAACAGCTATGAGGGGCCGCTGAAAAGTTCTTAGACCAGCCAACAAAGTTGGGGCAGTTTCCATCGAAGGCTCTACACGCAGTCCAGTGATTTTCCACTTTTTTTCATTCTGTCGAAGAAATATGGAATGAAAAAAAAAGTGGAAATTCACTGGACTAAGTGTATAGCCCTCGATGGAGACTGCCCCAACTTTGTTAGTTGGGCTGAGATCTTTTCAGCTGCCCCTTGTATGCCAATTAGACTTCTGTTGAAAATGTAAATAGAAAGGCGAGATCTTTTGCTTCTTTATTTTATTCCCTGAACCTAGATTTGGAGGAGCATTTTTTAAAGGATGTCCAAGTCAGAATTGGGACATTTTGTTCAAAAAAAAGTTAATCTCATAGCCATCTTCAAATAGGAAATACTTTGGGTTTCCTGTTTGAAAACACGCAAGATCATCCAGTATGAACAACCATTTTACAAACTGAAACATGGCAATTATAAATCCAGGGACAATGACATCTCCCTGCCAGTTTTTTACAGAAATGGCCACATAAACATCCTTGCAGAGCAGAGGGGCAGCCTAATGGTCAGTGCAGTGGACCATAAACTAAGGACCTAGGTTCATATCATTGTAAACCACCATGCTACTATTTATAAAAGGTGGTATATTAAGAATAATAAACCATAAACTGTACAACTCTTATTTTAAATGCTGAGCTCTCCAGGAACAGGAAAATACTTACTGTACCTGATTGTATACCACCTCAATAGCCATCAGGCTTGCAGGTGTCATAAATATTTAGGTACCCTCAGCGTAGCGAGGGTGGGAGGTGCCTGGGATGGTGACACCTCCCGCGCCCTCCTCTCTGCTCCCCCCCCCCACGCCTTCTGTGCTCCCCACACCACTGTTATACCCTCCCTTCCCACCCTTGTATCTCTTTACATTTTTGCCAGTGCAAGCAACTTCTCCAGCCTGCTGCTCTCAATGTCATTGACTTTACCTCTAATGTCACTTCCTGGCCCCATAACCCAGAAGTGATTTCAGAGGGAGCCAGGCCAGCATGAGCAGCAGGCTAGAGTAGCTGCTCATGCTGGTGAAGATTTTAAAGAGGTTCCGGGGGTGGGGGGTGGGGGGGCAGGGGCGGGAACAGCGGGAGCAAATGTGGCATGGTAGGTACAGAGGTGCCTGTGTCTCCATCAAGATGGCACCCGGGTGGTCTGCCCCCCCCCTCTTTTTAACTGTTTATTCAATAGAAAAAAAAAACCCCAAACCAAAGCAAAGAGAAGCTGATATAATCAGACTTTTTATGTTACAAGTAAAATAGTCAAGGCAAAATAGTCAATAAACAGTGGAAAAGGTAATAGCAGAACCAAGGTCTTGTTTCTTAGGACCTGGATTCGGGTATACAAAATTAAACCCCTTGAAAGAACCCCTCAACCCCACATCCCACCCCATAAACTTTCAAGGGTCATATGCAGGTAACAAAGAAAGCGTCGGCTTCTGCAATTTGTTCAAGATTTGATTCGTGATGTGGGGGAGAGAGTAAAAAAAATATGGAGACCAAACCAAGCCATTTTTACTCATTTTCCTAGAGTACCTTGCTGATGGATTCCTACAACATCAAAACATGAGACTTGTTCCTCCAATACCAGATGGAGGGTGGACAGTCTTGTAACCAGTATTTGAGGAGATAACACTTCTCCTCTGGAATATAACTTTTACTCAAAACCAGATATTCCCCTGATGAATGACCATCCAGGAGTCCCACTGAAAGAAATATTATACCCTCTAGGACAGGGGTAGGGAACTCCGATCCTCGAGAGCCGTATTCCAGTTGGGTTTTCAGGATTTCCGCAATGAATATGCATGAAATCTATTTGCATGCACTGCTTTCAATCCAGAAAACCCGACTGGAATACAGCTCTTGAGGACCGGAGTTCCCTACCCCTGCTCTAGGAGGTGAAAGGGGAGAGTATGCCCAAGTAAAGTCTGTAGACAAGACTGCACTGTCTGCCAAAAAGCTCAAATTCTCAGGCAGAGCTAGAGTCCATGCTCAAAGGAATTATCCCCCTTTTGATATTTAAGACATAAAGGTGTAAATGACTCACACCTCAATCTTCACAGCAAAGACATCCATTCCAGCTCAGCATTTAGACCAAATGGATTTACTGAATTAAGTTTATAAATATGTGGCAGCTAAAGTGGAGAGCGGCCGCACAATACTTAAAGTCCTAGACTTTAATAAAATGGGAGAGTACCTGAAGAAGGAGCTGTTAGGATGGGAGGACATAAGAGAAGTGGAAAAACAGTCTAAGCTGAAAGGAGCAATAAAAATGGCTAACAATGAGGGGTTCAAAGATGGCTGCGCTCCAGTTCTGCTGAGCACCATGCGTTGGTGAGCTCGCTATGGCTAACTTTTCCTGCTAATTTTGCCTTATCAATAATGCCCAAACAGAGAGGAAAGAATTCAGCTGGGGCCTCATGGAACTCCGGTGACTCTGTTTCGGGGACCATAGAGGAGCTCTTTCAGCGCATACAAGGAGTCCTTCAACAGCCGGTGACTCGCCTGCTAGAGACGCCCCAGATGGGCGAGAAGGAGGCGATCTCTTTGGGCCTTGAAACTACCTTGAGTCCCGACATGAGGGCACCGCCCCCTCATCCTCAAGTTACCAGCTCCCTGTGGGCGGGAGAGTCTTCGGAGGAGGAAACTCACTCTGCCCTGGAGGCCAGAAACAACGCTAAGGGATCCGGACTCTGCAATCTCAGGAACTGAGGAATCAACAGCATCTGGGGATGGTTGAATCCAGGAAAGTGATAAATGAGGGAGAAAATCGACTGGTGAGGAAAATCAACGTTTGCATTTGTCTTCAATACAGTGGTTCTCTGCGGAGATCTCAGACCTCATAAAAAAGAAGAAAAGAGCATTCATTATCTACAAACAATCAGGGAAGCGAGCATCCAAGGAAGACTATCTGGCCAAGTTAAAAGCAGTCAAAACGGCAGTCAGGGAGGCCAAACTCCGAATGGAGGAGAACCTTGCGAAGAACATCAAGAAGGGCGATAAATCCTTTATATATTAGTGACAGAAAAAGAAACACAGATGGGATAGTACACCTTAGGAAACCCGATAGGAACTATGTAGAATCGGACTCCAACAAAACCAAACTTTTAAATGAATACTTCTGCTCGGTCTTCACTTGTGAGGCGCCGGGATCCGGCCCTCAGCTGCCGACAAGGGAAAACTCGGAAGACCCGTTTCGAAAATTTGAGGATCTATCAAGACTCAAGGTGAACAAAGCTATGGGACCGGACAAACTACACCTCAGGGTGCTCAGGGAGTTGAGTGACGTCCTGGCGGAACCGTTATCCGCGCTCTTCAATCTTTCCCTAAGTACAGGAAGAGTCCTGTTGGATTGGAAAATGGCTAACGTCATTCCACTCCACAAAAAGGGATGCAGGATGGAGGCTGAGAATTATAGACCGGTGAATCTCACATCGATAGTGAGTAAACTTATGGAAACACTAATCAAATGCCAATTGGATATGATCCTGAACGAGGAGAATCTATGAGATCCCCATCAACATGGTTTTACGAAGGGAAGGTCCTGCCAATCAAATCTGATCAGCTTCTTTGACTGGGTAACAAGAAAGCTGGATATAGGGGAGTCCCTGGACGTCGTGTACTTGGACTTCAACAAAGCGTTTGATAGCGTCCCACACCGCAGGTAATTGAGCAAGATGGGTTCGATGGGACTGGGTGAAACATTAACCGCATGGGTTAGGGACTGGCTTAGAGGTAGACTTCAGAGGGTAGTGGTAAACGGTACCCTCTACGATACGACGGAGGTGATCAGCAGAGTGCCACAGGGCTCGGTCTTGGGCCCGATCCTATTTAACATCTTCGTAAGAGACTTGGCTGAGGGGCTTCGAGGTAAAATTACATTATTTGCCGATGACGCCAAACTATGCAACATGGTAGGCAACTGCACAACAGATGAAAGCACAGTGCCCGACAAAAGCTCAATGCCTGACAGTATGACGCAGGACCTACTCCTGCTGGAGCATTGGTCAAAGACTTGGCAACTAAGTTTCAATGCCAAAAAAATGTAAGGTCATGCACCTTGGTGGCAAAAATCCATGCAGGACTTACACCCTAAATGATGAGATCCTAGCAAGGACTGTAGAAGAACGTGACTTGGGGGTGATCATTAGCGAAGACATGAAGACTGCCAATCAAGTGGAGAAAGCTTCATCCAGGACTAGACAAATCATGGGCTGTATCCGTAGAAGTTTCGTCCGCCGTAAGCCCGAGGTCATAATGCCGTTATACAGATGATCGCTCAATGCACAATATTCAGTGTAATTTAAGGGTGCTCTATCTAATAAGTCACTAATCTTCAACTAGATAGTGATCTTTACTATCAGTTTTAGTGCATCCTTATAATTTCTTTTATATTTGTGGATAGAGTGGTCACAAATCTTGGCGGTAAATCAGCAAGGGGTTAAGCCTTGATAAAGCTGTAATGCGAAACATGTCGGCAAGATGTTTCCCCTAGCCAGAGACCACAAGATATAAAGCTAAGTACTGCTTAATGCTTTAAGCTCCAATGTTTAAATGCTTAAACGCTAAGAATTAACAAATATTACAAAAGCAAATAAGTTTATAGCTATAAAAAGGATCCGATGAGGAGCTAACACGTAAAGCTTAGAGCAATGAACGAGTTTGAGCTCTGAGTGGTGGCGCTGTTGTACAGATGAGACACGGTGAGACACTATCTGGAATACTGTGTACAATTCTGGAGGCCGCATTATCAAAAAGATGTGCGGAGAGTTGTGTCGGTTCAGCGAATGGTCACCAGGATGGTCTCAGGACTCAAGGATCTCCTGTATGAGGAACGACTGGGTAAGTTGCAGCTGTACTCACTTGAAGAACGCAGAGAGAGGGGAGACATGATCGAGATGTTCAAATATGTCATGGGACGTATCGAGGTGGAAGAGGATCTTTTTTTCCTTAAATGACCAACGGCAACAAGAGGGCATCCATTGAAAATCAGGGGTGGGAAATTTCATGGCGACACCAGAAAATATTTCTTCACCGAAAGGGTGGTTGATCGCTGGAATAATCTTCCACAACAGGTAATTGAGGCAAGCAGCATGCCAGATTTTAAGAAAAGATGGGATTGGCATGTGGGATCTCTTCATGGAGGTAGTTAGGGGGTGGGCCATTAGTGTGGGCAGAATAGATGGGCCGTGGCCCTTTTTTGCCATCATGTTCTATGTTTCTATGGGTGAAACTGAAGGAAGCCAAAAGAGAGAGAGATGTCTGGCGAAAGCGCAGGCGGAAGAGCAAATGGCTAAAAATGTAAAAAAGGGAGACAAATTTTTTTTCAGATATATTAGTGAAAGGAGGAAGATGAAAAATGGAATTGCTAAACTAAAAGATGCTAGGAACCAATATGTGGAGAGGGATGAGGAAAGAACAAACATGCTAAACAAATACTTAGAAACATAGAAGATGACGGCAGAAAATGGCTACAGCCCATCAAGTCTGCCCACTCTGCTTACCCACCCCCTGTCTATGCCCTAATGACCCAATTTCCTTATCTTGACCAGTGTTCCCTCTAAGCGGGCGGGTGTTGTGAGCAAACTTTTTTCACTGTGAGCTAAAAATATCGGGCGCCAGCAAGTTATGAGCCAAATAAATATGTTGCTTTCTACCACAGAACTTCCTTACGTTTGTATGGAATCTATCCCCTTTCAACTTTAGAGAGTGCCCTCTCGTTCTCCCTGCCTTAGCTACTAAGTCTATTCCCTTCAGTACCTTGAATGTTTCTATCATGTCCCCTCTCAATCTCCTCTGCTCAAGGGAGAAGAGGCCCAGTTTCTCTAATCTTTCGCTGTACGGCAACTCCTCCAGCCCCTTAACCATTTTAGTTGCTCTTCTCTGGATCCTTTCGAGTAGTACCGTGTCCTTCTTAAAGTACCAGTGCTGGACGCAGTACTCCAGGTGAGGGCGTACCATGGCCCGGTACAGCAGCATGATAACCTTCTCTGTCTCTTCAGTCCAGCATCTGCCCCTTCCATTCACTGTCTGTCTTTCCCTGCCATCTCTCCTCCTGCCCCCCCCCCCCCCCAATTTGGTCTAGCATCCATCATCTTCCTTCTGTTCCCCTCATGGTCTGGCATCTCTATCCTTCCCTCCCCCCTGTGGTTTTTAGCATATCTCTCTTCTCATTTCCTCCACTCAGATCTGATCATTCTCTGCTCTCTCTTCCCTTTTCTTCTCTGGTCTTCCTTCTCTATTTTCTGCCTCCATCTAAATTAAATTCTTTCTTACTATTTAGTCCCGTTTCCCTCTTTTCACTGTGTCTACACACAGCTTGTCACCCCTTTCCCTCACCCCTCCATTATCTTACTATTTTCTTCCCCCTTTATTTATCTCCTCCTTCCATCCAGTATGTGTTCTTTCCCCACTTCCATTCAGCATCTGCTCTCCCTTCTCAACTGACATCCATCTGCCTTCTGCTCTCTCTCCCTTCTTCTCACTTCCATCATCTGTCCCCTTCTCTCTCTCTCTCATCTCCTCCATTCCATCATCTGCCCCTTCTCTCTCTCTCCCCCCCCAACTTCCATCATCTGCCCCCCTTCCCCTCACCTTTGTGGGTCACTTTCTTTCCCCTGAGGGTGGCTCATGTCACAGGGGAAGCTTTGGCCGAGCAGAACCGCTTGATTGACAGTGGAACTTACTTGATTGATGTCGATGCTGGGGCCCGTTGCCGTTTGAAGGAAAAAAAAAAAGGTGGAAAAAAGGAACCTGTAAAGGCGAGAGGAAGGGAAACCTCCAGGACAGCTGCTTTTTGCCCTCCTTCAGCGGCCCAAGAGTTCAGACCAGCAGCGGCAGCTGTGTATGCTTTTAACTTCGGCACAGAGCTGCCCCTAATCAATAGTTTAGCGCGGTTTCATGAGGCAGCCTCGGGGCCTTTGATAGCCGGCCCGCTTCGATGATGCGATGTGGGCCGGCCTAGCAAAGGCCCCGAGGCTGCCTTATGAAACCGCGCTAAACTATTGATTAGGGGCAGCTCTGTGCCGAAGTTAAAAGCATACACAGCTGCCGCTGCTGGTCTGGAGGTGCGGAGACAAGGCAGGAGGCAAACGCGGTGGAAGGCAGGAGTCCCGGCGAAGGCAGGAGTCCCGGCACAGCGACTGCAACAGGAAGTTGCAAGTCAGCTGACGCCGGCCTTTCGTTGCGGCGGGGACCGAATCCTTCGCGGACCGGCAAGATTTTGTTTGCGGACCGGCGGTTGAAGAACTGTGCTCTACACTGTGTGCGCTGTGACGAGAAACTTGTGCGCTGCGAGGTAATATTTTGTGCGCGTGCGCACGTCAGCGCAGCTTAGCGGGAACACTGATCTTGACCCTCGTAGGGATCCCACATGGGGATCCCATTTATTCTTAAAGTCTGGCACGCTGTCTGCCTCAATCACCTGCACTGGAAGCTTGTTCCAATGATCAACCACTCTCTCTGTGAAGAAATACTTTCTGGTGTCGCCATGAAATTTTCCGCCCCTGAGTTTGAGCGGGTGTCCTCTTGTGGCCGAGGGTCCCTTGCGAAAGAAAATATCATCTTCCATTTCGACACGTCCCGTGAGGTACTTAAATGTTTCGATCATGTCTCCCCTCTCCCTACGTTCCTCGAGAGTGTAGAGCTGCAATTTGTTCAGTCTCTCTTCGTACGAGAGACCCTTGAGCCCCGAGATCATCCTGGTGGCCATCCGCTGAACCGATTCAATTCTGCGCACATCTTTACTGTAATGTGGCCTCCAGAATTGCACACAGTACTCCAGATGAGGTCTCACCATGGCCCTGTACAACGGCATTATGACTTCAGGCTTTCGGCTGACAAAACTTCTATTGATACAACCCAATATCTGCATTGCCTTAGATGAAGCCTTCTCCATTTGACTGGCAGTTTTCATGTCTGCACTAATGATTACTCCTTCTGTTCTGTGTTCACGGAAGAAAATCCTGGAGAAGGACCGAGATTGTCTGGCAAATGGAGTAGATTCTGCACTGTTCACGGATACTGAGGGGAGCTCAGAGAGATTCTGGTGGATCCTATTAAAGACTTGTTCAACAAATCTCTGGAGATGGGAGTGGTTCCTAGGGATTGGAAGATCGGATGTGGTTCCTATTCACAAAAGTGGTCACAGAGATGAAGCGGGAAACTACAGGCCGGTAAGCCTCACTTCGGTTGTTGGAAAAATAATGGAAGTGTTGCTGAAAGAAAGGATAGTGTACTTCCTTGAATCTAATGGGTTACAGGATCCGAGGCAACATGGCTTTACAAAAAGTAAATCGTGCCAAACGAACCTGATTGAATTTTTTGATTGGGTGACCAGAGAACTGGATCAGGGACATATGCTAGATGTAATTTACCTAGATTTCAGCAAAGCCTTTGACATGGTTCCTCATAGGAAGCTCTTGAACAAACTTGAAGGGCTGAAGTTAGGACCCAAAGTGGTGAACTGGATTAGAAACAGTCTTTAAATTATTGGTCCAGTCATTACTGTTGAGTCTCCTTGACTATTGCAATATTGCTTATTTATCAATTACTAAGAAGGAATTATTGAGATTATCATTGATACAGAACACAGCAGTTAGATTGATTTACGGATTGAAGAAATACGATCATGTCACGTTATTTTATTGTGAATTGCATTGGTTGCCTGTGGAAGCTCAGGTATTGTTCAAGCTGGGCTGTTTTTGTTACAAGGTTTTATATGGTACAGCCCCTACTTATCTGGCTAATAGTTTTTCCATAGCTATGCACAAATGCAGTAGAAAAACTCATGCTCTGTTTAATTTCCCTTCTGTAAAAGGTTGTAAAAGCAAGAAATTCCTAAATCACTCTTTAGCATCTCGGGCAGCTTCTCATGAAAAAGAGTTTCGATCATTATTGCTCACAGCTGTTTCTTATTGACATTTTAGAAAACATCTTTTCTCCAAATATCTGACTAGCTGACTCATTGAAATATACAATTATGTTTAAGGTTTATAATCTTTTGTAAAGCGTGTAGAACTTTTTGGTAACACAGTCTATAAGTAGTATGTTATGTTATGTTATGTTGTCAGACAGATGCCAGAGGGTGGTGGTTAATGGAAGTCACTTGGAGGAAGGAAAGGTGAGTCGTGGAGTCCCTCAGGGTTCAGTGCTGGGGCCAATCCTGTTCAATATGTTTGTGAGTGACATTGCTGAAGGAAAGGTTTGCCTTTTTGTGGATGATACCAAGATTTGTAACAGAGTAGACACCAAGGAGGGAGTGGAAAACATGAAAAAGGATCTACAAACGTTAGAGAAATGGTCTTAATATCTGGCAACTATAATTCAATGCAAAGAAATGCAGAGCAATGCATTTCGGTATTAATAATCAGAAGGAACCGTATATGCTGGGAGGTGAGAGACTGATATGCATGGATGGGGAGAGGGACCTTGGGATGATAAGTGTCCGAAGATCTTAAGGCAAAAAAACAGTGTGACAAGGCAGTGGCTGCTGCCAGAAGGATGCTGGGCTGCATAAAGAGAGGCATAACCAGTAGAAGAAAGAAGGTGTTGATGCCCCTGTACAGGTCATTGGTGAGGCCCCACTTGGAGTATTGTGTTCAGTTTTGGAGACCGTATCTGGCGAAGACATAAGAAGACTTGAAGCAGTGCAGAGGAGGGTGGCGAAAGTGATAGGAGGTTTATGCCAAAAGACATATGAGGAGAGACTGGAGGTCTGAATATGTATACCCTAGAGCAGTACCGTATTTTCACGCATATAACGCGCGCGTTATACGCGTTTTTACCTACCGCGCATACCCCTCGCGCGTTATATGCGTGAGCGCGGTATACAAAAGTTTTAAAACATAGTTCCCACCCCGCCCGACGCCCGATTCACCCCCCCCAGCAGGACCGCTCGCACCCCCACCCCGAACGACCGCTCGCACGCGCTCCCACCCGCACCCGCATCCACGATCGGAGCAAGAGGGAGCCCAAGCCCTCTTGCCCGGCCGACTCCCCGACGTCCGATACATCCCCCCCCCCGGCAGGACCACTCGCACCCCCACCCCGAACGACCGCTCGCACGCGCTCCCACCCGCACCCGCATCCACGATCGGAGCAAGAGGGAGCCCAAGCCCTCTTGCCCGGCCGACTCCCCGACGTCCGATACATCCCCCCCCCCGGCAGGACCACTCGCACCCCCACCCCGAAGGACCGCCGACTTCCCGACAATATCGGGCCAGAAGGGAGCCCAAACCCTCCTGGCCACGGCGACCCCCTAACCCCACCCCGCACTACATTACGGGCAGGAGGGATCCCAGGCCCTCCTGCCCTCGACGCAAACCCCCCTCCCCCCCAACGACCGCCCCCCCCCAAGAACCTCCGACCGCCCCCCAGCCGACCCGCGATCCCCCTGGCGACCCCCACGACCCCCCCACCCCCCTTCCCCGTACCTTTGGTAGTTGGCCGGACAGACGGGAGCCAAACCCGCCTGTCCGGCAGGCAGCCAACGAAGGAATGAGGCCGGATTGGCCATCCATCCTAAAGCTCCGCCTACTGGTGGGGCCTAAGGCGCGTGGGCCAATCAGAATAGGCCCTGGAGCCTTAGGTCCCACCTGGGGGCGCGGCCTGAGGCACATGGGCCCAACCCGACCATGTGCCTCAGGCCGCACCCCCAGGTGGGACCTAAGGCTCCAGGGCCTATTCTGATTGGCCCCCGCGCCTTAGGCCCCACCAGTAGGCGGAGCTTTAGGATGGATGGGCCAATCCGGCCTCATTCCTTCGTTGGCTGCCTGACGGACAGGCGGGTTTGGCTCCCGTCTGTCCGGCCAACTACCAAAGGTACGGGGAAGGGGGGTGGGGGGGTCGTGGGGGTCGCCAGGGGGGTCGCGGGTCGGCTGGGGGAGCGGTCGGAGGTTCTTGGGGGGGGCGGTCGTTGGGGGGAGGGGGGTTTGCGTCGAGGGCAGGAGGGCCTGGGATCCCTCCTGCCCGTAATGTAGTGCGGGATGGGGTTAGGGGGTCGCCGTGGCCAGGAGGGTTTGGGCTCCCTTCTGGCCCAACTACCAAAGGTACGGGGAAGGGGGGTGGGGGGGTCGTGGGGGTCGCCAGGGGGGGTCGCGGGTCGGCTGGGGGGGCGGTCGGAGGTTCTTGGGGGGGGGCAGTCGTTGGGGGGAGGGGGGTTTGCGTCGAGGGCAGGAGGGCCTGGGATCCCTCCTGCCCGTAATGTAGTGCGGGGTGGGGTTAGGGGGTCGCCGTGGCCAGGAGGATTTGGGCTCCCTCCTGGCCCGATATTGTTGGGGAGTCGGCGGTCCTTCGGGGGGAGGGATGTATCGGACGTCGTGGGGGGGGCATCAGGCTTTCAGGATGGGGACAGACCTTCAAGGGGGGACAGTGCACGGAAGTCAGGGGGGGTGAACGGAGAGTCGGAAAGTCAGGGCGGGCGAAAGGAGCGTCGGGCAGCATGCGCGGTATACCCGTGAGCGCGGTATACCAAAGTTTTTGTACATATCATCGTGATTTCTGCGCGCTATACCCGTGTGCGCGTTTTATACGGGTGTGCGTTATTTGCGTGAAAATACGGTAGTCTCAAACTCAAACCCTTTGCAGGGCCACGTTTTGGATTTGTAGGTACTTGGAGGGCCTGATGAAAAAATAGTTAATGTGTTATTAAAGAAATGACAGTTTTGCATTTGGTAAAACTCTTTATAGTTTATAAATCTTTCCTTTTGGCTAAGTCTTAATAATAATATTGCAATTTATAGCTAAAGAGACATATAATCAAGAAACTGTTTTATTTTACTTTTGTAATTATGATAAACATACCGAGGGCCTCAAAATAGTACCTGGCGGGCCACATGTGGTTCCCAGGCCGCAAGTTTGAGACCACTGCCCTAGAGGAAAGGAGGGACAGGGGAGATATAATTCTGACGTTCATGTACTTGAAAGGTATTAACATAGAACAAAATCTTTTCCAGAGAAAGGAAAATGGTAAAACCAGAGGACATAATTTGAGGTTGAGAGGTGGTAGATTCAAGAGCAATGTTAGGAAATTCTACTTTACGGAGAGGGTGGTGGATGCCTGGAATGCACTCCCGGGAGAGGTGGTGGAGAGGAAAACAGTGACGGAGTTCAAAGAAGCGTGGGATGAACACAGAGGATCTAGAATCAGAAAATAATAGTAAATATTGAAGAACTAAGGCCAGTACTGGGCAGACTTGCACGGTATGTGTCTGAATATGGCCTTTTGGTTGAGGTTGGAAGGGCTTCAGGTTGAGAAGACTGGATGGACCATTCAGGTCATTATCTGCTGTCATCTACTATGTTACTATGTAGATGACACATTGTCTTCACATAAAATTTTTAAAAAATGAAACAAACATATGCAAAGGGGTTCAAATTAAGGAATGTGACTCATTGCTTTCCACTGTTTTATAGAGGGAAAAAAAGTTCAATCATCAAGATAAGATGCATACATCTGTCTACCAGTACATTACAGATACCATGCAAAGATTTCTTTTTCAGCTCTCTCTACGGTTATTGCACTGGAAATAAAATAGCTTATTTTCTTCCTATTATGAGAGTGTGTGAATTCCCATCTCATTGTGGTTTTACTTGATTGCATTGAACTGAAGATGTTGGAGGCACAAAGGTGGGAGGAAACTCTTTTCAGGATTGGGATTGTGTGGGTGCCCATTAGCAGTCATAACTAAGACCTTTCTGTAATATTTCTACTGAAAAGATGTGAGTCATGGTTAGCAGTGGTGAACTAGACAGAACTGAGTCTGCCACACTAGAGTTTTTAGTCATAACAGTTTTCATTGCAACCTTCTTCCAAAAAAAAGTCGACACCATTACAAATTAAACTGAGAGTAGTTGACTTTTACAGTTTAAAGCGTAGTTTCCATATCCATTTTGGAAAAGGTTTATTGCTGACTTTTTCAGGTTAGTTGAAATAGAGGTTGACACTTAGCTGGCCCCCAGTCATGTGACTTCTAGATGTTTGTGCTGCTTTGAAAATCCACATATAACTTGAGCCTCGTGAAGGCTCATTTTGTGTAGGCTTTCTTATGCTCAGAAATGAAATGTCCAAGTCAGGATATTTACAATTTCCTTTTTTTATAAAATGCTCCCTGTAAAACACATATGGATCTGAAGGAAATGCATAGACCAAGAGAGCAGTGGCAAGCTTTTTGAAAAGTACATACAGTGGTGCCTCACATAACAAACTTAATTCGTTCCAGGAGCAAGTTTGTTATGCGAAAAGTTTGTTATGTGAAACGCGTTTTCCCATAACAATACATGTTAAAAAAAATAATTCGTTCTGCAGCATAAAATATGCTAAGATGACATAAAAAAAGATAAATTTGTCAAAATGGTGAAAATGGTGGTCTTGCTGAGGCCAAACTCTTTGACGAGGTCACACTGTTTTACCCCACATTCACTCCTTCTAATTATTTCCCGTTTCATTTCAACAGAAATCACCTTCCTGCTTTTTTTAGAAGCCATGATATATAAAAAATATTGAGTTTATCTTAAAAGGACGACTGTATACAGTGAGAGAGGGCAGTTAAGCGCAGTGACTAACGACTGCCTGCAGTGCCTGCGCGGAAGGATGCAATACATCGGCAGCTCGGGCGACTTCGTTGTGTGAAACGAAGTTCGTTGTGTGAAACGAAGTTCGTTGTGTGAAACGAAGTTCGTTGTGTGAAACGAAGTTCGTTGTGTGAAGTTCGTTGTGTGAAACGAAGTTCGTTGTGTGCAGCGTTCGTTGTGCGAGGCACCACTGTATTCAAAAAGAGTGCATTACTCATCACCTTCTATATGCAAGTGCTAGCACTGATGTGGCATAGTTTTTCCAATATATACATGTACTGTAAGTACTGACAGTTATATAAGTTCCATATGTCAAATTACACACATCCACAGAGCTGGGACTCATGGCTGCAGTTGTATTGTGAATGCTTGAGTACCCCCACTATTCTCCTTGTACTTCTGTAGCTTGAGAGCTAAGAGCTCCTTGTTGCAAGGTCAGAAAAGAAGGCAGGAAGGAAGCTTTCTGTCTCCAAGGCTACAGCTCCCACTGCCTTCTACAATCTGTCTGAGGAAGGAATATCTGGCCTACACTGCTGGTGTTCTCTACTCTCCCTGTTAGTTTATTTATTTGTTCAATTTTCTATACTATTCTCTCAGGGGAGCTCAGAACAGTTTACATGAATTTATTCAGGTATTCACACAGTTTTTTCTCTTTGTCTCAGTGGTCTCACAATCTATCTAATATACCTGGGGCACTGGAGGACCAAGTGACCTGCCCAGTGTCACAAGGAGCAGCGTGTGTCAGAACCTACAACCCCAGGGCGCTGGGGCTGTAATTCCAACCCCTGCGCTACACTTTTATTTTTTTTAAAAAAACATTTTTATTATTTTATTAAATTACAATAGTGTAATACATTTAATTGAAAATAGTAAAATATTACAAATAATACACTATTTCAAACTAATGTTATAGAATCATAACTATACCCAACCCTCTTCTAACAATTATTAATATTGACAATACTAAACATCTTTAATAAGAAAATTTTAATATCCATTTTTCAGCACCTTTCCCTACCCTCCCCTACCCCCCATCCCAACCCAGATGTGTAATAAAAAAAACTCAGAAGGCAATGTATTATTACAGTTTAGTGTTTTATTTAACAAAATATGGAGTCCATTGGCTTTATTTGCTGTTTTGCGCTACACTTTTAGACGTAGTATGGTAGAAGATAGCATGGCAACCATTGTCTTACAGGGATGGCAAAACAGTTAACAAAGCATGGTAAAACAATAGAGGAGTGGCCTAGTGGTTAAGGCTGCAGCCTCAGCACCCTGAGGTTACAGGTTCAAGACCAGCAATGCTCTTTGTGACCTTGGGCAAGTTACTTAACACTCCATTGCCCTAGGTACATTAGTCAGATTGTGAGCCCACTGGGACAGATAGGGAGAAATATTTGAGTACCTGATTGTCAACCACTTAGGCTATAAGTAGTATATAAATGTTAAAATAAATAAATAAATTATGACAAACATGGTATGGTGAGAAATAGTATGGTGAGCATAGTATTACAGAGCATGGGTAATATAGGATGACACAACTTGGCAAAATTGGTAAGGCAAGTATGTGTGATGAAACATAACATAGAAGACACGGAGCAGCAAACACTGTGTGGCAGACATGGCATGAAAGATTGAAGCATGGTAGACAGCGTGGCAAACATAATATGGTAAATATAGCGTATAATATAGTAGGACAAAAATAACGAATAGTATGACAGAGTGTGGAAGAACAGTGTATGACAAAATGTGGCATGGTCAGATATAGGACAAAAGCACACAGTGTATTAGATTTAAGACAATGGAGGGTCAGGCACTTTGCCAGGAGGGTCGGGGAATTTGATTGGCGTACTCTCATAGAGAGTCAAGAGAAGAGGTGAATTTTTATTGCCTTCCTGAAGTTGGGTAGGTGGTTTGTTCCAAACGCATGGTGGATAGTGCAAGAAAGATCTTTTTCAGGCATTCTCAAGGCAAAGTTCTCATCCAGAGGGCACGCATAATCACTTTTCATTCTGTGAGCAGATCGGTCGATTTGGGGAATAGGGTGGAAGTTTGGAGGCCATGTAGGCCGGCACAATGCTGTGGAAGAGTTTGTAGGCATTACTAGGCCTTTGAATATATATTGTTTGCCAATTGGCATCCAGTGGACAGGCGATTGGGTCTTGTATGCGGAAATTCTTCAGGAGTCGGATAGCGGAATTTTTTACTCATTGAAGTTGATGGATGGTTTTTGCAGTGAGCCCATTTAGGAGTGTGTTGCAGTAGTCCATATGGGAGAGGACAAAGGCGTAGAGTAGCTGAGAGAAGTCTGGTCCTGAGAAGTACCGTCTGATTTTCCATCGTTGTAGGAGGTAGTTAGTCATTGATCAAACAGGCTTCCTGCCTTTGGTTTGCAAAGAGAGATGCTGAGAGAGGTAGTGAGAAAGGAATGAAGAGTTGATAGATGGGCAAGGGAAGAGAAGGAAGGGCTGAGAGAGGGGAAGAGGACCTAGAAATGGGGTAAGATTTGTGCTGTCAGAGGAGGTGATAGGCCGAGAGGAGGAGGTTAATTGTAAAAGGGGGCACTAATTACAAGATATAATATTTTTAAGAGGGTTTTGAAGTAACTGAAAGGAAGGATCCTGACCGGTACAGGAAGAAAAGAATTGTGGGGAAGGGAATGGAGATGGAGCTGATAGTGGGATTAGAGAGAGGGAGAAGGGTAGGACATACAATAAGTTGAGATGGGCTGAGAGAACAGAACTGAAGGAATGTAGACTGAGAGGAGGAAGGAGGCATAGGCTGTAATAGCAAAGAGAGTGGCTGAGAGGGTTGCTGAAGAAAGAAAAGCAGAAAGATAAAGAGGTCTGGGTGAGGAGTTATAGTGTGTGTGTGTGTGTGTGTGTGTATGAGGGGAGGTGATAGGAAAAAGGAGACAAAGAAAAGGGTTCTGAGGAGCATTAAGCAATGAAGAGAAGTATCAAAGTGGTAGGAGGAATAAAAAATGAAAATAGGAGGATGTGAGACAAGGTAACAAACTATGAAGAGGCATTCTGCATATGAAAGAGGTATACACACGATGCAACTTAAAAACATAAGACTTGCCATGCTGGGTCAGATCAAAGGACCATCTAGCACAGTATACTGCTTCCAGCAGTGGCCAATCCATGTTACCAATAATTGACAGAATCCCCCAAATCAGCAAGATTCCCTGTGGTTGGTAGCTTGGATAAGTAGTAGTTTTCCTTGTGTCTACTTAATAGCAGTTTATGGACTTTTTTCTAGGACTTGTCTAACCACTCCCCCCTCCCCCCCTTTTTTTTTTTTTTTTACAAAACAGCGGAAGTGGTTTTTAGTACCGGCTGGTGCGCTGAATACTCTGTGCTACTCCCGATGCTCATAGAGTTCCTATAAGCGTCAGGAGCAGTGCAGAGTATTCAGCATGCCGGCTTGCGCTAAAAATCACTTCTATGGTGGGATAAATCTTTTTTAAACCCAGATACAATAATTGCTTTTATCACATCCTCTGGTAACAAGTTTCAGAGCTTAACTACTGTATTTTACCATATATTGGCCGCGACCTATACATGGGTTTTACAAACCGTGTATGGGGCGCGGCCTAGTTAAATGGGGCGGGCTATGTATCAACTTTAAATCATCCCCACCACTCCCGGTACATTTTTCAGAACCCCCTCGCTGGACGACGCACGGCTCGAATCTCCAGTGGTGCAGGGCAGCTGTGATCTCTTCGGCGTCGGGCCTGCCCCCGCACCGTTTGAGTCCCACGAGAGTGATGTCGGCTATTCAGCAGGTGGTGCAGGGGCAGGACGGATGCCGAAGAGATCGCGGCGGCCCTGCACCACTGGAGATTTGAGCCGTACACCATCCAGTGAGGGGGTTTTGAAGGAAGTACCAGGGGGGATGATTGAAAAAGGCAGGGGAGGTACTGGAAGATAAGCTGTGGCTAATACCATGGGGTGGCTTATCTTCCGGTTTTTAAACATAGGCCACCCTTTTCTGTGGCCTACACATGGGTGCGGCCTATGCAGAGGGGCGGCCTCTATGCGGGGAAATACAGCATTCACTGAGTAAAAAAAATTTTTTGCCTCTTTGTTTTAAAAGTATTATCATGTAACTACAAACTGGCGAATTCTATAAACAGCACCTATAGTAAGCGCTTCTAGGTGCCCTAATTGCAGACACCTAGCGATGTCTAAGTTCAGGATCCATGACTAATTTGTATTTATTAATTGGCTTAATCGGCATGGACTTGGATTTATAAGATTGCTTGAAAGAAGTTATTTGGATCCGATTTGAAATTTTTTTTTTCAACTCGGTGGATATTCAGGATATTAATATGCCTGAGAGGATTTCATTGACATTTTGTTGAACTACTGGTGTTTTGCATAGGGGTGTTCCAATTTGGAATTAGGAATTCGGGTTGTAGAACATTTATTTTCTCCTATAATAGTGTGGAGGTTTTTTTACTGTTTTATTTTTCCTGATTATTAAAAGAATCAACACAGGTGCCATAAGGCAGTAAAAGGGGCCAAAAGAGACTACAAGGAAAAAATAGCCAAGGAGGTGAAAAACTTCAAGCCATTCTTTCAATATATTAAGGGGAAATGACCCGCAAAGGAAGCGGTAGGACGTTCGATGACCATGGAATAAAGGGAGTGCTAAAGGAGGACAAAGCAATTGCCGAAAACTTAACACATTTTTTTGCGCCTGTATTTACCGAAGAGAATATACACAGCATACCAGAACCCATCAGGCTATTTGCTGGAAACAAAGATGGGAAAGTGACAGGGTTGACTGTCAGTCTAGAAGAGGTATGCAGGCAGATCGATAGGCTTAAGAGCGATAAATCCCTGAGACTGGATGGCATCCATCCTAAGGTCATCAAGGAACTGAAAGGGACTATAGCTGAACTGCTTCAACTAGTAGCCAATCTGTCGATCAAGTCGGGAAAGATTCCAGAAGACTGGAAGGTGGCGTATGTTACACCGATCTTCAAAAAAGGTTTGAGGGGAGATCCAGGAAACTACAGGTGAGTGTGACCTCGGTACCGGGAAAGATGGTAGAAGCGCTGATAAAGGACCGCATTATTGATTACCTTGACGGCACGGTCTGATGAGGACTGGCCAGCATGGTTTCAGCAAAGGCAGATCTTGTTTGACAAACTTGCTGCACTTCTTTGAGGGAGTAAACAGGCAGATAGACAAGGATGACCCATTTGACAAGGTTCCACATGAACAACTACTTCGGAAAATTGCGAGCCATGGAATCGAAGGTGAAATACTCACGTGGATTAAAAACTGGCTGGAGCATAGGAAACAGAGAGTAGGGGTAAATGGACAATACTTGGACTGGAAGAGCATCACCAGTGGGGTGCTGCAGGGCTCAGTGCTTGGACCCATGCTTTTCAACATCTTTATAAATGATCTGGACATTGGTACGACGAGTGAGGTGATTAAATTTGTGGACGATACTAAGTTATTCAGAGTAGTGAAAACACAGGGGGATTGCGAAAATCTGCAATGTGACATAATTAAGCTCGAGAAATGGGCATCGACATGGCAAATAAGGTTAAACATGGATAAGTGTAAAGTGATGCATGTTGGTAACAAAAATCTCATGCACGAATACAGGATGTCTGGGGTGGTACTTGAAGAGATCTCCCAGGAAAGAGACTTGGGAGTTCTGATTGACAAGTCGATGAAGCCGTCCGTGCAATGCGTGTCAGCGGTGAAAAGGGTGAACATAATGCTAGGAATGATAAAGAAGGGGATCAAGAACAGATCGGAGAAAGTTATCATGCCGCTGTACCGGGCCATGGTGCGCCCTCACCTGGAGTACTGCGTCCAGCACTGGTCGCCATACATGAAGAAGGACACGGTACTACTTGAAAGGATCCAGAGAAGAGCGACTAAAATGGTTAAGGGGCTGGAGGAATTGCCATACAGTGAGAGATTGGAAAAACTGGGCCTCTTCTCCCTTAAAAAGAGGAGACTGAGAGGAGACATGATCGAAACATTGAAAATACTGAAAGGAAAAGACTTAGCAGATATAGACAGATTGTTCACCCTCTCCAAGGTAGGGAGAACGAGAGGGCACTATCTGAAGTTGAAAGGGGATAGATTCCGTACAAACATAAGGAAGTTCTTCTTCACCCAGAGAGTGGTAGAAAACTGGAACGCTCTTCCGGAGTCTGTTATAGGGGAAAACACCCTCCAGGGATTCAAGACAAAGTCGGACAAGTTTCTGCTAAATCGGAACGTACGCAGGTGAGGCTGGACTCATTTAGAGCACTGGTCTTTGACCTGAGGGCCGCCGTGTGAGCTGACTGCTGGGCACGATGGACCACTGGTCTGAAACAGCAGCGGCAATTCTTATGTTCTTATGTTCTGACTGATTTATTTTGAAGCTCTTTTCTTGATTTTGAGGCTTGCTATTTGTTAAATATTATTTTCCCGGATAACCCCCAATCTGCAATTCATCTTTAGCAAACTTATTATTTAGTGCAATTTTACTACTCACATTTATTCATCTAGAAATGATAATAAGGCAACATGAAGCAGAGTTTAAGGGCCCAAAGAGTGGGGTTAAGTACAAAAATCAAACAGCTCTCTTTATAAGATTTTACAAAACAATACATAAAAATGTTCACTAACAAGAGTGCTTCTGGATAGTCCCTCGATATGTCTTGTAATTGAACGATACTTATTGGCATGGGGGCCATCTGTCACATTCTTTTATGTAACTCCCTGCTGGATAGCATAATCAGTTTTCTAAGCACAGCTGGTTTGCAGATGCCCCATGCCACATCTGTGCCAACAGCATTTAAATTTGCAGACATTTCAGTACTTCCAGGACCCTTCATTAAAAAATATGCAGACCACTGACTGCAGATGCTAGGACACCTGTCGATTGATATATTGCTCTTCCTTGAACAGTTTTTGTATCCCCCACAAAATCTGATTCCTGCTAGCATTGCCTTTAAACTGCTGTATTGGGTCTTCTTGACAGGAAGAAGACAGTGTTTCATGCCTATTGTTTACCTGCACTACCAACTGGCTTCAGTCTCCTTAGAATCATGGGACCTACAGTTCAACCCATGCACCTGAAATCAGGCAAAAGAGAAGGCAAATTCTGGCATAAAGTACTGCTTGCCTCCAGCTGACCAGGAGATTGATTATTGGGATGAGTTGGTGAGAGAAAGAGGTCCCTTGATGGGAGCTGGTGAAGAGGGAAAGATGAGTGGGATGATCAGAGGAAAGAGAGAAGATGAGATTCAGTTCTGCGTTAGTAAGAAGAAGGACCGGGGATTCGTTTGGGAGGGCAAGCAGCAGCAAGCAAACTATGATAAAAATACCTCTACCAGCAATGAAATCATCAGCAGAGACTCATGATAGCATCAGGTTCTTGGTTATATCCATCAAAATAACACAATAAATGTTATCTCAAAGTGTCTGTTTACTGGGATTGCTACAGTATCTTGTTATTCCTCTGTATACTATAATTACAGCAAACCCTTCAGTGGCTAAATAGTACTTGAGCAAAAATGAGAAGGGATTTGCCGTAGGACCACTATTTGAAAGATATTAGTTATAATTTCAAGTGATCAATCTGCCAAGCACTCTTATAAAGTACACTCTGTTTCCCTGGAAGGCCTTTATGTTAAAAGGCTGATTAAATCCAACATTTCTGAGATAATAAAAATTGATATAGCATGTTACAGGAACTCATTGAAATAAGTTGATTCAAGCTATTACAGAAAGTTTGCCTGAGTCAAGCTGACTCCTTAGCTTAAGCGAGCAATAAACTCTGGAAACTGAGATTATCAGCAGACTGAAACTTGCCATTCTGGGTAAGCAATCATTCCATATTTTACATATACCTTGTACCTGATGGCTGAACAACTTGGCAACTCTAACATATGATTTGGTCAATATTCAAAAGAATTTATAATGCATGCTATAAAAATCATATCTGTTCTATGGAAAGTTAGATTTGGGGCCTAAGTTAACACTACTAAAGTACTACATTTTTAAAAATCATGTATTTAATCCTTTGGCTAGGAGGGAACTTTCCCAGACCAGTATGAAAAAGCATGCTTTTTCTCCCTTGCATATTTCTCTTACTAGCAGTGCCTAGAATGTGCCAACTATGCCATTTTCTCACTCATCTTCCACACCTGCTATAAATATGTTTTTCATACTTTTCATAGTTCTGTGCCTTTTGATTGGCTGTAGTAAAGCATCAGCCCTTGAAAGCTGAGTGTAATGATACTCATACTGTCATTTTCAAAAGACAAGCACATCCCCAAAACAGAATAAAGTGGCATTTTCAAAGCCTGTTTTCTATGCTGTTTGTCAGTCGTTCATCTAAATTCCAAGGGGGTGGATTAGAGGCGTGTTTAGGGCAGGATTATGATTAATGCATTTTGCAGCAATAAACATTTTCCAGAACAACCAGGGACAAATTCTATAAACGGTGTCCCAATTGTAAATAGCGATAGGCATCTTACCACTGTCTAATCAGCCAATTGGGGCAAAAGTTAAAAAAAAAAAAGCCCCGAGTCAGGCCGCCTATGCCGTAGGCATCTGTCATGGGTGCAGAGAGACATGTCAGGAACTTAAGCTTGCCCAAACTGGGCGTGGTTTCACCCGGCTGTGGTCTTTGGCGAGCTTAAGCAGTCCTAAGTGTCTCCCTAGGACCATGATAAACACCTGAAATGTAGGCCACCAAAATGCTGGCCTACATTTCAAATACAGTGGTACCTCAGTTTACGAGTGCACCGGTTTGCGAGTGTTTTGCAAGACGAGCAAAACATTCGCAAACTTGGTGCCTCGTAAACTGAGCTTGCCTCGCTGTACGAGCGCCCCCCCCGCGAACCGGCACCTTCCCCCCTGCGATCCGGGGGTGGGAAGGTGGGGTATGGGAACCTATCAATGCAAGTTTCCCTTACTTTCTATGGGGAAACTTGCTTTGATATACGAACATTTTGGATTACGAGCATGCTCCTGGAACGGATTATGCTCGTAATCAAAGGTACTACTGTAGATGCAACTGCTGAGCTGATCATGGCAAAGGAATCTCCCTGCCACAATCAGCTAAGTAGGAGCAGCAGGGAACCCCCAGAATGTCTGCAGCAGGCAGGATGCCCAAGTCCTCCTGCCACCACCACCAACCCCTCCCAGACTGTCTGCAGTAGGAGGGATGCCCAGTTCCTCCTGCCGCCAACCCCGAACCTCCCCAAAACAATCTTCCCCAACCACGATAGGCAGGAGGGATGCCCACTCCCTCCTACCAGCATCCCCCCCAATTGATGATCCCCCAATAGATGATGTCTATGTATTTTTCTTATTATAAGTCTTGTTTTAATGTTGAAAATTTTTTTTTATATTCTTTATTCATTTATAAAACTTTCAATAAGTGCAACATAAAATACAATCACTTTACACTTTAACATCACTTAATATTCCATCAAAGTTTAATTCACATCAAATATCCCTCCCTCCCTTATATCCAACAATTATTCTTAAGCATAAGAAAACATAAAATATCCCCACCCACCCCTCCCCACCCTGGACATGTATGAACAAAGGGAAAAAATAATACTCATTCTGTACAATATTTTGTTAATGGCTCCTAAACATCCCCAAATTTCTTAAAATGCCCCTGCTGTATGGCTATTACCCGCTCCATTTTAAAGATATGGCATAACAAATTCCACCAAAAATTATACTTCAGCTGATCCCATTTTTTCCAATTTTTCATAATTTGTTGTATGGCAACCCCTGTCATAATGAGGAAAAGTTTATTATTATTAGCCGAAATTTGGCTCTTAGCTCTCATTGATGTACCAAATAATACCGTATCATACGATAATGTTGAAATTTTAATTGTGAATGTAATTGTGTAACTCGCACAGAACTATAGGATTTAGCGAGTAAGAATTTTTAAAAATAAAAATGCAGATAGTGTGAAATATATTGAATTGTACTTAAATAAAAGAACTGCAGAAGTACAGTGTGCATTGGGTTGTAAGCAGACATTTCAGTATTCCCCACAAATTAGTACTCTCAGGAGCAACTACAGATGACTGCTTTACAAATCACAACTTTCATAAAAAGAAAACAAGAACGCTCCATGTTCCCATTAATTTGAGAGCAATGCCATGAAATGGCTTTGTTAAACATTCATTCTTATCCAGCCCTTTTGAGACAGAGTACCATTCTATTTCTATTGTTCGGGTTACATCCCTATCACCCAGAAAGCCTTTGATACGTTGTTTTAAACAAGCAAGAGTACTTGTTTCCAACATGCCACTCTTGTCTTTGTCCTCTAGGATTATTATGTGATCTTTTAGGAAAACGTGACAAGCTCAGTAACACTTCTAAGAGACAGCTGGGTAGCTTTCTGTAGCCCACTTTACAAGAATTTAAGATAAAAGGAATAATTAGTTCCTAAGAGAGTGAGGACTTAAAAGGAAACACTAATCAGGATACCTTTTAAAAAAAAAATATATATATATTTTTTTTTAAAAGAAAAAAGCCGCTGCTGTTCTTGTAACATGCAGAATTAAACTTTTTACATTTTCTTTGTATTACATTAGAACATAACAATAACCTTATTGGGTCAGACCAATGGTCCATCTAGCCCAGTATCTCGTCTACATGGTGACCAATCCAGGTCACAAGTACCTGGCAAAAAACCAAATTGTATCAGCATTAAGTGCTACTGATCCAGGGCAAACAGTGGATTCCCCCAATAGCAGACTATGGACTTTTCCTCGAGGAACTTGTCCAAACCTTTTTTAAAACCAGCTATGTTAATCACTCTTACCACATCCTCTGGCAATGCATTCCAGAGCTTAAGTATTCTCTGAGTGAAAAAAAATATTTCCTCCTATTGATTTTAAAAGTATCTCCATGTAATTTCATTGAGTGTCCTCTAGTCTTTGTAATTTTTGATGGAGTAAAAAAATCGATCCAATTGTACCTTTTCTACACCACTGAGGATTTTGTAGACTTCAATTAAATCTCTCCCTCAGCTGTCTCTTTTCCAAGCTAAAGAGCCCTAATCTCTTTAGTCTCAACATATGAAAGTAGTTCCATTCCTTTTATCATCTTGGTCACTCTTCTTTGAACCTTTTCTAGTTCCACTATATCTTTTTTGAGATAGGCAACCAGAATTGAATGCAATACTCAAGATGAGGTCACACCATGAAGCAATACAAAGGCATTAAAACATTCTTAATCTTGTTTACCATTCCTTTTCTTATAGTTCCTAGCATCTAATTTGCTTTTTTAGCTGCCTCTGCACCTTGGGTGGAAAGTTTCATCATATTATCTATAATGACACCCAGATCTTTTTCTTGGGCGCTAATCCCCAAGGTGGACTCTAGCATCTGGTAACTATGATTTGGGTTATTCTTCCCAATGTGCATCAAGTTTATCAAGTTTTATTAGGATTTTATATACCACCTATCAAGGTTATCTAAGCGGTTTTACAATCAGGTACTCAAGCATTTTCCCTATCTGTCCCGGTGGGCTCACAATCTATCTAACGTACCTGGGGCTATGGAGGATTAAGTGACTTGCCCAGGATCACAAGGAGCAGCGTGGGGTTTGAACCCACAACCCCAGGGTGCTGAGGCTGTAGCTTCAACCATTGCGCCACACACTCCTCCATCACTTTGCATTTGTCTACATTAAATTCATCTGCCATTTGGATGCCCAGTTTTCCAATTTCCTGAGGTCTACCTGCAATTTTTCACAGTCTGCATGCGTTTTAACAATTTCAAACAATTTAGTGTCATATACAGTTGTTAAAATGCAAATTGAATTACCTCACTTGTTCCAATTTCCAGATCATTTATAAATAAGGTGTACAGCACTAGTCCCAGAAATGATTTCTGCAGCACTTCACTATTTACCTTCCTCCATTGAGAAAAAAATGTCCCTTTAACCTTACTCTCTGTTTTCTGTCCAATAATCAATTCCTTATCCACAACTGAACATTGTCTCATATCCCATGACTCTTTCATTTACTCAGGACCCATTCATGAGGAAATTTGTCAAAAATATTTCTGAAAATCAAGATATACTACATCAACCATCTCACCTTTATCTACTTGTTTATCATTTCTTCAAAGAAGTCATGCAAATTGTCGAGCCAAGACTTCCCTTGGCTGAACCCATGCTGACTATCTCCAATTAAATCATGTTTTATTCGTTATAATTGTTGCCAGTATTATGTCTGGCACTGAAATCAGGCTTACTGGCCTGTAATTTCCCGGATCTCCCCTGGAACCCTTTCTAAAGATCATTGTAACATTGGCTACCCTCCAATCTTCAGGTACTATAGATGATTTTAGTTAAAGATTACAGATCACAAACAGCAGATAAGCAATTTCACATATGAGTTCTTTTAGTACCCTGGGATGTATACCATCTGGTCCAGGTGATTTATCACTCTTTAATTTGTCAATTTGGCTTAGTATGTCTTCCAGGTTCACCAAGATTTCTTTCAGTTCCTTTGCATGATCACCTTTTAAAACCATTATCAGTTCAGGTAGATCTCTTACATCTTCTATAAAAACCAAAGCAAATAATTAATTCATTCTCTCCACTATGGCCTTATCTTCCCTCAGTGCCCCTTTTGCTCCTTGATTATCCAACAGTCCCAGGGATTCCCTCACAGGTTTTCTGCTTCTGATGTTCCTAAAAAAATTATTACTATGAATTTTTGCCTCTTTAGCAAGTTTCTCTTCATATTCTTTAGCAATGCTTTGCATCTAACTTGCCAATGCTTATGTCTCTTTTTATTTTCTTCATTTTGGATCCTTTTTCCATTCTTTAAAGGATATTTTTTTTTGTTTTTTGCTCTAATTGTCTCTTTCACTTCACCTTTTAGCCATGCCAGCTCTCGCTTCCTCTTCTTTCCACCTTTGTTAACACATGGAATACATTTGGTCTGGACTTCCACAATGCTATTTTTAAATAACGTCCATACCTGGCTTACAGTCCCAATCTTTGCCACTGATCTTTTTATCTTCTTTATAACCATTTATCTCATTTTATCATAGTCACCCTTTCAAAAATTAAGTGCCGCTACAGTAAATTTCCTTATAAAGGACTTTTGTATTACCTTTTTTTTCCCTCTGGTGTATTTTCCTTCATTTAAAATTGTATAGTTTGATATCATTCCTGATTTGGAAAATAAATGACTACTCATGAGACACCCTTGGCCAAAGCACAGGAATCATGATATTCTTCTGTTTCCTCATCATCCAAATAATTTCTGGAAGAAATCCTTGAAGTTCCTCTTCTCCAGGCTTCTGACTGATAAGGTCCAAAAAATTAGAAGGGTCAGAACCCCAATTATCTGGCATTTTTGAATAAGATTCTTGGACTTTCTCTTCACCTCACTCTCTCTTTAATTTATCCTCTCTTTCTTTTTTCCCCTGCAATAAGTCAACATAGCGTGGTAGTGTGCCAGCATAAGAACAGAATCAGGAAGTGATTCTGTCTCCTGTGCCCCTGCTCTCACCACCTCCTGGGGCCTACTGAAGTTCCTGCTGTCAGGGATTCTCCTGAATGAACGCTGCTTTTGAGCACTGTTGTGTATTGTTCAGCTATTACTAGGAAATCTAGACATAATCATTTTTATATATTTGCTGTAATTAGTTTTCAGACGATCTGGGGATACCTAAAGTGGTCATAACAAAGTATTGATTCGAACAGGCAAAACAGTCTGAATTTTTTTGTTGCTGTTGTTTGTTTCTATGATAGATAAACAGACCTAGTTCTGCATGGCTGAGTTTTAAATTGCTCAGAGCAGCACACGCTCAGCCATGTCATAACTGTAAAATTCCTGACTACAGACTCTGTTGATGTAATTTAGCAGTTGCTGCAGTTTACATGAAGGATGTCTGAGGATGCCAAGTTATATATTTAGGGGCTGATTCTATAAAGGGTGCATAACTTTATTGGCAAAATACCCTTAATAATTGGTAAAACAATTTAATTGGGCGATAGGCACCTATCCAATTCTATAAAAGATAGGTACTTATTGCATGGCGGTTGGTTTATGTTTATTAAGAACTGCATAACAGCCTAAAAGGATCAAAACGGTTTGCAATACACAATTCATATTCATCAAGAAAAGAACTCCACTAAAAATAGAAAAGGAAAGATTAAGAACAGAAGTTATTCATAAAATATCATAGCAAATATCTCAACAGTAACAATTCTAATAGTAAAACAATAAAACAAGTCAGAAACCAATAAAAATTTCATGAACTGTAAACCCCCCCCCAAAAAAATAAATTAAAAAAAACACAGATCACAGTCCCAAACTCTGTTCTAAGTTGAGAAGGCCAATTGGAAAAAATGTGCTTTTAAATGTCTTTTAAAATTTATATATGATTCTTCTTTGCTTAAGTCTATGGGCAGACTATTCCATAACCATGGAAAAAAATAAAAAAATGCCTAACACCTAAGGTGGCATGACTTGGGCACCGCTAAGCGTGATTCTACAAAACCTTAGGCACCTGAAATGTAGGCTTTTAAAACCCTGGCCTACATTTCAGGTACCTAAGTTTTTACATAGGTGCCACTAGCCAGGATTCTATACACGGTGCCTAAGTATGATCGACATGCGACCGGCTCAGTTTTTCTAGGCACTGTTTATAGAATCAGCCCCTTAATTGATAGGCTTAATTTACAGCTGCAGCGCTACAGGGGTCTCGAATACCCAAGCAAATATGTGAGTAAATAACAGAAAGAGGTGTTTGTCTTAACCCCTTCGAAAGTTATTTTTCTTAAGGTGGGAAAAGAGGAAGGGCAAAATAAAGATAGTAACATAGTAACATAATAGATGACGGCAGATAAAGACCCGAATGGTCCATCCAGTCTGCCCAACCTGATTCAATTTAAATTTTTTTTTTTTTTTTAATTTTTTCTTCTTAGCTATTTCTGGGCAAGAATCCAAAGCTTTACCCGGTACTGTGCTTGGGTTCCAACTGCCGAAATCTCTGTTAAGACTTACTCCAGTCCATCTACACCCTCCCAGCCATTGAAGCTCTCCCCAGCCCATCCTCCACCAAACGGCCATACACAGTCACCGACCGTGCAAGTCTGCCCAGTACTGGTCTAGTTCAATATTTAATATTATTTTCTGATTCTAAATCTTCTGTGTTCATCCCACGCTTCTTTGAATTTAGTCACAATTTTACTCTCCACCACCTCTCTCGGGAGCGCATTCCAGGCATCCATTATCCTCTCCGTAAAGTAGAATTTCCTAACATTGCCCCTGAATCTACCACCCCTCAACCTCAAATTATGTCCTCTGGTTTTACCATTTTCCTTTCTCTGGAAAATATTTTGTTCTATGTTAATACCCTTCAAGTATTTGAACGTCTGAATCATATCTCCCCTGTCTCTCCTTTCCTCTAGGGTATACATATTCAGGGCTTCCAGTCTCTCCTCATACGTCTTCTGGCGCAAGCCTCCTATCATTTTCGTCGCCCTCCTCTGGACCACCTGAAGTCTTCTTACATCTTTCGCCAGATACGGTCTCCAAAACTGAACACAATACTCCAAGTGGGGCCTTACCAATGACCTGTACAGGGGCATCAACACCTTCTTCCTTCTACTGACTACGCCTCTCTTTATACAGCCCAGCATCCTTCTGGCAGCAGCCACTGCCTTGTCACACTGTTTTTTCGCCTTTAGATCTTCGGACACTATAACCCCAAGGTCCCTCTCCCCGTCCATGCATATCAGCTTCTCTCCTCCCAGCATATACGGTGCCTTCTTATTATTAATCCCCAAATGTATTACTCTGCATTTCTTTGCATTGAATTTTAGTTGCCAGGCATTAGACCATTCCTCTAACTTTTGCAGATCCTTTTTCATATTTTCCACTCCCTCTTCGGTGTCTACTCTGTTACAAATCTTGGTATCATCTGCAAAAAGGCACACTTTTTCTTCTAACCCTTCAAGAAATGTCACTCACAAACATATTGAACAGGATTGGCCCCAGCACCGAACCCTGAGGGACTCCACTAATCACCTTTCCTTCCTTCGAGCAACTTCCATTAACCACCACTCTCTGGCGTCTGTCCGACAGCCAGTTTCTGACCCAGTTCACCACTTTGGGTCCTAACTTCAGCCCTTCAAGTTTGTTCAACAGCCTTCTATGAGGAACTGTATCAAAGGCTTTGCTGAAATCCAAGTAAATTACATCTAGCATATGTCCTCGATCCAGCTCTCTGGTCACCCAATCAAAAAATTCAATCAGGTTCGTTTGGCACGATTTACCTTTTGTAAAGCCATGTTGCCTCGGATCCTGTAACCCATTAGATTCAAGGAAGTACACTATCCTTTCTTTCAGCAACACTTCCATTATTTTTCCAACAACTGAAGTAAGGCTCACCGGCCTGTAGTTTCCTGCTTCATCCCTGTGATCACTTTTATGAATAGGGACCACATCCGCTCTCCTCCAATCCCCAGGAATCACTCCCGTCTCCAGAGATTTGTTGAACAAGTCTTTAATAGGACTTGCCAGAAACTCTTTGAGCTCCCTTAGTATCCTGGGATGGATCCCGTCTGGTCCCATCGCTTTGTCCACCTTCAGTTTTTCAAGTTGCTCATAAACACCCTCCTCCATGAATGGCGCAGAATCTACTCCATTTTCTCGTGTAACTTTGCCAGACAATCTCGGTCCTTCTCCAGAATTTTCTTCTGTGAACACAGAACAGAAGTATTTGTTTAGCACATTTGCTTTCTCCTCATCACTCTCCACATATTGGTTCCCAGCATCTTTTAGCCTAGCAATTCCATTTTTTATCTTCCTCTTTTCACTAATATATCTGAAAAAATTTTTATCTCCCTTTTTTACATTTTTAGCCATTTGTTTTTCCGCCTGTGTCTTCGCCAATCGTATCTCTCTCTTGGCTTTTTTCAGTTTCACCCTGTAGTCCTTTCTGCTCTCCTCTTCTTGGTTTTTTTTATATCTCATGAACGCCAACTCTTTCACCTTTATTTTCTCAGCCACTAGGTTGGAGAACCATATTGACTTCCTTTTTCTCTTGTTTTTATTGATTTTCTTCACATAAAGGTCCGTAGCCATTTTTATCGCTCCTTTCAGCTTAGACCACTGTCTTTCCACTTCTCTTATGTCCTCCCATCCTAACAGCTCTTTCTTCAGGTACTTTCCCATTGCATTAAATTCCGTACGTTTGAAATCTAGGACTTTAAGTATCGTGCGGCCGCTCTCCACTTTAGCCGTTATATCAAACCAAACCGTTTGATGATCGCTACTTCCCAGGTGAGCACCCACTCGAACATTAGAGATACTCTCTCCATTTGTGAGGACCAGATCCAATATCGCTTTTTTCCTTGTGGGTTCCATCACCATTTGTCTGAGCAGAGCCTCTTGAAAGGCATCCACTATCTCCCTACTTCTTTCCGATTCCGCAGACAGAACATTCCAGTCCGCATCCGGCAGGTTGAAATCTCCCAACAGCAGAACCTCCTCTTTCCTTCCAAACTTTTGGATAGCCACAATCAGATCCTTATCAATTTGCTGCGATTGAGTCGGAGGTCTGTAGACTACACCCACGTAGATAGAAGTTCCATCTTCTCTTTTCAGAGCAACCCATATCGCTCTTCCTCTCCCCAGCTCCCTTGCATTTCGGTCGCTTGGATATTGATCTTTACATAGAGAGCTACTCCTCCACCTTTATGACCATCTCTGTCTTTCCTAAAAAGATTATATCCCGGTATGTTTGCATCCCATCCATGTGATTCACTGAACCATAGCTCTATGATAGCGACAATATCTAGATCTGCCTCTAACATCAGGGCTTGTAGATCATGAACTTTGTTGCTTAGACTGTGAGCATTTGTGGTCATCGCTTTCCAGCTATTTTTCAGCGATAATCTCCTTTTTCGTATGGATTTTTGTGTCGTTTCACTATCCGTTGCAATACTAAGAAATGAGTTGCTGAAATTGCTTATATTGCAGTCTTTACTACTATCACATCTTTTCTTTTGCCGGGGGTGGTCTCTATAATTGTCCTTCGTACATACATCACCCCCACCTTCTAGTTTAAATGCCTAGAAAAATATTGCCTAAATTTCTCTGCAAGGTTTCTTTATCCTACTGTCAGTGGCGTACCAAGGGGGGGGCGGGAGGGGCGGTCCGCCCCGGGTACCAAGCCCTGAGGGGGTGCTCCCGGTCCGGTCCAGTTCCCCCCCCTGCGCCGGGTGTCGCGTCTGGAAACAGCCTGCAGCAAGATCGCGATGCCAGAGATCTTTGCCTGCTTCGACTGTTTCCTCCGCCACGGTCCTGCCCCTCCTCTGATGTCAGAGGAGGGGCGGGACCGCGGCGGAGGAAACAGCCGAAGCAGGCAAAGATCTCTGGCATCGCGCGATCTTGTTGCAGGCTGTTTTCCTAGGGCAGTAGCGTACCAAGGGGGGCGAGGGGGAGGTCCATCCCGGGTGCCGCCTTAGGGGGGGGGTGCACAGCTGGCCCGGTCCCTATCGCGCTCCTACCTTCCCAGCGAAAGCAGCATCGGCGCCATTATCGAAAAAGGTAATGGCGCCAGGCCTTGGAGCACCAAGGCAGACCGCTTCTCCCCCCTCCCAGCCGAAACCCCGCTGACCATCCTATCTCTCTCCCCCCACAAGTGAACCTTTCTGACCCTCCCAGCGAAAGCAGCAAACCTCCCTCCAGTAGCGTCGGCTTTATCCTCCCTCTGCCGCATCACTGATGACGTCATCAGTAACGCGGCAGAGGGAGGAGAAAGCCGCGAAGGAGGTTTGCTGCTCTCGCTGGGAAGGTCGGAAAGGTTCACGGGGGGGGGGGAGATAGGAGGGTCAGCGGGGGTTCGGCTGGGAGGGGGGAGAAGCGGACTGCCTCGGTGCTCCATTACCTTCTTCGGGCAGCAGCAGCGTTTACAATTCGCTGCTGTTGCCAGCTTCAGGCCTTGTTCTCTGCCTGGTCCTGCCTACTTCCAGTTTTCATGAAGACAGGACCCGACAGAGAGGAAGGCCTGAAGCGGGCAACAGCAGTGAATTGTGAATGCTGCTGCTGCCCGATGAAGTTCAGGACATCGGGGAAGGAGCAGGAAGAAATCGGCTGCTGGCTTGGGGGTGAGGGTAGGGAAAGAATCGTGGAAGTGGAGAAATCGGCACGATGGCTTTGTGCGGGCTAGGGGGAGAGAGAAAGAAAGGAAAAAATAAAGAGGGGGGGCCAGGGGGAGAGAGAAAGAAAGGCCGAAAGAAAGAGGGGGACCAAGGGGAGAGAAAGAAAGGCAGAAATAAAGAGGGGGTCAAGGGGGAGAGAAAGAAAGGCAGAAAGAAAGAGGAGGGCCAGGGGGAGAGAGAAAGAAAGGCAGAAAGAAAGAGGGGGACCAAGGGGAGAGAAAGAAAGGCAGAAATAAAGAGGGGGGCCAGGAGGAGAGAGAAAGAAAGGCAGAAATAAAGAGGGGAGCCAGGGGGAGAGAGAAAGAAGAAGGACCAGAAGAAGGACCAGAGACTCATGAAATCACCAGACAAAAAAGTAGGAAAAATGATTTTATTTTCAACTTAGTGATCAAAATGTGTCCGTTTTGAAAAATTATATCTGCTATCTATATTTTGCACTATGGCCCCCTTTTACTAAACCGCAATAGAGTTTTTTAACGCAGGGAGCCTATGAGCGTCGAGAGCAGCGTGGGGCATTCAGCGCAGCTCCCTACGCTAAAAACCGCTATCGCAGTTTAGTAAAAAGGGAGGGGGAATATTTGTCTATTTTTGTATAGTTGTTACTGAGGTGACATTGCATAAAGTCATCTGCCTTGACCTCTTTGAAAACCCGCGGAATATAAATGATAATTAACATTTTCTCTGCGTACAGCGTGCTTTGTGTTTTTAAAATTTTATTGTTGGTAGATCATTTTGACTTGGCCACAAAGGTAAGGGGGAGGGAGGGAGGGGAACTGCTGAAAGACATCTAGTAATCCTTGCAGGCTTGACTGCAGGGAATTATTTTTGTAAAATCATGTTTTGTTATGTGACTGGCATTATCTAGACTTTAATTTCTATGAATGAATAGAATGAAAATGATATAAAATTACTTGCTTGTTTTTATGTGCGTGCGCTGAAGGAAAGTGGAGAGAGAGTGGGCTGAGGATGCTGAAGGGAAATGGGGAAGAGAGTGGGGAGAAGACGCTGATTTATAAATTGACAATTGTACAGAATATTGTTTCTTTTTATACTTTAATATAAACAATTCAAGGCTTGTGTGGATGGAATCAGGTGGTTTGCGGGGATGGGGACCGAGCTTACGGGGATTAGTCCAATAAAATGGTATTTTTTTATTTCTCATTATTTGTTTTATTTTTATTTGTTAATTTATAAAGTGGTGATTGTTATGTATCAGGTTTTTCAAATTTACATCTACTGTCTTTATATTTTGCACTGTATTAGAGGACATGTGTTACTGTTTTTTGTGGTGTTGCATTGTATCCAGGGTCTGGTTTCTTGGCGGATCAGTTTAACTTTTGTCTACATATTTCTATTTTTAGTTTGTGATTATTCCATTTTGGGCGAGGGTGTATCTCTGTTCTGTGTGTTCTGAAAAAGACATAGTTTTCAGTTGGCATTGACTACAGGACCAATTGACTGTGCGGGATCTGGCTTGTTTAGTTTTACAATGTATGTGTTGGTGTTCTAGTGCTCACTGCAATGTTTAAGATGCAGCCTTTTCCTAGGTACACTCTTGTGGTGCGATATGTAGATTGGTACTAAAAATCATATTTTTCATATAGATGGGGGGGGGGTGTCAAAAAATGATGGGCCCCGGGTGCCACATACCCTAGGTACGCCACTGCCTACTGTAGTAATATGTAGCCCATCAGTGCAATATAGCTTCTTGTCCTTCCATGTAGCTCCCCATCCTCCTCTGTACCTGAAGCCTTCTTGATGACACCAGGCTTTGATGACACCAAGTCCTCTGTGTTTTTCACTCTTTGCTCTCCCTTTCCATATGCAGGCAGTATTTCAGAAAAAGCTAAAGTCTTTACAAAAGGTTTCACGCCCTCACCAAGCTCCCAAAAAGCTTTCTGTGCTGCAAGTGTGGAGTTGTTGGCCAGGTCATTTGTTCCCAGATGGATAACAACATCAGTGTTAAAATCCTTAGTTTCTTCCTTAATTACAGTCAGTATTTGCCTGGAACTCCTGGTAGCTGAGGATCCTGGAAGACATTTCACTATTTTGGTCTCCTCGCCCTGTGTTCCAAGGTTAATGCCTCTGATGATGGTATCCCCCAACAGTAATAGTTTTCTGTTTGTGGCTTTTTTATTTGTGCTTAGGGTGCGCTTGTTCTCTTGAGTTACCTTCATTGGTTCCAGTCCCACCTCCATTCTGTTTTCTTGAGTATCGCAGTGCACTAGTGGAGCGAAGGAATTCTGTAGAGGTAATATTAGTGAAGATGGATGTTTCTGTGTTACTTGTCGCAGTCTTCCTGAGCCTACTGTGACCCATTTATTCCTGGGCTGTTTTATTCTTTGAGGTAGATGTGGTAAGTTGGTATGATTTTGTGGAGTGATGGAAGCTGCTTTAATTGTATTCAATTCCTGTTTAAGTATGCAGAGCTCCTCCTTAATACTAGCAAGTTGAAGACAGATGGGGCGGAATTAAAGCACCACAGTGATTGCATAGAATAAAGGTCATCTTGATTGGTTGTGAAGTGACTTGATTTGAGTAGTCCTGATTATATGGGTCTCTATATATGAATAGTGGTCCCTGGGGTTGGTGGGACTATAAGTCTTACACTTATTCCTATGAAGGGAAAGGAAAAGAGGAAATAAGATTTAACAGAGGAAAGAGAAGGGTTTATTTTTTTGTGGTTTTTTTTTTTTTTAAGTAAGAAACAGGGATGAGAAGAGAAATTAAGCAGATATAATGCTGAAAACCAGTGAAAAGAGCAGAATATGAAATGCAGAGCAACTTATCTTATTGAAGTTCACAGGGCAGCCTTGTTCACAGTACTGTCCCAAAGATATTTTTCAGACGCATTTACCTGGCTAAGAACATGCACAGGCTTTCATAGCGTGCCTGTTATTTGTGGGGTTTAAAAGGGGCTCCCTGGAAAATTTGTTTAGGTCATTGGAAAAAAGTATTGTACATACTTTGCATTTTTGAAAATCTATATATTTTCCTCCTTGACTACCCACACAAATAAGATATGAAGTATCTAAGTGCTATTATCATATGTCTCCCGCTTTTGAGGATTTCTCAACCGTGCAGAGTTTTCACCCAGGATTGTCTTTGATCCACGAGTTTTTGCATTAGGACCTTCAGTTTTGTCGAAACACGGACCTTGTTGGGTCTACAATCCCCAACCACTTGGGTCCTATGTATCTCTTCATGTGGATTATTGGACTGTACTTTCAATAAAGCCTGTATCTTGAACATCACCTTCTCCACAGTACTTTTATTCTCATTAGACTTCTGGTTCTGTGGAGTACCAAGGGCCAACCTTTTGTTTACGCTCATGTGTAGAGTATGTAATTTTCAAAGAAGAGCTACCCATGCAGTGGTGTAGCAAGAGTGAGAGGCACCTGGGGTGGTGGCGCACCTCCCCCATCCTCATCTCGTCCCCCCACTCCTTCCCTGATACCCTCCTGCCGCATGCACGCCCCCTCCCTTCCCTTCTCTTGTTCCTCTAGTTCAGGGGTGTCCAACCTTTTGGCTTCCCTGGGCTGCATTGGCCAAAAAAAGTTTCTTGGGCCACACAAACGCGCAAATGCTGCAGCAAGACAGAGGAGGGAGCCGGCAAGACGGTAAACACCCAGGGGCAGCAGAGGAAAGCACTGCATCGCCCTCGACCGGGGCTGCACAAAATACTTCATGGGGCCGCATGCGGCCCTCAGGCTGCAGGTTGGACACCCCTGCTCTAGTTGTTTACCACCGCGAGTGACAAGAACTTCAACTTGCTCTTTACGAGACCTGGTCATATCTCCCACTGATGTCACTTCCAATGTGTGGCACCCTGAAGTGATATCAGCGGGAGAGACAACGTGGTTGTGAGGAGCACGTTAAAAGTTGTTGCTTGTGGCAGCGAACAACTAGAGATCTGGGGGAAGGAAAAGTAGGTGGGCACAAGGGGAGGAGTGGGAAGAGGCGTAGGTGGAGAGGATGAGGGGTACCGTGTCCCCACCAACATGGACCGCCCTCCGCTCCCTTATTACGCTACTGTACCCATGTCATTTCTCTTTAAATATAATTTATAATGGAGGAGTGACAAAAGTTCCATTACTTCTTTTTGCAGCTATCTTGGCTCTTTCAACATTTTTGCCTAATATTAGCTTTACTCTCAGTCAGAATTGACAGTTGGTTTATTTATTAGGATCTCTCAAGCAATAGTCATGAGCTATATTTGATATATACGTACTTACATTCCTCCCTCCGTATTCGCTGTGGATAGGGGCGGAACAGACCTGTGAATACGGAAAAACCGCAAATAACTTTCATCAACATAATAATAAATTTTATTTTTTTTTAAATTGCCTCCAAAGGTATACAATTATTCACCCACCCACCCACACAATGCATGTGGCGCTCCCATTAGGCGAGGGCCCCAACTGTCAAACCGGCTTTGGTGCTTCCGTTTCTCAAGCTCGGTGGAGGAGGAGGCAGTGCATGTAAATCCATCTCATACATATTCATTGTGGATATCCTGAAAACCTGACCTGCCTGTGGCTCTCGAGGACCGGAATTGCCTACCCCTGGGCTAGACTTATTGATCACAAAAGTTACCTTAACACAAAAAGACTTGCAGCGCCCATGGTCTCCCATAATATTCAAATGGGCCATGAATTTTCAGATCTTCGGTGGTGTTGTAGAAGTAGCGCACACATTTAACGGAGATAAGGGGTCTTTCCTTTTAATGCAAGAACAATACTAGATTTTTCATCTAAAATCATTTTAACCACACGGGATGAATGAGAGTGTGGAGTGGTTAATAAAACAAGAGTGAAGTAGTTATAATCCGAATTCGAACAATAAAGTTTCTGGTAAGTAGCGTTATCACGTCTCACTCTTAAGGGAGTACGTTGTCTAGGACTGGTAGAGAAAACATTCGGAGAAGCTATTGCCACTTGTTTGATTCAGGAAGCTATGAAGAGGTATGGAAGTTTATTCAAAGCTGTGGGATTGTTTTATGTTTGTTTATTTATTAATTTGATGATGAATCGCCTATCCATAATTTACTAAGCGAGTTACAATAAGTTATATAAACATATTAAAAAAACATACAAATAATATTATATAAAAAAAGGGTAAAAAACAGACTCGTAAACAGACGAAACAAAAACACAAAAGGATAAGAGGGGAAAATTTACATAGTAAATGTTTTGGAAAAAAGAAAAGGGAACATTCAAGGAAAAGACATAAGGAGGGATGACTTGGCTACACTGTTTAAATTGTGTTTATTTTAGAGACTAAAGGCATCTTTAAAAAGGAAAGTTTTTAGTTTATTTTTAAAGAGACTGAGTTCCTTTTCATCTCTTATGTATTGTGGTAGGGAGTTCCAAGTTTGGGGGACTACTATTGAAAACATGTCATGACGTCTGGTGCCTACCACTTTTAAAGAAGGGACTACCAATAATCCTTGCGCTAAAGATCGAAGAGCGCGTGATAAATTATACGGGATAAGCATCCGATTTATAAATGATGGTTCACTCGTAGATAGAGTTTTAAATACCAGAAGCAAAATTTTATAAGTAATGCGATGGGTAATGGGGAGCCAGTGCGATTCAATCAAGTAAGGAGTTACATGGTCATACTTTTTACCCTTGTGTAAAAGTTTGACAGCAATATTTTGAATTATCTGTAGACGTTTCTTTTCTTTTTGTGTTATGTTGATTAGTAACGAGTTGCAGTAATCGAGCTTTGTTATAACCAATGAGTGTATTAGAATATTTAAAGAATTAGGCTCCAGAAATTTAGAAATTGAATGGATCATTCGCAATTGGTAGATTTGATAATGTTACTTATGTGTTCATGATAGGAAAAATTTTCTTCAATAATAACCCCAAGTATTTTTAATGAAGAAACTGAGTCTATATGAATGTTATTAATAATAAAAGGAGTAGCTAACTTTATTCCTTGTTTCCATAAGAAAAGTATTGCTTTTGTTTTATGGATGTTTAATGCTAATCTATTCGCAGCAAGCCAATTTTAATTATGTCGAGTTTTTTGTTGATCTGAGAAATTTCTTCTAAGTGTTCAGGATTTAAACGGTGAGACAGTTGAATTAGAGAATGACACAGTGGCGGTTTACCCGCGGCCACCGCATTTTAGCCGTGGATCACCCGCCGAAACGGGGAACGAAAACTAGCAGTCGCTGCGGCGACGGGGACAAAGCCATTCACCGCCCGTGGGGCGGTGAATGGTCTTGTACCCGTAGTGAGGCATGAAGGATAGCGCGGTCCCCGCAGCACACACCTGCCTGCCCAATCGATCCTAGTGTTTAGCCAGCTCTCTCCCTTCTCCTCACCTTAGTTTGTAGGTTTTCTTTTTCGGCGACCCGCACGCTATCAGAGAGCCGCGCACCCGCTGCTGCTCAGTTTCGATCTTCTGCTCTGAAGCAACCAGAAACAGGAAGTTGCAGCAGAGCAGAAGACTGAACACTCGCGCATGCGCGGCTCTTTGGGAAAGCGTGCATGTCGCCGAAAAACAAAACCTACAAACTAAGGTGAGGAGAAGGGAGAGAGCTGGCTTAACAGTAGGATCGATTGGGCAGGCGGGTGGTGGCTGCGGGGACCGTGCGATCGCTCGTGTTCCCGGCTCAAATTGGAAGGAGGGAGTGAAAGGGAAAAGGATTCTGGGCCAAGGGGATGAAGATGGAAAGAAAAACCCACAGCAGGAAAGAAAGGGAAGGACAGGCAGGTGAGCCAGATGCTAGAAGCAAGGGGGGGGGGGGAAGAAAGAGGGAAAAAAGCTAGATGGGGTTGAAAAGAAGAGACACACTGGTATGGAAGAGGAAGATAGGGGAAATCTGGACACAGGAAGGTAACAGAAAGAGGGGAAATTATGTGCATGGGGCATAGGGACAGTGACATAAAGGGGACATGCCATGGGGATGGTATATGGACACAGGGGGGGGGCAATGACAGATACATAGGGGAGATATTAGAAATGGAGAAAATAGGAGCACAGAAGCGAGATGGTTTGTGGGGATGGGACAGGGACCGAGCTTGCAGGCTCCAGTGGCTTGCACAAATTACATTGTAAGGTGCCATGAAAATAAGAGGGAGGAAGGTAGATAGATAGGCCACGCGAGAGGAGCTGAAGGGTAGTAGAAAGGAACAGATGGTAAAGGAGGGAGGGAAGGGTGGTGGTGGAAAGGAATAGGACAGACATTGAAGGAGGGTGGAGAGGAACAGACCCCGAAGGGAAATGTGGAAGACAGAGTGGGAAGAAGACAGATGCCAGACTATGGGGGAGCGGAGGGAAGAAGATGGGTGCTAGACCAATCGAAGGGGGGGGGGGGATGAAGGGAGAGGCACAGTAACAGCAAGTGGAAGACGCAGAGAGAAGACACACAGTGGATGGAAGGAATTGAATGAGAAGATGTGGAAAGCAGAAACCAGACAACAAAGGTAGAAAAAAAATTATATTTATTTATTTATTTTTTGCTTTAGGATAAAATAGTATATTAGTTGTGTTGATAAAAATTTATAAACAAAGCCCTGCCAGCTGAACATCTCTTTCTCTAGTTCAGCAGCAGGAACTTTGATTTATAAGAAAGGAATAAGCTAAATATTACAGTACTAAGGCTTATATGGATGCACTGGGGACGGTGACGGGGCGGTGAATGGGATGGCAGTGGCGGTGACGGGGCGGTGAAAAGGATGGCGGTGACGGTGACGGGGTGGTGAAGGGAACGGTGGTGACGGGGCAGTGCAGAGGATGGTGGGCCGGTGACGGGGACAGATTTTTTCCCCCTGTCATTCTCTAAGTTGAATGTCGTCTGCATAAGCGTATGAAGTAAAGCCAATAGATTGGCATAGACTCAGTAACGGCGAAAGAAAGATATTAAACAATAAAGGTGATAGTATAGATCCTTGAGGAATTCCATAGCTAAGAAAGAAAGGTTTTGAACATTTGAATTATTGAAATGAACTGTGTATTGTCGGTTTGCTAGAAAAGAAACAAACCATTGTAAAACCTGGTCGCAAACACCGATAGATTTTAATCTGTCTAAAAGTAAAGTATGATCTATAGTGTCAAATGCAGCCGATAAGTCCAAAGAAAAAAGAATAACAGATTTATGGTGATCTAAGTGATAGTTTATATTTGTAGTAAGCCCGATCATTGAATATTCTGTGCTGTGGTTTTTTTCTAAAGCCTATTTGATTCGGGTGTAACATGTTAGTAAATTCGGCGAAGTTTTCTACCCTTGAGGAAAAAACAAAATGGAGCACTCTGTCAGGTAGTTTTACAAGCTCATTGGAAACAAGCTGCTAAGTAAATGTGTAGATTGATCTACTCTATGAGAATTGATTTTCACCCATGGTGAACCGTTTTGTTTTTTTAGCTTTGGTGACTCTATGATTATATGATTGTTCTCCTGACTGATGAATCATATATAATTTTGTTTTACTGAAGATATACTATTCTCATCACATCATTAAGAATTTACCTATAGAGAGTGGAATGATGTAGCAGCGAACTTGTATTATTTTTGCTTGCGGGCATAACACATGAGTTTCTGCAGGGGGTGTATTACGCCTTAGTGTGTGCCCCCTAATACCAAAACTCTTAAATCAGGCATGTTAATAGCATATTAGTGATTTTTGTTCCAGGAGAATTTTAACAAATGAGGATTTTGACTAAATTTTCCATTTAAATAATTGTAGATTCCACTCAGAAATCGGCTAGGCGCTGCCAATCTAGATGCCATTTATAGAATTAGGGCTCTTATTTATAGAATTGCCCTGTGTGTTACCTCAGAGGTCCATAGAATTTTCACCTGACATAAATCATATCTTCCTACATCTGCCCTGAAGACCTCATAGCTAGTTGGGTATTCAGGAATATGCCCGAGACAAATTTGCATATGTTGTCTCTCCAGAATGAACAAATTTGCAGTTTTTCAGGCATATTCATTATGGGTATCCTGAAAATCCAACGGGCTCTGAGAATCTAAGACAGTTTTAGGAAACTCTCTCTTAAATCTATCCCTGTAATCCAGGGCTTCTCCACCCAGTTCTCAGGGACACACCAAACTACTCTGGTTTTAAAGATGTCCACAATGAATATGCATGGGATAAATTTGTGTGCACTACCTCCATTGCATGGGAGATCTATCCCATGCATATTCATTTTGGATATTCTGAAAACCTGACTGGCTGGATGTGTTCTGAGAATTGGGTTGAGAACCCGTGCTGTAGTCAGTTGTTCGTTTGCATTTACGATATATCTTTTTGTGATATATGAGGTGCAGGAGTGTTGAGCAGCAGATTGCCACAAAGTCACACTGGGTATAACAATTAAACTAATAAATCGCTTCAATGATCCTCCTTCATAGAAGGTATTTTCCATGTCATTAATTCTGTGAATGAGATATAAAATTAATTCCCCTGCTTCTTGTGCTCTGGGTAAGTGCATTTAGGCTGTGCTGTCCAACTTCCGTGTAAAATGATGGAATGAGCAGATGACTGAGTATCACTTGGCTCTGAGCACTTTTTCGGTAACACTATAAATCACTGACTCTAAAAACATTGCTCACTAGTTTTAATTATCAGAGTGCTTAGATTTTCATCTCTTGTCCTGCATAACCTCATAATTAGAGTTTTCAGATAAGCAGAGCCTAAGAGGAATATGGTCTTCATTTTTGCATTAGTTGGTTTATAGCTGAAATAATTACCCACAATTAATAATAATAATAATAATAATAATTTATTCTTATATACCGCCAAAGCCGTAGTAGTTCGAGACGGTTTACAACAAAGAAGGGCTGGACAATCAGCGAATATAGGTACAAACAGCGATTATAGATACAACTAGCTGATGCCCCGGCGTTGCACGGGTATTTAATTATAGCAATAACACTGTAAATGGATTCAAATAAAGATACTTTATAGTGGTGAATGAAATTATTTTTTTACAGCTTAATAAAAAGTACAATATTCAAATTATAATGTGAAATATTTGACAAAATGAATACAATACAACTAACACAAAACGTGATTATAAACAACAATTTTAGTTTCACCTCCAGGAGCAAGAACATATAAATTGTTGGGTGAACCCACCCTTGAGCAAGCAACATAGAGTTGTGGGCCGAGAGACCCTCAGAACATATCACCCCAGGTAGTGAGGGATCTGCATACCAAGTTTCGTTCAAATCGGTCAAGCCGTTTTTGAAGTACTGTGAGAATGGCAGCTTTTTACATTTTGTCCATTGACACGAATGGGTGATATCTGATTTTCTGTTTGTAGCTCCGCCCATGTGTGCAGGTGGGCCGCGAGACCCCCAGAACATATCAGCCCAGGTAGTGAGGGATCTGCATACCAAGTTTCGTTCAAATCGGTCAAGCCGGTTTTGAATTACTGTGAGAATGGCAGCTTTTTACATTTTTTCCATTGACATGAATGGGTGAAATCTGATTTTCTGTTTGTAGCTCCGCCCACGTGTGCAGGTGGGCCGCGAGACCCCCAGAACATATCACCCCAGGTAGTGAGGGATCTGCATACCAAGTTTCGTTCAAATCGGTCAAGCCGTTTTTGAATTACTGTGAGAATGGCAGCTTTTTACATTTTTTCCATTGACATGAATGGGTGAAATCTGATTTTCTGTTTGTAGCTCCGCCCACGTGTGCAGGTGGGCCGCGAGACCCCCAGAACATATCACCCCAGGTAGTGAGGGATCTGCATACCAAGTGTCGTTCAAATCGGTCAAGCCGTTTTTCAATTACTGTGAGAATGGCAGCTTTTTACATTTTTTCCATTGACATGAATGGGTGAAATCTGATTTTATGTTTGTAGCTCCGCCCACGTGTGCAGGTGGGCCGCGAGACCCCCAGAACATATCATCCCAGGTAGTGAGGGATCTGCATACCAAGTTTCGTTCAAATCGGTCAAGCCGTTTTTGCGTGATTGCGGCACATACACACACACACACATACACACACACACACACACATACATACACACATACATACCTCCGATTTTATATATATATATAGATTTAATTAGTCATTTTTAAGCGAACTACTGTAGTTCCAAGATCGTACATAAAGGTTTGAAAGCTTTTTAATATACTTCCAATTCATCTCTCCTCCTTGTTATGAATCTGAGAAAATTAAGATTCTGTTTTAGTATTTGTTATCGAAATCCCACCCTATGCTATGGATCTTCCAATAATAGCCCTCCTTGCTGCCTCAGCCTCCTGAGTGAAACCTCACTGCAGCTTCACAATCTACTCAGTCACCCCTGTGGTCACCATTCCCCCCTTCTCCCACATAGCCAAGGGCTTCTCAAAACTCTCACTTTTATATAATGTAACCCCTGTGGGGTTAAAAACATTTTTTTCTAAGGCTGAGAGAGCTCTGGTTTCAAGAAGAGATTCATTGCTGCAGAATTGTAAGAGACACATTAGCACAGGCATACATGTGCCTGCTGGTTGCCTTGGCAACGAAGGTAAACATTCTGGTGGCAGCTGTTGCCTGTCTGTGTCAGCTGGGTGGGTTTCTCAGTGATTGAAGGACCTGTGTGGTGTGGCTGTAGCTATATAGGAATTTTAAAGTGTAATTCTAACAGGTTTGGATTCTTGATAGTGTGAATTTTTGGCTTTGAGTTTGGATGGCTGAGTGTTCTTGTGGTTGACTGCTGGTTTAAATTTGGAGTTTTTTTGTCCTGCTTTAAGTAAAATGCTGTCTGTGAACTGAATTAGCACTGCTTTGGTTAAATATTTATTAGAAATATTTTTTTTTAATTTTACTAGGAAATAGTGCTTTTATAATACAGTATTACACTCTGCTTGAGAGTTTTACATATAGTCATTGGGTAAGGAGCTGTCGAGTGGTAACAGCCCCGAAGTCCTTTAAATCTCTAGGGGCTTTGGGGCTGTTGCCGTGCGGCAGCCACTAGCTGGCTTTGTATAAACAGGCCCATAGTTATAAAGCCTTTTATATAGGTTTTTGGATAGTGTGAACTACCTGATTATACAGCTGTAAAATAGGACATAGGACTAGTTGAATTTTTCATTTCACTGTGTTTATGGCTTATAAGAAATACATGTAATGAGAATTGACTGAGTTTGGAAAAATAAAAGCTTATTTTGGTGAGAGGACGCTAGAAGGGATCTTAATTATGCTTTTCTTTCATTAGTTAGTTAGGGATTTGGGTTCTAGTTAGTTAAGTTTTTCTCCTTTAAGTTGTTTGAGATTAGGAAGTAGATTAAAGAAAGTGAAGATTACAGAAGAAGATCTGAGCTTCAACGAAAAGAAAGGAGATCTGGAAAGTCAAGTGAGACAGATACGGAGAAAAAGATTGAGATTCAGGAGACATAAAAAAATGATATACTTACCTAACGGACTCTTTTACAAAGCTGCGCTAGCAGCTGCTGTGCGGCAACAGCCCCGAAGCCCTTTAAATCTCTATGGGCTTTGGGGCTGTTAGCGCAGCTCAGCCGCTAGCGTGGCTTTGTAAAAGAGGCCGTAAGTCTTGTGCTCCTTGATCTGCCTTGTGTCCCTGGACTAAAAAAAGAATCACAAAGCATCAGTTCTTTAGAAAAAAAAAAGATTTTAAAGAAAAGAGACTACAAAATTAGAATTGCTGATGTGTCAGAAAACTAATACTTATCTGATATTGTATTGTCTGTTATATCTGTAAACTGGATCTAGTCAGGGATACTATTAAGAAAATTTTAAATTCACTGTGTTTGAACTGGTGATTTGTGGTAATTTATTATAAGATTTGTTTGCTGTGTCCCTTATTCCCCCCTTCCTATTTAATTGTACCCTATCCTTCAGGGGAAGTGCTGTTTGAGGTACTGACCTTTAAAATGGCTGCAAACTTTAGATAAAGGTAGGACAGTACTCTTCCGGGGGGAGGGGGGAGATTAAATTAAGATATAATTTTTATGACATAAAAATAAACTCCACTTTATTCCAGGCTCTCTTATGTTTCACTTATACTTGGGAACAGTCCATATACCATAAAATGATCTTCACGTCACCCAGTCTCGCCACAATTTTTTTACTGGTTTCAGCACTCTCACACAGCTCAGCGGCACCACTCACTGCTCAAGTACTTTCACAGCAGCGTGTGTGCTTTACATGGCCATGGTCATTCGCCAATAATTTCAAATTTGTCTCAATATCTTTTTCCCCCCCAAAAAAAATCAAACTGTTTATTGAATTGACAAAATACAAACAAAGCAACTGAAATAGCATTTGCAATATACAGAGCACAAAACAACAAACCACCAGAACAGGTGGGAACCTGCAGAGTCTGGGTTGGGTTCTTGTACCCGGACTCGGCCACCCCCCACCCTACAGAAAAAGGCAATATCATATTTAATGCATAAGCATTACTTAAACATCTATTTAATGTGCAGTTTCAATACATATTATTTTAATTAGATTAAAAATATTAATAGATAATAAATATCTGCTAAAGAAACAGCTTTATACTTATCTTAAAGCTGTTTAGTTTTGCGGTCTGGAGATGCTGAATCCAACATGTTTTGCCATTAAGCTTTATCAAGGATCCTCCCAGATTTATAAATTGGAATAGTTGTTAAGTTGCTTACATATCGCAATGTTTTCCATGTATCTACTAGTATACGATTATCTTTACTATAGCTAGGGATTTTGATACTGAGTACATGGCACAGACGCAATGGAGACATGAGTTGCCATTCTAGCCACAACCAGTCAGGGAATTTTTCCATGAGTTCTGGGAGGACCCAATACATACCTTGGCGCAAAATATAGGCTTGATGATACCTATAAAAATTTGGAAAATTTACCCCTCCCTCCGAAATTGATCTTTATAAAGATACCAAAACCACTCTAGGAGTTTTACCCAGCCAAATAAATTTTAAAAGAATGCTATTTAATTTTTTATTAAAGGACCCTTGAAAATATACCAGCAACATACCCATCTGATAACAAACCACAGGTAAAATCATCATTTTAATAGTTTGGACTCTCCCCCACCATGAAAGGTGTAAAGGATTCCATTGCTCACACATCTCCGTAACCTTCTGTAATAACGATTTTTCATTTATTTTCATTGTTTCATCTAATGTATTTTTAATCCAAATGCCTAAATGCTTTATTCCATCCTCTTTCCAAAGAAAGGGAAAAGAATCAAACAAACCTTTTGTACAATGAACATTGAGTGGAAGAATTTCTGATTTATTCCAATTTATCTTATAACCTGAAAATTTTCCAAAATTCTCAATTATTTCAAGTAAGCAAGGAATGGTTTTCTCAGGATTTCTCAAATAGAGCAATATATCATCCGCATAAGCTGAAATCTTATATTCCCGATCTTTATGAGGAATACCCTGTATCTCCTCCGCTTGCTGAATAGCTAATAACAAGGGTTCCAATACAATATCAAAAAGCAGAGGAGATAAGGGACAGCCTTGTCTAACCCCCCTTTGCAACCTAAAACCTTCTGAAAAATTATTATTAATATACAGTTTAGCAATAGGGGAGCTGTACAAAGTTTGAACCATTTGTATAAATCCTGAACCAATATCAAACCACTCCATCGCTTGATACATAAAGGTCCATTCAACATGATCAAAAGCCTTCTCTGCATCAAGAGACACAGAAAAAACTGGATCATTTAAGGCTTTAGACAAATTCAACATATGCAATGCAAGCCTAGTGTTATTAGAAGATTGTCTTTGAGCAACGAATCCTGTTTGATACATACCAATAATAAAAGGGAGAGCTTTAGCCAAACGTATAGCCAAAATCTTAGCTAAAATTTTTCCATCAACATTAATTAAAGAAATAGGCCTGTAATTCAAAACCAGAGTGGTTTCCAATTTATAAATCTACAAAACAGTCTATATGGGTAAACTCCAAGATCCAAATTGGCGAAGAGAGACTAGTCTGGAAGCATTGGATGATAGCAGGAATACGAATATTGGATGATGTTATTGCTAATGGTACTATGCTTGAATTTTCACAGTTGCAACATAAATTTGGTCTTAAAAACTCAGAAAATTTTAGATTGTTGCAGCTGAAGCATGCCATTCAGGCGGGGTTCCCTGATTGGAAAAACCTTAATAATCATTATAGTTTGGAGTTTATGTGTTTTCAGACAGACTTCTTGGGTCACCAGGCCGCCCAGTGGTACAAAGTGTTAAGTGGATTTAATAAAAAGAAATTAAAAACTGGTTTAAGAGATATTTGGAGCATTGAGCTTAAGCATGAAATTACTGCATCTCAATGGCCACAAATTTGGTCTTGGAGGATGAAATGTACGATGTCAGCATCTATGAGACAAACTTGGTTTTTTCTGTTGCACAGAGCATTGTGGACTCCTGTTAGGTTACAAAAATTAGATAGTTCTTTGTCTAATAGATGTTGGTATTGTCATCTAGAAGCAGGAACTTTAGATCATTTATTGTTTCATTGCCCATTTATTATGAATTTTTGGAAATCAATTTGGGACCAAATTAATAATTTATTAGATAACCCAGTGGCATTATCCTATGATACTGTGATATTTGGTATGGAAATGAGAGCAAAAAGTCAGATTTCTGCGAATAACAATAAATTACTACTTATAATGACTGGTGTTGCCATTCAGCAAATCACATTAATTGGAAAGATTGGGGGAGATTAAGTTACAACTTCTGGTGGAACTCTTTATGTCATATCTTTAAAATGGAAAGGTTTATTGCATTACAGCGGGGTTATTTTAAGAAGTTTGAGGATGTGTGGAAACCATTAACGAAGTATTGTAAAGATTAATTTAAAATTGTTTCCCTTATATTTATCAATTTAAGGTGCAGAGGGGGAGATTTTATTATTACATGTTTTATATGATAATGGAATATATGGGAAGGAGGGGTGGGATAGGGGAGGGGATAAGAATTTATGAAATGGATCAATGATTGTTTGTAAGTGATATATTTATTGTTAATGTGAATGAATATATTATAACATTTAATGTAATCTTGAAAATGAATAAAGAATATTAAAAAAAAAAAGGATCCTCCCAGAGCCATCCCATGTCGTCAAGCTTGCAAAAGTTAAGCAAGTCAGAATCTTGACAGCATGGCACAGCTCTGGAAGGATCCTTGATAGAATAAATAGTTTAGGAAAAAAGCCACCTTTATCCCAGAATGGTTTGGAATAGATGATAATATAATCAGATCTGGATCAGCTATTCTTTTTTTGGTCTGGAACCACTCTTATTACCTCATTGAAGGAATCTTTACAAACAATTACTACATTTTATCTGTAGCAGGGCCCAGAGAAATAAAACCAGTCCCATGGCAAATAAATTGTGCTAATCTTTAGTAAAAGTCCCACTGAATCTGTAAGGTGCACAGTGAAAACAATAAAACCAGTTCAGTTTTCTCTGTTTGAAGATGCTTATGTGGTCTCACTCTACTATAGAACCTTATTCAAGAAGAGTCAAAGAAGTGAACATTATTCCAATCAAATTAAAAATTCTGTGAAATTAAAGCAAGTTAAGTTGAATAAACCAGTCTTAGATTTTTTTCCCCATAACATTGGCATTCACATTGCTTACAACATTCATACTCCAAATTAACTTAAATTAACACCCAACAACTTTTATTATGGATAAATAATTCTGGCCGCAGCTTTATTTAGCAACATTGCAATAACATTAACCATGAATGTATCTGCCATTCCAACAATCCTTATAACAAATCTCTAACCCATCATTGACCGCCTGTAAATAAACCCAGTATAAACTTGTCACTGCTTCCCCCCCATAATGGGGACATAATAGCATAGTACAGTAGGAGGCAAAGGTACATTAGCTGCAGCCAGAACGCTGCCCATAAAGAGACTCTAACAAGTCCTGAATGGAACTCAAAAAGATATCCAAACCGATATCCGATAAATGAACACCATCCAGATGATAAAGCCCAGGACAATCCACCGTAAGCAACTCGTTGTAAAACCAACACCCCCCCCCCAAATAATCACAAACTTGCCAACCTCTACATTCACACGCTTGCGCAAACGCTCCACTCCCTTACTACTCTTTGCCCCATGCCAAACCAACCTACGAATGATTTGAGACCACACCACACGAGTTAGGGGCATACAGCAAGTAAGAATCATAAAGTCCCTCCTCATGTGGTGGATAAAATCGATCCCCTTACCAGTACATAAATCATTCCCTCCCAAATGCAAGAGAATCAAGTCAGGATAGGAATAGCACTGAGCCTCAAACAACGCTGGCATCAATTGTTCCCAGAGCATCCCACGAAGTCCCAGCCAGTGAATCTCAATTCCCAAGGCTGACAGGCCCAAATTGGACCCCCAATGGGACTCTGCTGCATGCTTCCCAGCCCAATAGATGTAGGAATGCCCACAAAGCCATTTGCAGCAATCTACAGGCAAAGCGAGGATTCTTGAAACAAAAGAAAAGAAAGTTAATCAAGATCACAAGCATAACATAAATAAGCATTAGACTTCCACCGTCCTATGCGGTGGATAAACTCAGGAGACCCACCCCTCCCCACAGCAAAAGAGGCAGCCCCAATCCTGAAAGAATGAGTGCCAAACAGGGAAGGGTCCAAACCCACCCCACTAATGACTTTCTTTAACTTAGCTGTAAGTGGGACCCCATCTTCATGCACCAACCAGTATAAACCACTTGAAGGGCACCCCTGCATAAATGTCTGAGCCAAGGAAACAGGACATACAGCTAAATGTTGGAGACATATGCAAATGAATTCACACGTCTTTCCCAACCTGATTAGTCTTGGAACGCCTAATAAATAACTGCAAAGCATGAGCTCCTACCATCACATCAGACAATAATAAATTGGTTTCACCCAAGGAAACCTTATCAGGTTCACCAATTCACTCACCCGCAAAGCCCTAAATAAAGTCACTGCAAAGGCAACCTTAAATAAACACTTCAAAGCAAGAAAAACAAATTGTGTCCAAGGCACCTAATAAGTGCTCCAAAAGCCAAGGGGAAATAGGTAGCCGAACCATATGTGACTGGGAAGGAACCCCCACCCTCACATAACCAGTCAGCAGCTTCTGGAGCAAAAAGGAAGCCATTGGGTCACTCCAACCACCCATCTTTGATACCTTATTCAAGAAGGGTCAAGGAAGTGAACATTATTCCAATCAAATTAAAAATTCTATGAAATTAAAGCAAGTTAAGTTGAATAAACCAGTCTTAGATTTTTTTCCCCATTCCATTTGTCCAGGCTATGGATTGGTAGCATGGCATCTTTAGTGGTCACAGCTTAGGAGCTTCTACTAATAATGATCACAAAACATGCATGGTAGTATATTTCAGGAGCACAGCACCTTTGAATTAAAAATGATTATTTACATATCATGGACGTTGTATTATTTTCACGTCAGAATGATAATCCTCCCTTTTTTTTCCCTCTTCCAAATCATTCTCTAATACATTTTACAAAGAGTCTAAAGTCTGTTCTACCATTATACCTCAATTAACTTTGATATACTGGCTCCTCTGCCTTCTGGCAAGGGGTGCAATACTAATATGATCATTGTAGGCAGCTATTCTCATTATAGTACTGGAAGAATAATTGTTAATCTTTGCTTTACAAAATGTACTGATCTCATCTTAGTATTCAGGTCAGTGATATCTGAGAACAAGCCAGGCAGAAGTCCCCACAGATGAATGATGTCATCCAGTGAGCCTGGTAAGAGAAAGCTAAAAGAAAGATCTCTGTCATTTTAGAAATCTGGAAAGGTTTAACTTCTTACAACGTTGTGCTGGGTCACTTCAGTTCTTGGGTTTTTTTCCTGATTTCCTGGTGAAATATTTATCCTTGTTATCTGGTCACCTAGTTTCAAAGCTAAAATATTCAGCTCATAGCAGTTAGCTTTTAAAAACACACTGGCTGGCACATGCCAATTTAGACCTAGATACTGAGCATCCAGGTCTTTCTTAACCAGCAACAATGTGCCCTCTTGACCCACTCAGTGCAATGTAATGAGGTGGGTGCCTCTCCTATCTGATTCTATCATTTTGAATATCACTCCTCCATCCTTGGTAAATTAGATTCTTTTAAGATTAAATACAGATAGAAGAAGCACAGGTGTTTTTTTTTTAATGACAAAATAAATAGATTGCTCATTTGATAAAGTTCATATCAGACCTTAATCTGCTAGATGAGTTCTGAATTAGGTTCAATTTGTTTTCATCAGACCCTTGTTTATCTTATTTATTTTGAATATTCATTCTGCATGTCCAAAGTCCATATCCAAACAGATCACAGTAAAAAAAACTTAAAATAATAATCACATTAAACCTGAAACATAAAGATAACCTATCAACTTAATAACCATAAACTTAAACAAAGCAACATACAATATAAACAAAATACGAGTACGATAATACTTTGCTGTCAGATGCTGCCATCATTTAAAATGGAAACCCCTGACTGTTATAGTGCACCCTGATACACTGCTAGAAACCAACCTTCCAAAATAAGGCAATGCTAAGAAGCATAGCCCCAAATGAGTAATATAAAATTTTCTTTGCATTTCAATTAATAAACTTGAAAAAAGAAAATATTTTTCAACATTTTTCACCAGTGAGATAGTCCATAAAACAAGGGCAGTTATAGAAAAGGCCCACAAGCACATTTCAGGATTAGTGATGGATCCTAGCCTAACATTTCTAAGTAAAGCTGAAAGTCTTATGCAGCAACAATCAATAAAAACAATGGTCTCAATAGTCAAAGCTAGTTAACTGGCTAAGAGAGCCACATGCCCAGTTAACTGGCATTGAGTTGGCCCTGAAGGAATATTTAGCAGCACTTACCCAGATTGTGTCACTGAACATCCTCACTAACTGCTAAAGCAGAAACTGGTTATTCTGTGGTTGGTCTTGGGGTGGATATAGAAACAGAAACATAGAAACATGACAGCAGATAAAGGCCAAATGGCCCATCTAGTCTGCCCATCCACAGTAACCATTATCTAGGCTGACAGGACAACCAACCCTTAGGATATCTCTCTCTGAGAGATCCCACATGCCTATCCGAGGCCCCTCTTCCGGGAGACTGTTCCCGCATCTACCACCTTTTCCATAAAAAAGTATTTCCTCAGATTACTCCGGAGCCTATTACCTCTTAACTTCATCCTATGTCCTCTCATTGCAGAGTTTCCTTTCAAATGAAAGAGACTCGACTCATGCACATTTATATTACGTAGGTATTTAAACATCTCTATCATATCTCCCCTCTCCTGCCTTTCCTCCAAAGCCTACAGATTGAGATCTTTAAGTCTATCCCCATACGCCTTATCACGAAGACCTCATACCATTTTAGTAGCCTTCCTCTGGACCGACTCCATCCTTTTTATATCTTTTTGAAGGTGCGGCCTCCAAAATTGTACACAATATTCTAAATGAGGTCTCACCAGAGTCTTATACAGAGGCATCAATACCTCCTTTTACCTACTGGCCATACCTCTCCCTACACAACCTAGCATCCTTCTAGCTTTCGCTGTCACCTTTTCAGCTGTTTGGTCATCGTAACCTTTTCCTATCGTTGGTCCCAGATGACGGGACATTCCAAAAATGTCATTGCCATCGTGGATAAACAGCCTGTATGGACTAATAAAGAGCCAGGAACACAAAATATTTGAATTTACATACTTATGACTTATTTACATTATGTTTACAATAGCCGTAAATAATAACAGTGAATAATATAAAACTTTGCTAAAATAATTACGATTGGAACCAGCGTAATGTAAAATTTATTACAATAGGAAAAGGTTAAGATCATCACATACAATCACACCCAAGTCCTGCTCTTCTGTTGTGCACATAAGTTCTTCACCCCTAAACTGCACCGTTCCCTCTGGTTTTTGCAGCCCAAATGCATGACTTTGCATTTCTTAGCATTAAATTTTAGCTGCCAAATTTCAGACCATTCTTCAAGTTTTGCCAGAATTTTCTTCCAGCACTTAACTGGATAAGTTCCAATATTCAACCCTTAACCTGTTAAGGTAGTTAACAATATAGGCCTAACCATCTAGGACTGGTTTAATTTAACCAGTTAAGGGCTAAATATCAACATGGGGAGGACCATGTTCAATAGTACGTCTGTGTCTGATTTGGATGTTTTCCGCTAAATATACAAAGTTGGAAGCACAGAAATTTCCGATTTTGAAGCCAAACCAATAGCCATCCAATTTTTTTTTCTAAAATCACCTATTTGGACGTCTAGGCTGACAGGACAACCAATCCTTAGGATACCTATCTTTACATTCCATTTTTGACCACAGAAATGTCCAAGTTGAAAATGTCCAAAACTAGACTATTTGGACATTGGAGGGGCTATCATTGTGATGGACTAGCTACACAGACATATCAATAGAGCAGTGGGACATCTTAGAGGGCACTCCTATGAACTTCACATAAAGAGTGCCAGAAGTACAAAACTCCACCAAACCCTACTAGATCCACTTGTTTACTACCCCCAATAGCTTACATGGCTGCAGGTGACACCTATATGGCAGTTTACAAAAAAACAAAAAAAGTCACACATAGACTTTCCTGCTTCAATATTACACAGATTTTGAAGCAGGGAGACACATTCTCGGTCTGAAAAACTCCAAAGGGCATCTGTAGATGGTCTGCGCATGTGCTGGACCTCTGGGCCTGGCATAGATTTTTGTTTTCCTTTTTTGAATAGGCGATCGTGAGGAAAATTTGTGTGATTTCAAAAAGTGGGATATGTTTGAGTTTGGAAAAGAAGATGAAAATAACATGTGCACCATTTCCCAATGAACGGGAGACTTTTTTTGGAGCTGCTACATGTTCATATTTCCTAGCCTAATAATAACGGGGCTGTGTGCCGAAACCATGATTTGCTGGCTTGATTTCAGAGAGACACGTCTCCAAAACCCACTCAGGCTGATCTGCCTCTGCCAAAAGCCAGGTCCCAGATTCGAGACCCAGACTGTGCTTCTCCTCTTTGCGGACGGCTAGGTACACACGAAACTGAGGAACAGGGCTGTACGGTACGCAGGAGTGGCAATTCATTTAAGAAAGTGATAGCTGAAATGTGCTCTGAGCACTGTTTAATGCAGGAGAGATTGGGCAGAGCAGGGCGGCGGAGAGCAGGGCTTATGGAGCTGGAGAGTTGGAAAGACGTTTTTGACTGGTCTCCAGCAGTCGCTTCTTGGGTTGATCGGCCAGCCCAGTCGGTTTTAAATTTTTGGTTGATGAATCACGACGCTGTCCAATTTGCATGCATTTCTCCTCATTTGCATGCACGGATTCGAAGCGGATCGCAGGAGAGGTAAGTGAATCAGGCCGGAGGGAAATTTGCTCTTAAGCGGTCGCAAACCGATCGTGTATCAACTCTCCTGCTCTGCCCCGATCTGTCTCCTGCCTGCTCGCCCCGAATGCTACCCTTCTCTTCCCCGTGTCTCCTGTCTGCTCGCCCCGAATGCCGCCCTGCTCAGCCCCGATCTTCTTGTCTCCTGCCTGTAGAAAGCTACTATCTTCAGGGTGATAATTTCCGCTTCTACTTTAAAATCAGTGCTGCTCTTGAGAGAAGCCTCGATCGAGCTTTCTGGCCTCCAGTCTTGAGATTTCTTCTACCCCCTAGTTTATATCCCAGGCTCGCGGGCAATAAATCCTGATTCTGATCTCACCAATTTGAAACTGTTTTAGCTCCTCTCATCACCCAGACTGATCTCTGCTGCCTTCCCTGCAGTGTGAGCTCATGGGTTTAAAGCGAGCGTGCAGCCCCACTTTAAACCCGTGGGCTCATACTGCAGGGAAGGCGACTGAGAGCAGAAGAGTCTGGGCAGCAATATTGGAAGGGGAGAGCAGGAGAGTCGGCGCCTGTCCACATTCCCAGCTCCTGAGGAGAAAAAAAAAAAAAAAATCTATGCCGGGCACGGAGGTCCAGCATGTGCTGGTCTGCCCATGTGCTGGGATCGCTATTGAGTGATCCGGGCAGGCAGATGGGGGAGTTCCTCTGAACGCTACCATCTGCATATTTTTCTTTGTAGAATTTGTCAGACCTGCCCAAATCGGGCCCGATCGGGCAGGTTGATGAATATAGCCCTTAGTTCCTTACAGGGTCACCAAGCCACAGCCCGATGCTCTTGAGCCACTAGCTCAGGTATCCTTTCATTGAAGTTCCATTCCTCAAGTACGCCTCACCCCCTCTCGGAGTTTGAAGTCCTCCCTGGAAGTCGATGTCTTCACACCTCCTTCTTACTGTTATCATTAGTGGTTCAGGGTGGAGACCTCTTTGGGGTTCTCTGGGGTCTGGGGAGCTTGTTGTGCAGAAGTGATGCTCAGTCGCTCCTCATTTGCTGGCTAAAATTGATGCTCCTAGCAGTAGTCTCACACCATTTTGCATCCAGCGAAAGAAAGGGCAGGAGTGATTGAGTATTGCTTCTGCCTGACAAGCCCCCCCCCCCCCAGACTCCAGAAGCCCTCACCCTTAACCACCAATGACAATGTTAAGGTGGAGGTGGGGGCTTCGACCTCTAGGGGGGCTTACTCGATGGGGGCTTACATGAGAGGGGGTCTTCAGTGAGGGAGTCCCTGAGTAATGACCTGGGTGCAGTGGGCTGTGGCTTTGTGGCCCAATGCTCCTGGGCCATGAGAATAACTCTGCTTGCAAGAAGGGTTATAAGAAGCATTATTACTCTAAGATGGGATTCAACAACCTGTGGTACCGAGATTCCGCAGGTTGCTGAATTCCATGGGGCATCAAGGTGCAGTAATGGGAGAAACTGTACCAGATCTTGATGAATTCCCCCCCTTATCCAGTTAAATGCTGGTTGTCCGCACATTCCTGGAGATTTGATGCTGGTACATGGACATGGCCTGGCACTGAACATCTGGGTATAATTTAGGTGGTAGCATGCTTACTGAATATTATCCCTCAATATTTTTTCAGTAAATATAAATAATAATTTGTTTTGATTGGCTCTAGTAAATGTCTACAAGCTACTAAGCCCTTAAGAAAGGATCCTCAACAATTTTGCATCATTTGGTAAATCTCTCTCATCATAAAACAGCTTTACAGTAGCCTCCTGAGAGGTTCTGTTTGTGCTCTCCAGCACATTGATGAGTAGTGTCCATATTAAATGACTACTAGTACTTCTGGAGTTAATTGAAAGGAATTAACAGTAAAGAAAAGGAAAATTCCTATGTCTGAAACAAACTGCAGTTTTATTTTGTGGGAGAGATATTACTACGCAAGGGATTTCTTCTGATGAGGAAACTTAAAATGAATTCATTGTAATTGTGGAACAACAGCAGCCTTGGGATATAATTTTACTAAAATCCTGGCAATTTATAAGTATAAAATCTGGTTCATGTCAATTAACCCGTTCAGAGTTTGAGTAGTATTTGCGCATTGCAATCATAGCGTAAGGGGGAGATGGAAAGCAGCGTGACTGGTATATGGCTTTATGTAGGATTGTAACACTTAGGAGAGGCAGTTAGAGCCTCAAGAATAGGAGCTTGCTCTCTAGGTGCTTGAGTACCCCCAATAATTTTGAAAAGTTAGCTCCTACATTGTCAGGTTTTTCATTTCAAAAGACTCCTAGGCAAGAGCAACACTGAAGCAGTGTCCTAATTTGTTAACATGAAACCCAGAATAAATTCAAACTTTAGAAAGACAGCAAGGAAGAGTGGACTTCATAAACAGGTCCACAAAGGCATCTGTGTAGTGATGCACGAGTTAAGAATGTTGGATGTGTTTATGTGGGGCAATGAAGCTAAATGTAGATGTGTGCATTGAGGTTTCGGTGGTGTTTACTTAGGTGAGTTCCGTATGGGTATATGGGTGTGATGGAGGTGGTAAGGTTGTATGTGGAGAAGGCAATGAGTATATGACTGATTTACAGGCTTTCTAAGTCACTCAGGGGTCATTAATTACCCTAATAACAGGAAAGATTTTTTATCTGTGCAAGCCATTCAGTAGTACATACCCTAGTAGCAGTACTAAAATGGTATATGCCTGAGGATTTTTCTGGCTTACCCCTAGAAAGGAGAAAGTAAACGAGGAACAACAAGGTCTCAGAGATCGTATAAGTCAGAGTTTTGGAGGAAAAGTGTTGTTTTGCCTTCTTTTTTTTTTTACCAAACTAACAGATGGAGAGAACAATCTCCAGGGTCAGTGCGAGCGGGGTGCTGAACTGCCTGCATTAAAAGGGAAGGATATTGAGTACTGGTTTAGCCTCAGTACAAGCACTAGAAGTTCTTTGTGATTTGCTTCTTTTCTACAGTCTAGAAGCAAGAATGTGAGAAGCCAACAGTCTCTAACTATCCCTGAAATACAACCTTAGTCTTTGGGCAAAGAAAATTAAGGTTATCCTTAAAGGAGGGACACAGAATATCAAAAGGGACAAGATAGTGAAAGAAGAATTGAGACAACAAGAGAAGGCCACCAGGAGTCAAAGGTGTGCCTATGAGGAGATGAATGTTTGGAAGTTGAGGTCGGCAAGTACCATGAGACTGGATGTCTACAGTGAGAGTCTGAAGACAAGGAGCCTCACTGGGACTATGGAACATGAATAGTACCCATTAGCATAGTAAGGGAAGAGTGGGGAGGGGGGAGGAACCTCCTGTATACTGTCTTGGTGAGGGTGCTGGCATCTCACCACCCCACCCCCCACCCCATGCTCGCACCCTCCCTTTCTCCCGTACCTCTTTAAACCTACACCAGCGTGAGAAACTTCTCCGGCCTGCTGCTCGTGCCAGCCTGGCCCCTCTCTCAAATCACATCAGAGTCATGGGGCCAGGAAGTGACATCAGAGGTTAAGCCAATGCCGGTGTGAGCAGCAGGCTAGAGAAGCTGCTCGCACTGTTGAAGATTTAAAGAGGTACAAAAGGAAGGGAGGGCATGAGTGTGGCATGAGGGGCAGAGTAGGAAGATCCTTATAAAATTGTCCTCATAGCATGAGAAAAAAGTACAGAGTGAGTGCAATACTCACTTTGAGTATTATGTTCAATTCTGATCACCATATCTCAAAAAAAAATATAGTGGAATTGGAAAAGGTTCAAAGAAGAGCAACCAAGATGATAAAGAGGATGGAACTCCTCTTGTATGAAGAAAGACTAAAGAGGTTAGGATTCTTCAGCTTGGAAAAGAAATAGCTGAGAGGAGGTATGAGTCTACAAAATCCTGAGTGGTATAGAATGAGTACAAGTGAATCAGTTTTTTATTCCATCAAAAATTACAAAGGCTAGGGGGTCACTCAATGAAGTTATAGGGAAATACTTTTTAAAACCAATAGGAAGAAATATATATGTTTTTTTCATTCGGAGAATAGTTAAGCTCTGGAACCCGTTGCTAGGGGATGTAGCAACAGTGATTAACATACAGGGTTTTATAAAAGATTTGCATAAGTTCCTGGAAGAAAAGTCCTTAGTCTGATATTGAGTCAGACATGGGGGAAGCCAATGCTTGCCCTGGGATCAGTAGCATGGAATGCTGCTACGATTTGTGTTTTTGTCAGGTACTTGTGACCTGGATTGACCACTGTGGAAGCAGGATACCAGGTTAGATGGACCATTGGTCTGACTCAGTATGGTTATTCTTATGTCCTGTATCAGACGAGATTTGGAGACAACATTTTCTTCCTGCCCTGCAATATCTTTGGTGGGTGGGAGGGGACATGTGACCATTGGGGAATTAAGGGAGGGTTGTACCTTAATACATCTGATGGTCAGCTAGTAAATTAGGGCACCTTTTATTCTAACTATGGGACAGATGCACAGAATTCTGACTCTGTTCTTCTGCAACGACGGAGAAACACTGGTTTGTTTTTAGCAACCAATGCTCAACACTAACAGCATGCAAATTATATGCATGCTGCTAGTGTTGAGCATTGATTGTTAAAAGGTATGGAATTTCTTGGGGCACACCCACAAGAGCTTTGTGGTAAGCAGGACTCTTGTGTGACTATCTAGGGAACCCCAACCCCACCCTAAAAAATCTGTGGTGGTCCTGTGGTTCAGTGAACCCAACTCAGGCAACTCAACCCCCAAGTGGACCTGACCCAATCCCAACCAAAAAAAACTATTCCTGGTGGTTTAGTGGCCAAACCAGGCTGGGCCTCCCAACCTCATTCTCTCGAGGAGAATCCACAGGACAGTGGAATGTTAACTCTCACTGCAAAAGTGTAGTGAAGGGGCAGGGGAAGGGTGACAGCATCATCTAGAGCAGGGGTCTCAAAGTCCCTCCTTGAGGGCCGCAATCCAGTCGGGTTTTCAGGATTTTCCCAAAATCTATGCATGAGATCTATGTGCATGCACTGCTTTCAATGCATGTTCATTGGGGAAATCCTGAAAACCCGACTGGATTGCGGCCCTCAAGGAGGGACTTTGAGATCCCTGATCTAGAGTCATGGGTGAATGCAGATGAGAAAAAGAGGGCTTTAAGGATAGCTTTAAACCTTAGGAATGAAAGTATAGTTCGTTAGTGAAAAGGAATATTATTCTACAAGGTAGGAGAAATGAACTGAAAATGTATCAGAGTGTGAATGTACTTGAAGATATGGTGGTACTACTAAGAGGTGTTGTTGGGAAGAAGTTAGGGTACGTGTTGAAGAATAAGAGATGAGGTGTTTAAATAAAAAGAGGGAAGACCAGAGTGAAGGACCTGGAAGGTAATAATAATAATCTTTAAAGTACCGGTAATCTGGTATCATACATATGGGCAGCAAATGTTCAGCCAGGAGGAAGCTGGAGACACTATCAAACTTGCTTGCAACATATATTAATTTAAGGGCAGCATTTTGAATTAACTGTCATCGGTTTGTAATTGGTATTGTGGTAGACCATGGAGAAGGGAATTACAATAGTCGAGGTGTGAAATTACATGAGACTGGATGAGAAGGCAAGTAAAAGTTTGTTGAAGAGAGATCTCACTAGGTGTATTTGGCGGAGCACAAAGAAGGAAATTTTAATTGCAGAAATGTGAGTTTTGAAGGTGAGGAGGTTATCAATAAGAACTCCAAGGATTTTAATCTGGTCTTTGTTAGGTATGGGTACCTCGGAGATGAAGAGAACAGATGGGAGACAGGAGGAGCCCATTAAGGAGAAAAATAAAGCACTGGTGTTGGAGGGATTTAATTTTAGACAGTATGAAGAGAATCAAGGTTAATTTATTTGAAATATAATAATGCATGTTAGTTCAAGTCTCTAGGGGCTGCATAATAATGAAATACAAAGCATGCAGATCAAAAATGTAGCTTATGTTAAACTTTTCATGCTGTGTTATTCCTGGAAAAATAATGCCAGGTAAAAACGGGTATATTTTATACCTGGGATCATTGGATCATTTATAAGCTGCTTGATGCTCCTCAGTGTGTTCATTCTGCTTTCCCTCAATATCGCTCCCCTCTCTCTTTATACACCTCCCAGAGAACTCCACTCATCAAATAAGCTGCTCTTATCTGTACCCTTCTCCTCCATTACCATTTCCAGACTTCGTTACTTTCATCTAGCTGCCTCCATGCCTGGAATAAATTACCCAAGTTAGTCCGCCAAGCCCCTTACCTTGTTTAAAAGCACACTGAAACCCACCTTTTTTTCTTTATGTAGCCTTCAATCCATAACCCTACTCCCCACTGCCCACCAACCCAGCCAGCAGATTAACCCCCTTAACTGTATCTATAACATCTTGTTTGTCTGTCTTGTCTGTTTAGATTGTAAGCTCTTTTGAGCAGCAACTGTCTTCTTTGTGACTGTACAGCATTGTGTACGTTTGGTAGCGCTAAAAAAATAATTTTATAGTAGTAGTAATAGGGAGCTATTTTAAAGGAGGGGGGTGTCAAGAAAACAATAAAGGAGAACAAAGTCCTCATGAAGTAAGTTAAAAAAGAACTGACGAGTCCAAAAGATGTCTGAGTCACTTCTAGATATTTATAAACCACACTAAAAAAGCACAGAGTTCATCTAATGGAAACCTCACAAATGAGACTTGGCACTTCTGTGGAATAAAGTCTGGATTCTCTACAGGATTGGACAAAATCTCAATATAAATCCTGCACCTCCAGGCATGCTCCTAGTTCTGTGTGGGCATTAGTGACTATATCTACATTTTTAATTTGTGAACTGCTATAATCAATCTTTTAAGTGTGAATTGTTATTCAGGCTGAAATTCACCATACATGCAGGTATTCATGCCGAAATACGGTCATGTCGAGTCTCAGTTGTAAGGTTTTCAATAGATTAATTTTTTGCTTTTTCATCATGGTTTATAAATAACTCTTCAGTTTTCCTTTTTTATTGATGTTCGATTCAAAGGACACAAACATTGCAGTAGGTAACATAGCTCAAACAGATCTCTCCCAAGATACACTTGCTATTCATATTAAACCCTGCCCTCCCCCCCCAAAGGTGATAAAAGAAAGAATCACAAACACATTGGTAAAAACATATACTGGAATGTTCAACTTTGAGAGACTAGAAACAGCAATAACACACAATCCCCGTAGTCCAGAAGACCTCTCAATATTTTATATGGTTTTATATGGTTGCCACACCTGACAGAAGGAACCTATACTGTCCATTTTCAGTGCCATCAGTGTCATTAAATTGCAAGTGGCTGATTTAAATAAGAGAAGTTCAGCATTAAATAGATATAGCATTTTCAATATAATGTTTATGTTCAAACAATTTTACTGATGAAAATAGCAAAACAAGCTTAAACAGATGAAACATATCAAAGTCGAATAAGAAACAACGGATATCAGCAACCGCAGAGAGAAACAAACATCATCATTTTATACATAATATGCAAACATCACGTACCCAACTATTCCCCACTAACAGATCCAGGTCCATATGCAAAACCAAAACACACCAGGGCCCTGGACTCTTATGAGCCCTGGAGTAGTACATCCATCATCCCTCCCCCCCACTTTGACAGGAAAACAACATATATCAAATGCTGAATGTACAACCCCCCCCCAAAAAAATAAAAAAGCAAACTGAGAACACCCTTACCCCCCCTCCCCATCCAAAGCGTTGTTCATTGGCAAATTCAAACAAGCTTCCATCCCCCAGAACTATCCACCCCATTCAATATAATGTTTAAATCTAATTTTGGACATTTTGAAGAAAAAGTCAAAAAAATCCAGTAGAGAAAATGGCCGTTTTCAAACCAGAAAAAAACCTTACTTTTTTTTCTCGAAATAACCACCTGCTAGATATTTATGAGCTTAGTGCATCTATCTTTTGGAATCATTAAAAAAAAAAAAAAAAGTACAAAAGAAAAATGCACAGAAACAAGCCATTGGGATGTAGGGGGAGTCAGCATTTTTAGTAGATAGACTGACTGCACAGACATCCCAGTAAGCAGTGGTGCATCCTAGGGGGAATTGCAGTGAACTTCACATAAAAGGTCCCAGATACGCATCTCACCATAACTCCCTTATATCGTATGGTGAGCCCTCCAAAACCCACCCAGAACTTACTATACCTACCTATACACCACAACAGTAGCCCTTATGTCTGCAGGTGTCATCTTTATGTAGGTGCAGTAGGTTTGGAGGGCTCACACATTTCACCACAAGTATACTAGCTAGACTGGGATATGGGTCTAGGTCTCCATTTCTATGGTCCACTGCACCAACCAGTAAGCTACTCCAGGACCCTGCTTGCTGCTCCCTCCCAAACCATGCCCCCAATATGGCCCCTTAAGATTTAGATGCACTGCAGACAAACTCCATAGAAAAGCATTTAAAATATGGGTTTGAAAATGAGCAAAATAAATAAGAAATGGGAGAATAAGATTGTAAACAGGATTTCTCAACTCAAAAAGCTCAACAAAAAAGAAATCCTAAACATAACTAATAATGAAGAACATTCTAAATAATAATAATAGTGTTCAGTAAAAAAAACACCAACAGCATATAACAGGCGGTGTACCATACATCATAGCACCCACCCTACCTCCATAAGTGCTAAAGATTTCTCAATTTATCAAATATAAAGATGACAATTGTTACTTATCTCAATCAAAGATTAGCTTGATATCAGGATGGGTGATATCAACGTTATTCAACTTGTTATTTTGTTGTCCGGTAATCCCAAATACATAATCAAAAAATCCCCTCAGTGAAAACCAATGTTAAAAAAGCACAAAGCACAAGATATATAAAAAAGTCAATAAAAAATCCAATAAATGTTCTAGTCAATATCCACAATAAAGTCCATTTTAGAACTCAAATATAATCCATGACTCTTCTTTGAAAATGAGCCCCATAGTCTTCTCTTTTGAAAGCAATTCCATCTGCTTCCAGCAGGACGCCAAGCAAAGCCTGGTCACCTTTGACACCAAAGTGACTGGCCACTTACCTCACTTAGAAGTCCTTTTACTATAGTCAATCAATTAAAAAGACTTACCTCAGGATACACACTGGCATCCCACAGTAAATTTGCTATTTTGCTCACGTATACCACATATTAAAACTTTTTTTGTATTTACCTCAAAGGGGATGTGTTAGGGTTTGACAACACTAATCAGTTAGCGTGTGAGGCATTGCTTTCCAGTAATTGATTAGTGTGTGGGTCCTTACCACCTACAAAATAGGGAGTAGTAAGGGCTCACACAGTGACCCCCCTCTTCTACGAAACTGCAATAGCAGTTTTTAGCATGGTGAACCACACTACATAGCCCGCGCTGCTCCCGATGCTCATAGAGTTCCTTTGAGTGTTGGGAGCAGCGTGGGCCATTCAGCACGGCTCTCTGCGCTACAAACTGCTAGCGCTGTTTAATAGAAGAAGGGTAAGTTTTTATAGTGGCTGTCTGCTAATAGCACCTGGCCATTAATTTGGAGAATGGGAAACTATGCCATTTTACAGCCATAGCACAAGTTGCCTTACATGTAGAAAAGACCTTCATAAAGGGTGCGCCAAGATCACTTTTGTCACAGTTTTAGTAAAAGGTGTCCTTCATTCTTACTGCTATTTTAAGGGTCCAGAATCCTTCTAAATTCTTATAGACTGCTCCCTCTCCTCCCAGTCAAGATATCCCAATCTCACCAGAAGGCTTCCCCAGATACTAAGTACAAGCCCTTACCCCCAAAAATTCCCTTATGGTCCATCTCCCTCCCCACCCCCCCCCCAAAAATAAAGAAGAGGTACTGTGAGACTTCTGCTATGGTTCAACTGACACCATGTTGAACCCAGCGCCAGATGAGGAGGAATGATTGAGGAAAAACCATGAGTGTTGCAAATGGATTTCAGTGGATGACAGTTCTTTTTCTTTTTTCTTTTTTTTGTGAATCTTTATTAATTCAGATATAATAAATAACAGCACTTATATTCAAACAAATATTAATACAAATTACCCTACTCCCTCCCCCACTTTCCCTAAAGTTTCAAGTTTATTTAAAAATTTGATTTGATCGCTAAATCATAATCCAATGCGATTTACAAATAATGATAAAATTGGAGTAGAAAAGAAAAACACATTGATTAAAAAACCAGACAGTTAATACAATTTTTGACCAACCAAACACAAAAGGGGGTAAAAAAAGAAAAAAAGGTTTAAATACAATTTGTAAACAAATAAAAAGGGCATAGGTAATGGATGTGTGTAGAAATCAAAGAACTCCAGAAATTAATTCAATCAATTTCCTGTTTAACAAATGCCTCCAATGGACCCCATACTTATTTAAACCTTTTATTATTTCTCAATTGTTCTGCATTCATTCTTTCATACTTATAAACAAAGTGTTTCCCACCAAAAAGAAAAATTTAATCTATCCCAGTTCTTCCAGATTCTAATTATTAATTGTATGGCCACCTCCATCATAATCAGAAGAAGTCTACTTTTATGTGTGTCGATTAGATTCAGGTTTCAATAATGTCCCAAATAAAACCACATCATAAGACAATGGCATAGAGAAACCGAGTACCATATTAATTTTCCACAATTGAGTATCAATGGACAATAAAATAAAAGATGATCCAATGTCCCTACTTCAAGATGACAGTGTCAGCATCTATTAGACTTTGAATTATCCAACTTTTGTAAACGAACTGGGGTCCAAAAAATTCTGTATAACAGAAAAAAAACAAGTTTGTTTCACAGATGCTGACGCTGTACATCTCATTTTCCAAGTCCAGATCCGTGGCCATTGCATAGCAGAAATATGTTGCTTTGTTTCTATACTCCAAGGGCTCCTTTTACAAAGCCGCACAAGGGCCTTAACGCGTGGAATAGCGTGTGCTAAATTGCTGCACGTGCTAGCCGCTACCGCCTCCTTTGGAGCAGGCGGTAGATTTCTGGTTAGCAGGCACTATAGTGCGCGCTAATCCGGTGTGTGCGTTAAAACCGTTAGCGTCGTTTTTTAAAAGGAGCCCCAAATGTCTCTTAAACTTGTTTTAGGTTTTTTGCCAAATATTCAGTTATTAATTTGTACCACATAGCGGCCTGATGCCCTTGAAAATCTGTCTGGAAGCATAGACCCGGCAAACTGTACTGATTTTTCAAGTTGCTTCAGTCAGGGAACCCCTTCTGAATGGTCTGCTTCAACTGCAACCATTTATAACCTTGAGACTTTGATATGCCAAATTATTGTTGTAACTGTAATGAATTTACCATTTTCCCATTCGGAATTATATCATTTAAATAATAATAATAATAACTTTATTCTTCTATACCGCCACAATCTTGCGACTTCTAGGCGGTTTACAATCAAGAGAGCTGGACATTCAGCGAAATACAATAAGCAGATATTCAGAGGAAGTATAGCGAGCAGAGACCTTAAGAGGCAATAGTATAGAAATACAATTTGCAGCAAAAATATAGGATGTACATTTTAGTAGGTAATGTCCGACAGGACCTGTTGGGAATAAATAGCAACGTAAAATTATGATAAGATGAAGATAACAGAATATATATATAACAGTGCTGTAAAGTACATATGCCTACCTGCAACCAATGTTTCCAGAGGATTTTAGACTCACCGATTTGTATCTTGGATTTTAACCATAGGGATTGACACATAGATATTTGTATTGGAAAAGGAGTTAAGGCATCTATAAACTTTAATGTATTCCAGGTTGAATGAAAAATAGTATTGTCCTTGTATATTCTAGGAAGCATGATACTCAAAATATCACTAAGATGTAATGGGGCCATAAAATGACTTTCCAATATTAGCCAATCCAATACATACCCTGACAAAAGATAAATGCTTGATAATATCTGTAAAAATTTGGAAAATTTACCCCCCCTCCTTCCCCGCTGATTAAGGTTTTTGCAAAGATATTAAAGCTATTCTAGAAGTTTTATCCAGCCAAAGGAATTTTGTAAGAATCCCATTTAGTTTTTTTTATATAAAAAAAATAACCTTCTTAAAATAAACTGGTAACATACTTATTTGGTAACAAACTATAGGCAAAATCATCATTTTGATGGTTTGGACTCACCCCCACCAAGAAAGATGTAATGGATTCCAATGCTCACACATTTCTTTGACTTTCAACAATAAAGAATTTTCATTTAATGTTATTGTATCTTCCAATGTTTTTTTAAATCATTATACCCAAATATTTTATTCCCTCTTCCTTCCAAAGGAATAGGAATGATCAAATAAACCTTTTACACAATGTACGTTCAATGGACCTCTGATTTATTCCAATTTATCTTATAACCAGGAAATTTTACCAAAACGATCAATCAATTCCAGTAAATGAGGGATGGTTGATTCAGGATTTTTCAAATGAAGCAAAATATCATTTGCATAAGCCGAAACTTTATAATCTCGATCTGCATATGGAATTCCCTGTATCTCCTTTGCCTGCTGAATGGCCAACAGCAAGTGGATGACAGTTCTAATTGTTTATTGAAATCTTTTATACCGCTACTAATGACTAAGAGTCAGCTCAGAGTGGTTTACATGAGCTTCTATAATAGTATTACAATACATGGTAATGTGATAGATGGTACTCACTGATGGTTTAGTATATAGTTTATGCAACTATCTTTCCCTATACAGTATATACACTAAGGTATACTATATTCACACTGTCTTTCCTTATATATGTTAAGGACTGCTATATTCAAAAGCCTAAAGAAGTAAAGAAAATAAATTACTGATCCCTATTATCCCCTCCTCAAATGTTTTTTTAATGGTCATAAATGTATTGGGTCAATAAATTTTTATGCAAATGGCTGCACTTTCTAAACTGTCTTGTTTCTATACTGCTGTGTCTTTCAATGACTGATGGCTAATTTTAGACAAAACAACAATCAAAGTATGTTTGAGGGAGGAATGCGTAGGTGAAGAAGATGGATAATCAGTCGTAAAACTAGTTAACATAATTCCTGTAGAAAAAACACTGCTTTTTAAGTGAAGAAACTGATTGCAAAATAGCAAATGGAAAGAAGATTAATGGAGGAGGAATTTAAAATACAAGGTATATTTTGAGACTTTCATACAGTGTATTAGAATAAATGCTAATGAGAATACATCACAGTTTTTAACTGAAAGCAGAATTATTTTTTTATGTTTTAGCTGTATGTCTTCAAAGGAGATGTTTTTGGAAATGTGGATAGTTGGAGTTACATTGGAAAGATATCTGCGTGATGGTGTGTAGACACTGTGCTGTGTACATTCCATGAGCAATACTATTTTTATACTAAATTAATATACGAGGGAGTGCTGAAAAGTTCTCAACCCAACCAAAAAGAGAATGACATGTGTATGGTTCAATCAATGCTCTGAAATTATGGGCTCCTTTTACAAAGATTAGGGCCTTAGGGCCTTAACGCGCGGAATAGCGCGTGCTAAAATGCCGCATGTGCTAGCCGCTACTACCTCCTCTTGAGCAGGTGGTAGTTTTTTGGGTAGTGCACGCTAATCCGGTGCGTGCGCTAAAAACGCTAGCGCACCTTTGTAAAAGGAGCCCTATGTCAAGACAGAGAATTTCATTTCTGCAAATTAGTGAAATTACACTCTTTTCAGCTACAGTGGCAAAAAATGCTCGGAATTTAGGAAGTTAGTTGGTTGGTTGGGCTGAGACCTTTTCAGGACCCTCTCATATTTGTCCTGTTATTGTTAAGTGTTATATCCAAGATTTAAGAGGATCATTCTGTGGTTGAAGTGGCATGGGGTTGATAAGAAGGATGAGCTAGTTTCATCACTGAATAGCTCATGGGTAGGGGGACAGTTCCCAGTTGTTGGTGAAACCAGCAGCAAATCCTCACGTGCAAATTAAGCACGTATCCCCCGGATTCTATAATACTGCACACATCTTTAGTGAATGCCCTTCACCTGGCTCACACCACTCCCATGACCAAGCTTTACGTACACATCTTTATACAGTAGCACTTAGCAAGATATGCACATGCATCCAAATTGATTATTAGCACACAATTATTACCGCTAATTGACTCGCTACTTCATTAGATTGTGTACCCAAATTGGGTGCATGTAGAATCCGGGGGATAAAGTCTGCATATAACAGGTATCTACAGACTTCACATGTGCACAGGATTTTAAGAGTTCTATAAGGGGTTGCTTAGTTTTAGGTGGCAGGAATGTACGTAAATGGTTGTATTCTGGTTATTTTACGTGTGTAGATGGTTTCTTATAAGAGATTGCAAAAAAGTATGTACTCTGTTTGATGGTGTGTACTTTGCCAGTAGGACATGGATGGAGTATGCAAGTATGCTTACCTTAGAATATTGTGTAAGTTATATGTGTTCTGGCTATCATTTTGACACAACCACAAAGAAGGTAACAACTGAAAAATAGGGAGAAAAGTCTATGGCAACTCTTCAATCTCTCACTGTGCTGTACCACAGTTAGACTCCACTCACACTCATTAGTATAAAAAACTCCTTTAATCAAGTGCATAATGTTCAAAGTGATCAATTTTTTAATCTATTTTTAATCAAGTTATTTTTTATCCAAAAATGCAATACTATTCTCCATGAATGCATCAGTCGGAAATAAGCACCTATTAGTCCCATAGGGGCCTCTGTTTCACCCATCTAGCTTTTTCAAGGGATATCTTTGTGTGTTCAATATCATTACATCTGAACTGAACTTTTATGTAATATTTACACTAAAAAAATGGGTGAAACAGAGACTCCTTTGGGATTTCTTTGAACAATCTAGTGAGATAAGTTGGCATTATTCAGTATTATCCAGCTAGCACATGCTAATGCTAATGGGCTTGCTGAATAAGCTTCCACACAACTCCCTACTCATGACATGCCCCTTTCGCATAAAAAAAAAAGCATGTGACTAGTGCACACTGACAGGAAATTACCCCAAAACTCTCATATATTTTGTAATGAGATTTTTTTATGCATTATGTAAGCTTTCACACTTAACATGGTTTAATGAAAGGACCCCTTAGGGGCGGGCCCATGAGTCCAGATTTTACAATAGTAAAATCTGGTAACCCTAGCTGTCTTGGTATTTGCTATAGAATTATGCCTGAATTACTATTGTTAAGATTAGAATGGTTATAAAACAACATTTTTTTTCTTTTTTTAGAATTATCTAAATGGGGATGATCTTGGAGGACCTTACCGGACTAGTATAAAACCTATTTATTTTTAGATCTGTAATTCATAAGTTGCTAAGACTCGAACACGAGCCGATGGCACCTAAGAAGTAGAAGATAGGTATCATTCGTTTGTCCGCTGTCTCTAAGAAAATGAGCTCCAAAAAAAACAGATGAAGACTGCATTTGCTGCCAGTCCTATATAATCTGTGCAGTGGTTTAGACAGTCTGATCTTAAAAATGACTGCTACCTGAAATTTAGCAGTATTATGTAGTTTTGAAAATGCATTCTAAATTTAAATCTGGAGCTTGGTGTTTCTAATAGCTTCAACTATCTCTGCAAACTGTGGCTACTTGTCCTAGATATTCAATTTAAATTGTGTCAAGCAAGGCTGATTTGTCTTCTGGCAGTGTTATTTTACTAATAAATTAATTTTTCAATTACCGTATTTTTTTGCTCTATAAGATGCACCTGACCATAAGACACAACCACCTGTACAGGAGGAAAACTCAAGAAAAAAAAATTCCCACCACCCTGCCCTGTAACCCCCTCTGGTGGTCTATTGGTAGGTCAGGACAGGGTCTTATAGAGCGAAAAACCCATAGGCAGCGTAGGCACCCCTCATAGGTGAGTCGCGAGAACTGACTGCAGACAATCGGGGAGTGGCGCTGGACCAGGAAGGAACGCAAACAGCACGTACCTGCCTTCTGCACCGCTCTGCTCGAACTGATGGAGCACTGTCCGGTGAGGGAGACAGGCAGGAACAGGGAACACTCCAACGGACTTAAAAAAAGAACTGGGGGGCTGCCTACGGGGGAGGGGGGGTATTTGCTCCATAAGACGCACCCTTATTTCCATCCCCTTTTTGGGGGTGGAAAAATTACGTTTTATAGAGCAAAAAATACGGTATTTGGGATTTAATACAATTCTCTGTAATTCTATAATATAGTCACTCCATTTTATAATTATCAGGCAATGGACAATCTTTTCATCTATCATCATTAACAAAAACAAAAAAAGCTATTGCTGCTGAACCTTTGTACCATTGATAATTCCAGACACCTTTTCAGAGGAAGTACTGTATTTGACTCCATAAAAATCTTGCCCATGTCCACTAGTACAACTGTATTACTCCTCTTCTTGATCATCATTGGCTCCCCATTTCCTTTCATGTTCAACACAAAACGTTGACCTTAGCACACAACTTTTGTCATTCAGAGACTATATAAATTTATGTCATCCCTCATTGAGGTTTGAGATGGAATTTCATCAAACTAAGATTGCTTTCTTAGATGTCAATGTGGAGATAGTGGATGGTCTTGTGCAAACCACTATACACGAGAAGGAAACTGATCGCAATTCCCTATTACAGTTTAACAGCACCCATATGCACCCATATGCCATGAAGACGAGTATTCCATTTGCCCAGTTTTTACATTATAGACGTATCTGTAGTACTAATTCAGAATTTTGCAGTCAGTCTGCTAGATTAGAGGAGAAGTTTGAGCAGAAGGGTTATCCTGTGCCTGTTGTATCAAGAGCTGTCAAAAGGGCTTTTTATAACCACAAGGAATCCCTACTTGAATATCGTGATGTTCAATCTCAACAGGACTTGGTTCCATTTGTATCTACATTTAACCAGATGTCTAGAACTTCACAGCGGATACACCCGAGCTTTCAACATCTTTGGATTTTATTTTCCTATGACATAATAGGAATCTCTGTGACATTTTAAGCGCTAATGTGCTCAGACTGACAACACCGAAACAAGGTACAGTGGTAGAATTGAGTCATCAAAGCTGTGGCCAATGTTCTCTGTGCCCTCAGATAATAGAGTCTGGGGAGTTTGTTCATCCTGGGACTGGCCGAGTGTTTAAACTACGGAGTGCTACCACATGTCTAACTGAAGGGGTGATTGATATCATTATGTGCCCCTGCCCTAAGCTATATGTGGGACATATGTATCATCGCTTTAAGACTCGACTAATTGAGCATAGATCCTGCCTAAATACCTGACGTCTAGAGGAGCCTTTGATAATGCACTGTTTGGAGGCTCACCATGAGTTTGGGGCATATCCCTTACCCAGTTCGTCGTGGAGATTGGAAGCGTCAGCTCTGACAGAAGGAACAGCGTTGGTTCTATACGTTGCAATCGGTTCAACCTGATGGACTAAATGCCCGGATTGAATGAGTGGCGTTCTTTGGTTCATGATGCAATCTGATTGGTGAGTGGTAATAGGGGACGGAGTTCTTGAAAAGTTTATCAGCCTTTGACTGCGCCAGAAGTGATTTAAAAAGTGGAATGGGAGCCTAATGTGCACGGTGGGTCCTGATGTGCACGGTGGGTCCTGACGTATTGCTTGTGATGCAGTGGAACTGATACCCCTGACGCAGCGGAGCGAAGCAAAATGGAGAATTCGCCATCGGGTCAACTAGTTGCAAGGTCCGGGTGTGAGAGCAGAGATTGTGGACGCTTGGAGAGAACCTGGACGCCATTAGCAGCTAAGTTTTTTTTTTAGTTGTTCTGCTCATTATGCAATACTAGTGACTGTAGTGCTGAAGTGCTTATTCACCCACATTATCACTGTTTGGAGTTTTTTCCTGGCGTGCTGAATGACATGGTGGCACTCTAAAGGCTGTTATAGTTCATTTTTTTTACCTTTTTTGTGAGTTCACATGTGCAAGTGGTTATCTTAATGAAGTGGAGTTTTTCGCCATATGAAGCAGAACTGAGGCATTTTCTCCACTTCTTTTTCTTTTTTTAAAGTTTTGGTATTCTGTCCACTTGTCTGAGTGACTGCAATGTGTGTTTTGGTGAGGCTTTTTCAGTGGTGTAGAGTCCTCTGTCAGTTCCATATAGGGTATTGATTAGAGTAGTAAGAAGAATTTACAGACCCTGGTCCTTAGGTGAGTGTACCTTCCCTATAGGACCATAAGTGATGTGATCTACCTCCCAGAAGAAGAATGCTTTCAGTCTTTTTTCACTTTCTTTTTTCTGTTCTTGTTTCTTGATGACATTGTGGTTCCTTTCCTTATAAATCTGTTTTCATTATTGTGAATCACTTTGATTGTTCTTTGAAAGTTAGTTTATTAAGTGCCACTAAACATTACACATGAATGATTTGCCATATACTGTTTATTTACATACCTCCTCCTTTACTAACGCGTAGCGTGGGTTTTAGCGCCGGCAGCAGCGGTAACTGCTCCATAGAATTCCTGTGAACGTCAGAGCAGTTACCGCCGCTGCTGGCGCTAAAACCCACACTAAGCGTTAGTAATGGAGGGGAATAGTTTGTAAAAGTTTTGATTAAAAGTCAGAGATAGGGATAACCTATCACCTATGAGAGTCTATCACCTACCCATAATGTTTCTAGCATCTCTCCTCTACCTTGCTATCACTCCTTGGGGCCTTCCTTGATCCTACTATTTAAAACCATAAATGGAGAAAGCCCAGCCTGCCTGAACAACCCCCTAATCCAAACGACCACAACCAGACATAGAAGAATCCACACACCATTCACGCATCCCCCAATCAGAGACGTCAAATGAAAAAAAATGTACGATGGCCTTCTAGCCATACAAGCAGCAAAACTAGACTACCAACTCTCCAATTTACTGATAACGACCCCAGACTACAAATCGTTCAGAAAAAAAATAAAAACCCTGCTATTCAAGAAATCCTTGAAAACAAACTAACACCACAAGAATTGTCCCAATTCTCTGAAGCAACCCGCTCTACTCTTTAATTCCTCTGGAAATGGCCAGATAACTCCTTTTGTAATCCACCTTGAACCGCAAGATAATGGCGGAATAGAAATCACTAATGTAATGTAATCATGCAGGCAAGCATAATGTCTCCCCTCCCTTCATCATACATTATTTTGATTTATACTTATGCTGGGCCTCCAAAACAATTTTAGCATCAGCACTGGGCCTTCCTCTTCAAGCTCATGCTCAGGTGCACTGCCAGGTTATGCCTTCTGCCTGACAAGATATACACCATGGGAGCTGGCATAGCAATATTATTGGGTTTTAATATTTTTCCAGTGGGTAAGTTATGCTACCCTATTATACCTTTTTCCATAAGGTATTTTGACATCAGCACTTTATACTGAGTGATGAGATATGTGACTGTTTCCAGTTCAGTGCTCCAAAATCTGCATTAGTTTTATTTATACTGATGTTAAACCATCTTGTCAGGTTTTGATTTACTTGAGTTTTCCACAGGAGCTCCCTTTTCCTCTCACTGTATTTCACTTTATTCAGTTGTACTCTTGTTTACTGAATCTGTGGAGACTTTACTTTCACTTATTTTGCAAATTATGTTGCTTCCCACCCCATATGTTCTAGCGGATTATCCTTTATTCCTTCTGGGGTTATTTTTTATTTTTAGAATGCTTATCCTAATTTTAGGATAGAAATAGATTATGGATTATTACATTTGCACTTTAGCACCTGCTTGGTATTTGTATATAGTGGTTGAGTTAAATATGCTTGAATGTATAGTACAGTAAATGATTGTGGCTCTGTATTGTGTCACTCACCAAGTGGGCTAGGATTCTAGGTGTCATGGAGGTTAGGTATTAATCAGTTGATGATATACCTAATTAAAACTCAAAAGCCCATAGGCTTCATGCAAGTAGTTACCATCCCTATCTCCCTTTTTCTCAAATCTATGTAAAGACAAAAATTCCCCAATTGTCTTTCCCCTTCTATAGGAAACTATAGTGGGCTTTGAGAACAAATGACTCAATTGTAATATATTCCAGTGTTGTTTAATAATTGAAAAATCTGGCACTCAATGGGGAGAATGGAAGAACATATGTGAAAAGTTCTTCTTGATCTTTAATTATATCTTCTTGAATCAGTAGTTCTCTCTGGGCAAATCTTTCTCTAAAAAAAAAAGCCTTTTTAATCTTCTTCGTAGGATATCCCCATTCTATAAACGGATTTTTCAGAATTTCAGCTTGTTCTTTAAAATCTTCCAAAGTTGAGAGTGAAGAACTTTTGTGCACGAAAGAGGAGCTGGACTTGAGTGTGATAGTATGTGATCTTAAAGTGGCCAAACAGGTTGAAAAGCTAGAAAGATGCCACAGTGCATAGGGTCAGTAGGAAAAAGGAGGTATTAATGCCCCTGTATAAGACCCTGTGAGACCTCATTTTATATATTGTATACAATTCTTAAGATCACACCTTCAAAAAGATATAAACAGGTTCAGAGAAAGGCTACTAATAGATATAAATTAAAGGGCCCGGTGAAGAAGTAGTACTTAAAGCCCATTACAATGAGAGATTTTGAGTATTAGGTGGTACTTCTGAGGGTCTGTTTATTTATTCCCATTGAAGTGAGACATTACTGAATGTGTTAATAAACACACATTCAAGGCAATCACTGTAACCCCTTTAGTCTTGGACAAAGTGAATAGGACACTTCTCAAGATGTAATGTAATGTAATGTAATGTAATTTATTTCTTATATACCGCTACATCCGTTAGGTTCTAAGCGGTTTACAGAAAATATACATTAAGATTAGAAATAGGAAAGGTACTTGAAAAATTCCCTTACTGTCCCGAAGGCTCACAATCTAACTAAAGTACCTGGAGGGTAATAGAGAAGTGAAAAGTAGAGTTAGAGGAAAAATAAAAATAAAATAAACATTTTAACAAGACAGCATTGATCTAAATACTTTGTCTAGAAAGATGTTTTTAAAAATTGTCACATGGCCATCCTAGCGATTAGGATGTCCATGTGCTGGTTTATGCCATCTTTTAGATATCTTTCCCTTTTGAAAATGCCCCTGAAAGTGTACTTCTGTGCTGAGAGACAGCAATGTATGCCATGGCAATGCAATAACAGACCATAGGAGAACCTTTTTACAACAAAGAACATTGTTGTGTTTATTTTTCTCTCCCCCACCTGTGAATGGAATAGGCCTCCTACCCCATACTTGCAATCAAAAGTTTTCCTTTATCTGCACCTGTTGTGTGGCTCTCATTTGTCCTGGCTCTAGGCCCACCCTTGCTCACATTACCACAAATTCTATACCATAAACTTAGAAATAGTAAACAAAGATATTCAGCTGGTGGCAATCAGCATTTTACTGATTGCCGCTGGCATTAAACCCAAAAAATTAATGCTCGGCCATGTCCATAAGAACATAAACAGTGCCTCTGCAGGGTCAGACCAGAGGTCCATCATGCCCAATAGTTCGCTCACGTGATGGCCCATCAGGTCTAGGACTTGTATAGTAATCCTCTATCTATACCCTTCTATCCCCTTTTCCTTCAGGAAATTATCTAATCCTTTCTTAAACCCCAATACCTTACTCTGTCCTATCACACCCTCTGGAAGTGCATTCCAGGTGTCCACCACCCTTTGGGTTAAGAAGAACTTCCTAGCATTGGTTCTGAATCTGTCCCCTCTTAATTTTTCTGAATGCCCTCTCGTTCTTGTAGTTCTTGAAAGTTTGAAGAATCTGTCCCTCTCCACTTTCTCTATGCCCTTCATGATCTTGTCTCTATCATGTCCCCTCTAAGTCTCCGCTTTTCCAGGGAAAAGAGCCCCAGTTTCTCCAATCTTTCAGCATATGAAAGGTTTTCCATACCTTTTATGAAGAATAAGTCGCTCTCTTCTGAACTCTCTCGAGTATCGACATATTCTTCTTAAGGTACGGCAACCAATATTGGATGCAGTACTCCAGATGCGGGCACACCATCGCCGATACAATGGCAGGATAACTTCTTTCGTTCTGGTTGTAATACCTTTCTTGATTATACCTAGCATTCTATTCACTGCCTTAGCTGCTGCTGTGCACTGTGTCGACGCCTTCATTGTCTTATCCACTATTACCCCCAAGTCCCTTTCTTGGGTACTCTCACTCAATAACAGCCCTCCCATCATATAGCTGTACTTCAGGCTTCTGTTTCCTACATGCAAGGCTTTACATTTCTCTACATTAAACTTCATCTGCCATCTTTTGCCCACTCCCCTAGTTTGTTCAGGTCCCTTTGTAAATCTTCGCAGTCCTAGCCCCACTAAATAGTTTGGTGTCGTCTGCGAATTTTATTACTTCGCACTTTGTCCCTGTTTCTAGATCATTTATAAATACATTGAACAGCAGCGGTCTGAGCACTGACCCTTACGGAACACCACTCGTGACCCTCCTCCAGTCCGAGTAGTTGCCCTTCACTCCTACCCTCTGCTTCCTACCTACCAACCAATTCTTGATCCATCTTTGTATGTCTCCTTCCACCCCATGGTTTTTCAGTTTCTGAAGTAGGCGTTCATGGGGTACCTTGTCAAAGGCTTTTTGGAAATCTAAGTATATGATGTCTATGGGGTCCCCTTTGTTCATCTGTTTGTTAATTTCTTCGAAGAAGTGCAGTAAGTTCGTTAGGCAGAAGCCATGTTGGCTTGTTATCATCAGTTTATTCCTTTCTAGATGCTCATCGATGCTGTCTTTTATCAGCACTTCTGCAATTTTCCCCGGGACCGAGGTCAGACTTACCGGTCTGTAGTTTCCCGGATCACCTCTTGATCTCTTTTTAAAGATGGGCGTTATCTTCCAATCCTCCGGGATCATGCCTGTTTTCAGGGATAGATTACAAACTTGCTGTAGTAGTTCCGCTATTTCCTCCTTTAGTTCTTTCAGTACCCTAGGGTGGATTCCGTCTGGGCCCGGGGATTTGTCAGTTTTTAATCTTTCTATCTGCTTGTGTACATCTTCAAGGCTTACCTCCATGGATGTTAATTTTTCTGCTTGGTCTCCTTTGAATATTTGTTCAGGTTCTGGTACATTGGATGTGTCCTCTTTTGTAAATACTGATGAAAAGAACCAGACTCTGCTATTGATTTTCTGGATAGGGAGCTGGCTAAACATGGTCAGTTAAGTGCGATAGCTGGCTTTTAACCAGCTATGAAGAGCTGCATTAAAATAGGACTGTGTTTTATGGGGTTAACTTAACTGGCTAAGTGCCGACTCCATCCCTGAATACCACCCAAATAGTTGGTTTGGCTTGAGCACTAATCAAGCATTTTCAGTGGCACTGTCTAATTAAGTGATACTGAAAATACCCAATTAGGATCTTCTGGCTATTTAAATCATTTTGAATATCACACCCAATACTTCTCTAGATATGTAGGCACACAAAGGATTTTCATTTCTGACAGGTCTATTGTAGAAGTAAACATGCCAGAGACCTTAACAAATTTGAATTGGTTCACACCTCTTTTTCCCTGAATGGTGTTTATCTGATAAGTTCAGCCTGGTGAAGTTGTAGAAGTCTGCCTTGTTTTAAGGTGTGAAACTATTTGAGTGGTTCAGCTCTGTTGGGACTCCCTTTGTTCAATCACTTTTATTCCATTGTGATTTACACTGTTTTCTTTCTGCTATAAACCACCCTGTCTGTAGCCTGCCAGAGCTTGGCATGTTGTAGTTTGATTGTACATCAACCAGCCAAACCTCAGCATTAGACTTAGAGAGAAGACTGAAGACAGTAAGGAGCACTGGAGCAGTAAATTGTTTCTGCCATTGTGTACAGTTTAATAAGCACCTACAACGCACATCTCTTTATTGAAGGAACATCTGTTGCCGACGTATTGCTTTGAAATTAGATGACAGCCATTGTGAAGCCAACATAAAATTGTAAAAATAGAAGACAGCTCTATGGTTAAATAGTGAATCAATGTTGTATTGACTTGGTAAGCTTCTTGAATATACAGCTGTGCTGTGTGCTTGATATAAGAATTATTTACCCAGAAGACGGAGGCTTGATTTCTATGCACACGCTATCTGCCAGTAATACTGTAGAGATAAGAATCAAGGTCTCCGTAATATTCTCTCCTTTTGATAAGACTGTATAATAATGAGTTTTTATTTGCTATGCATCTTGCAATCTCATAAGCTGCATTGGGTTCCTCGATCTGTTCTGATATTTTCATTCATATTCTTCATTTGCATTCTCTTTTCCCCTTTGTGGATTGTCTTCAACTATTGCTCAACCTGACATATCTGATTCCTAGCTGGCAAGAGGTAGCATTTGAACCTGATGGCAATTTCCTTTGATTGACAACTATAAATAATAACTTTTTGTTTGCTTTTGTTAACCTGTTTATGCTGGTCCTTTCAGTTAACCTGCTGTACACCACCTTGGGTGAATTTCTTCATAAAAGCAGTTAATAAATGCTAATTTCTCCATAGTGTTTTTGTAGTTTCAGCTCTATTGTGCAAACTTTGCCAGCCCTTTGTAATTTATCCTTTGAAACTGTGAGCATTCATTGAGGTTTGTGATATGCTTTGTCAGGATCTAGATTTAGGTTCTGGGGAACTGGAGCATAAGAATATAAGAGCTGCCATCAAGACCACTATTCTGATTCCAACAGTGGCCAATCCAGGTCACAAGTACCTGGCTAGATCCCAAAACAGTAAAACAGATGCTTATCCTAGAAATAAGCAGTGGATTTCCTATTTGCTTTCTTAGTCACTGCTGCACACTGAGCAGAGTGTCTCAACTTACAATCAATGGTGACACTTAGATCCTTTTCCTGGGCGGTGACTTCTAATGTGCAACTTTGCATCACATAACTATAGTTCAAGTTTCTCTTACCCACATGCATCCTTTTGCACTTGATCACATTAAGCATCATTTGCCATTTTTTGCTGCCCAGTGTCACAAAGTCTTCAAGCAATTTTTCACATTCTTCTTATGATTTAACAACTTTGTCATCAGCAAATTAATTTCCTCACTAGTTATTCCCATCTCTAGAGCTCTTAGCTTAAACATGGAAATAGAAAAGACATAGGCAACTATAGATTAATCTAGTTTAACTTCTTTAGCGGGCAAAATATTGGGATCAATGCTAAAACACTAGGAGAGTTTGATTACAGTGTACCAGACAACATGCATCATGAAGGCAAGATTATGTCAGACATCATGAAGGCAAGATTATGCCCTTTACAGCAAGCATCCAGGCTCCAGCGAGGTGAGGTGCGTGGGAGCACTGCTCCGCCCCTCCCTTACAACAGCGGGAGACTCGGGTCCTTAAAAGAAGCCTCCGAACGGCGTGCAGCCTTTTTGCTGCCCTTTACAGCAAGCATCCAGGCTCCAGCGAGGTGAGGTGCGTGGGAGCACTGCTCCGCCCCTCCCTTACAACAGCGGGAGACTCGGGTCCTTAAAAGTAGCCTCCGAACGGCGTGACCGTCGAAAGCCTTCCTGCCTGTGCAGGATCGATCCGGGCGGATCTGCCCGCTACAGCGCTTGACCCTTCCTTCAGCCCTTGAGGGCCGCCGAAAAGACTCTCCTTCCCCAGTGACTATACAAAACAGAGGAAAGAGGAAGCTATCCTCCATCTTGTTCCCCCTCCCCCTTCACTGTTCTAAGTTCCTCTTGCCCCCTCCCACTCTGAAATTTGTTAGACATAAACTGTCAGTTCCTAAATCGCATCCATTACCAGGATCCTGCCCATTTCCTTCACGGTAATAGTTAGACACTATACTGTACTGTACTCTTTCCTAGGTTCTTGCCTAAGCGCACCCTTTGTTACTCTACTAGATACTATATTGTTCAGCCACCAAATTTGTATTTCATTGTACTTCATTGTATTTCATTGTATTTCATTGGAAACTGTTAGATGCTAAACTCACTCTGTCCCCACTAGCCCATCTAAGTCCCTGCCCTGGCCCTGGCTTCCTGACAGTGCAGCCTTCCCTGCTGTCCTTCTGCGTTGTCCTCTAATCGCTTAGTTCCATTTCCGATAAACGTTTAAAAAAACCAAAAACCTGACACCCTTTCACACCCTGCTCCTGTTTTATTGCCTCTACTTGATTCCGTGCTGTCCTTCTGTTCAATCTACCTCCTAGTCATTAAACTAGTACCCAGACTTCTCCCCAATTGACGCTAAGCCTCTCCCCTGCTTAGCAAACTGTTCACACACGATCCAAACAAGCCCTGCCTCCCAGCTTAAAAGGCTCCCCAAGTTTCACCATGAAGCCTCCCTTCTGGCTCCTTTTTCTCCTTCTCTGCTCTTCGCTTAAGATCACCCTCTGCTTGAAACCTCCCTCCCCCAATCTACTAGACTCCCCAAATGTCACTAATATCTGCCCCGGCCTCAAAATCCCCACGCTGATGCGCACCAGAAGTCACTCCTACAAACAAAAACCCCGCAAAGCCAACCTCGCCTCTTTAAAGCCTGTGCCCCCCGCCAACCTTCCCAACCACGCCCCTGACTCTCTAACCCCAGTCCCGACACTTTACTGCAACGCCAGATCCGTATGCAACAAGACCCAAATTTTGAAAGACCTTCTCGCAGATTCTGATCCTGGATTCTTCTGCATCACGGAGTCCTGGATCGCTAAAGACGATCTATTTGCACAAAACGAGTTATGCCCCCAGGGCTACCAAGGCCTCTTTTCTCCTAGATTAAACCGAAAAGGAGGCGGCCTGGCACTCCTCTACAAATCTTTCTTTGATGTTCAGCTTCTCGAAAAAGGCAGCCACCGCTCACTAGAATACATGTTAGCCTCAGTCAATGATGAGCTCCATCTACACCCACTGGGTATCTTATTACTATATCGCCCGCCCACCCCCTGGAGCAATTCCTCCGAACTTTTCTTCGAGACCATATCTAATGCGTTCCTTAAGTTCCAAAGACTACTGATCATCGGAGATATCAATCTCCACCTTGACGACACCACCAGCAAAGATGCATCTGAATTCAATAACTCCCTCACCTCTCTTGGCTTCTCCCCCCCTGCCTCCTCTCCAACCCATGAAAAAGGCCACACACTAGACCTCATCAGCTTCCTCGATCTTACGGCTTACAAAACTTCAACCGATGACACCCGTTGGGACCACGTTCCCTGGTCCGACCACTTCGTAGGAGCCTTCTGTCTCCCCATTTTCATGTCACACCTTGGAACCTCACCCCATACCTCTAAGTCCATTACTTTCCGCAAGAAAATTTCAAGTGATCAGTTCTGGTCCAAATTTCTCGACAATCTCTCATCTAAACCTAAGCCTACAGATTCAGTAAGCAACTGGCACAACTGGATTACTCTCTCAGAATCCACCTACCACTCTCTCGCCCCGCTTTCCACCAAAACCATCTTCTACTCCCGTAAGGCCCCGTGGTACCTCCCATACCACAGGGTACTAAAGCAAAAATGTCGATCCCTGGAACGCATCTGGAAAAAATCTAAATCCCCCACAGACAAACAAACCTGGAGAGTCAACATTAAGTTCTACAACAATATACTCAAAAAAGCTAGGAAAAACTTCTATGGTGACAAGATCTCCAGATCAAACAACCAGAATAGTATGCTGTTCAATATCTGGTGCAACTTAACTCCTAACAACAACCCTTCTATACTTCCCTCCTCCCCATCAGCCGATGTACTAGCAAACTTCTTCAATGGAAAGGTCACCTCCTTAAGAAGCTCCTTCCCTCCCGCAGTCTCCTACAACTCTCTGGTGTCCGCCACCCCCAATCCTACTCTAAATGTCTCCACCCCTGTCCCAGTCAACAGATCCTGGACTGCCTTTGAGCAAGTATCTGAATCGCAGGTCCTCAAGCTCTGCCTGAAACTGAAATCCTGTAATCTTGGACCCATTCCCATCCTATCTATTTGAGAAAATACCCACACAGGCCATCTCATCTCTCACCAAACTCATAAATTCTGCCCTATTATCGGGCCTCTTCTCCCCAGAAATGGGACACATTGCATTGACCCCCCTACTGAAAAAAGCTGACCTAGATCCCTCCATTCCATCCAATTATCGCCCAATAGCAAACATTCCTCTCCTAACCAAACTGCTTGAGTCCATCGTCTCCTCCCAACTCTCATCCTACCTGGAAAGATTCTCTATTCTCCTACCCTATCAATACGGCTTCAGACCCAACTTCAGTACTGAATCCCTCCTGGCCTCCCTAATCTCGAAGATTCAACAACTTCATTCTCACAAAAAATTTGCCGTTCTCCTTCAATTCGACCTCTCTGCAGCCTTTGACGTTGTCCATCATGACATTTTAATCTTCCAACTCTCCGAGATATGCATTAGCTCCACAGTCCTTGACTGGTTCTCGAACTTCTTACGTTCTCGCTCTTACACCGTTACCAAGAATGGCACCTCATCCTCCCCATGGAAACCGACATGTGGAGTCTCACAAGGTTCCCCCCTATCTCCTATCCTCTTCAACATTTGTATGTCCTCCCTGAATCTCCTCCACCTATCCCCCCTAGAAATACTTTACACTTACGCCGACGATATCCTGGTCCTCCTCGAGACCAACGCGAACCTCACCAATCTCGCAGCAAACATCTCCTCATGCATAACCAACCTTCAATCCTGGGCCCTCACTGTACAAATGAAACTGAATGAGTCCAAAACGAAACTACTTTGGCTCGGCCCTAAACTTGACCAACTACCCACCTCCATCCCATTGTCCACAGGCTCCTCTCTACAGTTGGAGTTCTCTAGCAAAGTTCTGGGCATCACCATAGACTCCTCACTATCCTTCAACGACTGCCTCAACTCCCTGATAAAAAAATGCTTTTGCAGCCTTCACATGCTGAGGAAAGTGAGGTCCTGCTTCCACCAAAAACACTTTGCCGTCCTCGTACAATCCATCATCCTCTCCAGATTGGATTATTGCAATTCCATTTACCTAAGCTTAACAAAGAAAAGCCTCCATAGACTCCAACTACTCCAGAACATCGCGGCTAAGCTTATCTTCTCAAAAAGTAAATTTGACCATGTCTCACCGCTCCTGTCCAAGCTCCACTGGCTTTCTGTTATCTCCAGGGTCCACTTTAAATGTGCCTGCCTAACCTTCAAGATCCTCCACGGCATCCTTCCTCCTCTTATTCCTCTATCCTGGAATTCTTCAAATCCAATTTCCACTAGATCCACGCAAAAACTAAAATGATCTTACCCCTCCTTAAAAGGCATCTCCCTCGTTGGTAAACTTGGGTCCTCCCTCCCCTTCAGAATCGCTCAGCTCTGGAATAGTCTCTCTTCCCCTCTCCGCAACTTGAGCTCCCTTCTACTATTCCATAAGCATCTGAAGACCTGGCTCTTCTCCAAAATGTAACCCCGTCCCCTCCCTGGTAATCTTAGACCTAACTTCTCTTCTTACTTACTTATATAATTCCATTGGAGTTCCGTTCTTTCCCAAACCATGTAAACCGTGTCGAGCTCCACTTGTGGAGATGATGCGGTATGTAAACCCAAGATTTAGTTTAGTTTAGTTTAGACTTGACTGATTTTCTTTAGTGAGCTGAGAAAAGTGGATCAGTGAAATGAATGGGATATCTATTTGAAGGGGCTTCAGTGTTGAAAAAGTATGAAATTATGCATTTCAGTGTCAAAAATCCATTAGCTTCATGTCATGTGGACAGACAAACACAGGACTGTTCTAAACGAGAAAAAAGTAATGATTTCAATTGAATTCAAATTTGCCAGTCAAAGAAATAAAGAGGTAGGGAAAGTTAACAGCATGTTTGCTTGTACAAGCAATAGTATTATCAAGAAAATGAGGTAATAATGTCTTTCTGTAGGTTGTTGGTGATATTCCCATCTTGAGTATTGCGTTCTTTTCTGGGGGCAGTAACATTCTAGGACACTGGATGAGGTTCAGAGAAGAGACATTAAAGGCATGCAACAGAAATTCCACTCAAAATTTAGTCACTGGACAAAAGAAGGAAAACGGGTTTTACAAATGAAACATTCAAATGTTTAAATGTGCTATTTTCAACAAGAAAATGCAGTCATGATCTAAAGTTTCAAAAAAGAAGTTTCACAGGAAACTTAATAGGCATGGAGGGGGGGGGGGTGTTGGGGGAGAGAGAGAGATAGAACCCAATTTTCAGACTGCAAAAGGCAACCTGGCTACCTCCCACAGTCAGCAGTGAACCCGGAAATTCAAATCTGGGCCTGTATCTGGCTGCCAACATTGAATCTCCAGTCTACGTTAAACAGTGTTTGATATAGCCAGACAAGCTGATATTCTTCAGCAGACCGGCTAAGTCACGGCAGCCAAAGATAGTCCCACCTAAATAGTACTGGTAAGTCTCTCTAGCCACTCAGCTTAACTGGCCAGCCAATGAATATTGGTGCTGACTAGCTATGTCATGTGACATAGCCACTGACTGGAATATTCAGCAGGAAAAAGCAGGCTATTTACTGCTGATTAATCGGCAGCTTGCTAGCTTATCACTATTTAGCCAGCCTGGAGCCATTCCCAGCTGGCTAAATAGTGCTGAATATCGGGCAGGTAGAGTTAACTCTTGTCAGAGCTAGTTGCAAAACATAAACATGAAAGAATATAAGCATACTCTACTAGAGACTGGGGAAAGTGGTAAAAACCAAGCTTAGGAAGTAGCAACATTGGAAGCAACTCATACTTGACGTATGAAGAGCAAAGACAGAGATGAAGAAAAAACAGATCTAGGCATCTTCTTCTCCATTTACACTTCCCCTCCCCTTGTCAATGCTAGCATTATGAACAGAGCAAATTCAAAACTCTCAGTTCCTGATTTTGTGGTGCATGAGATCAGCAGTCAAGAGTTTTGAATCTACTCTGTTAGTGATGCCAATACAGATGGAGAGGGGAGGGATAGCAAAAGGCAAAGGCTTGGGCCTTGGGCAGCCAGAGGAGAAGCATCTAGATAACATTGTTTTGGCATAATTGTGTTTCCTGCTCAGAGCTCTGCTCTGGCAGCTGCGAAGTTAAGGGCTCCTTTTACTAAGCCGCGTTAGGGCTTTAACGCGCGGAATAGCACGCGCTACATTGCCGCACGCGCTAGACCCTAAGCGTAGCACGCGGTAATATCCTGCGTGCGCTAAAAACGCTAGCGCACCTCAGTAAAAGGAGCCCTAAGTCTTCAGCGGCAGCAGGGAGGTGAGGACTCCAGGTAGCTATGTGGTTACAGAGTATGTAATGGCAGCACAGGGATCCTTTGTTTTGCTTGTGGTGACTTTAAGGATCATATAATTCAGTACTGGAGTGGGAGAAGGGAACTGTATTAATTTATTCACAAAGTTTTTATTTTCAGCATTTGTTATCCACGGCCCTTCCTTGTGCTGCATTTCATTTTTTATCATGACTATAATGTAATCAGGCCTCGGTTTGTGTTATCCAGCAGGGGAGAACACTTTAAAAGAAGTGGTGCCAACGGCTCACCGAGACCAGCAGCAGTATCGGGAGCCCCTCTCCAGCAGGGCACAAGACCACAGTTACACCCCTCCCCCGATCCAGCAGGGGAGAATACTTTAAATATATATTTTTTATTTCTCTTGATACTTATTTTTTATCTCTGTTTTTTATTTATTTTACTTATTTATTTTTAATTCTATCTTTAAAATTATTTATTCACTAGTCTTTAAGCCCGTTACATTAACGGGTGCTAGAACATATGTGTGTGTGTCTGTCTTTTTTTCTCTCTCTCTCCTTAGCCGCTTTCTTTCTTTCTGCCTTTATTTTTCCTTGGCTGTCCATCACCACCCCTTGCCTGCTCCCCCTGTCCATTTTCCCTTCCTTTTACCTCCACTGTGTCCACCACCACCCCTTCACTGCTCTCCTTATGCAGCAGCAGCCCTTCTCCCTTTGTTTTACCTCCCCCCTGTCCAGCAGCACCTCTTTCCTTCTCCCTCTGTCCAACATTAGTCCTCCGTTCCTTTTTCTTCACCTCCCCTGTCCATCAGCATCTCTTTCCTTCTCCCCCTGTCCAGCAGTAGGCATCCCTTCCTTTTTTATCCTCCCTCCTCCTTCTTATCCCTATGATACTCTTACCTTGCTCTGCCCCTGATCAAAGGTTCCCGACAGCTGCCCAGTTGCACCCATTGGAAAAGTTCCCACTGCCGCATCCCGCACCCCTCCTGACGCGGCTCCCGCTGTCCTTTCTGTCTGTCTCTGTCCCTGGCCTCCTTTGCCTGTCTGTCTTTCTGTGTATCTCCCTGACTCTGTGTCTTTCTTCTTTCCTTTCTGTCTCCCTTCCTCCCTCTGTCTGTCTGTCCAAAGCAGCATTCCATCCCCCTCCATTTCTCTCCCCCCACAACAGTTCCCTGTGCACCTGCCCCTGTGTCTTTCTTATTTTCTTTGTGTTTCCCTTCCTCTCTCTGTCTGTCCAAAGCAGCATTCCATCCCCCTCCATTTCCCTCCCCCCACACCAATTCCCTGAGCACCTGCCCCTGTGTATTTCTTATTTTCTTTGTGTTTCCCTTCCTCTCTCTGTCTGTCTGTCCGTCCAAAGCAGCATTCCCTTCCCCCCACACCAGTTCCCTGTGCAGCAGCATTAGCGTTTCCTCTACCCCCCCCCCCCTTTCCCTTCCCGCGGGCCGGACTACAAAGGTGGTGATTCCAGCAGCGCTTGCATCAGTCTCTACACGCTGCTTCGGGCCCTTCTACTGCCCTGATTTACTCTGACACGTCCCTGATGACATCATCAGAGACGCGGCAGAGCAAATCAGGGCAGTAGAAGGGCCCGAAGCAGCGTGTGGAGACTGATGAACACGCTGCTGGAATCGCCATTCGGGCCCGCGGGAAAAGAAGGGGGTGGGCGGCAAAGGAGAAACAGAGATCGGCGGTGGCGGCAGGAGAAACGGAGAACGTCGTCTGGCTGCGGTCCGGCTTGTGGAGGCGACAGGCTGGTGACGTATTAGCGCGCATGCGCACTCCTTAGGCCACAGACCTACAGCGCACGGAACACGCAAATAGGAATGCGCATGCGCGAGTTAGCCTTTTATTATATAGGATTACTTGGTGGAATATTCATTTCTATCTCTGTCTTTATATTTTATCTTTATTTTTCATAAATTGTCTCTTCAGGTACTTTAGTTAGATTGTGAGCCTTTGGGACAGTTAGGAAATTTCCAAGTACCTATCTTATTTATTTTTATTTATTGTATCTTTTAATGCATTCATTTTTGTAAACCGCTTAGAAACCTCACGGTTATTAGTGGTATATAAGAATTAAATTAAATTAAATTATACACTATACAGGCTTGAGACACACAGGGCTCCTTTTATGAAGGTGCGCTACGGGTTTTACCGCACGCACCAGATTGGCGCTAGCCAAATATCTACCGCCTGCTCAAAAAGAGGCGGTAGCGGCTAGCGCGTGCTATTCCGCGCATTAAGGCCCTAGCACGCCTTTGTAAAAGGAGCCCACAGTGATGATTTAACACTAGACTGTAATAGGAGAAGCAAGAAATGAAAGCCTTGCTTAACTAGAATTTTTATGAGTCAGATTTAGGTTCAGTGGTTACATTCATTTGGTCTAAATAAGTTTTCTTAAACTTCACTACAATAAATGTAGCTCCTATTGATAAATTTTTATTAGAATCGCATTGCAACAATATGAGTGTTTATTGTTTGATTTGGTCACTTCCTCAGCTAACAGTATCCCTTTTTTCTTTTTCTTTATATTACTATGATTTTTTATTGGCTCACTGCTTTACATCTTGGATCTATGAATTGAGGACTTGAGGAGATTATGATTATTTTTGCCTTGATTATAATTAATATTTACTTGGAATGTGTATTTTTCTTTAATGCCTCTCCTTTCTGTACAGGTATATACTTGATTGTTTATTTGAAAATTGATAAATAAAAAAAAAAAATAAAAAAAAAAAGAATCACATTGCAAAACAAAACAAACTTCTGCAGTTCCACTTCAAAACAACAGTATTGTGCAGTTCTCCTTGGAAATCATTTCTTTATCAGTGTATTTATTGGTTAATCTTGGTATCGCTTAGAATCTAATTTACTAAGGAGGGATTTTCCTGTTTCATCTCTGATAGAAATTGCTTATGTAAGGGGTGCTAGACAGTTGCCTAGATCATGTTCAGATGATGGCAGGGCCGGGACCAACTCTAGAGCTGAAAGGGGGGGGGGGAATGGGGAGGGGGCAAGCAAGCTAGCATCAGACTGCACATTCACTCAATCCAATAAAGGAAACTACACCAGACGTTAAACTCCAAAGTTAAACTTTTACTATCTCTCAGTTGATGAAATAAGCAGTTCTCGTAATCATTTCCAACTTTTGTCTCCTCTCCTCCATTCACAAAAACATTGTTACAAAAATAAAACTTCAATTTCTTCTACACAGGGTAGACTGATGCTATTCAGATGGAAAAATGCACAGTTCTTTATTAGCATAGTTCATTTCAGATGTAACTTTGTTAAATACCTTGGAAAATCTGGTACTAGTAACTTGTGCAAAACTTAATTTTTTCTCCCCTTTGCCTCAGATGCAGGTTCCCATAGGAATCTATTATGGGCTACCTAGATAGTAGTGCTCTCTTTAACGCCTTCCAAATGAGATTCCACAGGGTGAGAGGGTAGGGTTACCAGACGTCCAGGAAAACCCGGACGTCCTCTTTTTAGAGGACTGTTGGGGGGTGTCCGGATGGACTTTCCAAAATCCAGCCGTCTGTCCAGGTTTTGGAAAGCTCTGGCCACATCTGGAGGGCCCCTGAGCTTGCACAGATGATTTCACACATGCCCGTGCATGCTTGGAAGCCCTCAAACGCCAGCATGGAGGTTAGGAATAAAAAAAGATGAAGCTTTCTGGGGGCGGGATTGGGGCGGAACAGGGTGTGGCCATGATGTAGCTGGGACCACTGGGGGGAGTGTGTGGGGCCATATTTTCATCCCTCCATTGGTCATTTGGTCAGTTTGGGTACCCTTTTGGCCCTTATTTGTTGTAAAAATAGGTCTAGCCCAAAACATCCAAATTGTGCCCTGGCCTTTTTATAAAATGATTATCGCTTTAAAACATCCACGTGCTAAGCCTGCTCAAAAACACCCCCCCTTAAGATTTAGATGCAAACAAAACGTCACTTTCAAAAATACTCACATGGATGTTTTGACTAGTAAGACGTCCAAGAGCCAGTTTGTGCCATCTTTTGGACATCTAAGTTTTTTTGAAAATGAGCCCCTTAGTAGATCAGTAGCTGGTCTTCCTTACAATGTATATGGTGGTGGTGCTGTGTGTGTGTGTGTGTGTGAACCTCTGCCTGTGTAGTGGGTGCTTTAGTTATTTAAATTATTACAGAGTTTTGTGGTTGGATATTAGAAGGGTGGAGTCCAGAAGGAATCTGGGGGCAATTCCATAAGAAGCCACCTAGTTTTAGGCAGCAAGAACACATGTGAATTAGCTTTTATAGAATACTGAAAGGCATGCAAAATGTTTTGATAGCATGCTCTCTGCCAGTGGGCATACCCATAAATGGAGTTCAGGCAGAATAGGCAATTCCAGTCCTTGAGAGTCCCAGGCAGCATTTTTTTCTTTTTTTTTTTAAGGATATCCACTATGATTGTGCATGAGATAGATTTGCATGCACAATCTCCTTGGTATAGGCAGAATACATATGTGCAAATTATAGTATTCTGTAATTCATGTATATTGTGGTTATCATCTAGAACAGGGGTGTCCAACCTTTTGGTTTCCCTGGGCCGCATTGGCCGAAAAAAATTTTTTCTGGGGCTGTGCAAATGCTGCAGCAAGACAGAGGAGGGAGCCGGCAAGACGGTAAACACCCGGTGGCAGCAGAGGAAAACACTGCATCGCCCTCGACCGGGGCCGCACACAAAATACTTCACGGGGCCACATGCGGCTCTTGGGCCGCAGGTTGGACACCCCTGATCTAGAAGCAGATATGTACACAAACTATAGGGCTGGTGTTAGTGATTGTGTCATAATTGTAAGCATGTTTTCTATTAGTTGTGCAAATACTTTTTTAAAGAAAAGTAGGAACTTAGCTTTCATTCTAGAATAGACTTGAAATAGGTGAATGAATGCCTTGTCCTAGGCACTCTCTTACAATATTAACCCTCCTTGTGTGCTTATATACCTAGAATTATAAAGGGATAATGTAACATACTTAGTGTTCTCTGCAAGCACTGCTCCCTCTAAGCTGAGTGGGAGTTCTCCAACTATATTGCTGCCAGTAGAAGTTGATGCTTCAATATTGTGCTTTTAAGTCCTGCAGAGCTTGCCTGTCCCTCACTAATGAAAATGCAATAGTGAAACAATACCTCCCACTCAGAGGGAGCAGTGACTACAAGATGCAAATATTTCCCACCCCATTCTCCGCTCTATCCAGCGTTAACTGTTCTCCCAAGGAGCTCTGAATGGTTACGTGAATTTATTCAGGTACTCAAGCATTTTTCCCTGTCTGCTCTGTTCGGCTCACAATCTGTCTAGTGCACCTGGGGCAATGGGAGGATTGATGACTTGCCTAAGGTCACAAGGAGCAGTGTGGGTTTGAACCCACAATCTCAGGGTGCTGAGGCTGTAGCTTTAACCACTGTGCCATACTCCCCCCCCCCTATGCAGAGGAGGTGCATTTTTTGTTAGTACAGTACATAGAAACGTGATGGTAGTTAAAGGCCAAATAGCCCATCCAGTCTGCCTATCTGCAGCATCCACTATTTCCTCCTCTCCCTAAGAGATCCCATGTGCCTGTCCCATGCTTTCTTGAATTCAGACAGTCTTTGTCTCCACTACCTATACCGGGAGCCTATTCCATGTATCTACCACCCTTTCTGTAAAAAAATATTTTCTTAGATTACTCCTGAGCCTATCACCTTTTAGTTTCATCTGATGCCCTCCCATTCCTGAGTTTCCATTCAAATGAAAGAGACTTGCGTCATTTATGACATTTAGATATTTAAATGTCTCTATCATATCTCCCCGCCTTTCCTCCAAAGTATACATATTGAGATCTTTAAGTCTGTCCCCATATGGCTTATGACAAAGACCACTGACCATTTCAGTAGCCTTCTGGACCAACTCCACCCTATTTATATCTTCTTCAAGGTGTGGTCTCCAGAATTGTACCAAATATGCAAATTTAGGGTCTTAAAGTATAGGCTCCTGACTTAAGACCTGATTACTTCTCGTCTTCAAAATCCGACACTCGGGAGAGCCCCTTTTCCTCTCTTACTATTTGTCATCCTACTATCCTTCTCAGTCACTTCACTCTTCCTAGCACAACTTATTGTTGGTCCCTTCTTTTCTGATACAACCCCAAGACAGTTCTGAAGTATGCTGTGGTAAAAGGTCAAATTTGGTCTGAGCAACCTAAATAACTTAAGTGCACTGTAAATTATTCAAACAGGGATAGATATACCAATCCCTGATTTGTAATGCTCAAATATGCCTTGGTTCCACTATAATTATATTGCTTGTTGAATACTTAAGCATATTATATTGCTCATTATAATTATGTTGCAGATATGCTGATCACTGCTTAATTACAGTAGATAAGTGTTCAACACAATATCATAAAATTACATTATCAAACACTTTTATTATGTATTTCAGAGTTAAGATCAGGCATTGCTGTGTCTCTGTGATGCACCTGCATTGTAGCTGCAGAATAAAATTTTCTGAAGTATGCAAACAGTTGTATAATAAAGTATTTATTTAGAGGAAAGAAACCTTTACCAGAAATTACTTTTTGATATTGTTTTTGCTGGAAACAAGTTTCATGTTTTTGCTGCCAGTATATACTGTAACAATGTACAATTGAAAATATGCATTTAAAGAAGTGAAAAAAGAATGCTTTCTTCAATATTTTACTACAGGCCAATATTCAGAAGCACTTAGGGGGAAGTTATCAACATGAGCTACTGGTATGCTAGTTTAGATCAGCTCCCTATGTTCTATCCCTGCAACCACCAGTATTCCCGTCACTGCTAACTCCAGACTATGCCCCTTCTCTCTTGCTGCACCGTATAGCTGGCATAGACTGCCTGAGTCGATACATCAAGCTCTGTCCCTGACAGTATTCAAGTCCAGAATAAAAACCCTCTTTTTTCAAGGTTGCTTTTAACTCATAACTCCTAAAGTACTCACTGTAGTTTCCTTGTGACCCTGGGCAGGCCACTTGGCCCTTCATTGCCCCAGGTACAAAAGCAGATAGTGAGCCTCCTATGGATAGAAATAGTACCTACATATAATGTGTATAACTGCGCATGCCTAGTAATACTATAGAAATGATGAATAGTAGTAGTAGACCTAGTTACTAATAACTAGGGTTAACAGAAAAATAACATGTCCTAATGGTGGCCCATGTTGACATTTTCACAGAGCAGGACAAAAATATTCAGAGGCACTTTCTAGCTAGGGCATAGTTGTGTTTCAGGCCCGGCTACCCAGAAGCTGTAGGCTGCCAGCAGTGGTTTGTACATGCTGTCAGTGGCTGACCCAGAAGCCTTCCCTCTGAAATGTTTTGTGTTTTGCATCAGAGGGAAGGCTTCTGGGTCAGCTGCTGTCATTGTGTAGGAACTGCTGCTGGCAACATGGGCTGGTGGTGGGAAGGGAGGGAGCAGGGCTGAATTAAAGGGTAGGCCCAGTAGGCACTTGCCTAGGGTCCGAAATTGTCAGGGAGGCCTGCTGAAGGAGGGCTAACAGATCACTCACGTCACCTTTCTAATTTTTTTTTTGAAACGGTGACGGCTGGATGCCCCCCTCCCCCATCGATGGCATAAAAAATCTGCAATGCGACAGACATTAACAGCAAGATTGGGCCCCCCTCGCATTGACAGCAAGATTGGCCCCCCTCCGCTTCAACAGCAAGATTGGGCACCGGTATAGACAGCAAGATCAGCAACTGTAAGTGGTGCTCAGCCCAAAGCTTCCCCTCTGACAAGGCTTCCTGTTTATGCCTGGGTGGTTTGCATTGGAGGGAAGCTTTGGCTGAGCAGCCATTGTGATCATACTTGCCGTCGATGTTGGGGCCTGTCGTCATTTGAAAAAAGAATAAACAGAAAAAGGTGAGTGAGTGGTACTTGTGACCCGTGCAAAAGTAATGGGGGGGAGATGGGCCTGGAGTGGAGGCTCGGAGCAGGAGAGAGAGCGAGAAGAGGGCAGGGCAGATGATGGAAGTGGGGAGAGAGGGAAGTGGAAAGAAGGGGACAGATGATGGAAGTGGGGAGAGGGAGAGAGAGAGATATGGGACAGATGATGGAAGTGGGGAGAAGGGGGCAGGTGATGGAAGTGGGGTAGAAGGGGGGCAGATGATGGAAGTGGGGAGAAGGGAGAAGGCCACGAAGCAGCGCGTTTAGAGTGCTGCTGCCAACGGTCCTGGAGGGAGATTTGTCAGTCGTCTCGTGTTGGGAGGGTCGGCGGGGTTTGCATGGGAGGGAGAGATGGGAGGGTCTGAGCTAAATGTTCCTTTTCAGAGGGCCCTGACATGGTAGCCGGTCTTACATGAGAACATTTGGCTACCGGGAGGTGGGAGTGTGGTGGGGAGAAGTGATCTGCCCTGGGTGCTCCAAGGCCTGGAATCATTAACTTCTTCGGGCAGCAACAGTGTTTAGAATTTGCTGCTGTTGCCGGCTTTGGGCCTTCCTCTCTACCAGGTGCTGCCTACTTCCTGTTTCCATGAAGATAAGGAAATAAATATTTATTTTTTGAACCTACCCAATTAAGCTTCTTTATAGAAGGTAAAGGAATCCCTTTACATCCAGACTGAATCATAATGTTTGTGTGGAGTTAAAAGATCAGAAGGTTGTTAGCTGCTCTTTTCTTTAAACTTATTTGTTTTTGAGTGATGCCTTTTAACAGAGAGTTAACAGTAATCAAGTTTTGAAATAATAAGAGAATGAATAAGTATATTGAGTGCTGGTGGTTCTAGTACTTTTGCTAAAGACCTGATCATGCACAGTTTGTAGAAACAGTTTTTTACTATGTGACTTATGTGATCTTGGTATGTTAGTTTATGATCCAGGATAACCCTGAGGCTTTTAATGGTTGTGACCTGTTGTAGGGGATTGTAGTAATTCAAAAAAGATATAGCAGAATTAGAAAAGGTACATAGAAGGGTGACAAAAATGATAAAAGGAATGGGATAACTTCCCCATGAGGAAAGGCTAAAGCAGCTAGGGCTGTTCAGCTTGGAGAAGAGTTGGCTCAGGGGTGATATGATAGAAGTCTATAAAATACTGCATGGAATGGAAAGGATAGATGTGAATCACTTGTTTAATCTTTCCAAAAATACTAGAACTAGGGGGCATACAATGAATCTACTAAGTAGTAGATTTAAAATAAACTGGAGAAAATATTTCTTCACACCATGTGTTATTAAACTCTGGAATTTGTTTCCAGAGAATGTGGTGAAATCAGTTAGCTTTGCAGGGTTTTAAAAATGTTTGAATAATTTCCTAAAAGAGAAGTCCATAGGCCATTATTGAGATGGCTTAGGGAAATCCATTGCTTATTCCTAGGATAAGCAGCATGAAATCCTTTTTACTACTTGGGATCTAGCTGGGTACTTGGGACCTGGGTTGGCCACTATTGGAAACAGGACACTAGGCTTGATGGACCTTCAGTCTGTCCCAGTTTGGCAATTCTTATGTTCTGATATTTATCAGCATTGAATTTCCATCTGCTTTTGGCTAGCTGAGACATAGCCAGCTTTGCCAGTATTCAGTGGTTAGCTGGCTAAGTCTCAACAGCCAAAGATATACCAGCCTTTTAGACAGTTATCTTTGGCTGCCAAAGTTAGCCAGTGAGCCACTAAATATTTGCAGTGACTGGCTATGCCACGAGACATAACTGGTTACTGGTCAATCCGGAGTCCAGGATATTCAGGGTAAGACAGCCAGCTATGTGCTATTTAGACGGCTGGGAGCTGTTGCCATCTATATAGCATTGAATATCGAGCCCAATGTTGCTCAGGCCGACCTAGAATCCACTAGGTAGAGTGTTCCCCCACCCCCTCTCAGGATTCTTGAATAATTCTATCAAAAGATTAGATCTGGTTTGGAGACTCATCTATGAGTTTTCAGTATCAGGTTATGACAGGTTGCTAGTTTCTATGAAATAACATTTTATTTTCAATATATTTTACTATCCCCTCTCCTTTCTCCTTGTTTGTATGGTCTTTATCCGCATGAACAATCATTTTTCTTTTTTAATGATGGACTTCCTTTCTGTCTTTTTTCCCCCCCCCCAGTATTGTAAAACACTTTGACCAACATGTCAGAATAAAGCAGTCTAGAAAATATAAACAAATTATTATGGGGGCCAATATTTAAAGCAATTTAAGTTGCCATATACAACTCCCGATCAGTTAAATTGCTTTTGCAAAGCTATCTACTGATATTCAGTGGTACATAATTGGTTAGTGCCACTGAATATCACCACAGATCACCAACAGAGAACTGGCTATTTTGTGGGTGGTCTGAGGGCAAAGTTGGTACTTAAGCAGTTAAGTGATATGTGGCAGTGTTGCAGAATAGTGCTGCTCAATTCAGGAAAAACATTTTCAATTCAATTTGATCCAGCCTATTGAATTGATTTTTCAATTCAATTCAATTTTCCTGCCCAATTCAGTGTGCTTTCTCCCCCCCACCCTAAACATCTTGGTGGGTTTATTTTATAGCCTCTTCACCCACCCCACCCCCTTTGCTCTCTCCTAACCACACTAGCGCTGTGGTGTGAACAAAACAAACAAAAAAGACTTTTCCTCTCTCTGTTGGGTCCTAGCTCACGTTCGCAGTCTAACACCAGCTCTGGCAGGATACACATTTCAAATCTGACATATTGTTATCAAAAAACATAAAATAAAACCTTTTGTTGTCTGGTCAGTATTCAAATCATGTTGGTCCTAGGCTCTGGTTTCTGTTGGTCCTAGGCTCTGGTTTCTGATAACTCACTTGCCAGTGTCTTCTCCCCATTTGTCATTTTCTTCTTTCTCCATGCTAGCCATCCATCTTCCATCTCTGTCCTCCCCTTCCATTTCCCTTCCTTCCCTCGGAGGACTGGCATCTTTCCTTTTTTTCGTCTTCATCCCTGCAGCCCAGTAGTTCTCTAAAGACCCCCCCCTCAGTGATCCTCCAATGACCCCCCCTCTGCATTCCTCTCCTCCATGGGATCTGATAAGGCAGTACACTTGCACTCTTTTGGCCACCAACAGCATGAGTGAAGCTTTCCCTCTGCTACTGCTTTGCGCCTAAGCAGGACCAGGAAGCAGTAGAAGAGGGAAAGCAGCGTATTTACTTAACTCATGCTGCCCGTGGCCCGAAGAATGAAAGAGCAGCTGCAGTGATAGATCCCACCATTCCCAGATCCACTATCTCCTTTTCTCAACTACACTTTCATCCAGCATCTCTCTCTCCTCCCCCACCCCCTCCATACCATACCTTGGGTCCAACTTGTCTCCCTTTCTGTTCCTTCCCTCCCTCCATCCCATTGTCCACCATCTCTGTTTTTAGACCCATTATTTCTTCCCCCTCTGTCTTTTTGGATCCCCCCTTCCCTCCCTCCGTATACTTCTACACCAGTGGGTCCCCCGAAGGCTGGCATGTTTCCCTCTTCTCTCTAGCATCGTCCAGCTTCCCCCCCCGGCCTCCCTGTCTCACCTTCAAAACTAATTGCGGCCTGCAGAGGATCGCCGGTGAGTAGCAATCCTAGCAGGTTGCTGTCAGCCTGCACAGCACGTTTCCTCTGCCGCGGTCATGCTCCTCCTCTGACATCACGTCCTATTTTGGTGTGGGATGTGACATCAGAGGAGGGGCGGTTTACTGTGATATGTTTTGTATTTTATATCTTTCAGAGCTGGGAATGATAGGATCAGGTGTTGAGTTATGTTGATCAACAGATCGATCTAATAGTTCTGTGAATCTTGGGAAGCTTTCAGGTGCGTCACCATTTAACGTTTTGAATGCTAAGCTGCATAGTTTGAACTTTGTTTGATTTTCTAGCAGTAACCAGTGTAATTCCATGAGTAGTGGTGTGGCATGGTCGAACCTTGATTTGTAATATAAAAGTTTTTGCTGCAATGTTTTGTATCAGTTGGAGTCTTTCCATTTGTTTCATACCTGAGAGTAGTCCAGTATAGATAATATCATTGATTACTCTGCTATTCTGAAGTGCTGTTGGAAGAAATAGGGTCTTACCCTATTAATTTTCTGTAAGGTAAGGAAGGATTTCTAGATTGTTCACACAAGCTTCAAATTTTAGTGAGCTGTCTAGTACTTTTGAGGTTTTCTCAATGTTGAATCTGGTGCTTGTTGTCAGATCAATGGAAGTTGGGATTAGTTGGATATGCCATATGAACCATAGTAGTTTATTTTTTTCTGTATTTAGCTTAAGATGGTATCTCGTCGCCCATTCTTGTACTTCAGCTATCACTCTGGACAAGTGTAATGGTCATATTTGTTTGGTTCACACTTATAGGGATTAGTAGGAAAACATAATCTGCATATCAGAATAACTATTCCCCAGGGCTGAGGCCTATTGAATTCAGTGTCGTCATAATAGTGGCAAAGAAGGCGAAATAAATTGTGATAAAGAAAGCAAAAGAAAAAAAATCCTGCTGGACCGCTTTGCAGTTACATCTTTCAAAGACAACTTTGTTACGTCTATGAATTGGACTAAGTTTAAAATCTTATTGTAACTGTTATAGTAGCAGTGAACTAGTTATAGTTATACTAAAAGTGATAACATAGGGACAGAAAAGTGAAATAATGATCCCACAATTGTCCTCTTAGCGGCTCTGATTGCAGGAGACAAGGGCACTGAGCAATTTTCACCAATGACATCATAATTTTAATGATATTTTTCATACATTTTTATTATTATTTGAACAAATATGCTTGGGTTTTGATAAGGTATAAATAGTGATGAATTAAAGGATCCTCTTGGTGTGCTGCATGGTGGAGACCAGTAGTCAGAGAAAGATCCATCTTTTATCACTCTGTAGTTTCTTTTCATCCTTCAGCCTTGAAGCCATTGTAAAGCCTTTCCTGAAATTCTTAATTCAACTAGTTTGTTTAGCATCAGAGTCTGGTTGACTATGTCAAATGCTGCCGAGTTATCAAATTGTAGCAGCAGCATTTGTTTTTCCATGCTTAATACTGTCCTGACATTTGAAGTCAGACCTATTAAGCATGTTTCTCTACTGTGGGGGGAGATAGAGAATGACACGGTGACAAAATTCATCACCGTTCCCGTCCCCGCGGATAACCGCGGGAAACCATCTTCATGTCATTCTTTAAGGAGAGAGGGAAGAATGAGAGTATGAATGGCCACAACCACTGACCCACAAGCTTTGCTTTGAAGAATGCTGGTGTAGAAGGACTGAGGCTGAAATAGACACTAGAAAATGACATGGGATTATTTCCCGCAGTTATCCGTGGGGACGGGAACGGTGATGAATTTTGTCACCGTGTCATTCTCTAGGGGGAGAGAGTAACCCAGGAGAATCAAATCCACAAATGCAATGTGGGTACGAAGGAGTGGAAAAGTCCAAACAAAAGATTGGTGAACTCCAGATATTTTACAAACAACCTTCCTTTATTTTCTAATAAAACATCAACTCAACATGCACATGTTTCGGCTTAATGGCCTACATCAGGAGACTTAACGGTTTGTACAAAAGTAAATGGATTAATCATCCAATGACTACTCCAACCTCACAAAAGTAGATCAAAAGAAATACAATGTAAATATTGCTGTGAAAAATGCTATTGGTGGCTATGAAACAAACAAACAAACAAAAAAAACCCACTTGCTGCTGCCATCCGAGAATCTACCCCTATAACAAAAAACAATGTAGTAATAGCCCTTGGTGGAGAACTTGAGACTGTTAATCTCTCTAAAAAGTGATATTCCACCGATGATGCTCAGGATTCCTTCTTCCCTCCAGAGGCTGTGAAAGTTAATCAATATTATTCCCATCCCTGTTGACATGAGCAAAAACCAGGTCTATGAATTGAACACAGGTCTCACGGCAGCATGAATTTATTTAATAAATTGCTTAGCAAACTGAAGCACTGTTTTTTTCTCAGTCTGCTACCAACCAGAAAGTGGGTCAGGATTAACCTAAACATTTCTTTAAAAAGAATATGGGTCTTTCTAGGGTAATGGTCTGGTCAGTGATTGTATATCTGAAACCAACACTTAGGGGCCCTTTTATTGAAGTGGGTTAAACAATTGACATGTGAATTTGCATATGCTAGCCACTATTACCGAAGCATGCCAACTGTTACTTTGCTGGGCTTGCAGTTTACAAACACTACTCTGCGTGTTAAGTGCTTTTTGTGTCAAGGTGGGAACTAGGAAGGGCATGGACAGCATACAGCAGTTTGTGAAGGGTAAATATCACATGCTCTCAGTTTTACAGTTAGTGCAGATTCACTTATCACATCCTGAATAGCAGGCACTAAGGCCTGATTCTGCAAAGTGCATTCCAATTCTGCAAAGTTTGTCCTAATTATAGGCAGCTTTAGGCGTCCTACAGCTGTCTAATCAGCCAACTGGGAGGGGCCTTAGGCGCCTGGGCCAATCAGACCTAGGATCCTGTAGGTTGTGCAGGGGAGGGGCAGGCCAGCCTCATTTAGATGGAGGCGGGCTTGCTGGCCAGATAATGTGAGGACCCATCCGGCCAACTTGCGGGTAAGCCCAAGAGGGGGTTCCGGGGTAGGGGTTTTTGTTGGGGCGGTCCATGGAGGGGGTGGTGGTGCATTTTTATGCGGGGGTTGTTGGGGGGGTCAGCAGGAGGGGTTGGGTACCCTCCTGCTGGTGATCTTTGGGAGGGCGGGGCCTACCGGCAGGAAGGATTGAGCACCTTCCGCCAATCGTGGGGTTCTGTGGGCAGAAGGGATTGGGCACCCTCTTGCCACAATCGTAGGGGAAGAGGTGAGACTGACATCCGTAGCCGCGGCCACTATACTAATCGTGGCAAGGAGATCCCTTGCTGTGATTAAGTATAGCGGCTGTGTTTAAAGTAACCTGATTCTGTAACCAGCGTCTGCAACATGAACGTCGGTTACAGAATTGGGTTTAGTTTGGGCGGGTGTAGGCCCGGATTCTGTATAGGATACCCGGGACGGGCGTCCTATACAGAATCCAGGCCTCAGTGCCGCCATGCCAATTACAACCAGGTTCTATGTGTGCTAATGTACATGCCCATGCACTAATTACAGGGTACATGCCAGGCATGGTGCCAACGGCTAGCGCACACCCTTAGCACCTAACTTGCACTGATATTTCCTGTTAGGGTACAGTAAGTCCAGAAACAAGACACTTTAGTAAACGATCCTCTTAGTATTAAATATATTCAAGTGCAGTGTTTGGTGGCCTGGCTAAAGAGTGAAGCAGAGGTTACTACAGAAATCCCAAACCCTCCACCCACCTTTATCTAAAACAAGCACAGTTGTGTTAGTGCATGGTAATGAAGCAGTGTACACTAGATCTTAACTCTTTCAATATATAGGTATGTATTAAAATTTTACTAAGTAGTTAAATCAGGAAAGTGAAGGGTCACGAAGAGCTCAAGAACTCACTAGTGTGCTTCAAAGCACAGCAATGGGTTCCATAGGGGGTATATGCTGGTAATTTTCCTGTAATTTTCCAGAGGGCTCTTATAAAATGTCATCCAACGCTAGAAGAAAAACAGTTCTTCCTCACGATCTGCACTGAAAATGAGATCGTTTTGAAATGCAGTAGTAACAGATCGTGTAACCCAATATGCTTCCTGAATGGATTTGTATACCCATTAAACAAACAGAACTCTAGAATTTTATGACATATCGCAGTAAGAAAAACTGAAACAGTAACATTTTCATCAGAAAATTGTCAGCAAAAAATATCTTAAGAATGAACGATCATTTAAACTGTGTAGATTTTAGCTGCTTTAATAATCTGGAATTCACATATAGCAATTATGCCCAGAGCACATTTAGACTTTGTGTGTTTTCCTTGTGAATTTTAGTTTACACTCTGTGGATTACCTAATTAAGAGCAATCCCTGCTGAATATTTAATGGAGATTTAAACTACAATGAAATGACACCTCTAATCTCCTTTGATGGGGTACTTAGTGGAAAATACCTACCAAGATAAAAATCTGAAACATGTGTCTGTGCTAAAGAGCTTGAAAGGTTCACCAGGTGGCATACAATTTAAAGAGCTTCAGTTCTTAAAATTCAATTATGTTTTTCTATTTCGGTTTTGATGGTTGTATTAGGTTACTTCCTCCTACCCAACAGTAAAATAAAAAATTCAGAGCATTCAGCGTCTCCTTTATTTTGCTATATTACTGTTTGTTTGTTTGTTTCTACTATGTAACTGAGTCTTCATGTAGAACATCAGAAATAAAATATTGTACAGTTCATTATAAAGATTTTTGTTTCACAATACAGTGGGAAGTAAAAGGTAATATGGAGGACCTTTCACAAAAATGCTCTAAACATTTAGAAGGTGAATTAATTCACATTGCTAGCATATGAACATGGTAAGTGTTACCATATTGGTTTGATGACACAAGCTAATTCACAAGCTAGCTCACACCCTGTTATGGGGCAGCAAATGGGCAGATTATGACCATGGAATGGACATGAACTGCACATTTTGCCACTGTTTGTTTGTAGATACACTTAGGAGGAATTTCAGTACAGGTCACCTAAATGTAGGTTTTAGAATGCTGTGTCTTAAGTGCAAATTCTTTATTAGCAATTATGCATGTAATTGCTGTTAGAGTACTAGTGTATGTTGATATTTGCATTTCAACGTGTAGACATAGCCGCTTACACTATGTAAATGGCTAGTGTAAATGTCTAAGACTACAGTAAAATGCAGTTATATGTATAACTGTCCTCTTTTTTTTCTGTCGGTAACCAGTCAAAAGCAGTGGTATGACATGGGCAATTCTTGATTTGTAGTATACTATGAGTTTTGCTGCGGTGTTTTATATCAGTTGGAGTTTTTTCATTAGTTTCACAGAAAGTAAAGAATTGCAGTAGTCTAGTAGTGAGAATATCATTAACTGCACTAGTATCCTGTACTGCTGTTGGAAGAAGTAGTTACTCTCTTACCCTTCTTAGTTTTTGTACAAGGGGGTGCTGAAAAATTCTCAGCCCAACCAACTTCCTAAATTCTGAGTGTTATTTTGCCACTGTAGCTGAAAAGAGTGTTATTTTATTTTGCACAATGCAAATTTACAGAATTGTAATGCTGTATTTTGACATTGTTTCAGATCATTGATTGAAGCATGTCAACGAAAGGTGTGGAATTTCTGTGTGGAACTCTGAGATGTCATGAAGTTCCTATTCCTGCAGAAGAAAACTAAATCCATGAATATTTGATGCAAACATTAAGTGACAAATGCCCATCATACTCTACAGTGCCAAAGTGATGTGCAAACTTTCAGTGTGGAGATTTGGAGACCGAAGATGTAGCAAAGTCTGGGAGGCTTCAAAAGGTGTCAACTTTTGAAATTGTTGACCATGTCCATGACCTAATTTTGGCAGAGCAGAGAATATCAGCTAAAATAATAGCTGAGACACTACAGATATCCAGGGAATGTGTTGGGTGTATAATCTATGAGCAGCTGGCTATGCCGAAGCTGTCAGCCAAGTGGGTGCCCAAATGTTTGAATGCTGACGAGAAACAATGTTGAATGGACACTTCCAAGTTGATTTTGCAGCATTTTCAGCGAGCTGGTGCCAACATTTTGGAATGACTAGGTACTAATTGATGAAACATGGTTACACCACTATGATCCTGAGACAAAACAACAGTTCATGCAGTGGTGGCACTTAGGTTCTCTAAGGCCAAGGAAATTCAAGACCCAGAAGTCAGCAAGAAAGGTCATAGCCACAGTGTTTTGGGATCAGCAGGTGTTCCTGTGAATGTCTTCCAAGGGGCCAAACAGTTAATGCAGAATACTACTGTAGCATGCTGTGCCAATTAAAGGAGGCAAAAAAAGGAAAGGGAAACTGCAGAAAGGAGTTCTCTTTTTAGATTGCGAATGATCCAAAATACGGCTGTGAGGTTAATCTATAACCTGAAAAAGTCAGACCATGTTACCTCCTTTTATCGTAGGCTACACTGACTGCTAGTTGAGGCCAGAGTCATTTTAAAATTTGGATTGTTGTGCTATAAGGTGCTATTTGGTCTTACAACAGATTATCTCGTGGATCATTTTGATTGGTCCTTTCAAAACGCTCTCAATGATTCCTGACATTTTTTTGCCTTTCCTTCTGTTAAGGATTGTTGGATACAAAAAATACTTTGATAGGCTATTTTCATTTCAGGCAGCAGTCAGAGATAAAGAATTTAGTCAGTTGATAGCCAATGCAGTATCTTATCAACATTTTAGAAAACGTACTTCTTCGATAAATTCTTATATGAGAAGATTTGAATCTGACAATTTATATAAATTTGTATTTCCTGAGTTTGGTTCAGCTTCTTTGAGTTGTAAACCAAAGGAAGGTAATGCGGTATACGAATAAAAGTGTTATGCTATGTTAAGACAATGCACCTCTTCACTAGGCTGGCAAAATGATGGATGTTTTGACGCAATTGGGTTTCAGTGCATAGATATAGACCATCCACCCTACTCACCAGATCTTGCTTCTTTGATTTTCTGTTTTCAAACCTTAAAAAGAGTTTGAAAAGGCAACAATTTTCAAGTGATTCGGAGGTGATTACAGCAATGGAGCAGTGTTTCAGTGACCATACATCAGAGTACTTTTTGGAAGGGTTACAGAGACTTCAGACATGATTTGCCAAGTGCGTTGAGCTTAGGGGGTAAATATGTGGAATAACTTGTAAGTTTCATGGCTCCACATCATTCCCTTCTTTGGTTGGGCTGAGAACTTTTCAGCACCCCCTTGTCAAATCTATTAACAGAGCACTTAGACATATTTCAGTAATTGTGCATTTTTTTTGCATAATTTCCTAGAAATTCCAAGTAGTTAAATAGCATATTACACAACATTTAAAGCTAGTTGTTGATTTCCCACATGAAATCGTACCATTTCTTTCATTAGTGCTTTTTTAAAATTATGACATCTTCAAAATTGACACAGCCTAGTAGATATTCAGCCAGTTGTGCTCAGTGTGTGGCTGATTACTGCTGGCTTTATGCCCAGATATTCAGTGCTGGGCCATGACACGGCTTAGACACTGAATATCCAGGCACATGCATATAGAAGAACTGGATTTGATTTCCAAGGAAAGTTGTGGAAGCATTATTTGCCTCTCCTGTAGAGGAGTCCAAGTCATTAATCAACAGTGACAGCTAATGACCAGACTGTGCCATTTTCTGAAGCAAGCCACATTCTTTAGCCCTTGGTCAAGAATTGTCATAACTCGTAAATGGGTTAGAAAAGAAGCAGAATTCTCTTCCCTTTGTTGTGAATGGAAGATATTATTGTGGAAGTGAGCTGCCATTGAGCTGGAAGCACAATGGAGCTTTTCAGTTGCTATTACCGTATTTTCACGCAGATAACGCGCACCCTTGTATAACGCGCACACGGGTATAGCGCGCAGAAACCACGATTTTATGTATAAAAACTTTTGTATACCGCGCTCACGGGTATAACGCGCATGCTGCCCGACTGTCCTTTCGCCCGCCCCGACTCTCCTCTGGCCACCCCGACTCTCCTTTCGCCCTCCCCGACTCTCCGTGCGCTGTCCCGACTCTCCGTTTACCCGCCCTGCCCTGCCCCCCCCCGGCAGGACCGCTCGCACCCCCACCCCGAACGACCGCTCGCATGCGCTCCCACCCGCACCCGCATCCACGATCGGAGCAAGAGGGAGCCCAAGCCCTCTTGCCCGGCCGACTCCCCGACAATATCGGGCCAGGAGGGAGCCCAAACCCTCCTGGCCACGGCGACCCCCTACCCCCACCCCGCACTACATTACGGGCAGGAGGGATCCCAGGCCCTCCTGCCCTCGACGCAAACCCCCCTCCCTCCAACGACCGCCCCCCCCCAAGAACCTCCGACCGCCCCCCCAGCCCATGACACCCCCACCCCCCTTCCCCGTACCTTTGTGTAGTTGGGACAGACGGGAGCCAAAACCGCCTGTCCGGCAGGCAGCCAACGACGGAAGGAGGCCGGATTGGCCCATCCGTCCCAAAGCTACGCCTACTGGTGGGGCCTAAGGCGCGTGGGCCAATCAGAATAGGCCCTGGAACCTTAGGTCCCACCTGGGGGCGCGGCCTGAGGCACATGGGCCCAACCCGACCGCGCCCCCAGGTGGGACCTAAGGCTCCAGGGCCTATTCTGATTGGCCCACGTGCCTTAGGCCCCACCAGTAGGCGGAGCTTTGGGACGGATGGGCCAATCCGGCCTCATTCCGTCGTTGGCTGCCTGCCGGACAGGCGGTTTTGGCTCCCGTCTGTCCCAACTACACAAAGGTACGGGGAAGGGGGGTGGGGGTGTCGTGGGGGTCGGCCAGGGGGGTCGCGGGTCGGCTGGGGGGGCGGTCGGAGGGTCTTGGGGGGGGGCGGTCGTTGGGGGGGGGGGGGGTTTGCGTCGAGGGCAGGAGGGCCTGGGATCCCTCCTGCCCGTAATGTAGTGTGGGGTGGGGGTAGGGAGTCGCCGTGGCCAGGAGGGTTTGGGCTCCCTCCTGGCCCGATATTGTCGGGGAGTCGGCCGGGCAAGAGGGCTTGGGCTCCCTCTTGCTCCGATCGTGGATGCGGGTGGGAGCGCGTGCGAGCGGTCGTTCGGGGTGGGGGTGCGAGCGGGTCCTGCTGGGGGGGGGTGAATCGGGCGTCGGGCGGGGTGGGAACTATGTAGAAAAACTTTTGTATACCGCGCTCACGCGTATAACGCGCGAGGGGTATGCGCGGTAGGTAAAAACACGTATAACGCGCGCGTTATATGCGTGAAAATACGGTAGATTTTAGCAATGCCATATTTATTGTCGATCATGCTTGCCCAACAATTTTTCTAGCATGTTCCTGCATTTCCCCTTCCTAGTTTGTAAATCACGGCACTATTTTTGTTCCTTTTGCATGACTGTGCATTCATAGAGATAATTGCAAAACAGATGGGCTTGATCTTGAAGAAAGAAATACAAAGAATGATAGGAACTTTGGTTTCAGTAATGGGATGCAGGCAATTGAATATGATATACACAAACATGAAAAGTGTATATCTGTATATCCTTATCTAAATTAACACTGGGACTCGTACTTCAGCCATTCTCTTACATACTTTCTTACCCAAATCAAATAATAATATTACAACTTCTTATTGGGCAAAAACACTGGCCACAGCTTTATTTAACATTATCTTAACATTACTATCAAAATGTTCTTATAAAGACAACAAATTAAAACAAGTTTTCCAAACTTTTGGCGGATCTATCTCCAGGAGCCATTCGGTGTCAAAACTAGCTCCATCATCCCCGTAAAACTTTCAGAATGACCTCCGGTGTCATCAAGCCATCTAAACTCATGACGGTGCCGCCCACAAGCACATATTGAAACTCACACATCATGTGTCTTAAATTTCAATTTCAATTTGCACTCCTCTAGGCACTTCCATACTCAGCTGCGACCACCCTCACCCCCAAAGCCCTGCTCAATGCAAACAATTGCCATACCCCAACCCAAATAGGGTGAGAGGGGAACGCAAATCCCACCTGACTTTTCTCCTCTTCCATCTTCCACCTCCGCATATCAATTTCTTCTGCCCACCAATTCTCAGATTTTCTGCCTCTCACACTCCTCCATTCGGAACAACCAATCCTCACTTTCCCCAAAGGCTACCAATCAGTATCCTCCTTCTCCCTGTCACTAACTTAACTCTTCACTCCCTCACTATCTCCCCCCATCTTTCCTTTTCCTCTTCTTGGGCTTTGACTTGCCCAATACTATTGGCCACCCAGCTTAAACTGCATGGCCCTTTAGAACATTAAACAGCCTGCTAAAAGGGGTCAAGATTTCTACAGACTAATGACTGCTGGAAGCTTTATGTGCTTCCATACCTAATATTCCTTAAAAATCTGTAACAGTTCACCAATCTTCTGGTCAGTATATGCTATTCTGAAAAGAACAAATAGCCTCATTGAGCCTTGTTGCAAGAAGTTGAACAGCATCGTAGGCTATATTCTATTTCATAAAGACATTGAGGCCCAGATTCTATAAACAGCACCATCATCATTGTCAGCCTTTAAAACAGACACCGATCGTGTGCCAGTCACGTGACCGCTGTTTATAGAATCCCGGCTTCAGGAAAGGTAAGTGCCGGAAATATAGGCCAGGGTTTTCAAGGCCTAAATATCTGGCACCTACTTTTTACATGAGTCACATCTACTGAGGTGTTTTTATGATGCCTAATGCCACTTCAGGTATTAGCCATGCCTACAGTGGTTTTAGGCACCTCTATTGGTGCAATGCAGGTGCTATTTTTTAGGCACTTGTAGGTGCCTTGAAATTCATTTTAAAACCACTTTTATACACGTTTTGCACTTAGGCGCCAGTAGGGCACCTACTGGCACTTAAGTTAAGGTGTTGTTTATAGAAAATGGGCCTGAATGCTTGAGTTTTGGAATTCCATTGGTAGATGACTACACCAAATTGTACATGTTTAGCTATAAGTGAATTATGTTAAATTTCTGTAATTTTCCACAATAAAGTGCAGATAGTGAAGATTGCAAAATTTTTTTTTACATAAAATGTTTTTTTATCAATGTATGAGCTTTGCTGAGTGTGAAAACTATAATACCAAGAAATTTGCTCCTTTAAGCAATAATAATAGCAAATTTTAAAGAACAATGGAGGTTTTTGTAATCAGTGGCTTTGAGCAAAGTTAGAATGGGCTTTAATATATATATTTTTTACATTATTTTCTGACCAAGCACATAAGAACATAAGAATTGCCGTTGTTAGGTCAGACCAGTGGTCCATTGTACCCAGCAGTCCGCTCACGAGGCAGCACTTTGGTCAAAGACCAGCGCCCTAACTGAGACTAGCCCTACCTGCGTACGTTCTGGTTCAGCAGGAACTTGTCTAACTTTGTCTTCAAACCCTAGAGGGTGTTTTCCCCTATGACAGACTCTGGAAGAGCATTCCAGTTTTCTACCACAATTAAATTCATGGGAAAACTTCAGTTCTCACAATTTTTCCAACTTTAGGTTTTTCTGGACAACCTTATTTTCTCTCCTCCACCACTCTCTTTGCTCACTGAATGATCCCTGCTATTCTTAACTCCTCAGATTCATATCTGAGTGTCTCAGGGGAGCTTCTTTGATACAAACCCTCAGTTGTACTTATTGACCTACAGGAGCCACCAGAGTAAATCTGTTTTCCTGGCTGTGAGCATACGACCTCTGCAGTATGCCTAGGACTGATTAGTCCCAAAGGCACTTTAGAATGCTGGTAGGGACATAAAATGTTGAAGTTGAATGATCTGGAATTTGAGTGCACAACTTATAGAGTAGCAACTAAGGGCAGTTACATGCATAACTGTTAATCACTAATTAGCTTATTATTCAATTAAAATGTGTGTGCACTTTGGGTAGGTTACCAAAACTGTGTGCACAATTTTTGCCACTTTTTATAAAACTAGGGGGACGATGACCTTTCTCCTATGACAAAAACATGGACAAATGAAAACAAAACAATAATGAACATTCCTGAAAATGAAACAGGAAACAACATGAACATTTTTCTGGCTGCCCATCCCTAATGTACTCCCTTGAAAATAATGTACTCCCTAGGTCCTTGTTTGAAAATAAATTTAAACCATTATATGACAAACATTTTTTCCCCAGCTTGGTTAACAATTTTGAAGAATTACAGTACTCACAACTAAGAAGAGTGGGGAAGTAATTTAATGGAGTGTGGGGGTGTAGCCTAGCAATTAGAACAGCAAGTTGAGAACAAGGGAAGTTGTGTTTAAATCCCACTTCTGCTGACTGTGATCTTAGGCAAGTTATTTAACCGTCCATTGCCTGAACAGCAAATTTAAGCCGTAATATTCAAAGAGACTTACCTGGATAATCGTAGCCATAATTTGGACAATTGTTCTAGTTGGCACATCAGCAGATTTTCAATGTCACTATGGGAATAATTCTGTAATGTAGATGTTAACATTTATGCACCAATTATGCTCATAATTGTTTAAAATACTATTGTTTGTGTGTGTGCGCACACACATGCATATAAATGCCCAAATTCACCTAAGTGCTATTCTGCATATATGGACATACCTTACATAGAATGAATATTATAGGTAGCTGTACATGTAGGCAGAATATAGATGGAGCATGAGCAGGATTTACATGCACATAACTTATAGAATACAGTACTTCCCCAAAATTTACGGGGGTTCCGTTCCTCCAGGGCAGGGGCGTCAAACTCAATCCACAATTCTAATTCTATAAGCAAGAAGCTTAAAAAAACTCTCTAGCATATTCACAGTCAACTTGTTTTATGCTTTATATGAATGTTATTAAAAAAAATCAGCCATTTCCACTGTTCAGCACTGAAAAAAAATCAGCATCACCAAAGTAAGACATATCCAAGGCAAAAATGTAGTGTTACAAAAATTCTCACAGGTGCACATTCAAAAGTAACTTCATAGTCACTGAAGATTTATATAAGCCTTATTCCCGGCCCTATATCTTTAGCAAATTTCCTTATAAAGTGGTGTTGTAGTGATGTTAGACTCCTTTAAATTGGAAAAAAAAAATAGAAATATAACAAAACAAGGGAAATAAAATGACATCTTTTTTGACTAACTTAATACATTTTTTGACTAGCAGTTGAAGGCAGAACTTTCTTCAGGTCAGATATGAGCAAAAATCACTATATATATATATATATATATATATATATATATATATATATATATATATATCAGAATATATAAGTGAAACATAAAAGCATTCCAATAAAGGTCTCATGGGGAAAGGCTGGGATTAGGAAGATGAGAAACAAACAAGGAGAAAAATGGATGAGTGATCAGAAGACAACAAAGAAGTATAATGATTTATTATGTATTGTGACAAATCTAGCGCTATCCCTAGCTTTGACACAGTGGTGAAGAAGGTAGGTAGTCCCCGAGGCAGGAGAGCTGGTCAGGTTGGCCCTGCAGAATATGGAAAGCTGACTTCACTTGGACTATCCCAGGAGGTAAGAAACTACAGCTCCCAAAAGTCCAGTCTCAGTACAGAAAGCTGTGACTGAGACAGGCACAGCTGCAGAGTTTTCTCTCCCTCCTCACTCTGCAGCAGGGAGGGGCGAATTAGAGGGGGTTAAAACAGGGCAGCTGAGAGAGAGTCAAGGAGGAGCCGAGGAGGCTTCAGGGTGTGCTTGGTGGAGAACCCTCTCCTCCTCAACGGAATGCTGAGGAGCTGAACCAAGACTGGCAAATGTTGGACACAGAAGAGCTTACTGCTGACCCAGGGAGTGAGGAAGGAACCCCAGGGGAACCCATGGAAATCCAGGAGAGTTTGGTAGGACCGGAGGAGGTGTCAATGGACATTGATAAGCAGTAAGGGGATGTGTATTGCCTGTGTCCACAGTAGTGAAGCTACCAGTTATGCCAGTGATAGTTTAAAGGGGAGTTGTAGTTCTCTCCCTGCTGATAATGAACTGTTAATTGCTGCTTGAAAGCTTTAGTTGTAAAGCTAGCAAATGTTTTGGCATTTTTTGTTCTCTCTGCTAGCTGCCAAGCTGAGCCGAGAGCGTTCTTCCTCACAGCTGTGCATAATTAATTACTTGAAAGGCACAGCAGGGAGCTGTGCTAAGAGCCTGCACGGACCTTGTGAATTCTGTGCTAAAGAAGAGAATACGGTTTACAGAGCTACAGTATGTGATAAGCCACGTTAGGCTGTGAAAAACAGGTGACATGCTGGCCAGGTTTCTTGTTGCCCAGTTGTGGTTTAAAGTGTGTTTCTATTCTGAATTTTTTTTCATGCCTGTGAAATGACCCAGCTGTTGGAGCTGAAGCAGCTTAGTGAAAGTTACTAAATCCAAACTACTCTTGAACAGGACTGTTTATAGATGTGCTAACAAAGTCCAGAGGCTGTGGAACGATAGGTTAAGATGAGACACACCCAAAAACCTGGACACTGGATTTCTTTGAAAGTTTTGCTCTGTTTGAACAGCTTGTGTTTTGCCTCATAGTTTTGAGTGCTTGTTTTGAGGGCTGCTAAGCTGAAGCATTTTTCCTTTTGTTCAATGCAACCAGTGAACATAATAAAACCTTTGTTTGATTATTCTACTATACTGGATTTTGAGGTGTGTGAGTTTCTTTTCCCTTGCCTGTTTTTCTTTTGGTAATGTCAGGGAATCTGATATTATACCTTAGGCAGACGCCTAAGAAGGCCTGAAGGGTACCCTGGTTAAAGGGTACACGTATGGACAGGAACAGTCACAGTGTTCCAGCTCGTTGCCGTGAACAGGAGCTAGGCAGGTGTGACAGTGGTAGAAAATCCAGATCTATGTTGAGACCTCTTTTGCTGAATCAAATGTTAATGGAATGCTTTACACTCATATCCTGATGTCAATTTTTGTTCATTTCTAACCTAAAGAAGGTGTTGCCCATAAAAGCTATTAAAAAATGTAGAAAATTAGTAAAATAAAAAGGTACCATTTTTTGTTTTCTCTTTTCATTAGCAAATTTCAGCACCATGGATAGCAACTGAGAAGTATTGCTGCAATGCTATGCTGCATGTCTCCTTTTAACTGTAAACAAAGAGTACTACAACTGTAAAAAAGTTGTAGTACTCTTGTTTCTATTTTGAAATTAAAACTCAACAATACAAAAAAGTTCAGTGTTGAACCTGGTAGTTTGTCACAACAGTTAAAATTGACACAGTTGTTTTCCCTCCAAAATATAAATAGGAAACTTGTATAAAATCTATTTTTTGTCATATCGGCATTTCTATCTAAGCCTGACTTCAGTGTAATACTTTCCAATCAGTCCTTCATAGGATCATGGAGAATATTCTGGCTATGGAAACCCTTTACTGAGTTACTAAGGTGAAAGCATAGTTACTCACCTAAAGAAGGTGTTATCTGAGGGCAGCAGGCAGATATTTTCACAGTGGGTGATGTCATCCATTGAACCAGAGTCAAAAAAGTATACTGCCAGTTTAAATCTTTAAGACTACCAATACCACATACATGCTGGTAACTTCCCACTCGTTGTCAGATCACACGATCATCAGTTCAGTAACAATGCTAAGAAGTCAATTAAGGGAGTGGGAGGGTTGCAAGAATACCTGCCTGCTGTCCTTAGATATCACCTGCTACAGGTGAACTATGCTTTATCCAAGGACAAGCAGCCAGCATATTTTCACATGTGAGACTCCATAGTTGCCAGGGACATGACTATGAGCATGGTGTAAGTAGAAGGGATTGGTGTCTAAATGGAGAATAAAATTTGTAAACAGTAGTGGGATGAGAAGGTTTGAATTGAGAACCAGGTGGTTGCTCTACAGATATCCTCAATGGGAGTAGAACATAAATGAGCTACTGCCATTGCTTGAACTTTATGTGCAGTGATGTGGCCATCAAGTGTCAGCCCAACCAGAGCATAGCAAAAGGAGATACATTCTACCAGCCATGTTTAGATGGTTCTCTTGGTGACAAGAGATCCCATTATGTTGAGATTAAATGACAGGAACAGCTGAGAGGAAGCTCAGTGAGATTTGGTCCAATCCAAGTAATAAGCAAGAGCACATTTACAGTCCATGCAGTTTCACCAGGGTGAGAAAGTGGTCTTGGAAAGAAGATAGGAAGCACTATAGATTAGTTGAGATGAAATTCCAAGATAACTTTTGGAAGGAACTTGGAATGAGTGCAAAGAACTACCCTATCATGGTAGAATGTTGTATAAGATGGATCCAACACAAGCGCTTGAAGCTCACTGACTAAGTGTGAAGATGTGAGAGATATGAGAATGACTACTTTCCAATTGAGATGTTTGAGAGATGAAGATGCAAGTGATTCAAAGAGAGACTTCATCAGAGCAGAAAGGTGAGGCAGAAGTGCCTTCCAGTGCCTAAATAAAAGGTACCAGAATCGCGCCTACGTGTATGCTTTAGGCTCCATATGTCATAGTAGGCGTGGCCAGAAGTGGCACTAGTCGTCCTAAAGCACCTATGTAGGTGCAATTCATATGTGCCGAAAATGTAGGCCCAGAAAACCCTGGCCTACATTTCTGGCACCTATCTTTCATGTAGGCACGATTCCAAAACCGGTGTCTATGCGTGATTGACATGCGATCAGCGGCTGCTGATATCAGCACTAGATACAGAATCCATCCCTAAGTATATAGCCCTCGATGAAGACTGCCCCAACTTTGTTGGCTGGACTGAGAACTTTGCAGTAGCCCCTCGTATGTTATGGCATGCATTTTTACTCCAGTCAGTATTTTTTAAGAGCTTATTAACATGTACATAAGCATTTTACAGGTAATGTGAAAATGGTTTATGAAATTACCCTTATGCACTCTAATTCTATAAAAAGCACCAAAAATTGTGCATGGTTTTGGTCACATGCCCAAACTATGCACACCATTTATTTGAATAATAAGCTAATTAGCACTGATAATTGACATTTTTAACAAGCAACTATTGGTGCTAATTAGAATCAATTACAAGTTGCACATGTAAATTTAGGTGTAGGATTTGTACCTAACTTACACACAAGTCACAAAATAAGGTGCGGAAATGGGCAGGTCATAGGCAAATTAGTATGTTACATTAAGTTATGTGCATCCATGCCTAAATTTAAGCACAGGCATTTGTACCATGTTTTTGTTGCTGCAAGTGGCTGTGCCTAAATTTAATTGCAGTTCCTAGGTATAAACAATATTTAATAAACCATACATATGGGGGGGAGCTGCTGAAAAGTTCTCAGCCCAAACAAGAAGAGAATGATGTGAAGCCATGAAACTTACACATTATTCCACACTTTTCTTGACACTTTTCATTTTATTTCTTATCGTTGAAACAAAAAGTGTCAGGAAAAGTGTGCCCCCCCCCCCCATCATTCTCTTTTTGGGTGGGCTCAGAACTTTTCAGGGGCCCCTTGTATAGTTGTCAGCAGCAAGCACTCTCCACATCAGCACTTCTGCCTGTTTGTATAGCAGCACTAAATATATGCATTTTGTCAAACACCATGGCCAGTATAAAAAAAAAAAAAAATCTCCTATTACTAAGTTTGACTATCAACCTAAATACCTATATTTCTCACACATTTTACTCAGAGCACTATCAGTTTTTATTAAGATCCAGCCCTTACTTTCTCATTGTATTTTCCATTTGTCATATACAGTGCAGAGAAGTGAAAGCCATATACAGTATCATTAATCTGAGAGCTGTGACTGCTCTTGGAAGTGGAACACATTCATTAAGTAAAGAGCACCAATTATGGTAATTGTACTGGGAAAAAAAGGGAATATACCAGAACAGCTATTTTTAGAATCTGGTTTCCCTAATTTGGCAAAATGAATGTGGAGATTTAATTAGTGAAGAGCTTCTGGCAGTATTACAAATACACTATTTCCCTCTCTAACTTAAAACATGTTACTCTTGCATCACCAGATCAGCTGCTGCATTTGCAGTGTCAACAAAATCTCCTCAAGCTCAATTCCTAGCTGAAAAACTTCCAAGAAAGTGCTATAATTTTACAAGTTTTTAAAACATGCAAATAAGTACTAATTTACAAATTTTACTAAGCTAAGCTAAAAAGTGGCCTAAGCACTCCTTTATGTGAGGTTTCCCTGCATGCCAAAACCATTTTTGCCACTGCAGTAAAATGGCTGATTTTCCATTTTCTGAATTAATGGTCATATGCTAGTATTTCATAGGTACAAGACCCTGGGCCCCAGAAAAGGATAGATAGGCACTTAACTTTCCCCTCTTTTACAAAATCTTAGGGCGTTTTTTAGCACTGGCTGTGGCGGTAACAGTTCTTATTCTCATATGAGCGTCGGGGCTGTTACCACCGCAGCTGGCACTAAAAACTGACTAAGGTTTTGTAAAAGGGGGGGGAGTTTAATTATTAAATTGGCTTCAATAATCAGCTTTAACAAGCTCATAATTGAAAAAAATAAAATTTAATTAGGAGATATGCACCTATCTTCTTAGGTGTGATTCTACAAAAGATAGGCACCTATTGCATGGCGTATAGTGGTGCCTAACACCAAAGCAGACGTGTTTAGGGGTGAAGAAGGACTAAGAGGGGCATAATCAAAAGAAATGTCTAAGTCCATTTTGGGCCTAAGTTGCTAGTCGCCGGTGTCTAAAGTCCATTCTCAATTCTGGAACTTGGAGGCAATGAGGATGGCTGTGTAAGTGTTAGGTTCCTCCTCTGGTGACTCTTACAATTTATTTCCAGCAATTGGATAAATAATTTATTATTATGGTAACAGCGAAGCAAATTTGTCTCGAGACTACCTTTTCTGCAGGCACTAGTATTAGTAAAAGAATGAAGGTGGATCCTTCAAAAGTATCACTTCCCAAAGTCTCTATGAACATCTTAGAACAACTCATGGAGAGGATGAAAATGGTACAGGATACAGTGGAGGCTAATTCAGTGAAGTTGGCTTCAGTACAGGAAGAAATTGGCAGCCTTACTAAGCAGATACAGATCTTTAATACAAGGCTGGAGAGCTGTGAGAACAGAGTGGAAGCCTGTGAAACTAAATTGGTCCAATGTCAATCTGACCACAAGACCATCCTGCGCTTGTCCAAGGAATTGGAAGATTTGAATAATAAGGGACGCAGGAAAAATGTCAGGTTAATTGGTTTACCTGAGGGGGTGGAAGGTACTGATGCCATAAAATTGATGCATAATACTTAACCCAAGCTAAGTAACATTCAGCAAACAGTAGCAGCACTATTGTGTGATCAAGTCATATTTTTAAATGATAGTTCACAGTTAAATAAGATAAGATAATTTAAATCACAGCTCACAGAGAAAATAAGACAAACATCAATGATAGCCCAGTTATAAGTTGAACAACTACGATATGCTCTGGTTGTAGACTTTGGGCACTTGAGATAAATAGTCTTCGTCTCTGTTCCTTTCTTTCTACAGTTGGCCTTTATTTAGGTTTTTGAGTCCTTTGAGATTGTGTCATGTTTTAAGTATCAAGTTACCTAGGATTTATAAGGATAATAGAATTTTATTATCTACATGGCAGCCATTAAAATTTATTAATAACCTAATACCTAATCCAATTCATCAATCCACATTTCAGTTCTTGTGGCTGAACTCCAAGATTCTAATTGGCGAGTCTAAGATCCTCTAGAAGCACTGGCTGCAGGCGGGCATACGCACACTGGATGATGTGTTATCAGATGGAAAGATGCTTGACTTTTCACGACTGCAACAAACATTTGGTATTGCAAAGTCTCAAATATATAAGTGGTTGCAGTTGAAGCAGGCCATTCAGAAGGGGTTCCCTGATTGGCGTAACTTAAAAATTCAGTAGCGCTTACCAGGTCTGTGCTTCCAGACAGATTTCCTGGGGCATCAGGCCGCCAAGTGGTATAAATTAATATCTGGCTATATGAATAAAAAAACAAAAACTGGTCTTAGAGACATTTGGAGCATTGAAACTAAGCAGCTGATTTCTGCATCTCAAGGCCACGAATTTGGACTTGGAGGATGAGATGTACAACATCACCATCTATGAGGCAAACTTGTTTTTTTTGTTGCATAGAAGTTTTTGTTAGAATACAAAAACTAGATAGTTCTAAGACAAATAGATGCTGGCACTATCATCTTGATATAGGGACACTGGATCATCTGCTTTTCTTTTGTCCCTTAATACTTAAATTTTGGCGATCCATTTGGGGTCAAATAAATAGCATACTGGAAGTTCCATTGGCATTGACATATGATGTGCTGTTTGGTACGTTATTGATTGCCAAGAGTCCATTAACTTCACAAAAAAATAGACTGGTTTTCATCATGACGGGAGTTGCCATACAACTTATTCTGAAAAATTGGGACAGGTTAAACTATAGTTTTTGATGGGAATCCTTATGCCAAACTTATACATTTGAATGTATGAGATAATACAATTGGGACATTATAAGAAATTTAAAAGATGTTTGGGACCCATTGACAAAATTTTGTAAAGATTAATTATTGGTTTTAGCCCTTTGATTATACTCATCCGGAAGGGTTGGGGGGAGGGGGGATATGTCTTTAAATTATTATTTGATTGTAATTTGGTCTTGATCATTTGTATTACTTTTGCTTATCTTTATAATATATGAAAGGATATATGGGTGTGGAGGAAAGGATATGTATTTATTGTATCATTTGATGGAATTAAGTGCTGTTTATTTTGTACATTGTTCAATAATATGTTGCACTTGATGTTGATTTTTTAAAATGAATAAAGATATGGGAAAAAAGTCCATTCTCGAAAAATACATCCAAAATATTTTGTTTTTCGAGAGTCATCTAACTGAATGTCCAGATGTTTGATCGCCCAGACCACTAAGTTGTCTATGTTTTATACTCCATTCTTGTCCAAAAATTTGTCCAAATTAAGAACGCCTAGAAAAGGACTTTTTGGATGTGGGAGGGCAGACATGGCAACAGAGTAGTGTGGCATCTTACAGGGCACTGCTGCAAACTTCACAAAAAGGGTGCCACATAAACAACTCACCATAACTTCCTTATAGGTCATGGTGAGCTCCCCCAACACCCCCCAAAACTACTATACCCACCTTTCTACCACCTGAATAGTCTTCATGGCTGCAGGTGACATCTATATGGCAGTATAGTAGGGTTTAAGTGGGAGGGTTTGGGGGGTGCACATGTTCCACCATAAATGCAGTGGTTAGAGTGGCTTATGGGCCTGGGTCCTCCTCTCTATGATTCACTAGCCCACCTCCTACACTACTTAAGCCACCTTTGTGGAGCTCCACTAGGCTTTGCTATGCCAGGTGCTGATGTTCTGGAGGCAGGTATGTACGTTTTTATTCCGATTTTTATAGTTTTGTGTGTATGGGGGTGGGGGGGTCAGCGATCACTGGGGCAGTGTGTGTAGGTCTGTACTTTGTATCTTCAGTGCTTATCTGTTCACTTTGGATACCTTTTTGGCACTTAAACCTGGTTTTGCAAGGCCTAAGTCACAACATACAATTTCCATCCAGGCAGTCTCGTTAAACTTTCGGTTATACTTGCAGTACGACTAAGTTTAGTTTTAAGTTAAGTACAATTCTGAAATGGGCACCTAAGTGCAATTGGCATGTAATAGGCACCTAGTTTTAGATGTCAATTACAGAATCTGGCCCTAAGGACTCAGGTACTAGTCCTGCACTAGTCATAGTGTGGCAATGTAGCTTTGCTAACTGATTGCCACTGAAATGCCCACTATATGCCTCTAAACGCATTTTAAAAACCTGTTCTTTAGCAAAAAATAAATGCATGCAGATTTGGAAATGATTACAGGACACTTGAGCACATCCCACAGCAAGACATTTTGAGTTGCATTAAGTGTAAGGTTACCAGATGCCTGGATTTGCCTGGACATGTCATTCTTTTGAGGACACGTCCGAAGGTCCGGACGGCTTTTCAAAACCCGGCACTTTGTCTGGGTTTTGAAAAGCCTCCTCAAATCACGTCGGGCAGGGAGGAAGGGCAGGCAATGGGGAGCGGGGCTAGGACTGGACCAGGGCAGGATTAAGGCATTACAGGACGGTGTTGTGCAGAACTGAGCGGGCCTGGGGGCAGGTCCAGGGGTCCAGTTTTTCCATTTGGAAAATCTGGCAACCTTAATTAAATGTGCACTTGAGCTTATTTCAGCTTAATAAAAGGACCTATAAGTTATGTTAAATGCTGAATCTAAAGCTAACTTCAGAAACTGTATCTATATAAATAGGGTACGTGAAGAGCATCTTAATTTTTTTTTCTTATTGCCTTGTCTGATGTGCAAAGTTTCTGATCTTAGAAAATAAGAATTGCCATACTGGGACAGTCCAAAGGTCCATCAAGCCCAGTATACTGTTTCCAACAGTGGCCAACCCAGGTTCCAAATACTTAGCTAGATCCCAAGTAGTAAAACAGATTTTATGCTGTTTTAGCACTTTTTTTTCAAAATCTAGCTACAGAATTTAGATGAAACAATAAACTTATTTTCTAGTTATAGCAAAATTTCATTAAAACAAGTATTAACTAGTATACACGTTTGCAGGCTATTACGTGAAGCCTCTTAAATATTGGGAAAAGACTATGAAGTACAAGGCCGCAGGGTGAGCATAAGGCTCTGGTGAGGCCCCATATAGAATACTGTGTGCAATCCTGGAGACTGCACCTTCAAAAAGATATAAATATGATGGAGTCAGTCCAGAGGGTGGCTAGAAGATTGGTCATGAAGAGTTTGTAGGGACAGACTTATAGATCTCAATATGTATACTGTAGAAGTAGGGGATAGGGGATATGATGGATGTTTAATTATTTCCATGAGATTAATGTACAGACGGTGAGTTTTTCAAATGAAGGAAAACTCTGGAATGAGAAGACGCAACATGAAGCTAAGAGGATATAGGTTCAGGAGTATTTTAAGGAAATATTTGTTTTTACAGAAAGGATGGTAGATCAATAGAATAGCCTCCCTGTGATGGTGGTGGAGACAAGGACTGTAATTGAATTCAAGAAAACATGGGGTGCGCAAATGGGACCACTTGGGGAGAGGAGGAGATAGTGGATGCTATGGAGGAGCAGACGGAATTGTCCATTTGGTCTTTATCTGCTGTCATTTATCTCCCCTCTCCTGCCTTTGCTCAAAAGTATACAGATTGAGATCTTTAAGTCTGTCCCCATACGCCTTATCATGAAGACCACATACCATTTTAGTAGCCTTTCTCTTGACCAACTCTATCCTTTTTATATCTTTTTGAAGGTGTGGCCTCCAGAATTGTATACAATATTCTAAATGAGGTCTCACCGGAGTCTTATACAGAGGCATCAATACCTCCTTTTTCCTACTGGCCATACCTCTCCCTATGCAACCTAGCATCCTTCTAGCTTTTGCTGTCACCTTTTCAACCTTTTTGGCCACCTTAAAATCATTACATACAATCATACCCAAGTCCCTCTCTTCCGTCGTGAACATAAGTTGTTCACCCCATAAACTGTACCATTCCCTCTGGTTTTTGCAGCTCAAATGCTTGACCTTGCATTTCTTAGCATTAAATTTTAGCTGCCAAATTTCAGACCATTCTTTAAGCTTCGCCAGGTGTGCAAAATATCACACCCTTAGTATTGATTTGAAAGTTTTTTTCCCACATATTTTTGGCTGGAGTCTGATGGTGTCAATCAGATTCCCATTACAGTTAATAAGGCATTGAGCCTACTCTGCATTCACAGATCACTTTCCCTGTCTCGGTCTTTCAGTTCCAAAAGCTATCAGATTTTGTAAGACTAGCTTCAAAAGCATAAAATGGTAAGAACTGCTAAACAGATGAAGTGTCTGGATAATGTCAAGCATTAAAAATAGTATTGTCAAAATCTAGGCATACAGAGTAAGTTTGCATTTTGATATTATAGTCTTGGCAACCAAAGTTTTGATGCTGAACATAAGCAATGCTTTGCAGATATTCTGTATTTTCCTTCATATAAGCCTGGTACTTACACTTGTATTTCAGCTTACTTTTGCATCACAATTCTATCTACAGCGTAGATCAAATACATGTGTGACATAGGGTTACTTCCTTTAATCTAGGTGCAGTTTCTGCAGAGCTTTCTGCTAATATTTTTAAAAGACACATATGTGTCTAAGATGGTCATTTTTGAAAGGACATCCAAGTCTGACTTTGGATATTTTCCGCAAAATGTCCAGTCAGAGGTGAAGAAATGGCCATTTTTGAACAGGTCATCCAAATGATCGTGCAGTTGTCCAGATCTGGCCATGTCTGGGTAGATAGAACCAATGTTTCAGTCAAAATCCTACTATACTGCCTATAAGTGCTACCTGCATCCACAAGGGCTATCGGGATATTAGACAAGTGGATATAGTAGGTTTGGGGGGAGGTTTGGAGGAACTGCCATAAATTCTAATGGGTTATATGAAGTTCACAGCAGTGCCACCTAAGTGCCCCACTACTCTACTGGGATGTCTTTGTGGCCAGTCCATTACAATGCTGGCATCTCTCAGTTCTAAATTGTGCCTATTTGAATATTTTCAATGTGGATGTTACTGTAGCCTCACACTTTCCACCTTAAATGTAGTAATTAGAGTGTCTTATGGGCCTGGCTCCTCCTCTTTCTGGTTCACTAGCCCTCTCAATTGGCTACTTAAGACACCTGTGGATTAGTCTCCCAGTAGAGGTGGTGGAGACAAATACTGTGTCTGAAATGAAGAAAGCATGGGGCAGGCATGTGAAATCTCTTAGGAAGAGAAGGAGAGTAGATGTTGCAGATGGGCAGACTGGATGGAGCATTTGGCCTTTATCTGCCATCATTTTTCTATGTTTCTAGTAAGCTTTCCTATACATGGTGGCACTGTTCCACAGACAGGTATGTACTTTTCCATTCAGAGTTTTGTGGGGTGGGAGGGGGTGTTTGACTACTGGGTGTGTGAGGGTCATTACTTAATTTCTCCAGTGGTTATTTGATCAGTTTGGGTACCTTTTTTTGGCACTTAGATGTTTCCAAAACAGGTCTAGCTCAGAATGACTAATTTCCACCTAGAACATACTGCAAAAGGTTTGATTATCGCAGCAAAAATGTCCAATTCTAACCCAGCCCACAGCCCGCCCACATCCTGACCAAAACACGTCTCTTACATGCCCCTTTCTGAGCTAGACATTTTGGAGAGCGAACGTCACGCAAAACATCTAAGTTCTTTGTTTTGATTATCGGCAGATAGTTGTTTGAAGAGAAAAACGTCCACCAAGTGCCGATTTTTGGACATTTTTGTGTTTTGAAAATGCCCCTATAAGGCTCCTATTTTAGAAGCTCTATTCATGTTTTGGACATCTGAAAAGTGGCATTTAGACATCTATATTGCATGAACATCCAAATCCCAATTTTATAAAGCCAGAATATGACTGCAGTTCATCCTTATGGCAAGGCAGCATTGCCTGGGTGTGTTTTGGGTTGGACTAGGGAGGGGCCATAATATGGATATCCATAAACTCCAATTTCAGGAGGATAAAGGATATCTATCATGTTCAAAAAGATGGACTTTGGTATTTAGACCTGGTAACAGGCATGTCCTAGTTACAGAAGGATGCTCTAGTTGAGCACATCTCCACTGGAGGGATTAAGAGAAGTCACTACCTTAATTCCCCAGTGGTTGCTGCCCATTCCAAATGTAAAACTGGTAAATGATACTGAGCTCTGTGAAAGCTTCAGAAAATATGGACATTTATGTTGTAAAATGACCACATAATTATCCATGTGGAATACCTGAATGCATACTGCTTCCATATAAGGTCAAAGGCATAGAGGATCCTCTGCTCTCATTGACATCTAGGTTCCTTGTTTCTTCCCATTCATAGCTTCAGTGTTTCAGTTTGTAAAATGCATTAGATCAGGGGTGTCCAACCTTTTGGCTTCCCTGGGCTGCATTGGCCGAAAAAAATGTTTCTGGGTCACGCAAACGCTGCAGCAAGACAGAGGATGGAGCCAGCAAGACGGTAAACCCCCGGGGGCAGCAGAGGAAAACACTGCATCGCCCTTGACCGGGGCCGCACAAAATACTTCACGGGGCCGCAGGTTGGACACTCCTGCATTAGATGTTCATGCTGGACATATCAACACATGGGTATCCCACTTCTCATTTATTTTAGAACAGGGAATACATCAGGAAATCCTTTCTAAAATACCAGTAATGTACTGTCCTGGACATCCTTCTTCTGAGTTAGACATCCTTTTTAAAATACCATTTCACATGTCTTTATAAATCATGTGCCTGCCTGCTAAGTTAGCCTAGGTGTCTTGTTATAAAGTTAGACTAAGATCTACCTGAGCACATTGGGCAAGTATATTCCAGTATGTTTGATCAGCCACAATTTCCATCTCTTCCGAGCTGGTTTCAAAGTTATTTTTTTAAATAATTTATTTATAGATTTTCATATTACATACCAAGATTAAACTTGTACAGAAAGCAATTTAAAACATGAAAAGGAATAGGTAAATGGAAAATAAGAAACATAAATTATTACTTAAATTAGCTCAAGTCCTCAAATACTCAATAAGATTCAAAATGCAAATCAAGCGGACATACAAAGAAAATAACATATCAAAGAACTAAAGTCGTTAAACTGAGTTTAAGGCATCAATCATTACTCACATAGCCCTCATACTTTCTCTTTGTCCAGTCATGATAATGATAGGAATGTTGTCAGTTGGAATGGCCATTCCAACTGGTATCAAAGTTTGAATGTGCTACATCAGGTGTTTGTTTTTAATCTCTCTTTCTCTTCCCAACTTTTTGGTGTCCATTGCATTCATAATTTTGCAGCCATAGAATATATCCAGCTTGTCAGACTTTTTACTCAGCTAAAATATCTTGGAATCGTTGAGTCACTTCTCAGGATCTCCTCATGATAGGTAACACCAACAATTCTTTGAAGCATCACTGAAGGCCTCTTCTATTAAACTGTGCTAGCAGTTTTCTAGTGCGGGGAGTCATACTGAATGGCCTGCTCTGCTCCCTGACACTCCTAGAGTTCCTATGAGCGTCGGTAGCAGTGCGGACCATTCAGCATGGCTCTCTGCACTAAAAACAGCTAGCGCAATTTAAAAGAAGAGGGGGGTGAAGGAATACATGCAGCTTTTGTGCTTTCATTATAGCAATGTTTCATGTTTTGCAGGCATAAAACACAGTTGGCTGAACAATAATTTTCATCATAGTGTTAATTGTTCCCATATTTCATGCATCTGACCACAGAGTTCTAAGATACTGTTTGTATGCCAGTGTCTTTCCTATATAATTTTCAATTTCTTTTCTTTAAAGTACATTTTATTGTATGTAAACCACCTTGACTTGCATAACAAATTTGGTGATATCACCAAATACACATAAACATTGCCAAGCCTATAGTTATAAAATTACCCCTTTATAATAGCCACCTCCCACTTTAAACAATCAAATGCCTTGTAAAATTACTCTCAGGATGTATGTTTAATTTGTCCCAACTATGGGGTCTTTTTACTAAGGCGTGCTAGCCATTAAACACTAACGCATCCTTAGAGTATAATGGATTTGTTAGCATTTAGCATGTGCTAATATATAACATGCGCTAAAACAGCTACTGCGCCTTAGTACAAGGACCCCCCTATATTTTATGATTGCAAGTATATAATATGAGGGGTCGTTGAAAAGTTCTCAGTCTGACCAAGAAGTTATTCCACACTTTTCTTGACACTTTTTGTTTCAGTGATAGGATTTAAACTACGCCTTATGGTAGTCTCATAGTACTACCAATATGGGTCAAGTTTCCATATGAGAAACCAAAGAACCTTGCCTGTCTAACCCCTGACCTGTAGAAGAATAACATTAACAGACATACATCTTTTTGTTCAGACTAGATGTAGACTCTGGATCCAGGAATGTCTCATGTTCTACAATGAGGTAGGATTGTTTTTCCTTACACAGGCTCCAGCCAACATGGTCCTTAGCATGCCATGTATGTGTCGGCCAACATTTGAGACCACAGAAGTTAACAGAGGTACAGATAAGAGAATCCAATGTTCATCAAAGTCATCTTAGTATTGCCTTAGAGCAGAGTTCTTCAACCTAGTTCTCAAGGCACTCTCAGCATGTTAGAATTTCCAGGATATTTCCACTGAATTAAATCCCAACTAGCAGGGTGTTCCCCAAGGACTGGGTTGAAAACCTCTACTTTAGAAGGCCGCAGAGTGACAGTATGCTCAGAGGGGCTTGGGCTCCTGTGAAAGCAAAAATGACAAAACAGATTCCTTTTTCTCTGATTACAGTTGCTATTCTGTTATCGGTGCTGTGCACAAATATCTGAGAACTGGAGGAGTCTGATTGAAGGAGCCAGAGCGCTTCAACATTGACAGTCCCAGACAGAAATTTGGCAGTTAGATGAACCATATCCTCAGTGATGAGAGATGCAATGATACTAAAGCTGGCTGAAGATGATAGAAATGTTGTTACATCTTCAAGGTCTTCCAAGCTAAATTTAATGCTGAGAAAGTCTTTTGCACCATGTTCACAGTACATATGCAGTAATAAAAAGGAGATGCAAATGTTAAGAGCCTTAGCCTAGAGGGAGAAAGTAGGCGATAGTGGATGCTGCAGATGGGCAGACTGGATGGGCCATTTGGCCTTTATCTGCCATCATGTTTCTATACAAATAAAAACAAAGAACAATGGTGTGCAATACCAGAAGATTTCAGGCAGAGCAGAGGCTGAGTACATCTATTGCAGGAAAACACGAGGGTGGGGGGAGGGTGTCATTGCACAATAATTGCACCAAGACTAAATTATGTGTCAGTGAAACTTAGAGGGCATTGCTCAATATTCAATGTCATCCCCATGTTAAAGCACTAACGAAGGTAGTTATTAAGATACTTTACAGCCATAACACACTTTATTTCCCCTTAATATGCACTGAAGGACAATAACTCAGATTAATTTGTTATCTCAAGAAGCATAATAATGAGATGCAAAGCATGTACATGCATGCAAAACACCTCATTTATTATAAATTGAATAATACAGCTGTGGTGAATCAACTTTATAGTTTCTAAATCCCTTCTTATTCCATAACTTCATATGTGTAAAATTTGATCCTTGAACATATTTTTCTGGTGTTCTGGTTGCTCTTAGAGTGGAAGAGTGGCCTAGCAGTTAGAACTTCTGCCTCAGCACCCTGAGGTTGTGGATTCAAGCCCAATGCTGCTTCTTGTGACCCTCAGTAAGTCACTTAACTCTCTATTGCCCCAAATATCATAGCTAGATTGTAAGCCTGCCTGGACTGACAGGGAAACTACATAATCTTTGGTGGCCTGGCCAAAATAAATGACTTGCTAGCCCAAATCTGGGTGTAACTGAACCCGGTTTATTTTCACATGTTATCTCTACCAGTCTCTGTATAAATCTATCTTACAAACTCTCCAGACTATTAGCATACGTTCTCCACATGCTAGTCATTACATGAATATCAATAGTTTTTCATGGTTTTACACATATATTTACTATTAAACCTGCATCTGTCACCTGAGTCACTTTCTTATATCCTACATATGTAAAGTGGAAAACTCTTATGTTAACTCTACATAAACCGTTTCATGCACACTTTTTTGCTTCAGTGATAGATAATCATAAGAACATTTTTTTTAAACTTAATATACCGCCCGGAGTCACAGTGGTTTCCAAATAAACATACATAAACCAAAAAAGGAAAAAGAAAATGCAAATAATTATTCAGAATATTAAAATCACATATGAAAACAAATTTACAAATTCTTCTATAACATATTTAAAAAGATGGGATAGAAAAAAAATGATCATAAATATGCATCTCCAAACAGCTTGGTTTTCAACATCTTCTTAAAGCTGTAGTGATCTGGACATAGTCTTAATTTCCCAGTAAGCTTGTTCCAATATGATATTCCAGCAATGGAAAACATTTGGAGTTGAGTTAGCCCCTTAACCATTTTAGTCGCTCTTCTCTGGACCCTTTCAAGTAGTACCGTGTCCTTCATGTACGGTGACCAGTGCTTGGTCCCTTTTTAGGACACGGTCACCGAGGCGCAAAAATCTATATATACCGCGTATCAACAAGGGATCCAAGAGGAACAAGAACAAAGAACCGACATGGCGTACTGTAGAGGTTAAGGAAGCGATCAGAGACAAGAAAACTTCATTTAAGGAATGGAAAAGGTCAAAAATGGATGAAAACTGGAATAAGCACAAACAACATAAACGCAGGTGCCATAAGGCGGTAAAAGGGGCCAAAAGAGACTCATAAATCTCAAATTAGATTAGATAAACATTTCTTCGTAGCTGTAATACAAGGCAACACCTACCTTGTATTCTGTTTGTATTGTCAAATGGATAGTAGAGCATTTGCTCCAGTGTTTAATTGATTATGATGTGGATTAGATTTGATTCTGATACTGTAGCTTTTTAATTTAGAAACCACTACAATTGCTGTACAGGCTATTTAGGCAAACTTCACCTATTAATGAGTCCAATATACTGTTTAATATACTTTCTGTGACTTTGATAGAACACCTTTTTCATCTTTGGAGCCCTGAGCACGAAAGATCTATTGCTTGCTTTAAATATTTTCTAGGGAAATCGTTCTCTTTCATGTGCAGTCTTGATACAAGATGCTGATTAACAATGCAATGTACACATAAAACATAGGTTAATATACATTTGTCCCTTAAAATACAAATAGAGTTGGTACAAAGGGAACTAACAATTTATCACTGAGCAAGTTGAATAATTCATCAGGGAATATAGCAGTATAAAAACACTGGCTACTTATACGTCATGGAAAATGATTTTCTTTGCCACATGTTTTGTCTGATTTGTTTAATATCATACTAGAGAGGGAGAGGTACAATGATAAGCTGAATCTATGTGTGGAAGGTCTCTGTGTTCTTATTGCTTTTCATCAAGAAGACTTGTTTTTAATGGCCTATTTGAAAATTTCCCTCCTGGAACAAATTAGCAAAGCTCTGGAAGGTAGACTTAACAAGATCCTATATAAAAATGGCTTCACCAGTCACACAACAAGTCACCCCAGGGAGGAAACTTCATCTTCAGAAATTGGTATTTTAAAGTAAATTAGTTTCTATATTAGTGCTGTCAAAGCTAGTTTTGAAAAGATTAAAGTCTTCCTCATGCCATAGGATTTAAGTTATAGCTTAGAGCAGTGTCTCTCAACTCAGTCCTGGAGTACCCCCCTTGCCAGTCAGGTTTTCAGGATATCCACAATGAATGTGCATGAAAGAAATTTGCATATGATGGAGGCAGTGTATGTAAATCAAGTTTATGCATATTCATTGTGAATATCCCAAAAACCTGACTGGCAAGAGGGTACTCCAGGACCGAGTTGAGAAACACTGGCTTAGAGCATGTATGTCAAACAAAAGACCCGCGGGCCGAATCCAACCTGCCTGGCCATTTTATGTGGCCCATGGTGGCTGTGCGCCTAACTTTACACTGTAGTGAAACCCTCTCCAGGAACCTCCTTGAGTCCTGACTCCCCTACCTACCACCTCTCCGTCACTGGAATTTAAAATCTTCAAGCAGCTGGTGGCACAACGAAGCCAGCCTCCTCCTGTTGGCCTGCCCTCAAAGTGTTCTTTCTTCAGCATCCTGCCTACGCGGGAAGAGAAAGTGCTGCAGAAAGAACACTTCAGGGCAGGCTGACGGTGGGAGGTTGGCTTTGTTGCTCCGTTAGCTGCCTGAAGATTAAATTTCAGTGGTGGGGAGGTGGTAGGTGGATGATTTGGGAACTGGGGACAGGTCGTACTGTAAGATGCAGCTGAGAGGGGAGGGCTGGGGTTGGGAATGAGGGAAGGACATACTGCACGGGCTGTGGTGGGAGGGGGGTTGGGAAAGCAAGAAGAACAAATGCTGCATGGGCTGGGAGAGAGTTGGAAAGGACAGAGGCTGCACAGGCTGGTGGTTAGGAAGGGAGGGAAAGAGATACTGCTGGTAGGTGAGGGAAGAGTTGGACAAAGGTGTGTGGTGTGGGAGGGAAAGAGAGATGGTATACATGGGGAAAGGCAGAAAGAGGGAGAATTGTTGGACATGATAGTGGTGGGCTGAGAACATTTTAGCGGCATCTTGAATATGAATCTGCCTGCCTTCAGAACTAGCAGCTATAATTTTATGTAGAGGCATTAACTTCACCAATCATATAACCCAAATCTTGAAGTTCAAAGCCTCCTTTTCCTTCCATTTAGTCAATAAGCACTTTTCAGCTTGCTTTTTTTTTGCGGGCGGGGGGAGGGGGGACGCTGTTTTAATTCAAATGAAATATGAATAGGCTTGCAGTCTGTATATCTTCCTTTTGTTGAGATGGCTATGAAGAAAAGATATGCTGCGCCTCTGAATAGTTATATGTCAAAGCTGGGCCTTATCTAGGGAGTTGTGCCCAAATTAGGACCTCTCATGCTGAAACATTGGGTGACTCACTTCATCCTCAGACACAAGAATTTCTTACTGTTACATTTTTTTCCTAAAAAAGGAAAAGAGGAACCCTTCCACTACTATTAATATCAACTCATTCATTTCAAATTCTGTAAAGTCTGCTTTAGGAGTTTGATTTAGGATGAGCTTCCCTGGTACTTTATATTCTTCTTCAGATTCAGAAGTCTGCAAAGTGGAATGTCTGCTGCATGCCCCACTCAGGTTCTGTTTATCATTTCCTCTTGCAGACCAAAATCAAGCTACATATTTAGTACAGTGGTGGTAGAGATTGAGTTTGGGTAGATTTTGCTAAGCAATTTCTTTCCGTTCCCTTAAACATTAAACTGCATCAAAACTGTCCTTTACTATTCAAGGATTTTCTGTTTTGTAGAGGCATATGCAAAGGAAAATAATTCAGTTCTTTTTCAAATCAGATTTTTTTTCTTAGGTCTTCTTTTACTAAACTGCATTAGAGGTTTCTTCCACGTCCTGGGGCGCTAAATGCTCAAACACTCGGAGACATTCTATCAGCATTTGAGCAGCGGCGGAGCATCTATTGTGGCTTAGTAAAAGGGGGGAGGGGTTAAGTTTTAGACTTTTGTTTGATTCATGCATAACTTTAATAAATATGTTTTACATATATTAAAATGTTTTATGTGTGCTAATGTGCTTGACTTGCGGTTGATGTAAAGGGTGATGGATTTAATATACTGTCTTTCTGTGTGAAATTCATGTGATACTCCTTGGTTTTTAGGAGCCTTAACAAACTAACCTCCCCTTTTACAAAACTGCGGAAGCGGTTTTTAGCGCAGGCCGGCATGCTGAATGCTCTGCGTTGCTCCCAATGCTCATAGGAACTCTATGAGCGCGAAAGCAGCACAAAGCATTCAGCACACTGGCCTGTGCTAAAAAACGCTTTTGCAGTTTGGTAAAAGGGGGGTTGGGGTCTTTTTTTACTAAACTGCTGTAAGTGCTTGTGTGTACTTACTGTAGGTTAAATAGGCTTACCGTGGGACGTGCACTGCCATCTCATGATAAAGTTGCCTGTCTGTGTGCTTACACCATGCACCAAAAATATTTTCTGTAATTTTCTCCAAGGGAGTGTGTTTGGGGGAGTAGAGTGGGCGTGGTGGTGCTAATTAGCTCATGAGGCATTGCCGCAGCTAATTGATTAGCACAAGGTTAGTGTATAGGTCCTTGCCACCTATAAAATAGGTGTTGGAAGGGGCTCACGTGGTAACTTTTTTAATGACCATGTGTCAATACCGGAATTAGTGCGAGGACATTAATTTAGAAAATGGAAATATCCGCCATTTTCTGGCCGTGGCACAAGTAGCCTTAGTGCATGGGAAAGACCTGAACGCTAAGGCCACTTTTGATTTGGCTTTAGTAAAAAAACAACAATAACAACAACAAATGTGTACGAATGAATGAATACCCCCACTATTTTGCATGCCTTCACAACTTGCTAAGCCCAGTCATTTCAATGATAATTTCCAATGAAATGTATACCTTAGGGCTCCTTTTGGCACTTCACAAGCTCTCGGATAGTTATATCTCACTGACTGGTTGATCTCTGGAGGACTGATATTCAACTAGAGGAGGTTAGGGTATTTTTGCCCACCACCATCTAGCTCCTACCATGGCATGCAGAAAAAAACACACACAAAGCATACCCTCAGAACTAAATTTAAAAAAATGGAGGAGATTATTTTTCCAGCATGAAACAGACTTGAGTTAGGCACACCCATGGGTGATGTCATCTGATGGATGTGGTTTTGGAGGGAGTAGGCACAGTTGCTCAGAAGTATGTAGTTTGGTGTGAAGTAGCTTTGAAGGATGAATATCTCGTTCAAAGTGGCAACAAGGCAAAGTGTCTTTTAAGGGGACAGAGTATAATGATAGCAGTTGACAGGGATAATGTACAAAGCAGATTGTATCTACAAACTGCTGTGAAATGGCAGTATAAAAAAAAAAATAAATATATATATATAATGTCTGGATGCCCTATTAGGGGAGTTAATGACACTTGAATCACAATGGTAGAAATATCTACTATAATAAAATGCTAAGCGCGCATGCGCACTCCTACCAGCGTGTTCCATGATCCGTATGTCCGTGGCCGGCAGGAGTGCGCATGCGCGTTTACAACTGCCCCACACTCGCGGCCCTCCAATACATCGGAGCTGGAGGGAAGGGGGGTGGGAGGCAAAAAGCTCTGCATCAGAAATGCCATCCCCTCTTTATTTACAGTTCTGAGCCGCTTAAGACTCTCCTCAAAGCCCTGGCGGAGGGTCGGCCACTGCCCACACGCAGGACTGGCGACCTGAAGGTGTTCCGTGCGGCGGCCGGCAGGGGCTTGAACCTGCGCAAGCAAAAATCCTTCTCCAACCTCTCCTTCCTCACCAATGCCGAAAAGAAGCCCCGCCGCCCCTCCGTGGCACCGGCCCCGGCCCCACTATCGTGCTCCCTCTCGCACTCCAAGCACTCACTCAACATAGCTGAGAGGAACGGTTGGAGGGCGGCGGTTCTGGAGACTGTGGGAGGAGGAGGAAAAGAAGAGAGCCACAGACCCATCTTCCTCCTCTTCGGACTCAAAAGTAGTGAAACAGTCCGAGAGGGGGAAGAGAGCAACACTCTTCAGCAGAGGTGTTAAAAAGGGCTTAGGGTTCTATTAGCTTTTTTTCTATTAATAGGAGCCTGCTCATGTTTCCCCAGCAACGTCCCTGCCTCAGAGAAAACATTGCTGCGGGAACAAAACTTCGGCAGCAAGTCGGCCTCTCTACCTCCACCTTCAATTTTAAAGAAAGGCAGCGACAAATTGCACTACTCCAACGCCGCCATACCAACCTACTGCCTCACTGAGGGGCCCGACCTCGGTAATTGAGGTAGCCTGCTGTCACTGATGCTTACACCCACTGTCCACGGTGGTTGTGTTCTACGCGAGGCGGTTTCCAAATATTAACAAAATACCTGCGCCGAACCCTGCCAGAGCTGCTTCAGATTACAAGCTAAACTTCTCAAATAAGCCTGTTTGGGGAAGGGAAATATTTTGCTTTAATTTGGGTGAAGTGTGTGTGCTGGGGAATCAGTGAACGATCTTACATTACTTTAGGTAAAGGGGGGGGTGGTGTTGGGAAGGGAACAATCTTGCTTCCATTTGGGGAGAGGGATATGATTTGTTGGGGACAGGAAACGATCTTGGTTTGATTTGGGGTGAGGGTTTTAATTGGTTGAGAACAAAAAACTATCTTGGTTTTCTTTGGGGGAAGGGTACAATCTTACTTTGCTTTTGGGGGAGGGGTGTAAATATTTTAATTAAAATTGGGAGAAGTGTGTGTGCTGAGGAACAGTACTCCTGAAGGAACTGACAGGGGGGAGGTAAAAGGAAGGGAGAAGGGCTACTGCTGGACAGGGGGAGCAGGGAAGGGGTACTACTGGACAGGGGTGAGGTAAAAGGGAGAAAGGCTACTGCTGGATAGGGGACATGGGAGGTAAAAGGAAGGGAGAAGAAAAAGAAAGAAAGACTGACAGAAAGCCAGGGAGAGAGACAGTAAGACGGGAGTGGGGGGGGGGGGCAGGGAAGAGACAGACAGAGACACACAGGGGGACAGAGACAGAAAGAAAGAAAGGGGGGCAAGAAAAGAGAAAAAAAAAACAAAGTAAGAAAGAAAGAAATGCCTCAGCGACCCATTGTGCTAAAAGTCTACACATCTATTCTAGCACCCATTAATGTAATGGGTTTAAACACTAGTAGCATAATAATTTGGTATCCCCATAGCCTAATACAAGAGTAGGCAATTCCGGTCCTCGAGAGCCAGAGCCAGGTCAGGTTTTCAGGATATCCACAATAAATATGCATGAGATAGATTTGCATCTCAAGGAGGCAGTGCTTGCAAATCCATCTCATACATATTCATTGTGGATATCCTGAAAACCTGACCTAGCTCCAGCTCTCGAGGACCGGAATTGCCTACCCCTGGCCTAAAACATGCACAATATCGGCTAGTTCTTTATCACAAGGCAACTGTGATCACTCTCTCACAGTAATCTATCAAATTGTTGCACTTCAGTAAATTGGTCCCTATGAGTTGATCAATATTAACTCATATTCTGGCAAATAATTTTGTCTTTGTAATCTGATATTTCTGGGTCAGTGAAACCTTTAAAATTCATCCATTCTATCTTATATAATAAAACCCTAGCTGCGCATGCGCACTCTTACCTGCGTATTCCCTGATCTGTATGTCCATGGCCGGCAAGAGTGTGTATGCGAGCTTACAATTGCCCCGCATTCACGGTCTGGCTGGCTCCCTTACTAAAGTTTTTCGCGGTGTTTTGATCCTGCTTCACGGAACCGAGATGGAAACTTGAGTAAGCTGTAAAGATGGCTCAGTCTCTGAAAGCATAAACAAAATAATCTTAAACTTTTTTTTTAAGTTTTAAATAATATATATATTTTTTAAACCCCACAGAAGTGCCTGTAAAAACTTTGAAAACATTGGATGGCTGAACTGAGGGCGCCTGCTTGGATTTAAGAGCAACTCAAAGGCAAAGGTTTTCTTCACAAATTGCAAACGGCCGAAAAACGCCATGACTCTGATTCAAATATTGGTAAAGCTGACTGACGTGCAGACCCTCCCATCCCTTCCTGACGTCTGACCGGCTCACTTAGTCCTTTGCCGCCCCCTTCCCTTCCCGTGGTCCGAATCCAAACCTGCCGACCCCAGCAGCGTCTGCAGCACTTTACACATGCTGTTTCGGGGCCTTCTACTGCCCTGATTAGCTCTGCCGCGTCTCTGATGATGTCATCAGGGATGTGCTAGAGTAAATCAGGGCAGTAGAAGGCCCCGAAGCAGCGTGTGTAGAGTGCTGCAGACGCTGCTGGAATCGGCAGGTTTGTTGGGACTGCGGGAAGGGAAGGGGGGGTGATAAGGGACTAAGGGAGCCGGCCAAACCGCGGGAAGGAAAAGGGAGGTAGGGGAGACGCTGCTGCTGCACAGGGAAGTGGTGTGGGGGGAGGGAAATGGAGGGGAGGGAATGCTGCTGCTGTGGCTGCTGCACAGGGAAGTGGAGGGGATCGAAATGCTGCTGCACAGGGAAGTAGAGTGGGGAAAATGCTGCTGCACAGGGAAATGGAGGGGGAGTGAATGCTGCTGCACAGGGAAGTGGGGGGAGAGAAATGCTGCTGGATAGGAGGCAGGGAGAGAGACAGATAGATAGAAAGAAAGACAGACAACGGGAGGGAGAGAGAGACAGAAATAAAGACAGACAGACATATTTTAGCACCCGTTAATGTAACGGGCTAAAATACTAGCATTTCTATAATTCTCCATTCTATATTTAATGGCTAGATTTTTGAGAGAAGTTCTTTTTAGTTTGGATTATACCGTATATGATTTGAGACAGGTGCTTTATGTATACATAAATGTAAAATGGTATAATTACCTAGGAGGCTGCATTGTAACACCATTATAACAGCTCGTGTAAATTGCTCTGTATTGTTACACCACTAAAGAAGCTCATGCTTTGTGTCACCATTCCAAAAGCTCATGTAAACCGCTCAGATTTGACTATTCCAGTTATTAGTAGCAGTATATAAGCTTTAAATAAATAATAAATAATAAAAATGACTGAGAAAAAGATTGTAGGATAAATTTTTCCATTTACTTTTTCAAAGATGTCTCTTTCTCTGAATCTCTCATCTTCTTTAGTGACGTTCTTCATCTTTCTGGACACGAGGGTCCCTGTCGACAGATTGTATTTAATAATGAATGAGATCTTAACAAAAGCCAACAGTCAAATGTCAAGAGGTACAAAGATATGAAAAGCCTGTTGGTGGTCAGACCCAATTTGGATAACAACTGCTGTGAATTTTCCTAGTTACTGGTAAAAATAAGTAGGGTTTAGGGGGAAACATCTATTTAAAATGAATCGCACAGAAGAATTACCATTTTGGATGCTATCATATTTGAGGCTTTGACATTTTAGCATTTGAAGGCTCTAATGACATCAATTAAATATTTGTGTTCCGAGAAATAGAGTATACATTTTATAAGTACATACAAAGTATGGAAAGCTTTTCTAAAAAGGTTAATTAAATAGTTTTCCTTACCAACTTTATTGAAAGTATGTAAAGGATTATGTACACAAATTTCTATAAAAATAAAATATACTTTTTGCCCCCTCATTCTATAACCATGCATGCACATCGTCGCTCTTAACAAGTAAAATTTCAAGGGGACAGCGCTGCGTACATCTGGTAGCATTATAGAAATAACAGCACTAGTAGTTGAATATTGGTTTAATTGGTAAATTAAGTACTAATAAGTGCTGACCATCCATAATCTGGTAATAATTTGCAACAGCTAGGAATTATTAAAAAAGGGATGGTTAACAAGGCTAAAAATGTTATAATGCCCCTGTATTGCTCCATGTTGCAACCTCATCTGGAGTATGGCCTCCTTATCTCAAGAAAGATATAGTGGCGATAGAAAAGGTTCAAAAAAGAGCGACCAAGATGATAAAGTGGATGGAACTCCTCTCGTATGAGGAAAGACTAAAAAGGTTAAGGCTCTTCAGTTTGGGGCGATATGAATGAAGTCTACAAAATCTTGAGTAGAGTAGAATAGGTACAAGTGGATCGATTTTTCACTCCATCAAAAATTACAAAGATTAGGGGACACTCAATGAAGTGACAGGGAAATACTTTTAAAACCAATAGGAGGAATTTTTTTTTCACTCAGAGAATAGTTAAGCTCTGGAATGCATTGCCAAAAGTTGTGGTAAGAGTGGATAGCGTAGCTGGTTTTAAGAATGGTTTGGATATTTTCCTAGAGGAAAAGTCCATAGGCTGTTATTGAAAAAGACATGGGGGAAGCCACTGCTATTCCTTGGGTTTTGGTCAGGTACTATGACCTGGATTGGCCACTGTGAGAATGGACTACTGGGCTTGATAGACCATTGGTCTGACCCAGTATGGCTATTCTTATGTTCTAACAGATAACTGCCTTAGCTACCTTTCTAAAATCTTAGGGTGCAAAAGTGTTAGCAAGTAACTGCAAAGGGAGTGTGAACACAGTAACTGGCTAATATTCAAAGAGATTTAACTGGGTAGGAGAAACTATCTGCTTTATATCCAGTGGCACCTAAGTGGACAGTACTGAATATCAGCACTAACTGGCCACGTTGCAAGGGGGTTAGGAACAGGGCATTACAGATAGTGGAGTAGTGGAGAAGCTGGGAGTTAAGTGCTGATGCCCACATTGATAATCGAACATGTAGGACAGCATAAATAATAATAATAATAATAATAATTTATTTTTTTATATACCACTAAAGCCATGATAGTTCGAGGCGGTTTACAATAAGAGGTGCTGGACAAACAGCGAAGTGGTACAATACAAAGTCATCGTATTTGAGGTACAGTGATGCAATATAGCAGTCCTAGCTTTGCTTGATTTGCTCTACAGATGCTGGCACTAAATAAGGACTAGTTTATCTGTGAACTGAGGGTAGTGCTTAGAAGCAGTGAATTATAATGGCTTTATTTAAGAACAGTGAGCAACAAATCTTAGATGAAAATTTGAGGGTTGACATTGGTGACTCTAAGGCTTCCATAGAAAATGTTCCTCAAGAATTAAAAGTTTTCAAACAAGTCACTGAGACATTAGTCAAGGACAATACTAACCTGAGAAGAAAGTTGGAGTCTTTATTTTTTTTTAATGCTTTATTCAATTTTTAAACTACAGGTGTGCACAATAATTAATACACTTACATAGAATATTAAAATTAAAGCACATACCCCCTCCTCCCCCCCCCGCCTTGGATGTGTATGTTTAAAGGGACATCTAAAGAGATCAATCCTTATAGTATTTAGTTAACGGTTCCGAAACCTCCATAAATTTCTTGTAAAAACTGGCTGCTCAGGCTTTTCTTTAAAAATAAATAAAAATAATTTCTTGGTCTTAAGGTGCAAATGTTTACAGATCTAGCACGGGATACTCAGAGGTGCAGACGTGAATTTTTGCTTCAAAGACCTGGAGTTATAGCTCTGGGGGCAACGTTCTATCTTCGTCACCCATGTAAATGTGTAATTCATTACTGTACAAAAAAGTTTGTCTTTTTTTGATCCTTAGCATTTTTTTGCTACTTCAGCTTATCTGCGGTGTTCTTTGCTCATACGTTTAAAGACAATAGACTGTTTTCAGTCCAATTCTTTATATGTGAGTTTGCAAACCATTGGACCCCTGAGGAAGGCGTGTTCGCTGAAACATGGACCGTGTAGGGTCCGGGTGGATTTTTATCACCATATTTTGTAGCATTGTACTTTTTTAATTGAATTTTCATGGTTTTATATGTCAGTGTTTAACAACTGTCCCTCATACTTACTAGCAACAGCTTCCACCAAATTTAAAGCTAGCCTCACACTATGGCTTCAAACAACACTAAGTAAAGGTCATTTCCCACCGGAATTAGGAGAAATCATAATTACACCTATCCTAAAAGATCCCAAAGGTCCTATAGATAATCCAGCAAACTATAGACCAATCGCTTCAATCCCTCTATACATTAAAATAACAGAAGGCCTTGTCGCACAACACCTCTCCAACTACCTTGAAGACCATCACATACTACATCCATCACAATCTGGATTCAGATCCAACCATAGCACAGAAACTCTACTGGTATCACTATTAGACATTGCCCGACAACACCTCAGCAAAGGAAACAAGCTGCTTCTCATTCAACTCGATCTTTCTGCGGCATTCGACCTAGTTGACCATCACACACTACTCCAGATATTAGACGCAATAGGAATCTCAGGTAATGTTCACAAATGGTTCCAAAGCTTCCTCAAAACACGAACATACAAAGTCAAATCAAAAGAACACATATCCGACCCATGGTCAGACCCATGTGGAGTACCACAAGGATCACCATTATCACCCATATTATTTAACCTCTTCATAGCATCCCTAGGCATAACCCTAGACGCCCTAAACACAGTATCATTCAGCTACGCAGATGATATAACTATCCTCCTCCCCTTTAATATTCAAGACCCCTTATCCACAAACCACCTGAAAATGATAATGGAAACGGTAGAAAAATGGATGTCAAGTCATAAACTAAAACTGAACTCGGAAAAAAACTAAATTCCTACTACTGGAAAGGGAAAAAAAAACCATCTCTCACAGAACTAGAAGTAAAAACAATCAAGTACCCAATGCAAAGCACACTCAAAATCCTGGGAATCCTACTAGACAGAAATTGCACAATGCAGTCTCAAATCCACAAAATCATCCAAAGAGCATTCTTCACAATACGTAACCTAAGAAAAATAAGAAAATTCTTCAACAAAGATCAATACAAGATATTAGTACAATCCCTAGTACTGAGTATTGTAGATTACTGTAACAGCCTATACCTATCATGCCCAAATTACATGATAAAACAATTACAGACAGTTCAGAATACAGCCCTCAGAATCATCTACTCACTAGGCAAATATGACCACATCACCAAAGCATACTTAGACTCGCACTGGCTACCAATAAAAGCAAGATCCCAGTTCAAATTCTACTGTCTACTATACAAAGTAATACATGGAACAGCACCCAGCTACCTAAACAACAGACTACACCGTAACCTCTCACACAGATTAAGGAGAACCCAGAGCCTATTCACTCACCCCCCTCTCAAAGGAACACGACGAAAGAAACTATATGACAGCCTTTTAGCGACACAGGCAGCAAAGATCGATACTACCATCACCAATCTACTGACCAAATCAATAGACATTAAAGCATTCCGAAAAGAAATCAAAACTCATCTCTTCAAAAAACACTTCCCATCATCATAACCTCACAAAAGTATTAGAAAATACTCTCATGACTACCCAAACACCACCACCAGCAACACCCGAATCCGGACAGTATTATCTCTACTCGTCTAAACAACAGAATCCGGACAATATTATCTCTATTCGTCTAAACAACCTATCACTATCTACTATCTACTACCAATTTATCCTGGAAAAGTCCAGAACAACAATTGTAACTTAACGCATTCTTGATTATATGTACTGCAATGCTACTGGAAATGTCCAGTCTTCTAACTTGTAATCCGCTTAGAACCGCAAGGCACAAGCGGAATAGAAATCACTAATGTAATGTAATGTAATGTAACTTTAAGCTGCTCTGCCTCCTTCTTCCCCCTCCCAAACACAGTTCATCCTCCCTCACTGCTGACTTCACTGTCCAATCCGCCATCTCTATCCTCCTCACCAAGTTTTAGTAGCCTCCCCCTTCCCCCCAGCCTACCTAATAGCATGGTGGTCTGGGCAGGAGCAAACACCACTCATGACTCGACTCCTTTTGAAATGCAAGTCCAAAACAAAAAGAGGAAACTGTGGACTCGATGTTCCTTAGTCAGATGATTTATTAAAAATATAATCCACTATATAGCACTTTATTCCATACAAGCAGGTGCAATACAGACCCAGAGGCTATTTTTCCTTTTGGAATGCCCCTCATAACAGTTTTCCTTCATGGCTCCTGTTGAAATGACCACTGCAATCTACAGCAGTAGTCTCGTGGTGGTACCAGTAGAGCAGTGTTTCGCAAACCGTTTGAAGCCAAGGCACACTAAATGCGGGGCCGCGGCTGGAGGGCATCCGGAACTATGTGGATTTTGATACAATGACATCACACACATGTGTGACATCACCACCTCACACGCGCAAATGTTCTGTGGCTCTATGGTTAAAGGCACTCCTATTTTCCAAAGGTCATGGGTTCAAATCCCAAGTATGGTTAGATACTCCAGCAACTGCGGAGCTGAGCCTCCTATTACCGCTAGGGAGGGATGTGCTAGAGAGGGAGAGGTGGAGGAGGCACTGGTGCCAGCTGACTGCCTATAGGATGTGCCTTCTCGTTGCGAGAAGCACATCCTGTAAGCAGTCAACCGATCTGGGGAACACAGTTTGTGATACACTGCGCTAAAGGCTAATCCCTAGTGGTAGTACCATGAGACCATCAATAGAGGTCATAGCAGCCATTTAAACAAGAGCTGCAAGGTGCAGGAGCAAGTGGGCTTAGGGTAGATAGGTAGGAGAAATTGGACTTTGCTCTTAGGAACCAGGAAGGTTAGGACTAGACTATGTTTTGAGGACAGGAAGGAGGGAGGAACTGTGGACTCTATTTATGTGGGTCTCAGCTGTACATCAGTTAGGACCTGCATAAGTTCTGGCAACAGAATAATTCTGATGAGCCTCAGATAATCTATTCTGTGCCCAGAGATGACCCAGTATTGAATATAGCCAGTGATGATCGGTGTTTATAAAAAATGCTGACTGCCACCAGCTAAATATTGAGCAGCAAGATTATAAAATACTGTCAGTTACATCCCCCAACTGCAACATTTAATCATAGTTATTTATGTTTATGTTACACCAGCCATTGACATGGCATAAATGCCATGCCTAAATGTTGGCATATAAATGCTGACTTATGCTAGTATTCCATTAATGGCAATTATGTATGTAATTGCTGATCTAGAATAATTCATGCTTAGTGCACAATATCCTAATGTCTACATTTCAGCAATCTTTTCAGAATTACCCCCTTGATGTCTGTGACTTGGCTGCTGCTAAAATGAGATAGCAAAAACTTTTGGTACAAAACAATGTAAAAACATATTGAGTCAGACTGAGGTCCATTGAGCCCAACATCCTTTCTTTGACGGTAACCAGTCTGGGCCACTAGAATCCAGAAGATCCCAAAAGTACCTCTTAAAAAAGCCCTACTAGAATCTTCCTGATCCATAGATTCTGATGTCCATAGATAATCAACAGATTCTTAAAAAAAAAAAAAAAAAAAAAATCTGCAGCAAAGGTTAGATGGTTGCAGGTTCTGATGGATTCCAGATCAGTTTTAGACTCTGCTCCACTCATTCAGGTTAGTTTGATGGAAACTATGACTTGTCACATATCAGAAAATGTTGCAAAGAGTAACTGTTCCATATACTTTGCACAGCTCCTAACTTCCTGTGACAAACTCTCAAATTCTATGACAACAGTTTGACACATTTATAAAAATTAGCATTTTTTTTTTGCTTTTTATTAATGCATATTTGCTGTACATAGGGAAGGAAAGTTTGAAAGATTTTTTTTTTTTTTTGCCTGAATATGTAGGCTATCTGAATCTAAACAAAACACAAGGGAAACAGGCACTATTCATAGTATTCAAATATCACAACTAATGCCTGTACTCATTCCACAAATGGAAAGGGAACATAAAGATCCCCAAATACACAAACTATGAAGCCTCAACACTCCCATAGCACCAAAGTAATTACTACAATTATAGTGCTATTTAACACAGGAATCCCAGTCTTATCATAGGCATCTATAATAGTTGGGAAAAACTGGAGCAGAGAAGAACTACTACTGCATGGCTTATGTTGGACATGGCTTGCTTAGACCCTATTACCCCAGCTTTGATAGTTTCACTGCTTGCCTGTTGAGTAATATATATAATAGAGTATAAGCTGTACACATACTTTACCGCGTGTGATCATTTATTCTGTTTATGACCGATGTAAATGATCACACCTAAATATGGACACATTCTTGGCATGTGACGTTCATATTATATAAAGAAAAGTGGGTGCTTATTTTTCTTTATAGAATAATATCCAATTAGGCACATCATAGACACATACATGTAGGTGCCCATTTATATAATTATCCTCATAGAGGGTACAGTAATTCTATAACAAGGTTTGTAACAAATGTTTTTATTATGGATGTGATACTGTAAACTGCATATGTATATGTGGAATAAACGCATATGTATATGTGGAATAAATAAATAAATAAGGTGTCTGTTTCAAGCCTATTCCATAAAGAAAAGTAGACATTTCTACTTTTCTTTATAGAATACTAGTACAAGAAGCAGTAAATGACCATACTTAGATGTTAAAGCCATAACACATATATTTTATAGTATTCTATAATTTACTTACACATTTGTATACTTTGCCCATGTGCATGTTAACTAGAAAAGTATGCACCATCAAAAAAAATGGCATATACTTTTCCTCTAGCTGGTATTCTATAAGAGGTCATTCATCCAAGTGGCCACTTCAATGCATGAATAATCTTGAGAGGAAATAATCTTGAGAGGATCATATTTGTGAAGTGAAAAAAAGAAGACACATGACCATGCTCCCACCCAACCCCAACTCCACCCTCACCCCACCCCCATCTCAGCCCTGCCCCCCATCTTTCACCCCTTAGTCCCTTTTCATCCTCTGTACCCTTTTAGTGCTTCTCTCTCCCTTGATCCCCCTCCCATGCATGTGCTTCTCTCTTCCTCCCTCTAACCCCCCTGTGGGTGCTGCTCTCTCTTTCTCCAATCCACTTCCCATGGATGCTTCGCTTCCCTTCTCTCTCCCTCTCTCCCTATAACACCCCTCCCCCAGCAGGTGGCACTGAGTTTCTAACAGAACCAGAACTCTGCGACTTTCTGGAGAGTTGCTTGCTGCAATGTCTCAATCTGCCTTTGTATGCAGGGTGTTTTGTATAGAAAGAGCCCATCACTTTGGTATCCAAAGAGAGGGCAACCTGAGGGCTAGAGTTGCAATTTTGAAACTCCTTAACTTTCCACTCTATCTCTCCAGCCCAGTCCAGAATTGAGTGCCTTTTCCTTGTTCCTCACCTACCTCTGCTGCTGAATATTTAATCTTTGCGCCAATCGGCAGCATCAATGAGGTGAGGCTTCTACTATTGGCCTACCGGGAAGCCTTTATTCTACAGTGACTTCATGTTCCCACATAGGCAAGACAGTTGCAGAATGAGGCTTCCGGGGCAGGTCAGTGGTAACAGGCTCAGTCAGCCCAAAGATTAAATACAGTATTTGGGTGGAGGAGGTAGGTTGGAGCTAGGGGAGAGGAAACTGAGAGAAGACCCTGAGAAGAGACTTCATGGAGACCGCAGATATACAGTGCTAATTGGTTAAGCTAACATATAAATGACATTTGTACAGTGCCTGCAAATTGTACACTTCTGCAAAAAAGACTTTATCTTTGACCCAGATGCTGAGGCTGATGATATCTGCTGATGCTGGCAATTACCAGAAATCTATAAAGAGCATTTCCATGAAGTATATGGGTCACAAGTAAAATAATAATAATGATAATCAGTTTATATACCGCAAGGCCATAAAGTTCTATGTGGTTTACAATAGTTAAAAAAAACCCAACAACAAAAAACAACAATAAAAGAAGTTGAATAGGACTAGAAAAAGTTAAAAGCCAATAATTAGAGACAAGTACTGTACCCTACAACCACTGATAAGCACATTCAAAGAAGAAAGAAGCAGAAGAAGGAGAGATCAATGGAGAAGGGAGGGGCTTATACCTCGAGGGATCGTGACACACTGTCATGGGAATTAGGGAATTGTACTGTCAACGCCCAAAGTCTTGTAATAACTCAAAGTTACCTGTAAATCAACCAATTATTAAATCTGAAAAACATGACAACCAATCAGAAATAATTATGTAAACAGTAGCCATGTAATGCCCCAGCCTTTCAGGCTAGGGGCTAGTGTATAAAAGATCAAGAATAACGATGTAAGAGTTAGAACAGATTGGCTTCACATATTTGCTGGCACTCTGGTTGTCCCCTCTGTTTGGCTCAACTGCTGTTTCCTTATATCATGAAAGCTGATTCTTGATTTATTACTATTAAACATATGTATTATATAGCAATTGGGTTGTTGGTGTGAGGTCATTGAAATACATTGAAAGGCCTCAGCCACCTTCCAAAACCCTGGACAAACTTCTCAAATTTAGAAACACGTCCAAACACCCGGACAGTCCTCTAAAAAGAAGTCTTATCAAGGTTAGGGGACTGGAGGAGTTGCCGTACAATGAGAGGCTAGAGAAACTGGGCCTCTTCTCCCTTGAAAAGAGGAGACTGAGAGGGGACATGATCGAGACATTCAAGATATTGAAGGGAATAAACTTAGTAGAGAAAGAGAGGGCACTATCTAAAGATTCCGTACAAACGTAAGGAAGTTCTTCTTCACCCAGAGAGTGGTAGAAATCTGGAACGCCCTTCCAGAGGCTGTTATAGGGGAAAGCACCCTCCAGGGATTCAAGAAAAGAACATAAGAACTGCCATCTCTGGATCAGATCTTCGGTCCATGAAGTCCGGCGATTCGCACACGCAGAGGCCCAGCCAGGTGTACATCTGGCATAATTTTAGTCACCCATATCCCTCTATGCCTCTTGTATGGAGATGAATCCATATAGCAATAAGCAGAAACCGGTATATAATATATTTCAATAGCTTTAATAGAATATGAGTATGCCTCAGCCCCACCACTCCACCGCTGTACTATCTCTTGACTGCGGAGAGAATTATGTGGCACTTCATCATTGGCTGCTCATAACCATTTTAGATTTGCTACTAAATATTTTTTTAAAACTTTTGTGAGTTTGTGTTATTTTTAGAATATTTTAGAATTTTATAAAACTTTCATACGTAAATGTACTTAGCTTTTGTACATAGCTGTATTCAGCCAACGCCAGGGAGTTTAACCCAACATGTTTCGCACCACACAGCGCTGTGTCAAGGGTCTCCCGAGGTTGCGCGTGTCGTCCGACTCAGTTGGTGTCCAGAGTAAGATCTTACATGTTGGGTTAAACTCCCTGGCGTTGGCTGAATACAGCTATGTACAAAAGCTAAGTACATTTACGTATGAAAGTTTTATAAAATTCTAAAATATTCTAAAAATAACACAAACTCACAAAAGTTTAAAAAAAATATTTAGTAGCAAATCTAAAATGGTTATGAGCAGCCAATGATGAAGTGCCACATAATTCTCTCCGCAGTCAAGAGATAGTACAGCGGTGGAGTGGTGGGGCTGAGGCATACTCATATTCTATTAAAGCTATTGAAATATATTATATACCGGTTTCTGCTTATTTCTATATGGATTCTTGAGATCTGATTCCGGGAAAGAAACACAATTGTATAGCCATTTTCTGAGAGGCTAATCTTGTATGGAGATGTGCATCTAGTTTGCTTTTAAATCCTAGAATGGTGGATTATGCAATAACCTCCTCTGGGAGAGCATTCCAGGTGTCCACCATTTGTTGCATGAAGCAGAACTTCCTGATATTTGTCCTGGACTTGTCCCCCCTTAGCTTCAGTCCATGTCCTCTTGTCCATGTCACATTGGACATTGTAAATAATTTTTTTTCCTGCTCTATTTTGTCGACTCCTTTCAGTATTTTGAAAGTCTCGATCATATCCCCTCGCAGTCTCCTTTTCTCAAGGGAGAACAATCCCAGTCTCTTAAGTCGTTCCTCATATTCCAAGTTCTCCATTCTTTTTATTAGCTTTGTTGCTCGTCTCTGCACCCTCTCCAGCAGTTTTATATCCTTCTTTAGGTTGGGAGACCAATGCTGGACACAGTATTCCAAGTGTGGTCTGCCCATTGCTCTATAAAGCGGCATTATAACTTTCTCCGATCTACTCGTGATTCCTTTCTTTATAATGCCTAACATTCTATTTGCTTTCTTTGCTGCTGCCGCACATTGTGCCGACGGTTTCAGGGTCCTATCTATCAGTACACCCAGGTCCTTTTCATGTTCGTTCTTACCCAGAGTTGCACCTGACATTCTATACTCATGTTCCTTGTTCTTTCTGCCTAAATGCATTACTTTGCACTTTTCCACGTTAAACTTCATCTGCCATTTCTCCGCCCATTTCTCTAACTGACACAAGTCAATCTGGAGTTCCTTGCTATCCTTCTGCGATCCGATTGTCCGGTATAGCTTTGTGTCGTCTGCAAACTTGATGATCTCACTGGATGTTCTTTCTTCTAGTCATTGATGAAAATATTAAATAAGATGGGCCCAAGTACCTAGCCCTGGGGCACACCTCTAGTCACTTTCTCCTAGTCTGAGAACTTCCCATTTATGCCCACTCTCTGCTTTCTGTTCTCCAGCCATTTGCCTATCCATCTTAGTATATCTCCCTCTATTCCATGGCTTTGTAGTTTCCTGAGAAGTCTTTCATGTGGAACCTTGTCGAACGCTTTCTGGAAGTCCAAGTATATTATGTCCACCAGTTAGATAAGTTCCTGCTGAACCAGAATGTACGCAGGTAAAGCTAGACTCAAATAGAGCACTGGTCTTTGACCTAAGGGCCGCCACGTGAGTGGACTGCTGGGCATGATGGACCATCGGTCTGACCTAGCAGCAGCAATTCTTATGTTCTTATGTTTTAACCCTAATCTGTTGTTTGAGGGTGTATTTTGTACAGTAGAATTCAAAAATCAAAAAATGCCTAGAGATAAAAAGACTCGATACACTAACATACTCTTTCAGCCAGCTTTTCCCTCTAGTTAAATAATTAGAACTGGACCTGTTTTAAATTTTCTGTTTCCTTTTCTTTTTCATGTGTCTCCCTGCTATTGCACTCTCTACCCTTGTCCTTTCTCCTTCCTTTTTTTTTCTCCTCTTTCCCTCTTTACTTTCCCCTAATTTCAATACAAATTTATTATGATTGTAAACCACTTTTCTGAGCCTTTTCTGGCCTTAAAGGCAGTATAACAAGTATCTCTAAATAAATATATGTATGAATGAATGGTTTTCCCAATTTTGGGCCAAATTCTATAAACGGCATCCTGATTGTAGATAGCGGTAGGCGTCCTACCGCTGTCTGACCAGCCAATCGGGACGCACGTTTTCTAAAATAAAACAACCCGAGGCAGGCCACCTACATTGTAGGCTTCTGTTGCGGGTACAGGAAGGTGCCTAGGGAAGCTTAAGCTTGCCCAAGGCTGGGTGTGGGCATGGTTTTGCACAGAAATAGCATTAGTGGCCCTAGGGAAGTAGTGTGGTTTCACCTGAAAGTAGTATTAGTGGCCCTGGATATATCCCTAGGGCTGTGATAGGCACCTGAAATGTAGGCCTTTGAAATGGTGGCCTACATTTCAAATAGATGTGGCCGTTAAACTGATTGCGGCAAGGAAATCTCTCTGCTGTGAATAGCTGAGCGGCCGCAGCAGGGAACCTCTAAACCCCACCAGAAGACGGCCAGCAGGAGGGATGTCCACTCTATCATGCTGCCACCACTGTCTGAGCAGGAGGGATGCCCACTCCCTCCTGCCAGAACCTTCAAAACAATCCTCAGCAGGAGGGAAGCACACTCTCTCCTGCCAGCACCCCCCCCCCCCTCATCCCTGGCAGGATGGATGCGCACTTCCTTCTGCCTACAACCCCCAAACACATGACCCCCCCCCTTAGAGTCTGGCCAATTGAAATCTTAGGCCACTCCCAGTGCAACCCCAGAATGCATTGGAAAGGAGGTCTAGGACTCCGGTTGGCCCAGGTGCCTAAAGCCCCTCCTATGGGAGGGACCTTAGGTGCCTGGGCCAATCAGGCCCCTAGGCCTCTCCCTGGTGTATCCCAGGGGGCATACCTCCTGCTGGGGATGTTGGAGGAGGGGTATGCCAGCAGAAGGGATTGGACATCACTCCTGCTGGGGATGTTGGGGGGCTGCCAACAGGAGGGACTGGGCATCCCTCCAGCCAGGGATTATTTTGGGGTTTGCAGCAGGAGGGAGTGGGAACGCCTTCTGCCTTAGACAGTGTGGGTGGGGGGTTGGGGGTGGCAGCGAGAAGGAGTGAGCATCCTTCTTGTCGTCTGACTTGTGGTGGGGTTCAGGGGTTCGCTGTGGCTGAGCTGATCGTGACAGGGAGATTCCCTTGCTGCGATCAGCTCAGCGGCAACATGATTCTTTAAACGGCATAGGTGACATGGATGCCGGTTAGAGAATCGGGGTGGTTAGGTGTCTGTCTGTTAGGACATATGCGATTCTGTATAGGACGCTCATGTGCGATTCTCACAAACCGCTTAGGCAGCTGCTGAGACTGGGCGTGCTGTACAGAATCAGTCCCTTTGTGTCTTTATCTCTAAATGTGATGTGCAATAAAGTATTAAGGAGACTGGGTATGCAAAGTCTTTTCAAGTGACTAGTCTTTGTGACGGAGTTGCAGACATTGTTGTTACAATGAAATCTAGTGCTGCAAATACTCTAAATTATGTTTTTGTCTATAGAATGAAAACAAAACAGCAGACTACAAGATGTGGTTAGGGAAGTGAGTGACCTGAGAAGCGTGTGTAGATTTAGGAGCATATTTCAAATTATCTGGCTTACAATGACAATTGAAATGTTCCCTGAAGGGGGATAGTGGAAACACGATGAAACAGCAAACTGCGAATGTTTCCTTCAATAGTATAACGGTAGAAATTGTCAACAGACGTTTTGCTAGAAAAGTATGGCATGCTTTCTATTAATGATACTACTATGAATGCTCTTAAAAGACTAATGAAGGCCATTTCAGCAAGCAAGGTGGCAAGTTACAGACTAGAGGCTTCACATTGCCCAGCCTTGAATGGCGTTAATGTAATACAAAAGGCTTCTTAGACACCTCCAGCCTGGACGCTTGACTTGAAAATGACGACAGCTCTAAAGCAGAATGCAACACCTTCTGGGTATATCTAAAAATAGATATTCTCCACGAAATGGCAGTTTTTCTTCACTCTCAATTGAAAATGTTTTATGTTTTTGATAATCAAGAATAAGAATATTCTGTGTCCTGGAAATGGCCAAGCATTGAGGCCCAGATTCTCTAAATGGTGCCAGTTTTTAGGCACCGGTGGGTGCCCAAGATAAGTGAAAAACACCATTTAAATCAGTGGTCTGAAACTCAAACCTTTTGCAAGGCCACCTTTTGGATTTGTAGGTACTTAGAGGGCCTCAGAAAAAAATAGTTTGTCTTATTAAAGAAATGACAAGTTTGCATGAGGTAAAACTCTTTATAATTTATAAATCTTTCCTTTTAGCTGTCTTAATAATAATATTGTAATTTATAGCTAAAAAGACATATGATCAAGAAACTGTTTTATTTTTACTTTTGTGATTATAATAAACATATACCGAGGGCCTCAAAAGAGTACCTGGTGGGTCGCATGCGGCCCCCGGGCTGTGGAGTTTGAGACCACTGATTTATATGATGCTTTAAACTGATTTTCAAGGCACCTACCACTGCCTTGAAATCATCAAAACTTTGGGCTCCTTTTAATAAGCCGCTTTAGCGGTTTAACGCGCGCCAATTTGCCAGCTGTGCTAGCCGCTACCACCTCCTCTTGAGCAGGCGGTAGTTTTGGGGCTAGCGCAGGGGTTAGCATGCGCTAAAACGTTACGTGCAATAAAGCCGCTAATGCGGCTTCGTAAAAGGAGCCTTTTGTACTGTATTCTGAAGGCGACTGGTAGCCAATGCAAATTTTGAATATGGCCCCCTCGTCCTAGTATTTTGGAAAGAGTGAACAAGTAACTCACCCGCTACACTGTATTTTATAGATCTTTATCATATCTCTCCTCGAGCCATCTCTTCTCCAGACTGAAGATCCCTAGCCATTTAGACTTTCCTCACAGGGAAGTCATCACATACATCCCTTATATCATTTTCATCACTCTTCTCCTTTTCTAAGTCCACTATATCTTTTTTTGGATGCGGCGATCAGAATTGTACACAGTATTTGAGATGTGGCTACACCATAGAGTAATACAAATACATTATATTATTTATGTCTTTGTTTTCCATTCTTTTTCTGATAATTCTTAACATTCCATTTGCTTTTGTAGCTTCCACTGCACACAGAGCTGAGGGTTTCAACGAATCCTCTGTGATGACAACTAGATCCTTTTTCTGGGCGGTGACGCCTAATGTGGAACCTTGCTTCGTGTAGCTATTGTTCAAGTTACTCTTTCCTACTTGAACACGTTGCACTTGCTCACATTAAACACCTTCTGCCATTTTGATGGCCAGTCTCGCAAGGTCCTCGTGCAGTTTTTCCATAAGCCTCTTGCGATTTAACAACAACTTGTGTCATCAGCAAATTAATCTCACTAGTTATTCCCATCTCTAGATCACATCCTCTGGTAATGAGTTCCAGAGCTTAACTATTCTTTGAGTTAAAAAAAAAAAATAAGTATTTCCATGTAATTTCATTGAGTGTCCCCTGGCTTTTGCACTTGTTGAATGGATGAAAAATCTCTTTTCCAAGCTGAAGAGCCCCAACCTCTTTAGTCTTTCCTCATACAAAAGTAGTTCCATCCCCTTTATTATTTTGGTCACTCTTGGAACCTTTTCTAATTCCTCTATATTGTTTTTTTTGAGATATGAGCAGGAGAAAAAAAAGGAGAAGACGGTCATAAAACTGATTCATTGATTTTGAATGTCAGCAAAGTGGTTGGTGATGAGTTTGCCAACATGAAAGGTCAGTAATTAGAATAACCTATAGTCCGTTGTTTCAGAAGAGGAGCATGTGGTCTCTTGGTAGTAAGCACACAGCATGACTCTGTGCGGTGTATTAATGCTCTTCAGTTTGATGCTGTTAAACTATTACTATGCCGTGCTGTAAGATCCTCTACAGAGTTCTGTTTCTGATTCATGGGAAAATTCAAAAATAGCTGCATGAATAGTTGGAAACCTTATTGCTCGTACCTCAGCCTTTCAACATATACAGATGTATTTAATCTGTTTCAGCTATTTACCCATGCAACTGACTGTTGTGAAAAAAAAAAAAAGAAAGAACCTGTTAAAATGTCAAACATTACTATAATGTCAATAAGACTCTCCAGGGGTTGGATTACCTCTATGAAATCCCCAGTCTAGAGCCTGCCTGCAACCTGTCTCCTGCTGTACCTTATTGCCTAATTATACTTTAATCACTGATAAATTCATCGAGTCACTGATTAACTCTGTGGTGTACTGACTGACTGAATGTATAGTAGAATTGTATTATAGTGAAGTATCTGATAAAATGATTGTCCTCTCATATCCTGTTTCCCCCGTGCTTCTTGAATAAAATCCTTTCAAGGCAATTTTCATACTGTCTGCATATCTTCAGTCAGTGAATACCTGTTATCTGTGGACTTCGTAATAATTTTCAAAATAACAATATGAGCATAATCTAGTTTCAAAATTTCCAGAGATAAAAGTATCCACATATATCTGCACTTCTTTCATGTGTGATTATTTTTTTTGAACTAAAACAGCATGTGTATTTTTGAAACATACATGCTGTGCTGCAATTAACGATAACCCTACTCCTAGGAATTTCTCCTGTAGATAGGGAAAGAAGAGAAGTATTTTACAGTATTTATTACAATGCATGATATACTACTTGAAAGCTCTGAGAAATAATCTGCTCTCAACCCAGGATCTTAGTCTCTCTTATGCAGATGATATCTTCATTCTTTGCATAGCCAAAGAATCCTTTGATAAAGGACAAGGGGACTTGTATACCGTTTTTTTTTTTTTGTGGCTTTGGCATTCAAAGCTGACATTCAAAGCAGTGAGCACTGGACGATTGAGTGACTTCTCAGGGTCACAAGGAGCAGCACTGGGATTCGATCTCACAACCTCTGGGTGCAGAGGCAGTAGATCTACCTGTGAGCCACACCTTCCCACCTTACCCTAAATTACTTGAAAAATACTATCGATGACTTAAGTGCATGGTTGATAAGAAACTCGTCAAACTATACAAATCAAAGACAAGAATATTATGGTTTGGAGACTATAACTCTCTACCTAGCACCGAACTAGAACTGTCCACAGGCGAGAAACTAAAGATAGAAAATTCCTCCAAAGTACTGGGAGTTACACTAGACTCAAACTTAACCTTCAATACACATATCACCTCACTAGTGACAAAATTCTTCTTTAAGATTAGACAACTGAGGATAATAAGACCAGTCCTAACCCAGACCAATCTCGCGACAGTAGCACAGTTTGTCTTTATACCATACCTGGATTATTGTAGCTCCTTATATTGTGAGACCCACAAAAAGGTCAAAGGTTCCCAAGAGTGGTAGTGAAACAGGGTCCCCAGCAAAAGTTAAATCAATAACCAACACAATAATGTGTATAAGGAAAATAACTATCAGAATTTTACAAGACTTAGGTATTCTCAGTGCGAAGGGACAGCGAAGGGAGCGTAGCTCCAACGCTTCACGCATCAAGGTGGTGCCGGGAAGGTGTACACCTACACACCATCATAGGGTACCAGAGTGTGTTTTTAAATCAAAATAACACTATCACCAACAAACGCAGTGCAAAATAAACACAGGGCACTATTACAGCAACCAAACAGGGAACCCCCCAGACAACTCCCAAAATTGAAAAAGCAAAACTTAGCTTCAAAAGATTTTCATCCAATGTCCAAGGGAAGTGAGACAGGGCAGATGGAATGCCAGAAGACCAGATTCAACCAGCCTGGTTTCGGGAACATGTCCCTTCCTCAGGAACCCATAACTTAACAAATCAATCAATGGCAGTCCTCCAGGAGAGGGTTCCTCCTTTCTTCCCAGCTCTCCTGGAAAACTGCCATTGATTGATTTGTTCAGTTATGGGTTCCTGAGGAAGGGACTTGTTCCCGAAACCAGGCTGGTTGAATCTGGTCTTCTGGCATTCCATCTGCCCTGTCTCACTTCCCTTGGACATTGGATGAAAATCTTTTGAAGCTAAGTTTTGCTTTTTCAATTTTGGGAGTTGTCTGGGGGGTTCCCTGTTTGGTTGCTGTAATAGTGCCCTGTGTTTATTTTGCACTGCGTTTGTTGGTGATAGTGTTATTTTGATTTAAAAACACACTCTGGTACCCTATGATGGTGTGTAGGTGTACACTTTCCCGGCACCACATTGATGCGTGAAGCGTTGGAGCTACGCTCCCATCGCTGTCCCTTCGCACTGAGAATACCTAAGTCTTGTAAAATTCTGATAGTTATTTTCCTTATACACATTATTTTCTGATAGTTATTTTCCTTATACAATTCAAGATAGCCTGCATGGTTCATAAAGCGATCTATGGCGAGAACTCAGATGGACTAACCTAAAATATTAAAGTCCCACTCTCTTTCTTCAATTCACAAGTATCGCAATGCTTCAAACTATCCTTCCCATTACCTCAACAAGTTCAGTGGAAGAAGATGTTTGAGACTACCTTTTGAATACCAAGGACCTCTTATCTGGAGCAAATTGCCAACATACCTAAGACAACTACTAACTTAAACATATCTCTTCTCACTATAGCATTCTCCCACCCTTCACCTCATCCCCCTAACAACCACAAGATCAGGCTTAAAAATGTAACTTCAAGAACTTAATCTAACTCTTATTGTAATCCGCATAGATTAGTGGTTTACTAGAGTGAACAAAAATGTAAATAGTTTAGTTTATTAGTTATTTTTATACCACCAATCAGTGGAGATTCTCTAAGCAGTTTTTACATTCAGGTACTCAAGCATTATTCCCTATCTGTCCTTGCAGGCTCACAATCTACCTAATGGACGATGGAAGATTAAATGATAATAAAAAGGTAGAAAAGAAAGAATTAGATTGGTCTATCAGGGGTAGGCAATTCCGATCCTCGAGAGCCAGGTCAGGTTTTCAGGATATCCACAATAAATATGCACAAGATAGATTTGCATCTCAAGGAGGCAGTGCATGCAAATCCATCTCATACATATTTATGATGGAGATCCTGAAAACCTGACCTGGCTCCAGCTCTCGAGGGCTGGAATTTCCTATCCCTAGTATATTCAGTACCCTGGAGCCAATAGAGAAATTATTGCCTCATGCATCTTCAAAAGTCGGGGAAAATGAAGAGGCCTTCAATGTTGCTATGGCCTCTATTATTAGTCCTTGCTTCAGTCCACTGGTTACCCAGCATGATGTCATATTCCATTCTAACCCAAACACATGATCCATTGCAGATTTACATGTCCATTACATTTGCTGTATGCAAATCTCTCTCATTCATATTTGTCAGGGATATCCTGAAAATCTGACCCATCAGCAGTCCTTGAGGATTGGGACTAAAAGCATAGACCCTGCACTTTTTTGTTTCTCTGTTTCTTCAGCATCCTCTTCCTTCTTTGCAGACCTTTGAGTTGCATACTTCTGGTCTCCTGGAAATTTTTCATTCATTTCCGCTACTAAAGTTCTGATGCCCCTAATGATAGCTTTCACGGTAGTAAGCTAATAAATAGCCTTAACAAATAAAAAGGTTTATAATTGCTTTTTAAAAATCATTTTGTTCAGATAATGGCGCTGTATAGAGAAATGCACCTCCTGTTAGGTTACAAAGGTTAGACAGTTCTAAATCTAATAGATGCTGGCACTGTCATCTTGATGTAGGGACATTGGATCATTTGCTCTATCATTGTCCCTTGATACTCAAATTCTGGAAATCCATTTGGGGTCAAATTATCACAATATTGGACGTTCCACTAGTATTATCATATGATATTGTATTATTTGGAACTATTTTATTACCCCCAAAACCAATTAATGCAAATCAAAACAAATTGCTCCTCATCATGACAGGAGTAGCCATGCAATTGATAATGAAAAACTGGAAAAGTTGGGATAACTTAAATTATAGTTTCTGGTGGGAATCCCTATGCCAGATTTATAAGTTTGAAAATATTAATTCCTTACAGTTGGGCCATCATAGTATATTTAAGGGAATTTGGGGCCCGTTAACAAAATATTGTAAGATATGAATGTGAACTATTATCATTATTACTAGTGTTTTAGCACGTTACATTAACGGGTGCGAGTAAAGCCTCCATCCCTCACATGTTCCCTTCCATAGTTTGTCCCACCCCCACCCTCCGAAGCCAGCTTGCCTGCCTGCCATTCCCCTGTGCAGTAGAACTCTCTCCCCCCCCCTCGCCAGCAGCACCTCTTCCCTGCTCCCCTGGTCCCTCTTCCCTGCTCCCCCAGTCCAGCAACACCTCTTCCCTGCTGCCCCTCACTGCCTTCCATAATTTGTCCCTCTTCCCTGCTCCCCCTATCCAGCAGTACCTCTTACCTACTCCCCTGGTCCCTCTTCTCTGCTCCCCCGGTCCATCAGCACCTCTTCCCTGCTGGCCCTCACTGCCTTCCATAGTTTGTCCCTCCCGCACCCTCCGAAGCCAACCTGCCTGCTAGCCATCCCCTGTGCAGTAGAACCCTCTCCCCCCTCCCCCGCCACTATCTCCGCAGTGCAGACGACTCCATTGACCCTCCCACCAAGAGACAGAGTGCCAGATGGGCTAGTGCTGGGACGGATCAGTCTTACCAGTTCGTAATTTGCATTAATATAGTCGGTGCTGGGGTCACTTCCTATATATTGAAGCCTCACCCTATAATGATCGTCTGAAAGGAGAAGGGAGAGGTGATTGAGAAAGGTGCGAATGGAGGGGCTGTGAAGAGGAGGAAGAGACGCGGTGTGTACTCACAAGGCAGGACATTGGTGTATCTGTTCTTGGTCCTGTTCACTGGCTGCTCCACTGCTGTCCTTGATTGGGTTGTACCCACCACCTCCCACCGCGAGACAACCATTAAACCTCCGGCTCCATGCCGGCAGAGGAAATCAGAGCATGGGAAACCGCGAAGCAGCGTCTTTAGTGTGATGCGGCTGCTGCTGGAGCCGGAGGTTTGTGCGTCTCACGGTGGGAGTATCAATGGGGTTTCGTGTGCGCTGGAAAAGGGTGCACGGGGGGGGGGGGGGGGGGAGCCGGTGAACGATGGCGGTGAAGTTACAGTGAGGGATGGAGGGAGGGAGTAGAAATGCGCATGCGCATTCTTGTCTGCAGGGCCCTACAGCTCACAGAAAACGGAAGCACGCAGGTAAGAGTGCGCATGCGCACTTAGGGTTTTATTATATTAGATTACTACTATTATTTCCCTTTTTTAATGAATGAACATCATACATATCCAGGTTGGGGGGGGTTAGGGTAGGAAGGGGAGCTAAAACAGTTTTATATTTTATTGTTGGAATAGAGTGCAATATGGTATGTTACTTGAATGTTCATGTGTTTGCACTTTGTATTTGATATAAAAAATGAATAAAGAATTTAAAAAAAAAAAAAGAAATGCACCTCCATGAGAAATACTGTAGGTGCTGTAAATGTAGGCTAGGGTTTTCCAGGCCTACATTTCTGGTACCTATCTTTGTTGTAAATCACACCTACGTAGGTGCTTTAGGCCACCTAATGACACTTCCGGCATTAGCCCTGCCGACAGTGGTGTTAGGCGGCCTAAAGTGCCTATGGAGGTGCGATTACAGCGCCAATGTTTTAGGCACCGGTAGCCCCCTTGAAACTCAGATAAAAACATTGTTTAAACAGTGTTTTTTTTTTATTGAGCTTTGGTGCCTACCGGTCCTTAAAGAATCTGGGCCTAAGAGTCTCTTGTACTGAAATACAAAGGGACCGTTTCACTAAAGTTTAGCACATGCTAATGGAATTGGTGTGCACTAAGATCTGATTCTATAAAATCAGCCTAAAGTTAGGCACTAATCAAAATAGAAACTGAGTGATGGGTCTCAATATGATTTAGGATTTAAGAAACCCTGCAGTTAAGCAGAGGAACAGTAATTCCTTCAGAAACCCAAACAATTGGTGATGTTTTCTGATCTCTCTCTCTCTCTCTCTTTCTTTCTTTCTTTTTTTTAAATAGAAGTTTTCTCTCCTCCAGAATTTGTGTGTAAGTGTGTGATTGAAGCTGTTTGGGTCCAAGAGCAGCAGAAGTTGGCAGCACTATAGAACTCAGAAACTTTTCCAGTAAAGAAAGCAAGGAACTAATGAATTGGTACAGTAAGGAAATTTAGAAGAGGGAAATTTTATTTTATTTTATAAGCTAGGATTTCACAGGCATTTTATTAGAGAACACATATACTCGGGAAGGGAGGCCTCTCTCCTTTTATTTTTATTAAGCTAAGTTTAGGGTGATGTTCAAGGGAAACAAAGTCAAGGAAGGAGAAAAGCTGAAGAAAATACAAGAAAGTAGAAAGATAAGTTTATTGTGACCTTTTAAGGAAATACTTTTATTTTGCATGGTTATCCGTTTACAGTGACTGCTCTGGAATAGTCACTAAAGAAAGAAACCATTTTAACTTACACATTTAGCAGTGGCTAGCTGAAAAGAAAATGTTTCTTTTGCTACATTTAGGGGTCCTTTTATCAAGCCGAGCTAGCGAGGTTAGCGCGTCAGACATTTCATCACACACTAACCCCCGCGGCCAGGTAAAAAACTAACACCTGCTCAATGCAGGCGTTAGTGGCTAGCGTGGCAGGCGGTTTAACGCGTGGTATTACACGCGTTAAACCCCTACCGCAGCTTGATAAAAGGACCCCTTAGAGCTGAATTAAAGTACTTTATATAACTGAAAAGTTAATGTATCTTAGATTGTAGAAACTGACCAGTAGGGTTTACTTTAGATTATAAAAGCTGTAACTAATTTACAGATAAGCTATTTAATAACTATGAGCTTAGTGGTTGTATTGATTATCTGCTATTTAAACTTCCATTGAAAACCAACAAAATTATAATTTTCTCCATTTCCTATGGGAGAAGTATAGACTTCTGCAGCCTACTTTCCTGAGAGAGAGAACCCACGACTACACTTTTTTTGGAAAGACAGGGTGCCACTCACAGGAGGTTGGGCTACATTAGCATTTAGCACACGTTAATTCAGGGATCTCAAAGTCCCTCCTTGAGGGCCGCAATCTAGTCGGGTTTTCAGGATTTTCCCAATGAATATGCACTGAAAGCAGTGCATGCACATAGATCTCATGCATATTCATTGGGGAAATCCTGAAAACCCAACTGGATTGCGGCCCTCAAGGAGGGACTTTGAGACCCCTGCGTTAATTCCTTTAGTGCACACTAAACTTTAGTAAAAGGGCTCAAAAGTGACTGCAAAAGTCTGTTAGGTGAGTCTCGTACTCTGGAAAAACTCATAAAATGCCTAAAACCAAGGAAAAATTTGAAATGTAAGAATGTGGAGGGCAATTCTCTAAGGAGGATCAACATGTAGGTGTGAAGAACATGGATGACCAAAATACTGGCATCTATATAAGTCTGTGTGCACATAGATTGTCTAAGTCTGAGTTTGGATGTTTTGAGAAAGATGTCCAGAAATCCAGTAGAGAAAATGCTAATTTCCAAAACTGTAAGATGTCTCTCTTTTTTTTTTAATGACTTATGTAGACATTTTAGCCTTTAGTATGTCTGTCTATCTTTTTTGTCCATTCTTGAATATACAGCTGAGCACAGCAGAGGAGCACTCTAAGAGGTACTGTGCTGAATGTCACATAAAAAGTCCCAGGTCAGATGTTGCTATAACCGATTCGAACCTTACCGACCTGTCTAAGAATATATCCTCTTGTATAATGAACCTACAATCCTGGGCCCACTCTGTGCAAATGAAATTGAATGAGTCCAAAACAAGACTTCTTTGGCTCGGTCCAAAACTAGATCACCTACCAACCTCCATCCCACTACCCTCTGGCTCCTCTCTGCAGCTTGAGTTCTCGAGCAAGGTCTTGGGCATCATCATTGATTCCACATTGTCCTTCAATGACCACCTCCAATCCTTTGTAAAAGCTTTTTCAGCCTTCACATGCTGAGGAAAGTTAGATCCTGCTTCCATCAAAAACATTTTACCCTCCTTGTCCAATCCATCATCCTCTCCAGATTGGACTATTGCAACTCTATCTACTTAAGCCTAACTAAGAAAAACCTCCACAGACTCCAACGGATTCAGAATGCCGCGGCCAAGCTCATCTTCGCTAAAAGTAAATTTGACCATGTCTCCCCGCTCCTGGCCAAGCTCCACTGGCTTCCGATAATCGCCAGGGTCCACTATAAATGCGCCTGTTTAACTTTCAAAATCCTATATGGTATCCTCCCTCCCTTTATCCCTCTTTCTTGGAATTCCTCAAACCCTAATACCACCAGATCCTCCCACAAATTAAAACTATCCTTCCCCTCGCTAAAAGGCATTTCCCACACAGGAAAGCTAGGGACCTCCCTCCACTTCAAAATCACTGAGCTCTGGAACAACCTTACCTCCCCTCTTCGGAACTTGAGCTCTCTCCAAGTTTTCCGCAAACATCGGAAAACCTGGCTTTTTTCAAAAAAATGTAAGTCTCCCTTCAACTTAGGAATCAAGGAAACTCTTATATCTTGGCATCCTAAGTCCTCTAAATTTTCTTCACACTTCTACCTCTAACTCTCTGTTGTAGTTCCTTCCTATTTCTCCTACTGTAAACCGCGTCGAGCTCTACGAACATGGAGACGATGCGGTATACAAACCTAAGGATTAGATTAGATTAGATTATATATTGTATGGTGAGCCCACCAAAACTCACCCAAAACTTACTGTACCTACCTGTACACCACAACAATAGCCCTTATGCCTGCAGGTGTCATCTTTATATAGGTACAGTAGGCTTTGGAGGGCTCACCATATAATATAAGCAAGTTATAGTGACATCTGACCTGGTACTTTTAATGTGACATTCATTGCAGTAACCCTTAGAGTGCCCCTCTGCTCTACTGGGAGAGTAAGGGGGGTGGGGGTTGCATGCCTTAATCCCTCTAGTTGTTATCTAGTCAGTTTGGGCATCTTTTTGATCCTTATTCATTTTTAAGAACATAAGAAGTGCCTCTGCTTGGTCAGACCAGAAGTCCATCATGCCCAGCAATCCGCTCACATGAGGGCCCACCAGGTCCTGGACCTGTATAGTAACCCTCTATCTATGCCCTTCTATCCCTTTTTCCTTCAGAAAATTGTCCAAACCCTTCTTGAACTCCAATACCGTACCTTGTCCTATCACACCCTCTGGAAGCACATTCCAGGTATCCACCACCCGTTGGGTGAAGAAGAACTTCCTAGCATTGGTTCTGAATCTGTCCCCTCTTAATTTTTCTGAATGGCCTCTCGTTCTTGTAGTTTTTGAAAGTTTGAAGAATCTGTCCCTCTCCACTTTCTCTATGCCCTTCAAGATCTTGTAAGTCTCTATCATGTTCCCTCTAAGTCTTCGCTTCTCCAGGGAAAAGAGCCCCAGTTTCTCCAATCTTTCGGCGTATGAAAGGTTTTCCATAGCTTTTATCAAACGTGTCGCTCTCTTCTGAACCCTCTCGAGTATTGCCATATCTTTCTTTAGGTATGACGACCAATATCGGACGCAGTACTCCTGATGCGGGTGCACCATCGCCCGATACAACGGCAAGTCTAGCCCCAAACGTCTAAATGGTTCCCCGGACTTTTTGGTAAAAGTTAGATTATATCTGCAGGATGTCCAAGTCCTAATCCCACCCAAAACATACCTCTAACACACACCCTTAAGATTTAGAAGCACTGGAGAAAAAGTGACCAGAAAGATGTCTGCAAAGTCTGTTTTGAGAATGCCCACTTGGACATTTTGACTAGTAATACGTCCAAGTGCTGGTTTATGCTGTCTTTTGGACATCTATATTTTTTGAAAATGAGCTCTACCAGTGTATAAATGCCAATAGTCCAGCTATATGCTATTCTTTAACATGGTGCATAAATGTGATGGTATGTACTGTGAAGGTAGGCTTACATATGGCAAAGTTTGGATGGAGTGCACAGTAGAGAGCTGCACGAGAACGGGGATGATGGGGATCCCGTGCGGACGCCTCCTAGGGTCACGAGGATCCTGCGGGATTCGATACAACTCAAGCCGCGAGGCTCGTCTTCTTTTTCCTACCTGCCCTGCCACGCACACATAGCCGACCAGAAGTCTTCCCCGATATCAGCGCTGACGTTGGAGGGAGGGCTTAAGCAAAGCCCTCCCTCCCTCCCTCCGACGTCAGCGCTGACATTGGGTAAGACTTCCGGTCGGCTATATGTGCTGGGGTAGTGCAGGCAGGAAATAGAAGACGAGCCTCTCGGCTCGAGCTCCATTTGGCTGAGAAAGTTGCTGGTAATTTGCTTGCAGATGAGGGCTGGGAGGCAAACGTGGAATACAAAAGGGGGGGGAGGGAGTGTGTTTCTGGACACAAGGCATGAACTTGGGAAAGAGGATGGAAGAAGGGAGGGAAAGAGATGCTGAGGTGGGGGAGGGAGTGTGTTTTGGACACAAGGCATGAACTTCGGAAAGAGGATGGAGGAAGGGAGGGAAAGACATGCTGAGGTGGGGGAGGGAATGCGGTTTTGGACACAGAAGGCATGAACTTGGGAGAGGGGAAGAGAGGGAAAGAGATGCTGAGGTGGGGGAGGGAATGCGGTTTTGGACACAGAAGGAATGGACTTGGAAGAGAGGAAGGGAGGGAAAGAGATGCTGAGGTGGGGGAGGGAATGCGTTTTTGGATATAGAAGGCATGAACTTGGAAGAGAGGAAGGGAGGGAAAGAGATGGTTGTGTACACGGGAATGGAAGAAAGGAGAATTTTTGATCATAGGGAGGGAGTGAAGTACAGATGAGAGGGAGAAATACTGTGGTGGAAAGGGAACAGTTGGACAGATTGAAATGGATGCAAGAGGGAGGAATGTTGGACATAGTGGTGAAGGGAATGGAGGGAGAGATGTGGCATGGTGCTGGAGGGAGGTGATAGAAGGAGAAATGTTGGGCATGGGGCTGGTGGGCAGGCACGAAAGATGAGAAAGGGATAAATGCTGGACCATGGTAGGAGGAACCAATGGACAGCAACAGAAGAATTTACAGAAGATGAGAAAGCGGAAAAAAGAAACTGGGACCAACTTTATGGAAAAATAAGTCTCCAGACAACAAAGATAAAAAATTGAATTTATTGACTAAAATATGTTAGCTTTGGGAAATGTATATAACAGATGTTTTTATATTGTGTTCAAAAGAAAAAGAAATGCATTTCTGGTTTTATTTCTACAGTCTTGAAGTACTTGCTCACCCTTGCTGTGATCCCCAAGCACCGCCAGCAGAGGACCTCCTCTAGAGACAGCCAGAACTCCCCTCCACCAAGCACAGCAGTCGCTGGCAACATCCATGAGCCACTGAGGTGCCAGCATCTGTGACTCAGGGACGCTACTGCTGCCTGCCAAGCTTGGCAAAAGGGACCCCCGGCCAACTGCAAAGGAAGTCCTCAGCTGACAGCTTGGGGGTTCTCATCAGCTAGGAATTTATATTTTATATTTACATTAGAGGTTCTGGTAGAAACCCATTTACAAAGTATGTATTCTTACCAATTAATATTTCCAAATTAATAAAGTCTCTTTGCTTATTTGTAAATGGGTCTCTACCAGGGCCTTTAATTCAGTAGCATAATTAAATGAAATAACTATTTCTGAAGTTTATAGGGACGGGCGGGGACGGAGGGGAATCCTTGTGGGGACGGGTGGGATTTTGGCGAGGACGGGTGGGATTTCTGTCCCCGCGCAACTCTAGTGCACAGTTACGCTGAGGTGGTCTGTGATAAGCTGCTGTATACAGTACTAGTAGGTACTTAATTTGCTTTATAGTATAGGGTACAAACAGATATCCCTTCACAGAATTATGTGATGCACACTTTTACGTCATTCATATGAAGCACACATTTACAAAATCACTGCAAAAATACAGTTTCCTTGGAATCTATATATGGTGTCCACATTTGAGCCCATTGTTGAGATGTGTGTATAACTGAATAGGCAAATGAGCTATTAATGAACATTAAATGGAAGCGTGGAGGGGCATAATCGAAAGGGACGTCTAAGTCCATTTACGTCCATCTCGCAAGTTGTCCAAAGTTAAAAAGAGCCTAAGACACATTTTGGAAAGATACGTCCAACTTTTTTTTACTTTCGAAAATCAACTAATTATATGTCCTGCCAATCTGATCGTTCAAATCACTAAATCGTGTATCTTTATACCACATTTCTGTCCAACATTCCGTCCAAGTCCAAAACGCCTAGAACAAGCCCTGTTTGACGTGGGAGGGGTCTGCAAAGTGATGAACTGCAAACCAATCCTGCTTACATGTATTCAATTGACTTTTCATTGTGCCTATCATTACTGATTGTCCAGCTCTTCTTATTGCAAACCGCTTTGGTGGTATATAAGAATAAAATTATTATTATTATTATTACTGATCACAACAAAGGTATTTATTAAGAAAATATTTTACTTCTTTGAACCAGTGATCCTTTTAACTGATACTATTTAAGATAAGAGAAAAAGTACCATAAAAAGACAGCAGATAAAGATCATCCAGCCTATCCTGTCTGTTCATCCATATCTACAATCCTTTTTTTTAGTCTTGCCTGATATTCTAAGCTGACTTATTCACTTGTAGTACTGCTCTGCAACCTTTCTTATCTGCCTCACAGCATCTCCATCATCAAACTCCCACCTTGAGGCTAGCATGAAAGACATATGCTGTTCTTCTGTCATGTACAGTCCATGACTGAAGGAGCAGGAAACTGACAACAAGGCTCTTGGCTATCAATCTATCTACCTTTTTCATCATGCTTTCCATTTCCTCTCAGTTTGTTCATTCCCAGTGGTTATTAGGAAAATACAGTGGTTTTCTGATCCAGTCATCTAGCTGGTTTGTCATGTATTGTGTAACAGACAAGTAGTCTGTATAGGCTCAGTCTCTCTCATTCATAGTATGAGTGCCTAAATTGAAGCATCATTTGTGCACTCGGATTATATAATACTAGCACTTACACACGTGAATATTACAGATTTGTGTGCAAGTGTTATTTGGGTGCTAAATTGAATTCTATAATCCTACTACACAACTTGCATAGCTTATAAATACAAGGTAGTGTGCATGGGTGCTGCATGGACAAATCAATGGGTGTCTCTCACAATTAGGTGTGCATGCTATAAAACAGTGTTATTTACACACTAAGGGGCTCATTTTCAAAAAAGATAGACATCCAAAAGACAGCATAAACCAACAATTGGCCATCTTACTAGTCAAAACGTCCACGTGGGCATTCTCAAAACATACAGTACTTTCTAGAAGTCTTTCTGGTTGCTTTGTCTCCAGTGCATCTAAATCTTAGAGGCATGTTTTGGGTGGGCTTAGGACTTGGATGCTCTGCATAGATAATCAAACCTTTAAGAAAAACATCCAGGGCTTTTTTTTTTTTTTTTTAAACATTTGGAGTTAGACCTGTTTTAAAAGCATCTAAATGCTAAAAAGGTACCCAAACTGACCAGATGACCACTGGAGGGATTAAGGCATGACCCCCCCCTTACTCCCCCAATGGTTACCCAAAGATGTGAAAAAAACCCAGTACTGTCCAGACTGTATGACAGATTCACATGGCTCACATACATTGGTACAGTAGAGCAGAGGGGCACTCTAAGGGTTACTGCAGTGAATGTCACATTAAAAGTCCCAGGTACAGATGCCACTATAACTTGCTTATATTGCATGGCGAGTTCTCCAAAACCTACTGTACCTACATAAAGATGACACCTGTAGGCATAAGGGCTATTGTTATGATGTACAGGTGGGTACAGTAAGTTTTGGGTGGGTTTTGGAGGGCTCACCATGCAATATAAGCAAGTTATAGTGACATCTGTACCTGGGACTTTTAATTTGCAATTTAGGGGCAAATTCTATAAATGATGTCTAAAAGTTAGGCATCATTTAGACATCCAGCACTACAACACTCAGCATGATTCTATTATGTATAGACGCACAATAGAAAATTGTGCTCAGTGGTGCTCGGCGAATTTAAGTGTGTATATATTGTTAGTCATCCTTTATAGAATTGAGTGGTGTTTTGTGTGTGCTTTGTAGAATCGCTTTTTAGACGTGACACAGATGTCATGAAGGCATCTGCGATGTTATGTTTTAGTGTTATAACATCATTAGAATGGCAATTTTATGTTGTTATTTACATTAAAATTGTATGCAATAAAATAGCATGCAGGAGGTAGTCCAATTTTACAGAGGGGGCTCCAGGTTGCAGGCCAGGCTCTTCCTCTCCAAGGAACACCACTATTTTATTTATCTTTTAACTATTTATATAACACTTATATCCTAACTGTTTTTTACATTCAGTTACTTTATCATATTTCCCTATCTGTCCCAGAGGGCTCAAGCTCTTATCTAGTGTACCTGGTGCAATGAGGGGATTTAGTGACTTGCCCAGGGTCACAAGGAGCAGTAAGGGATTTGAACCCACAACTTCAGGGTTCTGAGGCTATAGCTGTAATCACTGCGTCCCACACTCCCAACCAGAAAGGAGTGTACTTACAGTACAGAAGGTCTGGGAGAAACTCAGTCAAAGAAACAACAGGCATGCCCCCTTCCCTCCAGCTCTTACACTGAGTCATTCCTCACTTGCCGGTTATCTCTTAACAATTGTCTGTAATGGGAACTTATTACAATGAACTCTCCCAAACAAAAAATAAAAATGTGCTCTACTGGCTGCCTGCCTTCCCTGGCTGCTGATTCTACCCCCCACCCCCAGGCATTAAACCACATGTCAATTCAAAGCTAAACTTATATCCTCTTGATTCACAAGCAGTTATTTCTCTAGGATAAATATCAAACATGAACCTTCAACACTTGTCCAGTTCCACTGCTGTTTTCCCAAAAACCTCTCACACCAGCACAATCTGTGACCTGAATGCCTCTTCTCTTTTCCTTTTGGCCTATGTTCCTCAATCACTCTCACATAACAGGTGGCTCAGAGCAAGTGCACATGTTTGACGCATAATCTTGACATCATTATGACATCATCAATATGCACCTAGATGGCAGATTGTCACTAAAAACAACAGGTATATGTGCTGGTGTACCTGACCATCCTAGATGTAATGGAGAGTTGATCTGAAGGCAAATGAATGGATCAAACATTTGATTCACTATAGGGAAATTCTGTAGTCAGCCTAAAAGAGACAGGCATAGTTTAATGCTTTAGAATAAAGGACCGGGAGCCTAGACTAAATAATTTAGGGCTCCTTTTACGAAGCCGCATTAGCGGTTTAACGCGTGTAATAGGGCGCACTAATTTGCCGGCCGCGCTAGCCGCTACCGCCTCCTCTTCAGCAGGCGGTAGTTTTTTGGCTAGCGTGGGGGTTAGTGCGCGCTAAAAAGTTGCGTGCAATAAAGCCGCCAACGCGGCTTCGTAAAAGGAGCCCTTAGATTGTTAATATGTCACTGCTCACCATCTGTTTGCTAAGCAACATTGTCCATCCTGGACAAGACTAGTAAAAGTTTGTCTGAAGCCCTCTCATCTCTCATCACCTGTTTCTGAAGTTTCACAGGACTCTGTCACCAGCTACTGCTTTTAACACTCTGAAGACAGCATAGGGTTTTACCTCTTTCAAATGAATGCATTTAAAATATATTGTTTTAGATTAACTCATTTCATGAACTGAAATTTCCTTCCCCCTCTTAAAGTGTCATTTTCTCAGTACTGTTTATGCCAGAAGGGTGTTGCATATTTTAATACAACTGACAGGTGGCTGCTCTGTGTGCTATTGTAGAAGATGAACCTCTTGGGCATAGCTTGGTTCCAAAAGCACAAATCATCAGTTGCAAAGAGGTGACCTCATGTACCTCATGACAAACTGCAAGAATGCAGGATACATAATCACACAGGAGGTCATGAATTCTGTCTGTGTGCAGTTACAATTTTTTTGTTAAAGTATTTACCCAAGGATAATGCATACCGAAAAATACAACTGCCATAAAGTGTAGATAATCATACCAAACTAATTACTGTAACTAGTCATCATAACTGGAATACGAACAGCCAAATTATAAGTAAAACAAAACAAATATATAATTTAGAAAGTGAAAAATATCTTTCCTGCATACTCAGCCTAAACTTATGTCCCCTACCCCCAAATTCTCTAATTGTAAAGGGTTAACAAATATTGCCCTAATAGGAAAAGAAACATTTATATGGGAATGGGAAATAAAATGAAGACAGATTAATACAATACTGGAATTATCAATTCCATTGACATATGAGGTAGTCCTATGTGAAACATTATTGCATATTAAGCCCCCCATGGACCGTTATAAATGCCGGCTTTTCCTAATTATGACTGGGATAGCCATACAGATGGTAACTCGTAATTGGAAAAATTATGATCGGCTCAATTTTCCTTTTTGGTGGGCAAATTTATGCTCTAGCTATAGGTATGAAAAAATGAATGCTGACATGTTGATGCATAGTAATTTATTTAAACTGGTTTGGGGCCCGTTGACATCTTTTATTACTTTATTATAGTTGTCTTTTGTCTTTAATTTTTGTCTATTTCTACACACATCCAGGGAAGGGTGAAAGGGTGGGGTGGAGGGGCTATTTCTATCTTAATTTTAGCCCTTTGAATATACACATCCAGGGTGGGTGGGATTATATTACTATTTTAAATAGGGAAAGGTTATTGAAAGAATCTAGGTATTTGTGTTTTATTGATTAGTCATTGGGTGGGAGGGATAAAATGGTTGCTCATGAATGTCTGTAAGATGAATGTACTTTTCTTGATTTAATATGTTTATATACTTGGGTATTGCACTGTTAATATTTGGAAAATCAATAAATAATTAAAAATAAAATGAAGCTTCTAATGTCAACAATTGTGGCTTCAGGACCAAAAAGGCCTTTTTCCTGAAGTGTGTCACAAATGTCACATATGGGCAAAATTGTGATTTCATCCTCCCAAATAAAAATTTCTTATTACAGAAGAAATACGCTTTCAAAACATCAGAGATAGATTGTGAGCCTGCCGGGACAGACAGGGAAAAATGCTTGATTACCTGAATAAATCCATGTACCCGTTCTGAGCTTCCCTGGGAGAATGGTATATAGAATTGAATGAATGAATAAATAAATAAATAAATATAAATTTAACCAATGGGTAAACCTGATCATAAATCAGATTATGAGGATAGTGTAAAACCATTGTCAACTTTATGCTATCAGATGACGTCAAGGTATCCACCTTACCCTCGGTGACATTCAAAATCTAGGTAATCTGATACTTAATACATGAGATAATCGCATTGAGGACATAATTTTCCATTCCAGATGTAGCCAATCTGGAAGATTCTCTATGAGCTCGGGGAGGATCCAATACATTCCCTGGCACATAATATAGGCCTGATGATACCTATAAAAATTGGGAAAATTTACCTCTCCTCTGCAATCGGCTTTTGTAAAGATACCATGGCAATTCTAGCATTTTTACCTAGCCAAATAAATTTAGTAAGAATACTATTCAATTTTTTTTTAAAAGAACCCCTGAAAATACACTGGTAACATACCCATTTGGTAACAAACTACAGGCAAAATCATCATTTTTACAGTCTGAACTCTCCCCCACCAAGACAAATGTAGTGGGTTCCCATGCTCACACATATCTGAAACCTTTAGCAGTATGGATTTTTCATTTACCTGCATTGTTTCTTCCAAAGTTTTCTGGATCCAAATACAGTGGTACCTCGGTTTACGAGTGCACCGGTTTACGAGTGTTTTGCAAGACGAGCAAAACATTTGCAAACTTGGTGCCTCGTAAACCGAGCTTGCCTCGCTGTACGCATGCGCGCATGCTCAAGGCCCGGCACAGGAAGCAGATTTTCGGGCACCGGCACCAACGCACAGGACATGCTGGTGCTGGTGCCGATGCCGATGCGGAGGCTACACTGGAAGTAAGAAGAGGGTTCGGGTGGGTTGGGGGATCTCAGGTGGCGGTGGGGGGGGGGGTGCCCGATGGCGGTGGGGGGGGTGCACGATGGTGGCGGGGGGGGTGCCGGATCGCGGGGGGGAGGGTGCGGTTCATGGGGGGGGCCTTCGGGGAGAGCAATGCCGGTTCTTGTGGGGGGGGGGGAGCAGCGCTGCTGGCCTTGGGGGGGGGGAGGTGGGGGGTGGGAACATATCAAAGCAAGTTTCCCTTACTTCCTATGGGGAAACTTGTTGATATACGAGCATTTTTGATTATGAGCATGCTCCTGGAACGGATTATGCTCGTAATCCAAGGTACCATTGTACCTAAATATTTTATACCTCCTTCCTTCCATAAAAAGAAAATTAGTCAAATAATCCCTTGGTACTGTAAACGTTTAAAGGAAGAACCTCTGATTTACTCCAATTTATCTTGTATCCTGAAAATGGTTGTTTCCGGATTCCTCAAATGAAGTAAAATATCATCTGTGTAAGCAGAGACTTTATATTTCCGACCTGCATAAGGAATACTCTGAATCTCCTCTGCATGTTGAATAGCCAATAACAAGGGTTCCAATGCAATATCAAACAGCAGAGGAGACAACGGACATCCTTGCCTAACTCCCATCCCCAGACAAAAACGCTCTGAAAAAGTATTATTAATATACAGTCTGGCAAATGGGGAGCTATGCAAGGTTTGAATCATTTGAATAAATCCAGAACCAATACCAAACCAATCCATAGCTTGATACATAAAGGTCCATTCTACACGATCAAAGGCCTTCTCTGCATCCAAGGATACAGAGAAGGCCGGATCCTGCATATCTTTTGATAAATTTGACATATGTAATGCTAACCTAGTGTTATTAGAAGAATGTCTTTGAGTAACGAACCTTGTTTGGTGCATTCCAATGATGTAAGGGAGAGCCTTAGCTAAGCGTAAAGCCAATAACTTAGCTAAAAGTTTTCCATCGACATTTATCAACGAAATAGGCCTGTAATTTGAAACCAATATAGGATCTTTATTTGGCTTCGGCAACACAATAGTTAAGGATTCTGCCATGATACCTAATATGCAATCTTTATTTAGCTGAGTCTGATATAAATTTAACAAATAAGGTAACAGGGTAATTTGGAATGTTTTATAGAATTCCACCGTAAAACCATCGCCACCTGGAGCGGATCCAACTCTAAGGGACTTCAATGCTGTTTACAATTCTTTCATTGATATAGGCATTTCAAGACTACCCTTTATATGCTCGGGGAATTTAGGACCCTTAATTAATTTTAAAAATTCAATACTATCCTTTTCTTTATCTGAATAAAGCTCAGAAGAATACAAAATTTTATAAAAATTTAAAAATTGTTTAAAAATATTTCCAATTGATAAGAGTGACACCTTTTTTGCAACAATTTTTACTTTCCTTTTCCTCGCTTTGAGGTAATTAACCAGTAATCTTTCCGCTTTATTTGAGTTTCCATAATACAAAGCTTGTTGAGAAAACAAATCTTTCCTTGCCAACTGTGAGGAAATCTCGCTATATTTATAACTTTTAATAGGGCTTGTAAAGTATCATATTCTCACTTTACAGCTAATTTTTCTTCCAAGTCCTTAATTTCTTTTTCTAAATTAGCAAATTACATATTAAGTTTTTTCCTTATATGTGCCGTAAATGAAATAATCTGCCCTCTTATGGTTGCTTTAAAAGCATCCCATAATGTTTCCTCTAAAATTTCATTTGAGGTATTAATTTGAAAGTACTCCTCCATTTTTTGTTGAATTTCTTCAAGGGATTTTGAATCTGCAAGCAATGTATTAAATCTCCAAACAGGTCTTCCTATATCTTCTTCGTCCACCCTCAATTCAATCCATACACCACCATGATCAGATAAGATGATTGGATCTATGGTAGCTTTTATCACATTTTGCACTAATAAATCTGAAACAAAAATATAATGTATTCTAGAAAATGATTTATGAACATGGGAACAAAATGAAAATTCCCGAGCATTAAAATGCAGAATCCTCCATATATCCTTTAGACCACAACATTATATCATATTTTGTAACCCCATTGATTTAATTAACCTACTAGGACTTTTATCTATCAATGGATCAATGACAGCATTAAAGTCCCCCACTACTACTATTCTAGAAGTAGTCAGCAGCAATAACAACTTCTGAAGAGATATAAAAAATTCAGATTGATTAGAGTTAGGGGCATAAATATTCAAAAGCGCCAAATAATTTTTCCCCGGGCTCATTTCCACGTGCACCCACCTTCGTAAGGGGGCTTTGTCCTTTAAAGTAAATATAGCCTTACATTTCTTATGAATCAGAATAGCTACTCCTGCTTTTTTCCCTACTGCTGGAGCATAAAAACAATGCTTTACCCATCCTTCTTCCAGCTTTTCTGATTCTATATCTGACAGATGTGTCTCTTGTATAAAACATAAATCTGCAGCTTGTTGTTTCAAAAAATTAAGTGTTCTTTTCCATTTAATAGGGTGATTTAACCCATTTACATTTAAAGAAAATATTTTAAGATTCATTTATATGATTATTGTTAACTTAGAGCTTCAAAGAAAACCCCCAGAAAATCATTTTCCTACCTTCCCTTTGTCGTATCCTTACACATCTATAAACCCCTGTTAATGGCCCCTTAAACCTCCCCCCCACACCCATGTAAATAAAACAAATACTTGAACGCCTATAGAGACAAGTGACTTTAAAACTCCTCCAAGCTTGATTACGCCGATCAGGACAGGTAATTAAGTGCTCTCTCCAGGTAATTCGATATTTTCCCCAATAATAACATTTCAGATACATGTGACCAAAAAGAATAATTTAACAATAATAAATCAATATCCCATAAAATAGAAGAAAGAAATCTATATCCTCTTAAAATAATATATGTTCTCTGTACACTGGAGGGGCATAATAATAAAAAAAACCCATCTAAGTCCCCTTTTGGCCTAAGGCCTTAAACATTGAAAGTAGAAGCAGGGAAAATGTCCATTATCAAAAAAACCTCCAAAAGGAGTTTTTTTTTTTATAATGGCCTGCCTCTACGTTCAGTTGTTTAAACGCCCAGACCACCACTACATCTAAACTTATATCATATAATCAACCTAAAAAAAGCCTAAGCCCCAAACGTCCAAAACAAGGGCTTTTAGGCGCCTAAAAGCTGGATTCTGTAACCGGTGTCTGTCAAACCAGCGCTAAGATCCGAGCTACCCCACACCTTAGCACAGACTAATCAATTAATTAGGCACCTTCTACTTGGCTCTCGTCAGATGACCTCTCAGGACCAATCCAGAAACAGAACTTGAATGAATAGCCTTTCTGTATAGAGTCTCGCACAGGCTGTGTAACAGAGGCGCCTTTGGAGAGATAAGAACAGCACAGGAGCAATGCCTCCCCAAGATTCACACAGGCTGAGCATGTAGGCATAGCTGGATGTCCTTGATTAGAATACAGTTCTGGTACATACCCAGAATGCATCAGGCATCATAAACAGCAAATATGTTTTCTTCTATCTCTTCTTGCATGGTTGAGGCTGGAAAGATTTCTGGCAGACAATGGTTCAGGTTTTATGACATCAGAGAGGCCTAACCTTCAAGTGTGAATAAGGAAGCACCCCTACATTTCCTAGCCACATATTCAGTTTGGTGGCCTGGAAGGAAAAGTTTCTGTCAAAAAAAACTTCTTATATTGGCAGGATTTTAAAGGGGGACCCCTAGGGATACCCTGGATACCACAATGGTTATAATTTTTTGAACTCTTGGTTTTTTTGGCCAAGTCATTGATGAGGCCCCATTTGGAATATTGTGTTTAGTTTAGAAGGCCATATCTCACTTAGGGGGGAGAGTGTGGTATAGTTGTTAAAGCTACAGTCTCAAACCCACACTGCTTCTTGTGACCCAGGACAAGTCACCCTATCTCCCCATTGCCCCAGGTACAATAGATAAATTGATGTTGATTGCAGATGAACCAAGAATAAATGGCCATCTTATTTCAGTGATGTCACAGCTTTGGCAGGTTTCCATAGTCTCCCAACCTTCCATGTGAGCTGTATGGCACCTTGTTATGCCTTTGCAATTTGTGTTTTAATTTGTGTCAACAGCAATGTTTACTTTTGTTTCAGAACGTCTATAAGTACTTTGTTGATGTGACCACATCTGCATGATTTCTCTTCTTTATCTGCTTAAACAAACACTAAGGTATTACAGATAAAGAGATGCTCCAGATAAACACAGCTGTTGTCTGGATGTGAAAGCAACAGTATTTGATGGAAATCCACAGAGCTGGAGAATTATGTTTCCAGTTCATCAAATGCAGGAAATCTATATGTAGTTTGGATGGTATGTGGCATTCTTATTCAAACAGAATTTAGCTATCCCCTCAGTTCTTGTCCCTTGAAAAAGACACATAAAATCATTGTCCCTCTAGGGCTAGCAGCACTTTCTTGACATTTGGACTATGTGATTGCTTCCAGAGAGGTAGAGAGAAGCAACAGAATGGGAATCATAATATTAATGTTATAGTTTTTATCAGTATAGTACTACCATTTAGTTACAGCATCCTTAGCTGGGACACATAGGGGTGAATAGGAATTCTAGTTAGCACATTTGAATTTGGCAATATTGAGATAACATGTCTATAAATTACTTCTAATGTATGACCATAGTGAGAATTAAACAATAAGAGCATCATAATAATAAAAAAAAAGTCTAAGTCCATTTTGGGCCTAGGATGCAAGTCGTCCAAAGTTGGCAGCATTTATAGCAGACAGTTCTCAAAAAAAAAAATAATAATTTTGGACGTATTTTTCGAGAATTGTTTGCTTATATATCCAGCTGTTTGCGACCAAGTTGTCTATCTTTATACCACATTCTCGACCAAAAATTCATCCAGGTCCCAAATACTCAGAACAAGACCTTTTGGATGTGGGAGGGGCCAGTAAAGTGATGGACTGGCCACCCAGACATGGCAACAGAGTAGTGGGGTACCTTACAGGGCACTGCTGTGAACTTCACAAAAAGGGTGCCGCATAAACATCTCACCACAACTCCTTTGCAGGTCATTGTGAGCCCTCCTCAAACACCCTCAAAACCCACTATACCCACCTGTCTACAACCCCAATAGCTCTTATAGCTGCAGGTGGCATCTATATGGCAGTATAGTAGGGTTTGGGAGGATTTTTGTGGGCTCATATTTTCTCTCATGAATGCAGTGGTTAGAGTGGCTTATGGGCCTGGGTCCTCTTCTCTATGGTTCACTAGCCCACCCCCTAGACTACTTAAGCCACCTCTATGCAGCTCTATTAGGCTTTCCTATGCTAGGTGCTGATATTTTATATGTGATTCTGTGGTTAACAGGAAGCCAATGTGCTTTCTTAAGAAAGTGGGCGAGTTGAGTTTGGTTATGTTTACAAGCATTGTGGATCAGTTGGATAGCAGTGTTTTGGATCATCTGTAGTCTGCAAAGGTCTTTTGGTCTTAATCTTGCATATAGGGAGTTATAGTAATCCATTTGTTGTATAACTAATGAATGGACCAAAATATTCAAAACTTTGGGGGGGGGGGGAGGGGAATGTTAGCTGGGGTTGGCAGCAGGAGAGATTGGGCATCTTTCCTGCCATGGATATTTGGGATAGTGCCAGCAGGAGGGACTGGGCATCCTTCCTGCTGGGGATGTTAGCAGAGGTTGGCAGCAGGAGAGATTGGGCATCCCTCCTGCCGGGAATGTTTAGGAGGGGGCAGTGCTGACAGGAAGGAGTGGGAATCTCTCCTGCCAGCTGACTTGCGGTGGGGTTCGGGAGTTCTCTGCTACGGCTGCTCTCATCCAGTCGTGGCAGGTGAATTCCCCCCCTCCCATCAGCTGAGCGGTAGGAACTCCCCAAAGCTGCATTTCTCCTGCCACAATCAGCTGCTGTGGTCTAGCAGCCAAGTTAAGTGACTGAAATGAAGGACAGCGTTTTCCGGGCCTACATTTCAGCTGCCTATCTTGGTGCAATTTTGTAACTGGTGCCCTGGAATGATTGGCAGGCGATCGGCGGCCACCGACTTGTGTGCCAGTTACAGAATCCGGTACTAAGTGCTATTCTGTAAAGAGTGCATACCTTATATAGAATAACATTGCACATCAGACATTCTTGCTGAAACCAGGTGTAAATGCCAGCACCAACACATTCATGGGTTGCCTGTGAGAAAATGTAGCTACAAATTCTTATAGAATCATGCATACACAGCTGCACGCAGAACTCCAAATAGTGCCAATTAAAGCCAATGATTTATTGTTTACAGCCAATTATTGTTAAACAGCTCATTACCAATTTAGTTGTCCATCCATTTCAGGATTATACCCAAATCTGGGCACCCTTTATAGGATCTGGGGATTCAAAGCACTCTCATAGAAGGTCAATTCCCACAAGATCTTGGAGAGATCATAATCACACCCCTACTGAAAGATCAAAAAGGCCCTATAGACGCTCCTACCAACTACAGACCTATCGCTTCGATCCCATTATATGTCAAACTGATTGAAGGACTTGTGGCTCAATACCTCACCAACTACCTATTTGACCATAATATACTTCACTCCTCTCAATCAGGATTTAGATCTCACCACAGCACGGAAACACTACTAGCAACACTACTAGACATAGCCCGACAACACCTCAGTAAAGGACACAGGATCCTAATTATCCCAACTGGATCTTTCCGCCGCCTTCGATCTAGTCGATCACACCATATTACTCCAGATACTTGATGCAATCGGGATCTCAGGGGTGGTTTACAATTGGTTCCAAGGATTCCTTAAAACAAGAACGTACAGAGTTAAGACAAACAACACGAAATCTAACTCATGGTCAAATCCATGCGGAGTCCCGCAGGGGTCACCACTATCGCCCATTCTATTCAATCTCTTCATCTCCTCCCTCGGCACCACTCTAGACACCTAAATGTAACATCATTCAGCTACGCAGATGACATAACTATTCTCCTCCCCTTTTGAAATCCAAGATCACACCTCACAGGACACCTGGAAATAATTCTGGATGAAGTAGAAAAATGGATGACAAACCACAAACTGAAACTAAACTCGGACAAAACCAAATTCCTAATGCTTGAAACGGACAAAAACCCATCCATAACAGGCCCTAGAAATTAAAGCAACCAAATACCCAATCCAGACCTCACTCAGAATCTTGGGAGTGCTGATAGACAGAAGCTGCACTATGCAGACCCAGATCAACAAAACTACCCAAATAAGCATTCTTCACAATGCGCAACTTAGGAAAAATAAGGACATTCTTTGACAAAGAACACTACAGGATAATTGTACAATCCTGATACTAGGGTCTCCGTGGACTACTGCAATATCCTTATCTACCATGCCCCACAAACATGATCAAAAAACTTCAAACCGTTCAGAACACAGCCCTTAGACTAATTTACTCACTCGGAAAATTTGACCACATCACCAATGCCTACCTAGACTCACACTGGCTACCGATTCGAGCCAGAATTCAATTCAAACTATACTGTCTACTCTTCAAAGTAATTAACGGTACTGCACCCACCTACCTAAATGACCGCCTAAACCGTAACCTTCCAACCAGAACAAGAAGAACACTGACATCATTCACATACCCACCACTCAAGGGTACTCACCGCAAAAAGCTTTATGATAGCCTCCTGGCAACACATGCTGCAAAACTCGAACCTTCCATCACCAGATTGTTAACCACAACATCAGACCTCAAGACATTCCGTAAAGAAATCAAAACACTGCTGTTCAAAAAATATATACAATCTACCTAACCTCCCTCACCCCATCCCCCAAGAAACCAAAACACTGCCGTCCAAAACATCTTCCGATGTTATTAAGTCTTTACTATCATTCTGTTATTAAGTCTCTATCCTCAAACTGTATTCTCTATTGTCATGTACCATCCTGGAAATGTCCAGTTCTCTTCTTATGTAATCCGCTTTGAACCGCAAGGTACAAGCGGAATAAAAATCACTAATGTAATGTAATGTAATGTATATATGTTGATAAGTACATTGACAATGCAAGCATGAATGAAGTTCATGAAGTGGGGCTCACGTCGGAAGCTAAGTTAAGTTCAGCATTGTTTGAAAAGGCATAAATAAGAAATAGTAAAATCACAGTTTAATGCAAGATTAATAGACCTTCCCCACTTGGATCAATGAGAATTGTAGCCGGATCAGGTTATGCTACCCGATTGGCAATCTGAAGATCCTTGAATCCTGATAGTTCAGTCCTTGCTATGAAAGCTATATAGGTGGTTTCATGGACTAATGATACCGTGTTTCCCCTAAAATAAGTGTCATATTAATTTTAGGTCAAAAAAATGCAGTAGGGCTTATTTTTCGGGGATTGTCTTATTTTTTTTCATGGACAACAATTATCTCTCCCTTCCTCTCCTCTACCCCAATTCTTTCGCTTTCCTTCCCCCCCCCAATGTACAGCATCATTCCTCCCCCTCACCCATCCCCTTGTGCAGCAGAACCCCACCGACCCTCCCACCATGAGACTGACATACCTCCTCTCCGAGGCCTCCTAAAGCAGCAGGGGTGGGGGGGGTGCTGAATCGATGAGTCCAATTTTTTCAGCAAATCAGGCAGCACTAGTGTCAGGATGAAGTCAGGGACATTGTGTGTGTAGGGGGGGTGTCGATCTTAACTAGGGCTTATTTGGGGGATAGGGCTTATATTATGAACATCTTTAAAAATCAAACTAGGGCTTATTTTCAGGATAGGTCTTATTTTCAGGGAAACAGGGTAGTAGCCAGGCTATAAGTAGTGTAGTGCACTTCAGGTACCTATAAGCTAGGTATGCTTAGGGGCTTAGTGAGGGTAGGAGGTGCCCAGGGAGGCGGCGCCCCTCACGCCCTTTCTCTGCTCCCTCCGCTCCTTCTACGCCATCCCCCCTGCTCCTTCCCTTTCCCCACACCACACTCGTGCCCTCCCTTCCCACCCCCGTACCTTCTTTAAATCTTCGCCAGCATGAGCAGCTTCTCCAGCCCATTGCTTGCGCTGGCGTTGGCTTTCCCGCTTGACATCACTTCTTGGCCCCACAACTCAGAAGTGATTTCGAAAGCGAGCCAGACCGACACGAACAGTAGACTAGAGTAGTTGCTTGCATTGTTGAAGATTTTAAAGAGGTATAGGGGTCGTGGAAGGGAATGCACGAATGTGGCATTGGGGGGCAGAGAGATGCTGGTGCCCCCCACCAAGACTGCGCCCGGGGTGGTCCACCCCCCCTCCCCTTGCCAAACCCTTACCACGCCACTAGGTATGCAGATACTGGATTATGCTAGAGCCTAGGTGCCTAGATTCCTTTATAACATAGGCACGTAAACGGAGATAGCCCTTTATAGAATTGACTCATAATTATATATGTACCCCGTTAAGATAGTATTTTATTTAAAATAAAAGTAGGCTATGGTCTGTGTACCTTTATAAAAAAAGGCTCCTACCAGGCGCCCTCTGGAGGCTTTATTTAAGGGCCCTGCCATAGACTACACTCACAATGCTTTATAGGGCTGGTTCTATAACAGGCTTAAAATAGGTGCCTAAAGCATCTATAAAGAAAAATAAAGGCCTATTTATCTTCATAGATTATCAATAACACATGTACATCTACTGCAGGCACAAGCATGAACACCTGCCCCATGGCTGGTGAAGATGCCCATGCCTAGATAAATGCCTAGATGAATTCAAGTAGATTATAGTATTCTATAATTTACACATGTATGTGTATGTTCTGCTCAGACTCTGCCCATGCATACATCAAAGAATGGCGTGAACTTTTCCACCAGTCCGTATTCTGTAAGAGGTCATTTATATGTATAAGAAGCCAGTTATGCACATGCATAAATAGAATATCATCATTTATTCACATTCTTGCCACTAAAACTAGGCAGCTCCTTAAAGAACAACACCCTTATGTAGCTTCACTTTCCCCCTGGATGTATCTTTAGGAACTCTTAGACACTGAACTGTCAAACGGTTTGAGAAAGATTTGAGTTTGCTGTTCTAAAGGCCAGTGAACAAGTTAGCAATGATAGTATGCCTCAGCGGTAATCTTTTAAACAATTGGCACTGAAGCAGATAAGAGCCTCATCTCAGAGCACTAGATGAGAAATGCCACCTTCTAAGCAATCAGCCCAACCAATTAAACCGCTGGCTATCATGACAAGTCTCTCATTTGAGGTTGGAAGATGGGTGACTGAGAACAGTAAGCCTTGGTTGCTCAGAAAGGTAACAAGTATGAATATATCATGTACTATAGGATGCTTTAATGTTTTCTGGATTAATTTCTGTGGTGTAACCAGATAAAATTTGTTGCCATTTACTCTCCAGCATCGTATTACTTCATAATGCAACTCTGCTGCTCCCAAACACTAAGCTGAATCATTCTGGATGTAAGCTGTGCCATATTTTAAACCAGTGTCTACAAACTTTGCGAAACCGCAACACACTGAACATGTGGCTCAAGGGCATCCGGAAGTGCGTGGATGTCGACACGATGACATCACATGCATGCGTGACGTCGAAGTCCATGCATGCGTGAAGGCCCTCCTGACGGGGTCCTGAGCTGCCTGTGTGTGTGTGTGGGGGGGAGGGGGGGGCGCTTGCTTGAAAGGAAGAAGCACAGAGAAGAGAGGTGCCAGCACCAGGTGACTGCCTACAGGATGTGCCACTCACTATGAGTCACATCCTGTAGGCAGTCAGCCAGCATCGGCACCTGTCCTCCTCTCTGGCATCTCACGGCACACCTGGAATCTCGGGGCGCACACTAGTGCACAATACACTGTTTTAAATAAATGTGAACATGAAGTTGTTAATATTCCCATAGACCTGTGCCAACCAGGGAAAATGGGTGCTTTTATAGCTGGAGCCTTGCCACCTATTTTGTAATATAGGGATTGACGGCAGATAGAGCAGCATGATCCGTCCAGTCGGCTTGAACAGCACCTGCTGCTTTGTGCTAGTTAACCCTTCTATACCCTCTTTCTCTTTTCTTTTTTTCTTGCTTTTATTTGTGTGAATCCTTTATGTTTTACCTTTAGTCCATCCTCTTCCCATATAGGGATCTTCTGTGCATAGCCCACGCCTTTTTGAATTCCTTCACCATTACCATCCCCCATTACCACCCACGGAGAAGCATTTTATATAACATGCAGTTAGTGCATGGGAAAGGGGAAATTACCATAACACATTTTATTGCATTTTGTGGTAAGCATTTTCTCCCGCATGGAGCATGCAGTAGGGCTTTATGCCCTTTAATAAAAGGGCCTTAAATGTCTGCACCATAGCGTCCCTTTTCCTCCTCTCTTCCAGAGTATACAGATTCAAGTCTCTGCTCATACAATTTCTGATGGAGACTCCGTACCATTTTGGTCACTTTCCTCTGAACTACTTCAAATCTTTTTATATGGCAACATATGGCCTTCAAAACTGAATATAGTACTCCAAATGCAGTCTCACCAATGACTTGTACAGTAGCATTATCACATCTTTTCTGCTGTTTATGCCCCCCTCTATGCAGTCAAGCATCCTTGGCCATCATCTTATAGCATTGTTTTTGCCACCTTGAGATTTTCAGATACTGTCACTCCAAGGTCTCTTTCCCAGTTTGTGCACATCAGTCTCTTACTTCCTATTACATACAGCTCATTTGGATTTCTGCAATCCCACATTCATCATCCTACATTTCTTTACATTAAAGCTTAACTGACAAGCATTTGAGCATGCTTCCACTTTTTATAGATTGCTTCTCATGTTGTCTGCTCCCTCTGAGGTGTCCAATCTGTTGCTAATCTTTGGGCTAGATGCACTAAAGATACCGACTCGGCTGATTCTCCAGCAGCGATCGATGCACTATCAAGTTTGCATGTAAATGATTTGCACGCAAATGCAACTGATCAATCGCTCAGTAAGCAATTGACACACACACAAAGCATCCTTCTGTCACTGCTGTTAGAGCTTCTTCTTTTTTTAATGGCACAGATGTGTGTTGTTTCACACACCGTGGCTGATGATAAAGAAAAGCCTAACACAGCTTCATAAAAGGGGGGGGGGGCTCTAATATTTTTAGGATAAAAGAACAGAAAAGTATAACCATTATAGGAAACAAAACATTGACAAAATTATGTACTTCCTAAATCTAGAATGCTTGGCTTTAAAGCCAGAAATTCCTAATGCCTCATTTGAATCATCCCAGATAAATCAGGAAAAATCTGACTACAAGATCCAAAAATACAGCTGATTAATATGTCTAAACCAGACATGGGACACTCCGATCCTCGAGGGCCAGAATCCAGTCGGGTTTTCAGAATTTCCTCAATGAATATGCATTGAAAGCAGTGCCTGCAAATAAATCTCATGCATATTCATTGGGGAAATTCTGAAAACCCAATTGGATTCCTGCCCTCGAGGACCCGAGTTGCCCATGAGAGTTGGTCTAAACTCTCAATACAGTGCTCCAGTCCAGCTCTAGTGCAAATAAGTATATCTCCCCATGACAATTCCAAATATGATTCTAAAAATCTGTCAAGTTCATTCACTTTTCCTAATATTTTCCTTGAGTGATAGTATGTGACGGCTTATCAAAAATACAGCACATACAATAGGAGGAAGAGTATCTTCTGAAAATCTCAATATCTCCTACAGATATTTCTTTACCATATCTATTGGTGTGATTAATGGAAATCTGGGAAAGTTTAGCAATCAAAGATGATTCCTTCTACCATAAGAACATGAGTTGCCACACTGAGACAGACCGAAGGTCCATCAAGCCTAGTATCCTGTTTCAACAGTGGCCAACCCAGGTCAAAAGTATCTGGCAAGATCCCAAGAAGAAAAACAGATTTTATGCTGCTTATCCTAGGAATACGCAGTGAATTTCCCCAAGCCATCTTAATAATGGCTTATGGATTTCTCTGATTTTCTAGATATTATGTCTTTCTCAATAGCCCTTCTCTTTTATTTAAGTGCTGAGAATTCAATTTTTCTATGTCTGACATTTGCACTTTCAGTTGGTCCTGACAGACTGCCTGTTGTAATTGCACTGAGCACTGTCTGGATGACTGGAAACTTCTATTATCAAATTTCTGAGAAAACTGTGTAGCAGATACCTGAAAGGAATTTTCTAGCAACTGGAGTGCTTTCCAAACAAAGCCTAAAGAAACAGTTGCTGGTTTCTTTGTCAAACACCTCAATACCACGGGTGAACCTTGTCCTAAAGGTGAATAATAAATCCCAATAAATAAATAAATTAATATGGTTCAGGTAAGATTTCCAAATTATCCTTCTCAAGCCAAGTCCCCTCTCTCCTATTAGGCAAGATGTCACTTGCAGAGTCTCCTACATGGAAGAACACCTTTCACAGCCCTTCGGCATCTAGCATTCCTCCAACCTCAACAAGGTCCCTTCTAAACTGATCCCCACAATGCTCCCATGGTAGTCTAAAGCTATCAGCAATTATAACTGTGAGCAAGTTGCAGTACAGAGCTACAGAGCTATGCTTAAATATGGATTCTCGTGGGAGAGGGGGATTCTAGAGTGGCAGATTTGTTGAGGGGTGGGTTCTTGAGTGGGCAGACTTGTTGGGCCGCCGGCCCTTATCTGCCATCATACTCTATTGTTTCTATATTCCAGGGTAGATTAAACAATTCTGGGAGGCAAGCTGTATTGAGAGGGGGCAAGTCTTCAACTTTGCTTTTCTTTTGCCACAAACCCAACTGGAGTAACTGCAGATGTGCTCAACCCAACATTATGCTCAGGGCACCATCTTGGTCCCCTTCACCTTAGCTTTATATTGAACCACACCATGAAGTGAAAACTGTCCCCTATATTGGCACCCACCCGGGTTTTAATAGCATTTTCAATTAATAATGCCTGTTAAGCCAATTAGAAAAGTTAGATGCCTGGATCAGTGAGCTCTGCTATCTAGGCGCCTAATTTCAGGTGCCAATTTATAGAATCAGGGTCTTAGGGCTAGATTCATTAAATGGCACCCAGTGTTATTCTATAAAGGATACTCTGGGGTGAGCGCTTTTTATAGAATAGCATTGGATTGCTGCATTCACACCCAATTTTGGGTGCAATGTACTTATATCAACTGAAACCCCGCTGTAAATCCTGGCGTGTAAGTCAGGTATGGATCCCCGGTATTCAGTATCACTGCACACATCTTTAGTGAATGCCCCTCCCATGGCCATACCTCCTTTGTAGGTGCATTCTATAAGATATGTATACTATAAGATATGACTATAGCCACTGCATCGCTCAACTTTACTTTTGGTTTTCTTTTGAGCAAGGTGTTTTTATTTGAATTCTTATCTACTTATTCACATTCGTCAAGTGGCCACTGACCTGGACCCCTGAGGAAAGCTTGTGTAAGCCGAAACACGGACTATGTTGGGTCCGCTGCTATCAATTGGGTCAGCTGCTTCTTATAGTAGATGCACTTGCTTTTATCATTTTATTAAAAATCACTTCAAGAACATTGTATTCCATAGTCTTTGCCTTGTTGGGATCTTTATAGAATAGCATACATATCCAAATTTTGCCCATTAATGCCAATAACTGATAGCACAAATTACTGGTGCTAATTGGCTCATTAGCCAATTTAGTTATGTGTGCTTCTCAGGATAGCTCGAGGAGTGTGTGGCGCAGTGGTTGGATCTACAGCCTCAGCACCCTGGGGTAGTGGGTTCAAACCCCGCGCTGCTCCTTGTGACCCTGGGCAAGTCACTTAATCCTCCATAGCCCCAGGTATAGATTGTGAGCCCACCGGGACAGAGAGGGAAAAATGCTTGAGTACCTGATTGTAAAAACCGCTTAGATAACCTTGATAGGCGGTATATAAAATCCTAATAAACTTGAAACAACAAGAAAATTGACCCTGATCCCTCCATAAAAGGGGACGCAACCAAAAACAAACAAACTTCTGGAGAATTGATGTCCAAGATGAAGACTTTATTAGAACAAATAGATAATCCACATAAAAATGTCTAGGGCCTGAACCACTGGAAACATATGGACCCAACACAGTCCGTGTTTTGACACTATTGTTTTCCTCAGGGGTCCCTATAGACTTGTGGATTAAATAAAAATGAAAGCTCATGTGCTGGTGAGATCTTAATTGATAATAAGCCACTCAATCAAACTAACAACACAAAAATTTTGGGAGTATTAATAGATAATAAACTCACGTTTCATTCGCACATCAGTGCATTGGTCAAAAATTGTTTCTACAAGTTGAGGATGATACGATCACTAGTCCCCCTCCTTGATAAACTCTCCCTTAATACACTAGTTCATTCCCTAGTAATATCTAAACTAGATTATTGTAATTCTTTATTAAAAGGGGCATATTTAAAAGACATAAGGCGTCTTCAATTTATACAAAACACAGCAATAAAGATAATTTCAGGCTCAAAAAAATTTGACCATGTCACACCTTTACTGCAAAAAGCTCACTGGTTGCCAATAACATATAGGATTACATATAAAATAGTTCTTCTAGTCTTCAAGACAATACAGACCAACACTCCGGCATTTATAGATAGGCTTTTGATTCCACATAACTCATCGAGAGTTCTTAGATCATCTTCACAGTTTACCCTTAACGTTCCTTCCTTGAAAAAAATCGGAACACGCCGTGCTTCTATCTTTTCTGTAACACCTCCAATGACTTGGAATTCTCTTCCTTTATATATAAGACTCGAACAAGATTTGCAGAAATTTAAGAGTAGCTTAAAGTGTCTTCTTTTTAAAGAAGCCTTTAACTGAAAATATAAAGTTCATTCAAGAGGTAATACTTTACGATTTCTGCCATCTCCAAAACAAGATTTTGACCCCACTTCTGCCAGCAATCCTCTTCTTCCTACCCTCCTAATGTACTTTCCTTATATGTACTTTTTCTTCAAAAATTGTATTTCCTCCCCTCTTTCCTATTGTTTCCCGTGGTTTTAAAAAGCAATTACCCATGTAGGTCTGATCAATGTATTATGTATAAGTGATTTCTCTAAAATCATATTTTTATCTTTTGTACAACGCTTTGTAATTTGGAAAAGCGTTCAATCAAATAATATGAATAAACTCGAAACTTGATACACTTTCACTATCGGATCCATATGTTTCCAGTGGTTCAGGCCCTAGACATTTTTATGTGGATTATCTATTTGCTCTAATAAAGTCTTCATCTTGGACATTGACTCTCCACAAGTTTGTTTGTTCTCAGGATAGCTCAAAATATTGTGCGCATAAATGTGTGCGCCATTTCTAGAATCCAGATGTTAATGCAAATAATCTACTTTCTGATTGTTTAAAATATTTACAATAGAGTGAAGTCTATCTGCGGTTCCAGTATCTGAAAACTCTCATCTGAAAAAAAAAAAAAAATCATGGGTTTTGCCCTATGTTCCTTAAAAATTTCTATTATTCAACATTCTTTTTTCTGAAAACTCCCATTATCCAGGAAAAGCCCAAGCTTAATCATTTTTTATAACATCAGCACTGCTATACACCCTTATGTGTGTGTGTGCTTTTTCAGTGCAGATTTTATATTTGTCCTTCGAGAGGTTGTTCTGCTTTAGAGCAATTTTCTCTCGAGAGGATCAGGTCTGACAAAGCACAGAATGCTGGAGACTTTCAAACAGTGCTGACTGCTTTACTTTAATAAAACATATCAGTTATTTTGCCTGTGAAAGACTTTTCTGCTCCACTGGACTATTTGTCTTTGTGAGTTCTATTGGGACAATATTATCTGCACAATTTATTCCTATTACAATCAATGTTATATTTCTTTTGATATTAAGAGGGAAAATTACTAAGCTATGTTTTATATATTTTTTAATTTATATGTTCTCCTTTTTCCCATACTGTGCTATCACTTGTTTCTTCTTGGATATGGAGTTCCTTTCTATTTTTAACTGTAATTTTGTAAACAGCTGTGTCATTGCCTAAGGAATGATGATATATTAAATAAAATTAAGCCATAAACCATTAGGTATTCTCTATCCAAGCCCTATCCTAGCCTTTTGTAGTCCCCACCCCCCTTCCACCCCAGCTCTATTTTAAGCAATCCCTAGCAATCTAGGGGTATAAGGCAGGAATGATACCCCATCATTCCTGCCATTGGGTTCCAAATGGTATCTTTGGCAGGACTTGAACTGATGATACCTAATGTGTATTTGAACCCCAAACCAATGCAGTGGTATAATTTTTATTTTTTTTCAACTGAGACAAGAGGAACACACTCAGATTTAAAGCCTTGGAGTTTTTGTAGTAGAACATAGAAACATAGAAAAATGATGGCAGAAAAGGGCCAAAGCCCATCAAGTCTGCCCACTCCAGTGACCCTTCCCCATGAGTTTGCTCACCAACCTCCTGCCCTTACCTCATTAGAGATCCCACATGAATATCCCATTTATTTTTGAAATCTGCCACGCTGTTGGCCTCAATCACCTGCCGTGGGAGTTCATTCCAATGATCGACCACCCTCTCAGTGAAGAAATACTTTCTGGAGTCACCATGAAATTTCCCTCCCCTGATTTTTCAGCGGATGCCCTCTGGTGGACGAAGGTCCCATAAGACGAAAGATATCCTCTTCCACCTCGATACGACCCGTGATATATTTAAGTGTCTCAATCATGTCCCTTCTCTCTCTTCGTTCTCAAGTGAGTACAGCTGCAATTTGTTCAGCCTTACTTCATACGGAAGATCCTTGAGCCCCGAGACCATCCTGGTGGCCATCTGCTGAACTGACTCAACTCTCAGCACATCTTTCCGGTAATGTGGCCTCCAGAATTGAACACAATATTCCAAATGAGGTCTCACCATGGACCTGTACAGTGGCATTATGACCTCTGGCATCCTGCTTATAAAACCTCTACGGATACAACCCATCATTTGCCTTGCCTTGGAGGAAGCCTTTTCCACTTGATTGGCAGTTTTCATGTCATCACTAATGATTACTCCTAAATCCTGTTCTTCCTTGGTCCTAACTAAGGTCTCACCATTTAACGTGTAAGTCCTGCACAGATTTCTTTTACCCAGGTGCATCACTTTGCATTTTTTAGCATTGAAGTTGAGCTGCTAAGTCGATGACCATTGTTCTAATAGTAGTAAGTCCTGCATCATACTGTCAGGCATAGTGCTTTTACCTAATATGTTGCACAGTTTGGCGTCATCGGCGAACAATGATATTTTTCCTCTGAGCCCTTGGGTCATATCACTTATGAATATGTTGAATAGGATTGGACCTAAGACCGAGCCCTGTGGCACTCCACTGGTCACATCTGATGTTTTGGATGGGGTACCATTTACCATCACCCTCTGAATTCTACCGCTCAGCCAATCCTTAACCCATGCAGCTAGTGTTTCCCCTAATCCCAGCGATTTCAACTTGTTCAATAACCTGCGGTGTGGGATGCTATCAAAAGCTTTGCTGAAGTCCAAATACACTACGTCCAGGGACTCCCCGGCATCCAGTTGTCTTGTTACCCAGTTGAAGAAGCTAATCAGATTTGATTGGCAGGACCTGCCCTTGGTAAATCCATGTTGATGGGGATCACGTAGATTTTCTTCATCCAGGATTGTATCAAGTTTCTGTTTGATCAGTGTTTCCATGAGTTTGCATACTATGGATGTGAGACTTACCGGTCTGTAATTTGCCGTCTCTGTCCTGCAGCCCTTTTTGTGGAGTGGAATAACGTTAGCTGTTTTCCAGTCCAAGGGGACTCTTCCCGTGCTTAGGGAGAGATTGAAGAGCACAGACAATGGTTCCGCCAGGACTTCTCTCAACTCTCTGAGCACCCTGGGGTGTAGGTTGTCTGGTCCCATGGCTTTGTTCACTTTGAGTCTTGAAAGTTCGCAGTAGACGCTACTGGGCGTAAACTTGAAGTCTTGAAACGGGTCTTTCTGGCTTTCCCTTGTCTGTAAAAGTGGACCGGATCCCGGCGCCTCACAGGTGAAAACCGAGAAAAACTCAAGTTTTAGTATTACTGTTCTTAGATTATTGCAATTCACTACATGGGGAGGGGAAAGGGATGTTTAGAAAGTTTTGGGCGGAAAGAGTTCATGTTATTTTGGTCTAGGGTGAAGGATGGTGGGAGGACGGGTGGAGAACGCTATCCCACCAGGACCTCTCCCCATTTCCTTGGGGGGGTGGTAGATGACATGGGGATTGGGAGGGGAACGGTCACAGCTTGCAGGAAAGAGGAGGTGGGGGAGAAAGATCAATTAATTATGTATGCTGCGGGGTTCTGTGGGAATTTGGACTCATGTGTGGTACCTCCATGAGTCAGAGCATGACCTTGCGGTACCACAGGTTGTGCATTTGGGGTTGGTAAATTAAAGAATGATGGAGAGAAAAGATCATCTAATATGGCACCGCCTAGCTATAGATGATGTGAAATGTTGTAATGCTATAGTATGATGGTTGTGTTTCTGTTGTAAAGAAGGTGTTTTGTTGCAATAAAGCTGCTGCCAAGGTTTTGCCACTGTTGGAAAATGAATTAAAGTTTAATTTGGTAGTAAATGAGGTGAGCAAGAGCGAATGGAATTGTGATTGCCAATGCTAGACTAATAGCAGATGTGAGTGTAAGTTAATTGCTCAATTGGGGAGAAATTGGCACTAACAACCAAGAAGTGAGTTACTTGGCACAAATTGACACTAATTTGCAGTTAGCTGTGCAACTGTAATAAGGGCCCAATTCTATAAAGGTTGCCTAAAAAATCATCGCTGACTAAGCAACTTTTAAATGTTGAAAGGTATCCTTAGGCGCACTGTATTTTGCAAGGGTTTTCTTTGCTTAAATACCTGTGTTGTAAGTTAGGCATGCCTAATTCAAAAAGAGCTGCCTAACTCTAAAAACACACCCACAATCTGCCCCCTAACCACACCCAGTTGTAGGTAGGCATTTTGGACTAGGCACCTACTTTATATAGAATCATATTTTTTTGTCCCAATGTTCTTTAAATCTCTATGAGCTTCAGGGCAGTTACCAGAGCGGCAACCATTAGCATGGCTTTGTAAAAAAAAAAAAAAAAAGGGGGGGGGGTTAAGCGCCTACTTCAGCTAGGTGTGCCAGTGTAGAGTAGACTATATAGAATTTGCCAGTTAGACACTATTCTGTAATACTAGTACCTAAACTCTATTGTGCGTAACTATGATAGAACACAGACTGGGGTGGGGTAGGGCAGGGGTGTGCAAAGCCCTTTTGCGCTGTTTAAGAATACTAGAAAAACAGTGAAGGCAACCTATGGTGTGAAACATAAGAACATAAGCAATGCCTCTGCTTTCTTGTCTCTGATTGCTTCCTGCACCTCTACAGTGAGCCACGCCGGTTCTTTGTTCTTTTTCTTCTTGGATCCCTTGTTGATACATGGTATATATAGTTTTGCGCCTCAATGACTGTGTCCTTAAAAAGGGACCAAGCTTGCTCTAGTGTTTTTACAGTGCTTATCCTCTCAATCTTTTTCCCCACCATGAGTCTCATCCCTTTTCGGAAGTTCAGTGTCGTGGCTGTCGTTCTGTATCGATGTTTCGCCCCTGCATCCAGGTCAAAGCGAATCATACTGTGATCGCTGTTTCCCAGCATCCCTTCTATATCTACATATTGTGCCGGTCCTTGCAGTTCATTTAGAATTAAGTCCAGAATTGCATTTCCTCTACCTGAACCGGAAATGGTTTTCAAGGGTGATGATGCGGAAGAACTGAAAGAAATCTTGGTGAATCTGGAAGATGTACTAAGCCAAATCAACAAGTTAAAAATTGATAAATATCCTTGACCAGATGGTAGTAAAAGAACCGAAACATGAAATTGCTGTCCTGCTGTTAGTGATCTGTAACCTGTCGCTAAAATTGTCTACAGTACCTGAAGATTGGAGGGTGGCCAATGTTACACCAATTTTTAAAAAGGGCTCCAGGGGAGATCTGGGAAATTACAGACAGGTAAGTCTCACTTCAGTGAATGATTATAAAAAATAAATGAAATGATTATAAAAAATAAAATTGTGGAGCATGTGGACAAATGTGATTTAATGAGACTGAGTCAGCATGGGTTCAGCCGAGGGAGATCTTGCCTCACCAATTTGCTTGACTTCTTTGAAGGTGTGAATAAGCATGTGGATAAAGGTGAGCGTGCCGCAAGATGTTGCCTGGTGTGCCGCAGGGCCGCCATCAGGGCAGTACTATCAGTCCTGCATTCAGGGGCCTGGAGCTGACAGGGGGCCCGAGGCAGGGGCGCCAGTAGCTCGCCAAGGCAAAGTGAGTCGATCACCCAGGACTCACTTTGTCTTGCCGATCTAATCTATCGAGCCGATAAGTCTTCTTCTCCCCAACGTCAATTCTGCAGTCGGAGAGGAAGTTCGGGCCAGCCAATCGCTGCTTAGCTGGGCGGAACTTCCTCTCCGATTGCAGAATTGACGTCAGGGAGAGCATGTGTCGGCATCGGCTTTGGGGCCTGTTATCCATTGGTGGGTCCTGTTCCCCGATGGCAGCGGCAGTGGCAGTGGCTTGGGGAATGGCAGGGAGAAAGAAAGAAAGGGGGCAGGCAGGGAAACAGAAGGAAAGAAGAGAAACAGAAAAAAAGAAAGAAAGGTCAGGGAGAGAGGAAAAAAAAGTTGGGGAAGGGAATGAGGTGTGGAGGAGAGAAAGCATACAGGCTGTTAGAAGGGAAGAAAGATTGGATGCACAGTCAGAAGAAGAAAGTGCAACCAGAAATCACCAGACAAGGTAGGAAAAATGATTTTATTTTAAATTTAGCAAAGTGGAGGCAGTATTACCACAGTTTTCAAAGGAATTTGCCCAAATAACTTAATAGTTAACTGGGTAAATTCCCAGAGATGAAAACTTCCCTTCACTTACTATGCACAGTTCTGAATTTATATCTGCTGTCTATATTTTACAATATGGTCACCTTTTACTAAACCGCAATAGTGGTTTTTAGCGCAGGGAGCCTATGAGCGTCAAGAGCAGCGCTGGGCATTCAGCGCAGCTCCCTGCGCTAAAAACTGCTATTGTGGTTTAATAAAAAGGATGGAGGGTATATTTGTCTATTTTTGTATGCTATAAAAACCAAATACAGAGAGGAGACTGAGAGCTGTTGACGAAGAGCTACGTGTGTGTCTTTCTTCGATTCCAGCCAGAATATCAGCTTTGTGTTCAGCCAAACAGGCCCAGGTTTCGCACTGAATAAAGTATTTTATAATTTTTCACTATTCTGTTTACTTAATATTTCATAATAAAGTAATTATAAAATACTTTCTTTGTGTTTATTTGATTCCTATTCAAGAGAATTACTTTATATATAGTCAATATAGGCACAGAGTTAAATTTTTTAACATTTTCTAATGGTGGTGTGCCTCGTGATTTTTTTCATGAAACAAGTGTGCCTTTGCCCAAAAAAGGTTGAAAAACACTGATATAGTGTATCTAGATTTTCAGAAAGCTTTTGATAAAGTTCCTCATGAGAGGCTCCTGAGAAAATTAAAGTGTCATGGGATAGGTGGCAAAGTTCAGTTGTGGATTAGGAATTGGTTATCGGATAGAAAACAGAGGGTAGGGTTAAATGGTCATTGTTCTCAATGGAAGAGAGTAAACAGTGGAGTGCTGCAGGAATCTGTACTGGGACTGGTCCTATTTAACTTATTTATAAATGACCTGGAAATTGGAACAAATGAGGTGATTAAATTTGCAGATGACACTAAACTGTTCAAAGTTGTTAAAACGCATGCGGATTGTGAAAAATAGCAGGAAATCGGAAGACTGGACGTCCAAATGGCGCAATATGCCGATGGCTTCATTGTCTTGTCCACCAGTACCCCCAAGGCCTTTTCTAGGCAACTTTCACCCATTACCAGCCCTCCCATCGTATAGCTGTACATCGGGTTTCTGTTTCCTACATGCAAGACTTTACATTTCTCTACATTAAACTTCATCTGCCATCTTTTCGCCCACTCTCCCAGTTTGTTCAGGTCCCTTTGTAAATCTTCACAGTCCTCTTTAGTCCTAACCCCACTAAATAGTTTTGTGTCGTCTGTGAATTTTATAACTTCGCACTTAGTCCCTGTTTCTAGATTATTTATAAATACATTGAACAGCAGCGGCCCGAGTACCGACCCCTGCGGAACACCACTTGTGACCCTCCTCCAGTCAGAGTAGTGGCCCTTCACTCCCACCCTTTGCCTCCTACCTGCCAACCAATTTCCGATCCATCTATGTATGTCTCCTTCCACCCCATGGTTCTTCAATTTCCGTAGTAGGTGTTCATGGGGGTACCTTGTCAAAGGTTTTTTTGGAAATCTAAGTATATGATGTCTATGGGGTCCCCCTTGTCCATCCGTTTGTTAATTCCTTTGAAGAAGTGCAATAAGTTAGTTAGGCACGATCTTCCCTTGCAGAAGCCATGTTGGCTTGTTTGCATCAGTTTGTTCCTTTCTAGATGCTCATTGATGCTGTCTTTTATCAGCGCTTCCGCCAACTTCTCCGGAACCGAAGTCAAATTTACTGGTCTGTAGTTCCCCGGGTCGCCTCTCGATCCTTTTTTGAAGATGGGCGTAACATTAGCTATCTTCCAATCCTCCAGGATCACGCCTGTTTTCAGGGATAGATTGCAAACCTGCTGTAGTATTTCCGCTATTTCCTCCTTTAGTTCTTTCAGTACCCTAGGGTGGATTCCGTATGGGCCCGGAGATTTGTCAGTTTTTAATCTATCTATCTGCTTGTGTACGTCTTCAAGGCTTACTTCCATGGATGTTAATTTATCTGCTTGATCTCCTTTGAACATTTTTTCAGATTCCGGCACGTTTGATGTGTCCTCTTTTGTAAATACTGACGAAAAGAACATGTTTAGTCTATCCGCCACTTCTTTTTCCTCCTTCACCACTCCTTTCCTATCTCCGTCATCCAGCGGTCCCATCTCCTCCCTTGCCACCTGCTTCCCTTTAACATAGTTGAAGAACGGTTTGAAATTTCGTGCTTCCCTGGCTAGCCTCTCTTCATATTCTCTTTTTGCTCTTCTAACCGTGAGGTGACATTCTTTATGATGCTTCCTGTGCACTTTCCAGTTCTCCTCGGTTTTGTCCTTTTTCCATTTCCGGAATGAATTTTTCTTATCTCCTATCGCTTTCTTCACTTCTTTTGTTATCGTTCTCACTAGCAACTTAAAATGTATTGGAAAGTGGAAGTGGACAAGCCTTGAAGAAAGAGTTTTACTGTGAAACGTTGGCTATCACTTAAACATCACTTTTTTCCATGCAATATAGAGGCAGCAGCCGACTCAGTCCTACACAAATAATTGAATGTGGTATTAGCACATTCTCCTCAGAAGTTTTTTGGCCGATGATGTGGGTGGAGGAGGTTTGAGCATTTATGCCCTACCTAAACAAAAACCTGAGGCTTTTTCTCCTGTTGAGAGAGTGCTCTCAAATCAGTTAGTGGACTATTATTTCTGGTGACATTTGACTGTTTTGGTGGACAGAAGCCTTCAATTTTGCAATCATAATTGTTGAAAGAAACCTCGTATTTTATTAATTCCATATTTGTAGCATGTCCATTAATAAGGTGGGTTATAATAAAACTCTCAAACTCTGTACACTATACTGGAAAACCATGGGACCATGATTTCTTTAGCACTGCCTGACTTATGCAGCGTTGTACATTAGAGAATGACATGGGAACAAATTTGTCCCCATCCCATCCCTGTGAGTTTTGTTGCTGTCCCTGTCCCATTCCTGTAAGCCCTGTCTTAATCGTACAAGCATTGACCACTTATGATTTTAAAGTGTTTGAGGCATGTACAGATGAGTATGGAGCTTGCATGAATGAGGTAGGGACAGGAAAAGAACTCAGAGGGATGGGATGGGAAAATGAGTTCCCGCGGAGATAGGGACAAATTTGTCCCCGTGTCATTCTCTACTGTACATTAAACATTTAACCTGGAACATCCCTATCCCAGCTGATAAAAGTTTGGATGCAAGAAAACTGGATATAGCAGCAGGGCAGGATTAATTCTTCGAGGACCCCTAGGCACACAAGTACACTGGGCTCCCCCCCCCCCCCCCCGGCCTGGCCCTGCTCCATTTATCTGTTTTCTTATTTACTTCTGTATTTCCACTTGTATTTCTTTTTTTAAAAAGTTCAAAACAAAGATTAGCATACCAGTGCACAGTTTTTCTTCTATGCAACCCCCAAACATCTCTGAACAAATCCCCCTTCCTTCTCTTCCCACCTATTTACCCAGGACTTTAACTCTGAACACTTTCCATGCATATATAAAAGTATTCAAATATTTGTAATGCAGTAATACTATCCAAAATATAAGTCTATATTAATAACCAAGTTTACAACGCCTCTCAACTGCCTCACTCTACATCAACCAACTGTAACCCATATCCTCTATAATAAAACCCTAAGCGTGCGTGATCTCTGCCTTCGTGATCTGTGCCTCTGTGGTTGTGTTCTATTTGTGGCACGTGAGGCGGTTTGAGTGGCAGCGGTGATAGGTGCCGGTGAGAGCAACGGCAGGAGGGTTCACTGCCGAGAGCAACGGCAGGAAGGTGTCCGGCCTAGATGAGGCAGACAGGGTGCGGGTGCTGTGAGGCATCTGGCTGCTACTGCTGCACAGGGAAGTGGAGGGGGAGAGGGAAAGGGGGCTGCTTTGGGAGAGGGGTGTGCTGGGGGGCAGACAGCAATCTTGTTTTGCTCTGGGGGGAGACAGAAGGGGGCCATGGAGATACAGGCAGGCATGGCGCAACAGAGAGAGACAGGCGGGCAGGGAGCCAGGGAGAGAGACAGACAGACAGCCAACGGCCAAAGAGAGAGAGAGACAAAGAAAAAAAAACAGACAACGGCCAAGGAGAAATAGAGAAAGAAATAAAGACAGACAGACAGGGGGCCAGGGAGAGACACAGACAGAAAGAATGACAGACAGACAGGGGGCCAGAGAGACAGACAGAAAGACAGACAGAAAGCAGCCAAGGAGAGAGAGAGCCAGAAAGAAAGACAGACAGACACAGGGGCCAAGGAGAGAGAGAGACAGAAAGAAAGAAAGAAAGAAAGAGACAGACAGACAGCAGCCAAGGAGAGAGAGAGAGAGATATAAAGAAAGTGCTACTGCTGTACAGGGGGAGCAGGCAAGGGGTGGTGGTGGACAGCCGAGGAGAGAGAGAGAAACAGAAAGACAGACAGAAAGCGGCCAAGGAGAGAGAAAGAAAGACAGACAGACAGACAGACACATCTATTCTAGCTCCCGTTAATGTAATGGGCTTTAAAGACCAGTGTATGTATAAACAACCAAATCTGTAACTCCTCTAGTACGTTCCACTCCATGTATGTTAACTTGCAACGAAACAACAAGGCAAGAAGTCCACCAAAGAATCCAACATGAAATAAAAGAAGACTGGCAGAAAATAAGGAGATTCAAATCAGGTTTATTCAAAGTGCTCCCAAGAATCATGCCCAGTGCATTTCGCCAAACAAGGCTAGTCAACGATAACAAAAAAACCATGTCTTTCATACAAACAGAACACAGAAAACACCTTCGCCTAGTATGGAATATGTAATTACAAACTTACCTCTCCCCCTTTTACAAAACTGTAGAATGGTTTTTAGCCATGGTCAGCACTAAAAAAAATGCTCTACAGTTTAGTAAAAGGGGGGATAAAATAGAAATATGAAGACAAAGGTTAAATTGAACCACCAAGAAGCTGGACTCTGCATACAATGCAACACCACAGAAACAGCAATGCATGTCCCCTAAAGCAAAAAAATAAATAAATAGAACATTTTATTCTACCTTTTTTCTCTGGTTTCTGCTCTCCTCGTCTTCTTGTCACTCTCTTCCTTTCATCTTCTGTCCTTCTATGCCACTTCCAGAAACTGTATGCCTCCCCCTTCCATCTTTCCCTTCACCCCCATAGGTCTGGCATCCATCTTCTTCCATTCCCTCCTCCAATGGTCTGGCATCTCTTTCCTCTTCTTCCCTTCCCTCTCCCACACCCACACTCCCATGTTTTGGCATTTCACTCTCTCCTCTCCCTTCCCCCCACTTCCATCAGCATCAGCCTCCTTTCTTTCCCTCCAACCCAATTCCATCCAATATCCTTCCCCCTTTCCTTGCACACCAATTCCATCAGCGTCTGCCACCTTTCTTTCCCTCTAACTCAATTCCATCCAGTATCCTTCCCCCTTATGTTTTCCCTCTTTCCCTGCATACTAGTTACATCAGCATCTGCCTCCCTTTCTCTCCCTCCACCACCCTTTCCACACGGCAACGGAAACGCCCCCCACAGCAACGAGCCCCCACCGACAACGACAACAACACTGATGGGCCTGGTCCCCCCCCTGGCATCGACGGAGGCAACGTGGCCTTCCGCTGGCATTAACAGCAACGTGACCAGCTCAACTCCATGAACATCCCGCGATGACTGCGTCTGCCGGAAGAAGTAAGTGGCGTAGGAGGGGGATGCACCGGCAGACGCATTCATCCTGGGACCATCTTGGAGCTGTGTTGGCCGCATTGCCTTTGATGACGACGGAAGGCCACATTGCCATCCGTCGATGCCGGGGTGAGGGCCCTGGCTGGTGTTGTTGGGTGGGAGCCCATTGCTGTGGAGGGGGGCCCATTGCCGTCTGAAAAAAAAAATTGGCATATTGGTAAGTTGTCCTTCAGCGAGCCCCCCTGACTATTTCGGGTCCTAGGCACGTGCCTACTGGGCCTATTCATTAATCCGGCCCTGCATAGCAGTAAAAGTACCAAAGCAGCATTATTCATGGAGGTGTCAATCCCATGCAATTACTCTATGAATTGAAAAAAGAGGGAGAAGATCCTTAAGTACCGAGCAATGCAGTTGAAGACCAATAAAATGTGGCAGAAAGATAAAAAATATGTCCCATGATGTTGGATTACCACAGGCTTACTGAAAAATACTTTCAAGAGGAAAGTTGTATCTAGCATGATACAAGTACTCCTGCAAGCATTAGCAGTAAATTTCAGAGACTGATATACTCCATGTTCCTTGGCTTAGGAGTGAAGTTCATTCCTGTCATGCACACAACTAACCCGTTTGGAGAAATTGCCCTGAGAATGCGTTTAGTAGCATCAGAAGGACTGATTCAGTCTAAAGAAAACAGAGGAAACATTAAGAAAATGCAATGGATAGCAGAAACAATAGTTGGTAGGTGCAAATTCTAAAAGCTTGGCGCTTGGAGTAATCTCTTCAGCTAAAAAATTTCTATATTAGACTAGTGCGTTTGGATGGATAAAATACTTTTTTGCATTGATCATGTTTTGGTAATTAAAAAAAGAGAAGATTCACAGTATGCTTCACTGCAAGACCATTAGGTTTATTTTTGAAGGTTGCAGAATAATGTCACCTTTATTTATAAAACCCACTGGGTGTCATATATGAATGACAATTGATTAAGAATTTTTAAACAGATTACCATTTTTGTGATTTGGGACATCCTGACATTATTAGTTGAATGCATCAAAAATTATTAAAACTGGATTATGCACTCGTTTAGTATGACAGATGTTCAAAAAGCATTAGCAACAAAGTTCATCCAAGCTTTGCCGTGTTTGCAATAAGTATTTATTCAATATAGATATTCAGGACTTTTTATCCCTCTTGCTTGCTGTAATATTGTGACCTTCCAAGCCTTGACTAGCTTCCCAGATGACCGGGAAACCTTAATAATAGGATTGCATAGCTCAAAACATCATCTCAATTGGTTTTCCAAAAACGAAAGAAACAGCAAGGAGGTATTTAAAATAAAATAAAAAAAATCTGTCTGAATATATTAACAGCATATTCAAGAGTTGAATGTCCATCCGAGAGAAGTTGGAGTGAGTGTTCATAAAATACTAGCCTATTTGAAGGCAGAAAGTTACAGGGCATTTACCAGATAAATGTAGGTGAACTTTTAGCCACAAACTGAGGGGTCCTTTTACTGAGCTGTGGTAAGTGCTAACATGAACTTACTGCAGGTTAAAATCCACTACTGTGTGGCATGCTCAGTTGCCCTGCAGTAGTTTTAGCATATGCACACACTTATGCGCTAAAAAAAAAAAATATATCTAATATAATAAAATGATAGGCCGCGCATGCGCACTAAAAAAACGTGTTCCCTGGTCCGTTGCGAAAACACGAGTGCGCATGCGTGGGTTTTACGTCACCGAACTCTGTTCCTCCTCCACCATGCCACGCCAGCCATGTCCGCCGCTGGCCTCGAGCTCCTGGGGGCAGGCGGCGCGAGCCGCCCGGCCGGTGCTGAGGCCCCGCCTCCCGCTTCCGCCCTACACAGCGACGCCAGACCCGGCCCTACAAAACGCTTAGGCCTGTCGTCCGCTTCCGACCTACACGGCGCCGCCAGACCCGGCACCACAAAACGGCCCTCACATCCGCGAACAGGTTTGCCATGGAAACAGAGGGGATCAGGAGCTAAACAGAGATTTAAAAAAACAAACAAACAACAGTGCACAAGGACAGAGACACACAGACACTTACAGAAGGACAGGGGCCTAAACAGACAGATTGAAAAAAAATAACAAAACACTAAGGAGAAAGAGAGACACAGGTAAGGAGTGCTGCTGGGCAGGGGGAGCAGGGAAGAGGGTCAGGGGGAGAAAAGAAGGAGTACTGCTGGATAGGGGGAGCAGGGAAGAGGGACAGGGGGAGCAGGTAAGGAGTGCTGCTGGATAGGGGGAGGTAAAAGGAAGGGCGAAGGCCTACTGCTGGACAGGTGGAACAGGCAAGGGGTGATGGTTGACAGCCGAGGAAAGAGAGAGACAGAAAGCGGCAAAGAAAGAAAGAAATAAAGACACACACATCTATTCTAGCACCCGTTAATGTAACGGGCTTAAAGACTAGTATATATATATATATATATATATATATATATATATATATATATTTTTAGTGCTGGAGTGTGTTTGGAGGCAAAGAGTAGGCATGGCCCAATGCTAATTGGTTAGCACAACTACATCACCGCAAGCTAAACAATTGGGACACAGCGCATGAGCCTTAGTTAAGGGCTCATACATTAATGGCCAAACACCAATGGGAAGATTAGTGTGTGGCCATTATTGCACAAATGTAAAGTATGGGCATTTTACAGCCATGTTAAAAGTGGCCGTAGCGCGCGGGAAACCCGTGTGTTAATCACAGCGCAGGCTGCGTTTTAGTGCTGCTTTGTAAAAGGGCCCTTGCGATGGTTAGATTTGGCTGAAAATATTCCTAACCAGTTATGCCAGTCACAAATCTCCTGTATAACAAGTCATCTAAATTTAGGTGCCAACTGCTTGCGTAAGTTGTAGGATACTACACACATGAGACTGTTACAGATACACCTGTCAGTACTAGTGGGCACTAAGGGAGTAATTTATCAAGCAATGATAGGTCTTAACATACCTTTAACATATGGGAATTAGTGTATGCTAAGCTTTCAGGGCTCCTTTTACTAAGGTGCGTTAGCGTTTTTAGCGTGCGTGCTAACCCCGCTCAATGCTGGCATTAGCATCTAGCGGGCGCGCTAAATCCGCTAGTGCAGCTTAGTAAAAGGAGCCCTCAGTTTTTAACACACACTAATTCCCTTAGGGGGAAATTTTAGAAACTGGATTATGCACTCGTTTAGCATGACTGCCTAAGTTAAGTAACAAACGCCATTTAAAATGGCAAAAAATGTCACCGTAAGCGCTTACTGATGCCTAAATCATAAACGCCAAAATCACATCAATGTAGGCGCTTTAGGCCGCCGAACGCCACTATGGGTGCGGGCGAATGGCCTAAAGTTCCTACATAGGCTCGATTCATGGCCCTAGATAGGCACCAGAAATGAGGGCCCGGAAAACCCTGTCCTACATTTCTGGCACCTGTCTTTTGTGGAGGCGAGATTCTCTATAGGGTGCTGTTGTGTGATTGACACATGATAGGTAGCTGCTTTTTTAGGTGGCCGTCGATATTAGCACCTTATAGAGAATCTGGGCCTTAATGTGCATTAAGGTGCATTAAATCCTAATGCTGCCCTCTTCATTTGGAGAGTTTTGATTAGAAATTGAATTTTATCTGATCATAAAAACATAAGAATAGTCTTACTGGGTGAGACCAATGGTCCATCATGCCAAGTAGCCCGTTCTCACGGTGGCCGATCCAGATCACTAGTACCTGGCCAAAACCCAAGGTGTAGCAATATTCCATGCTACCGATTCAGGGCAAGCTGTTTCTTCCCCCATGTCTTTCTCAATAACAGACTATGGACTTTTCCTCTAGGAAATTGTCCAAACCTTTCTTAAAACCAGCTATGCTATCCATCAATGATGGTGGGTTTTGCTGTAGAGGTTGAGTACCTCTTTTTTTGTATAGGCTACTTAGGTCTTTTCTCCATTTCCTTTTAGAAACTGTACCATGGGCAGGACAACAGTACTCTGATATAATACTGGCAATCTGTATTCAGATTCCTGCCCCTACTGGCCAATCAGTGATTCTCATGGTGTACCTCAGAGGAGACATCTCTATAGTCGCTAGGAACACTGCCAAGGAATACTGGAGCCATATTGGCAGGACAGTATGTGAAGGGCAAGGATGGTAGGGATTGATGAAATGATTAAAGGAAGGGAGAAAACTTGTACCATACAAGACTTTATAACTCACAGTAACTCTTTCAGTTTAATATAAGATTTCATATATTGTAAACATGCATTTTAAAAAATTAAGATTGCTTTTTTTTTTTCTTTTCTGCAGGTTGTCACCGTTTTTGCTCTTAGCATTGGTGCTCTTGTAATATACTTCATAGATTCATCAAAGTAAGTATTTTAAGCACAATTTCTCTTTTTCCTAGACCAATCATGTACACTGATATTGTTCTGTTTAATTTCAACATAACACCCTAGTACCCATTTCCTAAGCAGAAGAACAATGCTTAAATAATTATATCTATTCATTTGTTATCTTATGATTTTAACAAAATCCACTTTGGTTTTATGTTAGATTTTCCATAATATAGATTTAAGGCTTATTAAAAATCTGATGAAATAATAAACACATTCTGATTTGTCTCTATGGAGCTCATTTTCAATGTGATGCTACTGACGCTTTTGGCACTATTACATGTGGAAGTCCGTACAATTGCTTTGGGCACTGAAATCAGCCTTTTGTTGTCTAAGTAAGGATAAATAACACTGCACTGGTCTTTGTGTCTATGGGTTTGGTATTCAAAGTGATGTAGCCGGGTAAAAGAGGCTCGCAAAGAGTTAAATCACCTGTGCAGGGCTATTCTGACTTTCAGCACTTAACCAGATAAGAGAAATGGACAAATCAGACTGCATAAAATATAGCCTTATCTTTGTCCATTTTCACTTACCCCAGGGGTGCCCATAATTTTTTGGCTTGTGAGCTACTTTTAAAATGACCAAGTCAAAATGATCTACCAACAATAAAATTTTAAAAAATACCAAGCACACTGTACGCAGAGAAAATGTTAATTATTTGGGGTTTTTTTTTTCAGAGGTCGAGGAAGATGACTTTAAAATATGCAATGTCACCTCAGTAACAACTATACAAAAATAGACAAATATACCCCTCCCCTTTTACTAAACCGCAATAGCGGTTTTTAGCGCAGGGAGCTGCGCTGAATGCCCCTCACAGCTTACGACGCTTATAGGCTCCCTGCGCTTTAGTAAAGGGTTTAGTAAAGGGGGGCCATAGTGCAAATTATAGACCGCAGATATAAATTCTCAAAATAGACACATTGATCACTAAATTGAAAAATAAAATCATTTTTCCTACCTTTTTGTCTGGTGATTTCATGAGAATCTGGTTGCACTTCCTTCTTCTGACTGTAAATCCAATATTTATTTATTTCTGCCTTTCTTTCTGCCCCCTCCCTTTTCTTTCTGTCTCTCTTTCTTTATCTCTCCCCCTGCCCCCTCTTTATTTCTCTTTCTTTCTCCCCTGCCTTTCTTTCTCTCTCCCCCCTGCCTGCCTGTCTTTCTTTCTCTCTCCCACTGCCTGCCTGTCTTCCTTTCTCTCTCCCCCTGCCCCCCCAAGCCATCGCGCTGATTTTTCCACTTTCCTGATTCTTTCTCTCTCCTTCACCCCCCCTCCCAAAGCCACCAGGCAGCGATTGGCTGGCCCATAACTTTTTCTCTGATGTCAGAATTGACATAGGAGGTGAAGGCTTGTGGCTCTGGTGCTTGTACGCGTCTGGACTGGCTTGGAGAGGCAGGAAGAACAAGATCATAAAGGCAACGCGATCGATCCGCGTTGCCTTTACAATCTACTGGTTGATCGTGATCAACCATTTGGGCACCCCTGACTTACCCAGTTAAAGATTGAATATTGGTCTTTAACAGGATAAGTTCTGGACAGTTGCACATACCTAGACATTGAATATCTGAGCATAAAGCTGGCAATGGCTAAAAAATCATTGACCAATATGAGCTGAATATATACTCCTATTTGTCTCTATTTTTATTGTATTCTAATAGTTGTAAGTGGACATGAGTGCACTGACCATATGGGTGACCAGGCAGTGCCCAAGGACCCAGAGCAGTTGGGGGACCCAGTGCTTCCCACCAGAGTGAGAGGGCATAGAATAAGGTTAAGAGGTGATAGGCTCAGGAGTAATCAAAGGGAATACTTTTATACTGAAAGGGTGATAGATGCATGAAATAGTCTCCCAGTAGAGTTGGTGGAGACAAAGACTGTGTCCGAATTCAAGAAATCATAGGACAGGCAAGTGGGATATCTTAGGGAGAGGAGGAGATAGTAGATGCTGTAGATGGGCAGACTGGATGGACCATTTGGTCTTTATCTGCAGTTATGTTTCTATGTTTCTGCTGCTGAGTTTGTGGCCTGCTCTCAACTTCCAATGTAACTTCCTACTTCAGCAGGGGCAGGATGCAGCAGAAAGCAGGCCATGAGCTGGGTGACAGATAGCTGGCGGGAAGCACTGCCGTTGCCATTATGCTAAAGAAACAGGTATTTAGGGGGAGTGGCCCAGGACTCGTATTGCTCAGGAAGAAGGACAGCCCAGCAGCCATGGTTTTTTTTTGTGGGGTTTTTTTTGTTTTTTTTTGGGGGGGGCAGTAGCCCAGGAGCTTTATTGTTGGGGGGGAGGGGTGTAGGAAACTTATTACCAGGGGAACCAGATCCATGTCAGTCTGCCCCCTTCTAGTGGACCACAAATCTCCTTTTGGAATTTCAATTTATTTATTTTAAAGTATTTATATCCCATACATCTCATAATCTATGCAGGTTGCATAAAAACATATACAGTTTATAACAAACACACTAACCAACTAAAACAACATAATAATAAAAATCATTAGAATTTGTAAAAATAAAAGCAATCTGCCAAGGTTTTTTGAGCTCCAAATTTACTGCCGTTCTAAAGTAGGAGACAGATTTGGTCACGTGGGTTTTTAAATATTGCTCAACTTTAAATTTTCTTTTAAAACCAGTCATACTGAGACCGTTCCATAGGCTTTCTGGCTGTTCATTCATTTTTAGTTAACCTTTCCTACCAAGCTGTAACCAGTTGCTGGCAAATTCTACTGACAGCAGTGTCATTTGACCCAACTCATTTTAACAAGTGTATAAATTTACACGATGAATCATTTTTACTCCCAAACTGTAAATCTTTAGGGTAGTAAGAATTGGTCTAGAGTTCTAGTACTGTCATGGACAGCACAGATGTTTGAAAATAAATCCCTTTATGCTTTGCATACTCGAAAACAATGTGATATCCAAAAAGGCAAAAAGTAGAAATAGGTGATTTGGTCCAACACTGACCTGATGCCATGAGAAGACCGAGTTAGGGGCTCTTTTATTGAGCCAGTGTAAAATTTGCAATTACTATAGCTTAACGTGTGACTTTACTCTGTGATATATCAAACTATTAGCACTATTATAATCAGTGGTACTGGGGTTATTCAACAGTAATCACAAATAATAGGGAAACAAAGATTTAGAAATCCCTAATGGTATAACACCTTTAAGAAGTTCAAACGATCCTAAGAGTTCAAATGAGTTTCATTACACTAAGCTTTAAGTGTTAAATCGTCATCGGATCACAAATCTGTTTATATCAATAGGATTAACTCTTTTTACATATTTTTAAATAGTTTATAATATTAGATAGTTGAAAAGATAATCTTTCACTATTTCATATAATATTGATAAAGTAAAATTTGCATAAGCTCTTACTTAGCTTCGTTCTTGTGGTCTGAATCAGGGGACATGAAATTCACCGACATGTTTCGCTAGTAAGCTTTCTCAAGGTGAAGTCCCTCATATTCAAGTCGCCAATTTCATAGACCACTTTTTCCACAAAGATGGCCTTTGCGGACTTGAGGGCCTGTTGAACTTCTTATACCATTAGGGATTTCTAAATCTTTGTTTCCCTATTATTTGTGTTTACTCTGTGATAGCCACAGATTTCATGCAGCAATTATTGTGGAGGTTTGCCCAGTTTGCCCTATTCAAGACCGATTAGCGCATGTTAATTGGAATGCAGTTATCGTTGAGGCATTAAAACCTTAGGCGTACTCCCATTTATGACGGGGTGTTCTTAATGAGTGCGCCTGAGTTAGGGTGCCCCTAACCACACGTACTTGCTGGTAGGTGCCTCAGAGTAGACACCTATCAGCTAATTAATAGTGCTGTTCAATTAAGAGGGAAAGGGAATGGAGACTTGTATACCACCTTTTTTGTTGCTGTAGTATTTCAAAGCTGACATTCAAAGCAGTGGGCACTGGAGGATTAAGTGACTCGCCCAGGGTCATAAGGAGCTGCGCTGAGATTTGATCTCAACCAGTGAGCCAAAGCCCTTCCTCCTACCAATTAAGACGATTAAGTTAGATGACTAGATTGGCTAGGCACACCGATCTAGGTGCCTAACTTCCGGCACCATTTATAGAATGTGGGCCTTAACACCTCTTATTAATTCTACATCAATCAGCATGCTAAGTGAAACGCACTAAATTCTATAAATAGGTGCCTAAGTTAGATACCTAACTTAATCAGTATATTGGCTGCAATTATGAGCTTTAATAAACTCATAATTGAAAAAAATATTTAGGTGATAGGTGCCTATCTTCTTAGGCACAATTCTACATAAGATAGGTACCTACTTATGGTGCCTAACTCCAAAGTACGTGTGTTTAGGGGCAGAGGACTTAAACATGCTTCAATTAAACTCATAAGGAAAGCTAAAAAATTTGACCATGTAACACCTCTACTTAAGGAAGCGCATTGGCTTCCAGTTTCACACCGCATAACATATAAATTAAGTCTATTGACTTTCAGATTTCTTCTCTATAAAACTCCCGCCTTTATTCATAGACTATTGATTCCCTAAGATTACTCAGGTCTACTGACCAACATCTTTTAATAGTTCCCACACTTAAAACCATAAATATGCGGCGGAAATTTATTTTCTCCATTACAGCACCCCAAACATGGAATTTATTCCCAATTCATGTACAGGAAGAACATAATTTAGGTAGATTTAAGAGCAAGTTAAAATGCTTTCTTTTTAAAGATGCATTTGACAACTAGTAAATTAGATTAGGTATATCAACTAGGAAATCAGATTAGGTGCATCAACTGAATCTTAGTTCTTAATTTTTTTGAAACGCACTTTTTCCCCCTTCCTATTGTTTTTTTTCCCTTACTCGTCTTACTATCATTAACTTGTATTTCTTTCCCTATTTTTTCCTTTTGTATCATATGTTTTGACAAGTCAGTCGTACTTATCTGGTTTGTTTCCCCTTGATAATTGTAATTTATTATTTTACTCCTTTGTACATCGCTTAGAATTTTGAATAAGCGATTAATCAAATCCATAATAAATTTGAAACTTGAAACATGATTCTCTAAAGTACTTAGGTACCTATAATGTAGGCTTTTAAAACCCTGACCTATATTTGGTTTTAGTTAGACACGATTCTGTATTGGGCGCCTCTGTATGATTGATATGAAATAGGTGCTTAACTTAAGGCACCCAATTACAAAATCTGTCCCTAAATGTCTTCCCTGCCTACTTTCTGCCCATACCATGCCTTCACACAAAAAGCACTTACCCAAGGATTCTATATAAGCCACTAAAGTTGGGTGTCCAAATTTGGGTGTGGAGTTGAGATATGGTGCAAACTAGTCAGCTGAGTGCTAACAACCAATTATTGACCTTAAAGTTGATTGGCACCAATGTGTATTTGCACATCTATAACACTGCATGCCTGACCCAAAAGAGGACATAACCATTCGGGCATGGGTGGGTCAGTCAGGAATATTCCAAATATTTAGGTGGTTTTGTTAGAATACCTGAGCTATATGCCCAACTTGCACACCAGGATTTATATCAGGTTTTGGCTGGCATAAATCCTTGCACCTAAACAAGGTACAGGAATCCACTCTAAACGCTATTCAATAAAATGTATTCAGCCTTTATAGAATATCACTTAGCACAGATTTTCCATGGTGCCTACATTTTGAGCACCGTTTACTGAATCTGGCCCTTAATGTGCAGTTTACTGAATAGTAACTGTTAAAATATTGCAAAGCTCCTTAACGCAGATGTACACTAGTAGTTACTGTGCAGCAAGTCACGCATTAAGGGCCGGATTTGATAAATGGCAATGAAACTCGGGCACAAATCCAAAGACAGAAGCAGAGTGTGCCTTTAAATAGCAACCAGTATTAAAACGCATACAAAAAAAATCATCTGGCATATCGACTGTGACCTTCTTTTAGGCAAACCACAATACTAAGACTATAATACTTTAATTATTTTTTTATGATCTGGCATTCCTTTTATGAACACTTTTTGTTATCTGATCTGCCACTCACAAGGACTCTTGATGCAGGCCTTTTAGCCAAAATATGTCGAGTCAGACAATGTGCCAGATGATTATTTTTTGTATGTGTTTTACTACTGGCTGCTCTTAGTGTGGCTCATTTGAAGATCATCTTCAATTGCACAACTTACTCACTTATAGGGAGCTGTGATACATAAACACTTAATACCTGATAGTGTAGTTCTCTATCAGCTTATTGCATCCCTTTTTTTTTTTTTTTTTTTTTTTTTTTTTTCTAGAAATAAAACAAAAGCTATCAGCTATTATTTAGTCGACTACAGACAAATAGGAACAGAACTTAAGGTGATACATTTCTTTTAAAGTGTCCTGCCTATTTGCTTACCTAAAGTTTTCGCCACCACAACCTGTGACCACTCTATCCTGCAGATATGGCGGCGGCGTTTCTGCTAAGATTTTAAAGAGACCGGGACCCGCCTGAAACGTGACTGCGTCATTACGTTATTAACGCGTCATCCAGGGTACCCGATGCTATGCTATTAGTAATTGTAAACTTAAGAAGAACAGCCAAAATTTTAGCTACCTCCTCACTTTGGGATTTAGTACCTCATATGAATATTATAACAATGAAGCCCACTCTAGTTCGGCATTTAAGCCATGCGGGATCACTGTGTTTAAGGTATGGATCCACCGTTGTTCCTTATAGTTCAATAATTCCTCGATATTGCCTCCCTCCCGTCCCCATTCTAACTTTTCAATGACACGCCATTGAATTTGTTCCATGGTGTGTTGATATTGTAGAAAATGTTCAACCATTGGAGCTTGTATGTTCTTTGTTTTAATACGTGATTTATGTTCATTAAGTCTTATATGTATGGGTCTAGAAGTACGGCCCACATATATAAGACTGCATGGACATATTATAATGTATACGACGTGAGTTGACTGGCAAGTTGTGTTAATACTTGCTGTGATCACTTTCCCCGTTTGAGGGTCTTTCCATATAGTGCCTGTAATAGTCGTGGAACACCATTGGCAGTGTCCACAACTTGTGTGTTGTCCTATCAAATTTGTTTTGTAATTCCCTAATTTCTGTTGGATTAGAGTCTGCCCAATAGTTTTTCCTCTCTTAAAGGCAAACATGGGAATTTCTTTGAAAATTTCATGCATTTGCAAAACATGCCAATATTTTCTAATGTTTGCAATAAGCTCTTTTGCCGCTTCTGAATATGGGAGCACACAGATTAATCTTTCAGTATTTTCTTCTTCAGGCTCTCTTTCAGATATCAAGAGATCTCTATTTGCGTATTTAGCTCTTGTAAACGCTTGCTTGATGGCTTTTATAGGATACCCTCTAGTTTTAAACCGGAGTTTCAACTCTTCCGCCGATTCCATAAAATCATGTAGATCAGATGATACTCTTCGGAGTCTTAAAAATTGGCTCACCGGTAGATTAAATTTTAGATGGTACGGATGGTGGCTGGAGAAGTGCAATAACGTGTTCTTCGCCACTGGTTTTCTGAAAAGTTTTGTTTTCAACCGGGATTCTTCTTTTATAATAAGCAGGTCAAGAAACTCTACCCTATCTAAGCTGTAAGAAGGGGTAAATTGAAGATGGGGATTTTTTGTGTTAATCCAGTTTAAGAAATCCAGCAAAAGACTTTCAGGACCTTCCCACAAGAAAAAAATGTCGTCTAGGAACCTCTTCCATAATGTTATCTTTTGAAAGTAATCCGAGGTGTAAATGTGGGTATTTTCAAACTGTCCCACATATAGCGTAGCTACTGATGGGGCCAACGTGGCCCCCATCGCCACTCCTTGTATTTGTTTGTAGAATACCCCTTCGAACTCAAAATAATTTTCTTCAATCACCCACCTGGATAGCTGTACCAAAAATTCAGTGGTGATACGTTGAGTACCTACTCGTTTCTGAAGGGTATCTTGAATAATAGCTATGGCGCCATCTTGGGGGATGTTGGTGTATAGAGACACTACGTCTAATGTCACCAAAAAGGTCCCAGAACTGACAGAAATTTCCTGAGAGAGAATCCGAAGCAGATGGGAGGAATCTTTCAAATATGAAGTTGTTTTTATTGCTTCTTTAGCTAGAAAAACATCTATAAACTTGGATAGGGGTTCCAATAAGGACTGTCTTGTATTTACTATGGGTCTGCCTGGTGGTTCTTTTAATGACTTGTGTATTTTTGGCACAAAGTATATATAAGGTGTGCGTGGATACTTTTCCAGAAGAAATTGATATTCTTTTTTAGTCAGTATTTCTTTTTCATAATGTGCAGTAACCCAATCAAAAACCACTTTCATCAAAGGGCCTCCTGGATCTTGAGAAATGGGTTTATATGCCCTATTGTCTGATAATTGACGCAACGCTTCTTTTAGATAGTTCTCTCTATTCAGGATGACAGTGGCGCCACCCTTGTCTGCTCTAAGAATCATACAATCTCGTTTTTCTTTTAATTGCATAAGAGCTTTATGTTGCGTATACGTTAAATTATAGGAAACCTGTTTATGAGAAAATGATTTTTCAAACTTTCCAAACCCTGCCAAAACCAAATTTCGAAACGTTTCCACCGCTGGGTCAAGCGGACCCGGAGGATTCCACTTAGATTCTTTCTTACAAATAGATCCCTCATCTTCTGTCTCAAGACTTTCCTTATTTAGAAAAAATAATTTTAATTGTATTTTTCTAAGGAATTTAAAGAAGAACAATTTCAGTTGAAAAAAATCAGGATATTGATTAATTACATAGTTCAGTCCTAATTCTAAGACTGTTAGTTGGTCGTTTGTGAGGGGGGTAGTAGAGATGTTAACTACTGAGGTATTTACTTCATCTTTCCATTGGTCCCTGATTTTCCCCGACCTCTCTGGGCTCCTCTGGATCTTCCTCTTTGGCGTCCCCCTCTTGTTCGACCCTCGTCCCCCGAATTTTTTATTGGAGGAGCTTCAACTGAATCTCCACTAGTGGCCTCTGAATCATCGGAAGAAGCATTAAATGCTACTTTCTTTTTTATCATTACTGGTATAGCTTTTTTGTTCCACGAGTAAACTCGTCCCATATGGTAATCTTTTTCGTCTCGTTTCCATTTTCTTATTTTGGTTTGTTTAGTTGAATCTTTAAATTGGACCAAAAGGTCCTCAAGATCATTTCGTTTTTTCTCAAATTCTTCCTTTTCTATCTGATCTTTCATTTGTAGTTCCATAGAGACAGTTTTAGATCTTAGGTCTAACTCAATGTCAGATGTTGTTTCGACTAGTAGAATCATTAAGTCTCGTGAGCAGCGATTTAATATCGCTGTCCACTTATCCATGAAGGGATGCAATAAGCTGATAGAGAACTACACTATCAGGTATTAAGTGTCATTTGAAGATCAGGCACACTCTGCTTCTGTGGTTTGGCTTTGTTGCTGTCTGTGTCGAACTGACTATCTCCGTTGTTTCACCAATGAAAGCTAGGCATCAGGAAAAACTCATGCACATGCTTTGAATCAAATATAATAAAGCCCTAAGCGCGCATGCACACTCCCACCTGCGTGCTCCCATTTTCCGTGCGCTGTAGGGACCCGCAGGTAAGAGTGCGCATGCGCGCGGCGGCTCTTGCCATCTGAAGGATAAAGCCAAGAAGCATAAAATCTATAAGGAGCACATCTGAAGATCTTATGAGAAGGCTGTAAGTTGCAGTATATAGTACTCCCTCCCTCCCTTCCTGTAAGTTTGCTGCTGCCGCTGCCATCCTTCCCCAGAACCCACGCTCGCGGCAGCAGAAAGAAGAGGCCGTACAGCGCCGCGTCTCCCGCGGCTTCGGAGTGTGAACTGGCCAGGGTGACGTCAGCGGGGACTGGACCGGAGCTGGAAGGGGGAGGGGCTGCTCTCCTCCCTCCTCCCCTCCCCCAACGGACTTTAATTCCTGGCTCCCAGGCTTCTCCTCCTGCTCCGGCTGGGCCCGCGTAAAAAAAACAAAAACACCCAGAGCTTGCTTCGGGTCCGGCAAGGGCTGCGGGTCCTGAAACCTTCCGATTCAAGCAACGTCTGCAGCACTGTACACATGCTGCTTTGGGGCCTTCTACTGCCCTGATTTGCTGGGCAGTAGAAGGCCCTGAAGCAGCGTGTGTAGAGTGCTGCAGACGCTGCTGGAATCAGAAGGTTTGTCGGGACCGCGGGAAGGGAAGGGGGGGGCCCGTAAGGGACTAAGGGAGCCGGCCAGACCATGGGAAGGGAAAGGGTGGGTAGGGGAAACGCTGCTGCTGCACAGGGAAGTGGTGTGGTGGGGAGGGAAATGGAGGGGGAGGGAATGCTGCTGTGGCTGCTGCACAAGGAAGTGGTGGGAGAGAAATGGTGCTGCTTAGGAGACAGGGAGAGAGACAGATAGATAGAAAGAAAAGAAGAAAGACACAGGGGCAAGGAGAGACACTGAAAGACAGCGGGAGGGAGAGAGAGACAGAAATAAAGACACACAGACATATATTCTAGCACCTGTTAATGTAACGGGCTAAAATACTAGTTAAGATTATAATCTAACTTTGGTTTATTCAAAAAACTATTGAAAAACCCACTTATTTGTAAAAGCCTTCTATGAATAATGAATTTCTGCTTTAATGTGCTTCTCCTAGGATCTTTTTATTTCTTGAATTAATATTTTACTAAGGTCTCCTTTTATAAAGCCGCGCTAGCGGTTTTATCGCATGCACCGGATTAGCGTGCGCTAGCCAGAAATCTACAGCCTGTTCAAAAGGAGGTGGTAGCAGCTAGCGCATGTGGCAATTTAGCACATGCTATTCCGCGCATTAAAGCCCTAGCGCGTGAGCTCCAAGTTTTGTATTTTTGTATATTTTTAGTTGAATTTATATTCATTGTAGGTCTCATTTTATGTACGTTCATTTGTAATCCGCCTAGTTGATAAGCGGAATTTAAATTTTTAAAATAAATAAATTCTCAAAAGGGCACTCTGGGCTGAGCACTCTATTTAGAATAGTGTTTAGCACATATTCTTGAAACCTGGTATAAATCCTGGTGTGTAACTTAGGCTCGTAGCCCACAAATTCAAACACACTGCATATATTTCTTTGAAATGTCTCTGACCCACCCATGCCTCTCCTTTAGACATACCTCCTTTTGGGTTGCAGGCAACAGGATTTGGACGTGGATCTTTAAAGAATCGTACATAACCAGATCCGCAAATCCGTACTAGAGCCAATTATCGTCAATGATTGTTTAACAACTAATTAACTAATTTATTTGTATACTTATCTCAGGGTCAGGCACAAAAATTTGGACACCATATATAGAATCCAGGGGTAAAAAGGCCCCTTAATTTTCAGCTTTCATCATGAGGTGGTTACTGGACTAGTCAATACTGTCACCCCTCTGATAAGGCGTCTCGGGTATCAAACTCGGTTGAGCCTATAGTACAACTAAGTTTCGCTGCTCTGCAGGATCTCTTTCCTTGTTAAATGGTATCCACAGTCATATTAATGGAAAAGAAAGATCACCCTGGTTGAATGAGCAAATAATATTCCACAGATATACCATTACTAAAAGACATTGCTCGGTCAGCACTGGTTTTTGCTGTTTTTCTTTTTAAATAGATGCAGATGTTAATGTTAAATAAATGTTTATGCATACACTGCAGTCTGGCATAGAGCAGTGTTCCATGAGTCATTTTCTTTTGATTGAATTTTCAGCACTTTGCTTGGCTGAGCAATTTCTGATGCTGAATATCTGTCCACAGCTATTCACCCTTTAAATAACAGTGGTCAGGAGTAATAGGAGTATGTGTGGGTGGGAATATGAGTCAGACGCGTGTTGCTTTTGGAAAAAGGAAGCAAGGGCCAAGGAGAAAAGTAGTGTGAAGCTTCTGTGACTGTGGAGCCCAGAGTTCCCAGCCCAGGCCCAGCACTCAGGCTTTTGATGCTGAAACTCAGTTTTACTGCAGCTCTTACTCATTATTGTAGTGCATGCTGGAATTTTATTGTTAAAATCAGGGTTTTTTAAAGCACAGACTCCCGAGTTTTATCTTTCCCCCCTTTTTTAAAAACTCAATCAATCATAAATTGAGTACATGACTAAGGAATGATAGCTGTATTTTGGCACAGAAATAAGGAGTTGGTTGTGGTTAGACCAAGTGAGCAGGAATATGTATATACATTTAAATCAGAAATAAATGTTCTGTATGTGTGTTTAAAAGCTTAGTAAGTATTCTTTAAAAATTAGCCAGGAGATATCCAGGTTAGTGGACAACAGCTCTTAAAACTACTAAATAAAGATAAAGAATATAAATATCAGCTTATGCTGATGATTTATTATTATATTTGAGGAATCCAGAATCTACCATTCCACATTTACTTGAACTGATTGAAAAATTTGGAAAATTTTCAGGATATAAGATAAACTGGAACAAATCAGAAATACTTCCATTAAATATACACTGTACAAAAGGTTTATTTAAATCATTCTCTTTTATTTGGAAAGAAGATGCTATTAAATATCTTGGAATTTGGATTACAAAAAATATAGATGACACAATGAAAATTAATGAAAAAAAATTATTACAAAAAGTAACAGAGATGTGTGAGCAATGGAACCCGTTACACTTATCTTGGTGGGGAAGAATACAAACTGTTAAAATGATGATATTACCTGTAGTCTGTTACCAAATGGGAATGATACCAATTTTCTTCCAAAATTCTTTTTATAAAAAATTAAATAAAATATTGACAAAATTTATTTGGCTTGGGAAAAACCCCAGAGTTGCTTTAGTGTCATTACAAAGACCAATTGCGGAGGGAGGGGTAAATTTTCCCAACTTCTATAGGTATCATCAAGCCTATATTTTACGTCAAGGTATGTATTGGATCCTCCCAGAGCCCACTGAAAATATTCCAGAATGGTTCTGGCTAGAATGGAGACTTATGTTTCCATTACGTCTTAGTCATGTAGTTAGTATCACGATGCCAAGGCTATACAAAGAACATAAAATATTCATGGATACATGGAAAACTTTAAGATACATAAGTAATCTAACTCCTATTCCAATTAGTAAATCAACAACTCAAACAATTTGGTTAAACCCCAAGATCAAAATAGGTGGTTTCAAAATAATCTGGAAAAACTGGATGACAGCAGGTATTCGTATTTTAGACGACATAATAAAAAATGGTAAAATGCTGGAGTTTTCACAATTGCAACATAAATTTGATCTTAATAAAACACAATATTTTAGATGGTTGCAATTGAAGCAATCCATTCAAGTAGGGTTCCCTGAATGGAAAAATCTTACTAATTATCACAGCTTGGAATTCTTGTGTTTCCAGATAAACTCAATAGGACATGAAGCTGCACAGTGGTATAAATTAATATCCGGATATATAAATAAAAAACCAAAAAATGGTCTTAGAGACATTTGGAGCATTGAGATAAAGCACCAAATTAGTGCATCTCAATGGCCACGACTTTGGTCTTGGAGGTTAAAATGTACGATGTCAGCATCTATGAAACAAACTTGGTTTTTTCTTTTACATAGAGCTTTATGGACCCCTACACGTTTACATAGAATTGATAGCTCTAAATCTAATAGATGCTGGCACTGTCATGTTGAAATTGGGACATTAGACCATCTTTTATTCTTTTGTCCACTCATCTTAACATTCTGGAAATCAATTTGGCCTCAAATTAATAGGATGTTAGAAAACCCAATAGCCATGACATATGATACTATATTATTTGGAACAACAATGAGAACAAAAAGTCAAATATCATCAAGTAACAATAAACTTTTGTTTATTTTAACTGGAATAGCAATACAACAAATCACATTTAATTGGAAAAGACATGACAGGTTAAATTACACTTTCTGGTGGAATTCTGTTTGTCATATATATAAAATGGAGCTTACCATAGCAAAACAAAAAGGATATATTAATAAATTTCAAAAAATATGGAAACCATTAACAGATTTTTGTAATGAATGATTAACTTTTCCCAAGATAGAAATTTAATTAGAGGGGAATGGGGTGGGATTTTATTTTTGATTTTAACACACTATATCAATGTTGAATGAATTTACAATAAAGTTGTTTTTAAATATTATTGATTGAATGGGAAGGAGGGAGGGGGGATTAATACACTCAAAAGAAATTATATAAATTTAGATTTACTGCATAATATTATAAATTTTGTATAAAATTAATTTTCTAAAAAATGTTAAACTTGATAATAATAAGTGTATTTATCAAGTGTATATGTTTAAGTTTCTAATAAGTATATCTGAAACACTTGTTGTAACAAAAGAAAATGAATAAAGATTATTAAAAAAAAAAAAAAAACTACTAAATAAATGTAATTGCTTTGTTATATAGTACAGTACTATGAACACAGTAGCTATCCAATCAGCTAGAGCAGTGGTTCCCAACCCTGTCCTGGAGGACCACCAGGCCAATCGGGTTTTCAGGATAGCCCTAATGAATATGCATGGAGGAGATTTGCTTGCCTGTCACTTCCATTATATGCAAATCTCTCTCGTGCATATTCATTAGGACTAGCCTGAAAACCTGATTAGCCTTCTGGTCCTACAGGACAGGGTTGGGAACCACTGGGCTAGAGGATATGACAACTTATTCATTGATTGTGGTATTACATGTCATTGTTTTATTTGCCAATGAAGTGGCAGAGAGCTATTTTGGAATAGTTTTCTTCCAAGATTTGTCTATGGCAGGCTGCCCCTAAAAATGAGAATCATAATTTACAGCACTAAAGAGACAATTCTATAAATTAGTGCCTCCATTTAGGTGTGTTGATTCCATGCACTGGGTGCCAAGTCTCTAATGGCATTTGTGTGTTAAGATGCCTTTATAGATTACCAGTACAGTCAAGTGGTACAGAATGCATACAATACCCTAATCTTCTAGGACCTTCAGATGGTATATGTACCAGGTTTTGACCCAACTGTTCATTTATTGGGTGTCAGCCACCTCGTCATTGGTCCATGGAGTGCTTATTCATACATTTCAAAATATTTGTTCCATTATCTCATCTTGTCTCCTCCACACTGCTCCAAAGATGAAATTCAGATTAATTCACTCCAAGGCAATTGCTCTTCAAACTGCTTCATCACTTCACAATCGCCAGCGCTGCTTCCTGTTACACTGCTCTCAGTAGCTCACATTACTTCTGACATAACGTTATGTTTTGCCAAGGGAGTTGTAAGTTCATAAGTTCAAGTGCAACCATTTATGCCATGCCAGTGGCAAGTGTAAATGGTCTAAATATGGCAATGGATATTCTTAACTGGTATTATTTTATCAGTTACATGAGTTACTTGGAGACGTGCGTATTGACCACTCATGTATATAACCCTCTGCAGTTAAGTACTATAACACTTAGGTGCTACCCTATAGAGAAGTGCCTAGGGCACATTCCCGTGTTAACTATCAATAAGGCCCTTTTACTAAGCTGCAGAAAAAAAATAGCCTTAGTGCACCCTTACATGAGTCTTTCCCATGTGCTAATGCTGTTTATAGCATAGGAGTAAAATAGGTAATTTCAGAATTTTCCGTTAGTCGCCATATGCTAATGTTCCTATTAGTGTATGGCCATTAGCGCATGAGTTGCTACTGCTACCTATTTTGTAGATAGTAGGGACGCAGGCATGACACCTGCAGTAATTGATTAGTACATAGCAATTCTGACGCACTACTTTGCCTTTACATGTTACTCTCCACCCCCAAACATGCCCTCTGCACCAGAAAATACATTTTATTTTTTAGTACATAGGTAGCGTACATGCATGGCAAAATTACCACAGAATACCCCCATGGTATGCCATTTTTTATTAGCTTTTCAGAATCATTACAAACATAAAATTTATTGTTAAACTTGGCAAGAGTGGAAGTGAAATCAGGGACATGTTAGTCCAAGTTTAAGGGGATAATGTCATGAAGAAAATGGCAGTATACCAATGGATTAATCGTTTTTCTGAGGAGAGAGAAAGTGTCACTGATGAAGAGAGGTCAGGGTGGCCAGTAACAAGCAGAACTGATGAAACCATTGCAAAAACTTTTGACTCTGAGAAGCATAGCAGACCAAGTAAACATTGATAGAGAAAACAGGAAAATTTTAACTGAAAATCTTTGGCATGAGAAAGGTGTGTGCAAAAATGGTCCCTCATGGCTCTTGAATCATAACAATGCACCAATTCACACAGCAGTGTCTGTGAGAGAGTTTTTAGCTAGTAAACAAATAACTGTATTGGAACACCCTTCCTACTCACCTGATCTGGCCCTCGATGACTTTTTTCTTTACCTGAAGATAAAGGAAATAGTGAAAGGAAGACATTTTGAAGACATTCAGGTCATCAAGGGTAATGTTATGATAGCTCTGATGGCCATTCCAGAAAAAGAGTTCCAAAATTGGTTTGAAGGGTAAACTAGGTGCTGGTGTTGGTGCATAGCTTCCCAAGGGGAATACTTTAGTTAGATTGTGAGCCTTCGGGACAGTAAGGGAATTTTTTAAGTACCTTCTTACTTCTCATTTATAATCTTAATGTATATTTTCTTCAAACCGCTTAGAACCTAAAGGATATAGCGGTATATAAGAAATAAATTACATTACATTACTTTGAAGGAGACCATAGTGATATACAACAATGAGGTATGTAGCACTTTTTATAGGATGAGTTCATGAACTTAATTGCCAGACCTCGTATGTGCTAGTATTCTGAACATTTATGCATGGCACTGGCGCCATTTTGTGAAGATTAACGCTATAGCTGTTAACATTTCTACAATATACCCCCGAAGAAGCCATTAAACATTGGCGAAATGGGCCCCGTCAGGTGAACACTTTACTGAATTTTGCACATTGCACAAGAGCACTTTTTCAAGAATATTTAAGATAAGTGCACTTTATTCTAAACATATTTATTTGTTTATTTATTGACAAAGAAAGTTAAACGACTAAATAAGTAAGAGGTTTTTGGTTGATGAATGAAAATCCAACCTGCATGGTGTCTCAATGATCATTCATTGATTGCTGCATGATTTCTGAGACCTTTCCTCTTTAATTACGATACAACTTTTAAGTTGTGGTACAGCAACCTAATTTGGTATATTGAATATACATTCTCAGAGGTTGTGGTCTTTACTTAATCTTATAGTGTTTAACATCAACATTATTGTACAGAATTATTCTCTGCTACATAACAGAGAAATCACACTTCTCTAGACATATCCCATTTTATCTTATGTCATAAATACAATCATCTCATTTGTATGTACTCCCCTTTAGTGTTCCCTCTAAATTGTGTGGTAGTCCTCCAACCTCATTCCTGCCAATAGAGGGTGGTGCTTCAATATTGCATTTTCAATTGCTAGGGATAGGCAGGCTCCTTGGAATCCTGCAGAGCTTGTCTGCCCCTTGCTATTGCAAATGTGATACAGGAACAGCACCCTCCACTGGTAGAACTGTAGATGGAGGACTTCTGTACAGGGATCACAAAGTCCCTCCTTGAGGGCCGCAATCCAGTCAGGTTTTCCCCAATGAATATGCATTGAAAGCAGTGCATGCACATAGATCTCATGCATAATCATTGGGGAAATCCTGAAAACCCGACTGGATTGCGGCCCTCAAGGAGGGACTTTGAGACCCCTGGCTTAGAGGGAACATTTATACTAAATTCAATTTTACTGCAGTTTAGCTACTGAAAGCCAGTACATAACATAAGAACATAAGAAGTTGCCTCCACTGGGTCAGACCAGAGGTCCATCTCGCCCAGCGGTCCGCTCCCGCGGTGGCCCATCAGGTCTGTGACCTGTGAAGTGGTTTCTGAATATTTCCATAACCTACCACTAGTTCTATCTGTACCCCTCAATCCCCTTATTCTCTAGGAACCTATCCAAACCTTCCTTGAACCCCTGTAATGTACTCTGGCCTATCACATCCTCCGGAAGCGCGTTCCATGTGTCCACCACCCTCTGGGCAAAAAAGAACTTCCTAGCATTTGTTTTAAACCTGTCCCCTTTCAGTTTCTCCGAGTGACCCCTAGTACTTGTGGTTCCCCACAGTCTGAAGAATCTATCCCTGTCTACCCTCTCTATGCCCTTTAGGATTTTGAAGGTTTCTATCATGCCTCCTCTAAGTCTCCGCTGCATTATCTTGTACGCGTGCAATATGGACCTGCTACTTTTTACATGTCAGTTGGGCTCTGAATTATACAGAGATACTGATGGTTGACCATTCCAAAGAGTGAGATTTCCCTCCTGAGAGACTGAGATTGAAGGCCAAATAGTGACCAGGGTATACATCTAGAAAAATTAACATATCATATTGTTTTATAATTTAAAAAGCAACATAAAATGATATTTGCTTTTCCTTGATACAGAAAAACAGGAGGCAATATAAAACAAATTTCAAGGAAATTTGCCTTGATAACCAAGCTGTTACCTGCATTTATTTCCAATTCACAAAAAGGCATAGGGGTGGACCAGTGGTAAATATTCCAGATTAAAGTGCCCTCCATTTATTGGCTGAAAGTATGTGCTTAGGTTTCAGAGCACATGTGCTTGTAGGTATGAGGTAAATGGATGTGGCAGGGAAGGAGTTTACTCAAGATTTTTTCCTACTGGTTGGATCACTTGGAATAATCAAGATCAAAATACACTGGCACTGAGGTTCTGAGTAAGAGAAGGAGTTCAGAATGTGAGAATGAAAACGTCTTCAAATGAATCTGACACACAGTTAAAAGAGCACAATGTTATTTCTCCACCCCTTTTTGTTTTTCTACACTATTTTCATATAATTTGTATTAAATGTGATAGCCAGGAGTGGATTGATTGAACCTTTGATTAGCATCTTATTTTTGTTTCTCTTGACATTTTCCTGAGGTTATATGGATTGTTCCATTGTAATGTGTAATTTTGATTAACTCCATTACATGCATTTTCTTTCGCTTAATTAAAGTTAGAAAAGCATATATGAGTGCACATATATTGTCATTACATGGGAGCTTGTTGAGATAGGCAATATTTAATTTAGTTGAATGTAAGCTTTTACATTTCACTTTAACCATAAAGGTCAAAGAAGATTGCAAAGGGAATTAAATCACGTCCAGTGTTACAATGATGTAAAATTACAATCATTACCCCAATAATATCTTCCTATCCTTTTCAAACCTTAAACTACCATTCATACTCTGTCATAAATGGGCCTTTCTACTAAGCGGCATTAAGGGAGAGTGTGGTGCAGTGGTTAAAGCTACAACCTCAGCACCCTCAGGTTGTGGGTTTAAACCCATTCTGTTCCTTGTGACCATGGGCAAGTCACTTAAAGCCCCCCCCCCCCCCAATGCCCCAGGTACATTAGATAGATTATGAGCCTGCTGAGATAGACAAGGAAGAATGCTTGAATACCTGAATATATTAATATAAACTGTCCTGAACTCCCTTAGGATAACAGTATAGGAAATTAAACAAATAAATTAAGCAGCTAACACAGGCCTTTCAGCATGGCAATGAGTAGTGTAGGCTTATGCTACTGTCTGCTGTGCTCAAACAGGATTCTTTGCTTTATAAACTTAGCATTAGCTGCCTCGTGCGGGAGTGAGCCAGGTGTGAGTGTGATTTGGGAGGAGGGGAGGGGACAGAGCTGTGTCATGTTATAGTAGTCCAAACAGGACAATATCGTAGCTTAGAAAACCAAAATAAGATGTTCCTTCTTTTTGTTTGATCTAATCTAACAAATAACTCTTAGTATCGAACAGATGTTCTTAATTTTATATTCAGATCTTTGTACAGTGATACTCTGGGATTGTCTCAAATTCTACTAGACAGCAGTGATATACTAGAGAATAATTTGCAATACTTGAACCTGGATACATTATTGATGCAAATGCAGTATATCACTCCTTAAGATCAAGTTTAAGGGTTATTTAGATTTTAATATGCCGCCCATTGTAACCCATCTAAGCAGTTAACATATACCCTTAGGGGTCCTTTAATCAAGACGTGCTAGCGAGGTTAGCGCCTCGGACATTTCATCACGCGCTAACCCCCGTGGCCGGCTAAAAAACTAACGCCTGCTCAATGCAGGCGTTAGCGGCTAGCACAGCAGGCGGATTAATGCGCTGTATTACGCGCGTTAAACCCCTACCGCAGCTTGATAAAAGGACCCCTTAGATTCTATATATGGCGCTCAAAACTGCATATGCAAAATTGGGCATGTGCCCAATATGCATTTGCAATTTGAGGAACAGGCTTATTGGTGAGATAGACAAGAACAGATGTTCTTAATTTTAAAGGTTCTCATGTAAAGCAATGTGGCTATCTGTTCCATTTGATCCTTGTGTCCATTAAAAGATTTTATTTAGGGATGACACTATTACTATGATGTCTATCTATCAACCCTAAATTGACCCAGTAGTCTGACAGCATTTTTAAGAGAATTTGAAGACATAAGAACATAAGAATAGCCTTACTGGGTCAGACCAATGGTCCATCAAGCCCAGTAGCCCGTTCTCATGGTGGCCAATCCAGGTCACTAGCACCTGGCCAAAACCCAAGGTGTAGCAATATTCCATGCTATCAATATAGGGCAAGCAGTGGCTTCCCCCATGTCTTTCTCAATAACAGACTATGGACTTCTCCTCCAGGAACTTGCCCAAACCTTTCTTAAAACCAGCTACACTATCCGCTCTTGCCACATCCTCTGGCAACGCGTTCCAGAGCTTAACTATTCTCTGAGTGAAAAAAAAAAGTGAATCTTTAATAGTACATTAAAAAAATGCTATCCTGAATCAGTTTAGCACTGGCTTGGACCTGGATAGCTCAGTATCAAAATAATAAATATATAGCATAACATAAATATTATATTTTAAGAAATCCTTTTACAAAATATCTCACCACAAGGGGCATAGTATATTCATATTATTGTTTAATTAGTATGCAAAAATAGAGATTGGTAAGTAGATTTAGAGTACAAGTTTGTTAGTGCAATTAAATCAACAAACTGGATAAATTTGTTTAACAACATTTTAATTTGCCATAACGGTCAATCTGGTTTGTGCCCCAATAGCATTTCTACCTGAAATATACTTTCCATTCAAGGAAAATGATGAGCTTCTTTGAAAAACCTGGCTCAGTGAAAGTACAGTGGTACCACATTTTAACTTAAAAGCTGATACATGTCCTAGTTGGATCTGTGAACTGTTGTTCTTAAATGATAATTTTATAAGGAGAACGCATATCTATGGTCACAGATTTACAGCTTTTCTCAGGTATGCATGGATTCTATAGAAATATGAAAACAGATAAAGACAATATGGATTATCCAGTCTGTCCATTCCTGCCATCTATCATCCCTTCCTCTTCCCAAGAGATGCTATTTTACCACTAACACATGCAGTTTTAGCATAGGTCCCACTGTATGCAATGAGACCTACTTACTAATAACGGGTTAATGGTTAAATAACACATCTTAATGGTAGGCTACATTGATAACTTCCTCTTTAAGTGTTGGCACTTCCATGTCTAGGTTCTGAAATACTAGCCATTACTTATGTTTGTTTGTTTTTTTTCTCCATTGCTGTGATACGGCATCAAAATGGTTTACACAATTCTAAACAAAACATTAGGAAAAGAATACTGACCCATCAGTAGGACAGACCAGACAGAGCAAAGAGTGATAGGATGATAATGCTACTACCTGACCCTTCATCATGACATAAAAGCTCTTTCCAGCTGACTGTCCGTTGAATGCAGCTTCAAAACAAGCATGCTTGTTGAGGATGGCAGTGACCACATGAGTTCTTGTGCTTCTCTCTTGACAGATCATACACATGGCTCTAGGTCTTAATATCTTCACCTCCCAAGCCTTTTCTGAAGCACAGCTTCTGTGGCAGCAGACCCAGAGACCAGAACTTGTGGAAAGCTTTTCTCAAACCGTTTTATCTTAATCTGGAGACTGAAATGAAGGAAACTCGGAAGCAAAGTGCTGTAGGACATCTGACCATAAAGTGACTGATATTCAGGCTGCGGGAGTTAACCAGGCTGACTTCCAGGATTGGCACCAAGTTTGGATATTCAATGCCAGGCTGTTTCTGGTGACCAGCATTGAGTATCCGGTTTATTTTTGGCCACTATAAACAGCCTTAGCTAAGTCGATATTTAGCACTGGTCGGCTAAGTTTATAGCAGCCAAAGACAGACCAGTTATTTAAGTGGCCTGATTTGGACACTAAAAAAGCTGACCAGCAATTTAAATTTAGCAAATAGCCACTAGTTGCTAAGCGCTAATATTCAGCAGTGACCTCTGAATATTAGCACTTAATGCTATTTAATGGTGAGGAGTCGTTCCTAATTGGTTAAATAACACTGAATATTGGGCGGACAGTATACAGAATGTTGCCTAGCTGCCTCTCTTGATGCTTTAGATTAGACGTTGAGAAGTGTAAAATGTCTGTTCCTGTTACCAGTGCATACATGTGCATTCCTGCGTGCACTTGAGAAAAGGCTCTATGCAAGCGGGTCATTTTCTAAAATACTACCGAAATTTGACATGTCCTGACTTAGGCATCTCAGTTCCTGTTTCTATGTTTAGTCTAAAATAGGGCTGAAAATTACACATAAACAGCACAAAATAAAATGTAAAATGAAATAGCATGCTAACAAAACAATGTACAGTATACTATTTTCATGATAGCATTTGTAGTATTTTCAGCGTATTCCCTTGACCTTTTCCTACCTTCAGAGGCTGTAATGTCTGTAATCAGGCTTTTGGATAGAGACTGCCACAGCTGTGAAGCGATTAGGAGATTATGTTCTCTATTATTCAGAAAATGGTTCACACTCAAGAGTGTTTGTTCTGAACTATAAAACAAGTTTTCTGACACAAAAAGAGCTGGAAAAACAAAGAAAGACAGAAAAAATCAAATCCACAAATTGTCTTTAGCCAATATAGAGGTAAAGAGTAGAAAACCACAAAATCCTCTGGCAATCCAATTTTCACTCTTCTTGGGCAGAAAGGAACTCCTTAATATCCTCACTGGGTTTAAAAAAAAAAAAAAATCACAAATGCTTAGAATACTCTTGCAAAGAGAAAGATTAATTTTTCTGTGATCTGACAACATTTACCCTCCTACAGCCCCTTAAACACCACCATCAGAATGAGAAAAGCAATTCACTCTCTACTGGACAAGAGGCTGTTTCTGTCCCTGGAGCAGTAGACAGCCAGTGTAGCTTCTTACTGCTTCCCACTTGCACCTTGGTCTATGACAATTCCCCAAGCCTTTATGAACCTCATTATACTTGGAGTTGCCAGCTGGCTCCAGATTCACTTCACAGGATTGATTCAATCCTGAGTTTATAGCATTACGTGCATGGACTTGTAATCTTACTTTTCTTAGAGAATCCAGTCTGGAATTCAGAACTATAAATCCCTGCATGCAATGCAGTAAAACCTGGACTGGATCAAACTTGGGCAAATTTGGAGCCAGTTGGCAACCTGTTTATATATTGGCCTCACACTTTAGGATTGACAGCACCTCTGATTTCATTATTTCACACTATAGGAATCCTTCCATCTCTGAAAAATTCCTGGTTTTTAAGATAGAGAAAAAAATACCTTAAAAGGGTACTATGTACATTATTTAATGTGTGCTATAAGAAATACGAGGTATAAACACAATGAAATTCAATGAATTAAAACATGTACAAACCTAATCAATAATATACATCAAAAGTAATATGTTAGTCTAGCCACATATATTTTTCAAACTACAATATATTGTATGAGTGGAGTTTGTGTCCCCAGCAGCTAAAAGTATGTGCATGGAGAAAATACATGAAGGCTTCACACACTTATCATACATGCAAACTTTAGTCACCCATTCTACCTTTATAACTCCTGATTTTACTTACATACCCCCTCCTTTACAAAGCCGCGCTAGCGTTTTTAGCACCGCCAGTGGCAGTAACAGCTCAGATGCTCATAGGAATTCCTTGAGCATCGGAGCTGTTACTGTGGCAGCTGGCGCGGCTTTGCAAAGGAGGGGGATAGTTACCAACTGGACCTTTATTCTATTTTTTTATTCATTGAGCATAACTCTTTCATATCAAAGTGCAATTAGAAATTGTTGTTTCAATAAAGCTATCTGACTTTATTAACAGGTAAAAATCTGGATAGCTGAAGCACTTAATAGACCTAAAAATGTATATATATATATATATTTTCAGCAGCTCTGACTAACATTCTATTGTACTTCATCGTTACTGTTCATGTCAAGAATGTTAATCGTCATCATTTTCTCATTTGTTTCCTTTTCTGAACAATGTTCATATTTAGTTCGTCATGGTAAGGTTTGCAATAGATAATAGCATACTGTTATAACAAGGATATTTTATCTTATTTATTTATTCAATTTTCTATACCGTTCTTCCAGGGGAGCTCAGAACAGTTTACACGCATTTATTCAGGTACTCAAGCAGTTTTCCCTCTCTGTCCTGGTGGGCTCACAATCTATCTAACCTACCTTGGGCAATGGGGGGATTAAGTGACTTGCCCAGGGTCACAAGGAGCAGCGTAGGTTTGAACCCACAACCTCAGAGTGCTGAGGCTGTAGCTTTAATTACTGCGTCACATTCTGTTTGACTGTGCTGCATTATTCTACACTTGCAAGTTTCATGGCTCCACATCACTCTCTTCTTGGTTGGGCTGAGACATTTTCAGCGGCTCCTTGTAGACTACAGCATGTATTTATAGAATAGTGATGTGATAATTACTGATTTATCAGAATACTTTATGAGCTATGATGCTGCTGTATCATATATCCAGAAATCCTTATTCCCATTGAGAACATTAACTTCTGATTGATATGACTTACTATGATATACTAGAGAATAATTTGCAATACTTGAACCTGGATACATTATTGATGCAAATGCAGTATATCACTCCTTAAGATCAAGTTTAAGGGTTATTTAGATTTTAATATGCCGCCCATTGTAACCCATCTAAGCAGTTAACATATACCCTTAGGGGTCCTTTAATCAAGACGTGCTAGCGAGGTTAGCGCCTCGGACATTTCATCACGCGCTAACCCCTGTGGCCGGCTAAAAAACTAACGCCTGCTCAATGCAGGCGTTAGCGGCTAGCACAGCAGGCGGATTAATGCGCTGTATTACGCGCGTTAAACCCCTACCGCAGCTTGATAAAAGGACCCTAGATTCTATATATGGCGCTCAAAACTGCATATGCAAAATTGGGCATGTGCCCAATATGCATTTGCAATTTGAGGAACAGGCTTATTGGTGCCAATAATTGGGCGCTAGCAATCAATTATTGTGCTAATTGGCAACAATTTGGAATTATGTACAATTGTTAGGTGATGTTCTATAAAGATGCACATATAAATCTTTTTATTGTACAGCTGATAAGGGGGCATGACCATGGGAGGAGCATAGGCGGGCCAGGGGCATTCACTAAAGATGCGCAGAGTATTACAGAATTTGGAGGATCTGTGCCTAATTTATGCATGAGTATTTATATCAGGTTTCAACTGGTATAAATCTTCACACCAAAAGTTGGGTGCAAATCTCGGAGCTGCACTGTATTCTATAAATGGCGCCCAACTTAGAGACACAATGAAACAGGAGATTCTACCTTCCCAAAGTGGAAAGACAAGAAAAATAGCAAGTGTGACTTGATGGTAAATAAGACCCTGAATATTATAATTCCTCTGTATCGCTCCATGATGCAAATTTACCTTGAGTAATGAATTCAGTTCTGGTCTCCAGATATCAAAAAACGATATAACAGAATTAGAAAAAGTTCAAAGGGAGTGTCCAAAATGATTAAGAGAATGGAACTAATCATATATGAGGAAAGGCTAAAGAGGTTAGGGCTCTTTTGCTTGGAAAAGAGATGGCTGCTATTGAGACAGACAAGGGGGGAAGCCACTGCATGCCCTGGGATATGTAGCATGGAATGTTGGCACTATTTGGGTTTCTGCATGGTACTTGTGATTTGGATTTGCTACTGGTGGAAACAGGATTCTGGCCTAGATGGACCATTGGTCTGACCCAGTATGGCTATTCTTACATTTTTATGTTAGTTACGGTGCCTGTTTATTTTATTTTTTTTTTTAATTGTATAGTGAGCTTTGAGCATTTGGGTTAGCGGTTTAAAAGTAAAACCAGACTGAATTGAATAACTATGTTCATTGTGTTATTTTGGACATCATCCCCCTCCCTTACAAAAGCCAGTAGCACAGGCTAGCACGGTAAATGCTCTAACGCCCATAGGAATTGCATGGGCATCAGAGCATTTGCCGCATGGTAATCGGCTGCGTGGCTTTTTAAAAGCGGGCCCATATTAGGCAATTGATAATTACAACTTGTGACATTTCCGCTCCCCGAGACGGCCATGTCAGAGTGAAACCCCAGCCTAAACCCTGTGCCCGAGACCAGGGAGTGATCAAGAATGAACAAGCAGGGGATACTGAAAGCAGAGCTGCCTATCCTGAGCCATCTGAACCTGATCAGGAGCCAGAATATGAGTTAGCTCCACGGCCCAGTAAAAACCCCAGCTACATTAAGAGGTTTAATCAGGCTCCCAGTTGTCTTCTGCCCAGCAACCTGGGGGGAAGCCCAAGAGCACGAAAGCTAGGCACACAGACACCTAGAACAGGGTGTGGCCCAAAGACTCTTAAGCAGCTCTCCAAGGCAGTAAGAGAGGCTGCACACGAGGACCTGGCAGAGAAGGTTCTCCGGGCCAGACAAAGGCCAGACATCGCTCAGGAACCCATGGAGTGTGATGATTCCATTCCTCAGGAGCCAGCAGAGCAGCTGGGTATGCCAGAAAACATGGACACGGCTGAATGGTCCATGCCTGAAGCTGACAATGAGGAAGCCATGGATGTGAGCTGGGCAGCCTCTCACTAAGTACTAGAGGTATGGGGGTGTATAAGAATACAGTTGTGAAAATTGATAAAAGCTATTCTGGTTTGGTGTGCAAAGCCAAGCTCAGAGCAGTGCTGCACCAGCACTGATTACGTTGCTGCACTCCAGCTGTGCCAAAAGCCCAGAGAAACTGAAGGAAGTTTGCTGGCTTGTGAAGCATTTTCCCAGTTACCTATTTAAGTTCAAAGGACTTACAGAATTGGGGTTGGAGCCCCGAAGACCTAAGGGTGGGATTCAGAGGGAGCTTGTTAAAGCTATGTAATAAAAAAGGGGAACCAGCAATTCTGTTGCCTAACAGTGGGAAAGACTGGAAACGGATTGTTGCTGGAATGACTAGAGCCTGCAGTAATGTTTTATTTTTTCTTTTCATGATTGAAGTTTGTTTTACAATATGAAATTTAAGTGCCTGGTGAAGAAACCAGATTATATGATTAAAAGTCCAGGACTCAAGAGTATTCTTAAGGACTTTTACTTTTTGGGACTAATTTTGTGTTCTCTTGCTGAGACTGTGGTTCAGTGCGGGGTGGAGCCCCTAGAACCTGGACTGTGAACTTACCTAACCTAAGAACTGCTGTTCTTTCATTGAACTGTTTGAAAGATAGAAATCTGGTTTTTTTGTGTGTTTCTTTTTGGAACCAAAGGAAGAGTGTACGCTAGTGCTTCCTTATATGATTTTTGGTTTTCTAATCATTGTGTTTTGGTGACAAATTAAACTTTGAACATTGTTTTTGATTTGACTTGGCTCGCTGTGCTTTATTTTAGCGAAGCCCAAAGTATTGGGACACCAGTGAGGTCTTCCACTTTGGGAGCCACGCCAGGGTCGTGCTGCCGCCTGTCGGTGGTCTTCCACAAGCTTCCCGGGACCCCGGCAGGTGACAAACTGCAGTTTATAAGTTTGTAAAGCAATGTAGAACACTGTTCCTTTGCACAACTCTAGCTAACAGAAGCCATTAGCTGAAACATGGAAAGAAAATAATGGAATGGAAAGTCCACTCGTCTATTATAGTACTGCAACAATATTGTATTGCTGGCATTATTATCCTGTGATTGTAATTCTCTGCAGTTACAGTCAGTAAGCCTTTGATTTCATACCTCAAAACATGGCTCGGCCATTTCTTTTTCATAGAAAATGCATCTGCCTGTGTCTTGTTGCTATAGAAACAAAAATGTGGCCACCTCTGAATAAAGATAGCTGCAATTTTTGGCCTCTTTGGAGAAAAGTGAGAAAGAGCAAAGAGTTTGATTCATCCAAAATAGGAACAAAAATATTCAAATTCAGTGTTAAGAAAACTGTAACCCAGAGGCCTTGCATTTCAGAGAGAGAGAGAGAGAAAAAAAAAACCAACAACAACAAATGCATCTCTTTACCCTATTTCTTAAGGTAAGCCTTTGCTCTGAGTCATATTATTTACCAGCTTCATTACCAGGCCAGTTGAAGTTTATTAGACAAACCATCAGCCTTGCACTCCCCCCTCCCCCACCACAATTAACTTTCAGGATTCTATCTTGATTACCTCATTACACAACCCAGAATGACCCTGTAGTAATTTGACATAGAAAATGAAGGCAGATGAAGACCATATGACCTATTCATTCTGCCCATTTGTGCCATTGATTTATTTTAAAAATTTATATACCGTCTACAACTAGGCAGTTTCCATAAATACAAACATTTAAAAAAATTAGGGAATAAACATCACAAAGAAAAATCTTAAAATAGTTCCCTTAAAACGCACACATTGTGGCACTGAAGAACCAGAAGCCTCACAAAAACGTACACTGTTCCCCTTGCTTTGGAGAAACCGAGGTAAAGGGCATTATAGTAGACCATCCCTTGCATGAGAGTCCTGAAATCAAAATGAGAAATCAAAGATACAGCATCTTGTACTTTTCAATAGGAGAAAAAGGTGACCTAGTGATTAGAATAATGGGCTGAGAACTAGGGAAGCTTCTGCCATTGATAGGGACCTAACTTTAGAAGGACCATATAGAATTTGCCAGTTAGATTGCAAACTCCTTAATGCAGGGATATACTGTACTTGAATATTTATCGCAGCTGCACATCACTGTGAATATCCAGTAGCACTATCTAAATAAGCATTTTTGAATGCTACGTGGGGCTGCTGAACAGTTCTCAGCCCAACCAAGAAGAGCATAATGGGGAGCCATGAAACTTACAAGTTATTCCATACTTTTTGTTTCAATCATATGAAATGAAAGAAAAAGTGTCACGAAAAGTGTGGAATGATTTGTAAGTTTCATGGCTCCACATCATTCTCTTTTTTGCTTTGGGCTGAGAACTTTGCAGCGGCTCCTCGTATACTTTGTTTTATTCACCTCTTTATCTAGATTAATAAACAGAGAGATTTATTGTTTCCCCATGGACAAACCAGAAGGTATGTCATTACAACATGGGTAACAACATTGATGGAGCCATGGTGTGGGAATAGTTCCACAGCTGGATATATTGAGAAGCGTTTAAAAGGGCTCCCTGTGCATGCCACTGTCATGCAGAACAACCACAGTCTCATTCTTTTTGTGGAGCTAGTTGGATGCATCACCAAAGCTTCCCATCAAGCCTTTGCTGTTTTTTTTTTTTTTTTCTTTTCTTTGAGTCCTGTTACTGTCATATGGTTCCCAGTACCCTGTTAGTGCCTAAGATAGGTTATCGACCATTTTAAATCATCCCTCTCTATCTATTTATGGAAACTTAATATGTTACACTATCACAGGAGCATCAGAGCATTTTACTTTTCCAAAGTTTTAACTGCTAATTCTAATATCTTTACACAAAACAACATAAGAAGTGAAAAAAATCCCAAACTGACCATACAAATTAATTAGGGGATAGGACGGGAACATAACATAACTTTATTCTTCTATACCGCCATAATCAGACGACTTCTAGGCAGTTCACACCGAAGAGAGCTGGACAGTCAGCGAATTACAATATACAAATTATAAAAGTGCAACATATTGCTCAAGAAAAGACATAATAAAATTATTAGATTTAGTGTAACTTCTATTTAGGAGATAAATCTATCAAACAATGCAGTTTTAATTTCTTTCCTAAAAGCGCCGTAGGTCAGCCTAGCTCCATTAATGTAGTTACCTAACCAAGACTGCTGTTTACTTCCTTGATACATGAGAGTCTTATCCAAAAAGGATTTGTATTTATAGCCAGTAATGCTTAGGTAAGCAAATAAATTACAATTTCTGGTTATCCTTGTAGGACTATATAACATGAAATGAGATAAAAGATAGGTAGGAGCTAGTCCCCAAACCAGCTTAAAACAAACGCAAGAAAACTTAAACAGCACTGCAATAGTAACCAGCAGATAATATAATTTATAGAAATTTAGAATTTAGCCAAAACACTTAAGGGAACTTCCAGAAATAAAGATTGGAAAAGATGGAGAGTAAGCATGTTGAAAGAACCATTTGTTGAAATGAATACAAAGCGGCTGGTAGGCAATTCAGCAGCTTGGGAGCTACACAACTGAAAGCTTGTAAAATAGGAAGAGTCAAACACGAAGTTCCAGAAAGAAAGGAGGACAAAAAGATGAGAAATCAGGGAACAGAGTGTCCTTGGGGGCAATTTGATATGAATAAATGTGATAAATGAGAAGAAATTCGAGTGTAGTAAGTAGGCCCTGTGGACATGAAGAAGGATCTTAAACTGTATCCAAATTGATATCAGGAGCCATGCTTGGCACTCTAAAGCAGTTGTAGTTGGTACAAAGTATATAAAGCTAGGCTGGTCAAAGCAGAGTTGATTGAATTATTATACGGCATGTATCAACAACTTCAGGGTGTCATTATTCAGGTAGGATCTGAGAAATCCAGTTTTCCAAAATCATAAAACACTCTCTGAGTGAGAAATAAAATTAAGAGATCAAAGGTCAGAGAACTATCAAAGATAACCCCCAATGATTTTACAGTTAGGAAATCTGATTGGAGAATGCAGTATCTGGGGATTGACATTCAGCCATCCCAATGTAATTTGTGTTCACAGATATCAAAAAGAGGTAATAAGTAGTGAACAAAACAGCACAAATGAATTTATTTATGCTACTACATTCAGTCCATTGTTACTATCATTAGAAGAAATGGTCTACTTCAGCCCAGGTGCTATCTCAGATGTTGGGGATACATTGACACTGAGACTGAATTGAGTCTAATCAACACCAAACACTGATAGACTCAATTTGGATCAGATATCTTTCAATTCTCATACAAAGAACAGGATGGATTTGTATTACCTTAGGCTTCTGCAGGTTGTTCAAGTTCAATTTATTTAATATACCTCATATATAAAACCAAGGTTAAAATCTAAGCAGTTTACAATGATTATAAATTGGGAAGATTGTTTTCCCCTATAACAGTCTCTGGAAGAGCGTTCCAGTTTTCCACCACTCTCTGGGTGAAGAAGTTAAATTAGCAGATGGAGTGATAGATGTGAAACTGCAACTTTCATTCTGTCAATATTTGTGTGTTGAGAGATTTAGCTAACCCTTGAGATACTTGTATTACCTACAGGAAAGACATTGACACAGAGACCTGAAGGGCCTTGGGTTTGGTAGCTGCAGTATTGTTGTCCATCTCCAGTACATGGAAGGTGTAAGCTTCATTGACTCATCAGAGGTCATCAGTGTCTCAACATTCTCATTTGAGATCTGCTGAAACTTGGTGCATGGAACTTGAGAAAAGCAAAGATGCAGTCTTTCTTATTTAGTATATTTTCATGGATCTGGCTTCGAATGCTCCTGGGGTTCTGACCATAAGCCAGAGATATTCTCTGAAGAGTAATGCTTAACTGGCTTATTGTTGCATCTATCTGTGAAGAACTGACCGAGATTGATTTTATCAGGAAAATGACATAAGTTGTAGCATTTGTGTTAGATTCCAAAACACACAGCATATAGATAGACAGGTAGCAAAGAACATTTTTTTTATTATTTGATGCAATAGAGATTGGTCCTTTTAAAAGCTTAACTCTAGGAAGCACTGCCGTTTTGAGGTTGTGAGACTTGCGGACAGATTACACACAAGTGATGGAATTTCATGCACTGAACTACACAAAAACACTGATATTCCAAGTTTTTGTTGTTTAATTGCACAAAATACCATTGACAGATATTTTCGCAAAATTTCCCATATTAAGGCCCCATTTTTATGAAGTCACGTTAAGCTTTTTTTTTTTTTATCAGCAGCCGTAGTGGTATTAGCTCCAACGCTCAAAGGAATTCTAGCATCAGAGCTTTTACCGCTGCTGCTGACGATTAAAAAAAGCCTAATGTGGCTTCATAAAAGGGGGTTAATGTTTAGTTTACTAGTTGCAAATGTTTATTTACCCCAAGCAGACCTTCAGTAGATGCTACCCTTAGTTGCTGCCTGTTTATTTCATGCATTTATAGTAACATAGTAAATGACAGCAGATAAAGACCTAAATGGTTCATCTAGTCTGCCCAATAGTCACACACAATATAAATTCATTATTAAATTGTCTTTTTTCTTTGATATTTCTGGTTCATAGACCATAGAAGTCCGCCTAGTACTGTCCTTAGGTTCCAACTGCTTATATCCTAAGTGGGTTCCAAACATACACATTAATTAAAACAGATCTGGTATGAAACGTCAGTGGGCCTAACTGACTGGATACAGTAGTCTTGGCTAATGGTTGGATCAGCCCTGAGAACTCAATTTGGAATTCAGCAAAATCAGTGTTCAAAACATATTTGTAGCCTTGTTGCAGAGTAGTTATCATTTTTTTTTTCTCTTGGTTCCAGTAATAAATATTTCTTTGTATGGAAAATAAAACTGAATGTAAACAAGACCCCCAAATCCATGGAAATTCAATGGATTAGCACATCAGCCTCTTGGTATTTGTTTAACACAGCAGTATTACTGTATAAGTTATTCCCTCAGCTGTTTTAATATAGAAGGCTAGAGACAACAGAAGTTCAGTTTGCAACGTTAGCTTGCTGACAGCTTGGTAATATGATTTTTAATTGTTTTCAAGACATGAATTCACTACTGTGATACTTGCACTAGCCAGCTGTTGAGAATTTCCAGGTTTCAGTCAAATCCCTGCCTCTTCATTTCATTTGCTGGGTTAGCAGTGTTTTTTTTCTCTCTTGGCTTGATTACCGTATTTTCACGTAGATAACGCGCACCCGTGTAAAACGCGCACACGGGTATAGCGCGCGGAAAACACAAATTTATGTACAGAAATTTTTATATACCGCGCACACCCGTATACCGCGCATGCTGCCCGACTCTCCCGTCGCCGCCCGACTCTCCTTTCGCCCGCCCCGACTCTCCTCTGGTCACCCCGACTCTCCTTTCGCCCGCCCCGACTTTCCTCTCCCCCTTGAAGTCCTGTCCCCACCCTGAAAGCCTGATGCCCCCCCCAACGTCCGATTCACCCCCCCCCCTGCAGGACCGATCGCACCCCCACCCCGAAGGACCGCTCACACGTACTCCCACCCGCACCCGCACTCTGAAGGACCGCTCGCACCCCCACAGCCTCCCGACCCCCCCGCCCATCATGTAGAAGCTCCTACCGGTGTCCTGCTGCTTCCTCTTGGCGGTCCCGACTCCCCGACACGATCGGAGTAAGAGGGAGCTCAATCCCTCTTGCCCCAGCCAACCGCGGCACCCCCGACACGATCGGTGCAAGAGGGAGCTCAAGCCCTCTTGCCCCCCCGACTCTCCGACACGATCGGGGCAAAAGGGAGCCCAAGCCCTCTTGCCCCGCCGACTCCCCAACTCCCCGATAATATCGGGCCAGGAGGGAGGCCAAGTCCTCCTGGCCCTGGCGACCCCCCCCCCCGCTAGTTGTTCGAGCCAGGAGGGAGTCCAAACCCTCCTGGCCATGGCGACCCCCTACCCCCACCCCGCACTACATTACGGGCAGGAGGGATCCCAGGCCCTCCTGCCCTCGACGCAAACCCCCCTCCCCCCAACGACCGCCCCCCCCAAGAACCTCCGACCGCCCCCCCAGCCGACCCGCGACCCCCCTGGCCGACCCCCACGACACTCCCACCCCCCTTCCCCGTACTTTTGTGTAGTTGACCAGACAGACGGGAGCCAAACCCGCCTGTCCGACAGGCAGCCAACGACAGAATGAGGCCGGATTGGCCCATCCGTCCCAAAGCTCCGCCTACTGGTGGGGCCTAAGGCGCTTGGGCCTATCAGAATAGGCCCGGGAGCCTTAGGTCCCTCCTGGGGGCGGGGCCTTGGGCACATGGTCGGGTTGGGCCCATGTGCCTCAGGCCCCGCCCCCAGGTGGGACTTAAGGCTCCCGGGCCTATTCTGATAGGCCCAAGCGCCTTAGGCCCCACCAGTAGGCAGAGCTTTGGGACGGATGGGCCAATCCGGCCTCATTCCGTCGTTGGCTGCCTGCCGGACAGGCGAGTTTGACTCCCATCTGTCCGGCCAACTATACAAAGGTACGGGGAAGGGGGGTGGGGGTGTCGTGGAGGTCGGCCAGGGGGGTCGCGGGTCGGCTTGGGGGGCGGACGGAGGTTCTTGGGGGGGCGGTCGTTGGGGGGAGGGGGGTTTGCGTTGAGGGCAGGAGGGCCTGGGATCCCTCCTGCCCGTAATGTAGTGCGGGGTGGGGGTAGGGGGTCGCCGTGGCCAGGAGGGTTTGGGCTCCCTCCTGGCCCGAACAACTAATGGGGGGGGGGGTCGCCAGGGCCAGGAGGACTTGGCTTCCCTTCTGGCCCGATATTGTCGGGGAGTTGGGGAGTCGGCGGGGCAAGAGGGCTTGGGCTCCCTTTTGCCCCGATCGTGTCGGGGGTGCCGCGGTTGGCTGGGGCAAGAGGGCTTGAGCTCCCTCTTGCCCCGATCGTGTCGGGTGTCGGGACCGCCAAGAGGAAGCAGCAGGACACTGGTAGGAGCTTTTACATGATGGGGGGGTCGGGAGGCTGTGGGGGTGTGAGCGGTCCTTCAGGGTGGGGGTGCGGGTGCGAGTGCATGCGAGCGGTCCTTCGGGGTGGGGGTGCGTGCGAATGGTCCTTCGGGGGGGGGGTGCGAGCGGTCCTGCAGAGAGGGTGAATCGGACGTCGGGGGGGGGGGAACTATGTAAAAAAAATTTTGTACAACGTGCTCACGCGTATACTGCGCAAGGTTATGCATGGTTTGTAAAAACACGTATAACGCGCGCGTTATATGCGTGAAAATACGGTAGTAGCTATAATATTTCCCTTTTCTTCATCTTCCCTTTTCTTACCCAAATAGCAGCAGTTCCTTTTCCACCATAGCTAAGTCTAGGTCACTGTGACTGAGCCCCATCAGCAACACTGTAATCTCTCTTCCGATTGGCTCCTTCTGCTGTAGACAGATTCCAGTATTAGGGAGGCCTTTGTACACTAAGTCACATTCTGTTAGAGAGATCTCTTCTGGTCAACAGAAACACAATAGAAAACCGCAGAACTTTAACTTGATAGTTTTCCAGAGTCCTGAATAAAGCCACGGTTAATCAGACTGTAAGTTTTCAGATGAGGAGAATTAGGGAAAAGAATGTCAGGGCTACAAAGACAAGTTAAAAACAAATGGGAACTGTAATACTACCAGTTATAACTACCGATCCATGGAAAACAAAACCCACTGTGGAACATCAATCCATTTTGTTTCTTAGGCAAAAAAAAAAAAAAAAAAAAAAAAATTATCATCTATTCAGATGCAAAAAGCCATTTGGAACAAATGTCTGGTTCATTACATCCTAAATCTATTCAAATCCTCTGAATATGAATACACAATAATGCTATTAATTTCAACAAACTCGTTTTATCATAATTTTAAAAATAGCTTTTGCCTCAATATGTCACAAAATCCGAATGAACTGAGCACTTCCAGTCATTTCAATGAGAATTCACTAATATTTCTGAACAGTGTTGATGCCTTAAAATTTGAAATGGCTATTATATACTTGAGTAAAACTTCCTTCAGTTTTCTGAGGCACAACAAGTTGATTATTTGTGATGGATGATGAGATGAGCATCTTATGAGTATAGGGAGTATATCATTTTGGGGTAGTCTATCAAGTGGCTCTTAACCCAGAGGTAGGGTTACCAGACATCTGGGAAAACCTGGACATGTCCTCTTTTTAGAGGACTGTCCAGGTGCCTGGACAGACTTTTCAAAACCCAGCAGTTTGTCCGGGTTTTGAAAAGCTGTAGTTACATCTGGAGGACCTTTGATCATGCATGGATGACATCACACGCATCCACACATGCTCGGAGGCCCTCAGACGCGGCATGGAGGTCAGGGATTAACAGAAAGGTTTGCTGAGGGCAAAATGGAGAGGGGGTAGAGTCAGAAAGGGGGCTCTCTTCTATGTCCTTGTCTTCCCTGAGAGCCCTTTTATCCCTCGGTCATCTAGCGGTCCAACCAATTCTCTTCCCAACTTCTTGCTTTTAATATACCTAAAAAAGTTTCATTTCACTTGACATTTCTTGCATTGTTTACAATTATTTTCAGTCAGATCCTTCTTCCACTTTCTGAAGGATTCTCTTTCAGCTCTAATATCTTCCTTCACCTCACTCATTTACCATGTAGGCTGCCGTTTGGTCTTCCTTTCTCTTTTTTTAATACATGGACTATATCTAGTCTGGGCTTTCAGAATGGTATTTTTAAATAACAAAACCAACAGTGGAGATGTCTAATCAAGACTGATGAGCTGTATGCATTTCTCAAATCTCTTTAATTCACGTCAGTCGACTTGACATATACATGTTTCAGCCACACTGGCCTGCATCAGGAGTCTTGAATTCTTAGGAGACTATGATGACTACATTTCAAATAATGCTAGACCACTTAGATGTCAATCATGAACATAGGAGCTTTTCAGATTCTGGGCCACTTCAATGTAAAGCATAATTGACATCTAAAAAATAGGCACTGGCCAAGTGTCAGTTACACTTAGGTGCGGTTTACAGAATCACAGTTAGCAGCACCTATGTAAAAACTTAGGCCTACATTTCAGGAGTCTGTTTTTGGAGAATCACAGTGGTACCTAAGGCACACTCTGCCCATGAAAACACTCACTCAGGCATTAGGCACTGCTAAGCGCCATTTGGTAGGTGCCTATCACACAATTAATTTTTTTTTCCAATTATTGAGCCTATTAAGGGTATTTTGCCAATTAAGGCCCTCTTTTACTAAGCCATGGTAGAGGTTTCTACCATGGCTCCGGGCATTAAATGCTCCGATGCTGCTTCAGCACTCATAGGAATTCAATGCAGGAATTCAAAGCAGCTTTGTAGCATTTAGCGCTCTGGACTGTGCTAGAAACCACTACCATGGTGGCTTAGTAAAAGTGTGTGTCTGTATGTGGGGTGTGTGTGTAAGTTAGCTGCCAAAGAGACACCTAACTTTAGGCACTCTTTATTGAATGCAGCAAAAACTAAATTGCTTTGGATTGGGCCTAGATTAGAAAACCTCCCTGCTGATGTTATATTGAGCTACAACCTGGCGATTGTGTTATGCCTCGTTTGGAAATTGAGAAATTTATTTTGAGAACTTGAGAATGTCGAACATGATCCTTCTTGGCAGCTACCACAGATAAGTTTTATGTATCACGCTGGTTTGAGTCATAACCTTGAATTGTCGGTAGCACTGCATTCTAATTTTGCTAATTAAATTTGTTTATTGCACTTACACTTTATTGCTTATATTCACTATTATTTGTGCACATGTGGGGCCCATGATGGTGCACAGCGAGGCCCCGCCTCAAATATGGTAAGCCAGGAGCACTGGTAATCAGCGCACCATAGCTTTCACTATTGCACTGAAGCCTTACATTATATATAATTTTTTATATATGTTTATATACGGTACATTATTTCCTTCTTTTGAGGGCTGTTGCATTTTGTTTGCAGTGCTATCTACTTCTCTGTGTTTATATTTGGGGATTTTTGTAAATTTTGGATGTTATATTGAAAAAAGGTATTTCATTACATATAGATTTTTCTTCCAGAATCCTGGGTATCATTTTGGACTCATCACTTTTTCATGATCAGATAAACTCTTTGGCTAAGAAGCAGTGGCGTACCTAGGGTATGTGACACCCGGGGCCCATCATTTTTTGACACCCCCCCCCCATGTAAAAAAATATTTTTTGTAATGACCATGAAACGGAATAAATGGTCAGAATAGAAACAGGCAGTGAAAATTTTCTTATATTCCAAACATAACATAACATAAATTATGGCTGAATTGTCATGACATCAGAAGTACATATGGAGTAGTTGCAGGTGATGCTTGGGACAGTTCTGATTGTGTTAGTTCGGTTTTATGTGTTTTTTGAATAGAAGGATTTTTATTTCTTTTTGAAGGTTTTGCAGTCTGTGGTCGATGTCAATTGGTTGTAGAGTTGGGGGTCGAGTGTTGCAGCTCGAATGGCTAGGAGGTTGTCGAACAGTTTTTTTCTTTTGACGTTTTTGGTTGGAGGGTGTGTGAATGGTGCACAAGTTCTCCTATGTCTGTTTGAAGTGGATTGAATTATTTAGCTGAAGAAATTAGTTACTCCCTCATCCCACACACATTAATTCTCTTCCATTTTTGTTCCCATTATAAAAAACACTGATAAGTTCCCAGAAAAAAAATACATTAAAATAAGAAGTGAAAACAAAGGCCCCTACAGATGAGAACATAACATAAGAATAGCCTAACTGGGTCAGACCAATGGTCCATCATGCCCAGTAGCCCATTCTCATGGTAGCCAATCCAGGACACTAATACCTGGTCAAAACCCAAAGAGTAGCAACATTTCATGCTACCGATCCAGGGCAAGCAGACACTTTCCCCATGTCTTAATAACAGATTATGGACTTTTCCTCCAGGAATTTGTCCAAATCTTTCTTAAAACCAGCTACACTATCTGCTTTTACCATAACTTCTGGCCACTTCATTTTTAAGTTTAGATCTTTCCTTTCAAACAGAGACCTTGCTAGATGTCAAATACAGCACAAGGTAACTTCACATGGACTTAGCTGTGCAGGAAATGTGAATCTCCTCATACACCCACCATATAGTGCAAAAATGTGCAAAGGTCTGTTTTTTTTCTTTCGATCACTACATAGCCTAATGCCACACAAGCAGCGCTGTTACAAACATATTCTGTAGGTCAATGCTAAGGATAACAAAGTTTCCTTCCTTGGACCAGAAGGAGATACTGATAAACCACTGGAAGAGATCCCAAAACAACACCCAAAGACCCACTCAGTGTGTGAACCAGTTGAGTGGAGTGGACTAACTGGGGGGTGGAAATGGGCCCGGAGTTTGCTCAGCAGAATTTCCCAGACCACCTCTTCCTCTCAACACATTGACACGCTGCCACCACCACCACCACTAGGAACACCTCACTGGGTAGGCCAGCTATGCTATAAACTTTATAAAACACGTTATTATATTTTCTTATAAAGCACATATTTTAACTGAACTCTCTGACATCCTCAGCCTTTCCATTCACAAAAATAGAAGGAAGAAAAGTTCCCATTTCTTGCTGTTTCATGTCCCCGGCCTATACAATATTTTTTTTCTGCAGACCCTTCAAAAGTCTGACCAAAACCTCGTTTCACTTGCATTATAAAGTACTGAGGATGCAATCTCTACCCAATCCCAGGTCCTAAAGTCTAAGACAGTAGCGCAAACTAATGCTGCCAGATTCAGGAAAAAAAATTTTGATTCGATTCAGCCTATTGAATTGGTTTTTCAATTCGATTTTCCTGCCCAGTTGGGTGATTTTTTTCAAAACTCCTGGTGGGTTTTATAGCTTTTTCACCCCCTTTGGCTTCTCCTAACCACACTGGCGCTGTGGTGTAAATAAAATAAAGAAACAAAAAGGACTTTTCCTCTCTCTGTTAAATCCTAGCTCACGTTTGCAGTCCAACACCAGCTCTGGCAGGATACACATTTCAAATCTGACATATTATAATCACAAAACAGAAAATAAAATTAATTTTTCTACCTTTTGTTGTCTGGTTATATTTCAAATCTTGTTGGTCCAAGGCTCTGGTTTTCTTCTGATAACTTGCTTGCCAGGGTCTCCTTCTTTCTTCTTGCTAACCATCCATCTGCCAACTCTCTCCTCCCTTTCCATTTCCCTTCCCTCCCCAGGAAGTCTGGTATCTTTCCTTTTTTTCATCTCCCTCCACAGATCCACCTTTTCTTAACTACCCTTTCATCCGGCATCTCTCCCTCCTTCCCCACCACCCCAGAGTCCACCATCTCTCCCTTTCTTTTCCCAATTACCCTCCTATCCAGTATCTCTATCACTCCTCCACACCATCCCTTGTGTCCAATTTCCATCCCTTTCTGTTCCTTCCCTCCCTAAATACCATGGTCCATCATCTCTCTCCCTCTCCTCTATTTTCAGACCCATTATTTCTTCCTCCCCCCAAAGTTTGGCATATGCACATCTCTTTGAACACCCCCTTCCCTCCGTGTACTTCTAAACCAGGGTCCCCCCCCAAAGGCCTGTCCCCCCTTAACCCTTTCAGGACCAAGGGACATATTTGTCCCATAACTTTAAAATCCTATAAATTTTGATTGGGATAGTCTACAGTTCTAAATTTGATATGTACGGATTCCATATGATACTGCCTTTATGTAAACAAACTGGTTCCGACATTCATTCATTAGCGTCGTTGCCAGATTGATGAGAAGATTCACTTGCCACACTGTCCATAAGCCAGAAGTTTGATTTAAAAAAAAAAAAATGATATTTCACAAAAAAAATCAATTTTTTGGCATCTGCAAGCCCTTTTTACCATAAAAATGTCGTCAAAACCACAAAAATTGGCCTACGATCCTTATGGTCCTGTCCCATTCGGCCTACGATCCTTTGAAGGCCTGTCCCACCCCCTTGTAGGCCTGTCCCACCCCCTTGTAGGCCTGCCTGCCTGTCTCCCCCTTGTAGGCCTGTCCCCCCTTATAGACCTGTCTGCCTGTCCCTCCCCTTGAAGGCCTGTCCCCCCTTGAAGGCCTGTCCCCCCTTAAAGGCCTGTCCCCCCCTTAAAGGCCTGTCCCCCCCCTTAAAGGCCTGTACCCCCTTGAAGGTCTGCACCCCCCCAAAGGCCTGCACCCCCCCAAAGGCCTGTCCCCCCCCCCCTTGAAGGCCTGCACTCCCTTGAAGGTCTGCACCCCCCCCTGAAGGCCTGCACCCCCCTTGAAGGCCTGTTCCACCCCCTTGTAGGCCTGTCCCCCCCCTTGTAGGCCTGCCTCCCCCCTTGAAAGCCTGCCTGTCCCCCCCCTTGAAGGCCTGTCCCCCCTTGAAGGCCTGCCTGCCTGTCACCCCCCTCCCCCTTGAAAGCCTGCCTGCCTGCCCGCCCGCCCCACCCCGAAGGACCGCTCGCCCCCCTGGCCTCCCCGCACCACCTATGAAGCAGCACTACCTATGCTCCCGGCCTTGCCGTTCAGTTCCCCCCACCACCCCCGAAGGACCGTTCGCCCCACTGACCTTCCTGCACCACCTATGAAGCAGCCGCAGCAGGATCGCGATGCGATCCCTGCGCTGCTTAGGCTGCTTCCTGCGCTGCGGTCCCGCCCCTCCTATGATGTCAGAGGAGGGGCGGGACCGCGGCGCAGGAAGCAGCGCCCAAGCAGTTCAGGGATCGCTGACGCTGCGGGCTGCTTCACAGGTGGTGCAGGAAGGTCAGTGGGGCGAGCGGTCCTTCGGGGGTGGGGGGGGACTGAACGGCAAGGCCGGGAGCACCCCCTCAGGGCTGGCATCCGGGGCGGACCGCTCCTCCCGCCCCCCCTTGGTACGCCACTGCTAAGAAGTGTTTCTTTAGTTTGCGTATGCTGAGGAAAGTTAGATCACTATTTCATCAAGAGCATTATGCAGTGTTGGTACAGTCTACTGTGCTTGCTCAACTGGATTACTATAATTCTGTTAACTTGGGTATTAAACAGGGTAGTTTAGATCGTCTACAGTTGATACAGAACAGGGCAGCTAAGCTTATTTTTGGAAAGAGAAAGTATGATCATGTCTCCCCTTTGTTGAGAAAGCTTCATTGGCTGCCAGTTCGTCTTAGGATACAGTTAAGTGTGCAAGCGTTGTTTTCAAATTCCTTTACGGAATATTTGATTCTCTAGTACCCTTGTATTGGAACACCATTAGAACTTGTTATTCAAGGAGCATACAGATTTAGAAATTATTATTTCCCTCCTCGAGAGGGCTCAAATCCGTTGGGAAACTTTTTAAATCTATGGCGTTCAAACTGGTAGAAACTTGGAATAATCTTCCTGACTCTGTAAGATTGATAGGTCAGCTACAACAGTTTCGAAAAGATCTAAAAACCTGGCTGTTTACATAATGCCTTAAAGCAGGGGTAGGGAACTCCGGTCCTCGAGAGCCATATTCCAGTCGGGTTTTCAGGATGTCCCCAATGAATATGCATGAGATCTATTTGCATGCACTGCTTTCATTGCATATTCATTGGGGACATCCTGAAAACCCGACTGGAATACGGCTCTCGTTCCCTACTCCTGCTTTAGAGGCTCATCTAATTGAAGTGTCGTAGTAATAGTATATTTTACCTTCTTAGCTCTTTTTTAAGTTTTTATTTTATTATACATCCTTATCTAATTACTTGTAAATCGAGTTGAGCTCCTTCGGGAGATGACCCGGTATATAAACCGAAGATTAGATTTATAGAATTTCCTTGTTAGTGTAGTAAACAAACCCAAATTAATGGAGTTAATACTAGAGAGTTGCACGGGGACATAAATCCCGCCCGTCCCCACCAGTATCCCACCTGTCCTCACCCATCCCCATGAGGAATCCCCTCCGTCCCCCCATAAAAGTTACCTGTCCCCATAAAAAGCAGCAATTACTTCTGATAGTTTTGATTTTTTTTTTAAAGTCTTAGTTTATTTAATCCAACAAGAAAATACAATATAAACAAATAACAGTGAACAGAAATAAGAGATGCATACATCATCGGAAATAATTAGAATAGACATTAGGTCATTTGACTGTAGGGTTGACCATTTCTAGTTAAAAGAAATAAAGAGTTGGATTTTTTGGCAATATAAAGCTCATATCTGTAAAGCAAATAAATCTGGTTCCACCAACTGGCATAGGCAACTTGTGAGAGATCCTTCCAAGATCCACAAATAGTTTTTAATGCAGCAATGAGTAAAGAATCAAATAATACATCAAAATCATTTAATGATAGCAACGAGTTGAAATCGCATCTTAGCTATTGCTGCATTTGACTGATGTATGTAGAAGTGTGTTTTTGAAATTGTATGTTCTGCTGAAATGTTTCAGTTTCTTTGTTGTGAACCGCCTAGAATTGTTGGTGGGGCGGTATACAAGAAAATAAATTATTATTATTATTAAAGCAGAATTGAGAGAGGCACTTTTCAGGACAATGGTTGCATAAGAAAAATATGCCAAAACTGAACTGGAAACCCTAAAACAAACTCAGCAAGTACTTCATTTTGTACTAAACGCAATTGGTGACATAACCATGAGAGGCGGCTGGGCCTCCCACTTTGAGATTAGCCTCCCTCAAAATGACCATCTCCCTTGCTGTGTAGTTGGTGGGACATTTTGTTTTTACATCATCTTGGTCCCAGTTTCCACTTTTTGTCTGTTTTCTACTAATTCTCTTTCTAGGACTCAGGAACTCTGGTTCCATCCTTGTGGGAGTCCTGTGAGCCTAGGGAGATCCCTGCGGGAGTCCCATAGACCTGGGGGGGGGGGGAACCCTGCAGGAGTCCTGTGGGATTCCCGCAATCCCCATTCCCGTGCAGACCTCTAGTTAATAGTAGTCAATTCACATGAAGACACATTAATAATAAATGATGCTGAAAGGACAAAGTGGTTTAAGGCAGCCTATTAATGAAGTACATGCATTGCTTTTACTGCTTACAAGAATTCAGGATGATGGTCTGGTCTGATTTATTTGGTATAATGATGTTCATCATTGAAGCATCTTATATGCCTTATGCAAGTTTACATTTTGATGTATGACAGGGTTGGCCAGTATCTTGGCCTTAAATGTCGTTCGTCGTTGATGCAATGTGTATGTCATGTACAATTTGATTTTTATATGTATGTAGTTTGCTATAGTGTTTTCTTGATATGATTTGTATGAGAAATGTTATGTTTTATTTTGTATGTTACACAGATATATTAGGCAATGAAACAATATTTTTCTAAGGTTTTATTATCTGATGTCAAAAACACAAGCAAACTTAGATATTTTTAGTTTTAACCTGTTTTGAGACCTCAGCGGTGCAAACTGTGTGTAGATTTCATTCACAGGTTCATTAGCACCAAAGTCTTCGTCAGTCTATTTTTTATAATTTTTTATATACATATAATTTTTTTCTTTTAACTTTATATTTATTTATTTGTTTCCAATACTCATCTCTTTTATGAAGCATAGCAGGGGATCTTCATCCAACATAGGCTATGTTTCGCCCAGGGAGCTTTATCAAGGTATTTCCCCTGACATTAAAAAAGAGATATATCAGTAAATATAACTCAGCCATAGCTAATCTTAAAAAGTTTTTTTGACTACTCCACAGAAACATAGCTTAAAATCTATTAGGGTACTCTTACTAAACTTACTTCAATATATCTAAACCCGTGGAGGGGCATAATAAAAAAAAAACATCTAAGTCCCTTTTTGGCCTAAGGCCTTAAACGTTGAAAGTAGAAGCAGGGAAAATGTCCATAATCAAAAAAACGTCCTTTTTTTGATAATGGCCTGCCTCTACATTCAGCTGTTTAAACGCCCAGACCACCACTACGTCTACACTTGTACCCTCACGACGTCTACACTTATACCCCATAATGAACCAAAAAAAACGCCTAAGTCTCAAACATCCAACACAAGGGCTTTTAGGCGAAGGAGGAGCCAGTCCTTCGCCTAAAAGCTGGATTCTGTAACCAGTGTCTGTCAAAAACAACACCGGTTACAGAATCCACCCCCCCATGACATTGGGGCAAGAGGGAGTCCAAGCCCTCTTGCCCCGGTGATTGTCGGCACCCCCCCATTCCGTTTGGACCAGGAGGGAGCCCAAGCCCTCCTGGCCTCTCGCCTCCCACCCCCTACAATATCAGGGCAGGAGCGAGCCCAACCCCTCCTGCCCCACGGCACCGACGACCCCCCCGACAATATCGTGGCAGGAAGGAGCCCAAGCGGACCCCCTACCCCGAACCGGGTTGGGCCCATGTGCCTAAGGCCCCGCCCACAGGAGGGACCTAAGACTCCCGGGCCTATTCTGATTGGCTCAGGCACCTTAGGCCCCACCTGTGGGCGGGGTTTCAGCCACCTGGGCCAATCCGGCCCCATTCTGGAGCCGGCTGGCCTGCTGGACGGGCGGGCAGGGCATCTCTCCTGCCGCAGGTCACGGCAGTTCGGGTAGAGGAGTGATGGCATTGCGGTAGGGGAGATGAGGGATCTCTCCTGCCATGATCATTGCTGTAGGGAGTAGGCAGGTTGCTGGGGCTGCTGAGCTGATCGCAGCAGCCATGATCAGCTCAGCGGCCCCTTTTTCGGCACTTAGACCTGTTTTGACTTCATCTAAGTCAAAAAGATATAAGTGCCGACTAGGCAACCTGCCTAAGGTTTTGGTTATACCTGCTGCACGCCTAGTTGTAGGTCGGCCCACCGCCCACCCTTTCCCCTCCTCTAAACACACCTCTTTTCTCTCTGTGCGTTTAGTGGCAGGGGAAAGGCCTAAGCTGGTTTTAGATATGTCTAAAACCAGCTTTGGTTATGGGTACTTGGACGATCAGCCATTTAGGACACTTTTTAGACTTTTTTTTTTTTAATTATGAACCCCATAGTTTTCTTTCAAATACCTTAGTTATGCCGGTTCCATGAGTGCTATACTGTAAGTTTCCTCAGCAAACATGGCTGTGGCTTTTTGGGGAGAAATTTATACGTCATGATCTCAATCAAACATAGCCAATCAGGCACCCATGTCTACTCTCCTTCTGATATCATTCCCTAGGCACGGAACCCGGAAATGATATCAGAGAGAGAGCTGACACCGATGCGGGCAGCCATTTTGTGATACTGCTTGCACCAGGAATATTAAAGAGGAATGAAGAAAGGGAAGGGGCTCACTCATTTGGCAGGGGGCGTCGGGAAGGAGGAGGGGGCAGATAGGAGGACGGGTGCCGGTGCCCTCCCACTAATGTAGTGCCCGGGGTGGACTTCCCCCCACCCCCTTACTATGCCACTGCATGGTTAGCATGCACACATTTTTGGAGTTACCACAGGACACCTTAGTACATTTTCAGTACTCCATATTTAATTGCATTAGGTGTGCCTAACACGGAGCCCCTTAGGCTTTTAAAGCTAGGCAAATGCATTGCAAGCATTTTTTTTTTCCAGAAATAAAACATTCATGTAATCTAACATGAATTTAAAGAAGGAAATATAACTGTAATAGAGTGAGCACAGCATCTTCTTTTTCAATGTTTGTTTTTACTGCCAGAATGAAGGGTCATATTATCATCCATTATTTGCAAACCACCAGTACAACAGAAATACTGTTAAAGAAATCAACCCTGAATAATCTGAAATAAAAAAAGAAAAAAAGAAAAAAACACACCAGGGAAAAAAGTGAAACCTTCCACACTCTTTTGGGTAATATTATAGGTTTTTTTATGTGTAAAACAGAATTTTTTTAAAAAATCAGAAAAAGATGAATATAAAACTTCCTGGGGGGTATACATACAAAAAATAGTGCACTGTCAATGTATAGGGAGCGGGAAGGACCCATGTTTAGATTATTTTTTGTTTTGCAGTTTTGTTCACCCCTGTGTTTTGGCTCCCTCAGTAGGCAAAAGTTTTTTTTCTGCCAATGATGTCTAGCAGGTAGAGCCAAATGTATAATGGTTCACCTATGACCTGAGGCTTTTTATTTCATCTCAGTAGGCAGAGATAATGAATTGTTGTACATTAAGTGGAGAGTAAGTAAAATAAGCTATTAATGTATAGTGCATTCTTTTATACAGGCAATGCTAGAAGGTGAGGACAAAGCTGGGATGGAACAGAGAAACACAGATGTATGTTATAAAATCCATGTGTATTTGCACAAATATACCCCCCCTTTTTTTTTTTACAAAACTGTAGTGCAGTTTTTAGCGACAGCCACTGCGATAACAGCTTCGATGCTCATAGGAATACTTTATTATCTTTTCATTGTGATTTAGAATTAGTAAATATGTTTTTTTATTTATGAGGAACAAACACATTTGGTCTTGTTCCTTAAATGACATGGGAGACAGCATAAAATGACCTTTTCACAGCCATAGCAGCAGTACTGGGTGCAGAGGGTCATTTCCATTGGGACGATTCCTGATAAACTTCCAAAGTTGGAAGCACAGAAACGTCCATTTTCGAATGGGACATCCAAAATAATTATGTTTTTGAAAATCACCTACTTAGACATCTTGGCCACCAAAACATCTAGACCGCTAGGATGTCTAACTTTATTTGCCATTTTTGAACACAAAACTGTCCGAGTTAGAAGTGACCAAATCACCATTTAGAAGTGGGAGGGGCCACCATTCTAATGGACTGGCCACATAGACATGTCAACAGAGCAGTGGGGACACCTTACAGGGCACTGCTGTGAACTTCACATATAGTATACTCCTTATAATTTATGACTTGATGACCTGAACATGTACACCCTGGAGGAAAGGAGAAATATGAGTATATGATACAGACATTGAAATATTTGAGAGGTATTAATTTACAAACAAATCTGTTCCAGAGGAGGGAAGGTGCTACAACTAGAGAACATGAATTTAAGATTGCAAGGGGGCCAAATCAGTAATAACGTCAGGTAGTACTTTTTCCACAGAAAGTGTGGTAGATGCTTGGAATGCCTTCCCAGTAGAGGTGGCGAAGACAAAAACAGTGATGGAATTAAAAAAAAAATGCATGGTATAGACACAAAGGATCCCTAAATAGAAGACAATAGTGTTGAAATATAACTTGATAGATCAACAGCTATAATTGTTGCAGTTTTTCAGGTCTTGCCGCGTCTGGCATGTTGTGACTTTCTTCAGGGTATGCTGTAAGGCAGGGGTGTCCAATGTCGGTCCTCGAGGGCCGCAGTCCAGTCAGATTTTCAGGATTTCCCCAATGAATATACATGAGGTCTATTTGCATGCACTGCTTTCATGTATGCTAATAGATCTCATGCATATTCATTGGGGAAATCCTGAAAACCCGACTGGATTGCGGCCCTCGAGGACTGACATTGGACACCCCTGCTGTAAGGTCTTCAATTTGTCTTTTTATATGATGGGTGTCAGACTTGATTGGCTAGGGCTTGAGGTGAGTGAGGCAGGAAAGTCTGTTGGTCACAAATTTGAATTTTTGTGGGAAAATCAGTTGGTTTCTTTTCCAATAGGGTGGATAATTCTCTGGTGAGTTGAAGATGTTCTCCCCATAAAGCTGAGTTAACAAGCTCTTAGGCTTCCACAGCTGGCATCATGATTGTTACAGTTTTCCAGATCTCACCACATCTGGGTAGGTAGAACCTGAGTAGGTAGAACTGACTTTTCAGCTATCATATTGTGACTTTTTTCAGGATATGCTTTGAGATCAGCAGTTTGTCTTTATACATAATGGGTCCTCAAATCTGATTGCCTTACTCACTTCAAGCCCCTGCCAAACAACAAAACATCATGGACTAGATTCAGTAAATGGCACCCAAGTCTGGGCACTGAAAAAAAATGTGTGCTAAGTGCTATTCTTTAAATAGCATTCCAAGTTGGGCAACATTTATAGAACATCGCATAGGGCTGCGATTTGTGCCTAACTTTTCGGTACAAGGATTTACACTTACTGAAATCTGGTATAAATCCTCATGCCTAAATTAGGTGTGTATCCCCTGAATTAAATAATCCTGTGCACAAGGATCTCCCGTACGAGGAACGGCTGGATAAGTTGCAGCTGCACTCGCTCAGGGAACGCAGAGAGAGGGGTTACATGATCGAGACATTCAAGTATCTCAGGGGCCGCATCGAGGTGGAAGAAGATATCTTCTTTTTTCAAGGGTCCCGCAGCAACAAGGGGGCATCCGTGGAAAATCAGGGGCGGGAAACTGCACGGGGACACCAGGAAATTCTTTTTCACTGAAAGGGTGGTTGATGGCTGGAATAGTCTTCCACTTCAGGTTATTGAGGCCAGCAGTGTGCCTGATTTTAAGGCCAAATGGCATAGACACGTGGGATCTATTCACAGAAAAAGGTAGGGGAGAGTCATTGGGGTGGGCAGACTGGATGGGCCGTGGCCCTTATCTGCCGTCTGTTTCTATGTTTCTATTGTTAGTGAACGCCTCTGACCCATCCAGGCCTTTCCCTTAGCCACACCCCTTTACAGTTATACACTACAAGATTTGCATGTACATCTTTATAGAATTACACTTAGCAAGATGCTTGCACAAATCCAAATTGTTGCCCCACAACACCAATGTTAGCACTCACTTATTGGTGCTAATTGAAGCATATTGATTCTAATCCATAGAGCTTCATGGGGTAAGTCACCAGGTCTTAACCCCAACCCATAGCACTTAGCCACATGACCATCACAGTTGGTATGTCATGTGTTGCCACCCTTCTGGCACTTTGAGCCACCTATGGGAAGAGAGGGAGCCCGCTATAGGCCCGTTGGCTGGATACCATCAAGCCATGGGAATAAACATCAAGCAATTGAAAGAAGTTGTGGAAAACAGGGAAGCATGGCGATGACTGTCCTACAGAGTATCCAAGAGTTGGACACGACTGAATGGGTAGTAGTAGAAGTATTCGTGCCAATTGGATCGTTACTCAATGGTGCTCAACTTTGGGCAACGTTTATAGAATCAGTGGAAAATGTGTGCTTCCTGTCCATTTTCAATAGATAACTGCATGTTGTAGCAATGCCAGCCCATTCCTATTGGTCATAGCATTTAATCTTTTCCCATATCATGCCGCAATGAACATACCCTTGAAAAAGTGCATCACTGAAAAAGATAAGGGAGAGAGGCAGAAGAATAATATGAGTCACTTAACAAGAGAGAGAGGGAACAAGACAAGAAAAGTGAAAGAAGTTACACAAATGATTATGCTGATGGAAATGAATAGGGACTTCTGATGTGCAAAGATATTATTTTGGAATCCTAAGAGGTGACAAATTGAAAATGCCATTACATGGCTTTTCGTTACAGCCAAGGCATCTGCAGCATAAAGATTTATAACCAGAGCTGGCAGATGTGAAATGACTTGCATTAGTAAGAAAATTAACATTTCTGCAGTATTATTTTAAACTATGAATTATCTTGTGCGATATAAACTTTGATAATTTTACAAAGCCATTTGGTTTTTGGTGATTTCTAATCAGAAAGTGAGTTAGAGGCATTTTGTAAACGTTTTTGTTTCTGTAAATTAGTTAATCGCTACAGTGTGCTTGGATTTTAGATGTTTTGGACTTTTGGACTTTCGTACTACAGCAATCTTTCTTCTCAGTCCATCATTCTCAGCCCAACTAACCAATTTCCTAAATTCTGAGCATTGTTTTTGCCACTGTAGATGAAGCATATTATCTTATTTCATTAGGTGCCAATTTGCAGAAATGAAATTCTATGTTTTGATAAGCTGATCGTGGCAGGGGAAGTTATCCCCAATCCGCTGAGCTGGCAGTACTCCCTGAAGCCGCAGCTTCGAGGAGTCCTGCCGACTCTGCTGATTGGAGGGGAAATACCCCTACATTTCAGCCACCTATCTTGCTGTGAATCGCGACTAGGTAGCCACTTTATCCCGCCTAATGTGACTTCCGGCATTGACCATGCTTACTTTGCCATTCTGCAACATTAACTAGCTACCTAGCTGCAATGCCAGCCACCGTTTATTTAGGCATCGGTAGGTGCTTCAACACTGCTATTTTTTGCCATGTCTGACGGCATTTTTCAATTAACTTAGGAATCGGTAGGGTGCCTACCAATGCCTAAGATTAGGCGCTGGTTATAGAATTTCCCTGTTAGGGCCATATTCTTTAAACTGTGAATTTTTATGCATGCTCAGTTGTACAGGGAAAACCCTCACGGAGACCAGCTTTATAAATAATTTATTAAAACATAAAATGTTAAGGTTCCCAAGATATTTAAAGTGCTGGAAAAGGTGCTAGAAAATGATAGATGAGGGCAATGTCGATGCAGTACTTCATTAATGCTTCCAAAGCATTAATCTATGAAGAATGGCATAGAGTCAGAAATAAAATTTAAAAATGCTTAAAAAGTGTAAAAATGTCAATAAAAGTAAAATGTTGGTACAGCACCCTTATATTTTTAAGGTTTGAAATAAAACCAAATTTATAAGTAGTAATTTTAATTGCATTTAGAATGGAGGAATTAAAATAAAGTGTAACTGTGATTGTGAAGTGTGGGGAAGATTAACACATGAATTTTTGGGGAAATTAACCCATATTTGAAAAAAGGAGCTTAAAAAAATTTGTCATAAACCCCCCTCCTTTACAAAGCCGTGCTAGCGTTTTTAGCACCAGCCTCGGCGGTAAAAACTCTGATGATCATAGAATTCCTATAAGCATCAGAGGTCATACCGCCGCGGCCGGCACTAAAAATGCTAGCGCGGCTTTATAAAGGAGGGCCAAATTCAATTGAAAGTTTAGCAAAACACCTATAAATAAATAATACTAAAGCATAGGGCCCCTTTTACAAAGCTGTGGTAGTGATTCTCCCGTGGCAAATGCACGGAAGCCCATTCAGAATTGAATGGACCGCAGTGCATATGCCATGGGGGAATCGCTATCGTGGCTTTGTAAAAGGGGCTCATAGTTTATTTAAAATTTGATTATATGCTTGTCACAATTCTAGGAAAAATACAATAATAATAAAATGGGTACAATTTTTTAAAAAAGAAAACACATACAAAGTGACTACATAGACCGTGAACAGACCAGTCTGATTATATGAGGGAAGGAGGAGGAATTACAATAAAGTCAAGAAAAGAAAACCAAATGCTCTTATAGAAATCATCACTGACAGTTTTTGAGGAAAAATTTATTTTGACAGAAACAAGTTTAAAGTGAGGGAATTTTAAATATCATATTTATTCTTGTCTGATAGCTCAGAAAACTCCATGTACTGAAAAGTAGTTCCTGAAGATAAGAAACAGAACAGAAATTCTATATGTTCTATATATGGCATCTAGATTAGCACGCCAAAGTTTGGGCATGCTCCTGAGATGTATGTACAAATTAATTGGCTAACAAGCCAAATAACATCAGTAATTGGATACCGACAAGCAATTATTGATGTTAATTAGCACCCATTAAAATTTGTGCGTGCATCTGACTATGCGCTATTCTATAAGGTGTGGCACCTAAATCTAATAATGGATAACTTAAAAGGGGATGTGACCATGGGAACGCCACAGGCCTGTCAGGGGCCATTCCAAAAAAGTAACACATGTTCTTATAAATACTACCTCAATGAGCCAATGTTGGGTGCCACCATTTATAACCAGGTTTCAGCAGGCATAAATCTGATGCCAAGAGTTAGGTGTGGAAATCGGTGATAAGCTCAATTCTATAAAGGGCACACACCCTTTATAAAAAAAATTTCCAGCATTAATTTTTAAGCACCAGGATAAAAGGACAAGCAAGTGCCTGTTTCAGGCCCATTCTGTAAAGAAAAGTAGGGGCCAATTTTTCTTTATAAAATACTAGATCAGGTGGCAGGAAAATATACTCTAGCCCTATGGCTAGTGTAAATGTCTGCAATAGATGTTATTTGGAATGCACATAAATTATATAATTATATAATTTACACATGTATCTCGTATTTGGATGTTCCCAGTGGCGTTGCAAGGGTGAGATGCACTCTAGGGCAGTGGCACCCCTACCTCACCCTCTTCTTTGCCCCCATCCGCTCCTTCCCCTCCTCCTTCTGCCATGAACTCATGCCCCTTCCCTGTACCTCTTTAACATTTGTGGTGCAAGCAGCAAGCTTCAACCTGCTGCTCATGCTAACGTCGGCTCTTCCTCTGATGTCACATGCTAGGTGCGGATCCAGGAAATGATGTCAGAGGAAGAGCCGATGCTGGTGGAGGCAGATACTGTGTCTGATTTCAAGAAAGTCTGGGATAGGCACGTGGGATCTCTTAGAGACAGGAAGAGATAATGGTTACTGTGGATGGGCAGACTGGATGGGCCATTTGGCCTTTTTCTGCTGTCATGTTTCTGTGTTAAAGAGGTACAGGGTAAGGGAAGTGGTGCAGGTGGTAGTGGGGAGGGGGGGAAAGAAAGGAGGACAGGTGCTGGCACCCTCACCAAGATGGCACTTGGGGTGGGCCACCCCCCCCTTTACTACGTAACTCGATGCTCCACCTATACTCCACTCAAGTTCTATCTAAATACATACTCTGGCACAATATGCAGCATCAAAGCATAGTTTGTACTTCTCCACTAGTCACTATTTTATTTACAGGAATAGATAAGTTTCCACTTATGTGCACAAATGACTAGCACACTGCTATTTAAACACATTCCTGCTGACTAAAACTAGGTGACTCCTTACAGAATTATCCCCATCAGGAGTAATCTGTCATCTTGGTACAAAGCTTGAGGATACATTTACCCATGAACCTTGGTCCTAATTTTCAAAGGCATTTAAATGCCACGCGTCCATGCTTTGTGCCTCCGTGCCTCTGCATGTGCAGTACACCGCCGTGCGGGGAAGCCGAAACTGTGCGATCCTAGAAGCCTTTTCACAGGCAAACAGACAACCTGAAAAAGCCTGTCTTCAGCTCCCTCTTTCCACTCAACTCGCATTCAATCCTTCCCCTCATTTACCCACATGAGAAAGGCAGCACAAGAATAAAGTGGGCGGTTTCCAGCAGTCTCTCCCCCTCCCCCCCTCCGCACCCAAGGTCTTGAGGCCCACTCCGGGGATACTGTGTCCCACAAAACCTCTTCAGCTCCCCCAGAAGTGGCCTGTGAGGAGATGCGCCTGGCTCTGCGCTTACCTATCCTGCATAGCAGCAGCAGTAGTAGGCGCCCCGTACCTCTAGTTCAGCACATCTCTCCCGTCCCCGGCTGTCTTTACCCTTGTGTTCACCAAACATAAAAGTGTCCCAGCACATGATATCAATGGCGTCGGCGGCAATGGCTTAAATCAGCGGCGGTAGCTAGAGGGGCAGGGAGAGAGACAGACAGGCAGGGAGCAGGGAGAGAGACAAAGACAGGCAAGGGGCAGGGAGAGAGACAGAAAGACAGGTAGGCAGGGGGCCATGGAGAGAGATAGAAGGAAAGGCAGGAGGCCACAGAGAGAAAGAAAGACAGGCAGACAGAGGGCCACGGAGAGAGACAGAAAGAAAAGCAGGAGGCCACGGAGAGAGAAAGAAAGACATGCAGGCAGGGGGCCATGGAGAGAGAAAGACAGACAGGGGGCCTCAGAGAAAGACAGTACTTGTATATTTCCCTTTGAAAATTGCTGCAGGTTGGATCCAAGATGGTCGCGATGATCTGACTGCGGGGAGACGCTTTCAGTAATTCTCCTTAAAGTTTTACTTACATCGTCGGAATGCCGAAGAGAAGAGGCAAGAATGCTGGTGGAGCCTCACGGCGCCCGGAAACCTCTCCTCTGCTTACAATAGATGAAATACTGAGGCGCCTGCAGCAGGAGATGGTAACACTGGGGAATCGCCCGCTGGAGGTCCCAGCAGTGAGTGAAGCTGTTGTGAACCTCCCTGGGCTAGACGTGACTCTGAGCCCCGACGCAAGGACCCCACCTCCACAGCCGCAGGGAGCCAGCTCACCTAGAGAGGACAGTCTAGCCGAGGAGGCAGACTTGTTCTCCCAAGAGGCTTCGTTGAGCCAGGCTACAGAATTCATCGAGCCCGCGGCAGGAACAGCTATGGAGCAGATGGAAAGACAAGGTGAAGCAGAGAGGAATCTGGAGGTTGAGACAATCCACCAATACATGCAGGTACTTTTTCCTTTGTAAAACCTATCAATGTTACCCTGGATTCCTTATGGGACTTAGTCATTAGTTTGGGGCAGTCATTGTTCCCACAGATAAAGGAATTGGAAAAAATAGTATTGGAACAAAAAGAAGAATTTAAAAATTTTAAACAAAAAGACTGTTATAATAAAAAATAAGGTGGAAAATATTGAAAAAGATTTGTTAGGAGTGAAGCAATTACAGACTACCCTTATTAGGGATAATACTAATTTGAGAAGAAAAATTGAAAATTTGGAAAATAATTCCCGCTCTAGTAATCTCAGATTATTAAATTTTCCAAAAACTCCAATGATTTCCGCAAAAGAAATGTTGAAAAAATACCTTATGGAAAATTTGAATATTTCAGAAGAAATGCTTCCTCCTTTTGTACAAGTATTCTATTTACCAGCGAAAGAACAAGAAGAACTTCCTCTTCCAAAACAGGATTTACAAATGGACGCTGCGTTAATACTAACATTGGCTTTATTGCCGGATAGAGACTGGCTATTAAAAATGTTCTTTAAAAATAGACATAAAGAATTTTTGGGACTAAAGATACAGATGTTCCCGGACGTGACTAAAACGTAGACGACAATTCTTGCTCCTTAAACCAGGGGTAACAATGATGGGAGGTCTTTTTTTATTACGATATCCCTGTAAATGTATTGTTAAATATAGATCCAACACATATGTATTCTTTGACCCTTCTCAACTAACAGGGTTCCTCTCTACGAAACGCCTGGAAAGGGTAAATGTAACAACAGCAATAGTAAAGCAATTAGGTAGACTCCTACTACTGCAGTCAGATGTTTTGCTTTTCTTGTTAATAATATGATTTAATTTCATTAGCACTCACTGGAATTCTTGGATCCATATTATGGGATTAATAGTATTAATTAAGAATGGTATTGCTTAATTGAGATTCTGTCTTGTTTAAAGTATGTTATTTTTCTTATTTTCAATATTCTGTACAAGAGGTTTCTTGGAAAAAAATTTTAAAGCAATAAATAAATAAAAACAAACAAAAAAAATAAAATAGAAAATTACTGCAGGTTGGACGTATCCACAGACTTTGCATTTAGATTTTTCACTTTAGAGATGGGAAAGTTTTTTAAACTGGCATTCTACCTTTGTACATCGATTTTTACTGCTGTAAATGGCTTTTAAATTTGCCTTATTGGTTATGGGAACCATCTTTGATCCTGCAGTCTGCATGTCTTCATGTTCCATATCTTGTAAGCTGTAATACTGCCTAACAGTTTTCACAGATGCCCACAAAAGGCCCAGCGTGTTAACTTTGCTAGAAGTATAAAGACCACTGTCAAAAATGTGATGCAGCTTCCAGTCAGAATAGATTCCCAATAAAATTTGCTAATCTGAGATGTTGTACCAAACAATTCTGATCTGAGGAAGAAGAGGTTACCTTTGAAAGCTAATCATAAACAACATTAAGTTAGTCCAATAAAATACAGTAGTATTCTTTTTTTTTTTCCTTTGTTTTTGTTTTATTTCTACATAATACCAAATATAGAAATGTTTGAAGTCTCCATTTGCAGTTACCGTGTATTACGGGAAATAATGGTCGTCTCTTGGGCAACTTAAAGTCTTTGCTTATGTTGTCCAAGTATGTTTTAAAAGTTTTCTCCAACACAGATCTCAAATGTATCACATTAAGCATGTTTTATCTTTATAAGGCCTGTGGAATGAAGGCATCTTTCCATTGAACATTGCATCCTTTAAACAGAACCTTTAGATCACAAAGCATAGTTTCCAGAACATAAATGGATGAAGGTTTATCATACCAGCAATAATTTTTTTTAAATAGAAATCTTTATATGTTCATGCTGTTAGGTTGTCCCACAGAGAAGGTGAGGCAGTGTGTGGCCTACAGTCTGAGACGGAGAGAACTGATTTCATAGATTAGTTTCGAGTTCCCTCATTGCTTCCCTGCGGGAATTTGGGTATACATATTGATTCTCATTATGCCTTAGTTTTCTCAGCTTAGGAATACTACTGTTCAGATACATTTTTTTGAAGCAGAGAATGTGTTATAATGCTGGTAACCTAATCGGTGCTCTAACTGGTGCCATGTATAGCATGAATAAGTTACTTTGACTGATAAGGATTTGTACAGGCACACTTTCCCCCTCTTTTACAAAATCACGCTGGCAGTTTTTAGCGCAGAGAGCCGCGCTGAATGGCCCGCGCTGCTCCCATCGCCCATTGAGTTTCTATGAGCATCGGGAGCAGCGCGAGCCATTCAGCGTGGCTCTCTGCGCTAAAAACCGCTAGCGTGATTTCGTTGAAGAGGGGGTTTATCTTTTCACTCTTTTCTACAGAAAATCAATAGTGACCATTAGAGATTTGTTTTAACAGCTCTCATGCTACCTGCTCCTCTCTGTTAGACCTACCCAATGACATTTTTACAAGTTTTCAAGACACTTATCATAGTACACTAACTTCCCAAAACAGTCCAGGGTTGTTTAAAGTCCTATTTGGATGCATATTTCCAGCAAGTTCAGTGTTTTAGGACTGGTATTTTCCTTTTTGCCCTCTAACTAGCAGCTGATCTGCAGTTAACCATGTGTTTGGTGCTCATCTATAAATATTATTTTAATTAAAAAGAGTTTTTACAGCAAGTCCATTAATTTTTAACAAAGCAGTAATTGTAATTGTAAGCAGCACATACTAATTTGCAGTTATCCAGTGTCTGGACCGAATAGTTTGTTCTTCCAGAAGTATTCAGAGTGTTTTACAACAGAGCTCTTGGGAGCCAAGCACTCTGGATATTGTATCTGCAATCATGAGATAAGTTGTGTTGAACAATTAAAGAAGTAATCATTCTTTTAATTGAGGTTACCTGCTTCTCATTAAACTGAGACAAATTTAAATAACTACTAATAGAAATGAGAAAACATCTGTTGAGGACAGCCAAAGGTGGCTATGCATAACACTGCTCTTCATGACTGAGTTACACACCAAGAGGTAAACAAGTAAACAAATAAGAATCTCCCTAGGATTTCTAGATTGCATTGAACTGTGTGGGATTTTTGAGATTATTATTATTATATTTTACATAAGAATCCAATAGAAGAAAGCAGATCAAGCCTGGTCTTCAAAACCCACTTTAATGGCAACTAATAGTGCAAAACATGCATAAAACAATCGATCAGTCATAAAAACATCTGGCAGATCATACAAAAAGCCATGATTGATCAAACCCAACATCTTATCTCTGACAGTGGACAGTCTGGGCCACAAGATAGACTTAGGAGTAACATCAGGAACTACTTTTTCACAGAGAGAGTAGTGGACACCTGAAACACCCTTCTAGGAGAGATGGTAAAGTCAAAAATGGTGAATGGAATAGATACAGGGGATGCTGAAATAGAAAGAGAATGGAAACGTAACATAGCTCCGTCCCCATTCCCACGGGCTCTGTCTCCATCTCTGCCCCATCTCCGTGGCCTCTGTCCTCATTTGCACAAGCCTCAAACACTTATGATTTTATATTTAAATCTTTTTATTAAAGTTTATAAAGGGACAATATTCTGTACAATTGTTTATAGATCAAAAATAGAATTTTCCATTTTGATGTGGTTTTGGTTCAACCTTCCAAAAGATTCAGATGCCTGTGTCTAGGAAGATAATTGGATTGCCTTTCAGCCATGAATGTAGACGAGAACTTACACTGTGTAGTGGATAAACAGCAAAATAAGGCCTGGATTCTCTATATGTCACTGATAGCAGCTGCCTAAAAAGCGGCCGCCACCGATCGTGTATCAATCATGTGACAGTCCCATATACAGAATTGTGCCTCTGGGAAAGATAGGTGCTGGAAATGTAAGCCAGGGTTTCCCAGGCCTACATTTCTGGCACTTATCTTTGTCATGAATCGTGCCTATATAGGTATTTTTGGCCACCTATAGTCACTTCGAGCACAGGCTGGTAGGGCGCTTTAACTTTAGTGTCTTTTTGCCATTTTAAACAGCGCTTCTTAATTAACTTAGGCAGTGGTAGGGCGCCTTCTGGCACCTAAATTTAGGCACCATTTGTAGAATTTCCCCCAAGTGTCTAATAAATGTTGGAAATTCTCCTTGATGCTTGCAATAATGGATGAATCTGTAGCAGTAACAGTAAGATGCTTGAGCAGCTGGGCACATGATGGAAGGACTTTGCAGAGGATAGGAATCTGATCAACAGACAAGACTCTTGTTGCCACATCAGAGGCAGACAAAACACAAATTATGTTATTTAACAGCAACTCATTTAAATCCAAAAGCAGCTTCTGTCATTGAATTCTGTTGCCAATTGTCTAAGATGTGTCTAAGAGTTTTTACATATTGATTGTAGCATTTTATAGATGCTGTTCCATCTAGTTGGAACAGCCTGTTTAAGGCTAGTAGAGAATGACACTGGGACAAAGTTTATCCCCATCCCTAAGGGCTCTGTCCATCTCCCCACCTCATTCCCGGGGTCCCTGTCCCCGTGGTTAAACACGAGTACCCATTCCCGTGTCATTCTCTACATTGATGTGTTTTCTTGGGTAAGAGCAATGGTTACTGATTCTGGTACCAGAAAGACTTCTATGTTCTGTGTCCAACAAATAGCAAAAAAAACTGAAAGAAAATCCAGCATGAGGGAACCATGTACTGTAAGTCACTTTATTGTCATGTGCTGCGAGTGAGGGTGCTGTGCAGTTCAGAGGGAAAGGAAGACATCTTGAGTGGTAAGCTAAATACTGTAAGCAATATGTGGGGTTGATATGTAGGTATATAACTAAGGGCTCCTTTTACTAAGATGCGCTAGCGGTTTTAGTGCACGCTTAGCACGCGCTACAATGCCGCGCGCGTTAAATGCTAACACCTCCATAGAGCTTTCGCTAGTATTTTTCATTTAGTGCATGGTTTGCGCGCACTAATCTTGAGCGCATGCTAAAAACGCTATTGCACCTTAGTAAAAGGAGCCCTAAGAGTCCATCAAGTTTGGCTTGTCTATATGGTTGGCATGATGGAGACTTGACAACCAGCATTTAAGTATGGGTGACTGAGGCCACTTTGTTGGGCAGACTGGATGGACCTTTAGGTCTTTATCTGCCTTTATTTACTATGTTAGTTTTAGTGGTGTTTTGAAACAACTGAGCCTACATGCATTTTTCAATCTCTCTTCCCACAACTCAGCCACCATCCTTCAAGTCTTCCTTCTTCCCCCCTCTCCCTGACTCCGCCCTCATCCTTTTCTCTGTAAGTCGCCTTGAGCCTATACAGGTATGAGCGACACATAAATAGAAGATTAGATTAGATATATTTGCCTGATATTTAAAGGCATTGGCAACCTAACTTAGCAAGTATGTATTTTAAATTGGTCTCATTGAGAATTAGGGCTGAGCACTTAAAAAGTGAATATCTACAGCAGTTGTATTAATAATAATAATAATAATAATTTATTTCTTATATACCGCCAAAGCCGTAGTAGTTCGAGGCGGTTTACAATGAAGAAGGGCTGGACAATCAGCAAAATGTTACAATGGAACAATCAGACAAACTAGGTGCCAGAGAAAATGGTACAATCAGAGAAAATTGGAGCAATCAGCGAAAATGGTACAATCGGCGAAAGATGGAGCAATCATAGAAATGGGTACAATCAGAACAAAAAGTACAGTAAAGAAGGTCAGGACAATCTGCATAAAGGATAAATCTAAGAATGTAGGTAAAACAAAGGGGGTTCATACAGTGGATATAGGCATTTAGATTGTAAATCTGGTAAATAGATTAGTTTTTAGTAGTTTCCTGAAGTTTAGGTAGGATGAGGCGCGTGAGATGATGTGGGCCAGCCAGTTATTGAGCTGACCTGCTTGAAAGGCGGGAGTTCTATTTAGATATCTTTTGTAGCGGCAGGCCTTTAGAGTAGGATAGCTAAACAGGTGGGTTCTGCGTGTGTGTTTGGATGGGCGGTCTAGGATAAAATGGGGTACCAAGTATAGGGGGGGGCGAGCGAAGGATGGATTTGAAACAGAAACAGGCGAACTTGAATTGCACTCTTGCTTCTAAGGGTAGCCAGTGAAGTTTTTGGTAGTAGGGAGTTATGTGCTCCCATTTTTTTATTCCGAAGATCAGTCGGATTGCCGTGTTTTGAATGATTCGCAGTCTTTGAGTGTTTTTTTGCAAGATCCCAGGTAAATGATATTGCAGTAGTCGAGTAGACTTAAGATGGAGGATTGCACAAGTAAGCGGAATGAGGGGGCGTCGAAGTACTTTCTGATGGATCTTGGCTTCCATAGGGTGGAGAAGCCTTTTCTGACCAGAAGGTCGGTGTGAGTCACTCCTAGTATTTTTAAGGAGTTTGTTATGGGAAAGACTTGGCCATTCAGGGAGATTGAAGGGTCTTTAATTTTGTCGTTTGGACTCGCATGGAAAAGGGTTTAGCACTGATTTTCAGCACTAGGAACCTAGTTTAGGCATCTCAAAGATAATTTTATAAAATAATTCCATGTGCAAAGCATGTTTTGAATTCAATCAGTTTTATTGAATTTTTGTTAACATAACAATCAACTAAAAATAAAATAATATTCCAAGACAAATCAACAAGTACAAAAGTACATTGGTCCAATAGCTTGTACATTGTCATACCACTTAACATAGAAAAGCGTGTCATATTATAGTCATATATAAACAGAATGTACCCGAATGAGTGTTATACAATATATTAACACTTAGCCTTCTAACATGTCATCCATATCTAATTAGCTATACAAATTATAATATCAAATTCGTATATGAGAAGTAGTATTATAAACTTCCTCTATGGCAGTAAGATAACAATGGTGCCCATACTTTATGGTAAGTAGATAATGAATTGGTACGTTCTGCAGCCACAAACTCATATTTGGAGTAAAGGCAAACAGTGTTCCACCAAACGTTATAATCAAGTACTGAGAAATCTTTCCATGTGGTAAGAATCGATTTAATTGCTATAAGTAACAACAACTTCAGTAATCTAAATTCAAATTTATCTAGAGACCTCTGAATGGCTAAGTCACCAAACAATACTATCGAGTCACGAGCGGTGTGCCACAAGGATCGGTGCTGGGGCCGTTACTCTTCAACATATTTATCAATGACCTGGAAAAGGAGGCAAAGTGCGAGGTTATAAAATTTGCAGATGATACCAAACTGTGCGGCAAAGTTAGCTCCAGGGAGGAGTGTGAGGACCTGCAAAGGGACATAGACAAGCTGGAAGACTGGGCAAACAAATGGCAAATGCGCTTTAATGTGGAAAAATGCAAGGTTATGCATATAGGGAAAAAGAACCCGTTGTTCAACTACAAATTGGGGGGGGCATTGTTGGGAGAAAGCAATCTTGAGAGAGACTTGGGTGTGCTGGTGGATGCATCACTGAAGCCATCTGCACAGTGCGCAGCGGCCTCAAAAAAAGCCAACAGGATGCTGGGCATCATAAAGAGGGGCATAACTACAAGGACGCGGGAAGTCATCATGCCACTGTATCGAGCGATGGTGCGTCCGCATCTGGAATACTGCGTTCAATATTGGTCGCCGTACCTCAAGAAAGACATGGAGGTACTTGAGAGAGTCCAAAGGAGAGCAACAAAACTGGTAAGAGGGCTGGAACACTACCCATATGCTGAGAGGTTGGATAGGCTGGGGCTCTTCTCTCTGGAAAAAAGGCGGCTCAGGGGTGATATGATAGAGACCTTCAAAATCATGAGGGGCATAGAGAGGGTGGATAGGGACAGATTCTTCAGGCTGAAGGGGACAACAGGTACGAGGGGGCATTCGGAGAAACTGAAGGGAGATAGGTTCAAAACGAATGCAAGGAAGTTTTTTTTCACCCAGAGGGTCGTGGACACTTGGAATGCGCTACCGGAAGAAGTGATCAAGCAGAGTACGGTACAAGGATTCAAACAGAGACTGGATGGATTCTTGAGGGATAAAGGGATCGTGGGATACTGAGAAAGCTAACCAGAAAATATATGCAGAAACCCAACCTGGTCGTGCAGGCAAGACCGGAGGGCTAGGACTTTGATAGGAAGTTAGGACTCAATTAGGAAACCAAGGAGGCATGGGGGCCCCTTCTGGTGATTTAGACAGGTCGTGAACTGTTTGGGCCGCCGCGGGAGCGGACTGCTGGGCAGGATGGACCTATGGTCTGATCCGGCGGAGGCACTGCTTATGTTCTTATGTTATGTTCTTAATAGGTAATATTTCACATATGGTACTCCAGATAGAGGACCAAAAATGTTGTAAAATTGGGCATTGAAAAAGCATATGGCGCAATGTGCCTACTTCAGTCAGACATGACCAGCATTTGTTAGAAAGTGAGGTTTTCACCTTTGAGAGTTTGACTGGAGTCCAGTACGCTCTATGATAAAGAAAGAGTACCATCTGCTGTATAGAGGCCGATTTTAGAACTTTAAAGGAGGACGACCAATGGAGTTCCCAATCTGGCATATCCAGCTCCAAAGTGGAATCTTGTGCCCAAAGATCTCTTAGAGTTCCAGAGAAAGTAAATTTATCATGATGAAGAAGTTTATACCAGTTTGAAGCCTGACCAGGAAGCATAGTGAAAGTATTAATCCATTTTAAAATGGTAGGTGAGTCTTCTGAAAGCGTGAAACTTCGGAAATAGTATTGGATACAATGTCGTAATCGTAGCCATTGAAAATATTGAGTTGATGTCAAGCCATATGTGGTAGATAGAGTGTTGTAATCTAGGAACGATTTCCCACTCATTAGTTGATTAAGTGACCATATGCCAACTCTTCTCCAGGATTTCCACTCAATATATTGACCCTGTATTTTTAAATGAGGATTACGCCATACTGAGGAATATAGCGTCTCATTCCATTTCAATGGAGCGAGTGAATCAACTACGAGAAGTGCTTCTTTGGTAGAGGAGAGAACACGATTTAGTCTGTTAGCTTCATCCGGAACAGTGAACGGGTGATATTTCAAAGTCATCTTGCCAAATAAGTTGCGCTCCAATTGAACCCAAGCGGGGAGTTGTGACACATTATGTTCCTGTAGCCAATAAGAACCCTGCCTGCACAAAAAGGCTATGTGGTACTCATACAGGCTAGGAAAATTAACCCCACCATTTTCCTTAGTACATTTTAGCTTGGTTAACGCTATGCGTGGAGTTTTGTTGTTCCAGAGGTAGCGAGTCAATGAGGCTTCAAACTTTTTATAGATGGAATGTGGGAAGAGAAAAGGTATCATGGACAGTACATATGAAATTTTAGGTAACAACACCATTTTTATTGAGTCCAGCCTGCCCCACCAAGATAATTTAAGAGGTGACCATCTCCCGGTTGTATCTGAGATGATTTGAGCTATATAATCCACATTAAATAGTTGAATCTCCTCAAGCGTTGTTCCAAAGTAGACACCCAAATATTTCAATTTAGTCTGAGTGTATTTCAGATGGAGACTCTTAATAACATCAAAACAAGGGGGACCAAATAAAGGCATGACCTCTGTCTTTGTATTGTTTAGTTTGTATCCAGATACCTTGGAGTATGTTTCTATCGTCTGTAGAACAGTAGACAGCGAATCCGCAGTAGTATACAGTTGAACATCGTCTGCATAAGCTGACAATTTAATAGTCAAGTCTGCAATCCGAATGCCACTTATTGATGAATTAGATCTGATGGCAATAAGCAAGGGTTCCAGTGCAATATTGAAGAGCAGCGGTGACAAGGGGCAACCTTGCCTGGTGCCTCTAGTTGGATTAAAGGCTGCAGAGAGTATATCATTTATACGAAGTCTAGTAGATGGTGCAGAATATAATACTTTAGTCATTCGTATGAAAACATCAGGAAAACCAAACCAATGTAAAACCTGGAACATATATGACCACTCTACACGATCAAAAGCTTTCTCAGCGTCCAATGCCAGAGTCACCAGTGGTATCATATCTGAAGAAGCTTGGGAAATGATATGTGTGAAGAGTCTCGTGTTATCACTTGCCAAACGACCTTTCATAAAGCCGATTTGATCTGTATGAATTATGCTGGGCAGCACACGTTGAAGTCTGGTAGCCAAGAGTTTCGCAAAGAGTTTAGCGTCCACATTTATCAAAGATAACGGGCGGTAATTTTGGACATTCAACGGATCTTTATCTGGTTTCAATAATACAATGATTATAGCTTCTGTAATGGTGCCTTGTGCTGAGCCTTTGTCTATGAGATGTAGAATGTATTCCAATAATATAGGAAGTAATGGTACTTGAAACGCTGAATAGAACTCCACAGTGAGACCATCAGGACCCGGTGATTTGTTCTTTGCCATAGAATGTAGTGCTTCTTTGAGGTGTTCTAGTTCAATAGGCATTGTAAGGATCTTTTTCCCAGTATCATCAAGTTTGGGCCCATCTAGCTGATGTAGATAAGACTGAATAGAAGACATAGGTGGATTTTCAGTTGTATAAAGATTCATATAGAATGATCTAAACAGAGTGGATATGTTGTTCCCATCAAAAACGGTCTCTCCTGTCGGTGTGCGAATGGCAGGAATAGTTGTCTTCTCCGATTTTATCTTCAAGTATGATGCTAGTTGATGTCCTGCTTTATTAGAGGTTGCATAATAATGTGCAGCTTGCATGAACACCTCAGAAGCCGCATTAGTACTAAGATGTAAGTTATATTCATATCGGAGTTTACGCAGTTTAATTTGTATATTGACATTGGAAAGATCAGCAAAATGAGATAATTCTAGGGTTGAAATCTGATCCTGCAGAGATTGCAAAACACTCTTCTTTGCTTTGCGTGTTTTAGCAGCATAGGATATAATCTCTCCACGAATATAGGATTTGAACGCATCCCAGGTGGTATGCCAAGATGTGTCTTCAGCTTTATTAAAATCAAAGAATTCCATTATACATTTGTTGATGTGTTCACAAAAAATAGAGTCAGACAATAGCGCTGAATTGAAGCGCCAAATGCCTTTTGATTTAGGAATGAGCATATCCACTAACTTCATGGAGATTAAGCCATGATCTGACACAGTAATCGGATGTATCTCAGACCATTCCACTTTATTCACCAGTGAGTGAGGAAGCAAAAAGAAATCTATCCTAGAGTAGGACGAATGAGGTGGAGAGAAAAAAGTAAAGGATGACTCATTTGGATGTATTAATCTCCATGGGTCCACTAGCTTGAATCGGTATATAAGATCTTGTAGAGAATACCATGCTTTAGATTTCTTGAATGGCACCCTTGATTTCCTGTTTTTTTCTGGGGATAAAATTAAATTAAAATCTCCTCCTATAATATAAGGAGTGTCACCGAGTTGCGCCAATTCATCTGCAAGTGAGTCAAAAAAGGAGGGACAATCCAAGTTGGGCGCATATATATTGATAACATGTATAGGAGAATTATTGACAGTCAGAGACACACGAATCCACCTGCCTTCGCTATCATGTGCTGATGAAGTTACCTGAACATCAGTGCGTTTCCTGATCAATGTGATAACTCCATTCTTTTTCTGTATTGATGGAGAATACAAAGGAGGGAATGCCCAAGCAGGCGCAAATTTCATTGCAGTCACCGAATCTAGGTGTGTTTCCTGCAAAAAAAACTACATCTGGATTATAGGAAGCGATATATGTAATGATTTTATGTTTTTTAACCAGATTATTAATCCCTTTAACATTCAGGGAAAGGCATGTCAAAGACATTTGGTCACATTAACTGAGATTGTGACTTAGTGTTAAGAAGAGCTAATGAGAAAATGGGTACAAAGGTGAATAAGCATGTAAATGACCAGCTTAAACAAAGAATGCATATAAAGTACAAATACAGAACACATTTATAAACAAGCCATAAGACCATAACTAACTGTAGCAAAATTGCTAACATCACCATGGGTCTAAAGGCTAACAGAATAGAGAAGCCTAACCGGCATTACTCCAGCATTAACTGTTATTAAGAAAACATCACATATTGAAAATGCACCCCAACAGCATATTTATGTATGTATCATCAGGTTTTGTCAATGGATGTAGGCTTGATACTTTCAATAAAGTCTGCTAGTTCTACAGGAGAAAGGTAATCCTTGGTTGAGTTGTTATAAGTTACCCGCATTCTCGCTGGATACAGCATTCCAAATCTGGCTCCCAGGGATTTAAGTTGCGGTCTGTAGGCAAGCAAAAGTTTTCTTCGCTTTGCAGTTTCTTTGGATAAATCAGGCAGAATAAGAATTTTGTTCCCTTCAAATGTAATCGGCGCATGCAATTTAGCATGTTGCATGATTCTCATAACTTGTTGATGTCTAAGCATTGTGACCAAAATAGGTCTAGGAAATTTTTTCATAGTGTTGCTAGGTTGGGGAACACGATAAGCACTATCAAATTCAAGTTTGATATCATCCTGCATTTTAAGGATTTGTGGCAATAAGACCGCCAGAAAATCGACTAGATCACACGCTTCACGACCTTCTGGCAGGCCTAGGAGACGAAAGCCATTTCGCTTTGCATAATTATTTGAGTCCTCCAGAGCACGCTCCAGCAAAGTAATTCGGCTGGTTTGTTTTAGTAGTTTTTTTATGGAGGTTTCTGCCGCCGTCGTTCTCACCTCAATATTATCCGTTTTTGATTGCGCCGCAGCAAATTCTTCCTTTAGTACTGCTATATCAGATTTAACATCCCCAATATCTTGTTTAGTATCCACGAGGATCTCTCTGATCGAGCGCAGCTCAGACAAAATGGCGGCCAGATCAGATTCGTCAGTCTTAGCCGAGCCGTTCTTCGTGGGAGTCAAAGGTTCAGCGCTTTTGCGCTTACTTGTCTTACCCGTTGCCATGTGGGTTTGTTCAAAGTGGCTATTATCGCCGCTGAATCAGAAAATGATGTTTTCTTTGAGTGTTAATCGATGCAATTTACCGGAGCTCGTGCCGTGCGCGACCTACTCCATCGGGCTCTCTAGCGCCCCCCCGTGCAAAGCATGTTTAACGTTTAGAAGCCAGCTCTTATGGTTCACAGGTATACCGGCATAAAACAGACACTCAAAGAATCTCCCTGATTCTATATATGACATTCAGATTTGTGTACTCAAGTAACACACACAATTTCATTAACAAACCCTTAACTAGCAATAATTAGGCACTAACAATTTTTGAAATTAATTGGCATGCCTTAATATTTGCACATGCATTTCTTTAGGCATGGTGCCTAACTCTACTAGTATATAAATCAAAAGAGGATATGGACATGGGCATGTCAGGGGTGTTCTATAAGTTGCATAAGTTAGCAGACATAAGTCTGGTGCCTAAAGTTTCACATGGAAATTAATGCTGTGAGATTTAATAAAGGGCGTGATTTTTTTGGGTGCCTAATTTTGAGTGCCATTTACTGAATCTGGTCCAAAGCGTGTACCCATTTTACATGTTTTTTGAACTGGGGCAGAGCTGCAACACATGTGTGTATTTTATAAGATTTCCACATATGAGTACATTTGCATTCACACACCTACTTTAGAGCAGGTAATAAATCTGTTCAGGAAGATTTCTGTGCTGCTGAATTTGGTTCTGAGAGCCTACTTTATAAAGGTATGTGGAGGGCCATTTTCAAAAGGTGAACTGCTAGACATCCCCCAAAATTTTTTTCCCCAAAATTGCCTACTTGGATGTCTTGGCCAACAGGATGGCCAAATGATGTCCAAACTTAGGATGCCTAACATTATACTCCATTTTTAATCATAGAAGCATCCAAGTCCAAAATGTCCAAGCCCAGACCATTTGGACATGGGAGGGGTCAGCATTGTAACAGACTGGCCACATAGAGATACCAACAGAGCAGTGGGACATCTTAGAAGGTGCTGCTGTGAACTTCACATAAAAGATGCCAGATATACATCTCACTATAACCCCCTTATAATTTATGGCGAGTCTTCAAAAACTCCCCCCAAACCAGTAAGTAAGTATTCTTGGCTCGAATATAGGGCACGTGTTAGTGTATGGTTGTTTAGACAGCTGCCAGGTATTGTGGTTCTGCCAGATGAATGATTTTGTCTAACTGTTGGTCTCGCCAACACATATGATGTGTGTATACACACATCAGCAAACATAAGGACCCCACCGTACTTACCCTTGCATACCTTCTGTTGATCTTGCGAGCATTAATGCTGTATCTTCAAAAGCTAGTGAAGACTCAAGCATATCACAGCCCCAGTGAAGACTAACATGGACAGTGACACAATGTCTGTAAGATTTGGCAGAGATTCCCAGACCTTCAATAGAAAAAAAAGACTCACATGGTGTTGCTGGTCAAAGTGCCCTAGAGGGAGCCAGTCACTGCTGAAACATAAAGTGGCCAGCAAAATGAGCAGTTACTGTTATTGGATCTTTGTATTCTGCTTTTCTGTGGCACAACCAATGTGGTTTACCAATAACATTAGCATTCGCATTCCCGTCACCTTCAACTGAAAGCTAATCACCATAAATCAATAATCACACAACTCAATTTTATTGGAATAAATATTTGGCTGCAGCTTTATTATCTATCTGAATATTATCTCTACTTACAATACAATCTATGTCCAAAAACCAACAAACCCCCAATACATATTTCACCCCCCCACCAGGGAGCTATTCAGTGTTGAAACTAGCTCCCGTTAAGTCTTTAAACTATAACATTCCCCCAAACATGACCCATGGTGACGCAAGGCCATGCTTCCCCTCGCAGCGGTATCGCAAACGAGTGTTACATTTATTTATTTATTAACTGCTCTTCTCCCAGATCCAACTGGGCCAAACGCCATTTTCCGTCCCACCCAAAGCTGCGACCACCTCCCCCCAACCCCATAAGCTCCAGCAAACCCACCCAAATCGACATATAACCTGTACACCCCCACCCCACCCCACAACACTGACACAAAACATAACACCAGCACAAATGGGAGGGAGGGAGGGATAATCTTTTCCTGGAGACTACTCTGCTGTTCCCCTTTTCTCACAGATTTCACTCCAGCCTGCCACAACATCCAAACAATCACGTGACTGCTCCACCCCATCATCTTAGAAACCTCCCTAATCATTTTTCTTTCTTACAAGCCCCCCCGCCCCATTTTACCCACACCATCATTCAATAAATATTACCAGCAGGTGACCTCAGCTCAGCTAATGTTATATCACACCAGATGAATCTAGTGTTCTTTTTTATTTTCTCTGTCCCTACTGGGCTCACAATCTAAGTAGTGTGAGTCAGTTCCTGTTGATACAAGACAATGAGAATTCCTGTGAGTGAATGAGTGCAAGTGGGAAAAAGGAAGGAAGAAGGGAGAGAGCACAGAGAGGAAAGGCAAGAGGAGAAGGAAGAAATGGGAGACTGTGGTGTAGTGGCTAGAGCTACAGCCTCAGCACCCTGAGGTTGTAGGTTCAAACCATACGCTGCTCCTTGTGACCTTGAGCAAGCCGCTTAATCCTCATTTGCCCCTGGTACATTAGATAGATTGTAAGCCTGCCAGGGAAAATACTTGAGAACCTGATTTGTAACCTGTTCTGAGTTCTTTTGGCAGGATGGGCTAAAAATTAAATAAATAAAATAATGTAATATGTGGAGAGAGTTAAAGGGGAAGAGGATGAAGGAGAGGGCTAAAGAATAAGTGCAGGGGGTCATCAAATAGTGTAACAAGTCCATGGCAGTTTTAAAAATAATTTATTATTCGCTTAAACCATTTTGGTGTGAGGCATGAAATAAATATGAAATTTAAATCAACCCCTTTGGGGTTCCTCAAGGCTCCCCACTCTCTCCAATTTTATTCAATCTCTATATGACCACACTGAACACCTTTAAGCTGTCAGCTTGGGAAACATTATTCACTTATGCGGATGATATCTTTATATTGATTGAGATTGATCCGGATATTACCAATCTAGTTTCCAAAGTAAATCTTTGCATTTCCAAACTTCAAGCCTGAGCTATGTCTGTCCGGATGAAGCTTAATACAACTAAAACTAAACTTCTGTGGTTAGGCCCAAGATTAGACTGTCTTCCTCCTCCTGTAGCTCTGGTATCTGGGTTCTCCTTACCAATTGAGTTCTCTGCTAAGATATTAGGAGTCCTTTTTGATTCTTCTCTTTCCTTTAAGGACCAAATAAATTTCTTGGTCATGAAAAGCTTCTTTAGTTTATGAATGCTGAGGAAGGTTAGACATCTTTTTCATCGCCGTCATTTTTCTATCTTAGTTCAATCAATTATATTATCTCGTATTGATTACTGTAACGCTATCTACCTCAGCATTACAAAAATTTGTCTTCATAGATTACAATTAATTCAGAATACTGCTGCGAAGCTGATCTTTGGAAAATGTAAATTTGATCATGTGACCCCTTTGCTTCAGAGTTTTAATTGGCTCCCTTATTATTTTATAATTCAATTTAAATGTGCTTGTATTTCTTTTAAAATTCTACATGTTATCTTTAATCCTCTTATTCCTTTATTTTGGAATGTTTACCGATTCTCCTTTGCAAGAGGTATCCAACAATTTAAACTCTTCCTTCCTTCTAAAAAAGGGATTAAAGGAATCAAGATCTTCAGTCAATCTTTGGTCTTTAAACTCTCTCAACTCTGGAATGATCTCCCCTTTTTTAAGGACTTCCAGTTCATTTCAATTTTTCTGTAAATCATTAAAAACTACTCTATTTGCCAAACATTTTGAAAATTCATTCTTTTGAAATTTTGCTATTATCTTCTATTTATCATTTGTAAATCATTCTCTGTTGATTTAATTGCTGTAAATTGAGTCGAGCCTTCTCAGAATAGTGACTCGGTATACAAAGGGCCCTTTTTACTAAGGTGCGCTAGTGTTTTTTTTTTTTTTTTTTTTTTTTTTTTTTCTTTATTTATTGGATTATTCATTACAATATCTCTGTAACAAACATACATGAATGAACACAAAATAAAATACAAAAATACAAAATGTAAATTCCCAAATGGGAATTAACATAATATAAGAAAACTAATTCAACCGTATCCTAGTCCACATTAAAGCTGATCGCCAGTGCAATAAAACATCAAAGCAAATCTTTCTATCTACTTTCTAGGAACAGGCAAATGGCTATTATATATATTATACATCATCCTCCAAAAGTAAACCAAAATAAGGAATTAAACTTTCAACAAAGGTTTCTCTTTGATAAAATCTTCCACCTGGGCTGGGTCAAAAAACACATATTTATCAGTTCCATATGATATTAGGCATTTACATGGAAATTTTAAGAAGAAAGTAGCTCCGACTGCCAAAACCTTAGGCTTTAGCTGAAGGAACTGTTTCCTCTTAAACTGAGTTTGTCTAGAGACATCTGGAAAAATTATCACCCGTTGACCACAAAACATCTCTTGCTTTTTCAGGAAATATAATTTCAAAATATCTTGTTTCTCAAGTTCTGTCTTGAAGGTCACGAGAAGAGTTGCTCGTTTCTCAATTATGTCTTTAGAAGACTCCAAAAACTGTGATACATTCAAACTCTCTGGTGATACTATTCTATCCATTCCACCTTCCTCTACCTTTTCTTTGGAATCTCTTGAAATGTAATATAAATTATCGACCTCAAAGGTCTCCACTTTGTTATAATGTAATATCTCCCTCAAATACATTTTCAAAAGTTCCATTGCAGAAAGGTAATGTGTGGTAGGAAAATTTAGCAAGCGAAGGTTTTTAACTCTAATAGCATTTTCCATTTTTTCTAACTTAGCATGTAACATCATACTATCCTTTATATTAGAAACAGCACTAGCTTGTAAATTACCTACTGCCTGATCTAACTTTTCAACCTTTACAGCTGTTTCTCCAATTTTACTATTTTGTTCTTTAATTTTCACAGTTACATCAGATGAAAATTGACATAAGTTCAAAACGGTTTTTTGTAAGGATGACTCTATTCTGTTAATACTAAGCCAAACATCATTTAGAGTGATCACTTTATCCCTGGGGAGAGCGTCTGAGCTTTGCCCAGTACTCATCTGCACTGGGGTTAGTTCTTTAGCTTGCCCCAGGGACTGTCCTGAAACCTCCAGACCAGATACTGACAATGATTGAAGGGAAGAAGAAATTATTCCTTCCTTAAAAGGGGAAGGAGATTCTTCTAACCGTAAGGAATATGATGGTTGAGGAGGTGGTGTTGGTTCCCCAGAGGATAAGGAGACAGCTTGAATATTAAAAGTTACCTGTTCCTCAACAGGAGGCAAGATGGGAACCACAAGATGGCGATCCATCGGGCCTGTTGTTGCAGCAGATGGTATTGCCTTAGCTTTCCTCTTACCCATGCTGAAGAGATGGTAGTCCTGCTCCCTGCTCCTCTTAGGCTCCGAAGGGGCTCAAAAGGGGCAAGCCCCTTTAGCCACGCCCCTTCAGCTCGCGACCCGAGGCTCGCGACCGCGGGCCGCGTACCGCGGCTGCTCCGATTTTCAAGGCTCCCCGGAGGACCCTCTCAGCTGGCTGGGTCGGGCTGCTGCGGGACTGCCTGTCCCGATGAAGACAGTGCTAACCAGCACTAACGACAGGCTCCCTCGGCGGCTGCACCGATTTTTAAGGCTCCCCGGAGGACCCTCTCAGCTGGCTGGGTCGGGCTGCTGCGGGACTGCCTGTCCCGATGAAGACAGTGCTAACCAGCACTAACGACAGGCTCCCTCGGCGGCTGCACCGATTTTTAAGGCTCCCCGGAGGACCCTCTCAGCTGGCTGGGTCGGGCTGCTGCGGGACTGCCTGTCCCGATGAAGACAGTGCTAACCAGCACTAACGACAGGCTCCCTCGGCGGCTGCACCGATTTTTAAGGCTCCCCGGAGGACCCTCTCAGCTGGCTGGGTCGGGCTGCTGCGGGACTGCCTGTCCCGATGAAGACAGTGCTAACCAGCACTAACGACAGGCTCCCTCGGCGGCTGCACCGATTTTTAAGGCTCCCCGGAGGACCCTCTCAGCTGGCTGGGTCGGGCTGCTGCGGGACTGCCTGTCCCGATGAAGACAGTGCTAACCAGCACTAACGACAGGCTCCCTCGGCGGCTGCACCGATTTTTAAGGCTCCCCGGAGGACCCTCTCAGCTGGCTGGGTCGGGCTGCTGCGGGACTGCCTGTCCCGATGAAGACAGTGCTAACCAGCACTAACGACAGGCTCCCTCGGCGGCTGCACCGATTTTTAAGGTTCTCCGGAGGACCCTCTCAGCTGGCTGGGTCGGGCTGCTGCGGGACTGCCTGTCCCGATGAAGACAGTGCTAACCAGCACTAACGACCTGCGCTAGTGTTTTTAGCGCACACAGGAAATTACCGCGCGCTACACCAAGTGCTACGCTTCTAGAACTAATGTCAGCTCAATACTGGTGTTAAGGTCTAGTGTGCGCGGCAATGTAGTGTGCGCTATTCTGTGCGTTAAAGTCCTAGCGCACCTTAGTAAAAGGAGCCCAAAGTTAAGCTTTAGTTTAGTTTAGTTTACATAGTGGGTCCTCAAAAATTAATAAACCCTTTCCAACCAATCACATACTTTATAAGGGAAACAAAGGCTTGTAAGGTATAATTTTTAGAAACACTTTCTCACATGTGTAAAATACTTCTTATAAAATTGCCCTCTCTGTACAAGTATGCCTTATGGCAAACAGGCACCAGGTGTATGCATGTTTGGGGAAGAGCATGGATGGAGACACAAAGTATGAGTGTAGGAGATAAAACACCCATCTAGTCACACACTTCAGATGCTTACTCTTATACCGACTTCTAAGCTTGTACACTGAACTGAAAAAAAAAACCCCACATCAAAATGTTTTTTTGTGGTTTCTTCCACAGATCTCGACTAGATTACTGTAATGCTATCTATTTTGGCATCCCAAAGATCTATCTCCAAAGATTACAATTAATCCATAATACTGCTGTGAAGCTGATCTTTGGAAAAAGTAAATTACCGTAGACCATTTGACCCCTTTGCTCCTGAGTCTTCATTGGCTCCCGGTTTATCTTAGAATTCAATTCAAATGTGCCTGCATCTCTTTCAAAATTTTATATGGCATTTTTATTCCCCTTGTTCCCTTATTATGGAATGCTTACAGATTTTCCTTTGGAAGAGGCATCCAACAATTCAAACGCTCCCTTCCATCTAGAAAAGGAATTAAAGAAGTTAAGATCTTCAGTCAGTCTCTGGCTTTTAAACTTTCTCAATTATGGAATGAACTCCCCTTAATTCTGAGGAGCCTCAGTTCTTTCCCATCTTTCCGCAAACTTCTAAAAACTTTTCTTTTTGCAAAACATTTTGAAAACTAATCTCTCTGAAACTTTTGCTATTACTTTCTTTAGTTTTTATTTAATCATTGTAAACTTTCTGTAGTTTTTATGTAATTGTAAACCGAGTCGAGCTTCCTTAGGTTGATGACCCGGTATATAAAGTTAAGCTATAGTTTAGTTTAGATCTCAGCCGATTCTTATGAAATTTAGTGCCTCGTATCCTGAATGAAGTTAATATATATATTATGCTGTAAATATTTCCCACCGCACCACAATACTACCTTATGAAAATGAATTGTTGCTATGGAATACATGCGGAACCAGATGATAGTTTGTAAACAGTCTCTGTATCAAAATGTTTGCCACTGCAGAAGACCAAATTCTGATAAAGAATTTGATACTGCTGAAAGGTTACAGCTGTCGACGATTGTTGAAAGAGTTCCCACAGAAGGGTTGGAACAAAAACAGCCTTGAGATGCTGCTACACAAGATCCAAGCAACAGACTCTTTGGATCGTAATCCAGGCAGTGGATAATAACACTCAATTTGCACACAAGAGCACACTGTCATTGTACATAATCTAGTACTGAGCCAGGAGGATGTGCCACAAACACACCAAACAACTTGCCAAATAACAAGAGCAGCAGGAATAAGCCGGACAACTGTGTTTAGGATAATTCATGACAATCTGAAATTAAAGTGTCTTTTTTTTTAAATCATTATTTAATTACATATTTCAAATGAAATAGTGTAAATGAAACACATAGTCCACATCAATGGAAAGAGGCAACAAGAAATTATTTTAACAAATATTAATACCAAACAAGAAATATGGACCCTGTCCTTCTTTCAAACCGAATCTTCATTCTGTATTTAATTGTTCTTTAATTTCCCTACCTCAGTGGTTTCCAACCCTGTCCTGGAGGACCACCGGATCAATTGAGTTTTCAGGCTAGCCCTAATGAATATGCATGAGAGAGATTTTCATATAATGGAAGTGACAGGCATGCAAATCTGCTCCATGCATATTCATTAGGGCTAGCCTGAAAACCCAATTGGCCTGGTGGTCCTCCAGGACAGGGTTGGGAACCACTGCCCTACCTCACTACAGAAACTTCTTTTTCAATCAACATTCTCTCAAGCTGAGACAGATCTAAGTAAATATATCTATTAGATTGTATAGTTATTACACATTTGCAAGGAAATTGAAGAAAAAAATTACCTCCTAAAGATATAACTCTATCTTTCAATTTAAAAAATTCCTTGCGACATAGTTGTTTGGACATAGCTACATCTGGAAATATCTAGATGGGCTGACCTGAAAACCGAGAATTTTTATTCCGGAAATATATTTTTTTAGCTATTATTTTCTCCTGTTCTGTTGAAAAAGTTGCCAGGAGGGTTGTTCTAGTAACAATTTCCTCTTGCAAGGATTCAAGAAAAGCTGTTAGATTCAAAGACTCTTTAGCTCTCTCCTTTGCATTTCCCCCAACAGTCTCAGCTTTTGGCACAGACACATTCCTACATTCAGAAATAATTAATTCTTCAACTTTATCCCAAAGCAATACCTCCTTCAAATATCTGCGTAACAAGATCTCAGGAGACAGTAGATAACAAATAGGAAAATTCAATAAACGTAATGTTTTAGATCTCATTCTATTTTCAAGAAATTCTAATTGTCTTTATATAATCAACTGTCTTTAACAAAAGCAGAGGAAACCAATTGATAATTAAGTAAATTTGAAGAAATCTGAGACATTCTGGTATCCAACTTATCAATTTTCATATCAACCTCATGAAATTTCTCTACTGTTTGTTGAGAAAAACTACATAGCTTTGGTATAGTAGTCTTTATGCATTCTTCAGTCCTTACAACCACTTGCCAAATATCTTTCAAGGTAATATTTTGAGTTTGGTCCAAATTTTAACCATATTTGGCCAAATTACAACTCCTGGAGAAGTGGATCGTAAGCCAGGCAGTGGACAACAACGCTCAATTTGCACACTGACATTGTACGCGATCTTGTACTGAGCCAGGAGGACACATCGCAAACACATCAAACAGTTTGCCAAATAATAAGAGAAGCAGAAATAAGCCATAGAACTGTGGTTAGGATAATTCATGATGATCTGAAATTAAAATGGTCCTTTTACTAAGGTGCAATAGCTGATTTAGCGTGTGCTAAATCGGCTACCGCACCTTAGTAAAAGATGGGGAAAGTGTCTTACAAAGCGTGATACCTAAGAGTTAACTTTACACAACAAAGACACATACCTGAAATGGTGCAAGCAGTTTTTGACCAAGTACCCGGAGCAAAGCGTCAGCTTCATCTGGTTTACAGATGAAAAGATATTTGTTTATTGGTAGTATTTAAATACCGCTCTTCGCTACAACATCAGTGCAGTTTATAAAAATTAAGAAAAGGAAAAGAATGTCAATATTAAAAGATCAGATTAAAAGAATAGTAGCTCCACAGATTAACACACGGAATGATTGCTTGTATGTGCCTTCAACAACATTGAAGTGTGAGGTTAATGCCAAACACCTACTACAAACCCATCCGACGATCAGCCAATCAGTCATGGTCTCAGTCGCTATCTCAAAACTCAGATTCACAGATCTGTTTTTCATCAATCCTGGGATTAAGATCAATGGCGCATCCTACTGGGACGTCTTCTTGATGCCAAAGATGTTCACATGTTGGGAGACTACTTTATCTTCTAATGGGACAATACCCCAGCACATCAGACAAAGGACGCCATGGAACTTCTACATTGGGAGATCAAGACTTCATTGGTTCAGACCTCTGGCCTGCAAATTCACCAGACCTAAACTCAGTTGACTACCAGATCTGGAGGCTGAAACAAGAACATATCTACCAGACAGCAATATCTGATGTCAAAAACTTCAAAAGGCACCTCATCTCTATTTGGGCTGACCTGAAGCAGAGCGTCATTGACAAGTCCATAGATCAGTGGTGGCCAAGGTTGAGGGCATGCCTTTGTGCAAAGTAAGCATACTTGGAACATGTGTTTAATTGAAACATTACTTTTTGACTTTACATTTTTCTGCAAAATATGCCATAAAACTCTTTGATGTGTTTTTATTCAGTTCACAGTTCATTTTCACAAGGTAGTGTTGTGGTGCATGGGAAATATTTACAACATTTTATATCAGCTTCATTCAGGTCACAACATACTAAATTTCATAAGAATTGGCCGAGTTCTGTGGAAGATACGACAAATAACATTTTGGTGTGGGTTTTTTTTTTTTTGGTTTCTCAGTGTATATATGGACATAGCCATCCCCAGCGATTTTGGCTGGTTTACTACTGGTATTTTTTGAAGACACATAAGAGGGTCATTTTAAAACATTTGCCTCATGTGTCTTTAAAAAAATACCCTCACCAAGACATATATCAAGCTCAATATATACCTCAAACTCCTCACCTCTAATGTATAATCCCTAGCTCCTCAGAAGTACCACCTGGGCTCAAAATCTTTCACAGCCCTAGGCTTTATGTACTACCTCCTCACTGGAGCCGTTATCAATTTTTACTCACAAACTTTATTTTTAAATTTTTATTTAACAACCCTTCTAGCATATTTCAAGGGTACTTACCTTTTAATTGTGATATTCTTTTGAGGGAAATAGGAGCCAACATGTTTCACCCACAGAAGGTTTTTTCAAGGCTTATCAGTGGTCATATATGTCGGTGTAAAGCTTAGGCCTTTCCCCTGCCACTAAACGCACAGAGAGAAAAGAGGCGTGTTTAGAGGAGGGGAAAGGGCGGGAGGTGGGCTGACCTACACCTAGGCGTGCAGCAGGTATAACCAAAACCTTAGGCAGGTTGCCTAGTCGGCACTTATACCTTTTTGACTTAGACAAAGTCAAAATAGGTCTAAGTGCCGAAAAAGGGGCCGCTGAGCTGATCATGGCTGCTGCGATCATCTCAGCGGCCCCAGCAACCTGCTTACCCCCTACAGCAATGATCGCGGCAGGAGAGATGCCTCATCTCCCCTACCGCGATGCCATCACTCCTCTAATCAAAAATTAAAAATAGTTGTTAAACTATGCGATAACCAGAACAGAGCTAGCAAAATGCAACATACAGTTATGTGAAAAAATTAGGACACCCTATGAAATATTCAGTTCTTTCTTAAGAAATGTTCACATATTGATGTCAAATCTTTATTTTTTATTTATCTCTGGGAAAGAAAGTGATATAATTGCAGGTAAACAACAAACATTTTCCTTGATTTACTCTGAAACAAAAGATATCCACAAAAATGTGTATTCTACCTGAGGAATAAATTAGGATACTCTACACCAGTGTTCTTCAACCACTGGTCCATGGATCAGTGCCGGTCCACAGAAATTTCCTGCCGGTCCACAGGGCCAGCACGTGCATCAGGCCCAAAACAGTGTTCTTTAACCACCAGTCCACAGTGTGATCGATGCGGCGTTATCTTAGAGCCAGCTGCCTCTTCCTAACTGATTCAGTGCACAAAGCCAAGGGCAGTGGCTCCTACAGGCATCCTGCGCCTGAACCAGAAGCCTTCTCTCTGACGTTGCAACGTCAGAGGGAAGGCTTCCAGATGTGGCACGGGATGTGCAAGGTGCAATTAGTACTATTATGGGGGCGGGGTCTGGGGTGGAGATTGGGTAGAGATGGGCGGGGTCTGGCCCACGACTTAGCCCCGTGTTCTTCAACTGCCTGTCCACGGACCAATGCCGGTCCACAGAATAATTCTTTTATTTCTGCAGGTCCATAGGTATAAAAAGGTTGACAAACACTGCTCTACACCTTAGATAAATTGCTATTCATAAAGTAGGACCGGACTTTATCTACTCTAATCTAATCTTTGATTTTATATACCGATTCATCCCAACAGGAGGGCTTGACTCGGTTAAAATGATATTAATTAATTGTACAAGAGATTAGAACACAAACTACCCCCCCCCCTCTTTTACAAAGGTGCGCTAAGATTTCTAGCATGCGCTAAACACTAGCATGTGCTAAACACGCGCTAAACTCGAATGCGTCCTATGGACGCGTTAGCGTTTAGCGCAAGCGTTAATTTAGTGCACGAAAAAGGGGCTAAAACGCTTAGCGCAGCTTTGTAAAAGAGGGCCTATATCTTTTAGGTCAAAATTTTTTATCTTATATGGTTGATTGAAAAAGAAGAATCATTATCTCAGTTATTTCACCTACATTTAAAAAATTTTCTTATATAAAATTACCTTATAGACAATAGAAAGCATATGATATATTGACACATATAGCTAGGACCACATTCAGTCCTAAAATTCCTTTCCTCATATTGCATTTCATTTCGGATTTTATTTTAAAAGTATTTGGGTTCAATTGGATATGATTAGTGTGGTGTTCATAATGTCCAAGGTATGAGTAATGAGGATGGAGAAAAGTAGTTGAGGGTTTCAAGTAATATTCAAGTGAGTATGAGATTTTATGGCAGACTGCCAAATAGATACTCCAGCGAAGACTGGATGCTGCAGGCACAGATGAGAGAAGAGCCATCAATTTAGAAAGTTTATTTTAAAACTGAAGTAGAGAGTACATTTGATCTAAAAATCCTTTCAGATTTTGTGTAATCTTCCATAAGGCTGAAAAGATGTGAATGATGAATTATGAACAGAAATGTTTTGAGTTATTAGAGATGTGTGTCTTAACAAAGTTTTTTCATGCCTTAAAATTTAGGTGCGTACTACATATAACACTTGTTAACCCATGAATAATTGTAACTTATCAATTATTAGAACTGGGTTTGACTAAATGGTGGTAGAGGTTTTTACCATGGGCCAATGAGATAAATGCTTTGAGGCTCATAGAATTCCTATGAGCATTTGAGCATTATTCCTATGAGCGTTTTAGCATTTACCTCACCGGCCCGCAGTAAAAACCTCTCCGACCATTTAGTAAAAGGAGCCCTAAAATACTCTCAGGTGAAATAAAATATTTTATTAAAATCTTTTAAACCAATTGATAAATGGCCTCTTTTACGAAGCTGTTTAGCGCGGGCCCATAAAGATTTAAAGGGCTTTGGGGCTGATGCCGTGCGGCTTTGTAAAAGAGGCCCAGAATGTCCAAAAATTTGGAAACAATTCCAAAAATGACTTGGAAATGAACCCAAATTATTTTGGGGCATATCCCTCTTAGGGGGGATCCTTTGATGTAGCTGCAGTAAAAAGTGGCCTAAACACACCCTTGTCATGGGTTTTCTCCACATGCTAAAGCTATTTCTACTATAACAGTAGAATGTACAATTTTCTGATAGTCATTAAAAAAATAATTTTGAGGATAGTAAAGGTTCATGTGGTAAACCTTCACTAACCAGCTAGTGTGCAGTAATGTTGATGTATTAACTGATTAGTGTAGGAATGCCTGCTCTCTGCCTCCAGACATGACCCTTCCAATAAAAACTATAAAATATTTTTTTAGCATGTACTGATTTGGCAGTTAATGCAGGGTTTAATCTAGTAAAAGGGGCCCTCGGTTATGTGTGTGTTCTTTATCTTGTGTGATAGTGAATGGGGATAGGATTCACTGCCTTTCTGTGGTTACAAAGTGGTTTACATATTAGATATGTATGGTATGGTACTTATTTTGTACCTGGGTCCACAGAGGGTTAAATGACTTGCCCAGAGTCGCAAGAAGCTGTGGTAATTGAACTACTACTATTAATTATTTCTATAGTGCCTGGTTCAGCTGCACTGATGGAGTTTTACTACTAGTATTTATGCAACTAATGGAACAAAGCACTTTAACAAGGGTTTATAGATTTATCTTGGTGAATCAATTATTGTGGACAGAATTACGGGTGATAAGAGATTCTTATTGTAATTCATCTTCCTGAGTTCTCAAAATATCTCTTTTCCAGCTATAATTTTTTTATTTTTACAAATATCTTCTGACTCTTAATTTTTGAGAACTGCTTTTGAGGCTGGAGGAGAGGACTGTATTTGACTGACACACACACGTACACACTTTGTCCTGGATGCACTAAAGATACCGACTGAATCACTGTTGGCCAATTCTGGACAAGCAATCGATGCACTACCAAGTTTGCATGCAAATGATTTGTATGGAGGTGCAAACCATTTGCATGCAATCCCCAAGAGATCAGTCACTCAGTGAGTGATTGAAACATGCGCAGAGCCCTAACAGCAGTGACAGGGGAAGCAGCCTCATGTCACTGCTGTCAGGACTTATTTTTTTTTATGGCACAGATGTGTGTGTGTTACACACACACAATCTGCCCCATTTTAAAAAAAGAAAAAAGCCCCCTATGCTGATGGCCCCCCCCCCCAATGACCCCCCACAAACCGGCATAGCGACCCCTCCATGGCAGCAAAAATGGAGGAGGGATGCCTACTCCCTCCTGTCTGACCGAATACGCTGCACCATATCCCCACTCTGTCCTGGACCCCTTGTGCCACCGACCTCCCCATCCATCCCCTCCCCTGTTCCTCACAAAAAAGGGAGGAGGGATGCCCACTCCCTCCTGCCACCGGATGCTCCCCCAACCCCTTCATTCCCAACCCTCCCCATACCTTTGTTAAGCGTTGGGAGCTGGAGGGAAGCACACTCCCTTCAGCTCCAAGTCCTGCACGTAAAAAATGATGGGTCTTCCCCTCTCCAGTGAACCATGTGCTACATGGGGAGAAGTCTAAGGTCTGAGCAAATCAGACGTCAGACCTTAGGCACCACCCTGTGCATCACATGAGATATAGAGGGAGGAGCCTAAGGCCCTGATTGGCTCAGATGCTTAAGACCGCAAGGGAAGGGGTCTTAGGCATCTGAGCCAATCAGGTCCTTAGGCTCCTCATTGGAGAGGGGAAGGCCCATCGTTTTTGATGGGTGAGACTAGGAGCTGAAGGGACTGTGCTTCCTTCCAGCTCCCAATGTTTAACAAAGGTATGGGGGGGGGTTCAAGGGAGAATCTGGTGGCAGGAGGGAGTGGGCATCCCTCCTGCCTTTTTTTTTTTTTTTGGTGGGGTGAGGAAGGGGTAGGGTAGGGAATAGTTCAGGGAGGGGGGCCTTCAGATGGCAGGAGGGAGTGGGCATCCGTCCTGCCAACTTTCTCTCTTGGGGGGATTCCCGGTACTGTGTTCATCAGGGAGGGCCGTCATCATTGGTGGGGGACTTTTTCTTTTTTTTTATGGGACAGATATTTTGTGTGAGTAACACACGCAAAATATCTGTGCCATTGGAAAAAAGAAAAAAAAAAAGAGGCAGACCTGTCGGTTTTTCTGATTGCTAAAAACCCTTTTTTTTTTGTTTTTTGAATAGCCAAGTGATGTTAGTGCATCAATCACTTGGCTACTTTGCATGAGGTTTTAGCTAATTTGCATGGCTGGATCAGAAAATGGGTGATTGAGGGGGAAAAACACACGGTGGGCCTTTTTGTGCATTGGGACAGTAAAATCGATTGTCACTAAAGCTGTAAAAACAGGTTTAGTGACAATTGCTGACTTTAGTTATCTTGTGAATTCTGTGAATTGAGCTATTCACACAAGTTTACAGACCTTGTGATTTCCGTGTGTCTTTTTTTCTCGCTATTCTGCCTGGACTGCACAGTTCCTGGATTTTGTTTGGAAGCAAGGCATTCCAAGAGAGCTGATTGTTCCCAGTTCCCATGCAGACAAAAGCTTGAGCTGTATTTGCAGTGGTGCTTTCTCTGGAACCATTTTCATGCTGAATGTCAATCTGTCAAGCTTCTAGAGAACGCCTCATATCAATTACATGGACTCAGGCATTGTATAGTTACCCTTGCTTGTCCACTTACTCTCTTAACAAATGTTTTGAATGTTAAGCAAGATACTGGATCTTCTTTGAACTATACAGTTCGACTTGCAGCCCAGGTGGAATACTCACTGATAAACTTCCTGTTCATTAGTTACATCATTTACTTCATAAATTGAACATAAGAGTTGCCATACTGAGACAGACTGAAGATCCATCAATCTAGTATCCTCTTTCAAACAGTGGACAACCCAGGACACAAGTTTACTGCAAGATCCCAAGGAGTACATTAGACTTTGGGCTCCTTTTATGAAGGCGCTTTAGGGCCTTAACACGCGGAATAGCGCGCGCTAGCCGCTACCGCCTCCTCTTGAGCAGGCGGTAGCTTTTTGGCTAGTGCACGCTATAGTGCGCGCTAATCCGGTGCGTGTGCTAAAAACGCTAGCGCACCTTCGTAAAATGAGCCCTTTATGTCGCTCAAACTGGGCACAGACAAATATCAATTCTGCAGCAATATTTTGGAAAGCCTTCAGTCTTTTCAATTGTTTATTTGACAGCCCTAAGTAAACAATATACTGTATAATAATCAGTAACTAATAACACCATAGACAGGACAACCACCTGAAAGAGAGAAGGATCTCAAAAATATCTGATTGGTCATAACATTTTCAGTTTAAAAAATGACTTATGAATCACTATTCACTTGTGCAAACAATAGTCAACCCAGAATTTACCAGAACCGCCAAGAATTTTATTTTATCACTAATAATAATCTGGATTAATTTCTAAATCAGGCAAACACATCCAAGTATATAAAACATCAACACCCTATTCATAGAAGTAGTTTTATGTACCTCAACATTCATTGAGATCAGAAAATGCACGACAGATCGTGGAGCGTTTGTTGATTAAGTTGCATCATGAGGAGCTGCTGAAAAGTTCTCAGCCCAACCAGGAAGAGAACGATGTGGAGCCATGAAACTCAATGATATGAAATGAAACAAAAAGTGTCAAGAAAAGTGTGGAGTAACTTGTAAGTTTCATGGCTTCACATCATTCTCTTCTTGGTTGGGCTTTATCTATAGGTCCATTAATGCGGAACAGATCACCATTGTGACTGAGGACACTGAAGGAGTTGACTATGATTAAAACACAGCTGAGAGCATTTTTTTTTTGTGCAGGCTGACTTTAGTGTAGGCTGAGGGTGGAGTTTTAGCATATTAGTATGCTTGACTTTGTGCAATAGGCTGTGTGATTTATAGGTAAAATTTTGCTTAATGTTGTATTTTATGTTTCAGTTTTTATGTATGCACATTTTAACATGCTAGTTAATAGGGATAAATAAATTCACTAATCCCCCTCCCATTTACTAACCCCCTCATTTACAAAGCCACGCGGTAACGGCCCCGAAGACCATAGAGATTTAAAGGGCTTCGGAGCTGTTGCCGCGTGGCATTGTAAAAGAGGGGATAAGTTGTGGTAAAGGTTTCTACCATGGCCCAGAGCGCTAAATGCTCCGACGCTGCTCCAGCATTCTTAGAATTCCTATGAGCGTCAGAGCATTTAGTGCCCCCAGGCCGCAGTAGAAACCTCTACTGTGGTTTAGCAAAAGTGGGCCTAAATAAACTTAAAAATCTTTTTAAGACCCATCTCTTTGTACAAGCTTTTATAGCTGTATAATGAAGAATTTGTCAGTATAGACTGAAAAAGATTATGAGTTCAGTGTGTAAGAAGTTGATATATTTTTGTACTTTTATTTATTGTGGCTTTTTTTTTTTTTTTTTTTAGTTGTAGATAGGTTATAAATGTATAAATAAATGATGGAGCCCAGATCAGAAACAAAAGAAAATATAATGACAAAATGATATGCATGTGAAAAATATTTAACACGAAAGGTTTCAAGAGCTTTCCTATATCCTTTAAATAAAAATTTAAAAGAATGATGGATAGAGGAGAGGCATGAGGGACCCCAGCCTCATTGCCCAAGAGGATGACAAATTTTGCCAGTGGGCCTGCAGGGATCTATTCCTTAGGAATCCGGTATAGCAAATTTTAAAAAACTTGAAACAGAACTTAAACATCAATCGATGTTGGAATATTGTGTTGAGGGCACTGAGATACTGACAGTCACCAAATTGATCTTAATGTATTAGTTATTTAAAATGTCTATTCCTCATTGTTCGCGCTTTGTCTTATTTGGCTGTGCTTTATTTAAATTTGGCACATTTTCCTTCAGCTTTACTTTGCAGGCTCTTACAGTGGTTACTTGTTGAAAATATAGCATAGGAATGGTGAACAAAATTAGTATCTCAGATTGGAATCCAAACTCCTACCCATTATCCAGCCTTTGAGTTAGGAAGATCTCTATCCAAAATGAATATTTACTGGCTGAGCTGTATAAAGAACTGCAGCCATGCCATATACTTCTAGTGAAATTAAGTAGAGCATTATATAAGTTTATATATAATAAATAAACTGTGAACTCCTTAACAATTTTAATTAAAAGTTAGTTGAGACAACATAATAAATATTGTATTAGCTGTGGTGGATTATCACTCCTCCTCTTTACCATTTCTGACATTTTTTTTTCTCTTCCATCTCTCTGAAGATAAGATGCTGTATCCTAAACCCATTCAAGTACTCTGAGAAACAGCATAAATGAGTATATGATTGGTACAGGCAGTCCCCGAGTTATAGACACTCAACTTAATTATGACTCGTACGTAAGAACGTGGTTGAGGCTTCATTTGATGTTACTGAGCAGTATTTCCAGTCGCATAGTCTCCAGTAGCAGATTCAGGAAATATGCATGGCCACATTAAGAACAGTGTGTGGTTGTGCATGCTATACCTTGGAGGGAACACTAGTAGGCAGGGCCGGATTAACCAATAGGCCTAGGCACATGCCTAGGGCCCAAAATGGTCAGGGGGGCCCGATGAAGGAGGGCATCAACATTGTTTTTTCCAAATGGTGATGGCTCCCCCGATCGGCAACATGGGCCCCCTCCATCGATGGAAAGTAATACAAACAAGCAACGCGGTTAAGAAAGGCAAAGGGAGCTGTAATTTTGCAAGCGGTGCTGCTTGCCCAAAGCTTCCCTCTGATGCAGCTTCCTGTTTCTGCCTGGGCGCATCAGAGGGAAGCTTTGGGCAAGCAGCACCACTTGCAAAATTACAGTTCCCTTTGCCTTTCTTACCTGCATTGCTCATTTGTATTATTTTCCGTCGATGGGGGGCCCGTGTTGCTGATCGGAGGGGGCTGCGTTGTTGATCGATGCTTGGGGGGTGTCGCTATTCTAAAATAAAAAAATCAGAGAGGAAGGTGAGTAGTGAGATGGGCCTGGGGTGGAGGGAGATAGAGAAGGGGCAAGGCAGAGCAGGGCAAATGATGGATGTGGGAAGAAAGGGGCAGGGCAGGACAGATGATGGAAGTGAGGAGAAGGGAGACCGAAGGGAGTAGGGCAGATGATGGATGTGGGAAGAAAGGGGCAGGGCAGATGATGGAAGTGGAGAGAAGGGAGACAGAAGGGAGATGATGGAAGTGGGGAAAACTTGTGCCCAGCCTTCACCTCCTCACCACTGCTACTGCTTTCCCTCATGATGGATTGGGGGAAGAAGATAGAGTTAGTGAGATAGTGGAGGGGTGAAGGAAAGGGTTGGCACAGTGAGTAGACACAGTGAAAAGAGGGAAACTGAAAGCTGAATAGTAAGAAACAATTTAATTTACACAGAGGCAGAAAATAGAGAAGGAAGACCAGAGAAGAAAAGGAAAATGAAGAGAGAGGAGAGAGATGCCAAAGAATGGGGAAGGACACAGAGATATTGAGTGAAGGAAATGAGAAGAAAGATGCTAAAAACCACAGGGGGGAGGGAAGGAGAGATGGAAGGAGAGAGATGCCAGACTATGCGGGGAACAGAGGGAAGGTGATGGATGCTAGACCAAAGGGGGAGGGGGGCATGAGTAGAGATAGTAGCATTGTAGATGACAGCAGATAAAGACCTGAATGGTTCATCCAGTCTGTCCAACCTGATTCAATTTAAATTTTTTAATTTTTTTTCTTAGCTATTTCTGGGCAAGAATCCAAAGCTCTATCCGGTACTGTGCTTGGGTTCCAACTGCCAAAATCTCCGTTAAAACCTACTCCAGCCTATCTACACCCTCCCAAACACTGAAGCCCTTCCCAGCCCATCCCCCACCAAACGGCCATACACAGACACAGACCGTGCAAGTCTGCCCAGTACTGGCCTTAGTTCAATATTTAATATTATTTTCTGATTCTAGATCCTCTGTGTTCATTCCATGCTTCTTTGAACTCAGTCACAGTTTTACTCTCCACCACCTCTCTTGGGAGCGCATTCCAGGCATCCACCACTCTCTCCGTAAAGTAGAACTTTCTAACATTGCCTTTGAATCTACCACCCCTCAATCTCAAATTATGTCCTCTGGTTTTACCATTTTCCTTTCTCTGGAAAATATTTTGTTCTACGTTAATACCCTTCAAGTATTTGAATGTCTGAATCATATCTCCCTTGTCCCTCCTTTCCTCTAGGGTATACATATTCAGGGCTTCCAGTCTCTCCTCATACGTCTTCTTGCGCAAGCCTCCTATCATTTTCGTCGCCCTCCTCTAGACTGCTTCAAGTCTTCTTATGTCCTTTTCCAGATACGGTCTCCAAAACTGAACACAATACTCCAAGTGGGGCCTTACCAATGATCTGTACAGGGGCATCAACACCTTTTTCCTTCTACTGGCTACGCCTCTCTTTATACAGCCCAACATCCTTCTGGCAGCAGCCACTGCCTTGTCACACTGTTTTTTTCGCCTTTAGATCTTCGGACACTATCACCCCAAGGTCCCTCTCCCCGTCCGTGCATATCAGCTTCTCGCCTCCCAGCATATACAGCAGAGGGAGACAAACATTTTCTGGAAGGGACAGACAGTGGATGGAAGGAAGAGAATGATGAGAAGATGAGGAAAGCAGAAACCAGACCACAAAGGTAGAAAAAAAATTCTATTTGTTTTATTCATTTATTTTCGCTTTAGGATAAGGTATTATTGTAGCTGTGTTGATAATCGTTGATTAATAAAAAATGGAAATAAGATGATACTGTTTATTTAACTAATTTTAATATATTTTTTACAAATTCAGACAATAACTCCTTCCCTGAGGTCAGAACAGGGATACTGTAACAGTAATATAGTTTACTGATTTGAAGAAAGAGGTTTTAACCTCTGAAAGCTAAGTAAGAAATGTATTAGTCCAATAAAATGATGGGCACTAAATTTTCTTCCTGCTATGCCCCATGCCTCCTACCCAAATGCAAAATATAAATTGGTGGGCTTCCCAAAGCCCTGCCAGCTGAAGATCTCTTCCTCTAGGAAGGAAGGGGAGTTTTGTTCAGAGATGTTTGGAGGTTGCATAGAAGAAAAACTGTACACTGGCACTGGTATGGTAATCTTTGTTTTGAATTTTAAAATAAAAGAAATAAAGTGGAAATAAAGAAGTAAATATATGGGGGGCGGGGGCCCAGTGTACTTGTGTGCCTAGGGGCCCTCAAATTAATCCTGTCCTGCTGGTAGGGACAGTTGGCCCTTTTGTCAGCTGGGAGCAGAGGTAAGCAGCAAGAATCTTAAATCTGCAAGTTCTGAGTCCCCGGGTTAAGAACGAGTTTCGTTTTTAAAGCTGTTCTTAAGTTCTGAGTTACATACAAATCCAACTTAAGAACAGCTTTAAAAACGTAACTCTGTCTTACCTGGGGATTGCCTGTAGTTGGTCTTGACAAGAAATCTAGGCAGAGAAAGAGAGAGGGAGACATACTCACATACTATAGAGTTGCATACATTTAATATAGTGTTCCTGCATTTCTAATGCAATAAATGTCAAAGCATCCAAGAATTCATTTACAATGAAATGGAGACATTATTCAGATCAACATAATGCAGTTGATATTTTTAATTAAAACCAAAGTGAATAATGCATTGATGTGATTGTTGCAGTTGACATTCCAATGGAACACATCTGAGGTGCCATCCATAGCAGATTCTGTGGGTCCCCAAGCGTTGTGTTTGAATCTTGGATCAAGCTTATAAGTACAAATGGTGCTTCCATGGCTATGGATATAGGGAGATATAGTGCTGCATAAGTGGAAAATGAATGTTGGTAACTTTGTCCCTTTAAAACAATGAAGCTGAAAGCTGAAGCTTCAGTGAAGCTGAAAGGTGAGATGACTAGATAGAAGACTAAAGTGTACATAAATGAGGATGAACATTAGAGAAAGGAGATTTACGGAGGGGGGGGGTGTTGCTAGAAGAAGCAAAACTGAAAGAGGGAGCAGGAAGAGCTAGAGGGGAGAAAACAAATGGAGTAGTTATTTCCAGTGAAGCTGAAAGGTGAGATGACTAGATAGAAGACTAAAGTGTACATAAATGAGGATGAACATTAGAGAAAGGAGATTTACGGAGGGGGGGGGGTGTTGCTAGAAGAAGCAAAACTGAAAGAGGGAGCAGGAAGAGCTAGAGGGGAGAAAACAAATGGAGTAGTTATTTCCAGTGAAGCTGAAAGGTGAGATGACTAGATAGAAGACTAAAGTGTACATAAATGAGGATGAACATTAGAGAAAGGAGATTTACGGAGGGGGGGGGGGGGTGTTGCTAGAAGAAGCAAAACTGAAAGAGGGAGCAGGAAGAGCTAGAGGGGAGAAAACAAATGGAGTAGTTATTTCCAGTGAAGCTGAAAGGTGAGATGACTAGATAGAAGACTAAAGTGTACATAAATGAGGATGAAAATTAGAGAAAGGAGATTTACGGAGGGGGGGGGGGGGGGGTGTTGCTAGAAGAAGCAAAACTGAAAGAGGGAGCAGGAAGAGCTAGAGGGGAGAAAACAAATGGAGTAGTTATTTCCAGTGAAGCTGAAAGGTGAGATGACTAGATAGAAGACTAAAGTGTACATAAATGAGGATGAACATTAGAGAAAGGAGATTTACGGAGGGGGGGGGGAGGGTGTTGCTAGAAGAAGCAAAACTGAAAGAGGGAGCAGGAAGAGCTAGAGGGGAGAAAGGTAATAGGGCACTGGGAAAATGTGACAGAGTAGGGCAGTTGGATGAGAAGAGTAGATAGAGAGGAGGTGAAGAATACAGGTTATATATAGTCAGAGTAAGAAGGATACGAAGGGTTAGAAAGATACAGTATAATATCCATGAGATGAAAGGTGGATAGAAGGGTAGTGATGCAAAAGACAAGAAAAATGAGGCAAGAGATGAACAGGAATATGAAATGAAGGTGGTAATGGAAGAAAGAAAGAGAGAAATCAAGAAAAGAGGGTTGAAATAGATTACAAGAGAAAAGATGTTGGAGATTGAATATGGCTAAAATCACATTCAAATATGGAAAGCAAAATAAAGAACAAAGTACAGGAAAGATGATAGACAAAACTTCACAGTTAGGAAAAAGATAGTTAAAGATTTTATGCATTTCTGAATTTTTATTTTGTTAAACACTATTTATTAAATATCATAAAAGCAAATTACATCACTTTTCCACATAATCATGCTGTTTTGCGATACATTTTTCTTAGCATCCTATTACAACATGCCCTCTTCTCCCACTTCTCCCACTTCTCCCACCCCGACCATTTCTCATGAAAATATGAAAGTGCAGAATCTTTTTGAAGAACCCTTGTATTTTGTGTGTGTGTATACATTTACAAGCAAGTATCGGTAGTTCTGTTCTGGTTAGTTATGTTTTCTGCATTTAACAAAATCCATTTTTGATTATCTATTGAAAGGGTAGGGGCTAGCATCTTATAAGGTACGTTAGATAAGCAAATGAATGAGCACGAGTGAGTTTTTGGATTAGGAGCAAAGATCTGTGAATCAAGAGCTAAGGGAAGGGGTGAAGAAAGGAGGAAGAGAGAGTGAAAGGGAGGGCTGCATATTAGTGAGAATAGGAAGGGGTTCTTTTATCTATGGTTTGTGCCAGTTTCTGCTGATCACATCCAGCTGGATCCCGAGTGTCAGCAATAGATCAGCTGTCCTTAGTACTCACCAAGTAGCACTGTTCTGTTTTTCTTTGGTTTTACCTTTGCTGCAGCTATATCAGTTCGCACTCCATACTGTAGGTGAAGGTCCCAACCGGACAGCCTTAACATTGCTTGACTCCTTGACGGATGGGGATGGAGAAATACATCTAGGATTTCAAGGCCCAAATATTCATTTTCCCAGAGAACCCAGGAAAAAAATCTGTGTCTGCTTTTGATCCTGAATAATTGCATTTGCTAGGCTTGCTGGGATTGTGTATGTCTCCTACTTGAAGTACAAGAGAGTAAAGCAATTTCAGGAATAGCTCCTGAGTAGGTTGCACCTTACTTTTAAGCATCCCCAGGTTCATAACAAAATTCTTGTATTGATTTAGACTTTGAGGCTGTTCAATCTATTCTTTGTAAAATTTCAATGCACAGAACTTCCTCCTCAGATTAATATCTTTAAGATAAAATGCTTGCCATATTCATAAACCATTTAAATTTCATGTTTGATTGCTAGCCCCAGTTGTTAGAGAACATTCTCCCTGATTTCCTAGGAAAGGTCAAAGGTTAAACTGGCAGTCTGTGTGTGAAATATGTTGTGAACTACATGTCTGGTATTTTTATTTTTTACAGCATTAACAATGTTTGCAGTCTATATCTTTGGTTGCTGTAGTAACCTGCTTCTTTCATATTGACTCTTATCCAGGAAACGCACTGCTGGATCAATGATGTAGGTTCTGCATGGCAACCATGGCCAAAGCCATGGTTTGGCTGCATGATGCAGCATCACTTTTGGGCTCGGAATAGTTTCATTCTAGCATTGTGCTGCTTTTGCATGTTCAGCATAGACAAAGCATTGCATGCCTTTGCTGTATCCAAATAAGTTAGTGACTTGTATAAGCTAAACAAACCTAATGTAATGTGCTTCTTTGAGGAAAAGAACTTTGAGCAGCATCAGCATGGATTGCATTATAATTATCGTTATTTCATGACTGCTTTTCAGTTTGCAAGTACGTTTGTCAGAACCTTAGTCCCCTGGCAATTTTATAAGTACAAAAAACAATTATTCCAAAATTCCACAAGGTTACAAAAATAGAAACAGCAATGGAATTGAACATCAATACATTAATATGCCCTTGTCTGACGTATTTTGGTCAGTGGAAAGAAAGAAAGACCTCAGAACATATGTTCACGTACATACCAGCCAGATGGCTGTTCAGCCAGTACAAACAAAATTTTTTAATCACCGGTCTTCCTCCATCACCTTTAATTCAATATACAAAATCAATAATGCTCATGTATTTTAAATATTTCATCGTATAATACATAAAAAGCCACTTTGTTCATACTGGCTAAACAGCCATCTGGCTGGTATGTACATGAACATATGTTCTGAGGTCTTTCCTCCTTTCCACTGACCATTCAATTAATTACTGTCAAAATACGTCAGACAACTGAGGGCATATTAATGTATTGATGTAGAATTTTATAAGTACATCCATCTGAAGAGAACATTATAGGGTCCGATATTCAGCCAGTGGGAATCAGTGCTTTGCTGACCACTGGTGGTTAATGCTGGAGCTGGCTACCTGGCTGGTTCAACACTTGACGGCTATGCAGTGACGTAGTGAGGGGGCAGACCGCTCCAGGCGCCGTCTGCATGGGGGCATCAGCGCCAGTGACTCTCCTCCTCTACGTTCCCCTGCGTACCTCTTGAAATGTTGGCTGCAACGAGCAGCATCTTCCACTTGCTGCTTGCGCTGGCTTTGGCTCCCTTCTGACATCATGTCCAGGTCGTGGGACCAGGATGTGACGTCAGAAGGGAGCCAAGGTCAGTGCGAGCAACATGCAGAAAATGCTGCTCATGCTGGCCAACATTTCAAGAGGTACTGTGCCCGAAGGGGCACTGAAGTGACGGGAAGAGTGGGGGGTGCACAGAACAATGCCAGGCACCACCCTCCCCTGCTACACCACTGTGGCTATGGGTTACCGTATAAAGATAGAACTGGTTTTATATGGTTAACCTGGTTAAGTGCTGAATATTTGACATTTAATTGGCCAACTGCCAACTCCATCCATGGAATGCTCCCAAAATAGCCAATTTGTAGTTCAACGCTAACCAGTTATTTGCCATGAAAATTAGTGGTTAGCCCTGAGCAGGCAATTTAACCAGCCTGGAGCTATTTCCGTCCAGTTAAATCACTTTGAATACTGAACCCATATTTTTCTCGTTTCAATGAATGATTCTGCGAGAAAAAAATCTGTTCAAATGATCATAAATACAGTTGTTGCAGTGATATGTTATATGGTGGCATGTAACCTACATAAAAGCAAAAGCAGTGATGACTGGAAAAATCAAACTCTCAAGCATGTCAGTGCACACAAACTGTCTTTATTAAAAACCAACATTTATATTATACTGGCAGTCCTCGGGTTAAGAACAAGTTCCATTTTTAAAACTGTTCTTAAGTTGAATTTGTACGTAACTCAGATTATATGAGAAACTGTGTGTATTCATGTTCCTGTGTACAGTACACAGTCTATAAAAACATTAAACACTATAGAAACGGTCCTCAAAATAAAGTACTATTGTTTAAATGGAAGTGATGGACATTGGGCTCTGCCACCACGGGGATGGTAAGCACCTCTGCCTCTGTTCTGTGCCCCAAGTTCGTGCCTCTCTCCCGCAGGTATTTACCTGTTCTAGCCGGCTCCCCCCTCCCCCTGCTCCTTCCTTCTAGCCATACTTGTTTCTCTTCACAAAGCCGCGGGCAGCAATTCCTACACGCCATCCACAGCTGATCTGGAAGCCTTCCCTCTAAGCATAGAGTAATGGAATATTTTCTTTTTCCTTCCCAAAGTCTGATCCTATTATTCTTTTGACCTTCTACACCTCCTTGAGGCCCCTCTTGCATATCTTTCCATCCATTTCACTGTTCCCTCTCCACCACCACATCTAACATTTCTCCCTCTGTTCCCAATGCATCTCTACCTCACTCCTCTCCAACTACCATATTCAATAATTCTTTCCTTCCTTATGCCCAACAGTTCTTTTCTTTCTTAATTTCCCCATTTTCCCCATCTCTTTCCCTCTCACTCAGACACCCATGCCCAACAATTTTCCCTCCTCACCTCAGCATCTCTTTCTTTCACTTCCTCCATTCTTCCATCCTATGTCCCAAGTTCATGCCCCCTCTCTCCTTCCTTCCATCCTTTGTCTGAAGTTTGTGCTCCCTTCCTTCTGTGTCCCAAAGTGCCTCCTCTCTCTCATGTCCCAAAGTGCCCCTTTCCCTTCCTCCCTCCATTCTGTGTCCCATGTTTGTGCCTCCATCTTAAAGGTATTTACCTGTTTTGGCCGGCTCCCTCCTCCTCCTTCCTTCCAGCAGCACTTGTTTCTCTTCACAAAGCCTTCGGGCAGCGTTTCCTACAGGTGGCCCGTGGTTGACTCAGATGCCTTCCCTCTGACTTAAGAGAGAAGGCTTCATGGGCAGCCTTGGGCTGTGTGTAGGAGATGCTGCCCACAGCTTTGTGAAGAGAAACAAGTGCACCTGGAAGGAGAAGGAGGGAGTCATCCAGAATCTGTAAACACCTGTGGGAGGGAGGCACAAATTTTGGGACACAGAATGGAGGAAGGGAGAGGGGTGCATTGGGACACAGAAGGGAGGAAAAGGGGTGCGTTGGGACACGGATGGGAGAAGCGGGACCTCGTTCATAATTATGAGTCTGATGTAAGTTTGACGTTCATAATCCAGGGACTACCTGTACTTAAAAGAGAGAGAGGACCTTTCATCTCTACTTTTTCTTTTTTGTCCTGGAAATTTGTGCATATTTTCTCCTTTTTGTTTGGACTCATAACCTACAGCAATATGCAATATCAAATGCCACGGAGGAAGAGTGGTGTGATACTATTCATGCATACAGTGTATTCCCGTTTAACTTTTCCTCAGATGAGGCTGAAATTTCAAGGACAGCAAAATGAGTTCTGTGTAGGGTTGCCAGATTTCCTCTTTGAAAAGAGAGGATGCCTGGCCCCGCCCTGCCCCACCCCATTCCTCCCCAGTTCTGCCTCCGGCACACTCCGTTCCTCCCTCAGCCCTGCCCCCATGTGAACCTCTCAAGATTGCAGGCCACATTTGGAAGCCTTTGCGCATGCATGGGCATCGACACAATGATGTCACACTCATGTGTGCATGTGTATGACATCATCACGGTGAAAGCCGCACATGCACAAAGGCTTCCAGACGCGGTCTCCAAGCTCAGGATTTCCAATACCTGGACAAACTGCTGGGATTTGGAAATCCCTCTGGGCGCCAGGACAGTCCTCGAAAAAGAGGACGTGTCTGGGTTTTTCCAGATATATGGTAACCCTAGTTCTGTAGTCTAACTGAACATCAAGAGAACCCTTTGATTCTGATCTTGCTTCAGTTTCTCTGGTTAGGAGCAAGCCATATTCAGCTTTACTCTTCCAAATTGTACTATATAATGCCAACAAGAACATGAAAGAGGATATGCTAACTTGTGGAAGTTTCAGGGATTAGCAGGTTTCTTTGAAAGTGGCAGGCACTATCCATGCAAATGAATTGGGTAGCAAAGTTTTCATGAGAGAATTTGTTCCTGGAATGGCTTCAAAAGATAACTACTAAGGATGTGTATTTGTTTTCAAATAAATGTTAAAAAAAAAGCCATGAAGGAAGGGCACTTTTGATTCACATAAGCAGTATGAGCAATGACAGACCTGAAGCCTTAAATAACACAGACATGGAGAGGTTTCAAAGTGAAATAAACCTACTTATTTAAAAAACAGAAATGTGATCTGTTTCTCTCATAGGTTAGAAGGAAATAAACACAGCAAACAGTAGTTCTTATGGTCAAAACATTCTCTGCTGTGGTCTACTCCTGCTTGCACTGATCTGTTTTTCAAAATCAGCATAACAATTATCAAAAAGGCAGCAGTTGGCCCTCAGTTTAAAAGTCAGAATTTCACAAGTTTCCAAATTTGGCCTATCTAGGTAGAGCTTTTGCAGCTGATATGGCTTTGCTGGAAACATAGGGTAGAGCAGTGGTTCCCAACCCTGTCCTGGAGGACCACCAGACAATCGGGTTTTCAGGCTAACCCTAATGAATATGCATGGAGCAGATTTGCATGCCTGTCACTTCCATTATATGCAAAACTCTCTCATGCATATTCATTAGGGCTAGCCTGAAACCCGATTGGCCTGGTGGTCTTCCAGGACAAGGTTGGGAACCACTGGGGTAGAGGACTTCTCTTTTTTCCTGCTGCGCCTCATCTGACTGCTCTATGCTATCCTTGAGCACACCCTCCCTGCTATACTCTGTTAAGTCTTCTCCTCCTTGCTCTGTGGCCTGTCTTTTAAGGTGGCTTTATGACTTTGAGGGAGTGCTGTTAAGGAGGAATGGCAATTTCCTATAGAATCTTTCACATACCTACCCTCTCAGCTCACCCTTATACAGCTGATTGTCTGCAACATCGGTTTCCACCTCCTGAGACAGGAAATCAGTGTTGTACCTCAAAACTGAAGGGTTGTAGACTGAGGAACCACCGCATGATACATGCATTAGATTTTTTTATGGCAAGCAGTACACTTGAAGAGGGGGGTTCATGATCTGTGTCTAGCACAAAGTGTCATTCCAGAAAATAATACCAGAATATTTTCAATGCTCATTGGACTGCTAGGGCCTCCTTCTGAATAACTGCATAGTTCCATTCTCAAGGAAACAGCTTTTGGCTAATGAATGTCAAAGGATGTTCTCCTCCTTCATCCTCCTGGGCCAGGACTGCTCCAAGCCCAACATCTGTTTGCACCATGAAAGGCTAGTTCAAGTGTGGGCTAATCAGCTCTGAGCAAAGGACTTTATTCAAGATCTTGAATGCAGAGTCCAACTCAAACGTCCACTACACCTTCTCAGGGGCTTTCTTCTGCAGGAGGCAAAATCAGGGGCTATGCTTTCTTAGAGAACTCTGGAATAAAACATTGGTAATATCTGGCAAACCTCAAGAAGGCTCACAACTGTTTTTTGGACTGGGGCACTGGTACTTGCATAATCGCATTTGCCTTCCTGATCTGGGGCTTTATGTGTCCCTTCCCAGCAACATACCCCAAGTATTAGATTTCTTGTCCTCCCAGGAAGAATTTCTTCAAATTTTCCATCAATCCAGACATTCACAGGCTGTGCAGGACTAGTTGTGTCTTCTAGTCTTCATCGTAAATGACAACATCATCCAGATAGGCAGCTGCATAACCACCATGTGGCTTCAGTAGTTGCTCAACAAGGTGTTAAAATGTCACTAGGGTTCTACAAAGACTATAAGATGACACTGTGTACTGGAACATGCCTTGAGGTATTGAAAAGACTATCTTCTCTTTTACAGTCAAAGTAAGAGGTACCTGACAATATCCCTTAGTTAGGTCCAAAGTTGAGATGAACTGGATTTCTCCCAGATATTCATTGAGTTTATCAACTCTTGGCATTAGCAGCATATTCTTTGTTGATTTCTCGGGTCTATGTCCTCTCTGTCTTTGGTTAAATATTGTATTGGACTGAGATATTAGCTATAATGGTTTGTTTATTGTGGTGTTTCAATATTAAGGAGTGCAGAGTTGAAGGTATTACATCAATCGAGTCGGGTTGTGGTGTGTGGCTCTAGCCTTAGGAGTTCTAGCAGTGTGCACCTGGGGTAAAGATAATTTACTGTAGGTGGGTCAAGGATTATCCTGGGGGAAGAGTCTTCTGGTGAAACGTAAGGCCTGCTTGGTGAGGGGTGTGAATGTGGTGGAGAGGTTACTTTGAATTAGAAGTAATAAGGGAAAGTGAACAGGTATTGCAGTCTTGTGGTTACATATTCAAAATGGAGGGCAGTGGCATTGGTGGAGTAACTGATTTGTCCAGAGTCACAAGGAACAGTGCTGAGATTTGATCCCACTGCCTCTGGGTGTAGACAAAAATTTGTTCCATTAAGCAAAAATAATAGCAAATTTTAAGAAAAATGGAGCTTTATATAACCAGTGGCTTTGAGGGACCCCGGGATTTGCTTTAAAAATATTATCTGATCATGTACAATCATTCATTGGGAAAACTTCAATTTGCACAGTTTTTCCAACTTCAGGTTTTCCTGTACAACCTTAGCCTGCAGTTGTACTTACAAATGATATGGTGGGAAACATTGAAGATTCTAGAAACATCTTTCTCCATTTGTCAGGATTTCCTTTCTGCCTCCATTTAAAAAGGAGGATATTGATATTCCTTTTCCTGAGTTCTCAAGTATTGCTTCATTTCCTAAATATGATTGGCTCAGACTTGAAAATTGGCTTTCAAGATCATTCATGGAATCCTGCCTCCTGTTATCCCACTGTCTTTCAACTCCTCCAGTCCCGACTCCTCCAGAACTGCCCAAAGGCTTAAACTAGCCTTCCCCTCTCCACGCGGCATCCACTATTCAGGCAAACTGGGAAAATCCATTCTCTTCAAAATCACAGGTCTTTGGAACGACCTCACCACCCCATTGCGGAACCTGAGCTCCCTTCAGTTATTCCGCAAACAACTGAAAACCTGGCTTTTCAGCAAATTGTAGCTCTATCCTTCCCCCCTTTCTCTCCCCCCTTCTACACATTAGTTCATGTAATCCTTTTTTCTTCTTCTCTACCCACTATTTTAAGTTTTTGTAAACCGTGTCGAGCTCCATTCTCATGGAGATGATGCGGTATATAAACTTAAGGTTTAGATTAGATTAGATTAGATTAGATTAGTCAGGTTCCTGGATTGTACAATCTGTGTCTTCCAGATGAGACTAGTAGAATAAACAAAAAATTACAACAATTATTGTTAATGCCTTGTATACTGCAGTTCTTTTTTCAGGCTCGGGGTAGTTGCAGTATAACACTTTTGAGTGTAAAATTCCCAATCTTCTGGCAGCCTTAGGCTTCCTTTGAAGCCCTTAATTATGGAAAGGAACGTGGAAGGGCATAATAAAAAACAAACAAACGTCTAAGTCCCCTTTTGGTCTAAGGCCTTAAACGTTGAAAGTAGAAGCAGGGAAATGTCCATTATTTTTAAAAAAACGTCCAAAAGGAGGTATTTTTTTTTATAATGGCCTGCCTCTACATTCAGCTGTTTAAACGCCCAGACCACCACTATGTCTAAACTTATACCATATAATCAACCTAAAAAAAGCCTAAGCCCAAACATCCAAAACAAGGGCTTTTAGGCGAAGGAGGAGTCAGTCCTTCGCCTAAAAGCTGGATTCTGTAACTGGTGTCTGTCAAAAGCCCTCGACGCAACCCTTCCCAATGACCACCCCCCTGCCAACCCGTGACCCCCCCTGCTGGACCCATGACACTCCCAACCCCACCCCCTTCCTCGTACCTCAAAAAATGTTGGCCAGACGGACGGGTGCCAAGCCCGCCCGTCCGGCAGGCCAGCCAGCGCAGGAATGGGGCCGGATTAGCCCAGGTGGCTCAAACCTCGCCCACAGGTGGGGCCTGAGGCGCCTGGGCTAACCAGAATAAGCCTGGGAGCCTTAGGCACATGGACCCAACCCGGCCCATGTGCTTAAGGCCCCACCCACAGGAGGAGCCTAAGGCTCCTGGGCCTATTCTGGTTGGCCCAGGTGCCTCAGGCCCCACCTATGGGCAGGTTTTGAGCCACCTAAACCAATCCAGCCCCATTCCTGCGCTGGATGGGCAGGCTTGGCACCCGTCCGTCCGGCCAACATTTTTTGAGGTACGGGGAAGGGGGGTGTGGGGGTCGCGGGTCTGTGGGAGGGTGGTCATTGAGGGCAGGAGGTCCTGGCATCCCTCCTGCCCGTATTTTAGTGGGGGGTGGGAGTCAGAGGGGGTCACGGGCCAGGAGGGCTTGGCCTCCCTCCTGGCCGGATCGTGTGGAGGAGGGAGATCGGGGCCAGGAGGGCTTGGGTTCCCAACTGGCCCCAACGGATTCAGCCCGGGGGGGGTTTGGGGATCGCGGGGCAAGAGGGCTTGGGGTCCCTTCTGCCCCGATAGTGTCGGGGAGGTTGGTGCCATGGGGCAAGAGGGCTTGAGCTCCCTCTTGCCCCGATGTCGTCGGAGGGGGGGGGGGTGATGTATCGCGGCAGGAGAGATTGGCTATTTCCCCTGCTGCAATGCGATCACTCCTCTACACGAACTGCCACAACCCGCGGCAGGAGAGATTGGGCATTTCTCCTGCCGCGGGTCACGCAGTTCGGGTAGAGGGGTGATCGCATCTCTCCTGCCACGATGGTTGCGGTGGGGGGGTGGGTAGGTTGCTGGGCCGCTGAACTGATTGCGCCAGCCGCCATCAGCTCAGCGGCCCCTTTTTCGGCACTTATACCTGTTTTGATTTGGTCTAAGTCAGAACGTATAAGTGCTGACTAAGCAACCTGTCAAATGTTTTGGTTATACGTGTTGTACGCCTAGGTGTAGGTCGGCCCACCTCCCCCCCTTTCCCCTCCTATAAAAACACCTCTTTTCTCTCTGTGCATTTAGAGGCAGGGGAAGGCCTAAGCTGGTTTTATACGTCTAAAACCAGCTTTGATTATGGGTACTTGGACAATCAGGCTTTTTGATCGTCCAAGTAGCCATTTAGGCCACTTTTTAGACGTGTTTTTTTTATTATGAGGCCCATACTGTTCTGCTGTCCTCCATACACTTCTCTATTATAAACTTTCTAGGAATTGTGTATTCTTCCCCTTCTCTGAATTTTAGAATGGTTTACAGGGATAGAAGTGTTTGTTTTTCTTTTTTTTCTTTATTGTCATCTCTTTTGTAATAAATGTTCTATACAAGAATTTGTCTTTGCTGTCATATGGATATTAATAAAGATAAAGTATAGTACAAAGAAAAATAATTTTCCTATTCCCTTGCAGCTCTCTTGTTATGCTGCTGAATAAGCTTGTATCATTGCCTGCCCTGCCTGCTTTCCTGATTCGGTGTCACTGTTCTTCTATATTGTTGCAAAAGCTACTCTTGACTGTTGTGGCCTGGCATGATCAGCTACCCTGCCACTGTCTTGTTTCTACTTTCTGGGACGAGCCGGTCAGCATTGTATATCTAGATTTTCAGAAGGCATTTGACAAGGTCCCGCATGAACAACTACTTCGAAAAATTGCAAGCCATGGAATTGAGGGTGAAATACTCGTGGATAAAAAACTGATTGGCGGAGAGGAAACAGAGAGTAGGGGTAAATGGACAATACTCAGACTGGAAAAGCGTCACGAGTGGCGTGCCGCAGGGTTCGGTGCTTGGACACTGTGGCCATCAGTACAACCCTGGATAGGGGTTCATAGAAATCCTGATGACTACACCAAAACATAAGCTTGCGTGTGACCCGGCCTGGAGTCACCCTGCAGGACTGGATTCAAAATAAAAAAAAACACCAAAAAGTCACAGCACTCAATCAGTTAATATAAATGGTTCAGTTTACTCACTGTTTCCATAGCAGGTAAGTAATGCCTTAAACAGTCCACGAATATCAGTTCATATTCCTTATTCAGCATTCAAAAGAAAACATAATACAAAAAGGAAAACTTCCCAAAAAAAGACAAGTCAACTGCAGTGGATACAATTAACTTTACACTTTGTGCTTTACTGGTTCTTCAGTCTCACCTCCTCTTGGAGACCTTAGCTTCACAACAGAGCTTAAGCTAACTGCAGAAAAGCAGTTACTGCAATCAGTCCATAAGACTACAGTTCACTATTTGAGTTCATTCAATTTTGTTAGTCCTTGGCAAAATAAAGAAAGCCTCTGACAGACCTTAATTAGGACTGCCAGGTAAAAGGAGAGAGAGAATTAGGTTTTGCCAAAAATTGCTAGCCTTCAAAACAGGCTTTCACATTCCCACCCAGTTGAATGCAAAACCTCTCCCTCTATCTCTCTCTCAGCTTTCATACAAACACAATCAGCATTCCAAGTAAAACACAGCTTCCAAAAACAGCAAAAAAGAGGAAAAAAAAAACACTCACTGATTGTGTCTCAAAGTCCAATTAACCTGCATGGGCTCAGGGAAGCTATCCTCTCCAGTAACACAGGCATCTTGACAATCCATGGGTTCTTCCAATTGAGCCCATTCTCTTGACTGCTCAAAATCCTCTACTTCCATGGCCTGAGGTCTGTTGTCCCTGTTCAGCTCATCAGGGTTTCTAGGGAGGCAAGGCTTTAACTTCCTCCCTAGTTGGCTTCCTTTCCTGCTGTCTGGGACAGGTTTATATCCCTTGGGACCCCGCCCTGCTGTGTCAGCCCTGGCAGTGTTCCAAGGGCCTCTTGAGCTCCCCCGGTGGTCAATAAGGTTATTCAGCTCAGACCCAACCTGTTCCTTCCCAACTCCTCCCCGGGTTTTCTGTTTCACCTTGTTGCCTTCTGTTCTGACTGGGACCTGTATTGGCAGAAGGCCTGGCTGGTCACAACACATGCTCTTCAACATATTTATAAACGACCTGGAAATTGGTAAGATGAGCGAGGTGATTAAATTTGCAGATGATACAAAGCTATTCAGAGTAGTGAAGACGCAGAAGGATTGCAAAGACCTGCAACGAGACATAAACACGCTCGAGAAATGGGTTGCAACATGGCAAATGAAGTGATGCATGTTGGTAACAAAAATATTATACATGAATATAGGATGTCTGGTGCGGTACTCGGAGAGACCCCGCAGGAAAGAGCCTTGGGAGTACTAGTCGACAAGTCGATGGAGCCCTCTGCACAATGCACGGCCGCGGCAAAAAGGACAAACAGAATGCTAGGAATGATTAAGAAAGGGATCACAAACAGATCGGAGAAGGTTATCATGCCGCTGTACCGGGCCATGGTACGCTTCACCTGAAATACTGCGTCCAGCACTGGTCGCCGTACATGAAGAAGGACACAGTACTACTCGAAAGGGTCCAAAGAAGAGTGACTAAAATGGTTAAGGGGCTGGATAAGTTGCCTATTTCGAGAGGTTAGAGAAACTAGGCCTCTTCTCCCTTGAAAAGAGGAGACTGAGAGGGGACATGATCAAAACATTTGAGATAACAAAAGGAATAGACTTAGTAGATAAAGACAGGTTGCTCACCCTCTCCAAGATAGGGAGAACGAGAGGACACTCTCTAAAGTTAAAAGGGGATAGATTTCATACAAATGTAAGGAAATTCTTCTTCACCCAGAGAGTGGTGGAAAACTGCAATGCTCTTCCGGAGGCCGTTATAGGGGAAAACACCCTGCAGGGATTCAAAACAAAGTTAGACAAGTTCCTGATGACCCGGAACGTACGCAGGTAGGGCTGGTCTCAGTTAGGGCGCTGGTCTTTGACCTACAGTAAACAAAAAAAAAAAATGGACATACACAAAAGTAAAGGGAAAATACAAGTCTTAAGCAGGAAAACATATGAGGGGGGATCACATACCTTTTCTTATATTCAAAATTACTGTCAGGGAAACAGTGAGTAAGATGAAGGGGCAGACCTTCAAAGTTATTCCTGGATTACAGTTGGAAAAGCGAGAGAGAAGAAGTAAGCTTTTATTTGGGATTTGACTTTATTGAAGGAAGTTCCAAGCCTAAGATGGAGATGTAGAGAAGACAGGTTCCCAAACGGTTTAGTTGATTTTAATTAATGCATGCAATTCTAGAATTTTTATTTTTCATTAAGAAACATATCAGTATGGTCTCTATTTCATTATGCAGAAACTTAGGAAGTGATAACAGAATCACCCTGAATTTGATAGTCTCCGACATACCAATCAGGAGAAAACATGGATGCCATTGTTGCATGGTCATATCTTTGACTACAACCTTCAATTTTTAAATAATGTTGCCTGTCCTTTCTCCTGTAGAGTTCCACAGAGTTCTATCTTGACCCTAACCCTGTTTAACAACTTTCTGGCCCCTCTTGCCATCCTCATTCAAGATTTGTATATGAGTCACAATTAAATGAAATGATCTTGAAGTTCTTATAGCTAATGATTGTTGGGATTTTGCATCCCAGTGTTATTAGTTGGCTGAACAGAATATTGGATTGGGTTGCATTGCACACATTGAATCCATCAAGATCTGATATATGGTTCAGTAGAAATAGGATCTTTCCTCTTTATAGGCCTTGTATTTTGGGTGCACAGACTGAAGTAACTTTAACTGAGCATAATGTGAGTGTTCCTTCTGTATATGTTTATACTGGTAAAAAAAAAATAATGTTTCAAAGACCTTAGGAAGATCTGGAATCTTTGACCTGTCTTGGACCACATAGAACAGGAAATTTGTTTCATGCACTAATTAAATTATTGCAGCTGATTTTGGCTGGGAATCCACTCATAAATCTGAAATATATTCAGTTGCTTTAGAATACAACAGTGAAGTTATAATTTTGCAAAAGATCAAATCATGTGACTCCTCTCTGATTGAACTGAAAACTTCAACGGTCTGTCAATTCTTCATACATCCCCAATCATTATTTATCGGTGCATCTATCTGAAGTTTTTAAAGAACTTATCTTTAAAAAGCTGTATCTTCATTCCATTGTAAGTAATGGTGGAACATATCTTTTATTCCAACGTTCAATTCAATACTCCCCTCTGCCAACGCGTTTCGCAGAGCTTTATCAAGGCTAGGGGCACTAAAAAACATAAAAAAATCAACCCATTAGAAGATAGGATGAGTATTAAGTCAAGCACTGTCCAAAATATCATATAATATAAACTGCAGTCAGCACAAACCTGCATAATTGAAGATATCCTAATTGTGTTGTCAAGCGGCTTCTGAAAATTGGCCGCGGCGTCTTTTTTCACTCACTATTATAGGGACCTCCCCTGACGTCATACCGAGAAGTTAATAGCTGAGGTCAACTTGCGCTAACCAATCCGATGTTTCATTTAATCCTTCCGGAGCCATGGAGTTCAACATGAACATCCATCTCAGTTCTTTAAGGTTCAGGTTTTTTTCAACATTTCCTCCCTCCCACCCTACAGTAATCATATCTAGCACTCTCCATTTAAGATCATTTAAAGTATGACCACATAATTTCCAATGTCGTACTAATGGAGAGGATTCATTTCGAGTATGGACACGCGATTTGTGTTCAGTCAGTCTTAGCTTAATTGATCTGAGAGTGCGACCTACATACAATAAAGCGCTCTTGCTTAGACTGGTCATATCTGACACCCCATTTCATACTCACTAGAAGTGTAATTATATTCCTCTCTGATTGAACAGCACTGGCTTCCTGTCACAAGAAGAATTAACTTTAAAATATTGAATATGTATACCATACCTTTTATTCTGGTATTTGATTTGGCTTTGATTCCTTACTATCCTCAGCGATCATTACCATCATTCAAAGCAAACATTTTAATTATTTCTTCTCCAAGAAAGTTAAGATTAGAGACTTCTTATCAGTCCCATTTCTGTTTATAGCCTCTTCATGCTGAAATTCATTTATTGGGTTATACGCAAGCAGAACATTCCTGCCCTAAACTGAAGGCTGGTTTTGAAATTGGTTATTTGAGGAATCATGTTTTCAGTAATGGGATTTTTTGTTGAAGGGGCTTAGGATATTTCCTTTCCCCTTCTTTGTGGTTTCTAATGTCTAATATTATTATGCAAGTTTAATATTAATGTTTTATGAACTTCCCACTTTAGGGAAATTCTATATGAGTGCCTCCTTTTCAGCAGCCCAATGACAGGTGACTTTCTATAGCTGATTCTAGGCATCTGGTTTCCATTATAGCATACTAGTGTACCCAGGCATTGACATACTTTTATGTGCAGAAATGAATAATACTAGCCATAGACCTGGTATAGCTATGGTCATGCAAATGCACAAGGGCATGCACAGCTAACAGTATATACTTTACATGTGATTTATCAACACTCTAGGCATGAGCATTTATATCAGCTCTATGGGAAAGAGGATGATGATGCGATTTATCTAAAAACTCAAATCATTAACTGCATGGGAGCTTTCTGATCTATATAACTAAGAATAATAATCTTGAAAGTATTATGAGATCTCATCATCCTGAACAGTGAGTCTCCTCTCTTTGATAACTAAGGGGCTCATTTTCAAGAGAAAACCAACCAAAAAAGGCATAAACTGGCACTTGGACATCTAATTGCCAAAATGTCCACATGCCGATTTTCAAAACTACTTTTTTAGATGTCTTGCAGGGTATTCATCCTCCAGGACATCTAAATATTAAGGGAGTGTGTAAGAGGCCTATTTTGGGTGGGATTTGGGTGGGTTTAGCACTTAGACGTCTTACGGAGATAATCAAACCTCTTTTCAAGACGTCCAGAATGTCAGGTAGATAGGTGGGTATAGTAGGTTTTGGGGATATTTTAGAGGGGGTTCTGGTGAAATATGTCCCTGACACCCTTTATGTGAAGTTCACAGTAGTCCATTAAGATGCTGGCCCCTCCTACATCCAAAGGGGCTTGATTTGGGTGTTTTGAAGATAGATGTTTTTGAATTTGAAAATGGCCCAAAAAGTTAGTTGTCATTAGGGGCCAAGACATTCAAATATGTCATTAAAAAAAAAATAAAATAATTGGACATCTAGCGGTTTCTAAAATAGACTTTTCCCTGCCCCGACTTTTAGATGTCTTGCGGGATACGTCCAAAGCCGGACTTAGACGCATATAAGAATATAAGGATAGCCTTACTGGGTCAGACCAAAGGTCCATCAAGCGTAGTAGCCCATTCTAATGGTGGCCATTCCAGGTCACTAGTACCTAGTCATAACCCAAAGAGTAGCTACATTCCATTCTATCAAGTCAGAGCAAGCAGTGGCTTGCCCCATGTCTTTTTCAATAACAGACTATGGACTTTTCCTCCAGGAAATTGTCCAAACTTCTTTTAAAACCAGCTATGCTATCCACTCTTACCACAGCCACTGGCAATGCGTTCCAAAGCTTAACTATTCTCTGAGTGAAAAAATATTTCCTCCTTTTGGTTTTAAAAGTATTTCCCTGTAACTTCATCGAGTGTTCCCAAGTCTTTGTAATTTAAGATGGAGTGAGATTGATCCACTTATATCCGTTCTACTCCACTCAGGATTTTGTAGACTTCAATCATATCTCCTCTCAGCCATCTCTTTTCCAAGCTGAAGAGCCCTAACCTCTTTAGTCTTTCCTCATACGAGAAGAGTTCCATCCCCTTTATCATCTTGGTCGCTCTTCTTTGAACCTTTTCTAGTGCTGCTATATCTTTCTTGAGATAAGGAGACCAGAATTGAATGCACTATGGAAAATGACCCTCCACATGTTATAGCCTCCCTCTGTTCTTGATTTGCTATTTCCTTCATAGTATCTAGCTTTCTGCATGCAAATTACAAATACTGCCTATATACTTACTAGAGAACTATACTTATATTTTTACCACTTTATCTGGAGAAAAATAGCATAGTCCCTAACCGATTGCTGAATTTGTTGTTCCAGCTCAATAAGTTCCCTATGGCTTTTCTTTTTAATATCACTCTAATCACAAAAACCACCCAATGAAAAATTAAAGTGATATTTTCCATTCAACTTGTACCTATTGATTTTTCTTTTTAATACACATTTAGTAATTGATAATCACACCTCCTCTTGTGACTTTGAAAGCACCCTGCCAAATGGTGGTAGAATTCTTAGGATTCCTCAATATATAATGTGAACATTAGATCTTTAATTTAGTAGACCGTATTAGCAGACCTACAGATTCTTCAACTTCCTACAGGTAAGAAATATACACACTACTCTCTCCCTCATCAGTCATATTCATGGATTGACTACTACTTGACTTATAAAACATTGATGTCTCTCATTAGTCCCACAGATATAGATACAGCTTCATTTTACAGAGAATTCAGAAATTAGAACTGAGCCATCCAGATCAGGACATTTCAGTGGTTCCTTAGAAAAGGGTCTGCCAGCACATCAAACTTAGATATGGGGGTATCAGTGAGAGAACTGGCAGTGGGGGGAGCTGACATGAGATGTGGGGTGTATGTGTATGTGTCTGTTTATGGGCGGAGGTACGCTACTATGGAAGCTCTGTGAACTTTATTTGCTAGTGGGGCCGAATGATATTATCTGCTAGACATGCCTCCTGTATTTACTGCACAGTTGTTATATTTACTATGCATGAGGGTTTTTTTTGCCATGAATTCACAGTAAGTGCAAGAACTTACTGCACTTCAGTAAACTACTCCCTTTGAGCAGTTTGCTTTATGAAGCTAACTTTGCACATTGCTTTTCTATGATTTACTAGTTAATGAGTTGCTTTGCATAATCCTGCATCATAGCAACTCATTAGCTATTAATTTAAACACATGTTTGGAAGTGTGTAATTACACACAACAATTTACAATTGGCAAAGTCAAAATATTTTGCAAAGTATATTTTGTGTGCTGAAAAGGAAAAATAATGCTCACTTTGCCAAATAGCACTCACAGTTTGCTGATTATGTAGATGAAATGGATTTTGCTAAGCTTTCTTGAATACATTGGTTTCTCTAGCTTTTTATCTCCATATAGATATGTGGATATGAAAAAACTGGAAATTCGCCAAACTACTGTATATACTTTAATATAAGCATACCCGAATACAAACCGAGGTAACCTTTCTCCCCCCAAAAAGGAGGTAAAAAAGGTTGACTCAAATATAAGCCCTACCAGGCTTTGCATGCAGTCTCCCTCTCTCACTGCCCTGCCAGGCTCTGCACCCTGTTTCTTATCCCTTCCTGTCCTGTCCCCCTCCCTCCCTGCCAGGCTCTGTCCCCTGTCCCCCTCCCTTCCAGTCCTGCCTCCCTTTTGCCTCCTTCCCACCTTCTCCACGTGCCTTTAAAATCCCCAGTGGTCCAGCGGTGAACCAGAGCAGGAACGGTCTTCCTGCCCTCCTGCCTTGTGCAGAACCGCTAGTGATTGGCTGCTGTGAGTTCTTGTGGACTAAGAAATGCAAGGTCATGCATTTGGGCTGCAAAAAGAGAGAATGGTACAATTTAGGGGGTGAACAACTTCTGTGCATGAAAGAGGATCGAGACGTAGGTGTGATAGCATATGATGATCTTAAGGTGACCAAACAGGTTGAAAAGGCAAAGGCAGAAGCTAGAAGGATGCTAGGGTGCATAGGGAGAGGTATGGCCAGAAAGAAAAAGGAAGTATTGATGCCTCTGTATAAGACTCTGGTGAGACCTCATTTGGAATATTGTATACAATTCTGGAAACCGCACTTTCAAGAAGATATACAGTAAATAGAATGAAGTTGATCCAAAGGAAGGCTACTAAAATGGTTAGTGGTCTTTGTCTTGAGATTCAGGAATAATCTAAGAAAATACTTTTTTACAGAAAGATGGTAGATGCATGGAATAGTCTCCCGGAAGAGATGGTGGAGACTAGTGCTGCCCGATTCACGATTTGAATCGGTTCACCGATTCACTTCGGGTCAATCAATTTAAATTGATTTAAAACAAACAAAAAAATTTGGCTTCCCAATTCAGTAACTGACCCTCCCCCCTCACCCCCTAAAGCAGGAGTGGCAGCGCTGTTCATGCTGGCCGTCCGCTGCCGCACCTGCTTTAGAGGGCGAGAGGGGAGGGTCAGTCGGGAAGTGCTGGTGTCCGGCTTCCCCCCTGGCACCATTTACCTAATATGAACAGCCTGCAAAGAAGATTGCAGTGCTAGTGATCTTTGCAAACTACCATAGGTCTTTGGAGCTGTTTCCTCTGCCGCGATCCGGCCTCTGAAGTCAGAGGAGGGGTGGGACCACGGCAGAGGAAAAAGCTCCGAAGACCTATGGCAGTTTGCAAAAATTGCTAACACCGCAATCTTCTCTATAGGCTGCTCATATTAGGTAAATGGTGCATGGGAGGCCAGGGGGAACATGCAGGACTTCCGGGGGGGGGGGGGAGGGCACAGTCCTTCGGGGTGGGGGGCGGGGCAGACCTTCAGGGGGGACAGGCAGGCCTTCAGGGAAGACAGGCCTACAGGAGTGGTGGCACAGGCCTTCAGGGGGGACAGGCCTTCAGGGGGGTGCAAGCCTTCAAGGGGGACAGGCCTTCAGGGATGGTGGCACAGGCCTTCATGGGGGACAGTCAGGCCTTCAGAGGTGGGGTGCAGGCCTTAAGGGGGGACAGACCCTCAGGGAAGGGGGGCCCTGGTGTAGAAGTACACAGAGGGAGGGAGGGTAGGGGGGTTCAAAGAGATGTGCATAAGCCAGACTTTGGGGGGGGGGAATAAATAATGGGTCTAAAAACAGAGGAGAGGGAGAGAGATGATGGAGAATGGGATTTAGGGAGAGAAGTTGAACACAAGTGATGGTGTGGAGGGGGATAGAGATACTGGATAGGAGGGTAGTTGGGAAAAGAAAGGGAGAGATGGTGGACCCTAGGAAGGAGGGAGAGATGCTGGATGAAAGGATAGTTGAGAAAAGGTGGATCTGTAGATGGAGACAAAAAAAAAGGAACGATGCCAGACCTCCGGGAGAGGGAAGGGAAACGGAGGGAGAGGACAGAGATGGCAGATGGATGGTTAGCATGGTGAAAGAAGAAAGAAGGAGACTCTGGCAAGCAAGTTATCAGAAGACAACCAGAGCCTAGGACCAACAAGATTTGAATAATGACCAGACAACAAAAGGTAGAAAAACTAATTTTATTTTCTGTTTTGTGATTACAATATGTCAGTTTTGGAACATGTATCCTGCCAGAGCTGGTATTAGACCGCAAATGTGAGCTAGGATTTAACAGAGAGAGGAAAAGTCTTTTTTGTTTGTTTATTTTGTTTACACCTCAGCACCAATGTTATTAGGAGAAGGCAAAGGGAGTGAAGAGGCTATAAAATAAACCCACCAGGATGTTTGGAAAAAAAACCCTACCCAGTTGTGCAGGAAAATCGAATTGAAAAATTGATTCAATAGGCTGAATCGAATCAAAATTGTGTCTGAATTCAAGAAAGCATGGGACAGGCACATGGGATTTCTTAGGGAGAGGAGGAGATAGTAGATACTGTGGATGGGCAGTCTGGATGGGCCATTTGACCTTTGTCTGCCATCATGTTTCTATGTAATGTATCTATTACTTTTTTTAAGGTGTCATCGTCCTCTTTCTCATTTTAATAGTTATTCATTTTTATTTGTATTATATGGTTTTAAGACTTCATTTCTATAGATGAAGGAAATATATTTGCAAAGAACAAACAGATGCAGGGAATCTGCAATGCAGATGCAGCAGAACACACAGCAGACCATCAATGTAGAGTAGATTCAAGAACTTTAATTTCAACAGTCAATCCAAATCACAAGTATTTTGGAGAATCCTAAGGAGTGGATAGATTCTATGCCATCATTCCTGAAGAAAGGTTTGAAACATGATTTAATGTCAGGAGAGGTGATTCAGGTATTCAAATAACAAATGATAAAGTGTTGTATCTCTATTGATTTGATTCAGGGAGATAAATGAGTTAAAGCAATCAACAAATTTTTGAAACAATAGAATATTAAAAATAGGATTGATAAGGATAAGGGCGGATTCATAGAGGAACCTTATGGTCCTGAGAACTGAAGAAAAACAGCTATATGATGATTAAAAAAGAAAATTAAAACGATGAATTGAATGCTAAAATGTATATTTAAAGATTAAGAAGATATACTGGTATATTACAAGTGGGTACCTGGGGGTCCAGGTATAATTTGTTGCATACCAAAAGTCTACCTGGATAATGTTTTATGGACTTTTCCTCCAAGAACTTGTCCAAACCTTTCTAAACCTAGCTATACTAACTGCTTTACTACATTCTTTGGCAACAAATTCCAGAGCTTATGCATTAAGTGAAAAACAAACATTTTCTCTGATTTCTTGTGGTAATTAGGGCCTGTTTTACAAAGCTGTGCGGCAACAGCTCCGAAGCACATAGAGATTTAAAGGGCTTCGGGGCTGTTGCCGTGCATCAGCCGCTAGCACGGCTTTGAAAAACAGGCCTTTAGTAACTTCATGGTGTTTTGCCTATTCCTTCTTTTCTAACTTTCTTTTTATTACATTTCTCTTTTACAACTTTTTAAATTACTTACAAATTACATGCTTGGCCTGGCGAGTTAACAGTCTTTGTATTGTCATTCATATATTAGAAACCTATTCTTACATACAGATCTTACATACTTACATATAGATCTTAGTAATTTCTTATTCGTTTGTTGATTTTATTTTCAGCTATGATATAGGCCTCCTTTTTATGAAGCCACATTAGGCTTTTTAATCGCTGTCCGCGGTGGTATTAGCTCTGACATTCATATGAGCGTTAGAGCATTTATCTCCATGGCCAGTGATAAAAAAAGAGCCTATCACAGCTTCATAAAAAGGAAGGATAGTCTGTTATTACTGAGGTTTAGGCCTCCTTTTACTAAGCTGCAGTAGCGTTTTTAGCATTATGCGGAAAAACTAACGCCAGCTTAATGGAGGCATTAGTGTCTAGTGCGCGCACTAAAAGCTTAGTAAAAGGAGCCCTTTAGTGTCTTTTGCTCTTCGGTTACTTGGTCGCCTTCATTTGTAGAAGGATTTCTTTGGGATTAATGTGCTAGTTGTTATGTTGAATGGGAGTTTTGTTTGGGTTATGTTCCCTGAGGGGATGAACATCGACCTTGGATGTATGGCATGTAAATTTTCGATAGTGTGTGATTACCAATTTTTTGTGTTCTGTATGTCTGGGTTTTTGTTCTATCTTTGCTTTCCTCCTTTATTTGTAGGAGATATATCCACGTGTTTTGAATTCTGCTTCTTTGTTCTTCATTGTTGCTGTTCCCTTTTCAAGTTTGAATATTTGCTATATTTTTACTTTCTTTGCTCTTAGTTGCAGGAATTGTCATTCTAGCTGCCAAAAGCATGGCATTTGTTATGTCTCTTTTGTCTAGTAATAATAATAATCATCAATTTATATACCGCAAGGCCGTAAAATTCTATGCGGTTTACAATAGTTAAAAAAACCAAAACAATAAAAGAAGTTGAATAGAACTAAAAAAGTTAAAGCCAATAATTAGAGACACTAAAATGATCAAAATAGTGCATAATAAAATTTTTACGAATTAGCTGCCTAAATACTTCAAAAACAGAAATGTTTTTAGATGTCTCCTAAATTCCCCATAAGTGTCAGTTAGCAAAAGCAATTGTTCTAAATCCTTACCCCCATGACGCTGCTTGATATGAAAAAAATATTTTGATGATGTTTTTTAAGTTTACATCCTCTAACAGGCAGAAAAACAAAATTCAGATGTGAGTTTCTCTTATGTCTGTTGGTTGCAAAAGAGAAAAGCTCAATTATATATTTGGGAGCTAAACCAAACAATAATAGTAGGGTGTACGTCACTGGGATATCTTGTTTGGTGTGTTTTCTGTTTTCAACGAGGACTGTTTTCCAGAATTATATCTTTGGGCAGCTCTACCATGTGTTTAAAGACTCCCTTTTGGCCATACCCTCTCTAGCAGGTATCTGGAACTTCTATACAAACTTATGCATGCATATGAGAGTGATGTAGGTGGTGCAGGTTTGTTTATTTATTTATTTAAAAAAATTATATTCTACACCAGTGTTTTTCAACCGCTGTTCCGCGGCACACTAGTGTGCCGCGAGATGTTGCCTGGTGTGCCGCAGGGCCGCCATCAGGGCAGTACTACCAGTCCTGCATTCAGGGGCCCGGAGCTGACAGGGGGTCCGAGGCAGGGGCGCCAATAGCTCGCCAAGGCAAAGTGAGTTGATCACCCAGGACTCACTTTGTCTTGGCGATCTAATCTATCGAGCCGATAAGTCTTCTTCTCCCCGACGTCAATTCTGCAGTCGGAGAGGAAGTTCCTCTCCGATTGCAGAATTGACGTCAGGGAGAGCATGCGTCGGCATTGGCTTTGGGGCCTGTTATCCATTGGTGGGTCCTGTTCCCCGATGGCAGCGGCAGTGGCAGTGGCTTGGGGAACGGCAGGGAGAAAGAAAGAAAGGGGGCAGGCAGGGAAACAGAAGGAAAGAAGAGAAACAGAAAAAAAGAAAGAAAGGTCAGGGAGAGAGGAAGAAAAAGTTGGGGGAGGGAATGAGGTGTGGAGGAGAGAAAGCATACAGGCTGATAGAAGGGAAGAAAGATTGGATGCACAGTCAGAAGAAGAAAGTGCAACCAGAAATCACCAGACAAGGTAGGAAAAATTATTTTATTTTAAATTTAGCAAAGTGGAGGCAGTATTACCACAGTTTTCAAAGGAATTTGCCCAAATAACTTAATAGTTAACTGGGTAAATTCCCAGAGATGAAAACTTCCCTTCACTTACTATGCACAGTTCTGAATTTATATCTGCTGTCTATATTTTACAATATGGTCACCTTTTACTAAACCGCAATAGTGGTTTTTAGCGCAGGGAGCCTATGAGCGTCAAGAGCAGCGCTGGGCATTCAGCGCAGCTCCCTGCGCTAAAAACTGCTATTGTGGTTTAATAAAAAGGATGGAGGGTATATTTGTCTATTTTTGTATGCTATAAAAACCAAATACAGAGAGAGACTGAGAGCTGTTGACGAAGAGCTACGTGTGTGTCTTTCTTCGATTCCAGCCAGACTATCAGCTTTGTGTTCAGCCAAACAGGCCCAGGTTTCGCACTGAATAAAGTATTTTATAATTTTTCACTATTCTGTTTACTTAATATTTCATAATAAAATAATTATAAAATACTTTCTTTGTGTTTATTTGATTCCTATTCAAGAGAATTACTTTATATATAGTCAATATAGGCACAGAGTTAAATTTTTTAACATTTTCTAATGGTGGTGTGCCTCGTGATTTTTTTCATGAAACAAGTGTGCCTTTGCCCAAAAAAGGTTGAAAAACACTGTTCTACACTACCTATTGTTCTAGGCGGATCATAACAAACATTATAAACTAAGGACCAGTAACCAATGTATTTGCTTCAATCTTAATTTGATTTCTGATGGCAAGATGTACTGTTATTTTGCAGACCCATCTGCCTGGTAAATAGGTAATGTTTATCAGGTGGAAGTGACCATTCAGATTCTCAACTGAGAAAGCATAGGGGAAGAGAGCTTTTTTTAAATGTAACTTTGGTTTTACATTACATTAGTGATTTTTATTCCGCCATTACCTTGCAGTTCAAGGCGGATTACAGACAAGAATTTCTGGACATGTGCAGACGTGTTACAGAGTAGAGCAGGTTGCTTCAGAGGATTGAAATGTTTCATACGGTGTTAGTTAGTCTTCATGGATTTCTTGAATAGCAGGATTTTTATTTCTTTTCTGAAAATTTTGTAGCCTTGGGTTGCGATTAGTAGATTAGAGAGTTGGTGGTCTAGTTTTGCTGCCTGTGTGGCTAGAAGTCCATCGTACAGTTTTTTCCGTTAGATGTCTCTGATTGGAGGGTATGTGAATGGTGTCTGGTTGTGGTAGTTTGGATTAGGCGGTTGTTCAAGTAGACTGGGCTGTCACCATTTATGGATTTAAATAATAGACAGTAGAATTTAAATAGTATTCTTGCTTGAATTGGGAGCCAATGTGAGTCGAGGTATGCCTCGGTGATGTGGTCGTGTTTTCTTAGTGAACAGATTAGTCTCAGGGCTGTGTTTTGTACTGTTTGTAGTTGTTTTATCATTGTTGCAGGGCAGGGAGATAGAGGATGTTGCAGTAGTCAAGGAGACCTAGGACTAGGGACTGGACCATGAGCTGTAATTGTTTTCTGTCGAAGAATTTTCAAACTTGCCTTAGGTTTCTCATGATTTCTGTATTGTTTCGTTGATTTGTGGTTGCATGGTGCAGCATCTGTCTATCGTCATTCCCAGAAGTTTTAGAGTGGGTTGAATGGAGTATGCAATTGAGTTTATTACTAGGTTTGTTATGGTTGGGGTTTTATGTTTTTCAAGAAGTATGAATTTTGTTTTGTCTGGGTTCAGTTTTAGTTTGTAGTCTTTCATCCATGTTGCCACTGTTTCTAGAGTTCTATGTAATATGTCTGTCTTGGTGGGCATTGGCTGATCAAAAGGAAGGAGAATGGTGATGTCTGCATAGCTATAGAAGGTTAAGCCTATTTTGTCTAGACAGGTGCCGAGGGATGCAATGTAGAGATTGAAGAGTTTTAGGGATAATGGTGATCCTTGGGGTATGCCACAGGGGTTGGACCATGGTTCTGATTTTTCTTTGTTTGTCTTTACTCTGTAGGTCCTGGATTGTAGAAATCCTTGAAACCATGTGTGTACTTTGCCTGTGATTCCTATTGTATCTAGTATTTGTAGCAGGATGTTGTGGTCTACCAGGTCAAATGCTGCGGTGGTAGAGGAAAATGTGTCTTTTGTTTTGACTTTTCTGCCATTAGAAGCAAACAAAACAGCTGTTTGCACTATCATGCATGATTTGGTCTCATGTTTCCAGTATAATTGCATGTTAAAATAAATAATAGAACCCTCAATTTTAAAGGCATGCTTGCACTTAAATAATACATTATCAATCTTTATGGTGAGAGAATGGAAACCAAATATTCTACTTTCTTCGGGGTGGGGGGGGGGATAGGAGAAAGAGATTGGTGAGAGCCATCACAAGCATCCCAAAAATCTTAACAACAGAAACATCAAAAATAAGAGGAAAAAACCTCAGAACACCAATGCACAATTCAAAGACCTGTTATGGCACAAAGCAATCAAAGGCCTACAAACGTCATTGAAAACTTTATAAATTGCCGTATATACTCAAATATATACTGAGATTTTTGGGCTAATTAATGGGCCAAAAATGGGGGGTCTTGGTAACCTATGATGATTTAAAAACCATAATAGATTCTCTAAACCCCACATCTATTCTAGACCCATGCCCCTCTTCCACTCCTCTGTCTGCCAATGAAGTCTTCCTAGAATTCATCCTGCCCTTAATAAACGAGTCCTTACTATTGGGTGTGATTCCACAGAGCTAGAAATCTGCGGTAGTCAGACCACTTCTAAAGAAGCCTACCTTAGATCTGGACAAACCAAGTAACTTCAGACCTGTCTCAAATCTCTCGTTCATGTCCAAAATCCTAGAAAAGGCAGTACTTGTACAGCTATGGGATTTTGTAGAAAAAAAAAATGACTCCCTCTCTACTTACCAATCAGGTTTTAGAAAATATCATAGCTCAGAAATAATCATATTAGACATCATAGATGACTGCAAGAAATTTCTTGAACATAAGAATATCCAGGCTGAAGCACATTGGAATCTGTGATGTTGCACTAGAATGGTTCTCCTCCTTCCTAAGTGAAAGATCTCAGAGAGTACTGCTAGGCCAGACCACATCTGAACCAAAACCACTTAGCTTCTTTTCAACAAATATGTCAGGCCAGCAGAAAAATACCACATCCAAATCCATTCATTAAGAACATAAGCAGTGCCTCTGCTGGGTCAGACCAGAGGTCCATCATACCTAGCAGTCCGCTCATGTGGTGGCCCATCAGGTCCAGGACTTGTATAGTAATCCTCTATCTATACCCCTCTATCCCTTTTTCCTTCAGAAAATCATCTAATCCCTTCTTGAACCCCAATACCGTACTCTGACCTATCATACCCTCTGGAAGCGCGTTCCAGGTGTCCACCACCCTTTGGGTGAAGAAGAACTTCCTAGCATTGGTTCTGAATCTGTCCCCTCTTAACTTTTCCGAATGCCCTCTCATTCTTGTAATATTTGAAAGTTTGAAGAATCTGTCCCTCTCCACTTTCTCTATGCCCTTCATGATCTTGTAGGTCTCTATCATGTCCCCTCTAAGCCTCCGCTTCTCTAGGGAAAAGAGCCAAAGATTCTCTAGTCTTTCAGCATATGAAAGGTTTTCCATATGTTTTATCAATCCCGTTGCTTTTTTCTGTTCCCTCTCGAGTATCGCCATATCCTTCTTAAGGTACGGCGACTAATATTGGACGCAGTACTCCAGATGCGGGCGCACCATCACCCGATACAATGGCAGGATAACTTCCTTCGTTATGCTTATAATACCTTTCGTGATTATACCTATCATTCTATTCGCCTTCTTAGAGGCCGCTGCGCACTGTGCCAACGGCTTCATTGTTTTGTCCACCAGTACCCCTAAATCCTATTTTCACCCATTACCAGCCCTCCCATTGTATAGCTGTACATCGGGTTTCTGTTTCCTACATGCAAGACTTTACATTTCTCCACGTTAAAGTTCATCTGTCATTTATTTGCCTACTCTCCCAGTTTGTTCAGGTCCCTTTGTAAATCTTTGCAGTCCTCTTTAGTCCTAACTCCACTAAATAGTTTGGTGTCGTCTGCAAATTTTATAACTTCGCACTTTGTCCCTGTTTCTAGATCATTTATAAATACATTGAACAGCAGCGATCTGAGCACCGACTCCTGCGGAACTCCACTCGTGACCCTTCTCCAGTCCGAGTAGTGGCCCTTCACTCCTACCCTCTGCTTTCTTCCCACCAACCAATTTTTGATCCATCTATGTACGTCTCCTTCCACCCCATGGTTCTTCAGTTTCTGTAGTAGGCGTTCATGGGGTACCTTGTCAAAGGCTTTTTGAAAATCCAAGTATATGATGTCAATGGGATCCCCTTTGTCATTTGTTTGTTAATTCCTTCGAAGAAGTGCAATAAGTTCGTTAGGCATGATCTTCCCTTGCAGAAGCCTTGTTGGCTTGTTTTCACCAGTTTATTCCTTTCTAGATGCTTATCGATGCTGTCTTTTTTCACCAGTTTATTCCTTTCTAGATGCTCATCGATGCTGTCTTTTATCAGTGCTTCCATCTTCCCTGAAACCGAAGTCAGACTTACTGGTCTGTAGTTCCCCAAGTCACCTCTCGATCCTTTTTCAAAGATGGGCGTAACATTAGCTATCTTCCAATCCTCCGGGATCACGTCTGTTTTCAGGGATAGATTACAAACCTGCTGTAGTAGTTCCGCTATTTCCTCCTTAAGTTCTTTCAATATCCTAGGGTGGATTCCATCCAGGCCCGGAGATTTGTCAGTTTTTAATCTGTCTATCTGCTTATGTACGTCTTTGAGGCTTACCTCCATGAATGTTAATTTTTGTGCTTGATGTCCTTTGAAGATCTTTTCAGGTTCCGGCACTCTCCTGAAGAGGTTGTTCTTGCCCCAAAACGTTGTCCAGTTTCTCATGAAGTGGAACCCCTCTTCCTCACACCATCTCCTCATCCACGCATTTATTGATTGTAGTTCTGTCTGCCCTTGGTACTGGTAGGATCTCTGAAAATGCTATCTTCTGAGTCCTCATCTTCAACTTCCTTCCCAGAATCTTGAACTATTCGATCAGTGCATTCCTGTTGTAGTCTCTCCAGCTGACATAATTTGTCCCAATGTGGATCATCACTGCAATCTCTTCCGTCTCTACTCCTTCTAGGATCCTTTCAATTTTGTCGATGATGTCTTTTGTTCTTCGACGATGTCTTTTGTTCTTGCTCCTGGGAGGCATGTCACTAGCCGATCCTCTCTCCCTCCTGCTATGTGGCTATCTACTTGTCTTAGGATTGAGTCTCCCACTAGGATTGCAGACTTTCCCGCAGGTCTGTGTCCTCAGTGTGCTTTACTGCTACCTCTTCCAGGCATCGGCAAGACCTTGCCTCCTCTTGTGCCCAAATTGAACCAAGCAAATAAAAAAAAAACCTACAGTGTTGTTTATCCAAAATAAAGGATTGGATGACCATAAATAAACTACAGCTAAATGCATCAAAAACAGAGCTCCTCTGAGTTCACAAAGAAAACTTGCACATAACCCTCGTCCCCGCCTTTCTTGGGGAAATAATAACCTCTCATCCAAAGATAGTGTCCACAGCCTGGGAGTACTACTGGACTCAAATCTATCACTCAAGGACCACGTCTCCCAAATAGTGTTAACTTCCTTTTACTCTCTCTGCCAGCTGAAGAGCATCCATACATACTTCTCAGAACTTGAATTAGCCCTGCTACTATATGCTTTAGTGCTGCTCTTATGGACTACCGTAATGCATTACTAGTTGAACCTATCTTCCAAAAAACTATCTCGCCTCCAATGCATCCAAAATGCTGCAGTCCACCTATTAAAAAACTTGAGCATTTGTGACCATGTCACCCCAGTTCTAAGAAGCACTGTATCTTCAAAGCAGTAGTCCTGGCATTCAAAACCTTCAAGAAATTGGTACCAGGCTATATGATTCCTAAGCTACCAATCTATAACCCAAGCCGACCATTAAGATCCCAAAAATAAAGACGGTTGTCCCAACCCCATGGATGCACCCTCAGAACAGAATCAGCCTTCAGGCATGCCTACTCGCACTGCCCAAACTATGCAACCTCATCCCGCCATCTATCAGAGAGCTGGACGACCTATGGAATTTCAGGAAGGCTATGAAAATCTTCCTCTTCACAAATCCAGCTCCATGAAAAGACCAAGCCTAAAAGATCTCAGATAAAGTCTTCAACTAGGCCATAACGCTAATTTCCTCACCAAAGCCCGTATAGTTAATTACAGTATCTCGGTTGTTTATATCTACTATAGCATGTATAGTTAACTAATGTATCTCAGATGTTCTAGAATGTTGCCTGAGTAAGACCTGGGCTTCAGTGTCTCTCATATATTTTTAAGTTTTTAGTTATATTTAGTTTTCTTTGTTGATTTCTAGTTTATTTTTGTTCCTTTCATATACCTTATTCATAGTTTTACAGGGTTCTGCACTTTTTTCTTTTAATTTTCACTCAGGCAAGTCAGAAAACATCTTGGAAAGGAGGAGTTTGACAGTTATAGAATCGCAGCATAACTGTCTACAAACCTAAAGGCCTAGAATAGTGCATTTTCAGCAGAGGCCCTTCCTGCGTCCTTCCTTCCTTCCTTCTCCCCTGATTCAGTAGGGGATAGCGGTGAGCACAAGTAGACGCTGGGGCCGCACCGAAAACAGCGGCAGGCAGCAGAAGCAGCGGCGGAGACTTATGAGCACAGCTCCGCCCCTCCCTCGATCCAGCAAGGACTAATGGTTGAGCACAAGGAGACGCTGGGGTCGCTCCGAAACCAGTGACAGGCAACAGAATCAGCAGCAGGGACTTAAGAGCACAGCTCCGCCCCTCCCCCGATCCAGCAGGGGATAAAGGTGAGCACAAGGAGATGCCGGGGCCGCACCGAAACCAGCGGCTGGCAGCAGAAGCAACGGCGGGGAATTAAGAGCACAGCTCCGCCCCTCCCCCGATCCAGCAGGGGCTAATCGGTTGAGCACAAAGAGACACCGGGGCCGTACCGAAACCAGCGGCAGGCAGCAGAATCAGCAGTAGGGATTAAAGAGCACAGCTCCGCCCCTCCCCCGATCCAGCAGGGGATAACGATGAGCATAAGGAGACGCCAGGGCCGCACTGAAAAGAGTGGTAGGCAGCAGAAGCAGCGGCGGGGACTTAAGAGCACAGCTCCGCCCCTCCACCGATCCAGCAGGAGCTAGCGGTTAAGCACGAGGAGACGCTGGGGCCGCACCAAAACCAGCGGCAGACAGTAGAATCAGCAGCAGGGACTTAATGAGCACAGCTCCACTCCTCCCCCGATCCAGCAGGGGATAATGGTGAGCACAAGGAGACGCCGGGGCCACACCGAAACCAGCGGCAGGCAGCAGAAGCAGTGGCAGAGACTTAAGAGCACAGCTCTGCCCCTCCCCCGATCCAGCAGGGTTCTATACCATACTAGATATCGGATCTGAGAATGGTGGCAGTTGACCGTTTAATGCAGCTGATGCACCGAGATGATAGTGGCGGTTGCTGGCTGTTGCAGAGGTCATCTGATCCAAATGACATGCCTGCATTTTAGCATTGCATTGACTCTGATCTAAATGACTAGCCTGTATTTTGGCACTCATTACTACTTCCTGGGAAACCTCATGGCTGAAATATTGTGTGTTGGCTTGGCTGCATACGTCAGGGCTCAAGGAGCATACCAGCTTTCTCTCCTTGGCATATCGTCTTTGTGAACTTCTAACATCAGATCCTATTGTCTGACTGGAATTTACTTTATTTCATTTATTTTATTTTTATTTATTGTTTTCTCAGGTACTTTAGCTAGATTGTGAGCCTTTGGGACAGCTAGGGAAATCCAAAGTACCATTTTTATTTATTTTATTTTAATGTATCTTTAATCTATCTTCATTGTAAACCGCTTTGAACCTCACGGTATAGCGGTATATAAGAAATCAAATCAAATCAAATGTTTATATCTACTATAGCATGTATAGTTAACTAATGTATCTCAGATGTTCTCTATTTACCATAACTTGATCATTGTACCGCTACCTCCCAATTACATTTTGTCCATATTTGTCTTGACTATACTGTGCATGTACTCCTGTAACCAGTTCTGGGTTCTTTTGGGACAGGCTAAATGAATGAATGAATGCATTCATATTTGGGTCCACCTTAAATCCTTATGGTCCAGTGGTGTGGTTGTTGTGGGAATTTATGGCTGACATTTTTTCAGCGAGACTGTATGGGCAGAAGTGTAAGAGGATTGCTCCTGCTCCGACTTACCCCGCAGGACCACCAATGACTAAAGTTAAGCCCAGGGAAGATCTAAGCTGTTTCTCTGAGGCAGGCAGGGATGGAGGTGGCACGCGGTAATTCTACAGCCAGCTGACAATCAGGACAGGACCTGACACCTCATCTTGGGGGAGGGAGGAATCACTCCCATCCCGGCTCATCACTGGTCTTACCAGGATTTAAGGTGGACCTATGGAGAGGCCAGCGCTGGGTTTGGTAGGGGGAGGGAGCAGATGGGTGTACAGCTGGGCAGCACTTGAATATAAATCCTCAGTTTATATTCAAGATAACATTTGTGCCCTAAAAAAGGGGGGGATGTTTTCTTAGTTTATTTTTGGATCACTTTATATTCAAGTATATATGGTAATGTCCATAGATTTTGCAGAAAACATCTTAAACTTGTGTTATCTCCAGTCTTCCAAGTCAAGTCCTAATTATGGCCAGTATTTCACCAATCTGCCTCAAGGATTTATTAAGGTAGTTGTGTTTTTAAATGAATGCTAACAAGTTGTCAGCTACTAGGTAGCTGCATGTGTGTTGATGGATTGAGGATTGCTTAGACAACAACTCTGGTTGTGAAAAATTAGAGCCAGACTCCTATGATCTATATATCACAAGACAGATTAGGATGTACTGGAGAGGATTTTGAAAGCATCTCTAGTAGTTGGAATGTAAGGACAACGTTGGATGGACTTGTGCAGTCAATGTCCCGTGTGTGGTAAGATAGGATTGACTTTGATGGCAAATCCAGTAGTTCAGACATAAGGACAGTGCTGGGCATACTTCTATGATCTGTATCCCAAAAATGGCATAGAAATATCAGGACCAAGTATACTGTCAAATCTACTGGAGTAAGCCTACAGGATACCCAGCCATAAAGAGTTTTAAGAGAAGATTGCCAATATCCCGTGCAATTAACGATAAACCAACCCAGTAATGTAGGGACTGAGACTGGAACCTGGATCAAAGTTCCCTAAGTCAAAGGCTGGACATTGCCACATTACTGGCTCAACAAACATTTAAACCAAGCTTTTTGGGGGGGGCTGGACATTTCGCACTTCAGGCCCTAATCCAGGGACCAACCAATAGCACTGAAACAAGCCAAAAGGTTCTTCAGATCGAGTTTGATTTTGAGAGAATGGCTGCTGAGGGCTACAGGCTAGTGGGCTCCTATTTAATTACAAGTCTTTCTTTCCAGTTTTAGGGCTCCTTTTACGAAGCCGCGGTAGCGGTTTAATGCACGTAATAGAAACATAGAAACATAGAAATAGACGGCAGATAAGGCCCATCTAGTCTGCCCACCTTAATGTCCCTCCCCTACCTTTGCCCTGTGAATAGATCCCATGTGCCGATCCCATTTGGCCTTAAAATCAGGCACGCTGCTGGCCTCAATCACCTGTAGTGGAAGACTATTCCAGCGATCAACCACTCTTTCAGTGAAAAATAATTTCCTGGTGTCACCTCGTAGTTTCCCGCCCCTGATTTTCAACGGATGCCCTCTTGTTGTCGTGGGACCCTTGAAAAAGAAGATATCTTCCTCCGCCTCGATGCGGCCCGTAAGATACTTGAACGTCTCGATCATGTCTCCCCTCTCTCTGCGCTCCTCGAGCGAGTATAGCTGTAATTTGTCAAGCCGTTTTTCGTATGGTAGATCCTTGAGTCCCGAGACCATCCGGGTGGCCATTCTTTGCACCGACTCCAGTCTCAGCACATCCTTGCGATAATGCGGCCTCCAGAATTGCACACAGTATTCCAGGTGGGGCCTCACCATGGATCTATACAATGGCATAATGACTTCCGCCTTACGACTGACGAAACCCCTTCGTATGCAGCCCATGATTTGTCTTGCCTTGGACGAAGCCTGCTCCACTTGATTGGCAGACTTCATGTCCTCACTGACGATTACCTCCAAGTCTTGTTCTGCTACCGTTTTTGCTAGGATCTCGCCATTAAGGGTATAAGACTTGCATGGATTCTGGCTGCCCAGGTGCATAACTTTGCATTTTTTGGCATTGAAGTTGAGTTGCCATGTCCTAGACCATCGCTCCAGTAGGAGTAGGTCGTGCATCATGTTGTCGGGCACTGAATCTTCGTCTGTTGTGCATTTGCCCACTACATTACTCAGTTTGGCGTCATCGGCGAATAATGTTATTTTACCTCGAAGCCCTTCTGCCAAGTCTCTTATAAAGATGTTGAATAGGATTGGGCCCAAGACTGAGCCCTGTGGTACTCCACTAATCACCTCCGTCATTTCGGAGGGGGTGCCGTTCACCACCACCCTTTGGAGCCTACCTCCAAGCCAGCTCCCAACCCATTTCGTCAATGTGTTACCTAATCCTATAGAACTCATCTTGCTCAGTAACCTGTGGTGTGGTACGCTATCGAATGCTTTGCTAAAGTCCAGGTACACGATGTCCAGGGACTCCCCAATATCCAGCTTCCCTGTCACCCAGTCAAAGAAGCTGATCAGGTTGGATTGGCAGGATCTCCCCTTAGTAAATCCATGTTGTCGGGGATCCCGTAGATTCTCCTCATCCAGGATCTTATCTAATTGGTGTTTGATTAGAGTTTCCATTAGTTTGCTCACTATCGATGTTAGACTCACTGGTCTGTAGTTTGCTGTCTCCATCTTTGAGCCTTTCTTGTGGAGAGGAATGACGTTAGCCGTCCTCCAGTCCAACGGGACGCTGCCTGTACTAAGGGAGAGGTTGAAGAGCGCGGACAGTGGCTCCGCCAAGACATCACTCAGCTCCCTAAGCACCCTGGGGTGCAGGTTGTCCGGCCCCATTGCTTTGTTAACCTTGAGCTCTGACAGCTCACCGTAGACACTGCTGAGCGTAAACTCAAAGTTACTAAACGGGTCAACTGAGCCAACCCTTGTCTGTAGCTGAGGGCCGAGCCCTGGCGCTTCTCGGGTGAAGACTGAGCAGAAGTATTCATTTAATAGTTGGGCTTTTTCCGAATCCTTTTCCACATAGTTTCCGTCTGGTTTCCTAAGAAGTACAATCCCGCCTGAGTTTTTTCTTCTATCACTGATATACCTGAAGAAGGATTTATCTCCCTTTTGGATGTTCTTTGCTAGAGACTCCTCCATGAGGAATTTAGCCTCCCTGACTGCTGTTTTGACGGCTTTTGATTTGGTCAGGTAGTCTGCTCTAGAGTCCTGCTTCCCTGATTGTTTGTAAGAGATGAATGCTTTTTTCTTCTCCTTGATCAGGTCTGAGATCTCCGCAGTAAACCACTGTGGCTTATTGTTCCTTCGCCGTTTACTTACTGATTTTACATAGCGGTTTGTTGCTTCTTGTATGGTTGCTTTCAAAGTCGACCACATGTCTTCCACGTTATCGGTTTCTTCTTGGCTTTGTAGCGCCTGGTGAACGAAGTCTCCCATTTCTTTGAAATTTGTGTCCTTGAATTTGAGGACTTTGGTTAGTGTAGTAGATTTAGTGAAACCTTTCCTGATATTGAACCATACCATGTTGTGGTCACTGGAGGCCAATGTGTCGCCCACCGAGACCTCTGTGACACTTTCTCCATTGGTAAGTATCAGGTCCAGTATTGCCTGATCCCTTGTCGGTTCCAACACCAGTTGCCTGAGGCTTGCTCCTTTCATAGAGTTTAATAGCCTCCTGCTGCTGCCGGAAGCAGAGGTAAGTGTAACCCAATCCACATCAGGCATGTTGAAGTCACCTAGCAATACTGTGTCCCCACGCAAGGTGATATTTTCTATATTTTCTAATAGTGCACGCTAAACCGCCGGACGCGCTAGCTGCTACCGCCTCCTCTTGAGCAGGCGGTAGTTTTTTGGCTAGCGCAGGGGTTAGCGCGTGATTAAAAGTCACGCACGTTAAAGCCGCTACCGCACCTTCGTAAAAGGTTCCCCTCTGTATACCCTAATAGAATGCCAGACTGCCCATTCCACAAAATGTTCTTTATTAAATGTCAGCAAAACAAAAAAGTGAACATAGTTCTATAGACAGCTGGCTCTTCCTTTGTAACATAGATTCTATGCAATCCTGGTCCAACAATGTATTCTTGTTAAATAAGAGTGCTATATCTTGCAATATCCTTCTTCAACAAATAGGGTTTAAACAGGTAAGCTCTAGCTTCCTCTTTTTCCAATGCTGCACAGAATCAAATAGAACTCCTTCAGGTAATACAAACAATAAGGAATCAAACCCTTTTTCCATTTCCTTAGGGCTTCCTACTTTCTATTATTATTACTAGTCATTTCTACTACTACTTTCTCATGTAAGACAACTTTGTAACGCCCAGAATTTTACTCTTCAGCACTGACTCTTGCTTAAGACTTTTGTTTTCTTCCTATGCATTCTTGCCTCAACCAAGGGCCTACTTCTAAGCTAGGTTCCCTTTCCCCTTTAAGGGCAATGTACTACCTAGGAGATTGGCTTCTTGCCACCTCTCTCTTAACTCTTGACACATCTTTTTTTAGTCAGGCAGCTGTGTCTTTTGTATTGCTAAAGGGCTGGTTCCTATTACAGCTTTCTCTTACTCACAGACATATAGCCTACATCAGGAGATCTTGACCTCTTGTTGTCAACTTTTTTTAAGAGAACCCGCTTATTCCATGGCTTCCCCCAATGCCCTGCTCCATAGATCCTGAGCAGCCAGCCATATGCTTTATTTTTTGCCTTATCCCCTTTATGTCAGCAGACAACAGTTTTAACTTGCCTCCCTCTAACTGTTTGCAATCAGTACCAGCTGGGAAGAGCTGCTGTTTACTCAGCCCCTCCCTAAGAGTGCCCCTGCCTTGGGCTGTAGGGCCCAGTGCCTGCTGGAACATGTAGTACAGCCTAAACAAACCTCAACCTTCTTACTTTTAAACTGCTAGAAGTGTGTTAAAAAGTCATAATGTTTAATTATCTTTGCTGAAGTTTGCTTGTCACAATACGTGTGGTTTAATCATTAACAGCGGGATATGTATTGGCCCGCTCTCTCTCCCACACACACACACAAACTCCCCACCAATAACCAAACCACACTCTGCTTATGGATAAATATCCGCAGCTCTGTTTATTAACAAACAATTAATTTAACACACTCACATAACAAAAAAAGTTTCCCGAGCTACACCTTAAACCATTACCAATAATATTCGGCCCCCGACCCTGCCATGCCAGAAGGGTCTGGGGGGTGGCATGTCCTAACATGCCCCTTTAACCAGAGACACCAGAACCCAGGCACGGCTCCCTGCCGGCCCCCCGCTCATCTCCTGATGAGCTCCACCATACCGTAGCTCGGGATAACCACCAACCCAAACTCGGCAACCTACCGAACCAGACAAAAAGGGGGTGGGAGGGGGGGCAGGAAAAAGCCGCCTCGGAGGACCCAGGAAGACGCCGAGTCCTCCGAGGTCCCGGCTTTATAAGCTCCGCCCGGCCGTTAACCCCACGCCTCGCCTATCAGGAGGCAGCCCTGTGGCGGGAAAATCTCTCCTACTGCTAAGCTGCCTCTTGCCCTCCTAAACCCGCCCACTCGCGTGGTGCGCTCGTCTCCATGGGAGGCAACGCGAGCCCTCCATCCCCGCGTTACAGCCGCCCATCGAGATGAGGGCTCTCGGGCTCTCCTGAGCTGATAATGTGTGACTGTGGGCAGACTGAATGGACCATTTACTTCACTATCTATCACTTACTATGCTATTGTATTAACGCTTTCATGGAGGTTTTTATGCCTTTGATTGCTTTGTATCATAACAAAGTATGCTTGGGTATTCTGAGGCTTATCCTCCTAGTTATGATATGTTTCTATTGTGAAGTTTTTTTCGATTGTGCTGTTTAATACTTCACACTACCCATCTGTATAAATAAGTTAATAAGAACCACACCACATATCTGTAACATCCGCAGGTATGTATTTAATATTTCTAAACAAATTTTGATCATTATTTTGGTAATGGCAGATGGTTGACCTATTCAAGGGGATAACAAACAAAAGTGGGCATCATGCTCACATTTATATAAGTATAGCTAGTTAAACTTTCACTGGTCAAGAGGCACTCACTCACTGTCACTCTTGTTCAGGGAGATTAAAACCTCTCATTTTAATTATTCTGCATATACAGATGATGAGTCATTTAAGAATGAAATAGTCTGCAAAGGTGCTCCAATATAGGATTTGGTACCTATAGATGTGGGTTTGGCACAAACATCGGTAGGACTTTGGACTCTAGGCTATATAACCTATAAAATCCTGGACTCTAGGCTATATAACCTGTAAAATTCTGCTGATACCCCCTTAAAGATATGCATGCAATGTGTGGTGGCAATAATTAGTGCATCGTCTATCTTTAAGGAGTGAGTGGTAAAAGTTGTTTATAGAATTAGTAGAAGTGAGAAAGAGAAACAGATGGTGGAAGATTGGTATGAGGGAGAAAATAAATTTTGCAGTGTTCAATGGGTATCTGTTAGTGTGAATGAATCTATGAGCATGAGTGTTAGCTAAATATAAGCTGGTGAGTGAGAAACAAGGCTGCTAGGATAATAATAAGGTGGATGATGAGCGTGAGTGTGGTATTGCTGGAGGGTTGAAGTTATGAACCATTTTCTTTCTTCCTGTTAGGTCTACAGGAAAAATTCTATGTAATATGATGTTCAAGTTTGAGTTCAATTTATTTAATAGAAACATAGAAACATGATGGCAGATAAAGGCCAAATGGCTCGTCTAGTCTGTAATGACAACAAAACAACGAAAATTTGAATGGTACTATATTGATAAAATAAACAAATAACAAAAACCATTCACAAAACTCAAAAAAGAGACACGATTCCAAAGTAATTTGTTAAAATTTACTGTAAACCTTAAATCTAATTATTTAAAATATTTTAATTATTAATTAATTATTACAGGGAAATGCCTCAGACTTAGGAGTAAATCTTTCCAACTGGAACTATTCAAGAGAAGAATGAATTAATCTCTTGCCTCCTTATAACATCACAGGCTAATTCCCCACCTCCCTACCAAAATATTTAATTTATTATTTTAATTAAATAACTTGTAACATTTGATCTAATTTTAATTAATTTAGTAGAGAATCAACATATAACTTATAATCTATTTTAAATTAATTAAATTAAATTTACTTTCATTTAAAATTTTAAAAATTAATTAAAGAATCAGCATATCATTTTTTGAGACTCAAGACCAACTTCTGTTAGTGTCAATTTAATTATCTTCTTGCATTTCAATTTATTTCATTATATTTGAAGTATATCTTAACTCCTTATTTTAAACTTAACAATCCTACAAAACATTAAGTTCATTCAAACTTGTGACGATTCAAGCAAAACATTTTTCATATATTGTATAAGGTACTTAGCTCAAACATCCTGTGCCAAACTGGCTTCGTTGCTTGTAATCGATATCCAACAAGGCCTTTGTTTTGCGGGGCAAAACTGTAGCACCCGCTGCATCAGGGAAATGACTTAGACAACGCTAAAACAAGAGCTAAAAGTTAGAACCTTAAATTACATTAAGTCAAACAATACTAGTCCTAACACAAGCTAATCTTTTTACCTTATGTTATCTTTTTCAAAGCTCTAAAACCGTGTTGGCCCCAAGCAAACAAGCAAACACAGCAACACACCCTCTATTTAAACTAGTGATTCCTCAGAGTGTCAGTGCGTGCACAAAGCTCATTTACTTTTAAGGAGGAAGGGCTGAATAATCTGTTCCTGCCTGATGTTCAACATCTAACTACAAATAATCTCAATAGCGCCACCACCTGTTCAAAAAATATATTGCACAGTTGAACTAATTAAAGTGTTGCCACTCCAGGTTTTTATTAAGCCCATTAGGATAAATTGAATTTAATTTAAAAATTCAGCGTTGTTCTATCTGGGCTTAAGGTAAAAAGATTAGCTTGTGTTAGGACTAGTATTGTTTGACTTAATGTAATTTAAGGTTCTAACTTTTAGCTCTTGTTTTAGCATTTCCTAACTCATTTCCCTGATGCAGCGGATGCTACAGTTTTGCCCCACGAATCTAAGGCCTTGTTGGATATCGATTACAAGCAACGGAGCCAGTTTGGCACAGGATGTTTGAGCTAGTACCTTATACAATATATGAAGAATTTTTTGTTTGAATCGTCACAAGTTTGAATGAACTGAATGAACTTAATGTTTTGCTATGAATTGAACAACAATTTCAAATGAACTGTGGGCTTATTTCAGCCGAAGTAACTTCATTTTGAAATACTTTTTAACATTCCAACACTTTTTTCTCTGCACTTTCTGCGCTTTTTCTATGAACTTTTAGCTTTTTTAGTCTTTCAAGCACTATAGCACTTTCAATTTTGATGAGTTTAAATGAAATGTAGGATTGTTAAGTTTAAAATAAGGAGTTAAGATATACTTCAAATATAATGAAATAAATTGAAATGCAAGAAGATAATTAAATTGACACTCTAACAGAAGTTGGTCTTGAGTCTCAAAAAATGATATGCTGATTCTTTAATTAAATTTTTAAATTTTAAATTAAATTAAATAAATTTAAAATAGATTATAAGTATATGTTGATTCTCTACTAAATTAATTAAAATTAGATCAAAAGTTATAAGTTATTTAATTAATTAAAATAATAAATATTTTGGTAGGGAGGTGGGGAATTGGACTGTGATGTTATAAGGAGGCAAACGATTAATTCATTCTTCTCTTGAATAGTTCCAGTTGGAAATATTTACTCCTAAGTCTGAGGCATTTCCCCGTAATAATTAATAATTGAAATATTTTAAATAATTAGATTTAAGGTTTACAGTAAATTTTAACAAATTACATTGGAATCGGTGTCTCTTTTTTGAGTTTTGTGTTTATTTTATCATCTAGTCTGTAACCATTATCTCTTTCTCTCTCCGAGAGATCCCACGTGCCTATCCCAGGCCCTTTTGAATTCAGACAGTCTCTGTCTCTACCACCTCTTCTGGGAGACTGTTCCATGCATCTACCACCCTTTCTGTAAAAAAGTTTTTCCGTAGATTACTCCGGAGCTTATAACCTCTTAATTTCATCCTATGCCCTCTCATTGCAGAGTTTCCTTTCAAATTAAAGAGACTCAACTCATGCACATTTACATTATGTAAGTTTATAAACATCTCTATCATATCTCCCTTCTCCCACCTTTCCTCCAAAGTAGATTGAGATCTTTAAGTCTGTCCTCATATGCCTTATGATGAAGACCACATACCATTTTAGTAGCCTTCCTCTGGACCGACTCCATCCTTTTTATATCTTTTGGAAGGTGCGGCCTCCAGAATTGTACCCAATATTCTAAATGAGTTCTCATCAAAGTCTTATACAGGGGCATCAATACCTCCTTTTTCCTACTAGCCATACCTCTCCCTATGCAATCTAGCATCCTTCTAATTTTCGCCGTCACCTTTTCAACCTGTTTGGCCACCTTAAGATCTTCACATACAATACTAAGGGCAGTTAACATTAGTAACCACAGGAGATGTGATGTGATTATTCCCCTGAAGAAGCCAGAATTACTGGCGAAACAGGAATTTCTGTTGGGTTCTTCATCTGGACTGTCTCCATTGATGTATTGTGCCTGCATGATCCAGAAAAGTGCCGAGTTTGAAAACTGCGTTGAAGATTTGTTGGAGCGGTTCAGATGTCCCTTACTCTGTGCCTTACTACAGGTTATGAGTAGCCTATGTATATTGCCAGAAGGATATTGTTTGATAAGTGGAGTTTTTTTGTGCCTGTGGCTTGATTTAATCAGCCTTGAAGTATCAACATTTATTACATTACATTAGTGACTTCTATTCTGCTTATACCTTGCAGTTCTAGGCAGATCACAGAGAAAGATAACTGAACATTTCCAGGAAAAATTACAAAAAGGGTCCTAATTACATGGATGAGACTTTGCTCGGAAAATTTCAAAATAGGGGATGGATTAAGGAGGTGAATTAGTTTTCCTTGATAAATTTTCTGAATAGCAGGGTTTTAATTTCCCTTCGGAATGTTTTGTAGTCTGTCGTAGTTGTCAGTATGTTTGAGAGGTGGTCTAGTTTCGCTGCTTGTATTGCTAGGAGGTTGTCATACATCTTCTTGCACTGTGTGCCTTTGATTGGGGGGGAGGTGAATAAATGGGGTCTGAGTTCTCCTGGGTCTGACTGATTTTTTCGGTTTAGGCGACAGATTAGGTAGGTTGGGGCGGTGCCATTCATTACTTTGAATAAAGTACAGTAAAATTTGAATAGTATTTGCGCTTGTGTAGGGAGCTAGTATGAGGCTAGGTATGCGGTGGTGATGTGGTCATATTTGCTTAGTGAGTAGATCAGTCTTAGGGCTGTGTTTTGTTCTGTCTGCAGTATTTTTTGTCATGCTTGCAGGGCATGGTAGGTAGAGGATGTTGCAGTAATCCAGCTGCTATTCTCTTCGAGGCTTATTTTCTCCATTTTAGTTAATGCTGCAACACTGCATATTGGCCAATTCATTACTGTAGGTCTTTTTCAAAAGTTATTTTGTTTGGTTTCAAGATTTTTATTCTTTTGGATAGTGCAGTTAACATTAGTTTTTCTATTTATTTTTTTTATTTATAGTCTGCCTTTAATAAGGCGGATCACAAAATCACATACAAAATAAAAATCTCAAAATATACATATAAAGTCAAACCACAGAACAATTTATCCTTGAACCATGCTTTACAATTTCTTTTAGATGGCAACTACGGTAATTCTTCAGCGCCCATACTTCATTTAACAAAATAGGTACCGTTTCAGCTGTTCCATTCTAAAGGGCCTGCACAAGGGAGAAAATACTTGCTCTAGTTGTCAGCAGTCTTAATTCTTTTCTTGTCGGTATAAATAAGTTGCAGTGTCCCGCAGAACGTAGCTTTTGAAGAGGGACATAGGGTGAGATACTATCAATCAGATATTTAGGAGATATTTAGGTGCCAATTAGCACCAATTACAGGCACTAATTGGTTATTAAGGCCAGTTAACAGCTAATTAAGCTGTTATGCACGCATCTGACCTTATTCTATAAGTTGTGCAGCTACTGTCATAAATCCTTAATTTTCCTCTTCTTTTGATACAATGGCTGAGCTAGCCAAAGACTCTTCCCCTTCTACTACAATGGATAGGGAAGAAAAGACAGGCAACAACACCATAGGACTTGGATTTTATACCAGTCCTAGTTACACTCCGATAGGGGGTTTCCTCCTATCAAAACCTCACTGGTGAGGAGCGCCCTTTCCTTTTTCTGGAAACCTCAGGAGTTATAAATAAGCCACAGTTCAATACTGTAGTAGAACCACTAGAAAAATCTTTTTTTTTTTGGGGGGGTCTCTGTACTCTCTTATTTTTTAGTATACAGATAGTCCCTGGGTTAAGAACTAGTTCCGTTTTTTAAACCATTCTTAAGTTTAAGTTGAATTTGTATGTAACTTGGATCCTATACAGTACACATATAAAAACATTAAATAAATAGTCCTCAAAATAAACTACAGTAGTTTAAATAGAAAGAAAAGATAGGAAGTTTACACTTACTTTTGTTCTTCATCCATCTCACTATTCCCTCTCCACCACCACCACATCCAACATTTCTCTCTCTCATTTCTATCTATCCCATGCATCTGTACCTCACATCTCTTCCACCACCATGTCCTATCTTTCTTTCTCCCACCTTATGCCCAACAATTTGCCACTTTCTTCATTTCCCCATGTGCACCATCTCTTTCCCTCTCAATCAAATCCATGCCCAACAATTCTCCCTATTCCCTCCCCACCTCAGCATCTCTTTCCCTCATTCCCCCCATTGCTCCATCCTATGTCCCAAGTTCATGCTTCCCTCCCTCCCTTTCTGTGTCCAAAGTTCATGCTCCCTCCCTCCTTTCTTCCTTCCATCCTTTGTCCGAAGTTTGTGCTCCCTCCCTTCTTTCTGTGTCCCAACGCAACCCTGTTTCTCCCACCCTCCCTTCCTACCTGTCCAAACGTGACCCTCCTTGTCCATTCTGTGTCCCAATGTGCCCCTCATCGTCTTTACCTCTGTTCTGCATCCCAAATTCATGCCTCCCTCATGCGGGTGTTTACCTCCTCTGGTTGGCTGAGGTTTCCTCCTCCCAGTTGCATTTCTTTTTGCAAAGCTGGAAGCCACAGCTCCTGCACGTGGCTCGTGGTTGACCCAGAAGCCTTCCCCCCAAAAAAAAGACCCTATTAAAAAGTATGAAATATTTAACTTAAGATTCTTTCCATTTTTAGCCATATTAATGTCTATTAGAGGAAAACAAGAACAATATATTGCTTCACTTATTCTGAGGGCAATTTTGGAGGACAATAATGAATCAGATTTTGAGGATTTAGACATCTCCAATAGTGAGATTGATGGTATCTCAGAAGAGTCAAACCAGAGTGACACAGAATCCATGCTTTAGATCGGGGTGCCCACACTTTTTGGGCTTGCGAGCTACTTTTAAAATGACCAAGTCAAAATGATCTACCAACAATAAAATTTAAAAAAAACACAAAGCACACTGTATGCATAGAATTGTTAATTATCATTCCTATTCCGGGGTTTTTTCAAAGAGGTCAAAGCAGATGACTCTATGCACTGTCACCTCAGTAACAACCGTACAAAAATAGACAAATACCCACCCCCCTCCCTTTTTACTAAACCACGATAGCAGTTTTTAGTGCAGGGAGCTGCGCTGAATGCCCAGCGCTGCTTTCGACGCTCATAGGCTCCCTGCGCTAAAAACCTCTATTGCGGTTTAGTAAAAGGGGACCTTAGTGTAAAATATAGGCAGCAGATATAAATTCAGACACATTTTGATCACTAAATTTAAAATAAAATCATTTTTCCTACCTTGTCTGGTGATTTCATGAGTCTCTGGTTGCACTTTCTTCTTCTGACTGTGCATCCAATCTTTCTTCCCTTCTTTTAGCCTGTATGCTTCCTCTCCTCCAGACCTCATTCCCTCTCCCAACTTTTCCTTCCTCTCTCCCTGCCCTTTCTTTCTCTCTGCCCCCCTTTCTTTTTTTTCTGTTTCTCTTCTTTCCTTCTGTCTCCCTGCCTGTCCTTTTTCTCTCTTTCTCCCTGCCCTCCCCTAAGCCACTGCCACTGCCATTGGGGACCAGGACCCAAACCGCCACCAATAACAGGCCCCAAAACACCACCAATAACAGGCCCGAAAGCCGACGCCACCCCAAGCTCTCCCTGCTTCGGCCGACCAGCACTCCTCTCCCCGACGTCAATTCTGCCATCGGGGAGAGGAAGGCTGATCGGCCCAAGATCACGATCGACCTATTGGGGGAAATGCTGCCGGGTCCTGCCTTCGCGGAAACAAAAAGTAGGCAGGACCCGGCAGCAAGAAGAGCAAATGCTTCACTAACCTGTCTCCCGCCTTAGCCCGTAGCTAACGCTTGCTTCAGGGCTCTCAACATGTGCATGCCGGCTTCCCTTCTCCTCCCCCGGACATAACTTCCGGTTTCGGAGGGACGAGAAGGGAAGCCGGCATGCACACGTTAGAGCCCGGAGCATAAGTTTGCTGCGGGTTGAAATCTCCAAGCCGGGTTTTTTTGTTGTTTTTTTTTTAATGTTCAGCGGCAGCAGCAGCAGCAGCAGATGACAGCTGGGTGGACCGCCCAGCTAATAGGCCCTAGGGAGAACATTGGAGAGGAAGGCTGATCGGCCCGGTAGATCAGGATGGCAACACGAGTCTATCACGGAGCCCGGGATGGGCTTCGCGATCGACTCACGTTGCCTTCCTGAGCTACCGGTCGATCGCGATCGACGTATTGGGCACCCCTGCTTTAGATCAATGTTTCTCAACTCAGTCCTGGAGTACCCCCTTGCCAGTCAGATTTTCAGGAAATCCACGTTGAATTTGCATAAACTTAATTTGCATACACTGCCTCCATTATATGCAAATTTCTTTCATGTATATTCATTGTGGATATCTTGGAAACCTGACTGACAAGGGGGTACTCAAAGACCGAGTTGAGAAACACTTTTTTAGATGAGCCAAATGTTGATAGCCAACCTTATCAACCTATTGATAATTTTTCAAGAGGAAGAGCTCATGAACAGTCTTGTTGAACTTGCCATGCTGTACATGGTGGGGGACATGTCAGGGGTCATGATCGGAGCAACCACGGTCCTGTAAATGCACCTCACCAGTGCAATAAGAAAAAGTGTTCAGAAATTTAATTTGATGCTTTCCACAATAAAATAAATATTAAGAAACTGTTCAAAAACAATGATTCTCTGTGTTTCAACTGTTTATTAATTTTATAAACATCATACAGAAAGTGCATTAAATACATTATAATAAATACAGAAAAACACTTATATTCTATATATAAAACAATAAGTCTTTTCCTCTTCCTCCCTCCCTCCCATCTCCACCCTCTTTCTGTTTACCTGGATGCGTCTTTGGGATTTCAAAATTGACAGGATCGTGTGAACCTTATTTAAAGATCTTTTATGTAAAGTTCTAATGGTCCCCAAATCTCCTTAAATTTTGTGGAATCATCTAATTAAAAAACAATGATTGAAATACAAAGGAAAAAGAAAACCAAAGTAATCGCATAACAATTATTTCCATCATATATCACAATTACTGGACCTCAGTTATTAAGATTGGCATGTAAAGTATTTTGGAGGAATGAAGGTTAATACCATGTCATGCTCCTCTTCTATGTAGGACTAATTTAGCAAGATGAGATGCTTGGATCCCTGCTAGTGCCTTGATTCACACCACAAGCCTGACCACACATGACTGAGGAGGCTGATATGATATTAAACACCACTGATGGCCTTAGGAGGGGATGGGAGGTTGCTGTGTGCAAAGATAGATATGGAATTTGGAAGAGGGGAGAAGGAGGGAATATTAGGAAAGAGAAATTTAAAAGGAGTCCTGCAAGTCTGGCCCACTTTAAATAGGAGCAACATTTCTTACAACAAAACAAGAAGAGACATTAGCCCCGAATCAAGGAAAGTCTCTGTTTTAATTGTTTCTCATAAATAGTAACACATAGAACAAGTAATTCAAACAAAAGTCATCCATCATTTTACTTCATAAATTTTTTTTGCCCCCCCCCCCCCCCAATCACAACTTTTTCTAGCTACACTGCTTTTTTCTGGTGTCCATCAGAGAAGTAATTAAGAGCCATTTGTTGGAAGAGAGATTAATAGATCTATTGATGTCTGTTTCTTTGGCTCAGCATTTGAAACAAAACCTTTTAGCCAAACAGCTGAAGCCATGATCTGATCAATATTTGTACTGAAGCAATGGCTTATTTTGTTTTGAAATTAAAGACCTGCCCATAATTGAAGAACCACTGATAATCCAATATGGTGTGTTTTATTCTGTTAATTGATCAGTTAATACTCATACGTAGGAATTTGACAGATTGCATTTTTATCGATACGCTTGAAGTTTGTCTTATTTGTTTTTAAATCTGTGCTGAACAGATACAGTTTGAGTTGCTTGTTGGAGATTTTCTGATCATAAAAGTTCTATGGACTTGATTTGCCTGTTTAAACCAGGCCATGAATTTAGGAGTCATTCTAAAAACTTTAGAGACAGGTGTTGAGAGTTTTCTCATAATACCTCTCCCTCTTGATCCTCAAGGCTTATAGAAGATTGGGTTGACCAGACGACTTTCGGAAACAGGATACTGAGCTTGATGGACATTAAGGCTGTCCCAGCATGGCAACTCTTATGTTCTTATGATAAAGTTCATGAAATGCTACTATTACTACTATTAATTATTTCTATAGCGCTACCAGATGTACGCAGCACTGTACAGAGTCACAAAGAAGAATGCCCCAGTGTATCTTCATTCTCCCATGGCACGAAAGAGAGAGAGAGATAGAGCTGAATAGAATAAGTGATCAAGATAAAATTCCTTGGCACATAACAGAGAAGTCTAGTGTTCCTTACAGGTTTCCCCAAGGGAAAGACGAGTGTATACTGTGGCATCCTATTGCATTTCATGATCACTGCAAGGCAAGTATAGTCAAGGAAGCAGGCATAACATTTTTTATATCAAGGCCTTTACTACTGCTTAATTGTTAAAAGGGGGGAAAATACTATCCCCCTTTTACAAAGCTGTGGTAGTGGCTGTTGTGTGGCAAACGCTTTGATGCCCATTAAATCCCTATGGTATTAAAGCGATTACCGCAGCAGCAGCCATTACTGTGGCTTTGTAAAAGGAGCCCTATAGGACTGATATTTGGGGACAATGAGACAACAGAAGAACTTATTTCTTGCTTCATGCTTAACTGCCAGTGTGGGCCTAAAAGCTCTGCATTTTCTAAACACATGAGCTAAAAGGTCCCTGAAAAGTACTGTAGGGCACAATGTAATTTATTTATTCAGTTTTCTATACCGTTCTCCCAGGGGAGTTCAGAATGGTTTACATGAATCTATTCAGGTACTCAAGCATTTTCCCTGTCTGTCCCAGTGGGTTCACAATCTACCTAATATATCTGGGGCAATGGGGGGGGGGGATTAAAAGACTTGCCCAGGGTCACAAGGAGCAGTGCAGGTTTGAACCCACAACCTCAGGGTGCTGCAACTATAGCTTTAACCACTGTGCCACTCTAGAAATCAAAATGTTTTCCTGTAGGGGACCCCCAGGAGCGTAATCTTCTGCCCTTGTATATCAGAAAGCAATGTAATCTTGATGTGTTTAAGAAGTTATTGGAGATACATTTATTTTGCATTATGAAATAGGGGCATTAAGGCATCTGTTTTGGTGTAAGCACTGGTCGCTTATTTTGTGAGAATTTTTTTAATGTGCATTTTATGTACTTTTATTTTGTATGTTTATACTTGTGAGCCGCTTTGGGAAAAGCAGGTTATAAATAAAATAAAACAAAAAAAAAAAGACCAAAATGTAGTAAAAGTGAGCCAAGTATAGCACAAACAAGCCATTGTGACATCACTAACGAGGCTGGCTCTTAAGCATTGTGATGTCACAATACCAGCTCTGGTTATCAAAGGCTGAAACTTTTCACACTATTTATTCAATTTTCTATACTGTTTTCCCAGGGGAACAGTTTACATGAATTTATTCATGCACTCAAGCATTTTTCCCTATCTGTCCTGGTGGGCTCACAATCTATTAATGTACCTGTGGCAATGAGGGGGATTAAGAATATAAGAATAACCTCAATGGGTCAGACCAATGGTCCATTAAGCCCAGTAGCCCTTTCCCACAGTGGCCAATCCAGGTCACCACTACCTGGCCAAAACCCAAGGTGTAGCAATATCCCATGCTACTGATCCAGGGCAAGCAACGGCGTCCCCCATGTCTTTCTCAATAACAGACTGTGCACTTTTCTTCCAGGAACTTGTCCAAACCTTTCTTAAAACCAGCTACGCTATCCACTCTTACCACATCCTCTGAGAATGCGTGCCAGTGCTTAACTATTGTCTGAATGAAAACATTTCCTCCAGTTGGTTTTAAAAGTATTTCCCTGTAACTTCATTGAGTGTCCCCTAGTCTTTGTAATTTTTGACGGAGTGAAAAATCGATCCACTTGTACCCGTTCTACTCCACTCAGGATTTTGTAGACTTCAGTCATATCTCCCCTCAGCCGTCTCTTTTCCAAGCTGAAGAGCCCTAACCATTTTAGTCTTTCCTCATATGAGAGGAGTTCCATCTACTTTAACATCTTGGTCACTCTTCTTTGAACCTTTTCTAGCACCACTATATCTTTCTTGAGATAAGGAGACCAGAATTGAATGCAATACTCCAAATGAGGTCACATCATGGAGCGATACAGGGACATTATAACATTCTTAGTCTTGTTAACCATCCCTTTTTAAATAATTCCTAGCATCCTATTTGCTTTTTTGGCTGCTTTGGGCGGAAGATTTCATCGTATTGTCTACAATGACACCAAGATCCTTTTCTTGGGTGCTAATCCCCAAGGTGGACCCTAGCTTCCGGTAACTGTGATTCAGGTTATTCTTCCCAATGTGCATCACTTTGCATTTGTCCACATTAAATTTCATCTGCCATTTGGATGCCCAGTCTTCCAATTTCCTAAGGTCCACCTGCAATTTTTCACAATCCGCATGCATTTTAACAGCTTTGAACAGTTTAGTGTCATCTGCAAATTTAATTACCTCACTCATCGTTCCAATTTCAAGATCATTTATAAATAAGTTAAATAGCACCGGTCTCAGTACAGACCCCTGTGGCACTCCACTGTTTACTCTCCTCCATTGAGAAAAATGACCATTTAACCCTACCCTCTGTTTTCTATCCAATAACCAGTTCCTAATCCACAAGTGAACTTTGCCACCTATTCCATGACACTTTAATTTTTTCAGGAGACTCTTGTGAGGAACTTTATCAAAAGCTTTCTGAAAATCTAGATATACTATATCAACCGGCTCACCTTTAGCCACATGTTTATTCATACCTTCAAAGAAGTCAAGCAAATTTGTGAGGCAAGATCTCCCTCAGCTGAACCCATGCTGACTCTGTCTCATTAAATCACGTTTGTCTACGTGTTCCACAATTTTATTTTTTATAATTGTTTCTACCATTTTGCCCGGCTTACAAGGAGCAGTGTGGGTTTGAACCTACAACCTCGGGGTGCTGAGGCTGTAGCTTTAACCACTGCATCACACTCTCCCCTTTAATAGTCACTGTGTTGTTATCCAATCAGTAGGTTAGGATAAGAGGATATCTATGAACAATTAGTATACAAGGCTCTTCTACTTGCCAAATGAACTTGTTCCAGCCTCCATTGTGTGATTGTCAAAGGCTGAGACTTTGATATTGAGCTGATTAAAAGATGGGAGTGTGGCTGGATGGAATCATTCTCTTTTAAAAATATATCTCCTACATCTTTTCAATCAATTTTTGATTGTGTGTGCATCTGAGTAGAGAGGCAAATTTTGAACAAATCAGGTAATGGCTACTGTTAGAAGCAGGGCACTGGGCCATTGGTCTTACTCAGTGTGATATTCTTATGTTCTCATCTGCATCTTCCATGTCCACTAAGATTTAAGTACCGGCAAGACAAGAAGAGAGAATGTTTTCTAGCTAAATGCAGTTTCAAAGGAAGTTTAGTAGCACATGGAAGAGAGCCACAGCCGCAAGCATTTATCTTGAAATATAGTTCTCTAGCAGTCCTGCTATTTAAACAGTTTTTACTAGAATAATGTGATTAATACAGTGCACAGATTTTTAAAATTTTGCCTAGGTGAGAACATCTACTTATTATTGCTTCTCATTTGCAGATCCATTCACACCACACCAGATCAACCTATTTTACTGTGGTTTCCCCTACTCAATGGAACCTCATGCTCCTAAATCTTTGTGTTGAGCTCTCTTTCAAGAGTTTTAAGGCAGCTTTGAAAACACACCTTTCAATAAAGCTTTTGGTATAACAGCGGAAGCTGCAATGGCCCGCATTCTTAATGTTAACATCATCCAGCCCTTCAAACCCTTAAACAAATCCCCAAAGAAGACACGTAAACGTGCGTGGTGAAACCTGGCCGCAGCCCTGTTTATTGCAAATTAACATACTTAAATAACATTTAAATAATATAAATAACAGTACAATCAACTTTTAAATAACCGTTTATCTATTAAAACCTTCACAATGGTATCACCATTGTGACCCCGATCCCGAGCTACTGACACAGATGTAAATGGCCCCCGACCCTGCCATCCAAGCAAGGGTCCGAGGGGTGGCATGTCCCCACATGCCCCATTGTCCAAGGTCATCCGACCAACCAGGCACGGCTCCCAACCGGCCCACCGCTCATCCCCATAATGAGACCAGCCGCCAGTAGCTCGGGATACCGCCTACCAATGCAAACTCACACCCCAGGTACTAACGGGCGGGAGGGCAGGAAAGTTGTCTCGGAGGACTTTTTATTACTTAATATGTACCTGAAGGTCTCATGATGCAATTCGGCTATTGATCTTTTGTAGGTCATGGAATGAGTTAGTTTGACTTCTCTAGTCAATATCTCCCTATTCCTTCCCTGCTTTTGCTCCCCATTAGGGTTAATCTGTTCTTATCCCTTATTTCCTTTCCTTATGTATAATTTGTAACCTAGCTTCCTGATGTGTCATTCCATTAATCTCTCTCTCCTTTGTATACTTTTTTTAAAAATTTCACCTTTTGTAAACCACTTAGATATCTGTGATTTGCAGTATATTAAATAAAGTTGAACCTTGAACAAGATGAATGGCATACATACTTTAGAAGCAACCCTGGAAATGACATAAAGATTAACTTTTTCTCCAGTGCACAAAAGAAGGGGCAAGTTGTTGAACAGCAGAGTATGAATCAGCACCCTTGCCTTTCTCACAACACCCTAAAGCAGGGGTGTCAAAGTCCCTCCTCGAGGGCCGTAATCCAGTCGGGTTTTCAGGATTTCCCCAATGAATATGCATTGAAAGCAGTGCATGCACATAGATCTCATGCATATTCATTGGGGAAATCCTGAAAACCCGACTGGATTCCGGCCCTCGAGGACCGACTTTGACACCTGTGCCCTAAAGAATGGTTATATGTCACATAAACTGATATGCTTTCAAGTTTTATTGCTTGCATATGGTAAAGCATCCCTTAGGTGGATTATGAAACTAAAGACAAATGGCAAATACCTTAAATGTGGGTTATTACAGCATATTAAACATGAGAGCTGCAGTTCATGAGAGACTCATTTGTCTTTCGGGACGTGCTCAGTAGACTTTGAGCATGCAGATAGACAGTGAAAACTAATTTTTTTTTCATCCAGTTTACATTATGTTTGGATAATAAACATCTTGTTATGTCATAGAATGACACACAAATCAAATACTATGAGGGGGCGCTGAATTCTTAACCCAGCCAAGAAGAAAATGACATGGATATGGTTTAATTGATCTGAAATAATGTCAAAGCATAGAATTCCATTTCTGCAAATTGGCACTTAATAAAATAAAATAACACTCTTTTCAGCTACAGTGGCAAAATAACACTCAGAATTTAGGAAGTTGGTTGGTTGGTCTGAGAACTTTTCAGCATCCCCTCATAAATAAACCCAGCAGCCATCAATTCACTGTATAAGAAACGTGTTGTTGTATACAATGTGCTCAGAGGTGTGAACAAGAGACCAAATACAGAGTCAAACCCAGCACTGTATCCCTACTGCTTATGTCAATTATTGCACATATGAAAAACTGCCCCGATCATAACTGTTTAAATTCAAGCTTGCAGCAATTCAAAATTTTCATGTGCACTTATCTTCGCAGCCAGTGTAGGATTCTGAAGTGTTTTGCCAAAAGCTGCTTTAAAGAACCCAAAAGCCTTTCAAAACGATAAGAACATAAGAACATAAGCAGTGCCTCTGCTGGGTCAGACCAGAGGTCCATCATGCCCAGCAGTCTGCTCAAGCGGCAGCCCCTCAGGTCCAGGACTTGTATAGTAATCCTCTATCTATACCCTTCTATCCCCTTTTCCTTCAGGAAATCATCTAATCCTTTCTTGAACCCCAATACCGTACTCTGTCCTATCACACCCTCTGGAAGCGCATTCCAGGTGTCCACCACCCTTTGGGTGAAGAAGAACTTCCTAGCATTGGTTCTGAATCTGTCCCCTCTTAATTTTTCCGAATGCCCTCTTGTTCTTGTAGTTTTTGAAAGTTTGAAGAATATGTCTCTCTCCACTTTCTCTATGCCTTTCATGATCTTGTACGTTTCTATCATGTCCCCTCTAAGTCTCCGCTTCTCCATGGAAAAGAACCCCAGTTTTTCCAATCTTTCAGCATATGAAAGGTTTTCCATATCTTTTATCAATCGTGTTACTCTTTTCTGGACCCTCTCGAGTATCGTCATATCCTTCTTAAGGTACGGCGACCAATATTGGACACAGTACTCCAGGTACGGGCGCACCATCACCCGATACAATGGCAGGATAACTTCTTTCATTCTGGTTGTAATACCTTTCTTGATAATACCTAGCATTCTATTTGCCTTCTTAGAGGACGCTACACACTGTGCCGACGGCTTCATTGTCTTGTCCACTATTACCCCCAAGTCCTTTTCTAGGGTACTTTCACCCATTACCAGCCCTCCCATCATGTAGCTGTACTTCAGATTACTGTTTCGTACATGCAAGACTTTACATTTCTCTACATTAAACTTCATCTGCCATCTCGTCGCCCACTCCTCTGATTTGTTGAGGTCCCTTTGTAAATCCTCACAGTCCTCTTTAGTCCCAATTCCACTAAATAGTTTGGTGTTGTCTGCAAATTTTATTACTTCACACTTCGTCCCTATTTGTAGATCATTTATAAATACATTGAACAGCAGCGGTCCTAGTACCGACCCCTGCGGAACTCCACTCATGACCCTCCTCCAGTCTGAGTAGTGGCCCTTCACTCCTACCCTTTGCTTTCTACCCGCCAACCAATTTTTAATCCATCTGTGTACTTCTTCTTCCACCCCATGGTTCTTCAATTTCCGTAGTAGGCATACATGGGGTACCTTGTCGAAGGCTTTTTGGAAATCTAAGTATACAATGTCTATGGGGCCCCCTTTGTCCATCCATTTGTTTATTCCTTTGAAGAAGTGCAGTAAGTTCGTTAGGCATGATCTTCCCTTTCAGAAGCCATGTTGGCTTGTTTTCGTCAGTTTATTCCTTTCTAGATGCTCATCGATACTGTCTTATCAGCGCTTCCGCCATCTTCCCCGGAACTTAAGTCAAACTTACCGGTCTGTAGTTCCCCGGGTCACCTCTTGATCCTTTCTTAAAGATGGGCGTAACATTAGCTATCCTCCAATCCTCTGGGATCATGTCTGTTTTCATGGATAGATTACAAATCTGCTGTAGTAGTTCCGCTATTTACTTCTTTAGTTCTTTCAATACCCTAGAGTGGATTCCGTCCGAGCCCGGAGATTTGTCAGTTTTTAATCTATCTATATGCTTGTGTACGTCTTCAAGGCTTACCTCCATGGGTGTTAATTTTTCTGCTTGATCTCCTTTGAAGATTTTTTCATGTTCCGGCACGTTGGATGTTTCCTCTTTTGTAAATACTGAAGAAAAGAACATGTTTAGTCTATCTGCCACTTCTTTTTCCTCCTTCACCACTCCTTTCCTATCTCCGTCATCCAGCGGTCCCACATCCTCTCTTGCCGGCTGCTTCCCTTAAACATATACAAAAAAATCAGTACATTCCTTGTTTCAAAACCCCACATTTAAACCATACATGCGATGACTCTGGGGTTACCTCACTCTTAGTTTTCCATTTCTTCAAATCACCACCTACTTTCCGCTGCTCCTATTTTGTTGGAAAAAGCAGATATCACGTCACAGACTATCGTGGGATTTAAAACTACATAAACACTGAGCATAAGGCTCAAAACCAAAGAAAACATCCCCCCCAAAAAAATTTATCACTAAGTCACACAGAGAGATGATCAAATATACAAATCAGAAGAACTTTTAATACAAAAAAGGCCCACCACTCGACCTCATGATTGAGGCCAAGCAGAGTGACCATCTGCCAATGACATATCTATTGTTGTTTTTTCTTCCAAAGTAGGGCTGGCATGTTACCTCTCTGCTCTAAGCAGGGGGCTTTCAAAACCAAACATTCTAACTGCTGTGTTTTATCTCTCTCTAATGTCGTGTCAACAGGGCAACACTGTTGCCCTGACAGATCTTGCTTAGTTGTTCCACTATTCTGGTACAGATAGACCTAGTTTTGTGCCCTATGTACTGTACAATAAAAGGCACACTTATCTGATGAGGTACATAACCCCAACTGTAATGAAATCAGTTCTAGTCTGTAATTTATAATCTGGCTGAAGGCGGGGATGTGTAATGGACCTTGCAGTGATAGCATGGACTGCATATTTTACAGCATCTGTAAATGGTGTGACCGGCCACTGCAGAACTGTTTGGAAACTTGATTGCGTGAAGAACATGATTGAGTCATCAATTCCCACAAATTTCTGCCCGGCGAGAAAGCAAACTTGGGCAAACTCTGATATGCTTCAAGGTATTGTAGTACATGCCAAAATCTCTTGATGATACTTTTCTAACAGCGGGCATTTCAAATTAAGTGTAAGATACATACCAGAGCTGCTGTTCTGTAGGTGTTCAGTTTTGTGACAACAGTGATCTCGGGGCATAGAGTGCTCCCTTATATGTTTTCTAAATCACGCATTATGGGTAATTTCTGTCTGCAAATCTCTGCCACATCTTTCACGCGTTCTCTATAATCAGTATCTGTTGTGCACATCCTGTGTAGTCTCAAAAATTATCCTACTGGTAAATTCAAACTAAGATGCTTAGGGTGAAAGCCATCAAACTCTAATAAATTATTGTGATCTGTAGGGTTTCAGTATATGGTGGTAACAAATTCAGACCCCTTCAACATAATGTTAATGTCGAAAAAAGAAATTGTGTCTGAAAGCATAATAGATATGAATTGCAGATTTAGATCACAAGTGTTAAGCCACTGCACAAATGATGGAAACAGCTCCACAGATTGGGTCCAAAACACAAAAATATCATCAATGACATGTTTACAAATTATATACGCTCATACATGAGTTGAAAAAACTGTGTTAAGTATTCAAAAGCACTCACATACAAATGATAGTGGGGGACCATAGTTGCCCCCATCGCTGTCCCTTTTACTTGCATGTAAAAATTATGATCAAACATGAAATAATTTTTTCCCAAGAGCTATTTTGGCTATAGTCACCAACATTTCAACACAGTGACTAGACAAGGATAATGCCTGTAAATGGCAACAGATTATCTCAATTGCCTGGGCTTTGTGAATATTATCTATCTAATGTAGCCAAATAGGCATCTGATGGGAACAGCAGTATGTGATTATAAAAACAATAATGCTGATGGTATCTTTAATGTCGGAACATGCTTTGGGTACCTTTGTTTTCAAATGAAAGTCCCAAAAAATTTGTCAGTGGCTCTAAAATAGAGCCTATCCCCGATACTATGGGACAACCTGGAGGATCTACAAGATTCTTGTGTATTTTTGGCATAAAATAAATCACTGGTATCACAGGATGGTTTTATTTCAAATATTTATACTCACATTCAGAAATAACATGATTTTGCAAAGCCTGAAGAAGAATGTCATAAATCAGCTCAGCTAGATCAGCTGTAGGATCTCTAAACAATTCCTGATAATATTCAGTATCTGTGAGCTGACGAGTGGCTTCAGCTACGTATTTATCTGTGTCCAAAATGACGCATTAAGGATCAATAAATGATTGAATTATCAGTTGATGCTGGTTTGTCTTACTTCGGGCAACTATGGTCCCCACTATTGCTTGTTTGTAGGTGAGTGTTTTTGAAGAAAAATACTTCTACTCATCAAGTTTTTCAACATGTATTGTACATATTTGAATGTAAACGACTGGGTGATAGTCAAAAAGACAAAAATTGTTCCTCAAGAACAGTGGCAACTAACTAAACTGATAAAGAAACAATAAAGCTACTTCAAAACACTTTTAACCTTTGACGGTGCTCAGAATCCAAGGTGGAATTTAAGAACTCGGAGTGGGGACTGGGCCCCTGACGAGACTCTTATGGTATCTATCATTGCACCATAGTGACTGTAAAGGTAATTTGAAGTGCTTAATAAATTAATTCATAGTATTCAATCGTTGGTAACTTGCGAGGTATAATCCAACTTTAAAGTAACTTTGAACTAGTGAACTTCAAAATATAGTGACTTAATTGAAGATTGCAACTAGTGTAGATATAGCTGGGTCCTGCTATACCCAGCTTTACCAACACTAGTTGCACTAGGACCCAGCTATACCAACACTAGTTGCAATCTTCAGTTAAGTCACTATATTTTGAAGTTCACTAGTTCAAAGTTACTTTAAAGTTGGATTATACCTCGCAAGTTACCAACGATTGAATACTATGAATTAATTTATTAAGCACTTCAAATTATCTTTACAGTCACTATGGTGCAATGATAGATACCATAAGAGTCTCGTCAGGGGCCCAGTCCCCACTCCGAGTTCTTAAATTCCACCTTGGATTCTGAGCACCGTCAAAGGTTAAAAGTGTTTTGAAGTAGCTTTATTGTTTCTTTATCAGTTTAGTTAGTTGTACATATTTGAAACATTTCATTGATAATTTTATAGTTTGGACTCTAAAGAGCTGCTTTCATCATTTGGGCAGTGACTCATCACATGTGATCCAAATTTGCACACAACTACTATGCATTCGGACACAATTTCTTTTTTTGGACATTAACATTATGTTGGAGGGGGTCTGAATTTGTTACCATCATATGCTGAAAACCTACATATCATAATAATTTATTGCAGTTTTGACAGTTTTCACGCTAAGTATCTTAGGTTGAATTTACCAGTAGGACAATTTTTGAGACTGCGCAGGTTGTGTACAATAGATACTGATTATAAAGAATGAACAAAATATATGTGACAAAGATTTCTAGACAGTGGTTACCCACAGTGTGCGACTAAGAGAGCATATTAGAGAGCACTCTATGTACAGAGATCACGGCTATTACAGAATTCAGCACCTCCAAAAGAAGCAGCTCTGGTCTATGTCTTACCTTACTAACATCGGGAATTTCAAATTAAGCGTATCATCAAGATATTTTGGCATGTACCACAATTCCATGAAGCATTTCAGAGATTGCCCAGGTTTGCTTTCTCACAGGACAGAAATTACTAAACTGATCACGGCAGGGAGATCCCTTGCCACCATCAGTTCAGCAGCAACGCGATTCTCTAACTGATGCCTGTAATATGGACACCGGTTAGAGTAGTGGTTAGGTGGCTTAGGGTGATTCTGTATAGGGCACCCATGTGCAATTCTCAAAAGCTGCTTAGGAGGCTTCTGAGAACGGGTGCCCTATACTGAATCCAGGCCATTGTATACAACAACAAGTGTCTTATATAGTGAATTGTTGCCTGCTGGGTTTATTTAGTATTTGATTTCATTTTTTCCCTGACAGCATTTTTTGATCTTTTTTTCCCCGGTGTTATTATTGGATAGAATGACACACATTGCTCACATATTTAGGGGTCCTTTTTACTAAGGTGTGCTAACACCTTATAGCCCATTGTATGCCAGCAATGTAGCCGCAAGTGGGCCAGAGTGGGCTCAAGCCCATCCAGTTTTGGCTCAGACTCTTCAATCAGTGGCACACTGCTGTGGTAGCTGGCAGGGCTCCACCAAGCCCCATCAGCTAAGGAACTCTTGTGTTCAGCTTGGCAGTCAGCAGCTGCTTCCTGACCTGCTGATGCTGGTACTCTGCACATGCCCAGTTTTTGCATATGCGCAGGGACTGATTATGCACAGTGTTGCCGGCATCAGCAGCTTAAGAAGGAGCTGCCAACTGCCAAGGTGAACATAGGAGTTTCTAGCACTTTTAGGGAGATTTTCAGCTGTCAAGGCCTGGGGATCTCTGCCAGCTCAGATACTTATAATTTCTTGAGTGTGAGGGGGAGTGCCTCAAGGTAGGAGTAACCCATAATTTGCTCTGTCTATGCATGAACACTAATGTTTAGTGTGTGCTAAAACCATTAGTGCTCCTTAGTAAAAGGACTCCCTTTTTTTAGTTTTAAAATGTTTTATTAAGTTTTATAAAATCACAATCCCTGAAGGAATAAATCTTATACGATATATCTATTTGTAATGCATTCTAGTGCTTCAATAAATAAATAAATAAATAATAATAATAATCACTGCTGTCCATGGTGCTGATGCAAGTCAGCAGTCTCTGAGCATATTCAGCACTTCTCAGTATATGGATAATGACAACGATCTACTTTAAAACAAATAAACAAGCAAAAAACACACCAACAGTTGCAGGCTTTAAACATTGACTCCATTGTAAGCATTTCTCTACTGGCCCTTTAAAATACATATGACCCAATACAGTAAATAAGTTTCTATATACCAAAACAAATTTTAAATCTGACTCTTTGCATCCAACCTATTTTCTAAGATTTCTAAGCTTTTGTCAATGTGCAGTTAACCTTTGCTTTTATGTCATTTCCCATGTACCCCTGCATGTAAAGACAAGAGAGGCATGCTGTCTTAAACCTGTTCGATGGTCAGGCAAGAAATATAAAACATTATTGATGCCTGTGGGCAGCTCAGTTATATTTTAGAATGCTCTAAATGGATAGCAGATAGGATATTTGCTTTTTTCCCCTCTTATTTTTGCATCATGTGAATGAACACAGGTACAATTTATGCTAAATAGAAAATTATTCTCCATTTTGCTTTTTGATTGGTTTCTTTCTTATGAGGAGATACTATAACCTATTCATGTACTGTTGGTTTTACTCTTGTGACACCATTGATTAAGGAATAATGCAGTAGCTGTGAGTATTTACTAAGCTTTGCAAAATAATTAATAAACCAAGGGGTCCTTTTGCTAAGGCGTGCTAACCGATTTAGCGCACGTTAAAGCGTGTGCTAAATGCTAAGGCGCCCATTATATTCTATGGGCGTCTTAGCATTTAGCGCATGCTAAATCGGTTAGCTCGTCTTAGTAAAAGGACCCCAAAGAAAACTAAAAGAAAAAAAAAAACACAAAACACCTTGTGTTTCTTAGGATCCCTTTTCCTAAAATATGCTAAGTTACTTAATTTGCAGTTAACCTCCAGAAATAGGCTGCTGCATAGCTGTGTTAAGGACCCCTTTTACAAAGCCCTGGTAACAATTTCCCTGCAGCAAATGCACTGGTGCACATAGGAACGTAATGGCAGAATAGCTACCAGGGCTTTGTAAAAGTGGCTTTAAGGGATTGAGCAGTAGTTTGCTTGTTTTCACATGTTAAATTGTGCATTACTTGGTTTTTGGGTTTTTTTTAAATTCATTCAATGGGTGGTTGAGTGGGAAATGGGCATGGAAACCTTATCCAGGTAATGCTCTGCAGGTACCCCTCATTAGCCAGCTAACCCATTTTTAGTACAGGATCACTTACGACCTCCTAAGTGGTCCTGTATTAACTCTCAGCAGGTACTGTGCACCGATGGGAACATTAACGTATGACCTGCAATAAAAAAAAAAAAAATAGTGGAAATGTCCTCAAAAGGCACCACATAAAATTTGCAGCTACCATGCAGTAACATCACATGTCAAACCTCAGCAACAAATTTTACTGCAGTTTAATAGAAGGGCCCCTTAATTCTTTAAGGCTGTGCTTCTTTCTAAACATGAGGGGGGGAAAAAAACCCAGTGGAGATTACCAAAATGAATTAACAAAAAGGTAGCCTGGTTCTCAAAAAATATATATTGAAGTTAAAAGAGACAAAAAAAAACAATCATTTAGTACATAGGGACTTGACAAGGGCTTTGTTTTGACACTACTGCCTGCTTCAGGAGTCCATAGATTTGAAATTAATGCAATGAATGAAAATAAACAAAGCTCTACTAGAGACCATACCTCCAAAAAGATGTAAACAGGATGGAGTCAGTCTAGAGCAGGGGTCTCAAAGTCCCTCCTCGAGGGCCGCAATCCAGTCGGGTTTTCAGGATTTCCCCAATGAATATGCATGAGATCTATATGCATGCACTGCTTTCAATGCATATTTTTTTGGGAAATCCTAAAAACCCGACTGGATTGCGGCCCTTGAGGAGGGACTTTGAGACCCCTGGTCTAGAGGAAGCAAGCTAAAATGGTTATTGGTCTGCGTCATAAGGCATACAGGGACAGACTCAAAGATCTCAATATGTATACTTTGGAGAAAAGGCAGAAGATATAATAGAGACGTTTATTTATCTACATGGCATTAATATGCATGAAGTGAGTCTCTTTCAATTGAAAGGAAAGTCCAGTGAAAGGGCAAGGGATAAAGCAAAGAGGTGGTAGGCTCAGGAGTAATCTAAGGAAATACTTTTTTTTTTACAGAAAGGGTGGTAGATGCATGGAATAGTCTCTCAGTAGAGATGGTAGAGGCAAAGACTGTGTCTGAATTCAAGAAATAATGGGGTAGGCACGTGGGATCTCTAAGTGAGAGAAGGAGATAGTGGATACAACAGATGGGCAGACTGGATGACCTCTATCTGCCGTCATGTTTCTATGTTTCTACGCTGTGTTAAGCATATATCACAAAATGAGTTTCCATTGTTCTTATGCAGATGAAAATAAAACCCACTGTATGGAGGGTTGATAATATTAAATATCACAAACACTGGCTTTAGTGATGTATAAATCCATAAACTATTAGTCAGACAGTAGTTCCATATCACAAATGAATTTGCAATGATTCTGTGGAATTGTTTACATCACCTCCTACAGTCCAACCTCTGCAAAAAATGCCATATCCTTTCAAAACTTTTTTTTTTTTTTGAAAGGATTTGGTTAGACAACCAGCAGGAAACAAAATTTCCACTGGTCTTCCCATTGAATACTCTATAATAGAATTTGGTTTTTCTTTTTTGTCCCTCTTTCTGAACATCTAACACCTGGATAAAGATTACAGACTGTGTATTACATTGTAACCAAAGATAATGGAAATTAAATGCTGGGGGAAATACATAAAATTCTAGGTCTAGCCTTAGAAATAGAACACAGAGGGCTGGATTCTGTAACTGGCGCCCAAGTCGGTGGCTGCCTTAAAAGCAGCTGCCGATCGCCTGTCAGTCAGTCCAGGGTGCCAGTTACAGAATCGCTCCAAGATAGGTGGTTAAAGTGTAGACCCAGAAAACCCAGGGCTACATTTCAGCCATTTATTTTTGCCACTAGACTGCAGCATTCGATCGCAGCAGGGGGATTCCCCATCCCCCATTTGCTGAGCAGCAGGGATTCCCCAAAGCTGCGATTCTGTAACTGGTGCTCAAGTGTTGGGTGCGGGTTACAGAATTGCGGCTTTAGGGAGTCCCTGCCACTCAGCTGATATTGGAGGGGGGAATTCCCCTGCCATGATTGGCTGAGAGCGGCCATGGCAGGGAACCCCCATGCCCGACCTCAAATCAGCCGGCAAGAGAGATGTCCACTCCCTCCTGCTGGTGGCCCCACAAACCCGCTAACATCCCCGGCAGGAGGAATGCCCAATTCCTCCTGCTGGCAGCCCCTCCGAACATCCCCGGTAGGAGGGATGCCCAATCCCTCCTGTGGGCACCCCCCCACTAACACCCCCACTCCCTGAAACCCACCCATACCCTTTCCTTTACCTTTTATTCGAAGGCCAGCCAGAGGGATGTCCACTCCCTCTGGCTGGCAGGCCCACCTCTTCTGAATGGTGGGCCTTCCTCTTCACGGTATATCCTAGGATGCACCAGGGAGGGGCATAAGGCTCTGATTGGGCTGGGTGCCTAAGGCCCCTCCCATAGGAGGTGCTTAAGGCACCTAGGCCAACCGGAGTCTTAGGCCTCCTTCCCAGTGCATTCTGGAATGCAGTGGAAGTGGCCTAAGACTCCAATTGGCCAGATCCCTATGGCCCTTTCAATGGGGTTACCCGGGCCTATGTTTCAGCCACCTATGTTGGCATGATTCCCAGCTGATTAGCTGCATTAGATCGCATAATGCCACTTTAGGCTTTGGCCATGCCTACTATGGCATTCCGCAGCCTAAAGCGGCTACATAGCCGTGATTCCAGCGGCCATTTTAGCTGCCTTTTATTTAGGCGTTGGTAGGGATTTCAACCTGCCATTTTTGACCATTGGCAGGGCGCCTACCAATGCCTAAATTTAGGCGCTGATTATAGAATTTCCCCCTAAGAGGCAAGTGTATTAAACCTCAGTAAATGTTGAGGTTTAATGGATGTTTTTGGTAATATGCTGCTTTGTATGTAGATGAGCATGATAGCAAACTTTTGTGAGACAGGCATACCTTCCTTGCCATGGCAACATGCAATGGTGGCTCAGCTTCATGACAAGGGAAAGGGTCAAGCATTTGATATACCACCAGAAGAGTGGCCTAGTGGCTAGAGTGGCTGCCTCAGCACCCTGTGGTTGTGTGTTCAATTTCCACTGCAGCCACTTCTGACTCTGGACAAATCATTCAAAACTTCATTTTCCCAGGTGCAAAATAAGTATCTATCTGTAAACCACACAGAAAAAGCCCCCACCCCCCCCCAACCCCTTTCTTTGGTATAATCAAAGCAGTTTATTATATACCAGGTGCTTAATCTGTCCCTAGTGGATTCACAAGCTAAGTTTCATGCCCGGGCAATGGAGGGTTAAGTAACTTGCCCAGGATCACAAGGAGCTGCAGTGGGAATTGAACCCAGTTAGTCATTAACCTTTTCCTATCGTGTGTCCCGGATGATGGGACATTCCAAAATATCATTGCCATCGTATATCCAATGGCATGGGACATACAGTACACCTTCTACCTATCATTTGTCCTATCTATTTATTACCAAGTAGTTTGGAGTCTGAGTTGGATAATGCTTCTGACTTTGATGCAGAAAATGTAGCAGGCAGTAGCGATAATTACGATTGGAACCAGCATAATGTAAAATTTATTACGATAGGAAAAGGTTAAAGGGGCTATATGTCCCAGTGACAAGTTCCCTAATGGCCTATCACTCTGTCTCAGCTCCCTCCCCTCAAATTCCATAAAGTAGCCAGTTGTGTAAATTCCGTCCCCTGGGGAGCTGCACCTCTTTATAAACAGTGGAAGGTCAGAACCCTTTAGGGACGTCTTCCAGACATGTCTTACCTCATCAAAGTTTACCCTAAAGACAGAAGGGGCAAAAATCAATCCCCATTTGCTCCTGCCCTTCTGATGTCATCTTTGAACCCCCCCCCAAAAAAAAAACCTTTGAAGAAAGAAGCTCACTGTTTTATCCTGTATGTGCAGATTGAAGTGTAAATTTACCAAGGATTTGCTAATCTAAGGAGTTAGGGGCAGAGCAGAGAGAGGTTGTCATTGGGTCCATGAGACCCATTTCAAGCTTTGGACAAGTAGAGCCAAGTTCCAGGCTAGCAATAACAAACTTACATCAAGGCATAGGGTTCTTTTTGAAAAAGATGATCCTGTTAAGCCTTTTTTTTTTTTTTTTTTTTTGCATACCTCTTCATAGATATCAACATCAGTGAGCTGCCTTGCATGTTTTAGTATCACAGATGCTCATTAATGTTTAAATAAACTTTCCATATGTAGTGAACTATGTGCAAAGGTTTGCTGCTAAATTGGTTATTGTAGAAAGCCTGAAAGGCTGAAGTGAAATATTCATGGTTTAAAAAAAAAAAAATGTTTATAGCTCTTTTATACCTTTTTGTCACATGTAGTGCTTCTGTTGCAAAATAATTTTGTGCCAAATTCTGTAATTGGCATCTAAAAAAGAGAGGTGCCTAAAATTAGTTGCATATTGCATGTCAATTACACTTGGGGGCCCATTACAGAATCGCACTTAGTGGCACCTAACTTAAAATTTAGGCACCTGTAATGTAGGCCGAGGTTTTAAAGGCCTACATTATAGGCACCTAAGTCCTTTAGAGAATCGTGCTTAGTGGTGCTTAAGTCTTTCTCCATCCCTAAGCACGCCTACTTTGGTGTTAGGCACCGATAGACACCGTGCAATAGGTGCCTATCTTTTGTAGAATCACACCTAATTTATTTATTTTTTTCAGTTATGAGCTTGTTGAAGTGCATTATTGAAGCCAATTTACTAATCAAGTTAGGCATCTAACTTTGGGCACCTATTTATTTAGGTGCCTCTTATGGAATTTCCCCCTTTGTGCTTTGTATATCAGACTCTGCGTTTCTTACTTTTTATGCAATAGTTTTATGGAAGTTAAAGAATTCCATATACCAAAACTTGAAGGTCTGAAGAATATAGAAGTCATAAATGTGAAATTATTTTGCTTGTTCTTTCCTTAAAAGGTACTTGATGGATTAGGGTTTATAGTTGGTTTCTGTAACACAGAGGTCCTAAATCATTCCTTAATTCTCGTAGTGTTAATCGTTTTAAACTTAACTTTCTATCAGTGCAAGATGTTTGCCAAAAAACATTTTCATGAATGCACATTTTTTTATCAGGCAACTTTTGTCTGAAACAATCTAACTTTGCAAATTAGACAAATGAACTCTTACACCCGGTTAAGAAAGAAATTGAAACTTGTTTACATCAGATGATAATTAAGATATAGCCCAGCTCTAAATCTTTCTTGCCTTATTAATCAAGATTTTTGGATCCTCTCCTCAGACAGAAGGTCACTTAATATTGCAATCCATGTTGAACCAAGAGAAAAGTGCAGAATAGAAGTACTAATAACAGAATAAAATAGAATATGCCTTATCATCCCCTTCGTATCATTACAAAGCATGTGAGAAAACAAAGTTCATTGCAAGACAAGACTGCAGTTTCATTCATTAACAGCTAACAATCAGAACCAATTACAACAAGAAAACCCCATCAAACCCACTCTTTTTATTGACCTGGTATCCCATTATGACTTCTTCAATTTCTTCCCCATGTCCATGGTTAATGTGGCTTGAGATCCAAGGAAACTGGGTTCAATCCCATTGCAGCTCCTTGTAACTCTGGGCAAGTCACTTATTCCACCATTGGTCCAGGTGCATAATAAGTACTTGTATATAATACGTAAACTGCTTTGATTGTAACCCAGAAAGACAGAATATCAAATTCCTCCACCTTCCCTTTCCCCTATGTTCCATTCAATTTATTCACTCAGAAAGAAACATAAGCCATCCTTGATGGCATGGAACAGTCATGTACTGCACCAACTCCAGCTCTATTTGCACCATAATTCACATACTGTATTTTTCGCTCCATAAGACACACTTTTTCCACCCCCAAAAGAGGGTGGAAATGTAGATGCGTCTCATGGAGCAATTATAACAGCCCCCCGGTACCTTTTTTTTTAAATCCGGTGGTCTAGTGCTGTAATTAGCCTGCCGCTCTCAGACTCTATCTGCCCAAAGGATGAGGCTGATCTGAGTTCAAAGCAGGCTGTATGATAGCATTGGACATCTTGGGTGTGTTTTGTTTTGTTTTTCATTCATTTCAGCAGCTCCGCGGTGGAAGGCGAGTTTGGAAGGCCGGCCAGGGTAGGAGGGAGATGGACTACGGTGTGGGCATGGCCTTTCCTGTCGCGATTCAATGAGACTTGATGTAGGAGAAGCCTGACGGGAGGAAGCTGGCGGGGGATTAGGGCAGGGTGAAGGGCCATGGTGAGCATCGCATTTTTGATGCGAAATGAACGCTTGTCTTTAGCTTGCATCTATACCTCATTCACCTGACTTGGTAGCCTGGGCACGGTTTTGAAAAGAACTAAAATGCTTGGATTGAGACTTGAGCTGGAAAAGGCAGACAGAAAGTTTGTTGGCATCCGAAGAATAAGTATTTCATGTGTGTTTTTGGTTTTTTTTTAAATTGCATCCTCCAGAGATGTTGAAGGGAGAGCAGAGCCCTAACATGTCACTCATTGACCAGACTATAAAGATGAGGTAGGAAGCTGAAGCCAGGAAAGTGGTATTAGCTTGGGCCCTTCTCAACGTCTCTATAGCTGGCATGATTCATACAGAAATGTGAGTTTCTTTATTAGTCTTCCTGCTAATGTAGTTTCTTAGATCTGTAAGTTCATCCCTTTAGGTAATTCCTATAAAGTGTAATTTCTGTGTTTTATTCTAATTTTGTAGTGGAGGGTGAAGTGAGTTGCCCAGGGTCACAAGTAATGTCAGCAGAAGAATGGAATGTGAGCTTAAAAGCCTGCCTGCCTGCCCTGTGCTCTGGCCCAGCCTGCCACCATATAGACCACCAGAGGGGGGGGGGGGGACAGGGTACAGGGCAGGGTGGTGGGACAGGTACACCATTTAGATCAGAATTTTTTTTTTCTTGGTTTTTCCCTCCTCTGCAGGTAGGTGCATCTTATGGTCAGGTACGTCTTATAGAGTGAAAAATACGGTATATTGAGTCCAATTCATCAGAAAGTAATGATTCTATATAGCATAGAATTGTAATAGGAGTACATACAGGGACATGGCATGGGAGGGCTCCCACTTACATGTGTAAATTACAGACTACTCTACTACTACTACTTATCACTTATATAGCACTGAAAGGCGTACACAGCATTGTACTTTTTAACATTTATAGACGATCCCTGCTCGGAAGAGCTTACAATCTAACTTGGACAGACAGACATGACATATAAGGTTTGGGGTGCTGAACCTAAAGTGAGATGAGTTAGGAGTCGAAAGCATTCTCAAAGAGGTGGGCTTTTAACTGGGCCTTGAACACTGCCAGAGATGGAGCCCACCGTAGGGATTCGGGCACCTTGTTCCAATCATAAGGTGCAGCAAGGCAGAAGGGGATTGGCAGTTGAAGAGAAGGGCACAGATAGGAGGGACTTACCTGCTCTAATTTATGGGCATCCCTGCTGCATTTAACCATCTGCGTATACACCAGGTCTATAGCTGGTATTAAGTGTAAGTGCTTAAAATTTAATTTAGCAAATCCTGAGATGTGTGTGTAACTTATTTTGTTAGCAAGCCGACTAACTCCAATAATTGGGTGGTAACAATTAGTTTTTGACGTTACTTGGCACCCATTAGGATGTGCATAGGCACTGCTAGGTGTGATTTTATAAACGGTGCCTAGTAGTTGACTGACAATCGCGCCGACCAGCACCTACAATGCAGGTGCTGCTAGGCGCCGTTTGTAGAATCCAGCCCTAATTGTGCTACTGATAACATGGATGTTCTTATTATCAATTACTGATGTGGGGGTGACTGCTCTGCATTATGTGGACAATGCAGAGGAATTGACAGTTTGGGGAGTTTGCTTAGATTTAGCACTTACACTGGGCAAACATATTTTGAAAACCATTCAAGGGAGGTACGCACAACTACGTACCCTATACAGATTAAAACCGATGCTAACACGCTATGATTTTAGGATGGTGATACAAGGTTTAATCTTGCCAAAATTGGATTATTGTAATTCACTTTATCTTGGATTGACACATGTAAAGAATAAGGCCTTGCAGTTGGTAATGAAATCAGCTGCTAGGCTGTTTACAAATACACCTAGAATGGCACACATTTCACCTGCCTTGAAACAACTTCACTGGCAACCAATAAGACAAAGACCTTATGATAGTCCACCAGGTCTTATATAGGTTGGCCCCAGCATGTTTTGATTCATTGTGGAAGATCTATAAACCAGGAAAGACACTAAGATCAGAGTGTGTATGTGTGTGAGAGTGTGTGAGGGGTGGGGAGGGAATGAGCCTAACGGCAATTAAGGAACTAGGAGTTTGATGTGTGACTTCAAAAACAAAAGTGTTCTGTATCGCTGGCGTACATCTGTGGAACAATCTTCCTGGATATCTGAGATTGTGCACAGATTGTGCCAACTTTAAGAAACTAAAGACACAACTGTTGATGTCTATATGAAAAATGTTGGAATAATTTCCATGCTGCTCAGGGCATGTGACCACCATATTTGCACAGATAGCGAATGTTGTTCATGTTTATATGCAGATGAATGCTGTCTATGTTTGTTGATTTTATGGAATTTTATGAATGTTTTTGGTACTGGAAACTGCCTAGAGTTTAGGCAGTATACAAATGTGTTAAATAAATATATAAAATAAATAAATATACGGTGCTTTAATGCTCAGTACCGTATCAAATGTAAGGCACAGATTCCACCTATGGTAATCTCCTGCCCATTTTCTGTCTCATTCCATCTTTATCAGTTAAGGAATTGAACACATTAAGGGTTCCTTGTACTAAGCTGCGTTAGCGTTTTTAGCGCGTGCAAAATTTTAGCATGCGCTAAACCCATGCAACGCAGCTAGAACTAACACCAGCTCAATGCTGGCATTAACGTCTAGCGCGCGGGGCAGTTTAGCGTGCACTAAGCGTGCGCTAATACTGCTGGCGCAGCTTAGTAAAAGGAGCCCTAAATTTCAAGCTGCTATATAAACTGTTAGCACTATAGTTCTTAAATGGATGCAATACTCCTGGAGTTTGAAGCCATTGTAGGATATTTCAAACTGAATGGGCTGCAACAATTTGGATTAAAGTAATGCATATTCTCTTCATATTCCTAAGGTCTGTGTTTCTTGTCTGAAGTTAGGTTATTTTAGGTGCCTCGCATTCAAGTCACCAAACACCTTGCATGTTTGAATTTTGCAGTGCAAGGAGTTTTCAGGAGTACCAGCTAAGACACACTTTTCAAATCTGTTATATGCAAAACTGCTCTTTACTGATATAAAACAAATTTCATTTTTATTTTCACTTGTATCATTTGGGCATTAGTGACCTTGCCTTCCTTCAAACACCTTTCTATGCTTTAACCGATTGAATGAAATAATTTCAGATGCTTTGGACAGTTAAACAGGATCTCATACCTTTTGAAGATCCTCTGTACTAACAAAAGTTGTTCAAGTAGACCTTGAAGAGATGAAGAACTAGAAATTTGTGTAACAAGTTCCATGAAATTTTGAAAAGAAAATTGAAAGATTCAGTTGAGGGTTACTGAATGCATGTAGACTAGGATTTTCTTAAACCTCTCCTGCTAACCAGCCCCTTAACTGTTCACAATATCCACAATAAACATGTATGGTGTCAGTTTTCATATATTAACTTTCCAATGGATCTCTCATGCATGTTGTGGATATCCCGAATACTTGACAGGCTGGCTGTGGAGTCATAAGGTCATGTTTTGGTGATACCGTGTGTGTACTGTATGTAAACCTGCTAGTTTGCTCCAGAGAGTAAAAGCTATAACTGGGCATTCACTCAGAGAATAGTTAAGGTCTGGAACACGTTGCCAGAGATTATGGTAAAAGCGTATAGCATTGCTGGTTTTAAGAAAGGTTTCGACAAATTCCTGGAGGAAAAGTCCATAGTCTGTTATTGAGAAAGACATGAGGGAAGCCTCTGCTTGCCCTGGATCGGTAGTATGGAATGTTGATACTCTTTGGGTTTTTGCTACTGGGCTTGATGGACCATTGGTCTGACCCAATAAGACTATTCTTATGTTCTTATGCTTAGTTCATTGAATGCAAGCTGTTTGCTATATTGAACTTACTACATGTGTTTTTTTCACTTTTTTATATTAGCCCTATAGAATCCTGTCAGCATTTCTACAAAGACTTCACACTGCAGATAGACATGGCTTTCAACATCTTCTTCTTGCTCTACTTTGGCCTCCGTGTAAGTATTTTGCACATTGGTGTTATGTGCATGTAAGCTAATGTGCCTGTTTTATAAGCTTCAAAATACCATTCCATATAATTCAGGTTCTCTACAATAGTAAAAACATGTCAATGACAACAGTATAATAAATGTTGCATATAATATAGGCTTCCAGAAGTATCCCCTGTAGTGCAAAAATGCTTCCACACAAATATACACCATCTCAGAGGTAGAGGTAAATGTGTGTGTGTTTGTGCGCGCGCGCACACACACATTATAACACCACCTATATAGAAGTTGCATTAAAAGAAGGGCTGTCTTTCAGAGCATGTAAATTTGAAGGGAGTGTAAATATTGCCAGTTTGGAGAACACAACTTCAGAGAGATAACATTGGCTTTTGCACATTTAACTCTTTAGGAATGCAGGGTTCTGGGGTGAGATCTGTCTTCTCTGTTTAGATACTAAGCTCTTTGGAGCAAGGACTGTCTTCTTTGTGACTCTGTACAGCACTGCGTACATCTGGTAGCGCTATAGAAATAATTACTAGTAGTAGATTTGATATATGTTTTTTATGGGTGCAACCAAAACGGTTTACATATACAATTTGCAGGTACTTTCTCTGTCCCTAGTGGGTTCAATATCTAAGTTTGTACCTATATAGCTGAGCTCAAACATACAAGTCTATTTTTAGCTAGCATGGTCAATGATTTAAGTTAAGTACCAGCACTTAATACATACAGTACATCCAACACCACTATTCAGATGATTAGCAGTCTCAGTGTGTGGATGAGGTGATGCTGCAGGAGGAGGGCTGTAGATTTGTTAGGAACTGGGCAGCATTCTGTGGAAAGGGGAGCCTTTTCCGCAAAGATAGGCTCCAGGCTGCTGGCATCAGAATTTAAAAAGGAGATAGAGGAGCTGTTAACTAGAAACTGGGAACTGCAATAGAGACCATAGTAAACCAGGTGTTCTTAAATACAGAGCAGGCTTTTAAAGATTGCAAACTATCCATGTCAACTGCTGAGCAAAGCAGTAAATAGGAATGACAAACATACTGTCTTTCCTGAAAATAAGACAGGATCTTATATTAATCTGTGTTCAAAAAAATGCACTAGGGCTTATTTTCGGGGAAACACGGTATCTACCCTTGACACTTGCCATGTTATGCCTATCCCTCCCCCCCCTTTGTGCACCGGAATACCACCAACTGCCTTGCATACCTCCAAAGCCTCAAAACTGGTGGCAGTGCTCTGAATTGGCTGCTTTGCGGCTTTCCCTCCGGGCCTTCCCTTTGCTGCATCAGTGAAGTGGCAGAAGGTAGGCCCTATCTGCTCCTTCCCCCCCCCCTGCCATTCGCATGCCCCTTCCCTTCCCCGTACCTCTTTAATGTTCCTGGCTCAAGCAGCAACACCAGTCTTCTGCTCGCAACAGTTTTGGCTCTCCCTTTGATGTCACTTCCTAGGCGCGGGTCCAGGAAGTGATGTCAGAGAAAGAGCTGACACTGGCATGAACAGCAGGTTGAGGTTGCTGCTCACACTGGGAATGTTAAAGAGGTATGGGGGAAGGGATGCGCATGCGCAGTAGGGGGTGGGGCAGGGAAGGAGTGGGGGAAGCAGAGAGGAGGATGGGTGCTGGCGCCCCCACCAGGACAGTGACTAGGGCAGACCATTCCCCGTCCCCCTTACTAAGCCATTGACTTTCATACAAGTATACAGTATATAATACCTCCATGCGCACCACAAATATGATATAGTAGCCTCTCCAAAAGAGTCACATTCACCCATATAAAGAACAAACAACCAGTAACAATGAAAATAATAGGAATTGGAGATAAAGATCTCAGTTATGCTTTATGGATCATAAAAAATCTCCACTTCCAATAATATCATTATAAATTGTGGCTGACTTTTAGGAAAAGGTACAAATTATATCATATGCTTCACACAATAGCAAACCCAGTGATCACAGAGACATAGTTGTATTCCAAATGTATCTAGCAGTCCAGCAAAGAACATCTTCTACAAACAAGCCCACAATCTGTTCCATCGAACATCAATATGTACACTGGAACCACACTTCTAATTTGATGGGGATTCCCCGTTTAACTTGATAGCTGTGTCAAAGATACACAGATCACTTTACACTTCACTCGATGCTTCAAACATGGCGACAGAGCTCACCCATGCCCAGAGTTATATCAATTTCTGAATGATACAGATTCCACCTACTTGTAGATTCTTCACCAATTGGCTGTTTTTTTTTTAAAAAAAAAAAAACAAAAAAAAACCCACCGACAATTCTATTCATGAATTCAAACCCTTATGCTATAGAGTCCATTTCAAAAATCCAACTTTATTCTCTCTGTCTCAAGAACTGACGCCAATTGCCTCCTCTCTTAAATCATACACATTGTTCCAACACCTTAACATCTTAAGGATGCAAATACATGCCCCAAATTTAAACAATGATTCACCAGAGGTTCCTCCAGCTTCTAGCTATTTAAACATGAACGATCCTCCATAAGCCGGATCTTAATGGAACGGGAGGTCTGACCCACATATAGCAATGGGCAGGGGCACCAAATCAAATATATGACTCCACTAGAAGAACAATCTGTATGAAACCCTGTGTGTAACCGGATGTTCAAAATTATAGGACTTAATCATGAAGGGGCATATCATACACTGACCACATTTATGATGGCCCCCACTCACCATGTCCTCTGCAACCCTATCTCCTTGCAATATTTTGCGACGTCTATAGGCCATCATCAATTTAACATCCTCAAAACAGGGATGCACCTTCAACATTGTAAAGTAAGAACATATGGCACGTTGAATATGCTCTGACATAATCATATAGGTGGACATAAATAATCACATCACATTCCTCTCTTTCTTTTCTCTATACTGGAGTAATGTTTTTCTAGGATTATAAAGTACATGAAATAATAGATGGTGGATAGCCTTGTTCTGCAAATCTACTAAATAACTCCTGTGATTTTGCTTTATACTGTTCTATAGATACACATATCCTCTGGTACCATAGAAATTGTGCATAGGGTATGTTCACCTTCAACGAATGAGGATGAATGCTCTGAAAAGATAACAATGAATTTCTGTCGCTTTTGAGAATACAGTTGTATTAAAATGATTTCCCTCAGTCTCCACAGCAATAATCCAAAAACGTGATCTTCCTCAAATGATATTGAGCTTCAAATTGTATGTTAGGTTGACAAGAATTAATGAACCCTTCAAATTGATGAAGTATCTCCTCAGATCCCTTCCATAGACAACAAATACCATCTGTGAAGCAAACCGAGCAAATGACACTCTGAAAAATAAATCCCAGATGTACGAGTATATCTACCCCTCCTCAAAAGCAGACATAAGTAAATTTGCTACTGTTGGGGTAAATAATGCCCCTATCACTACTCCTGAGCATTGCTGGTAAAACTGCTTGTTGAAAAAAATAGTTCTAGCTCAGAGCGATATGGCTTAATGCCACAGAAATTCCATAGGTATTAAGTGAAGATGAGAACGCAGACCCAAGCAATCTTTCAAAATCAGAATAGCTTCTTGTTGTGGGATTGAGGTATATAATGCCAAAACATCCATGGTGACAAGAAAAGTAATATCTCCAATTGCCAATTCCCATTGATGGATGAGTTGAGTTGTAAAAAAAAATGAGTTGTTATCTTTTAACAAAGGTTTAACGTTCAGCAAGCATGGTTGCAAATAGCAGTCAATAAACTTAGAAGATCTTTCCAACAATGAATCCTGAGCTGAACTATTGAGCAACTAGGCGGGCTTCCCAGATTTTTATGAATTTTCAGAAGCAAGTAAAACACCAGTATTTTGTAAAACTGATTTGATGCTGGCAGAAAAACTGAGCCAACAGACAGTGGCATCAACCACATGTGTAGTAAAGTTTGATCCAAAATCACAGCAATTGAGCAAGATTCTACACAAACATTGGTCCCTGGTTAAAATACTTCCTCCTTTTAAAAATCATGCATTAAGATTAGCTTATAGAAGAGGCACTAATTTGAAAGAAGAACTGAGTCCAGCAGTATTACGTGACAGTAACACAGAGAGCATTATTTCACCGATGCATACTGCCTGTGGACACTGTAAGAATTGTGCCATTATGACCATAACATCTGAATTCATAAATCCATTGAACCTCGGCTTCTCCTGCTTCTGCCCTGATTTTTTTTCACCCTTATCTCTCCTTCACTGTCTTTATCTGTTGCATGTTGAACAAACTCCTCACTTCCACTAGAACCACCCAAGGACATATAAGAACATAAGAGTTGCCTCCGCTGAGGCAGACCAGAGGTCCATCTTGCCCAGCGGTCCGCACCCACGGCGGCCCATCAGGCCTATTGCCTGAACAGTGGTCCCTGACTAATTTTATGACCTACCTCTAATCCTGTCCCTATAATCTACCTCTACTCTTATCTGAAAATTAGTCTGTTTTTTCTTCTTAATAGCAACATCACTTTGTTCACTCTCATTCCTCATCCACATATCCCATACTGATTGATGAAGAATCTACAAGTAGGTGGAGTCTGTATCATTCAGAAAGTGATATAACTCTGGGTGCATGGGTGAGCTCTGTTGCCATGCTTGCCATATCCCTCTTGTTTTTGTAGTTTTCAAAAATTTGAAGAATCTGTCCCTCTCCACTTTCTCTATGCCCTTCATGATCTTGTAGGTCTCTATCATGTCCCCTCTAAGTCTCCACTTTTCTAGGGAAAAGAGCCCCAGTTTCTCTAATCTTTCAGCATATGAAAGGTTTTCCATACCCTTTATCAATCGTGCGCTCTTTTCTAAACCCTCTCGAATATCGCCATATCCTTCTTAAGGTATGGCGACCAATATCTGCTTCTGGAACACCCTCAAAATAGCCAATTTCAACTTGAGTGCTAACAGAGCATTTTCAGTGGCACTGTCTGGTTAATTGCTGCTGAAAATGAACAATTGGCTCCAAACAGGCGATTTAAACGGCAAGGAGTCATTTAAATTGCTTTGAATAGCAGGCTCAGCAATTTTTCTTTATTATTTTTCATTTTTTCTTTATTAGATTCGTGATGTACCCCCTTTGTGTGGTACAATCACAGTGATCTACATATTACATACAGGTACACTCATGTGTTTATATCTATGAATTGTTTTTTTAATCTGCTGTTTGTGTTCTTGGAAATAAAAACCTCTTGTATGCTATTGGATTTCTAAATGATAAAGATATTTTTTGTTAATCTTTATGGAACTTTTTATGGATTTTTTTATATGAGCAGAAACTCTCAGCCAAGGGCTTCAGATTTCTAGGTGTGTAATGATTGCAAACATCAATGGTTTTATGAAGATGCAACACTTAATTTTCAACTGTCAAGCATGATAAATAATATAAGTACACCTTTCTCAGATATTGATTATTTGACAGATAATGGCACTTTCTTGGTAACTAGACTAAAATTTTGAAATAAGCTGCCATTGGTTTCTCTGAAGGAAGCAGAACCTGCTGTTTTTGCTAAGCTTTAAAGTTTGTTTGGTTTTAAGGTAAGGACAGGGCTGGATTAAAGAGTAGGCCCAGTAGTGCCTCAGGCTCAAAAACGTCAGGGGGGGGGGCAGTGGTATGGTGCTATGACCAGGGCCAGCGTTAGGGGAGGGCAAACAGCTCCAGGGGCTCCACGGTCCGGGCATCTCTTCCCCTCTTCGGACCAACTCCCTCTCTTCCTCTCACCTTCATGGCGCTTTTCCAAACCAAGCTGGTTTCTCTCAGAGAGGCCCTGACGCAGCAGCCATTCTTATTAGTTGCACATAGCTGCCCTGAAGCTTCTCCTCTGATGTGATCCGATAGAAACAGGAAGTTGCATCAGAGGGGAAGCTTGGGGGCATCTGCGGGAAACTAGTGAGAACAGAAGCCAGCCAGATCGGGCCGGCGTGGGAGCCCTGCTCCGCCCCCCCCGATCCAGCCGGAGGACATATTACATTTAAAAACGACCCAGCGCACTACTTCACAGAAGCCAGCCAGATCGGGCCGGCGTGGGAGCCCTGCTCCGCCCCCCCGATCCAGCCGGAGGACATATTACATTTAAAAACGACCCAGCGCACTACTTCACAGAAGCCAGCCAGATCGGGCCGGCGTGGGAGCCCTGCTCCGCCCCCCCGATCCAGCCGGAGGACATATTACATTTAAAAACGACCCAGCACACTACTTCACAGAAGCCAGCCAGATCGGGCCGGCGTGGGAGCCCTGCTCCGCCCCCCCGATCCAGCCGGAGGACATATTACATTTAAAAACGACCCAGCGCACTACTTCACAGAAGCCAGCCAGATCGGGCCGGCGTGGGAGCCCTGCTCCGCCCCCCCCGATCCAGCCGGAGGACATATTACATTTAAAAACGACCCAGCGCACTACTTCACAGAAGCCAGCCAGATCGGGCCGGCGTGGGAGCCCTGCTCCGCCCCCCCCGATCCAGCCAGAGGACATATTACATTTAAAAACGACCCAGCGCACTACTTCACAGAAGCCAGCCAGATCGGGCCGGCGTGGGAGCCCTGCTCCACCCCCCCGATCCAGCCGGAGGACATATTACATTTAAAAACGACCCAGCGCCAACGGCGCGCCGCCGTTCGGCGTGCCGACGAAGGCGCACGACAAAGGCGCCTGCGCCTTAGTGAGCGCCTTCGTGGAGCACCTGAAAGGAGCACTTGCGGACCTTGGAACCGGGAACACCTACGCCCCAAAGAACACCCCACAGAACCTCCTGCCGACTTCCAACATAAGGTAAGGAGCGTGAGTTCCCCGCTCCTCCCCCTCCTCCCAGCACGAAAAAACCAGCCACTCCCGATCCAGCCGGGACTCAAAGGGAGAACCATTCCTTCTACCTAACACTCCGAACCAAACATCAAAAATGAAGCTCTCCCTGCATACACACACACTAGCCACCCTTTTGATAATCCTCCTCATTTCTAGTTGGAAAGCAGCAGCAAACAACTTACCCACCACAACCACATCCTCCAGTACAACCAACTTCCAACTTCCCAACAGAAGAATACTCACATCAAGAAACTCGAACCACCACGCCAGCACTCAACACTCCATCACTGTTACCTGGAGAAGAAGATCAACACTTCCGAAAACAAAATCTCATCCATCTCCCACAACACTCATATACCCGGAAATAACTCACATTCCCCAGACTGACACGACCTCCCTTACATGTGCCTATGTTAACATCAGAGCACTAGGACCCAAAACAGAAAACATAAAAAATTGGATAAAAACATAAAAACTTGACTGCCTATTCCTCACTGAAACCTGGTTAACCTCAGACACAGACCCTAGAATAAAAGAAGTATGCCCGCCGGGATACAAAATAACAGTAACCTGCAGAGAAAAAAAAAGAGGAGGAGGACTAGCAATAATAATCAAGAACTCCCTAACTCTAAACATACTTGAAAAAACATCCACTCCGCAAATGGATTTCCTAGCGTGTCATCTCACAAACCCAACACTAAAAAACTCACTAAACTGCTTGCTCTGCTACATAACACCAGGAAACTGGACCACAGTGAGACCTGAATTTGAAAACTTCATCTACCAAAACTCATTAACAGCAGAATATAACCTCATCCTAGGAGACCTAAACCTGCACCTAGAAGACACAACCTCCACACCAGCAAATAACTGTCTATCCTTCCTCAATGCCTTATCCTTCCAGATCCTAAACCCACAAACCACCCATGAAAAAGGTCATCAACTGGACATTGCTGCATTCATGACTCACCAACCATCCAATCCAGCAATCCAAACTCCTAACGGAACATGGTCCCCATCCCTATGGTCAGACCACTACACATACAACTTCAACATCAACTGGACCAAGACCAAACACACACCTCAATCTAAAAAAAACCACATATACCACACGCAAACATATCGACCCAACCATTTTTTGGTCAAATGTAGACGAAACTATCCAAGACTGCGACCCAAAAAACTTCATCTCCCACTGGAAAAATGTGTCCACCAACATCCTTGATGATCTGGCCCCCCTACAAACCAAAACCAGAACCAGCAGGAAATCAGACCAATGGTTTGATAATGAATTGCTCCAACTCAAAAGACAGTGTAGAAGATTAGAAAGAAAATGGAGAAAAAAGAACCAAGATCAAACAAAAACCGACTGGAAAAAAATCAACAAACAATACAAAAATCTACTAAGGGATAAGAGGAAAAGCTACTATACTAATCTCATAGGCACAGAAACCCAAGATTCCAAAAAAATATTCCAAATCCTGAAAGAATTAACAGACACCAAACCATACACAACCACCACGAACACCCCTCCACCATCACCCACCCTCTTAGCAGAACACTTCAAGAACAAAATTACCAACACCAGAGCCACTCTCATCCTTAACCCATCCCATCAAAACACAATCACAATCCACCCTTCAGGAAAAGAGGCAACTGCAGCAGACAGAATTTGGACTCAATTCCCCAACATACAATGGTCAGAACTCAACAAATTCTACAAAAAATACAGTCATGCCTCCTGTGACCTCAACCATTGCCCCTCATATCTCCTTACCACCTCTAGTGTAAAATTCCGCACCATAATTCTACAATGGATTCAATTCACGCTCACAGAAGGCACATTCCCTGCTGACCTCAGCGAAATCGTCATCACCCCAATCCAAAAAGACCCAAAAGCACCACAAAACCACCCATCTAACTTTAGACCTATAGCCTCAATTCCGCTATATGTCAAAATTATAGAAGGCCTAGTAGCCAAACTCCTCACCAATTACATAGATGACCACAACCTACTCCACCCCATGCAATCAGGCTTCAGAACAAACTTCAGTACAGAGACACTACTAGGCTCCCTTATGGATACCGTCAGACAACACCTTAGTACAGGGAAAAAAATGCTTCTCATACAACTGGACCTAACTGCGGCATTCGACTTAGTGGATCACAACATCCTTCTATAGATCTTAGACGCAATAGGCATCTCAGATAAAGTATACTCTTGGTTTGAAGGATTCCTAAAACTCAGAACCTACAGTGTAAAATCAAACAAAGAAAAGTCAGAATCCTGGTCAAACCCCTGCGGCGTACCACAAGGATCTCCACTATCCCCTACCCTCTTCAATCTCTACACTGCTTCTCTAGGAACGCATCTGGACAATCTGGGCATAACCACCTATAGTTATGCTGATGACATCACCATCCTCATCCCATACGATCATTCTAAACCTACCATGACAGACAAACTTCACCAAACACTTGAAACAGTCACAACCTGGATGAAAAATCACAAACTTAAACTCAACCAAGACAAAACCAAATTCATCCTTCTCGAAAATGACAAGGTCCAAACCACAACCAACTTAGAAATAAACGCAATCAAATATCCCATCCAAACCACCATAAAACTACTTGGCATGACCATAGACAGATGCTGCACTATGCAACGCAAATAAATAAAACAATTCAGAAATCATTCGCAGTCATGAGAAATCTGAGACAAGTCCGAAAATTCTTTGAAAGAACACAATTCCAACTTATAGTACAATCCCTAATACTAGGTATATTGGACTACTGCAACATCCTCTTCCTTCCTTGCCCTGTAACTACGATTAGACAACTCCAAACAATCCAAAATACAGCTTTGAGACTCATCTACTCATTGAGAAAACATGACCACATCACTGAAGCCTTCATCAACTCACATTGGCTTCCAATCCAAGAAAGAATCCAATTCAAATTCTACTGCATATTATTTAAAACCCTACACGGAGACAGCCCATCATACTTGAACAATCGCCTCATCCAAGCACCCACTACCAGACACAGAAAAATGCACTCCCCATTCATACCCCCCCAATCAAGGAAGTAAAAAGAATAAAACTACACGACGGCCTCCTAGCCACTCAAGCCGCAAGGCTGGACAACCAGATCTCCAACCTTCTGATGACCACCCCAGACTATAGGACGTTCAGAAAAGAAATAAAAACCACACTTTTCAAGAAATTCCTGAAGCAGCAATAACATCACGACCTCTTAGTAACTCTAAAACTGACATTTGATCTACCCATTACTGCACTAATAATAACAAAGAACCTCCACTATGACCACCTATTAATTCTTTTACAAACCACCTCACCCTCAACAACCCGTTAATGTTTATAAGATCTACAACTTACCTCTCTAGCTAATCATTGTAACTCTGTTTTTTTTAAATTAACCTTTTGTAATCCGCCTTGAACCGCAAGGTAATGGCGGAATAGAAATCCCTAATGTAATGTAATGTAATGTAACAGCTGCCACGTCAGGGCTCCTCTGAGAGTGAAAACATTGATTTTGAAAAGGATCCACAAAGATGAGGGAAGAGCTTGAGTGGTGCTTTAGGTTTATCGTGTGGAGCAAGAGGGGCCATTTGCTGGATAGAAGTGGGGCGGGGTGAGAGAGGGGAGCAGATGCTGAAAGGAAGTAGGGAGGAGAGAGAGGAGAGCAGATGCTGAATGGGAGAGAGAGAGGGGAGCAGATGCTGAATGGAATTTGGGGGGAGTGAGAAAGGGGAGCAGACCCTGGATGGAAGTGGAGGGGGGATAGAGAGGAGCAGACCCTGGATGGAAGTGGGGGGGGGGAGAGGGGAGCAGAAGCTGAATAAAAGTGGAGAGGAGAGACACTGAATGGAAGTGGTGAAGAGAGAAAAAAAAGGCACATGCTAGATTTGGGGAAGAGGATAGAGTTAGATACTGGAAAGGGTGAGGGACTGAGGTTGCAAGCTGTAGGTAGACACAATGAAGAGGGAACTTGAGGACTGGATAGTAAGAAATAATTTAATCTAGACAGAGGCAGAAAATAAATTGAGAAGGATGACCAGGGAAGAAATTGAAGGGGAAGGGAGAGGAGAGAAAGATGCCAGAGCATGGGGGAAGGGGAGGAGACAGATACTAGATTGGGAGGTAGAAAGGAGGAGAAAGAGATGCTAAAATTCTCTGGGGGGGAGGGAGCGAGGGAGAAATGGAAGAGAAGAAGACAGATGTCACACCATGGGGGGAGCGGAGGGAAGAAGATAGGTGCCAGACCAATGGGGGAAGGGGGAGAGAGAGATGGAAGGGAGAGGCAGATAGTTTCTGGAAAAGATTTTGGACATATTTTTCAAGAATAGAAATTTTGCCACTGCTGACTTTGAGCGACTAGCGCCCTACATGTAAATTGGACTTAGACATTTCTTTTGATTATGTCCCTCCACGCTTTAGCAATATGAATTTTTCATTATCAGCTTATATTTGTTTTGCAATGTTTTATGACATGTAAAAGAATATAGTTTACCATTTTTACTTTTTACGGTTATCATTCTCAACATAATTAATTTAACAGTATTTAATTACAACAAATCACTTTGATAATGAGTCTGCTTAAAGATATTTTACTAATGATAAATGGCATTTAGGATAGTTAATAGAAATTTTGTAAAACGTATGGACTAAGCTTTGATTTGGGGAATTCTTTTAGGCAATGCTGAGCCATGCTATGCACCTTTGAGCATTTTAATAGGATACCTAGGTGTTATATGCAAAATAAGTTGGTATTAGGGATCTCAGTAGGTATCATTCGAGGTACCTAATGAGTGAAGAGTCATTAGGAATATGTTGTGAACCAACCTAAAACAACAAGCATCATTAGACTAGCCCAAGTGAGATTAATTGAAATTCAAATTATTAAATAACAGCCTCAAGGTGTAAATCAAAGTAAGTTGAACTGTTTGGGTGCTATAAAATAAATAAATAAACAGAGGAAAACAGAAATCGGATGTAGACCAGAGAGAAAAATAAACAAAATCAGAGAGGCAGATAATAAATCAGAACTGAAGATATGAGTATTTTTATTAACAGTTTTTGGTTATGTTTAGAATCAGGGCTGACTTTAAGTATACAGTAGGCAACATGGGTTGATGCCTAGTGTAGTAAGTTCTGAATGCACCCAATAACTGAATAATGTCTGTGTTCTACATGTTTTAATATTCTTATTCATAAAAGTCTTTCCAATTGCTCAGATTGTTTATGTTTCATATTTTTACAGTTTATTGCTGCCAATGATAAGCTGTGGTTCTGGCTAGAAGTGAATTCTGTGGTAGATTTCTTCACTGTTCCCCCAGTATTTGTATCTGTATATTTAAGCAGAAGTTGGCTTGGTAAGTACGAAACATTTTTCTATCACTCCATAATGCCTGCCAGATGAATTCTTCTGGCATTGCATTCTACAGTGTCTTCTGTGCTTAATCCTGTGTTAATTTTCTTCTTAAAACTAAGAATCAGCCACAAACAAATACTTTAGGGCCCTTTTATTATTCCTGGCGGAGTTCTGCAAGTGCCAGATAGCGGTTCACATAAACAGTCAGGTCTAAGCCGGCACAGGATGAGGAAGTGATCCGCTGTGTAGTGGGTCACTTCCTCCTCTACTGCTTATGTCTGCATTACATTCTGCACAGTATGTGCAGAATTCTTTGTGTCCTGAGTCGGTGTGGAATTTCTGCACAAATTTTGCACTTGTAGAATTCTGCCAGGCATATAAGCTCTGTTAGGGGCTAACATGCACCTAATGCAGCAAAGATAGCCTAACGCAGAAAACACTGAAGTGTTATGCGTATGTTTTGCCATCTGCATGTGATAAGCATGCAGTTTTTTGGGTTTTTTTTGGAAAGGTGTGTCAGGGGAATAGATGCGCTAAGCAGCTAGCATGCTGACATTACTGCTGTGCTAACTGGTTATTGTGTCCCTAGCTCGATAGCCCTTAGCACCTCCTAAATAAGGGGCCTGGAACAATCTTCCAACAATCATCAAGACAGAGCACAACTACCTCAGATTCTGAAAGAAACTGAAAATCTTCCTCTTTGAGAACTCATATACTCCATCGATATCTAATCAGTTTGCTCACCTGCAATGACCTGTATAGCATTTCTTCCTTCCAAATATGACAAAAACACTCACCCAAACTCCACAGAACTCAAAGGTTCTAAACTATTTGTATCTAACACTCCTGCATTGTACTTCAATATGTCATACTGTAATTCTAATTGGTGACTTAACATTCCCCTCTAAGAAATGGTGTCTATACCTTTTACCTCTGGTAACTGCTTTTAGTACATTGAATACTTTGTATTCATTGCTGTAACCAAAATATTATGTAAACTTCTTGATTTGTAAGTTGCTTTGAACCCAGTTAGGCATAGAGCGACCAAGAAATTGTAGATTAGATTAAATTAAATTAATTGGCACTAAATGGAGTTAATTGAGAAAGGCACCTAACTTGGTAGGTGTGATTCTACAACCATTAGGCGCCTACTGCAAAGCGCATAGTCAAAAGTGGGTATGATTAGGGATAGATTGTGGTTGTGCATTTGAGTTAGGCGCCCATTTTTGAGGTAGGAGTCATTGGGTGCCTAACTCAAAGGCATTTAGGCCAAAAAAAACCTCTGGCATAAATAGGAAGTGCCTAAATGTTAGAATGCTTAGCACCACCTAAGCACACTTAGGTTGGACTAAAGGCCTGTTTTACAAAGCCGCGGTAACGGCCCCGAAGCCCATAGAGATTTAAAGGGCTTCAGGGCTGTTGCTGCGCAGCAGCCGCTAGCGTGGCTTTGTAAAACAGGCCCTAAGTGTGATTCTATAATGGGTGTCTAACTTTTATAGAATCACACTTAGAACTGCACTAGTCTAGCAGTACTATAGAATTGATAAGTAGTAGGAGCTGATTTTTTTACGTAACAAATATAGCATTGGGCCCTTAGAGATCATAGAAGGATAATATGAGCTCATATTATCCTTCTATGAACACTAAATAAAGGAAAGTGAGCCCTCTGAGGATTCTACACACTTTAGAAAAATATTCAATTGTTTACAAGATAGTATTATGAACGCTTATGTCTCGATATGACAAAGTATGGCAGCAGATCATGAGGTATTCAAGTGGCAGGGCTGTTTTATGGTGAACAGATTAGAACTCGCCACTGCAACCCAGGAGTACTGGATCACAACTTTGCAAGGTCCGTTGCTCCCATACAGTAAAATAACCCCAGTAAAGAGCTGAGGTTATTTTACCATGGTTTTTGGGCCCTAACATGACTTGAGATATATCACCGCAAAATGTGTTAGGGAATCTGCATAGTAATGAGATGCAAAACATTCATTTGCATATTTCACATCTCATTACTTAGTAATGCATGGCAACTTAAATATCGCCATGCTATTTTTTGAACATCAGCGTTAGGGCTGTTTTAGACGCAGTAAGGACTATTTTCCGTGATTTAAAGCCTCAATGTTACTTGATGAATTCCCTCCTTAATATAAACATAGAAACATGGAAGATGATGGCAGAAAAGGGCTACAGCCCATCAAGTCTGCCCACTCTACTTACCTACCCCCTGTCTATGCCCTAATGACCCAATTTCCTTATCTTGACCCTCGTAGGGATCCCACATGGGTATCCCATTTATTCTTAAAGTCTGGCACGCTGTCTGCCTCTATCACCTGCACTGGAAGCTTGTTCCAATGATCAACCACTCTCTCTGTGAAGAAATACTTTCTGGTGTCGCCATGAAATTTTCCGCCACTGAGTTTGAGCGGGTGCCCTCTTGTGGCCGAGGGTCCCTTGAGAAAGAAAATATCATCTTCCACTTCGACACGTCCCTTGAGGTACTTAAATGTTTCGATCATGTCTCCCCTCTCCCTACTTTCCTTGAGAGTGTAGAGCTGCAATTTGTTCAGTCTCTCTTCGTACGAGAGACCCTTGAGCCCCGAGATCATCCTGGTGGCCATCCGCTGAACCGATTCAATTCTGCGTACATCTTTACTGTAATGTGGCCTCCAGAATTGCACACAGTACTCCAGATGAGGTTTCACCATGGCCCTGTACAACGGCATCATGACTTCAGGCTTTCGGCTGACGAAACTTCTATTGATACAACCCAATATCTGCCTTGCCTTAGATGAAGCCTTCTCCACTTGATTGGCAGTTTTCATGTCTGCACTGATGATTACTCCTAAATCTCGTTCTGCTGAAGTCCTAGTTAAAGTTTCTCCGTTCAAGAAGTACATCCTGCATGGATTTCCGCTTCCGAGATGCATGATCTTACATTTCTTAGCATTGAAGCCTAGCTGCCAGGTTGAGGACCAACTTTCCAATGTAAGCAGGTTCTGCGCCATATAATTCTGTAAACTGCATTCACTTACTATATTACATAGTTTGGCGTCATCGGCGAATAGTGTTATTTTACCTTGAAGCCCTTGAGTCAGATCCCCTATGAATATGTTGAAAAGGAGTGGACCCAGGACCGAGCCCTGCGGCACTCCACTGGTCACCTCCGATGTTTTAGAGAGGGTACCATTAACCACCACCCTCTGAAGTCTGCCACTCAGCCAATCATTGACCCATGCAGTTAGTGTCTCTCCTAACCCCATCGATTCCATCTTGCTTAGCAGCCTGCGGTTTGGGACACTGTCAAAAGCTTTACTGAAGTCCAGGTACATGACGTCCAAAGACTCTCCCAAGTCCAACTTTCTTGTTACCCAGTCAAAGAAGCTGATGAGTTTGGATTGACAGCATTGTCATTGGTGAATCCATGCTGACTGGGATCCCGAAGATTCCCTTCATTCAAGATTGTGTCCAATTTGCTTTTAATTAGTGTTTCCATGAGTTTGCACACTATTGATGTGAGACTCACCGGTCTATAATTCGCAGCCTCTGCCCTGCAACCCTTTTTATGCAGAGGAACGACATTAGCTAATTTCCAGTCCAGGGGAACTTTCCCCTTACTTAGGGAGAGATTGAATAGCTCAGCCAACGGTTTTGTCAGGACATCGCTCAATTCTCTGAGCACTCTTGGGTGCAAATTGTCTGGTCCCATGGCTTTGTTCACCTTGAGTCTTGCCAGTTCACTGTAAACTTCACCTGGTGTGAACTCAAAATTCTGAAACGGGACTTCTGTGCTTTGTGTTGCCTTCAACTGCGGACTGTGTCCCAGTGCCTCACAGGTGAAGACTGAGCAGAAGTATTCATTCAGTAGTTCGGCTTTATCGGAATCTGCTTCCACGTAACTTCCGTCCGGTCTTCTAAGGCATACTATCCCGCCTGTGTTCCTTTTTCTGTCACTAACATACCTGAAGAAGGATTTGTCCCCCTTTTTAATGTTTTTTTGCCAGAATTTCTTCCACTCGAAGTTTTGCCTCCCTAACTGCCATTTTGACCGCTGTAGACCTGGTCATATATTCTACCTTTGCCTCTCTTTTCTCCATGCGCTTGTAGGAGAGAAACGCTTTTTTCTTCTCCTTAATGAGGTGCGAGATCTCCGCGGTGAACCATTGGGGTTTATTGTTTCTTTGTCGTTTATTTACTGATTTTATGAAGCGGCTAGTTGCTTCATGTATGGTTGATTTCAGTGTTAACCACTTAGCTTCTACATCATTGGTCTCTGCTTGGTCCTGCAGCGTCCGATGGACGAAATCTCCCATGCGTGCAAAGTCTGTGCCCCGGAAATTGAGTACCTTTGTTTTCGTGTTTGATCTAGGAAAGCCTTTCCTAAAGTTGAACCATACTATGTTGTGGTCGCTGGAGGCTAGCGTATCTCCTACTGAGACCTCTGAGACACTTTCCCCATTGGTGAGTACCAGGTCGAGGATCGCCTGGGCCCTAGTGGGCTCCATTACCATTTGTTTGAGACGTGCTCCCTTTATGGAGGTTAAGAGCCTCCTGCTACCGCTGGTTGTCGCTGAAAATGAGTTCCAGTCTGCATCAGGCATATTGAAGTCCCCTAGCAGTACAGCTTCTCCTCGTAGAGTGATATTCTCTGTGTCTTCAATTAATTCTGCGTCCATGTCTTCCAGTTGTCTTGGGGGTCTGTATACCACACCTAGATACAGGCATTTTTCTCTGCCTCTTGCCAGGTTTACCCAGATAGACTCCCCGGTGTACTTGACATCTGTGATCCTGGTGGTTTTGATGTCCTCTTTAATGTATAGAGCTACCCCCCCCCCCCCTCCTAACCTGCCCTCTCTGTCCTGACGAAGTAGATTGTAGCCCGGTATAGCCATATCCCACCCATGTGAATCCGTGAACCAAGTTTCAGATATTGCCACCACATCTAGGTCGGCATTCCTTATTTCAGCCTCCAATTCTAGAATTTTGTTACCTAAACTGTGTGCATTGACATACATGGCCCTCCATATCTTGTGTTTGCTAAGTCCCTGTGAGGCGTATCCTACCCGAGTCGGTGTGACTCCCAAAGAACTGTTTGCAATGTGGGTACTTACCTTGGACATGGAAGCGGAGTTTCAACTCACCTCATCAGGATAATTCCTTTCTGCACTAATATGTGAATGGGTACCCTCCCCTGACTTACCTAGTTTAAATGATTAACACTGTTGTCTTACACAGTTATTTGTATGCTGCAGGACATTTTTGTTCCTTTTTTTTTCCCATCGTTTGCTTTTTTGTATGATTGTTTCTGAGAAAAATTATGTTATCCCTGGTTTATCTTATCTAAAGCTATTTTTGATTGACTTCAATTTGGCTTTTGCTCTTTACTTTGTACAGAAATAGCCCTCATCAAAGTCTTCAGTAACTTCTCTTTGGCCAGATCCAAGGATCATTATTCAGTCCTCATCCTTCTTGATCTAGCTGCTGCTTTTGACACTCCTTTGATAACACAGTCTTCACTTAGGTTTTCTGTCTTCGTTTTTTTCTTAATCTCTCCCATCTTTCTATCAGTGTATGTTCTACTATCTCATTAACAGCGTCAGCACTCGGCATGCTAATGGCATCATCAGCAGAGGAACGCCCAGGAGATAGAATGCCGCAAAGCAGCCTGTGTAGATTGTTGCCAAGTGCCAACACTGTTATAAGGTATTCCTGTCTCGCAGTTCAGATGGGAGGGAGAGATGGTTGACTATATTGAATTTATCTTTGGAAAATGGATATTTCTCACAATCCAAGGGACAAATAACACTTTTGCCTCTTCTAATAAAAGTAGATTTAAATCCTTCTCACTATCCCTTCTCACTACCAACTAATCACCAATATACCTTTGTTAACAAAAATGTTAGAATCAATTGTAGCTGGTCAACTTACTGATTATTTGGATAAATTTTCATTACTCCAATCATTTCAACAAGGGTTTCATTCTAATTTTAGTACTGAAACCTTATTGGTCTCTCTTCTTTCAAAAATTCAACAATTATGTCTTTATAATATTGTTCCAGTTTGATTTATCTCTGGCTTCGATGTAGTACATCACAACATTTTACTTCATTTACTTTCAGATATAGGTCTCCATCAGGTTGTTTTGAATTGGTTCTCTAAATTTCTATTGTCTTGTTCTTATTCAGTGAATATTGAAGGTGATATCTCCAATCCCTGGTGGCCTCCTTGTGGGGTTCCCCAGGGCTCTCCACTTTCTCCAATTCTATTTAATCTCTATATGACCACACTGAATACTTTTAAGCTGTCAGCTTGGGAAACGCTGTTCACCTATGCGGATGATATCTGTATATTTATTGAGATCAATTTGGATATTATTAATTTAGTTTCTAAAGTAAATCATTGCATTTCCAAACTTCAAGCCTGGGCTATGTCTGTCCGGATGAAGCTTAATACAACTAAAACTAAACTTCTGTGGTTAGGTCCAAAATTGGACTGTCTTCCTCCTAATGTAGCTTTGGAATCTGGGGCCTCTTTGCAGATCGAGTTTTCTTCTAAGATATTGGGAGTCATTTTTGATTCCTTTCTTACCTTTAAGAATCAAAGGTAAGAATCAAAGTGGCGGGTTACTTTGGGGGATTGAGTACTTTCTGTGGAGTTAGTTTGGTTTGATGGATTTCTTGAATAGCAGGGTTTACATTTCTTTTCTGAAGGTTTTTTAGTCTGGTGTCATCATCAGTAGATTGGATAATTGGTGGTCAAGTTTTGCTGTCTATATGGCCAGTAGGCCATCGTACATTTTTTTTGTGTTTGACGCCTCTGATTGGGGAGTGCGTGAATGGTGTTTGGGTTCTCCTTTGCCTGGTTGTGTCAGTTTGGATAAGGCGGTTGTTCAAGTAGGCTTGGCTGTCTCTATTGATTGCTTTAAATAGTAGACAGTAAAATTTGAATTGTATTCCCTTTGCTCCATTGCTCCCTTTGCTTCATTGGCTCCCGGTTTATCTTAGAATTCAATTCAAATGTGCTTGCATCTCTTTCAAAATTTGATATGGCATTTTTATTCCCCTCGTTCCCTTATTATGGAATGCTTACAGATTTTCCTTTGCAAGAGGCATCCAACAATATAAACTCTCCCTTCCTTTTAAAAAAGGAATTAAAAGAGTTATGAACTTCAGTCAATCTTTGGCTTTTAAACTTTCTCAACTATGGAATGAACTCCCCCTAATTCTGAGGAGCCCCAGTTATTTCCAATCTTTCTGTAAATTTCTAAAAACTTTTCTATTTGCCAAACATTTTGAAAACTAATTTATTTTGAAACCTTTGTTTTTACTTTAGTTTTTATTTAATTGCTGTAAACTTTCTTTAGTTGAGATTACTTAGGTTGATTACCCGATATATAAAGTTAAGCTTTAGTTTAGTTTAGTTTAGATGGGTTTGGGGGGGGGGGGACTGGCAACTAGGGCTTATCTTTTTTCCTAAACCCACCTCTTTTTTAAATCCTATTCTCTATTTCTGTTAATAACACTGTTATCCTCTCTTTCTTTCCACCTGTAACCTTGGGGTCATCTGTACATATCCGATTGCTAAAACCTATGATTTCTTCTTGTATAACATCACCAAAATTAATCCATTCTTTTCTGAACATACTTCAAAAATTCTTATCTACATTCTCATCACTTCCCACAAAAATAACTGCAAACTGCTCCTCACAGGTTCTCCCACTAAGCTGTTTCTTTCTCCTTCGGTCTGTTTAAAATATCGCTGTATGACATCTCCCATTAATGTCACTGAACTCACATAACCTCTTTTCTCCTTATCCATTTCTGCAATTCAGATTTCTCTTACTCACTTACAAGTGCATTCATTCTGCTGCACTTCAGTATCTCTTTTCTTGTGTTTTTTCTTAGACCTTCCAGCATTGACATAGTGAGGGTGAGAGGCGCCCAGGGCGGTGGTGCCCCTCCCCCACCCTCTTCTCTACCCCTCCACCTCCACATGCTCTTTCCCTGCCCCCTCTTGCTGTACACGTGCTGTTTCCCTTCCTCCCGATACCTCTGTAACGTTCCTGTGGTGAGCAGTAACTCCCAAACCTTCTATCGCGCCAGCGTTGGCTCTTCCGTTGATGTCACTTCTTAGGGCCAGGGAGTGACATCAGAGGAAGAGCTGATGTTAGTGCGACAGCAGGTTGGTGGTTGCTACGCATGCCAGGTACGTTACAGAGGTACCGGGGGAAGGGATGTGGCATGCAGTGGGGGAACAGGTGAGGAGAGGAGAATGGGTTCCTATGCCTTCACCACCCAGGGTAGACCACCCAACCCCCACCCTCTTATTACGCCAGAACTGGTCGGGGCTGGGAGTGGGTGGGGTCTGTGTGGGTCTGTGTGGCTGGGCCATTGGTCCAGATTTTACGATCGTAAAATCTGGTAGCCCTACCTAATCCTCCATTACCGCAGGTACAAAAAAAGTTTGGATTGTGAGCACACTAGGGACAGAGAAAGTACCCACATATAATATGTACAGCACTGTGTCTACAAGCAGCAATGTTCCCCTTCCTTTTGTTTGTTCCTTATTTGCCTTTCTTTCCTATATAACATAGTTCCAACCCAGCTTCCTTTCTGTCTCATGTTTGTCTGCCATTCTGTCAACCATTAGTATGCCATTTATTTGATGTTTCATTTAAATTCTTTTAATTATCCTGTTGTTGGCGTTGTTTTTGTTTTGGTCATGTTTTTGTTTTCATTTTCCCTGTTATATTTTAATTTGTATCTTGCTTAGAAATTGAATAAGCGACTCAATCAAATTTTAACAAAAACTTGAAACTTTAAATAGTGCTATTTGAATGATTAGTAGTAATATTATTATTGTCTGGACCAAGCTTCAGTAGCAAACAATACCTTTTTGGCCAGTCCATCCCTTTGAGCTAACAAGTCTCATGTTTTGGCAATGCAGGCTGCTCTTAAATTTCCAAAAGTACAAGATATTGGAACAACCCTAAGCTTGGGATCACCCATGTGATCAGTGACTCAGTGCTTCTTATTGATGGAAAGAGTAATGTTGCTCACCTGTAACATATATTTTTCCACAGACACTGGGTTTGATCAGGCATACAATCCCTCCCACCTCCCCAAGAGTAGCCTAATAAATTAACCTTTGGTAGTAACTGAAGAACTGAGGAGACTGTTGTGTGTGGCAAGGGTCATGCATGCCTAGAACTATAAATTGAAATTCTGAGCTGTGGAAAAGCAGTTAAATTCACACTTTTGTGCCTGATCAATTCTGTTGTCTGTGGATAACCTTTTTTACAGATGAGCAACATTGCTGAACATTTAAAGCTAATCAAAAAAATTGTGTGTGTATGGGGAGGGGGAAGGGGGAGATTCACTCATTACCAAATATAATCTGTGAAATTTGTTGTTAAGAGGATGTGGTCAAGGCCAGTGGCATCCATGGGACTGAATGGGCCATGAGCAGCTAAATTAAGAATAGTCCCTATATCGCCATAGGGACCAAGGGGGGGGGGGAGGAAGATATCACAAGCCCCTCGTAGAAACCTCAAGAAGTTATGACTCTGCATGGACAGCAAAACTGGAAAAATAGAAACCAAAATGCAAGATATCAGAATTGCACATTACTCAAACTGACATATTTGAAATAATAAATTCAAACTAAAATATCATTTTTGAGTTCTTAGGAGAGCTCTCTGGAGGGAAAACTGCTTTTGAAATGCTATTGGGCTCCCGTTTACAGCAGGGAACTATTTCCATGATTTGCAAATGCTTAAATACTAGCAGGGGTATGGTCTTGACATATTTGAAGTCCTGGGAACAAAACCTGGGGTGATAATTAAGTTGGGACAGAAGGGAGTTAATACTAGGGCCAAGTTGCCTTCTTGGGCATTGCAACCTTGTTGGTGGAAAATGGATATAAAGAACGAATGAGGTGGTATTATACTCCTATTCTTATGGCCAAATTGGGCAGAGGAACTGTTGAGACCTGTTGGGTTGTGGGATGTGAGGAACATATTTACATATGTAGTGGGAGTATAGCTTGGTACAGAGATTTTGGTCTTCAGTCTTTCAAGTGCTCTCTCAAATACTGGGCAAACAGATACCTGCCACATAGGATGCAGCACTGTTGTTTCAAAATGGGGTAGAGCTTGAGGAGAGAGAATAGCACTTTTGCTGCTAGTTGGAAACAATCAATTTGTCCTGACTAAAGGTGAGTTATTTCCAAGCTGGGGATTGGCACAATACTGTATGTATAACTTAACTGCTATACGCCATGGATGACCTCATTGCTATAATAAGATTTGGAGAATGTTTGAATGATATGAACAAATTTTTTCCTAAGTCAGGTTTTGGAGAGTTTTGCCTGGGTTTGTAATCTGTTGCATAGTTGCACTGGGATAGGGGGTGGGGGGGGGCGGGGTTGGGGTTTGATATGAACCAATGATTCTGTATAGTTAACGTTATTGTATTTACTGCTTATTTAGTTGAGTGTGTGGAAGAAACCATATACACTCATCTGGATGTTGTAATTATGTGCATCTGGTTTATAGGTTCAGTGTAATCTTTAATAAAAATTATCAATTAAAAAACACCCTTTTTAACCTTTATCTGAACTTTTTATTTTGTCCATTTGCATTGGGCCCAGTGTCTGTTTCTGCTTTCCTATATTTTTTCCTAATTCCTTTCCCAGGGTCTCTTGTCCATTTGACATTTCTCTCACAATGTCTATCTTCCATCTTTTCTCTGTATCCCTATCTGTCCTTTCCAGCATTTCTCTTCTGTGTCCCTGTTCTTATCTTCCCCCTCCCATGCTCAACTTCTAGCCTATTACTGTCCCTATCCTCCCCCATATTCAGCACCTCCCCTGTGTTCCTATCTTTCTCTGTCCAGCATCCCCCATTTTGTCCCTATCTCCTCCCTCTTGTGTCCAGCAGCTGCCCTCAGTGTCCATTTGCTTCCTCTCCCTGTATCTAGCATTTGCCCTCAATTTCCATTTGTTCTGTCTTCTGTGTCCAGCATTTCCCTTGGGCCAGAGTCTCTCTTCTGCCCCCATTCTGGAGTTGCCCCCACCCTGGAGTTCGCATCTCCCTCTTTTCATTACTATATTTCTCCTGATATTCACAATCTGAAAATTGCTAAGATGGTACACTATCTGTAGTGGTTTATCAAATAAAGATGCCCTCCCCAGCTAGGAGCCATCCTCCTCCATCCCTCTCCCTTTCCACTACAAGTCTGGCATCTCTCTCACCCTCCATCTCCACCTTCCATTGCAATCTAGCATCCTTCCCTCCCTCTCACACCACTATGCAGATCTGTGATCATCCCCTCCCTCCCTTCTTTCCAGTCTGTACTGCAGGTCTGGCATTCTTCCCCAATTCCCCACTGCAGATATGGCATCTCTTTCATCCCATCACTCCACCACAGATCTGATCTCTCTTCCCCCTCACCACCATGGGTCTGGCATCTCTACTTTCTCCTCATTATCCTCCAAACATTCAGCAGGTTTCTGCCTTTGAGCACATAGAAAGTTGCATCAGATAAAGTGGTATGCAGCAGAGGGAAGATTTTGTGGTTAGCTGGAGGGCTGTGTGTACTGCTACCATAGTTGATGACCTGCCAGAAGTTTGGAGAACCATGAAGGGTTGGGGGGGATGAGAAAGAGAGAGATACTGGGCCTTGAGGAAAGAGAACAGGCAGTAAGATGCAGATACTTTGGTACAGCATGAGTTGGTCCTACATACCTGGATTTAAAAAAAAAAATGGGTTTAGACAAGTTCTTGAAAGAAAACCCCACAAAGCATTTTAAGCCAGACAGACTTGTGAAAGTTACTTAACGTGGAGTGTGAGCAAGGCACTTGATACTATGAATTAGATTGGCCATTGCTGAAGAAAGGATGCTGGGCTCAATAGACTTTTGACTTAACCCAGCATGGGATATCTTATGTAAGAATAAATTTCTTTTAAGTGACTGCATAATGTAAGAAGTCCTCATTTTAAAGTGCTTATTATTGTGGCATGCACACCCAAGGAGTGTGCCCAAGGAGCAGGTCAAGCTCCTTGAGGCAGGTGTTTTTGGTTTGGAGTCTTGCGTTGGACTTAGTCTAGGGTGGGAGATGGATTTGAGCGATCTAGTAGGTGGGACAGGCGTATTTAATTGTATCCCAGTTCATGTAACTGGTAATCTAGAAAGGTGTGATTAAATCAACCATTGGCGAAATGTGAACAATTTAGTTCATATTAAAATAAATCCCCAAATAAAGACAAAATAGAGTTGTGTCAAACAAAGAGGAAAATGTTTGTTGCTGAATTGTCACTCAATCAGGTCAGAAATAGGTGTGTTGGATCTGCTTTTGGGTGAGTTGCAACCAAATATGATATGTTTAATAGAAACCTGGTTGAAGCAGGATGAAGAGTATTGCTTTGCAGACAGTCTATCTAACAAATATTTTGTTTACACTTCTAGTTAGCTAGGTGCCATCGACTCGTGTTCAAGTCATAGAGACTTGATGAATTACAGATCTAAAAATAAATCAGTTTTATGCCATCCCCATGGTTGTTTTCAATGTGTCCAGCCATCTGGTTACAGGTCGCCCTCTTCACCTGGCTCCTTTGATCTTCCCAAACATGATGTCCTTCTCCAATGATCTTTCTCTTCTGACAATGTGACCAAAATAATACAGTTGTAACATGATCATTTGGGCTTCGTGTGACATAGCCGGTTTGATCTCTTCCATAATTAGTTCTTCTGGCGATCTACGGCATGCATAAAATCCTTCTCCAGCACAAAAGCTCAAATGAGTCAATCTTCTTTTTGTCTTGCTTCCATGATGTCTAGCTCCCACACTGAGAAAATGAATGTGATCTTCATTTGGAGTGTTATTTCCTTGCTTTTGAGTACGTTTTTGAGAGCCTTCATTGAAGAATGACCAAGTGCTATTCTGTAGAGTATTTTTTTTCCTGCTAGTTGCTTCTTTGTTTATGAAAGAGCCCAGGAGAATGAAATCCTTTACAACTTCTAATCTATCACCTTCATGCTCAAAATTGTCATCATTTTCCATGTTCATGATCTTCGTTTTGTTTAAGTTCAGTTCTAATCCTATGTTTGACTTTTCTCAGTAGATACAGCATGTTTTCTTTGCTGCTGGTGATGAGCATTGTATCATCTACATAGTTGTTTATATTTCAGCCACTAACTTTGAAACCAACGCTCTCTTCTTTAAAATTTGCTTTTCTGAAGATGGCTTCACTATAAAGGTTGAACAGGTAAGGTGACAAGATGCATCCTTGCCTGATACCATGTTTTATTGGAAACCAATCAGTGTTGCCATATTCAGTTCTCACTACAGCTTCTTGATTTTCATATAGGGTTAGCCATTATTACTACTTGGCTATTGATCCAATTATCCATGTCACAACTCCCGTATAAAGAACTGCTGCTTTTGAAGTGGGATATCAACCTTATTTTACTGTCCTCCCAGGATCCATACTGAATGAGCCTAATACTGAATGAGACATGATATCCCAAACTATTACTGAGTTAGCCTGCCCAACCAACCTACTCATATAGGGGATTATTGTTTAGATTTAGTGTTTATGAGTTTCCTTTCAGCACTAACCCCCCTCTGTTATGAAACTGCAATAGCAGTTTCTAGTGCAGAGAGCCACGCTGAATGACCTACACTGCTCCCGACGCTCATAGGAACTCTATGAGCGTCGGGAGCTGTGCGGGTCATTCAGCGTGGCTCCCCATTCTAGAAACTGCTATTGCAGTTTCGTAAAAGGAGGCCTTAGTATATCCCAAATTTCTTATCATGATATATCTTGGTCCGACCACAAAACAATACTGGTTCAAGTAGATGTTTCTGGACAACAAAAGAATGTGATAGATCATAAAGAATTAATGGTACGTGCCTTTGGGTCAGTGGACCTTACAGTTTTACCACCACTGTTTCAAAAGATTCATTCTGATTTTTTGGACTCTTTAGTTGAGGAGTAACAGCTATATGGGACAAGTTTATGAATGAGGTTAGTTATGTTTATATACTTTGGTATCCTTTGAGTACTAGGAGAAGGAAAATGCTGGGTTACATTTATTAAGGACTCAGGTCAATAGAGTATAATGCATATGGAGGAAATGCAAAACAAATAAAGTGAAGGAGTGGCCTAGTGGTTAAGGCTTCAGCCTCAGCACCCTGAGGTTGCAGGTTCAAGCCTAGCACTACTCCTTTTAACCCTGGGCAAGTCACTTAACTCTCCATTGCCCCAGGTACATTAATCACATTGTGAGCCACCAGGACAGATAGGGAGAAATACTTGAGTATCTGAATGTAAACTTTTTAGGCTATAAGCAGTGTATAAATACGTAAGTAAATAAATACATGATATGTAAAAATCTGATTTCTTACTATCATAAGCAAGTTTGTAAAACAAAATGTCAGTAGTATTCTAATTTGATATTGTGTGATAAATGCCCTTAGCAAAAATAGTTTTCATTGTTAAATTCTTGGACTTTGGGAGACAGTCAAATGCTGAATTTTACTCCTGATTTGAATTACTTGGCCAATTATTTTTGTAACAAGGCGATGGATGTACAATTTATTTTGGGGCTTGGAAAAAGCAAAATTTTATCTTGGAATAATGAGAGTATTAAGGAGTTTGAAATTAAGTGGTCTACGTTTAGGCAGGCATCCATGATGGAATTAGAAAAAAATTATAGGGTAAGGTAAAGGCTAAAACAATGAGAGACCCAATTCCCTTATATTGTCTGCCAATTCCTAAGCATGGTTTGTTACCATTGTTAACTTGCATGCTGAACACGAGTTTAGAAATGAGTGTGGTCCATTCCACATGGAAGCTTGCTATAGTGACACCAATACTGAAAAAATGTAATGCAGATTCATAACAACCTGAAAACTACAGACCTATTTCTAATTTACCGTTATATGCTAAGTTAGTCGAAAAAGTTATTGTAAAACAATTGATACAGTTTGTAATAGATAACAACATTTTACATCTAGACAATCAGCATACAGAAAAGGTTATATTACAGAAACGACTATACGAGTATTAGAATTCTTAAGTGAACTAAAGGGGTGGGGGTGGTTAGACATAGGTGAACTGATCCTAGTTGTGTCACTAGATATTAAATCAGCTTTTCACACCATCCATGCTACTGACTTTGCTATATAAACTGGGAATCTGTGGAATAGTACTATCTTGGTTTGAAAGATTTTTCAAAGATTGGACTTTCTTAGTGGTACAGGGAAGTCATAAATCCTCTGTGCGGAATTCAGCTGTTGGTTTGCCCCAGGGCTTGTCACTTCACCTATTTTGTTTAATATTTATGTGAGTTCACTGTTGAGTTTGATTTATTCCTTTTGAGTCTGGGCCCCCGGACATGTCCTCAAAAGGAAGACAAGTCCTGGGAAATTCAGATGTCTGGTAACCCTACTTTGGGGGGGGGGCTTTAGAGGTGGCTTTTATCTGAAAATTATGGTGTTCCTTCCTAACTCGTTTATATAATTGCTATTGTAAACCACTTTGTTTACTGTATTGTAAAAGGAGCGATATATGAAATAAAGTAACCTTTAATCTATAACTGTGATGTCTGTTTTTCTCAGCCTAGGCCCAATAGATTAGAAATAGTTGTTTTCTTCTGCTGCTGAACTTTATCATAGTGCCATGCTGCCATCTAGTGACATAAAGGGTTTGTAACTATAATACATCTGCTAAAAAAAAAAATATATATATATATATATATATATATACAGTAAAACCTTGGTTTGCGAGCATAATTTGTTCCAGAAGCATGCTTGTTATCCAAAGCACTCGTATATCAAAGCGACTTTCCCCATAGGAAATAATGGAAACTCAGACGATTCGTTTCACCACCCAAAAACTTTAATACAAAATACTATATCACTTGTATTGCAAGACCTCGCTTATTTAGAACAGTCACTATACTCCTGCAGCATCAGAGAGAAGAACCATTGGCGCAGTTGTGATGATGTGATGTGTGTATACTGTATGTACTCTTATTGCAAGACTTTGCTTGTTTAGATCAGTCACTACATGTTTTCAGTGTCGGAGAGAGAAGAACCATCAGCTCAGTTGTGATGTGTGTATACTGTGTGTACTTGTATGGCAAGACATTGCTTGTATAGCAAGTTAAAATTTAATCAGATGTTTTGCTTGGCTTGCAGAATGCTTGCAAACCAAATTACTTGCAATTCAAGGTTTTACTGTATATATATATACCGTATTTGCCGGCGTATAAGACGACTTTTTAGTACCTTAAAATCCTCCCCAAAGTCGGGGGTCGTCTTATACGCCGGGTACAGTTTACATGCCCTTACTTGCGGGGCTGGATGTACTCAGTCGCGCGGCTCTTCTTCTCCCTACCTTCTCTGCTTGCAGCACAGAGCCGAACGGAAGTCTTCCCGACGTCAGCGCTGACGTCGGAGGGGAGGGAGGGCTTAAACAAAGCTTAAACAAAGCCCTCCCTCCCTCCGACGTCAGCGCTGACGTCGGGAAGACTTCCGTTCGGCTCTGTGCTGCAGGCATGGCAGGTAAGGAGAAGGGCTACCAAGAGAGAGGGGCGGCCGCCCCGCCCCGGTTGCAGCACAGCCGGCCAGGTTCCCTTACTTTTGTGGCACTTCCCCGACCGACCGATAACAGCCCGGATCCGACAATCCTCCCTGCCCTGTAGCCGCAAATCTAAATACCTTCTTACAGCAGCTGTAAGAAGGTAATTTAGATTCGCGGTTAAGGGCAGGGAGGTTTGTCGGACCGGGGCTGTTGTCGGTCGGTCGGGGAAGTGCCACAAAAGTAAGGGAACCTGGCCGGCTGTGCTGCACCCGGGGCGGTAGAGAAGGTGTGCGGAAGAAGGGGTCGTCTTATACGGCGAGTATAACACAAAACTCTATTTTTTAACTAAAAGTTGGGGGGTCGTCTTATACGCCCAGTCGTCCTATACGCCGGCAAATACGGTATATATATATATATATATATATATATATAAAACACATGATCTCTGTTGCTTGTTTTTGTTATTGCTGTTATTGCTAATATGGAGTAAATACTAGGGTTACCATATGGCTCCAGAAAAAAGAGGACGGATTGAGATATCCAGGTTTTACCTCCATTGCTTTCAATGGAAGTAAATGCTCAAATTTATATAAATTGGTAGGAGAGGTTCTGGCCCATTTAAATCACACTGACCAGACCTAGAGCAGATATTCAGCAGCACCTAATTGGTAAGTGCTGCCAAATACCTGTTCTGACCACCATGGTAGTCTTCGTAGTGCCAGGGTGGTCCAAGTATAATTAGGATGGATCCAGAAGTTATCCAGGCCAGTTGGACTGCTCAAATAGCAGTCCTAACTTGCTTCATCTGTTATCAGGGTCCTGGCCCTGAATAGTGGCAACCAGTGCTTGGATTAATCCCAGTTTTGAATTCCAGGTCAAATTCAGGCTGCAGCAGTCAGTGCCTTAAAAATTGCTGATCACCACTGACTGAATATCAGGCCTTAATTTTTGTAATATTTGGGAAGATTATAGGTGGGGTTCCCACTTAAGTGCATATGTTACAGAATATTATAAATTGCCTAAATTCCTGCCAGATTTATATCCACAGTTATACCAGGTAACTGCAGGTCTATAAATTTTAGATACACTGATACTGTTTAATGCCAGTGTTCTAGAACAGTATCTTGACACCCAGGTGCTACTATAGAACAAATTTCTATTGCACCCTCAGAGGGCCTGAATGGAGTTGCCCTGTTGCAGAATTGCTCTACAGTTGTCTAAATATTAACCTTACAAAGGCTTTCAAATGCTCTTTACAATATTTAAACTGCTCTTACACTCTGCCATATCATTGTTTTTAAGGTGTCAGGTCAAAACCGCGGAAGACAAAGGCGCGCACTGACAACTGAGCGCAGTGTGGAGGCGTGCGCCGAAGAAAATAACTGTTTTTAGGGGCTCCGGGGGTGTGTGTGGTGGGGGAACCCCCCCACTTTACTTTATACAGATCGCGCCGCGTTGTGGGGGGTTTGGGGGGTTGTAACCCCCCACATTTTACTGAAAACTTCACTTTTTCCCTAAAACAGGGAAAAAGTTAAGTTTACAGTATAATGAGGGGGGTTACAACCCCCCAAACCACCCACAACGCCGCCGCGATCTGTATTAAGTAAAGTGGGGGGGCTCCCCAACAAAACCCCCAGTCGGAGACCCTAAAAACTGTCATTTTCTTTGGTGCGCGCCTCCACGCTGCGCTCAGTTGTCGGCGCACGCCTTTGTCTTCCGTGGTTTTGTCTATGAACCGTTTTTTAATCTATTCTACGTTCTTGTCATCAACTTCCTTTCCTTGTTCTCATTTCTGTAACATTTTGTTTTTTTATTCCATTGTCCCCATTCCCTTTCACCTTTTGTGTCTTAGATATCTTTCATATCCTTTCCTCTATTTCTGTTCTCTCCATTACTGAATTTTCAATTTTCTCTATCACCCCCTTCCCCAACTTACTTCTCTATTCTTCTCTCTTCAACTGTTTCTCATTTCTATTCTTAAACCTTCAGTTTCACGTTCTTCTCCCAGACTGAAAGAGTAGCCTAGTAGTTATAAACTGTGATTAAAATTATCAATATGTCTTATCAATGTGTCAATTATCAATATTATCAAAAAATTTTCCTTATTGAGTTGTGAAAACTGAGAACTCTCACACATATACTTTTATATTTTTCACCGAGTCTTGTTTTAATTGTGTTTAGAGGTCAGTGGCAGATTTGATTACATATATCTGCAATCTTCTTTTTATAATTGAAAGAGTTTTTAGGATTTAGGCATCTGAGTGAAGCATTGGTAAGTTAGGCCAGATAAAACCGGGCCTAATATACATGCGCCTATCTCTAGGATGCCTAGCAATGCCTAAGCATACCTATGTGCTACTAGGCAGGATTCTATAAATGGTGCCTAGTGGTTCATTGACAACCATGCCAAGCAGTGCCTACAGTGCAGGCATGCTTAGGCACCGTTTGTAGAATCTGGCCTTAGTGCACAAAAATAGGCAAAAATACTACAAAATGCTTTAACATATTTAGTGGTAGTACGTTTTTCAAAAACTAAGCACACATTAGGACTTAATACCCTTTAGTAAAAAGGTTCCATAGCTACTAACCAAAATATTTTTTTTTACTAAAATATCTTATAAAACGAGTATAGTGTGTTATAACATGGAACTTTCCCAAGCACCAAGCCCATTTTCAACACAACCCCAAAATAGGGCTTTTTCTCCCTTTTTTTCAGATCCCATGCTAATTTTTCCACTAGCACCCAAAAGTATTAGTGCAGAAAAAGTTACTACTTCCTAATTAAGAGATTCTAAATGCTCCCTTGTTAATAATAATAATTTTATTCTTGTAGACTGTCAAAGCCATAATAGTTTGAGGCTGTTTACAATAAGAAGTGCTGGACAATCAGAGAAAAAAGCACAATGGAAAATCATCAGATAGCTACATACAAATAAAAGAAGTAAAACAATAAATACTTAGGTTACAAATCGATTAAACAGTTCTGTTTTTACTAATTTTCTGAAACTAAAATAGGATAAGGAATGCATGATGATATTACCCAGCCAATCGTTCAATTTACCAGCCTGGAAAGCAAGAGTTCTGTCCAGGAATCTTTTATAACGACAGGCCTTTATTGTTGGATAAGCCTGTTAGAACAATCCAAAATAAAATGAGAAACCAAATACGCAGGGGTCAAACCAAATATTGATGTAAAACAAAGACAAAAAAATTTAAACAGAACTCTTGCTTCTAGCGGCAGCCAGTGTATTTTTTGATAATAGAGACTAATATGATCCCATTTTTTCAAACCAGTTGAACTGCCGAGTTCTGAATCGGAGTCTTTGAAGAGTTTTCTTAAAAGTTCCCAAATAAATGATGATACAATAGTCAAGCATGTTTAAGATGGAAGATTGAACCAGCAAACAGAAAGATACTGCATCAAAATATTTTCTAATGGTTCTGAGTTTCCATAGTACCGAAAAACATTTTCTAACTAGTAAATCAGTGTGTTCATCTAAAGTAAGATATCGGTCCAATGTTACTCCCAGGATTTTTTAGAGTAGTCAATAGGGAAAACTTGACCATTCAAAGATATTGATGTATTTTTGATTTTATCATTTGGGCTTGCCAGGAAAAATTTAGTTTTATTTGAATTAAGTTTCAATTTAAATTCAGTCATCCACAATTCAATTTGATTTAAAATAAGACAGATGATTCTTTATCTCAGAAGTCAAGTTTGTTAGGGGAACAACTATAGTGATGTCATCCATATAGATAATACCAATATGTTCTATAATCACAGTAGCTCTTTATATTATATAATTCTTAATTAAATATTGTGAATATCTCAGAACCAACACCCGTGACTGGTGAAATCACCAAACTGAGGGTCATTGGGGGACCATCATTGAAATTCACTGTCCCCTCACCATCCTATTTAATATTATTAAAAGTTTCAAAATGTGATTACTTATCTGTGAATTGGATGGTTGGATCTTATTATTGTTCCCCAGCGGTGAAGAAATTAACTTGTGTTAATAATGTGTTAAAAAACCACTGTTGTAACTCCTCCAAAAATTGTCCATGTCCAAGATATAAAATTTAACTTTTAAACTTTGCAATAAGTTCCCCAATACATTATCCAGTTAACACATATAAATGCAAATTGCAAGCTGGATAACATTTTTTTCTTTTTTTTTCAAAACATAAAGGGGCAGATGGTTGTTTTTCTTGTCAAATCTTTCTAATTCGCTATTTTCAAAACCCATTTTCTGGATGGAATTCTATGGTGGTTGTCTGCAGTGAATCTAAGGGCTCCTTTTACGAAGTCATGGTAGCAGTTTAAAGCACATAATACCGCGTGCTAAACCACCGGCCGAGCTAGCTGCTACCGCCTCCTCTTGAGCAGGTGGTAGTTTTTAGGCTAGCGCAGGGGTTAGGGTGTGATGAAAAAGTCGCACGTGCTGAAGCCGCTAACGCGGTTTCATAAATGGAGCCCTAAATCTCAAGGAGGGGTGTTGGAGGTGTGGTTTGGGGCTGGACTAGGGCAGGTTTATGATTTAGATGCCTTTCTTCAATAATCAAACATTTTAGAAAATATCCAGGGCACAATTTGGATGTTTGAGACTAGACCTGTTTTAACAATGAGTAAGTGCCAAAAAGGTGCCCAAACTGACCAGATGACCACTGGATGGATGAAGGCATGACCTCTCAACACTTCCCCAGTGGTCACTGACCCCCCTTCCATACCCCCAAAATGTGAATGAAACAGTTTATATCTGTCTCCCTTGAAAAGAGGAGACTGAGAGGAGACATGATCGAAATATTCAAAATACTGAAGGGAATAGACTTAGTAGATAAAGACAGACTGTTCACCCTCTCCAAGGTAGGGAGAACGAGAGGGCACTCTCTAAAGTTAAAAGGGGATAGATTCCATACAAACGTAAGGAAGTTCTTCTTCACCCAGAGAGTGGTGGAGAGCTGGAACGCTCTTCCGGAGTCTGTTGTAGGGGAAAACACCTTCCATGGTTTCAAGACTAAGCTGGACAAGTTCCTGCTAAACTGGGGACATACACAGGTGAGGCTGAACTCATTTTAGAGCACTGGTCTTTGACCTGGGGGCCGCCGCTTGAGCGGACTGCTGGGCACGATGGATCTCTGGTCTGGCCCAGCAGCGGCAATTCTTATATTCTTATGTCTGTATGATATCTTTAGATGTTATGGTCAATCCTAGTACAGCAGCAAGCAAATTCCTGGCATGAACTAGTGGGCAGAGTTGTCAACCACAGAGATGGGGACCCTGGTCCATATCACACTAACTACTACAGTTATGGTTGAATATGTGAGCTTTCCAAAACTCACCCAAATCCCACTGTACATACAGAAGACATCTACTGGGCCTTTTTTTGTTTGTTTGTTTTTATGCACCAAAAAAAAATGTGGTTGGCCAAATATTCAGTTGGGGCCATATAACTCTTATGCAGCCCTTGTTGAATATTAGCCAGCTAAAGATCTTAAGATAAATAAAAATGGTGGAAACTTAGAACAACATTGAAACAAAAAAAATAACAAGGAGGAAAAAGCTTCATATGTCCTATGTGTTTAGCAACTATTCAATGTGCTGTCACTACTTAGGACCGTTTTTTTTCATCGGCAAAAAAATAAACCTCCCCAAAATATACAAGACCAAAACAACTTCAGCATATCACTGTTTCAAACTGAGTTAAAGCACTTTCTCAAAATGTATAAAGCTAGCCCATATCTTCATTTATTCCGACGGGACCCATTTCACCAGAGGCTTCCTTAGGGGACTCTGTGGAGCTGCATCTGTGAATCAAAAGTCTGCTGTTAATATATTGCATTGATGGAATAACAGCAACGTTCCCTGGAAGGCACAACTTCAAATAATATACATATATTAAGAAATGCAACTTACTCTATTTATTTGACATATCTCCATCAAACCCCACTACGTTTCTCATCCTCAAACAGCCCTACAAACTCCTTTTCTCAACAACATCATAATATAATCTCTGAATTACTTGTATGTTTAGGCAGAAAAAGCTCAAACAATCCATTGAACTTTATATTCTGAAGCACCTTGGGGTTTAAAACAGCTATTGCTGGTGAACCAACCAAGATGTACTTTGCGATCAGAATTGGCCATGAAGTTGGTCACGAATAGCTTTTATGTAATACATTATCAAAATACGAGGCAATCTGACTTTTCATGTGCAATTCCAGTATTGTGGAATAATCATTCTGGAGTATTATGATTATGTGCAGTGAGATCCACTTTTCTAAAAGTTTTTGAAGACACTTTTATTTGTCAGAGCATTGTTTTATCGATATGATGATGTCAAGGATATGGTACAGAGTTTGAGAACAGATGAAATTCATGGGGTTATAAGAATTTGTATCTATTGTGTGGGTATGTGTCTTTAAATGTCTATTCTGTTAATATTTTATGAGTGTTTTATTGTAATCCACATAGTTTATGTGCAGAATATAAAATTTAAACGGACTAAATAGTTAAGAAATAGGTTAGTCCAATAAAGTGTATCATCGTATCCAGTGCCCTATTTTTTTTTTAACCTTTATTCCTCTGTTGTGAAGTGGATTAACATAATATTTACACTACAGTCTACAAGTAAAGGAAAATGTCTCCCAATTCTAGGGTATGGGCTAATATTAGCCTACCGTATGTGCAGCAGAAGCCAGGTTTTTTGCATAATTAAGGGGTGTATTTATTTCTTTTGTGCAAATTAGGTAGTTGGTATTAAGTCACGCCTAACAACCCCCCACCCCACCAGTCACTAATAACATTTACTCATTCAAAGTCATCTACATATTTGCAGTGCAGTAAAAATAGTCAACACCATTTAAGCATTTGGACAGAGACACTGTGGTGTTATTATGCTCACACTACTTTAAAAAGACCAACTCCGTGTTCTCTACTTTAACATACATCCCCGCGTCCAAAATTGTGTTCGCTGGTACTTATCAACAAAGGGTGATTAATCAGTTCATGGGAACCTTCTATCAATAATTAAGGAGTTCAGCTGGGTATATCCACAGTCGTGCACCCTAGAGTGCACTGCAGGGTTTACCCACAAACATCACATATTATCACCCTGTGTGTAAGTGATTGTTCAAATTCAAAAAGTGCTCTGTTCAAACTTAAAGTAGGGAAATCAAACTCATAAGTGACATAAACTCACTTAAACCCTTGAGTGATTATAAAAGAAAGTTTCCACCACAAAAAATCATAAATATCGGCAAAAAACTTATTTTAGTAATATCCACAAATGTTTCTTTGCTTGAAAAGGGGTGTCTCGGCTGATTGCCCTACAGAGTACCACATTTCATATCTTTCTTCAGGGGCAAACTCAGGGGCACATCCCGATATTGGTGAGGTGTTTTTCTCCATACCATTGCGGAATATGGAGGGCTAAAGTCAAGCATTCTTTTATAATCCGGAGATGTCAAATAGTTCCACCCCCCTATTCAATGAACAACAGCCTGGGCGTTGCTCTAAGTTAAACCCTAGTGTCTAAATGTCCCAGCTGTTAGCCATTCCACGGCATCATTCATGCCGTGGGGCACTGAAGATCTTAGAGTATAGATCTAGAACTGTTCTCTGGATAGCAAAAAAGGTTTCCTGTCACCATGGAAAGCAGGAGAGATGTATTCAATAATACACCAGTGCATATGTTCAAAGGTATGGCCCATTTCCATGCTGTAGTTTTGGCGTTTGGTCTTAAGACAGCTTTGATGAGAGGAGTTGGTCTTTTTAGAGTAGTGTATGCAGCATTGACCCCTCTGAATTTTTTGTTTGGCTATATATAATTTTGGGTTATTATAGTCACACCACAAACTGAGCATTGAAACAATGCTTAACAAGAATCACTATATGGGTTTACAGCCTTTAACATATTATAGGGAGGGCAAGCCCTTTGAGTCACACAGTTCATAACTTTAAAACCTAGGGGGTGATATATCATGCACATGATTAGAATATGCAAAAAAAAAACAAATTTTCTTTTCAATCCTCTGTTTTTGATCAATCTTAGAGTCAAATTTGTTTTCTCACTGAGGCTAATGGAGATCCTGAAAAGGTTGAATGACTGTATGACCTTTGCTTTGAGAATGCAGAATTATATGTGGGAATGGCTCGAGGTATCCAGCCGATGTCCCTTGGCTTTTATAAAAGAGACCATGCTAATGAAATCAGCATCAAACAATAGTCAAGTGAAAAGTGCTCAGTTGGCAGCTTCTGGATGTGCTTTGCTTCGCCACATGCAAAGAAAGTGACTTTTTTTCCAGCATGGAAACAGCAGGTTGGCCTTTTAGATTCCCTTGAAAGGAGCTTATCTGATAATATCCTGATGGGAAATGGCTTTTAAGCTTTCTACAGTAACAAATCAGAGCTGCAGGCGTATTGTGCTCGGCTCTCATTGTCTAGGCTGCTCACCAAGGATTTGTACTTTTTTTTTTCATTGTTGTAGCCAGTAAATTTTTTTTAATTGTTTGTCTTTATCAGCAATGACAAAGAATGTTGAAATAGTTTGAGTGGAGATATATGAAGGATAATCCTATGTTATCCTTTGTGCCATTAAACTTGTTATTCCAATGACAGAACTATGGGAAGTGCATTTGTTATATCAGATGCACCTTCTCAGAGCTAAATAAAAAGGATGTGAGTTCTTCAGGAAAAGAAATCAAAGGATCCCGTTTCTTCTCACCTGAAACTACCCAGTACTTTGTATTTAAAATTTGGAATGGAAGATTGCTTTTACTTATTCAGCCTTTAATTGGAAGCTCCATAAGTATGATCTCCAGCAAGATTTTAGTCTACCATGCCCCAGATGGAGGAACTCAGACAAAGGTTTACCAAAGCCAGAAGTCTCCAGAAGATTTATATCGGAACGGATACACTGGGGATGAAGAAGAACAAGAGGGTTTTTTTACCACACCTTGTATTCTTCTTATAGGGTTGTCTGCTATTGGGGTAAGACCAAATTGTATCATTGTACTACAAAGCTGATTGTGATTACTGTTTAGTAGTAGAAAAAAATGGAATTTCTCAGTTGACAAATTGTTACAAAGTTTAAGTATAAACAGGAATTTTGCTATTTTGCCTTTCCTAATCTTTAAATATATAATATTAGTAATCAAAAATCTTATTTCCTGCTATGTCATACATATTTTCTCATTAATTAATTTTAGCTCTACCTCTATAACAATAATTTTGAGTTTGATATCCCCATTGCTTAAGAACATAAAAATTGCCATACTAGGACAGACTAAAAGCCCATCAAGCCCAGTATCCTATTTCCAATAGTGGCCAACCCAGGTCCCAAGTACCCAGCTAGATTCCAAGTAGTAAAACAGATTTTACTACTTGGGATCTTGCTTCTTCCTATATAGGAAATTATATGATATAGTAGCTAGGCTAGTGGATTAGTTCCAGAAGAACTAAGTTCAAATCTTGCTTTTGTCATTAATTTTCATTATGATATTGATGTCATTCTATTTCATGTTGTCTCTTCCCAACTAGACTTTAAGTCCACGGGGGCAGAGATATATTGTGCCTGTACATTGTGTGTTATATGTTGACCTTGTTGGGAGCACTATATCAGTGTCAAAGTCAATCCCTCAGGTTTGTTGTCAGACGCTTGAGGGTGAGGTGGGGGGAGGAATTTGACCTATCACAAAATATGTGTACTGAATTGAGAAGAAGCTGGAATCTCTGTCCTGTGACCAAGGATGTCACTGTAGAAGGGATGTGGAATTATGGGAAAATACAGGATGATTTTAAGTGCAAATTCACGGGTTTATAACCCCATTAGATGGTCTGATTGAGCTGGAATCTCAAAGAAGGTTTATTAATTCATCAATTAATAAGTGGATGAAGAGTTTGACCTAGGATGAGGGACAGTTGTCCAAGAAGGACTATAATTATTTTCATATGAATACTGTAACTATAGATTAAATAATAAGTCATCTGTATAGGAGGAGAAAAGTGAAACAGGAATATTTTGACAGCTGAGATATTTCTTGCTACTTCAGTATACATTTTGTAATTGAATTTTACCAATTTGACATTTTCATGTATTGAAATTTTGGATCTGTAAATAACAATAGTGAGGTTTGTTCTAATTACTTCCTTGATGTTAGACAGGGATAGTTATTTGTATAATGAACTGCTTGTGGTATCACATGAAACTTTCCTCACCTCCAGACTAATTTTAGATAGGGCTGTAGAAGTCAGAATTGAGAGGTGCAAGCCAGTATGTCTCAAGTTGCATTAGTATTTTTATTAGGGTTTATTTACCACCTTTTTGAAGGAATTCACTCACGGTGATCTACAGCAAGAATAAGTCAAACATAAGCAATAGTGAATTACAGCAGTAAAATATTCAAAAAACAATACAAATTATGGCATAGTATGCTGCATTACAATGATTAATAGTAATGGTAATACCAACACAATATGCAATAAAACATTTAAATAGACAGCAAAGGATGCAAGCAAAGATGGAACCTAAAGATAGATAAGATAATGTAACGAGTAAGAAAGTTGCATATGAGATCAGAGTGGTGCTTGAATATTATCTTAGCTAGAGTAGGAGTGGATAAACATATCCTGCGTTAGTATATGCAGCCGTCGCAGAGTATATTCTAAAATACAGAAGAAATGGACATTCAATAAAAGACTCTTACAGTTAGGTGGCTAAATTGAAGCGCCTAGCCAATCTAGGTGCCTAACCTAGGGCTTCTTTTACTTAGCAGCATAAGCGCATTCTACTGGGGGCCGGTGAACTAAATGCTACGATGTTCAATGAATTCCTATAAACGTCGGAGCATTTACCTCGCCGGCCTGTGGTAAAATGCTCTTACAATGCTTAGTAAAACCCAGCATGAATTATTTAATTAAATTAATTGGTGCTGATAAGCTTAATTGGCTCAAATTAAAATTAATTATTAGTTAGACACCCTAAAATTTTAGAGGCAATAGTGGCAGCGCAACTGACAGAATAAAGTAAAACCTTGGTTTACGAGTATAATTCGTTCCGGAAGCATGCTTGTAATCCAAAACACTCGTATATCAAAGCGAATTTCCCTGTAAAAAATAACTCAGATGATTTGTTCCATTACCCAAAAGCTTTAATACAAAATACTATACGTACTCGTATTGCAAGACCTCGCTCATTTAGAACAGTCACTACACTCCTGCAGCGTCAGAGAGAAGAACCATTGGCTCGGTTGTGATGATGAACGCGTGTATACTGTACGTACTTGTATTGCAAGACCTTGCTTGTATATCAAGTTAAAATTTAATAAAATGTTTGCTTATTTTGCAAAACACTTGCATACCAAGTTACTTGCAATCCAAGGTTTTACTGTACTTAGACTATCATAACGTTTTGCTTCTATCACAATTTGATTTTAGAAAGTACCAGTATGTAAACTTTTCTTGGTTTATCAACTGATAATGTAAGAAAATAATGGTGTACCAGATAACTTGGTATTGGCAAACGAATGAGAACGAGCACACCAATTTGCACACACAACATATAGCACTATTTATAGAATTTGGGGGTTAGTAAATATCGGCATATACTGTACACCAGTGGTTCCCAACCATGTCCTGGAGGACCACCAGGACAATTGGGTTTTCAGGCTAGCCCTAACGAATATGCATGAGAGAGATTTGCATATAATGGAAGTGATAGACATGCAAATCTGCTCCATGCATATTCATTAGGGCTATCCTGAAAACCCGATTGGCCTGGTGGTCCCCCAGGACAGGGTTGGGAACCACTGCTGTACACTACAGACCTAGTTTGTAAGATCATCTGTACTCCTGATGGGGAATTTTAACAATGAAGTTAGTACTACATTGCCTAATAATGTTGGAAAAAGACCAAAACTCAAAGATTGATTTATTCAATTATGAAACCATATTATGAAACTTAATGGCAATTTATGTTCAGCATAAATCTAGCAAGTGTGGGTTGAAGAAAATGGATTCAATGGTGATCATATCTCTTCCATGCTTACTAACCTAAAGTTAGGCCATATCCTATCTACTAGGATTTGATTAGGATTCTGTTCATTTTCAATAGCAATATAAAAAAAATTGAGTTTTTCCATCTTGCTGTGAGTCAATATGTTTTCTGATTTTCAATAACTTCTTTTGAAAATAATCTGCCAATGTGATTACAGTGGGCAGTTGATTATGGAAATATTAGAAACAGCAAGATAGTTTACCTTTAGTGAGATCCTGAACAAGTTTAAACAACGTTTTAGTATCAAATTGATATTGCCCTACCTGATCTAAGTAATAATTCTTAACTTGGAATAATTTGCTTAATGTGAGCAAGTGCAAGCTATATGATGCAAGGGCCCATATTAGAAGTCACTGCCCAAGAAAATGATCTAGGCGTCGTCAATGATGTAGCTTTGAAACCCTCTGCTCAGTGTGCAGCAGTGGCTAAGAAAGCAAATAGAATGTTAAGGAATTATTAGGAAAGTTATGGGAAACAATAAGGAAAATGTTATAATACCTTTGTATCATTCCTTGGTGTGACTGCACCTAGGATACTGTGTGCAATTCTGGCCCACATCTCAAAAAAGATCTAGCGGAATTAGAAAAGGGCAGAGAAAGGCGACAGAAAAGATAAAGGGGATGGGACAACTTTCCTATGAGGAAAGTATAAAGTGGCTAGGGCTCTTCAACTTGGAGAAGAGATGGCTAAGGGGAGATATTTTAGAGAACAATAAAATTTGTAATTAATGGGAGGCTTCACTAAGCTTTATCATAAATGATTTCAAAACAAGCAGATAATCATATATTTGATATGCTGAGGCAGTAATGTGTTTTTAATATTCACTTTGTAAGTTTTCTAGAACAATGGATTCCTGAAAATCATCTTGATATTGCACTACTAATCTTGGTGTGGTATCTTAGATCTCATTAGAAACAACCCAATACTTTTTTTAGCAGCAGCTGTATGAGTACATGGTATGCTGAGATTGTAACCCAGTACAATAGCCACTCCCTCAAGCTTAATAAGCCATACTGCATGGTAAGAAGGATGCTGGGAGTGCATAGGTAAAGGGAATAGCCAGCAATTAGAAGGAAGTGATAGTGCAACTATATAACCCCCCCCTTTTACTAAGCTGCGGTAGAGATTTCTACCATTCTCCAATACAGCTCTGATGCTCATAGGAATTCTATGAGCGTCGGAGCATTTAGCACTCCGGGCCATGGTGCAAACCTCTATCACAGCTTAGTAAAAGGGATATATTTTAGAATATGTTGTGCAGTTCTAGAAACTTTGGCCTAGATTCACTAAGGGCACAGATTGGATCTGATCCGTGTCCTGGGTGCTGATTCACCAATCGCCCTCATGCAAATGAGGGCGATCGGAATTACGCCCCCAACCGAATGCCCAGATCGCTCTATAGCGCATGCTTAAAGAGCAGTGACCTTTTCTTTTTTTACTCTTTTCTACTTTACTTTTTAAACTTTTGTGAGCCCAGCGAGCCCTTGGTTTTAACCCGCTTTAAACCCGCGGGTTAGAACCACAGACTCGCACTGCGGGGGAAGACCGGGGCAGAAGCAGGGCAGCCAGCACTGGGAGCAGAGAGAGCAGGAGAGTCAGGGGCAGAGAGCGCAGGAGAGTCATAGCAGAAGCAGGGCAGCGCTGGGGGAAAAGAGAACAGGAGAGTCACGGCAGAAGCAGAGCAGCACCGGGGGCAGAGAAAGCAGGAAAGTCAGGGGCAGAGAGTGCAGGAGACTTGTGGCAGAAACAGGGCAGCGTTCGGGGCAGAGAGCAGGAGAGTCGGGGCAGAGAGAGCAAGAAAAGAGAGCAGGAAAGTCGTGGCAGAGAGTAGGAGATGTATTCGGAAAGCAGTGAGCGACTGGTCCCCAGCAGTCACTTCATTATTGATCAGCCAGCCCAGTCAGAGTTCCACATTTGTTTAGCGAATCACTGACTGCCTACATTTGAATGCCATTCCCCCTCATTTGTATGCATGGATTGGAGGATGATCGGGACAGAGGGAAATTGTGTTGCAAAGGGGTTGCTTAGTGAATCTAGCCCTTTATATTCTGATATAAAGTGGATAGAGTTGCTCAGAAGGCAACTAGCAAAATAATCAATGATCTGCACCAGAAAAAAAAAAGAAGGGGGAGATTGATAATATCCCTTTGGTTTTTTTTTATTTAAATATATATATTGCTTCTTTTTACAGGGAAACTAGAAGTAATTTGCATTCACTCCTCTCACCCTTGATAACTCATGAGGGCAACTGCTTCCCCAACACAACATGCAGTCAGTGGCATAATATTGGGGGAGGGGGCAGTCCTGCCCAGGCACGGTCTTCCTAAGGGCACAGCACCTCTCCTCCTCTCTGCCCCCGCTCCTCTCCTTGCCACGCGCACATGCCCCTTGCCTTCCCCCGTACCTTTTTTACTTCCCCAGCGTGAGGTTGCTGCCCCGTGTCAACACTGGCGCTCTCTCTGACGTCACTTATGGGACCAGCGCCTAGGAAGTGATGTCAAAGGGTGAGACAACACCGATATGGGCCTGCTGCTCATGCTGGAGAACTTAAAAAGGTACAGGGGTGCACGTGCGGCAGGAGGGGAGGGGAGCCACTGCCTCGGGCACCACTCACCTTTACTATGCCACTGCCTGCAGTAATGGTTAGAGCAGAGGACTGAAAACCAGGTTTGAATCCCGCCATGACAACTTGTAATCTTGGTCAAGGCACTTAACCTTCAAAAACTCAGGTACAAATTTAGGGGTCCTTTCCCTAAGCTGTGTCAAGCACTAACGTATGCTTAAAGAAGATTATAAAGGTACTACTGCGGGATGTGCTCCAGCATCCTGCAGTAGTTTTGGAATTAAGTTTCAAGTTTAATTAAATTTTGATATACCGACCATCGACATGCACCTGACCAGTTTACAAAGCTAAAAAATAATGTTAAAATAAATTTTAGAAGGGGGGGTAGGAGGAAAAAAAAAATGAACATTAAATAGACAAATTACAAATACGAACATGAGCTGAGGGTAAAGAGGGAGGAAAGTTAATAATTACATCATTAAAATAAATTAATTAGGGGAAGGGGGCAGAATAAAACACCAGGAAAGGGGATCGCTTCTTAAAAGCGGTTTGTTTAATATACTGCTGTACTGTTGGAAAAGAATATATTTAGACGCTATGGTATGTATCTTGGAATAAGAACGTTTTTAGTTTAGTCTTAAATTTTTTGAGTGAATTTTTGTGGCGTCCGACGAATCTTTGGCTTGAAAAAATCTGACCACATCTCCCCATACTACAAGAAACTCTACTGGCTACCTATAGAGGCAAGAATAATTTTCAAATTCGGCTGCCTCTGCTTCAAGACTCTTTTTGGCACAGCACCCACCTACCTCCCGAAACACCTCACATAGTAACATAGTAGATGACGGCAGATAAAGACCCAAATGGTCCATCCAGTCTGCCCAACCTGATTCAATTTCAATTTTTTTTTTTTTTTTTAATTTTTTCTTCTTAGCTATTTCTGGGCAAGAATCCAAAGCTTTACTCGGTACTGTGCTTGGGTTCCAACTGCTGAAATCTCTGTTAAGACTTACTCCAGCCCATCTACACCCTACCAGCCATTGAAGCCCTCCCCTGCCCATCCTCCACCAAACGGCCATACACAGACACAGACCATGCAAGTCTGCCCAGTAACTGGCCTAGTTCAATATTTAATATTATTTTCTGATTCTAAATCTTCTGTGTTCATCCCACGCTTCTTTGAACTCAGTCACAGTTTTACTCTCCACCACCTCTCTCGGGAGCACATTCCAGGCATCCACCACCCTCTCCGTAAAGTAGAATTTCTTAACATTGCCCCCGAATCTACCACCCCTCATCCTCAAATTATGTCCTCTGGTTTTACCATTTTCCTTTCCCTGGAAAAGATTTTGTTCTACGTTAATACCCTTCAAGTATTTGAACGTCTGAATCATATCTCCCCTGTCTCTCCTTTCCTCTAGGGTATACATATTCAGGGCTTCCAGTCTCTCCTCATACGTCTTCTGGCGCAAGCCTCCTATCATTTTCATCGCCCTCCTCTGGACCGCCTCAAGTCTTCTTACGTCTTTCGCCAGATACGGTCTCCAAAACTGAACACAATACTCCAAGTGGGGCCTCACCAATGACCTGTACAGGGGCATCAACACCTTCTACTAACTACGCCTCTCTTTATACAGTCCAGCATCCTTCTGGCAGCAGCCACTGCCTTGTCACACTGTTTTTTTGCCTTTAGATCTTCGGACACTATAACCCCAAGGTCCCTCTCCCCGTCCATGCATATCAGCTTCTCTCCTCCCAGCATATACGGTTCCTTCCTATTATTAATCCCCAAATGCATTACTCTGCATTTCTTTGCATTGAACTTTAGTTGCCAGGCATTAGACCATTCCTCTAACTTTTGCAGATCCTTTTTCATATTTTCTACTCCCTCTTCGGTGTCTACTCTGTTACAAATCTTGGTATCATCTGCAAAAAGGCACACTTTTCCTTCTAACCCTACAGGACAAACTCCGCTTCTCACGCAGAACACTGCTGTTTGCATTCCCTTCTCCCAAAGGATGCAAATTCAAAAGATTCCTCAACAGAACACTCTCCTTTCAAGCAGTGTCTGGAACAACACCTTAAGTGACCTAATCCTGAACTCTCGAACATAACACTCTTTCAGAAAATCACTAAAAAAACCACCTATTTGACAAATTCACCTGATCATAAGAACATAAGAAATGCCTCTGCTGGGTCAGACCCGAGGTCCATCGTGCCCAGCAGTCCACTCACGCGGCGGCCCAACAGGTCCAGGACCTGTGCAGTAATCTTCTATCTATACCCCTCTATCCCCATTTCCAGTAGGAATTTGTCCAATCCTTTCTTGAACCCCAGTACCGTACTCTGCCTTATAACGTCCTCTGGAAGCGCATTCCAGGTGTCCACCACACGTTGGGTAAAGAAGAACTTCCTAGCATTTGTTTTGAATCTGTCCCCTTTCAACTTTTCCGAATGCCCTCTTGTTCTCTTATTTTTCGAAAGTTCGAAGAATCTGTCCCTCTCTACTCTCTCTATGCCCTTCATGATCTTGTAAGTCTCTATCATATCCCCTCTAAGTCTCCTCTTCTCCAGGGAAAAGAGACCCAGCTTCTCCAATCTCTCAGAATATGACAGGTTTTCCATACCTATTATCAGACGTGTTGCTCTCCTTTGAACCCTCTCGACTAACGCCATATCCTTCTTAAGATACGGCGACCAATATTGGACGCAGTACTCCAAATGCGGGCGCACCATCCTCATCTTACACACCTCTTCCTCCTACCCTATGCCTTATCACATAACTGTCTTTCTGCCCCTTCCCAATTCTAATTGATGTTATCTCGCTGTCCTTACAGCACCTCTGTCTTGAACTGAAAAGGTATGACGGGATATAAATAAAGCTATTATTATTATAAGTGGCCTCAACTTACGAGGAAACCCATGCACTAATAAGAGTGCAGGGCACTTTTCAGCGTAGCGTAGGGCCCCCCTAGATATTTTCCAGCCCCCAAAGGACTTACAATCTATTTTACCTGAATGTAACTTGTTTTGAGCTACTACTGTAAAAAAAAAAAATAGATGAGTTATATCCCAATTACCTTCCTTTTCCTCTTCCTCCAAGGAATAAATACACAAAAGGCACTTCATTTTTAATAGATGGGGAAACTCTGGAACTAGGGCTCATGGGATATAGGTGAAAGAAGACTTGAAAGCATCCAAGAACACATTTCTCCAGAAAGAAGGGTGAAACACATGTAATGGTCAGTTAATGGAGGTGGTGAAGAAGACACAGAGTACCAAAAGTTCAAGGAGGCAGGGGATGAGCACAGAGGACCTCTGAGGGACAGGGAGGGATAGTAATTCTCAACAAGAGTCTTGTGCTGTGTATTTGCTGATACATACAGTATTTATTTATTTATTATTTATATACCACTTATGGTGACTCACAGGTGCTCAAAGCATTTTTCCTTATCTGTCCCGAAGAGCTCACACTCTATCTAATGTACTTGGGGCAAGAGGGGTATTAAGTGACTTGCCCATGGTCACAAGGAGCAGCATTGGATTTGAACCCACAACCTCAGAGTGCTGAGGCTGTAGCTCTAACCACTGTGCCACACACTCCCACAGTATGTTCTATATTTCTATCAGGGCTATTCTATAAATAGGCACCTGTAAGTATGTGCCATTTGCATGCATCATTGGTGCCTAGAATTGGCAGTAACACATATAAGCACTATAATGGGCACTATGTAGCATGTAAGTGCTGTAGCACATAACTGCAAGAAGTGCATACACATGGTTGGAGTATGGACAGGCATGAGCATTTGTTGCAGTTGTCCAGGTCTCACCATCTCTGGGTAGGTAGGGTACCTGTCCAGATGCAGCAAGACCCTGACAACTGCAACAGTTATGACACCAACCACAGACGCCTAAGAGAACAGGCATGAGTGTGTCACCAACACCCAAAAAGGAATGTACAAGCAAACAGAACTGGGATCCATCATTCTTTATTCAGCAAAAGACCCGACACTGCCACTGTTTCGGCCCTTGGCCTGCCTCAGGGGTCTACAATAACACATATAAAACATTTTAAAAAAAAACCATTTATAATCAAACACATAAACGCTAAAATACATTTTGAATACCATATCACTCTTCAAATAACACACAAAAATAATACCCTTCACAAAATTCCAAGTTTTGTTTGCTTGTATACTCCTTTTTGGGTGTTATTGACTTTTATGAGTGTGTCACCAGACATGCTGATAGGCACACCTAGGTGTATCCACTTACCAGTTATTGATCTGACACAAGTAATCACTCCTAACCTTTAGCACATCAAAGCAGGTGTGTGCTGGTACTCTGTAATGATGTAGCAGTGCCTGAGAGCTATTATAGAATTGGCAATAAGCGGGATACACCGTGGCACCTATTTATTGGTGCCAAATTAGAGAATTGTCACCTATGTTTCCGAGTTTCTCAGTAATCGATGACGAGCTACATTTTGTTTGCCAGAACGTAATTGTTCTATATGCTCTCGTTGTAAAACAGCTGGTAATCAATGGTTCGTATAATAAATTTTCATGTCTGCGTAATACACATTGCTACTCTTTAAATGCTGTTTACAATGTTTTTGGGGTTTTTTTTTTGTTTTTTTTTATAAGGTTCAGCATTTAAAAGTGGATAAAAGCATTCACTCTTACCTATTATCAATCTGAAGATATTTATTTCTTTTCCTGCACAGGTCTGAGATTTTTAAGAGCCCTCAGATTGATTCAGTTTTCCGAGATTTTACAGTTTCTGAATATCTTAAAAACAAGGTAAGAAGTAACTGGTTTTTCTATTACACTCATCTCAGCATAAAGTCAAGGTAAATTTTATTGTATGGTGGTTTCCTTAAAACAGCTTGTGCTACTAGTTATATTCAAAATATTCTGAATCTATTTTGCATTTGCTTGACAATGTTATTACTTTTCTTTTCTGTTCTACAATTTTAACATCTTTTTATTATTATTTATTTATTTAAAAAATTTCTATACCGCCAAAAATCTCAGCGGTTTCCAGAGTTACATATATAAAAAGATAAAGTTATACATACACTAAAGCATTGAAATTCAAAATCATCACACATTTGGTTAATAATATAAGAAAATACCCTTAGCTGATTGAATAAGGGATAGAAATAAAAGAACATGAGCCAAGCCCTCCTCCCCCGAACTTCGCTTTTGTGATGGCTTGAGTGTGCTATATCAAGGGGAGAGCTTGACTTTTTCATTTATTTCTTAAATTAATTTTTATATAAATTAAAGCCACTGTGGCACCTTTTAATGTGTCAGAGGATGAGATAGGTTTTCTAAGATAACTGAAAAGTTCAAAGAGAATTGAAACAGACACATAGAATTTTTTATTTTTTTTAAAGTCCGTCTGTGATCCATCTGGAGCCCAAGTTGGAGTGATTGCAGACAAAGGAGTCAACTTTTTTACAGGGCAGGGTGATGGGACAGGGTACAGAGCCTGACAGGGGGAGGGGTACAGAATGCAGAGCCTGGCAAGGAGTGTGGGGTTGGGTGATGGGACATTTTCACCCGAGACTTCAGCATGCCGACTTTGTAGCGCTGACAATTCGGCGCAAGACACCAGCCCGACGCCTAAAAAGTAACTTTTAAAGAGCTCAGACTGTTCGCACTGCCCTTGGGGGGGTGCAACCACCCACATTATAGAGATAACTTAACTTTTTTCTAAAAAATCGGGAAAAAGTTAAGTTTATTCTATAATGGAGGGTTCAACCCCCCCAACAGCAGCATGAAGAGTATGAAGTAAACTGGGGGGCTTCCCCACTCACACCCTGCGTCGGAGCTCTTTAAAAGTCACTTTTTAGGTGTCGCGCTGGTGTCTTGCGCCGAACTGTCAGTGCTGCAATGTCGGCGCGCTGAAGTCTTGCTTGCGAATGACTATGAACCGTGGGGTTGGGTGCAGAGCCTGTTAGGGAGTGAGGGGGGCTGGGTGCCCAATTTGGTTTAGAATGGGTTTTTTTTCTTGTTTTCCTCCTCTAAATCTTATGGTCAGGTGTGTCTTATGGAGCGAAAAATAATTTTTCTACATACTGCTTCCAGGCTCTACCTTTCAAAGAAGGAAAAGAAAAAAAAAACAGTACTATTACGCAAAGCACAAGAAGGGGCAAAAAATTCCATCATTTAATTTGGTAACAAACCGGGCAGTGCCTTGTACACAAGGCAACCAAATTTAAACAATGTACAGGCCATGAAGCCAATGAAGTTGCCAGTAATAAGATGGAATATGGTCTGATTTCATTAGGCCAAAAATAAGACAGACAACAGAATGCTGGATTATACGAAGCCAATTAAAATGCTTCTGAGTACATGTTAGATGCACAATGTTACAGTAATCTAAAATACTGAGAACCATTGATTGAGAGAGAACATCAAAATAAGAGTGAACAGACCCGTTCTGGTCAACAAATCCCTTCTGGACAACTGTGTCCACCCGTGCATTCATAATTAGCTTCCTATCTAAGATTTTAATGGTTGTGACTAAGGGAAAAGGACAACTCCCAACAGTAACACTGTCCTTATCAAGCATGCATTTTCAATAACAAACAATATAGGAAAAGAATAAACAATATAGAGGTAATTCTGTATAGGTTGCCTAAAATTAGGAACCTAAAATGTGTGTGCTAAGTGATTGATTGCCATTATAGAATACTATCATATGTCTACAGTTATGTGCATAACTTTTAGGGACAGCCACTTAAACTAGCTCTGTGGCGGAGGAGCATGCACCCACATGCAGCTGTACAATAATCAATTAGCAGGTACCCACATATAATCTCTCTCCAAAAAACTCTTTAGTCCATTGCACTAAGTAACACTGGAGACCTCAACATCCAACTTAGTTGCCTGATGTCAATCAGCCCTCTAAGAGCTTCAATCTCTTCAACCCTCTAATGGAAGGGGGAGGCGGGTATAGGTAGGCAAAGCCGCCCTTGACTCTCCAAGAACTAACCACCCCTGTCAAAACAAATTGGCCAACTAGGTAGGAGGGAGCTAACCCATACAACACTCCTTTGCCCTACCTCTGCATTCTGGCATGCATAGGGGAGGGGCCTAAGGCTCTGATTGGCTCAGATACCCAAGGCCCCTCCCCTAGGAGCCAACCAGAATCTTAGGCCTCCTTCCCAGTGCATTCTGGGATGCACTGGGTGTGGCCTAAGACTCTGATTCGCCAGGTATGGGAGGGGCCTTAGACATATGAGCCAGAGCTTTAGGTCCCTCCCTAGTGCATACCAGAATGCACTGGGAAGGGGAAGGCTCACCATTTTGGAGTGGTAGGCCTGCTGGCCCGGAGGGTGTGAGCATTCCTCCAGCTGACTTTCTTCATACAGGTACAGGGGGAGGGGATAGGGGGTAGTTGTCAGGGTAGACTTAAGTGTGTTGAGGGAGGCTCAGCTTTAGGTGGATATTGTGGGGGTTCTGAGGGAGTGGGCATCCTCCTGGCTATGCGTACTTCAGGGGGTTTCAGGTGCAAGAGGGAGTGGGCATCCCTCCTGCCGCTCAGCTGATCGCAGCAGGGGGATTTACTATTAGATGATGGCAATGTGATTCTTTATCTGGTGCCTGTGACATGGACGCTGGTAGAGAATTGGGCCGGTTAGGTGGGATTGGGTGTCTGTCTGTTAGGGCATATGCGATTCTGTATAGTACGCCGGTGTGTGATTCTCAGCAGCTGCTTATACCGAATCTTCCACTAAATGTTCCCATGTTGTCTGATAACTGAATAATGCTTCCACACCCATTCTTTGCTCATGACATGCCTCCTTCCCAAAAATATTTCATGTATTTTGTGATAAGCATTTTCTCATTAAGCATGTATTAGGCCTTAATGCCCTTTAACATAAGGACCCATTAATTCTGAAGATATTACACAAAACAAAAAAGTGGGGAAAGTATGCAGTGCTCAGCTAAAGTGTTCTTTGTATGTTTTAAGGCAGTTGTGTGGTAGTTTTTTCTAGATGGGGGCAATTGCAAGGAGTAGTTTTACGAAGTGAATGAAATTTGTAGAGTGGTGAGGAAGTTCCAGTGGGGTAGTTTTTGGAGGAGGGACAACAGTGGGGCATAGGTTTTAGAGGTGGTACAGTTTTTGGTTTTTAATTGTAAACACTGAGTTATGTATGAAGATGGTATAGCAAATGAAATAAACTATAAACTATGGGGTTATTATGGGGGCAGTTTTTTGGGGTAGAGCAGATTGCTGGCTGATAGATCAGTTATTGGGGGGGGATAGTTCTGGGGATTTGAGCAGCTTGTGGCCTGTGGGGGGGGGGGGCAATTGAAAGGTATAGTTTTGGGGGTTGGTGAAGTTAGTGTGGTGGTGGGACAATTGTGATGAATAGCTTTTGGGGGCTGGGTCCATTGATATGGTGTGGGCAGTTGTAGTGGCAGTTTTGTAAAGCAGAGCAGTTTTCAGGTGATGGAATAGTTTCAAAGGGTTTGGGGGTATGGTGGGTTCAGGGAGATGGAGAAGTTATTGGGAGTAATTATTTGAGGTAAGGGCAGTATACAGAGTGAAACAGCGTGTGGGGGACTTGGGTAGTAGTGCAGTGCAAGTTCTTGAAGATGGAGACAGTTAGTGAGATGCTGGGACAGCTATGGGGGAGCAGTCTGTGGATGTGGAATGGTTGTAGGGGAGTAGGTTTTGAGGATTGGAAAAGTTTGTGGAGCAACTGGTATTTTAGGGGTAGACTAATTTGGGGTTGGCAGGGTAGTTTTAAGGGGTGGGGTAGCAGTTGTTTGGGGAATGGAGAGTATTACTAGGTGGGTAGAGCATGTGAGGAGAGATGATTGTGAAGAATAGTAGGGCTTCAATGTTGAGTATCACTCAAAGAAATTATAAGCTCTAACTATATTTTAATCTGAAGTCAAATTCTAATTTTATTTAAAAAGAGCAAGGAGGATGAGGAGACGTATTACCCTGGGCAATTGTTGCTCTGTAAAACAGCAGCTAGAAACAGCCTGTACCAGCAGAAAAGCTTTTGCCATTAGTTTGACATATTCAATAATTTATTTAATAGAGAATTATTGTAGCTTTTGCAAGAAAAGATGAATGGGTTTGATGCCAATGGGTTTCTATGGATTTGTTTTGTTTCACGGTTCAGAAATAGAATTCTAAGCAGTGCAGCAGCTTAAAAGGGCTTAGGATAAAGACTTTTACAGAGATGTCATCAAGAGCTTAAAGAATTGGAAAATTTTAGGAAGTAATCCTTTGTCTATAAATTGAAAGTGGCAATGAGGCTGAGATATTTCACTGAGAACAGAACTCAGCTCTCAGGATCTAAATATATAAAAACAAATGAACCAAACAGAATTCATTGAGGGATACCGCTTGTTCTGCTGTTTTTACAGTATAGTCCACCTTTGCTACAGTATTGTCAAATATGTACCATCCAGCTGTTGCTGATACAGTTTACCAACCAGAGATGCTAGCCATTAGGAAACACTACAGGACGCACATTTAATTTGTAGTGACTACATTTCCTTCTGAAAAGACTTAACTCTAAAGCAGTGTCTTGCAAACTTTGCGAAGCTGCAGCACACTAAACTGGTGGCCACGGCTCAAGGGCATCTGGAAGTGTGCGAATGTCTACCCAATGGCGTCAACATGCACACATGATGTCTTCCTGGTGCGACGTACACGTAAATGCGAAGGCCCTCCAGTGGCGGATGCTGGAAGGGAAGATGCCCGGAGATGCACTGGAGAAGAGGAGAGATGCTGGCGCTGGCTGGCTCTAGCCACGAGAGGTATATCCTGTAGGCAGTCAGTCGGCACTGGCGCCATCCTCCTCCCCGGCGTCTCGTGGCACACCTGGAATCTCGGGCAGCATACAGTTTGCGATACACTGATCTCAAGGGCCCTTTAATAAACCACTTTAAGTGTAAATGTGCACTTAACATGAGGAAAAAAGCTTACCGTAAAATGTGCTATTCCTCCTGCCGCAACACTGCTGACACATCCTCTGGCAGGAGAGATGCCAAGTCACTCCTGCCAGATCCCCCCACCCCCCCTAAAGACCACGGCAGGTGGGATGCCCAGACTTTCCTGCCAGAACCCCCCACCCCCCATAAAGATTGCAGCAGGAGGGATGCCCAGTCCCTCCTACCGGAACCCCTCCACCCAAAAGTTTTCTCCCCCCCACCAGGACCCCCCTAACCCCACCCGGACCCTCCCACCAGGACCCCCCTTCTAACCTTAAATCGGCTGGCTGGAGGCAAGGGCCTAAGGGCCTGATTGGCCCAGGTGCTTAAGGCCCCTTCTGTAGGAGGGACCTTAGGCACTTGGGCCAACCAGAATCATAGGCCCATCTCTCAGTGCATTGTAGAATGCACTGGGAGTGGCCTAATATTCCGATTGGCCAGATCCCCTAAGCCCCTCCTATGGGGGTTGCCTAAGTATCTGGCCAATCGGAATCTTAGGCCACTCCCAGTGCAACCCAGAATGTACTGGGAGATGGGCTTAAGATTCCTGTTGGCCTAGGAGCCTAAAGCCCCTCCTATAGAAGGGACCTTAACGCCTGGGCCAATCTGGCCTTAGGTCCCCCTCCTCGGTGCATCCCATGATGGATTGGGAAGGGGCAGATCCTCCATTGCAGCGGAGGTGGGCCTGCCGCCAGATGCAGGCAGAAGCCATCTGCCAGCCAATGATTCAAAGTTATAGGGGAGGATAGGGAGGTCCTGGTGGGAGTGGGAGGTGGGAGCAAACTTTTGGGAGGTTCAGGCAGGAGGGATTGGGCATCCCTCCTGCCAGTAGTCTTCACGCGGGGGGCGGAGGATGAGCTACAGCTGTTAAATTGATCGCAGCAGGGAGATCACTTGCTACCATCAGTTCAGTGGCAATGCAATTCTCTAACCGGCGCCTGTAATATGGGCGCTGGTTAGAGAGGTGGTTAGGCGACTTAGGGCGATTCTGTATAGGGCATCCGGGTGCGATTCTCAAAAACTGCTTAGAAATCCGGGCCTAAATGCTCCAATGCTGTTCTGATTCTTAAAGGAACTCTATGAACGCCAGAACAGCGTCAGAGCATTTAGCGCTCTGGGCTGTAGTAGAAACCTCTACTACAGCTTGGTAAAGGGGGGGGGGTAGTGAAGAAACCATATCATTTTCCATAGTTGCTTTTTGTAGTACCAACTAGTGATGGGAAAGCATAATAATACTTGGTCTGCTTGGATTCATTTTATTATTCTTTCCAGATCCAAAAAGGGGTCGATATTCATCCAGTGACATGCAAAATTTTATGACCCCCCCCCCCCACACACACACACTGGCATTATGCTCAGAAATTCAATGTCAGATCACATCTGGGCTTCGACATTGAATTTTTGGGTTTGCAGAGCCAGATAAAACATACCTGGTTAAGTGTGATATTCAGCACTTAACTGAATATGAAGCAACATATAAAGATAGGACTGACTTTTATGCAGTCCTCTTGATGCAGTCACCCTGGCTGATTAAGTGCTGAATTTGGCACTTAGCCAGTCAAATATTGATCCAGCCCCTAGACCACCCCCAGAATAGTCATTTTTTATATAGGCTCTAGTCTAACTGGTTACTTTTGGAGGCACCAACCTGTTAAGTGCTGGTAAAAATGACTGGTTAGTCCTGAACAAGTACAAAGTTTCCAAGTTTAATAAAATTTGATATACCGCTTAAAAATTGTCTAAGCGGTGTACATTACACTTTAAAAAATATAAAAAATTTTGGGGTATGTAATTAAGACGTGAACCAAAACAAGACAGACTGAACAAATAGGAAGGGAGGGTAGAACTAGAGTCATAATAGGAAAGAAAGACATAGAAGGTTGACACAGTAGGGAAGGGAGGCTATGGGGCTCATAATCGAAAGAGAAAAACGTCCAAAAAACGGCCTAAGTCGGCACTTGGACGAACATTTCCCAAATATGTCCAAGTGCCGATAATAAAAATGACTTCACTATGACTGCAATCAAAGTCAGAGTGCCGCTGAACGACCAAAGCTAAATGGGGCATTTCGGGAGGAGTGTCGAGGGCAGGAGTTGGTTGGGACATGGGCTGGCTTAGACTTAGTCATATAGCATGTATAACCGAAAGTTATACAGCCGACGATCGACGGAACGTGGACATTACAAAAACCCATCTAAAGTCACCAGAGAAGCACTGCAAACACATAAAACAGACCCACACACATTACTCTAGTGATCCCTGACCCCCCACCCCCATAAAAATATTAACCACACCTTTAAAATTCAGCCTCCAGACCATCATCACCTGGCTGCCTGATATAGGAAAGCCTAGACGCCTTGGGGGTGGGTTACGGACTCATGGAAAGGAGGACCCATGCCCATAAGCCCCTGCAATCACTTCATTGATAATGAAGCATGTGCACTCCCTTCTACACCCCCCAAACCCTTTTTTACTGGCATATAAGTGGCTCCTGCAGCCATAAGGGCTATAGGGGTGGTAGATAAGTGGGTCTAGGGGATTCTGGAGGTGGTTTGGGGGCTCACCATGACCTATAAGGGAGCTGTAGTGAGGAGAAGACATGGCACCCTTTTTGTGAAGTTCACAGCAGTGCCCTGTAAGGTACCCCACTATTTAGGTGGCATGTCTGGGTGTTCAGTCCATCACTTTGTAGACCGCTCCCATGTCCAACAGGGCTTGTTCTAGGCGTTTTTGACTTGGACGAAAAGTTGGACGGAAATGTGGTATAAAGATGGATGATTTAGCGGCTTGGACGATCAGATCAGCAGGACGTATAATTAGACGATTTTCAAAAGGAAAAATATTTGGACGCATTTTTAAAAAATGTGTCCTAAGCTGTTTTTTTACTTTGGACGATTTGCGAGTTGGACGCAAACAGACTTAGATGTCCCTTTCGATTATGTCCCTCTACGCTTTTCCTTATTTAATTTTTAAGGTGAGTTGGTGGTCTAGAGCAGAAAGGACATCAGATGTCATAAGCGGCCTTAAATAAAAAAGGTTTTAAATTTGTTTTAAATTTATCTATATTTTCTTCCTCTCTTAAGCAGAGTGGTAGTGAGTTCCAGTGTACAGGCGCGGTAACTGAAAAAATAAGTTTCTGGGTAGTATCATAGAAAAGGATGGAACATATAAAAGGAATTGATTGCTGGATCTTAGTGTTCTTGAAGAGCAATAGGGGACAATAAAACCCAGTATGTGCAAGATTTTTGTTTTGAATGCAAGCAGTAAGATTTTATAGGTGATTCTGTGGGTGATTGGTAGCCAATGTGATTTTATTAGAAGGGGTATCACAAGGTTGAATTTTTTTGCTTTATGTATTAATTTGACATTGGTATTTTGGATAATTTATAATCTTCGAAGTTCTTTTCTGGCTGATTAAGGCCTCCTTTTATCAAACTGTGTTAGGGTTTTTTATCACTGGCTGCTGCAGCAAAAGCTCCAATGCTCATAGAATTCCTAAGAAAGTCAGAGTTTTTACCGCAGCAGCCGGCGATAAAAAAACCCTAACACAACTTGATAAAAGGGTGGCACACATTTTCCACCATACGTCTCTTCAAATATAGAAGACACCAGAATGAGCTGGTGGAATATAACATTAACTGAGCCTAGTCACTTGTGAAGAGTAATTGGAGATTAAAGGGGGGGAGGGTAAGAAACAAGTTAGTTTAGGAGTTGAGGGTTAGGGGAGTAAGGATTGTAGATGGTTGGAAGGAGTAGATAAAGGGTTAAGGGAGCTATAAGTGCACATGTGATTGGTTGAGGAAAATGTGAAGATTGCGAGAGGTGTGACTTTGTGATTGGCAGTTTGGAGGGACAGTGTGAGGGATAGCTGAAGGCGATGTAAAATTATCCCACCCTCCCTCCCGTGGGTGGTGTTTTTGTTGTGACAGACTTTTTGGGTTGGGAGAAGAGTTGGGAATTTTTGGGGTGTTGGGGGGAGGAGGTCACAGCTGAAACGGGGGAGGAAATGTAGAATTGGACCCAGTGGCAGTGACCTCAGCAGTTAATAAATAATTAAATGTAACACTCGCAGGTGATACCGCTGCGAGGGGAGGCATGGACTGGCATTACCATGGGTCATGTTTACATGATGCTAGGAGCCAGTTTTGTCACTAAATAGCTCCTTGAGGGTGTGAAATCCACATTGGGGGTTTGTTGCTGTTTTGATATATATTGTATTGTGATTTGGAGTTATTATACAGTTTAAGAAATTAAATGGAGCTAGTTTCATTACCGAATAGCTCCCTGGGGGTATGAAAACTGCATTGGGTGGTTGTGGTTATTTGATATGGATTTTATTGTATTGTGATGAAGTTATAATAATTAATAAAACTGCGGCCAAATTGGTTCTTCCACTAAAATGTGTTGTATGATTATTTAGTTGTTGGTGAGTCATACTGTTGGTGACAGGTAACAAAGGGCGAATGCTAATATTATGAGCTGATAATGTTTATCATTCCATGTAAATTGTGCTACCTCTCTCATTTCAGAAAGAGACATGCACAGAGGCAACACAGATAGACACACACACATACTGGGAAAAATTCTATAAACTTTCCCTATTTGTTAGATTTAGAGAATGAATGCCTTATTTGTCACAGGTCTGCTCAATGAGATAAATTGTTGATTATATCCCACTTATGGGTCCGCTTTTATGGGATTCTCTTCAATCATAGTTATGTAGCTATGCTTGTTTATTGCTAATAAAAACTTTAAAGTGGTAGCTATTGATTTTAAAAGTGCACAGAAAAACATCAATTAAGACTTATTGTTTTATAAATCTGCTCAATGGAGACATTCTTTTTGCTGGAAATCAAGCTGAATCAGTGGGAAACATTCCATATTCCGTACAACTCCTTTCTTCTAAGGCATCATTTGAGATACAGAACATGGGAAAGGGGCTGGAATTTAATATAACATCTTTACGTGGTTACAATCAAAGTTTTTAAAGGAGCGTTCATACAATTGCGGGTGCTCTCTAGGGTAAAACCAATGTTATCGATAGCTGATTTTTGGACAGCGATGTAGAGCCTGGTAATTACAAAATTAGATTTTTACAATGGGTTGTTATTAGGCATTGCAAAGTCTAAAGTATGGGCTTTGCAAATAGTGCAAAATACGGCAGCGAGAATGATCACTGGGGTATCCTGGTATCACTACACACTCACCTCAGGAAAAGGGTTTGTAAGCTAATCCACGACTTAATCAATACCCTATATGGAACTAACAGGGGACTCTAAAACACTGCAAGGCCTCACCCACACATACTACACACTGCAGTCACTCAGTCACAAATGGGAAAAAGAGAAAGAAGTGGAGAAAAAGCCTCGGTTATGCTTCATATGGCAAAAAACTCCACTTCATCTAAATAATAATAATAATTTATTTCTTATATATCGCCAAAGCCATAGAAGTTCGAGGCAGTTTACAATAAAGAAGGGCTGGACAATCAGCGAATGGGTACAATCAGAGAAAGGATACAATCAGCAAATACAATCGGTGAATGGGAAACAATCCACAAAATAGTTACAATTAATAGATGTAAGTAGGGGAGCTGGTACAATATAAGGGGTTAGGAGGGAGGGAGTGAGGAGAAAGGAGATCTAGGGGGCAAGGGTAGGGTAGGGTAGGGGTCTTGGGCTACAAATCAGTTAAATAGATTTGTTTTTAATAATTTTCTGCAGTTTAGGTAGGATGAGGAGCGCGAGAAAATATTGCACAGCCAGTCATTTAGATGACCTGTTTGGAAGGCTAGAGTTCTCTTCAGATGTCTTTTGTAACGGCAGGCTTTTAGAGTTGGATGGCTGAAGAGATGAGCTTTGCGAGTGGGTCTGGATGGACGATCCATGGTAAAGTGGGGGACCATGTATAGGGGGGCCAAACCATGGATGGATTTGTAGCAGAGGCAGGCAAACTTGAACAGCACTCTTGCCTCCAGAGGTATCCAGTGAAGTTTTTGGTAGTAGGGAGTAATGTGTTCCCATTTTTTCTGCCCAAAGATCAGTCGAATTGCTGGATTTTGGATGATACGTAGTCTTTGAATGTTTTTTTTTTTTTTTGAAGGAACCCAGGTAGATAATGTAGATAACCACTTGCACCTGTGAACTACAAAAAATGGTGAAAAAAGGCACTGTAGCAGCCCACAGAGAACCACCATGTAACTCAGCACGCCAGGAAAAAATTCAAACAGTGATAATGTGGATAAACTAGCACATCAGCACCATAGTCACTAATATTGCTTAATGAGCAGAACAAAAAACTTAGCTGCCACTGGTGTCCAGGCTCTCTCCAAGGCATCCACGATCACTGCTCTTACACCTGGACCCGGCAGCCAGTTGATCTGATGGGGAAATCTCCATTTTGCCTCGCTGCGTCAGGGGTTCAAATTCTACTGCATCACAGGCAACAAATCAGGACTCTCAGTGCAAACCACGCTCCTCCCGTTCCACAATTGAATCACCATATTTCCCCGGTGTTAAAACAATTACCCTGGTTACCAGCTACTTTTCAAATTGAGTATAAAATCTTGACAATTATACTTCAAGTGGTTTATGGAATAGCACTCTGGTATTTGACACAAGTTTTGAAGAAGTATTTACCATCTTGCTCTTTGCAATCACTGTCAGTAACGAGGTTATCTCTTGAACATGTACATGAGATACGTCATATGAAAACGTAGCAATTTCAGTGACTGCTCAACAGTTATGGAATGTCACTTTAATGTTATGCAAAAATTTGAAATCTTTCAACAAAAAATAAAACCTGTTAAAAACTCAATTGTTAAGACATTTTATTAGAAGGGATGACTTTTGCAGCAGATCTATATGGGAGATTATTTGAGAAGGATTGTAATTCTATGATGATTTGAAATTTGGGATGCATTGATGTCTAATCTATGTTTTATTGTAATCTGCTTATGTTTTATGCGGAATAGAACATAAGAACATAAGAATAGCCTTACTGGGTCAGACCAATAGTCCATCAAGCCCAGTAGCCCATTCTCACGGTGGCCAATCCTGGTCCCTAGTACCTGGCCAAAACCCAAGGAGTAGCAACATTCCATGCTACCGATCCAGAGCAAGCAGTGGCTTCCCCCATGTCTTTCTCAATAACAGACTATGGACTTTTCCTCTAGGAAATTGTCCAAACCTTTCTTAAAACCAGCTACGCTATCTACTCTTACCACAATTTCTGGCAATGCGTTCCAGAGCTTAACTATTCTCCGTCTGAAAAAATATTTCCTCCTGTTGGTTTTAAAAGTATTTCCCTGTAACTTCACTGAGTGTCCCCTAGTCTTTGTAATATTTGACAGAGTAAAAAAAATTGATTCCCTTGTACCCATTTTACTCCACTCAGGATTTTGTAGACTTTAAAAATAAATAAATATGCAGGTACATACTTTGTACCTGGAGTAATCAATGGTTAAATGACTTGCCCAGAGTCACAAGGAGCTGCGGTCGGAATTGAACTCAGTTCTCTGGTTCTTAGGGTACTATACTAAACATTAGGTTACTACTCCACTTCTGCTTTTGTGGTGGATGCAATTTTATGCCCCTATATCAATTTAAAACTATTTTAGTAGAAAATAAATACACCTTAAGTATGAATAACATAGAAGTTGTGTTGGTAACCTGTTGTATAGGAAAAATACATGTATATCTTTTCAAAATTATTCCTGAATGGACACATAGCAGTGGTCGTGAAAATGTGTTTTTACAATTAGAACAGATGTTGATCTTTAAACTTCAAACATTAGAACCATTATTTCAGCTGATTGGTCAATAGCAGGAGAATGAAGAAGCTGAATTGCTTCTCGAATGAATGCTCCTATATCAAAGATCTCCGCCAAGTTTGTTGATACAGTTTGTACCTTGAAGAGGAGTTGTGTGGAATGTTTGCTCTGATAAAGCTCGATTTCCAAGAGAATGAAGAATAGTCTCCCTCTCCTCCCCCCTTGAAACCTATGCTGTAATTCTCCCTGCTCTCCTCTCTTGTATCGATACCTGCGGTATCCACGCTGTACTTCCATCTTACTGTGTACCGTCTTGAACTGAAAAGGTATTATGGGATATAAATAAAGCTATTATTATTATATGGTTTGCTTTACTAGGACAGACCGAAGGTCCATCAAATCCAATAACCAGTTTCCAAAAGTGACTAATCCAGGTCACAAGTATCCAGCAAGATCCCCCCAAAAATAAAACAGATTTTGTGCTACTTATCCTAAGAATAAGCTGTGAATTTTCCCAAATCCAACTTAATTGCATTGCATTGTATTGTGCTTCTTATAATCTGCCTTCAACCTACAGGATGCAAGGTGAATTACAATCAGAGAAACCTCATGTTTGAGGGAACTTACATTAAATTACCTCATTCAAAAATGCTTTTCATGAATACTGATTTAAGGATAAATACGCTTTGAGAGACTTTCAAAAGTGCAAATAAGTTGGAATCTGACAAATCTGAAAAGGGGTGTTATTTCAAAATCTTGCACTTTGGAATTGGAAAGATTGTTCCCAAATTGACTTCAGACAAACTTGTTTCATTGAAGGAAAGTCTAAATTCATTGTGGACTCAAGTTGGAGTCCTTAATGGCTTATGGACTTTTCTTTTAAGAACTTGTCCAAACCTGAAGAAAAAAACCCCTCAATATATTTTCCACAAGAGAAAGGAAAATACAACCCCATATATAACGGAACAAAACACAAGAAGTGTCGGAAGGACTGTACCCATCAGCCTTTTGAACAATCATAAATTTATTAAAAAAATTTAAACCATTAAATCATATACATAAAATGATTCATGCCTAATAAGAGTCCTTAATCCTAGCAGAAAACAGTAGCAATAATTTTGATGATTCAGACAATATGAACCCTACTTAAAAATAGGCAATACTACAAATATTTCATGGGGTCCTAAAACACCAGTAAGCCTACAACTGGTAATACGGTACAAGTGGGACTGCTATAGAGGTTTACATAGAACTTGCATGCAAGCACAATACCATACCTCGGTCACATCCAATCACAACACTCACTAAATACAGAACAATGAATCACAAATTAGAAACAGAAATATAAAGATAACAAAATTGAACTGAGAACCCCGAGTCACAGTAGGCATGCACCACAACACAGGACAAATTTTAAAAGACAAGTATCTGACCTTTACCTATTTCACCTAAGTTTTAGGTTTCCTGTCCCCCTACCCTTTCCCTTCCTTTCCTCAAGTCGCCTAGAGCCTGATTAGGTGTGCTCGACACACAAATATTAGATTAGATTCCTCTTGTAATGAACAAAACACAAAGACATCCATGATACACATTTCCCAAAGCTGGCATATTCTACTTAAATTTTTTTAAAAAAAATTAAACATGTTTTGCTGTGTGGGCCTTTTATTTTTCTAAGCAGCTTGGCCCCAATTTCTCTTTTCTGCTTTCCTGTCATCTGCTTTCTGTAGGTGGGTACTATCATTTTGTCTTTTTTCCACTCTCCACCTATCTTCTTCCATTCCCTCACTACATATGTCTTTGACATATTTCCTCTTTTCTGTCTGCCTACTAAAATTTAATCCTCTCATTCTTCAGTCCTTCATCTATATTTTACTTATGTTTCAACTATCCATCTCCTTCTCTACCTCTAACTTTGTCATTTCTGCTGTCTCCCCATTACCTTCCATACTTACCTTGGTCCTCTCACGTATCTTCTTGACAACCCTCACAGTCTTCCCAACATGGTGTCACCATGTCTAACATCTACCTTGCCTCTCCCTCTGCCTATATTAGTAGATCAGCGTCTTCCTTTCCCCTCTTTCTCTCTCCTGTGGTCCAGCATTTCCCTATCCTCTCTCCTTTCCCATCCACGCTTATGATCCTGCATCTCCCTCACCCCTTTCCTTTTCCCTCTACCCTTATAGTCCTGCATATCTCTGTCCCTTCTTAACTTTCCTTCCCTCCATTTGGATGATGTGGATACATGAACCCTAATGCTACTCTCCTAAAGGGTTGTATATGCAACAAACCAAGCTTAGCAGGTTTTCACTTCTAGTGGTTACTGGAAGATAAAAGCTAGTAAGCACAGTTTGCTGCTGGCAACTCAGGAAAAGAGCCAGCACTGGGTTTTGTCTACCCACATCACTTGCTGCTGGGCTGGGTTTTCTGCTGTCATTCTCCTCTCCATGCCATTTCTCTGGTTATGCCTGCCCCACAACACATCTCCCATGTGGCATAAAATGATAACTCCTTATAGATGTTTTTCTTCTGTATGCTTTTAAGAGTGAGCTAAAATGCTTTTTGATTTTTACTGAAATTAATCCTGTCTGTGCAGTAGTGTACACACATTTTAGCTTTAATGTTGAATAGTAGCAAGGCTTTGGGTGAAGTTGTAAGAAATATTTGCAAAATTATGGAGCCCAAGAATTCTAGAATAAATAAAAATATGAACAAAAATATTTGCTCACGTGTTCTAAAAATGAGAGGCATTTTTCCTTGAATTACTCTGAATTTTGTTTTTACATTGAAACATTTCTTTCTGGCATTCTTCTCAGCATATATTATCAAAGGTTCATCTTAAACTGTTGCAATACTGACTTGGATTATCAATCTGATATTTGAATATTAATTGCCAATAGGTACTTATCTGCGTTATCCTTTGGAAAGATACATTTCAGTCATGGTGGGGAGGAGTGTTTGGAAAATTTAACATAGAAGTTTTATGCTGCCTTATAATACTTGTATTAAGATTGCTTCAATAAGCTTCATTTTTCATTTTCCAGCAATTCCATCAAGCTGGTGAATCTGTGCTCCATATTTATCAGTACATGGCTGACAGCAGCTGGTTTCATTCATTTGGTAAGTTTGCAACAAATATTATATCTTTGTGGTGAATTCTACATGCCCAATTGCAATGCTGAAGGTAGTGCATTGCACTAAATGGATATCAATTGAGACTTGATCGCTCAGTATTCAGCTATAAACTAATGTCAGGTGTCCACATTATTAAAGATCACTCCATTGGTTTCAATGCTTAGATTTTCCAAGAACTAGACTTCTGAATTTAATTTAATTTATGTAGTAACTGTATTTTACCACCAGATGGTAGTGTATCCTAGGCAATGTGGGCAAAAAAACCAAAAACAAAAAACCAAGCATACAAACTTTTTTTTTAGGAAGCTGGAAAACTGTAACAATAACATTCATAATTAAATCCAGTAAGATAACTAGATGCATAATAGAGAACTGCTAAGAAGGCAGTTGTGGGCTTTCTGAACATTTTAGCTGCTTCTTAATTAAGGAAGATTTAAATATTCGAATATTACTTTTTGTGTGTTCCAGCATATTTTGAGAAAGCAAATATACACCACACTTTTAGGAGCCATCTCATGAGAACTTTGAAGGCCTTCACACTGACTGATAATTTGCCCTTAGATCACAAGGCTTACCCTTTGGGGGCTGTATTGTATCTATATAAATTCAAGGTCAATCTATGTATGCCTTGCATTTTATATTTTGAAGTGCTGACATAAGCTACTGGGAAACCCATGTTCCCTAAGCAACAGTCAAGTGGATGAAAGTGGTCTTATGCAAGAGGTGTATTTCTCAGTCTAGGTCTGCTTGACCGCTTGTCTCGTGTGTCCTGTTTCTTCTATTCTTTCTTTAATTACATAGTAACTGGCTACTGCGATGCAGCTTGTTCCATAACGAACAAATTCAGTGTGAGATTGAGAATTGGAACTAAGCAGTTGTATTTATGCATTTCCTGACAATTTCCCATAATGTTCTTTCATCTTCCCGTAAGCCAAATTCTGCACTGACCTCCTGTGCTTCAAATAATTTGTAAATTAAGACATTTGATCTTCCTAAACTGAAATTAGCTCAGTCAGGATACTGCCAGGTCCAGCCTAGCTAAAGGAATGCCTTCCTGCAGTATTTCCGCTTCTACTTAAAATGAACAGAGTCAGGCTGGGAACCAAATCTGAGGCATCAGTTCAGCTAGCACACTGCACTGGAAAATAGCTTTTCCTTTTTTAGAGAAAAGTGTGTCTGATTAAGTGCTCTGATAGGCTTTCTATTCCCTGACCTGCTTTCTGATGAAAACAATAATTGCATAAAAACACTGTAGATGATAGCAGATAAGGATCAAATGACCCACCCTATCTGCCCACTTAAGAACATATCCTAAATAGTCCATTATACAACCTTGACCACATGTAGGGTTATCAAATCTTATCCAAAACAGATATTTTGTCTTCTATTTTTTTTATTTTTTTGTTCTCTTCTGTGTGGTTGAGCACATAGGTTCCAGTATTTAGGTCTCAAGATCCCTCACCCATGTATTTCACCTATCTTGTTAATGTGTGGGCCCTTATTAAAAGGGAGTTTATTCATTGTCTGCTGGGTGGACAAATCATAATTTTCCTATTTGTAATAGTGGACTGTTTAAATGACTAAGGGATTTTTTTTTTTTAACCCAAGGTTAGCACAAGTTATCTGCAGCAGAGCCCAGGGGAATATAATGGGTTCTGTGGCAGATAATATGTCCTAATCTTTAGTAAAAGATACCCTAAATAGCCAAATGCTATCTATGATATATGATTACGGATCACATAAGGGGCAGAGCAGATATTTCCCCCATAAATTTCCCCCATAAATATTATGGGGGAAATTCTATAAGAGGTGCCTAAAGATAGGTGCCTAAAGTTAGGTGCCTAACTTAATTAGTAAGTTAGCTTTAATTATGAGCTTTAACAAGCTCTTAATTGAAAAAAATAAAATTAATTGGGTGATAAACTTCTATCTTTTTAGGGCACAATTCTACAAGAGATAGGCACCCATAGGTGCCTAGCAGCATCTAACTCCAAAGTAGGCATGTTTAGGGGCAGAAAAGGACTTAGGCTCCACTAGACATGATTCTCTAAAGGACTTAGGTGCCTATAATGTAGGCCTTTAAAATCCCTAACGCTTGACCCTAACATTCCCTGCAACTTTAGACCTGTCTCCAACCTACCCATCATCTCCAAGATCCTCGATAAAACAGTGTTAAACCAATTGCACTCCTTCATCGATGAACAAGGATCCCTATCTGCCCTCCAATCGAGATTTAGGAAATTCTACAGTACTGAAACCGTCCTCGATATGATTGACGACTGCTGGAAACTTATGGATAAGGAAGATGATATGGATTTCAGCATGGCTTTGACACTATTGACCACCCCCTCCTCATTGCACAGCGCTCTGAAATTGGAATCCAAGACACTGTATTATGATGGTTCATCTCCTTCCTGATCAATAGATCCCAAAGCATACTTCTCAACAAGCTATCAAAACTGAAACCGATCAAATACGGTGTTCTACAGGGGGCTCTGCTATCCCCCGTATTATTCAATATCTACATTAGACCTGTCCTAGACATAGCCCACAAATACCAAATTCACATTCACTTCTTCACGGATGACATTCAACTATACCTACTGCTAGAAGAAAACTGGGATGCCGAAATCACCAAACTCCTAAACTGCCTCTCGGAGATCAAAAACTAGATGTCCATTAACAGATTGCAACTAAATGCCTTCAAAACAGAATTCCTTGGACCTGCAAAGAACGCTGCAACCACCTCCATCCCTCGCTGCATTGGAACTTGACTATCATAACAGCAAAAGACCAAGTTTGCAGCCTAGGAATACTCCTTGACTCCAACCTATCGCTCTCCAACCTATCGCTCTCAAGTGGTCTCTTCCTTATTTTACTATCTGTAACAACTCCGAAAAATAAAGAATTTCTTTTCAGAGTCTGGCTTCACCCAATTATTCCATGCATTAGTACTCTTCCGCATGGATTACTGCAATGCGCTATTCAATGGTATCACAGCAAAGAATGTACGATGTTTCCAGCATATATAAAACGCAGCAATCAGACTTCTAAAAAACCTCCATGCCTGCGACCCTGTCTCCCAGGCTCTATTGGTGGCTCACTGACTGCCCGTAGTCAAATGTTGTGTCTTCAAGGGCTTGATCCTAGTATTCAAATCCTTGCATGACATGGCACTGAGCTACATGATGACTAAGCTCCCTCTGTACATACCGAACAGGTCCCTCCGCCTCAAAACTCACCTCAAAACTCCTCCTAGTCATGCCCTTCAGCTGCAAACTTCCAAACGATATTCCTACTCCCACTTAATACTAAGCCACTGGAATCGACTGCCCCCACAGATCAGCTCCTTTAAAGGACTCCTCAACTTTAGAAAAGCAATAAAAACATATCTCTTCACCTAACTCCCTTGCCCATAACCAAAGTATTACTAAGAAATGTACATTGGTACTAGATCTTAGTATGTGTCAAGTTAGCATAAAAACTTGTACCAAAAACTATAGCAAATTTAACATGTAAACTATGTATATCGGTATTAGATCCCTAGTATGTCTCAAGTTAGATAAAAACTTGTACTGAATCTATGGCAAAATGTTTAACCTGTAACTTGTTCTGAGCTCTTTGGGGAAAACAGGAGTAAATTAATTAATTAGTTAAGTGCAGGCCCAATTCTGTAATAGGTGCCTAAGGGTGATAGGTACCCATATTATTGGTGCCTATATTTTCAGAAGACATTTACTGAATTTCCCCCTATTTGTTTAGTAGCAATAGTAAGTTATGCACTTAGTTTAGCCTAAACTGAACAGATAATGCTGGTGCAGCACTATACTAATATGAATAAATTGAGCACCACTGTCTATATTGATAACAACGCTGAACATTAGGGGTATGCAGCCTGAAATTTTTCATTTTGTACCAGTTCCCGTATTGTTTGTAGGAATTTTTTTTTTTTTGTTTGCTTGCTTATTTGTGGGGTGAGATTGGTATTTTTTTCATTACTGGAGCAATATCATTATGAGTATGTGCTCCTTTGGAAAGAACGTGCACTCTTTCAGAAAAAATGTACATTCTTCTGAAATAGCGTGTCTTCTTCCAAAACAGAATTCAATTTTCACAAGAGTGCACACTTCATATACCAGGTGTGACAATTAAGTTCATGAACTTGCCACTGTGCGCACTATACAAACAGCTCGGTAAGGTTTCATAACCTTGGTATATCAGTGTGTCACAGCTGTGTTTGTGTCGACATGTGGTGGTGTCTTGCTGAGTGGCATTCTTTATTGTTGTTGCATGTTATTACTTAGTAACATAGTAATGACGGCAGATAATGACCTGAATGGTCCAGCCAGTCTGCCCAACCATACAAGCTCCATAGATTAAAAATTTAATTTAAATGGCCCTTTTTCTTAGATATTTCTGGCCAGAAACCTAGAGCCCTGCCCGGTAGTGTGCTTAGGTTCTATCTACTGGAGTCTCCGTCAAAGCTCACTCCAGCCCATCTTAACTATCCCAGCCATTGAAGCCCTCTCCAGCCCATCCTCAACTGAATATCCATATAAAGGGGACACAGACCATGCAAGTCTACCCAGTATTGGCCTTAGTTCCTTCAATGTATACCCATTATTTTCTGATTAGAAATCCTCAGTGTTCATCCCACACTTGTTTGAACTCTGTCACCGTTTTCTTCTCCACCACCTCCCTTTGGAGCACATTCCATGCATCAACCACCCTCTCTGTAAAGAAGAATTTCCTAACCTCAACCTCATATTATGCACTCTGGTTTTATCATTTTCCTTTCTCTGGAGTAGATTTTGTTCTATGTTAATACCTTTCAAGTATTTGAACATCTGAGTCATATCTTCCCTGTCCCTCCTTTCCTCTAGAGTAGGGGTAGGCAATTCCGGTCCTTAAGAGCCGGATCCAAGTCAGGTTTTCAGGAGATCCACAATAAATATGCATGAGATAGATTTGCATCTCAAGGAGGCAGTGCATGCAAATCCATCTCATACATATTTATTGTGGATATCCTGAAAACCTGACCTGGATCCGGCTCTCGAGGACCGGAATTGCTTACCCCCGCTCTAGGGTATACATATTCAGGGCTTCCAGTCTCTCCTCATATGTCTTTTGGCACAAACCTCCTACCATTTTCATTGCCTTTCTCTGGACCGCTTCAAATCTTTTTATGTCCTTTGCAAGATACTGTACAGTCTCCAAAATTCAACATAATACTCCAAGTGGGGCCTCACCATTGATCTGTTGAGGGGCATCAACACCTTCTTTCTTCTACTGGCCACACCTCTCTCTATACAGCCTGGCAACCTTCTGGCAACAGCCATCGCCTTGTCATGTTGGAGCATGAATTAGAGCAACGACCAAACATTAAATTTCTTGTTAAACTTGGAAAGAGTGGAAGTGATATCAGGAACATGTTAGTGAAAGTTTATGGGGATAATGCCATGAAGAAAATGCCATTGTACAAATGGATTAAATGTTTTTTTCTGAGGGGAGAGATGAAGACAGGTCAGGTGGCCAGTAACAAGCAGCACTGCTGAAAACATTTCAATAATTCATTGAATTGTACAACAAAATCATCAGCTGACTGTGAGAAGCATAGCAAATTAAGTAAACATAGAGAAACAGGAAAATCTTGGCATGAGAAAGGTGTGTGCAAAAATTGTTCTGAAGGAGTTCACTGATAAACAAAAGTTTGCTAAGAGCTTTTGGAGAGGCAACACAATGTTTTGGACCTTGTTATCACTGGTGATAAAACATGATTGTACCAATATGACCCTGAAACAAAGTGTCATAGTGCACAACAGAAGTCAGCCAATTCTCCACCACCAAAAAAGTTCAGTCCAAATCAAGAGTCAAACTTTTTTTTATTTGAGAGGGATTATTCATTATAAATTTGTACCAATTGGAGAAACAGTTAACCAAGTTTACTATTTGGAAGTTCTGAAATGGCTGCATGAAAAAGTTAAATGAAAATGACCTGAACTTTTCACCAACTCATGGCTCTTGTATCACGACAGTGCAACAGCTCACACGGCACTGTTTGTGAGGGAGGTTTTAGCCAGTAAAAAGGCAACTGCAATCCTGCCAAGAAGAAAGTGTGGCTAGATGGCAGGAAGCAGGCAGATGACCTAGACAGCTCCGGTACAGTCTCGCGTGAGGGCGACAGGGAAGTAATTGGGCCACAGCATGCGCGTGCACGCATGCGCACATTGGGCCAGGGAAGGGAGATAGAGAGGAGGCATGAACTTGGGATAAAGGAAGAAGCTTGTTGGGACATGGGAGGGACACAAACATGGGACACAAAAGGGAGGGAGGGAGCGCGTTTGGACATAGAAGGAAGGAAAGAGGCATGAACTTGGGACAGAGAAGGGAGAGAGGAAGGGGGCATGAACTTGACACATAGGATGGATGGAGGGAGGGAAAGAGATGCTGAAGTAAGGGAAGGAATAGAAAGTGAGAATTGTTGTGCTTTGGTGTGTGAATGAGAGGGAAAGAGAGATGGTGCACACAGGGAATGGGAGAAAGAGGAGAATTGTTGGGTATAAGGAAGGAAAGGAGTGAGATAGAGATGCATGGACTATGTTGGATATGGTGGTGGAGAGCGAGCATTGGGACAGATTGAAAGGGAGAGGGAGGAAAGTTGGACATGGTTGGTGGTGGAGGAAATAGAGGGAGAGATGTGGCATGGTGCTGGAGAGGGGTGATTGAAGGAGAAATGTTGGGCATGGAGCTGGTGGGCAGGGACAAAAGATACTGCATATGGTCCAGGGGATGAGAGAGGGAGAAATGTTGGATGTGGCAGTAGAGGGGATGGGAGAAATGCACCTTGGATCTCTCTCTCTTTCCCCACTCCCTTTGGAGCAAGGGAGGGAATGAGAGAAAGAGAGATGATGGATAGTGAGAGAGAGAGGGAGACAAATTGTACATGGAGGTGGAGGAGAGAGGAAGAAATGCTGTGCAGGAGTAGGGAGGGGTAAAAGAGGGAGAATGATCCAGGATAGAAGGGGGTGAGGATGCTGTACAATGGGAGGGAAGGAAGAGAGAAATGCTGGACCATAGTAGGAGGAACCAATGGACAGCAACTGCTTGAAGAATAATTTTCAGAAGATAGGAATGCAGAAATAAAGAGAAACTGGGACAAACCTGACAGAAAAATAAATCTCCAGACAACAAAGGTAAAAGAAGAAGAAAAAAAAAAGGAATTTATTGACTGAAATCGTATGTTAGCTTTGGAAACTGTTTATAGCAGATGTCTTTGTGTTGTGCTCAAAAGAAAAGGAAATGCATTTCTGGTTTTATTTTTCTAGTGCTGAACTACTTGCAGACCTGTGGCATAATCAAAAGAAACATCTAAGTCTGTTTTGGGCCTAAGTCGCCCAAAGTCGGACACAAGAAAAGGTCCATTTTCGAAAAATACGTCCAACATATATATATTTTTTTAAATCATCCAATTATACATCCATCCGTATGATCGCCCAAACCGCTAAGTTGTCCATCTTTATACCCCATTTTCATCCAAAAATTTGTCCAAGTCACAAACGCCTAAGAAAAGACCTTTTGGGTATGGGAGGGGCCAAAAAAGTGATGTGATGGACTGGACACTCAGACATAGCACCAGAGTAGTGAGATACCTTACAGGGCACTGCTGTGATCTTCACAAAAGGGTCCCACATAAACATCTCACTTCATTAGGGAAAATGCTTGAGTACCTGATTGTAAAAACCGCTTAGATAACCTTGATAAGCGGTATATCAAATCCTAATAAACTTGATTATTATTATTATTATTATAGGAAATGGTGAACCCCCCAAAACACCCCCAGAATCTACTAGACCCACCTATCTACCACCCCAATAGCCCTTATTGCTGCAGGAGCCACTTATATGGCAGTACAAAAGAGTTTTGTGGGGTGCACATTTTTCACCATGAATGCAGTGATTAGAGTGACATATGGGCCTGGTCCTCCTCTCCATGGTTCACTAACCCACTCCCAAGACCACTTAAGACTCCTCTGTGCAGCTCTACCTGGCTTTACCTATGCCAGGTTGCCAGGTGCTGATATTCTGGAGGCAGATATGTAAAGTTGTTATTACAATTTTTATGGGGGGGTCAGTGATTACTGGGGCAGTGTGTGGGGGTCTGTACTTTGTGTCTGCAGTGCTTATCTGGTCACTTTTGGATGCCTTCTGTGGACTTAGATCTGGTTTTAGATGGCCTAAGTCACAGCGTCCAAGTTCCGTCTTGGCAGTGTTGTAAAACTTTTGGTTATACATGCAGTACGACTAAGTCTAGGACGGCCCACATCCTGCCCAAATCCCGCCCTCGACACTCCTCCTGACATGCCCCTTTTAGCTCTGGTCGTTCAGCAGCACTATGAAGGCCTAGGTCATTTTTAAATACATCTAAAACCCGGTTCGATTATCGGCACTTGGACGACTTGTCTCACTGATTGTCCAAGTGCCGATTTAGGCTGGTTTTTAGACGCTTTTCTGTTTCAATTATGAGCCCCTTGCTGTGGCTGGTAGGTATCCCCAAGCACTGCCAGTTGAGGACCTCCTGCAAAGGTGACCAGAATTTCCCTCCACCAAGCATAGCAGTCACTGGCAGCATCCCTGAGCCACTGAGGTGCCAGCATCTGTGACTCACGAATGCTACTGTTGCCTGCCAAGCTTGGCAAAAGGGACCCCTGGCCACCTTCAGAGGAAGTCCTCAGCTGACATAGTTTGAGGGTCCTCATCAGCTGGAGTATTTATATTTTATATTTACATTAGAGACCCAATTACAAAGTATGTATTCTTTCCAATTAATATTTCCAAATTAATATAGTGTCTTTGCTTATTTGTAAATGGGTCTCTTCCAGATTCTTTAATTCAGTAGCATAATTAAATGAAATATCTACTTCTGAAGTTTATGGGGATGGGCAGAGACGGATTTGATTCCAGCGGAGACGGGTGGGGACAGATTTGATTTCTGTTCCCGCACAACTCTCTATTTTGACCTCATATCATTCTGCAGTGTCACTGCCAAAGATGCTGAGGAGAACTGGCCCTAGCACTGAGACCTGAAAGTATCTCACTGCTCATTTTACTCTTGCCATCACCTCTGAATTTTGTAGCTCAGTCAGTTCTTCACCTCATTTATAGCATTTTTTAAGTTCCATTCTAAACTAACTAATGCTAATCATAGAAGCATGATGGCAGATAAAGGCCAAATAGCCCATCTAATCTGCCCATCTGCAGTAACCATTATCTCTTTCTCTCTCCGAGAGATTCTATGTACCTATCCCAGGCCCTCTTGAATTCAGACACAATTCAGACCACCTCTTTTGGGAGACTGTTCCACACATCTACCACCCTTTCAGTAAAAAAGTATTTCCTTAGATTATTCCAGAGTCTACCACCTGTTAACTTCATCCTATGTCCTCTCATTCCAGAGCTTCCTTTTAAATGAAAGAGACTCGACTCATGCACATTTACATTATGTAGGTATTTAAATGTCTCTCAAGATCAAAAAGAGTAGTGACAGTAAAACCCAAACGATTCTAAAAAATGTCACTCACCAGCATTGAAATTCAAAAACAGGTGGAGAAAAAGCCTCAAAAATATTTAAAATAAGCCTATGATAAGAAAAGAATGCCAGCTGTGAATCATCAATGATTGCTACATATTTAAAAATGTTTTTGAGGCTTTTTCTCCACCTGTTTTTGAATTTCAATGTTGGATCTTAGAGTGGTAGCCCACTGCTGATGTGTGACATTTTTTTGAATCATTTGGATTTAAACGTCTCTATCACATCTCTCCTCTCCTGCCTTTCCTCCAAAGTATTCAGATTAAGATCTTTAAGTCTATCCCCATACGCCTTATGACGAAGACTACATGCCATTTTAGTAGCCTTCCTCTGGACCAACTCCATCCTTTTTATATCTTTTTGAAGGTGCAGCCTCCAGAATTGTGCACAATATTCTAAATGAGGTCTCACCAGAGTCTTATACGGAGGCATCAATACCTCCTTTTTCCTACTGGCTATACCTCTCCCTATGCAACCTAGCATCTTTCTAGCTTTCATTCCATGTGGAGCAGTGTCAAAAGCTTTACTGAAGTTCAGATCAGCAACACTGAATGCACCTTTCCCTTCTACTACTTTTGCTACATTATTACCGTATTTTCGCGGATATAACGCGCACCCGTGTAAAACGCGCACACGGGAATAGCGCGCAGAAATCACGATGCTATGTACAAAAACTTTGGTATACCGCGCTCACGGGTATACCGCGCATGCTGCCCGACGCTCCTTTCGCCCGCCCTGACTTTCTGTGCGCTGTCCCGACTCTCCGTTTACCCCCCCTGACTTCCGTGCACTGTCCCCCCTTGAAGGTCTGTCCCCATCCTGAAAGCCTGATGCCCCCCCCCGACGTCCGATACATCCCTCCCCCCGAAGGACCGCCGACTCCCCAACAATATCGGGCCAGGAGGGAGCCCAAATCCTCCTGGCCACGGCGACCCCCTAACCCCACCCCGCACTACATTACGGGCAGGAGGGATCCCAGGCCCTCCTGCCCTCGACGCAAACCCCCCTCCCCCCAACGACCGCCCCCCCCAAGACCCTCCGACCGCCCCCCCAGCCGACCCGCGACCCCCCTGGCGACCCCCACGACCCCCCCACCCCGTACCTTTGGTAGTTGGGTCAGAAGGGAGCCCAAACCCTCCTGGCCACGGTGACCCCCTAACCCCACCCCGCACTACATTACGGGCAGGAGGGATCCCAGGCCCTCCTGCCCTCGACGCAAACCCCCCTCCCCCCCAACGACCGCCCCCCCCAAGAACCTCCGACCGCCCCCCCAGCCGACCCGCGACCCCCCTGGCGACCCCCACGACCCCCCCACCCCCCTTCCCCGTACCTTTGATAGTTGGCCGGACAGACGGGAGCCAAACCCGCCTGTCCGGCAGGCAGCCAACGAAGGAATGAGGCCGGATTGGCCCATCCATCCTAAAGCTCCGCCTACTGGTGGGGCCTAAGGCGCGTGGGCCAATCAGAATAGGCCCTGGAGCCTTAGGTCCCACCTGGGGGCGCGGCCTGAGGCACATGGTCGGGTTGGGCCCATGTGCCTCAGGCCTCGCCCCCAGGTGGGACCTAAGGCTCCAGGGCCTATTCTGATTGGCCCACGCGCCTTAGGCCCCACCAGTAGGCGGAGCTTTAGGACGGATGGGCCAATCCGGCCTCATTCCTTCGTTGGTTGCCTGCCGGACAGGCGGGTTTGGCTCCCGTCTGTCCGGCCAACTACCAAAGGTACGGGGAAGGGGGGTGGGGGGGTCGTGGGGGTCGCCAGGGGGATCGCGGGTCGGCTGGGGGGCGGTCGGAGGTTCTTGGGGGGGGGCGGTCGTTGGGGGGGAAGGGGGTTTGCGTCGAGGGCAGGAGGGCCTGGGATCCCTCCTGCCCGTAATGTAGTGCGGGGTGGGGTTAGGGGGTCGCCGTGGCCAGGAGGGTTTGGGCTCCCTTCTGGCCCGATATTGTCGGGAAGTCGGCGGTCCTTCGGGGTGGGGGTGCGAGTGGTCCTGCCGGGGGGGGGGGATGTATCGGACGTCGGGGAGTCGGCCGGGCAAGAGGGCTTGGGCTCCCTCTTGCTCCGATCGTGGATGCGGGTGCGGGTGGGAGCGCGTGCGAGCGGTCGTTCGGGGTGGGGGTGCGAGCGGTCCTGCTGGGGGGGTGAATCGGGCGTCGGGCGGGGTGGGAACTATGTTTTAAAACTTTTGTATACCGCGCTCAGGCATATAACGCGCGAGGGGTATGCGCGGTACGTAAAAACACGTATAACGTGCGCGTTATATCCGCGAAAATACGGTAATATACAGGATCGAGTTTGTCTGAAATGAGCTTCCCTTTGTGAAACTGTCATTTGGGGGCCAGTATTCTTCTTGTCTAAAGGTGTCATTCTTTTTATTTTTTTGCTTTTATTTCCTAGTTCTGAAGTTAAAGTGCTGGGTCTATAATTGCTTGCCACCTGTTAGATAACAGATTACATCCGTCCTCTTTTGCAGCCTTCCCTTTTTTCCAAGTTGAACAGAGCAGGCAGCACTTTCACTGGTTCTTCAAAATGTGTACTGCGTCTGGCCCCATTGTCTCATCCACTCTTATCTGTGTATTTACTTGAAGTATTCCATCCTTTTCTGCTGTGATTGTGATCATTTCATTATCATTTGCGCTCTCATTCTAGGCCTCTATTATATCACTTTCTGTTTCATCTGTAAAGGCCAAACAGAAGTTAAATGTTTGACTTTCTCCTGATCATTCTCCTCACTAGCGCCCTGTTCTTCATTTTCTGTTGTAATCATAGCAATTGTTCTTTGGGCTTTATCTCTTCCTTAAGCATTAAAAGATGTTTTTCTTTTTATTGTTTGGGGAGTTATATCTTATGTCTGAGGGTTTGTTTGTTTTTTCTAATTGCACTCCTGAAATCCAGATCACTAGACTTATAGCTCAGTTCAGGCTAAAATCTAGCATTGAAACACATGATGTGATGATTAGTAGACCCTAATTTTTTTTTTTATTTTTTTTTACCATGAGGTCAGCAAAATTGTTTCTATTCATAAGTATTAGATCTAGTGTACTGGGTTCCTCAAATAACTGACACAGGAATGAATGCCCCTTGCATTGCAACAATCACTTTTCCCCTGATGCTGTACAGGTATAGCATCTTTTAGCTAAAGTCACTTAATCAAATCCTCTTATGCAATTCTGATGCCTCCTAGAATGACTAAACCAGGCGTCTCAAAGTCCCTCCTTGAGGGCCGCAATCCAGTCGGGTTTTCAGGATTTCCCCAATGAATATGCATGAGATCTATGTGCATGCACTGCTTTCAATGCATATTCATTGGGGAAATCCTGAAAACCTGACTGGATTGAAAAGGAAATGAAAGAGATACCTCTATGTATCTAGGTACAAATGAGCAGGCAAAGAATGAGTTAGTAAATATTTAAAAGCAGATCAAAGAGGCAGGAATTTTGAAAAGACTCCTTGGGTTTTGGCCAGGTACTAGTGATCTGGATTGGCCACCGTGAGAACGGGCTACTGGGCTTGATGGACCATTGGCCTGACCCAGTAAGGCTGGTCTTATGTTCTTAAGTCTGTATGGCTTTTCAAACCCAGGCACTTTGTCGAGGTTTTGAAAAGCTTCCACCTCGGGACCGCGTCTGCGCATGCGCAGATGCAACGCGGTGATGTCACACGCTTGTGCGCATGCATGCGACTTCATCGCGTCGCATCCACGCATGCACCAACGCCCTCCCAATGCGGGCCCGAGGACGAGAACAGGTTGACAGGGCTGGGGGAGCGAGGCTGGGGCGGAATGGGGCATGACTTGAGCATAACGGGGAGAGGCTGGGTGGGCCTGGGGGTCGGGACTATGGGTCCAGATTTTACAGGCGTAAAATCTGGCAACCCTATCTTTGTATGAGTATTATGAACACAATAATACCCACTGAAAAACGGGGACAGTTGGGCCAAGCTGTAATACTGTAGATCGCCCTGGAAAAATTCAAGACATTCAACAAATGAAATGGAGTTGGGTTTAGTCCAGGGATCTCAAAGTCCCTCCTTGAGGGCCGCAATCCAGTCAGGTTTTCAGGATTTCCCCAATGAATATGCATTGAAAGCAGTGCCTGCACATAGATCTCATGCATATTCATTGGGGAAATCCTGAAAACCTGACTGGATTGCGGCCCTCAAGGAGGGACTTTGAGATCCCTGGACTAAACCCAACTCCATTTCATTTGTTGAATGTCTTGAACCTGTTCTCGTCCTCGGGCCCGCATTGGGAGGGCATTGGTGCATGCGTGGATGCAACGCGATGAAGTCGCATGCATGCGCACAAGCGTGTGACATCACCGCGTTGCATCTGTGCATGCGCAGACGCGGTCCCGAGGTGGAAGCTTTTCAAAACCTCGACAAAGTGCCTGGGTTTGAAAAGCCATACAGACTTAAGAACATAAGACCAGCCTTACTGGGTCAGGCCAATGGTCCATCAAGCCCAGTAGCCCGTTCTCACGGTGGCCAATCCAGATCACTAGTACCTGGCCAAAACCCAAGGAGTCTTTTCAACATTCCTGCCTCTTTGATCTGCTTTTAAATATTTACTAACTCATTCTTTGCCTGCTCATTTGTACCTAGATACATAGAGGTATCTCTTTCATTTCCTTTTCACTGAACATCCTGCCCATCCTTGGGAGCTGAGGCACTTGAAGGCAAATGACTGCCTTTCCATAGGGTTAATTCCCATCTAAATGTCTCTCCCTATAAATTATCCTATGTGTGTGTTTCCCACAGGCAAGATGGTAGCTAGATTACTTTCATTCAGTTTAGACTCAGAGGAAACAGTGATTTCATAGGGCAATGGTGTGCCCCAAAGAGATTTTGGGTGTGCCACGAGAGATTCTAGAATTTTACTTTATTTTTTTAAATTCCCTTCATAGCATCGCATATGTAAGAGTCTGTCAATGTTATGAGCATCTGTGTGCGCAAGGATATAATCAGCCCGACAAGCATCATTCTTTGACATGATTGGTCCTTGAAAACTAACAGCAAATAATGCAGTAGTTATCCTAATGTGACCAGCAAAGCAATAAAGGCTTTATTACCGTTTGGATCTTCTTATCTTTGCAAACTTGGATTTTCAGCTCTGATAGAAATTAAATAAAACAGGAAAGAGGACAACTACAGATGGTGGATGATGAAATGCGTGCTTGCTTGTCAACTATTGAGCCGTATTTTGAGTTAATTTGCACTCAAAAACAACCGCATCCATCACATTGTTTAACAATTCTATTCTATCTACTTTAGTTTCACTGTTGTTACAATTACCCATGCATAGCTTAAAGAACTTAAAATAAATAGCTCTAAAATTTGCTCCGTTTAGTATGTCACAAAAAAACTTTGCTAAAAAAAAAGTTTGAGAAACACCGCCTACTCCACAATTCCTCATTGTTTTGGAACGGGAAAAAGACATGACAGTAGGGTTAACATATCCTGACCCTGCCTCAGCACCAGTCCCACCCCTAGCCTGACCCCTCTCCCAGGCGGCTTCCGGCTGTGTATAGTCAGGGCTGTAGCAAACTATAATTGCGCCCTGTGCGACATGGCTTCCATGGTGCTCCCCCATCTTTTCTTGTGTTGCCCCCACCATCTTCCACATGATATATCAGACTTTCAGATGAAAGTTTTATACTTTATTCAAAATTAAAAATACAATTCTTTTTTCTATCTTTGTTGTCTAGCTGTCTAATTTTTCTAATCATGTTGGTCCCACTCCCAAGCTCTGCTTTCTGCTATCCTCTGTCTTCTCAACTCTCATGCCAGGTTTTTGTGTCCATTTGTAATTTTTCTTTCGCCTCCTGTTTTCTTCATCTCCTCTTCACTAACATTGTTTTTTTCCCTCTCGTCTTTCTTTAATTTATTTTTCTCCCTCTCTTCATTCACTTACTATATAGTCTTCAATATACCTCTTTTTACTGTCTACCTACAGCCAGTGGTGTTGCGAGGGCAAGCAGCACCCCTCTTCACCCTCTTCTCCGCCTTCCTGCCGCACGCCCCTTCCCCCATACCTAACGTGACCATTTATTTTTTCATCAAAACAGGACATCTATTAATATTCAGTCCCGCCCCCAATCCCACTCTAGCCCCACCCCCAATTTCTTCCATTCATTTTTCATGTACACACAATATCTTAGTTCATAATGGTAACCATAAAATTAAAAAAACACAAAGCACCTTATAAGCAGAGAACATGTTAATTATCATTTATATTTGGGGTTTTTTCAAAGATGTCACCTCAGTAACTATAGAAAAAGAGACAAATATAGTGCAAAATATAGACAGTTGATATAAATTCTCAAAACTGACACATTTTGATCACTAAATTGAAAATAAAATCATTTTTCCTACCTTTGCTGTATGGTGATTTCATGACTCTCTGGTTGCGTTTTCTTCTGACTGTGCATCCTTTCTTTCATTTCTTTCTGCACTCAGGCCCAACAATTGTCCCTTTCTATTTCCTCCCTCCCTTTCTATGTTCTTAGTGTCCCCAGCGCCTCCTTCCTATGTCCTTAGTGCCCCTTACTATGCCCTTAGTGCCCCAGTGCCTCCTTCCTATGTCCTTAGTGTCCCCAGCGCCTCCTACCTATATCCTTAGTGTCTCCAGCACCTCTTTCCTATGTCCTTAGTGCCCCTTCCTATGTCCTTAGTGCCCCCAGATCCAGTGTCAGTTCTCCTTTGTACCTTTGTTCCAGGTCTCCCTCTCTCTCCCTCCTCTGTTATGATCTTGCCTCTCTCTCTGCTCTTCCTCAGGGTAGCTCCCCTTCTGTCTGCACCTCCCATAGCCCTGCTTCTGTCTCCTGTCTTTCCTCTTTGGTCCAGGCCTTTATCTCTCTAGTCTTTCTTCTACTTACAACCCCCCTCTTTCTCTGCCTCTTTCTCTCCTTCCTTCCTCCCTCCTTCCTATGTCCTCCTCACTACCTTCCAGCCTTTGTCCCACCCTCTTCCAAAAAGCCAGCCTGCCTGCCTCCCCCAAAGCCAGCCTGCCTGCCTCCCCCACCCAAAGCCAGCCTGCTTATCTCCCCCAAAGCCAGCTTGCCTGCCGGCCTACCTCCACCAAAGCCAGCCAGGCAGCCTCCCTACCTACCTCTTTGCTGCGCAAAAGCTAGCCAGCTTGCCTGCCTCTACCTCCTTGCCTCCCGCCAGGCCCCATTTAAACCTCCCCCCCCCTGGTTCGCCGCTGCTGCTCCTCTGCTTACCTCCCTGCTGCTAATCGTGCACAGAAGCCTTCTTCCCGATGTCAATTTTGATGTCAGAGAGGATATTCTGGACTAGCTAATTGCTGCCTGGCTGGCCTGGAACATCCTCTCAGACGTCAGAATTGATGTTGGGAAGAAGGCTTCTGGGCGCGATTAGCAGCAGGGAGGTAAGCAGAAGAGCAGCGGCGGCAGACCGGAGGGGGGGGGGAGGTTTAAATCGTGCATGTAGAGAGGCTCTTTTTTTTTTTTTTTGGGCGGTAGGGAGGGACAGGAAGCGATCGCCTGTCCCGTTGTCCCCATGCACAGCTTCAAGAAGCTGTCCCTGAAAACGGGACATTTTGGCATCCCAAAGCTGTGTGTGTGGACAACGGGACAGGGGATCCAAAAATGGGACCGTCCCGTTCAAAACGGGACGTATGGTCACCTTACCCATACTTTTTTAAATTTCAGTGCGAGCAGCCACTAGCTTGTTGCCCATGGCGGCTTTGTCGCTCTCTCTGATGTGACATTCTAGGCATGGGGCCTGGAAGTAGACATCGGAGAGAGCGCCGAAGCCGATGCGGGCAGCAAGCTGGTGGCTGCTTGCACTGAAATTAAAAAGGTATGGGGGAAGGGAAGAGGCATGCAGCAGGGGGAAGAGTGAGAAGGGGGCAGAGAGGAGGAGGGGTTCTGGCACCCCTCCCCCCCCCACACACACACACTCTTACTAAGCCACTGCCTACAACTTTCTATCTCTTTTCTCTCATACCACAATTTCCACAGTACTTGATCTGATTTGTACTTTTAACAAACACCAATTGAATGCTGAATCTGACAATTTGTCTCTTAAATTCAGATTGTAACACTGTGCATGCCGTCTTCCCTTCTCATCCAAAACAGGAATGATGTATCTTCCTGTTTCAGACATGAAGGGAAGCCGGCGCATGCAGTGTTATAGCCCTGTGGCCTGGGTTCAGTTCGCTTGCAGGTAGGGAGGGAAGATGACCTCACCAGGCAGTCGGGGGCCCCCTGCCCTGTTTGCTCCCCCCTAATGCTGGCCCTGGGGCCTACCTGATATTTTCGGGCCCGAGGCACATGCCTACTGGGCCTACCCTTTAATCCGGCCCTGCATACATCTAGTAGTGCTATAGAAATAATTAATAGGAGTAGTAGTAGTAGTAGTTGTTGTTGTATTTCCTTCTCGTATTCCAGCATTCTTTGTTTTTCTTTCTACATGTGGGATCACTTGTTATTTTTTATACCTTTTATGTGACTTTGAAATTGACATGTTTGCCTATAAACTAACCTTGTTTACGATCTATGACCCAGAACACTCAATCCAATGATAGATCAGTTAAATGTGGCCACCTTCAAGTAACACAATCTCTTATTACAGATCCGTTATTTTATGTCTGATTTCTGTCCGAGATTGATTTGCTACATTCTGCCTGACTCAGGAGTTTATAAGCCTGTTAAGAGAAATTGATCCAGATGAATAATAGCCAGTGTCCATACTTAACTACTCCTCATGATTTAACTTTATGGGAAATAGGATAATACCACTTGCTTGAAAACTTTGGATTTACTGAACATCAAAAACAACTTCAAACTCTACAAAGAAACTGAATGTGCCATTATTTTGTACTTAGTTATGTGATGTGTGTGACAAAGAAACACCGATAATCTTTTTCAGTTGAGTGAAGCAGGTCATTCTAAACAAGACTTTTTCCATACGGTCTCCAGTTTGAGCTGTGGCTTTTCTTTTTACAGTCCAATCTCATTATTCATGGTCATAAGGATCCCCAAAAGGTTCTCAAACCATGAATTCATGAATAATGAAACGTTGAGTCTATGGGAAAATAGAGGTTAGGTGCCAGCGAATACTTTGGGCCTGATTATGTATTCAGCAGCCAACTAAGCAACGTTTAAGAATTGCACATGGGTGTCCTATACAGAATTGCATCTTTCCTAATGGACAAAAGCCTAACCCTGCCTAACCACTCCGATTCTCTAACTGCCGTCCATGTCACAGGTGCCATTTAGAGAATCGCATTGCTGCTGAGCTGATCATGGAAATCTCCCTGCCGACATCTGCTGAGTGGCAGTGGCAGGGAACCCCCGAACCCCACTGCAAGTCAGCCAGCTTGATGGATGCCCACTCCCTCCCAATGCCACCCCTGACCCTCCCCCCCCCCCGCACTGTCCATGGCAGGAGGGATACCCAATTTCTCCTGTCACAAACCACAAAACAATCCCTCTTGCTGCAAACCTCAAAATAATCCCTGGCAGGAGGATTGCCTACTCCCTTCTGATGGTACTCCCCCCCCCCCACAGACACACACTTCCTCCTGCTGCAAACCCTGAAACAATTCCCGGCACTTATGTTTGAAATGTAGGTCAGCATTTTTCTGGCCTACATTTCAGGCACCTACTGCAGCCAAAGGGAGATGCCTAGGGCCACTTAACCTCACCTAAGGCCACTTCCAGGCGAGCCCAAGCCCAGCCTTAGGTGAGCTTAAGCATCCCTCAGTACCTCCCTGCACTCTCGACTGATGTCTACAGTGTAGGTGGCCTGTTTCAGGGTTTTTGGGTTTTTTTAGAACATCGGAAGGAGCTGTATATGCTAGGAGGGGAGAGGATGATATGCACGGATGGGGAGAGGGACCTTTGGGTGATAGTGTCCGGAGATCTAAAAGCAAAAAAAAACAGTGCAACAAGGTGGTGGCTGCTGCCAGAAGGATGCTGGGCTGTATAAAGTGAGGGGAAGCCACTGCTTGCACTGGATCGGGTAGCATGGAATGTTTCTGCCAGGCACTGTGACTTGGATTGGCCACTGATGGAAACAGGAAACTGGGCTAGATGAACCACTGGTCTGTTCTTATGTGCTCCCTTCCTTGACAAAGGCTACAAATCTTTTATTAGTGTAAACTATCACTTTCTCAAAATTGTGTGAATCAAGTTTATTCAATAAACATTCATTAAATAAACACTTTCAATAAATATATCGTCTTGTTTGGATCTTCAGAGATTTACGCAGTAATCTTTCACTCGTTTATTTAGAAGACTGCAGAGATCGTCATCAATCCAATTTTTCTTTTAGTAATTTTAAATTTTCCTTATTATCTCTATTTATTGATATAACATAGTTGTAATAATTTAATTTGTCATTTTTTCTTAAAATATTCATTTCAAAAAAAATTAGAACTTATCTTTTCTTTTGAATTCTGTTGGCTGGGGACGCTGCATCCCCAACCAATGGAATGAATGTTCTTATTTGCTGTCTTGTTAGGCAATATTAGTAGCTATGCCCATTTGCATAAAATGGCAAATATAGTAAAAGAAAACATGTTAATGATGTTTGTGCAAGCTAATGCAGTAGCACATGTTTGTAACTCTATAGCAGTGGTCTCAAACTTAAACCCTTTGCAGGGCCACATTTTGGATTTGTAGGTACTTGGAGGGCCGCAGAAAAAATATAGTCAATGTCTTATTAAAGAAATGACAATTTTGCATGAGGTAAAACTCTTTATAGTTTATAAATCTTTCCTTTTGGCTAAGTCTTAATAATAACATTGTCATTTATAGCTAAAGAGACATTTGATCAAGAAATTGTTTTATTTTACTTTTGTGATTGTGATAAAAATATCGAGGGCCTCAAAATAGTACCTGGCGGGCCGCATTTGGCCCCCGGGCCACGAGTTTGAGACCGCTGCTCTATAGTAAGTCTTATTTGATATGGCTTTGGATGTAGACGCAGCAAAAATTTAATTTTCTTTTTCTGGATTCTCCCTGTCCCATCCATATTCTTCAGAGGTATGACTTCCAGAATCGGAGAAAGTAACCTAGATAAAATATCATCAATGACCTGTATAGAAGCATTGTATCAAATAATTAAGCAAGCATAGTTGAGACTTAGGAAATGATAACAGGATCAAGTATTTTTACTATCCTTATAGAAACATTGAAAAGTAAGTGTGGATACAGCCATACAGCCTACTTAATCTGTCCATCCATACCAATTACTAAGTTTAAGTTAAGCACCTGATAGAGAGCTTCATCTGGTAAATATGATGGCAACTTACCACAAGTCAGTATTTCTGAAGAGGAATTGCCATGGACGCACTGACCTGGGAATAGATGACATCACTTTCAAATAATACATCCCCGTATGTCATACTTAGGGTTACCAGATTTTCCTGAAGGAAAATCTGGACTCATGGCCATGCCCACAGTCCCACCCCGTTCCGCCTGTGTCACACCCTTTTCCTCCTCCCAGCCCCACCCCAAGACAGCATCCGCACGGACGTGACGGGATGATGTCACATGCATGCACGTGTGATGTTACTGCCTTGCATCCACACATGCCCCCTCCTGATGTAATTTTTACAGGAAGCTTTGCAAAATCCGGACAAAGTTCCGAGTTTTGAAAAGCCGTTCGGTAACCCTAGTCATACTTCTGTAGTTTCTGGAAAAGTTAAAATCAAATAAAGCAGAAGTGACTTTTATTGCATGCTACTGCCTCTAGTTTCCTGAATTGTTGAACTTGAAAATGGGGAACCTCTCAGGCTGCAAAACACAGGGTATCTAGTAAGGACCAAATAAATCTATCGCCATAAAGCTGAGAAGAAAATCTGAAGGCCAAGGATTGTTCTGAAGTGCTGCCATTCAAAACAATACAATGTGGAGCTTCCAAAACTTCTGTACACAATATGCTATACATAACAAGTTTCTTTTAAAGACCTAAGTTTAGGCTCAGGCAGAAACAGATGATGAGGATTCATGTAGCTATTGCCTCTAATTAAGAGGATTCCTGGATATCTGATGAGGCCACTAACTTCCTGAAATCTGAATGTTGTAGTGTCAGGTCAAGGGTAATTATAGGAGAGGGATTTTTGTTGACGGTTTTGGTTTCTGCCAAAACTGAGAAGCCAGTTTCGATTACAGATTCAGCTTCAGCAGAAACCAAAAATTCTGGGTTCAGTCGAGCTCTACTGGATACTACGGATTTATTCAGTTCTGATACTTGAATAACCAACCAGACATAATTAGGATTGCTTTTTATGTGGTCATATTTCTCAGTTAATTATCTGGGCATTGGCGCTGAATATCAGTGGTGCCTGAATAATTTCTGAGTCCATCCTGATTTTGCCCCAGCACTAAATGAATAGAGGCATGGCTCTCAGTCATAATATTCAGTGACACAGTCCAATTTAGTGCCATTCAATATTATGTCTCATCAGTCAGTGCTATTTAACTGGCCAGAACCTCTAAATAAATGCATCTGTTTTCATGAATAATGGCATCAGCACAACCCACCTTCTCATCATTGACAGCTGGGCTGGGATGACCGTAGTGTTCCTTATCACGGATTGATGTTCACCCATTTTTTAAGCACATCTTATACTCTTCGCTTACCAATGCAGACATCTCCATACTGTTGCAGCATTCTTCTATGGATTTCATAAGGTTTCACACTCTCCAGCCACAAAAATCTGATGACTACTTGCTGCTCCTCTACCATGCAAACAGCTAAGGGTGCCACCATTTTGTTTATGGTGCCCTACTGATTAAGCATGCCATGTCATCTATTGGACAGTGTCAACGTCAACATTTCCTCTAAGAATCTTCTCTGCTCAGGAGTTCAAAATGCTAGGGGTGTTTGTTTCATGAAATTGTTACTTTTTGAAACATCCTCATATATTTAACTGCAGACAATATCCAAACTAGCAGTTAATAACTATAGGCCCCTCCCACTGCATCCCAAGATGCATTGGGAAGGGGAAGGCCCATCATTCTTAGCGTGCGACCCTATAGGCAGGAGGGAGTGGGCTTCCCTCCTGCCGATTTTGCATTGGAAATTACGGGGATGTTGAGTTATGTGCGGGGCTGTTGCCTGATGTCGGGAGTGTCGAGTGATGTGTGGGGGGGTTTAGGGATGTTGGGGGGTAAAGAGATATTGGGGGGAGGGGTGTAAGGCTCCAACTGATTCTGGCAGGGGGAATCCCCATCTGCTGAGCCAACAGGAATCTCTGAAACTGGCTCAGCTGATGGGGATTTCTCTGCTGTGGCAAGCCCTCAATGTGATGTTTTTTATCGCCCATCTCTGGGTGGTGGGAGGGGGTTGTGACCACTGGGGGAGTAATGGGGAGTCATGCCTTAAACCCTCCAGTTGTCATCTTGTCAGTTTGGTCACCTTTGGGGCACTTATACCTGTTTTACTTTGGTCTAAGTCCCGGCGTGTAAGTTCTGTCTAGAATGTCCTGGAAAAGCTTTGATTATTGCTTCAGGATGTCCAGGTGGATGCCCACCCGATTCCCACCCATAGCATGCATCCCAACATTCCCCTTTGAGCTCTGGATGCACAGCAGCTTAGAAGTGCTCCTGAACATCCAGAAAGTTTGCTTTGATTATTGGCAATTGGATGTTCCTGCTATTAGGACATCCAAGTGCTAACTTAGGCAGGTTTTTGGACGTTTTAAAGTTTTATGCCCTTCATACTGAATATATCTGAACCTTAATCATTCCTTGAATGGTTGAAGACAGTCAGCTGTTTGCTGTTTGTAACACAGGACACCCAAGGTGGGGATGGAATTCAAAACAAAGCACCTTATTATTAATTTGATGTATGTGAGATAAAATGTTAATTATATGGCCATCTTTCTCAGACCATGCAGCAAAGGTTTAGGTCATGAGCATGTTTAATACTGAATTTTTGTTCGGATTTTATTAACATCTCCTCTACCCTTTTTATTCTCTCTTCTAGGTGGAAAACTCTGGGGACCCATGGGAGAACTTCAAAAATAACCAAGCCCTAACATACTGGGAATGTGTTTATTTACTAATGGTTACTATGTCCACTGTTGGTTATGGAGATGTTTATGCAAAAACAACTCTAGGCCGTCTGTTCATGGTGTTCTTCATCCTCGGGGGTTTGGTAAAATACATATTTATTTTCTTTGTATTATCTTATGTATCCCAATATTTATATCTGTTAAATTGGAAAATCTGGTAATTGAATACATTATTGCAAAAATGCACAAAGTTGGATTCAATAATTTCAAGAAAAATGTAATGTTACTCTTTACCGTTAAAAGGAAAAACCATAAGCATTGCATATGGGTGCAGAAAATGTATCCTTTTTTTGTCATGTAAAATATTATTTATAAACCATTATAGAATGTTTAATACTGTTTGAGGCGGTTTAATACTGTTAGAGGCGGTTTCCAGAGCTCTTTCATCCATCCCATCCCGTACCAAAAATCCAACAAATACAGTTGCTTGTGACTTTTGCCAAAGAGCAATTTGCATAAATGAAAAGGCTGGGGTTAAACCTGTATACTGCATTGTTAATAAAATGGTGATGATTAAATATTAAAACTCTGGGGTACCCTTTTTGTTTCATAGCTGAATTGTCAATATGGACAATGCAATTTTAGTTCAGCATTTTGCATTTCACATCAACTTTTGTTCACTTGGGTTGCCATCACTCTATGATGCATTTCACTTTCAAAGCATCAGGGTCTAAAATTACTTCTGTGGGTTCTCAGTTTACTCCTATTTCAACTCCAGTCAAGGACTAGTCATTTTTTTCTTTTGAGATGAAGTTAGATAGTTTTATAGTTGGCTGGTATGATTGAAGTCCAGAAATCCTTTGAGACGTTCTTGCTTCTGATTATCCAGCATCTCATAAGAATATTAAAAAGCCGTGCTGAGTCATACCAAGTCCATTAAGCCCAGCATCCTTCCTTTGCCAGTGGACAGTTGGGCTTCAAGTGCCCAGATCCCAAACATAGCTGTTTCTTATAGGCCATTTCCAGGAATGAGTAATGGCCCTCTCAAGTCTTCCTAGCTAATAATTTGTTATGTAGTTTTCTTCTATCTTGTCCAGAATGTTTTTAAACCCTGTAGTCACCTTGACCACATTCTCTGGCAACAGATTCTATAGCTTAGTTATGTACTGTGTGTGAAAGAAAAACTTCTGTTATTTGTTTCCATTCTGCAGGTCATTAGTTTCATGTACAGTATTGTCCTCTAGTTTTCGCCATTCAACCATTCCACCCACTCATTTTACAAATGTTTATCACATTTCTTCTCAACCCATTTAACTTCTCTTCATAAGGGAAGTGTTCTATCTCTTTTATCATTTTTATAGCCCTACTCTGAACAAATTCATGTTGTTATGTATTTTTGAGATGAGATAACCACATCTATATTGTACTCAAGATGTGGTTGCACTGGAGACCTATACAGAGGCATTCTTACTTTTGTTCTCTGTTCCTTTTAGGCTACTCTACAGCATTCTATTTAAACTTTAGCAGCCACTGTGCTGAAAGTGTCAATATATTATCCACAATGTATTTGTTTATTTTACTACCTTCATAAAGAGATTCACCCTAATATACTCCATCCTTTACAAAGCCACACTAGCGTTTTTAGCGCTGGCCGCTGCGGTATGAGTGTCCTAGCTGTTACCACCATAGCCAGCGCTAAAAATGCTCTATAAAGGAGGGAGATAGCCATAACATATAATTGATAACTCCAAGATTTTTTTCCTTGTGTGGTGACTCCTAGCTTAGAGCCCCATAGTTTGCATCTGTACTTAGGATTATTTTTCCCTAGGTTCATCACTTTGCACTTCTCATATTAAATTTTTTAAACATTTTTTTTTTCCAAAAAGTGCTATTTTCATTGCATCAATGCAAAGAAAAACAAGAAATAGAAACAGTCCACGTAAATGAGGAGATCAAAGAAACGTTACCTAAGAAAATATTATTTATAGCAAACAGGATAAATTATCCATACAACAAGAGCCAAAACTAGAACCCTAATTTTTCTCACCAGCTGCAACTTCTCTATCTAGGAAGATAATCCCCAGAGCATTTACCTTACTGGCCCATGGTAAAAACCTTTAACGCAGCTTTGCAAAAGCTGGTGATAGATTGGCACACCTAGCCGATCTAAGTGCCTAACTTAATATTCTTAATTGGTGCTGATAATTGAAAGAACCATTAAAAACCAATTAAAAGGGGGTGGAGCCTGGCAAGCACCCCGAGCAGATGCATGGAGTAATTGCTGGTCCTGAACATTTCTAACTTTACAGAATATCTTGTTCCTTTGCTGTTTATTCACTTCAACCTCACCGGTACCAGTTTGCCTAACAACTATGGATGACCCTGTCGAAGAATAACAAGGGAGAACAGCCTACCATAACTCAGCCTTGCAGTAAAAGGCCTAAACCAAACTCCAGCATGCTTGAAAAAATGGCACTGAAAACCACAGATTCACAACTTGAATTACTCCTCTCTGAGGTGAGATCCTTTAAAGAAATAATGACTATACGAGTAGAAGAAACAAAACTTGTTCGAGTGGAAATTGAATCTTCGAATGCTCAGTTCATGGATGCGAGACACCGCCTGGATGCATTAGAGGAGCATACGACGTCAACAAAATTGAAACTCCTATTTCTGGAACAGCATGATAAATCAATAATAGCCTTGCAAAGAGACATTGAAGATCTCTCAAACAGAAGTAGACGTAACAATATCAGACTTATAGGTCTACTCGAAAATGCAGAGGGCTCTAATGCTATTACTTTCCTTTCTCACCTCTTGCCTAAATTTCTGGGCCTCCAATTGCGTTCCATCTCACCCCTCGCCATCCCAGAAATTGCCGAGACCTATTGTGGTGAAGATCCTGTGCTTCTAACATGTTTTACAAATAATGGAAGCAGCAAAGTCTCATCCTCAACTGTTATACCAGGGGAAAAGATTTTATATTGTTCCTAACCTGGCTAAGACCACCGCTATCAAACAAAAGTAGTTTATTTCCCTGAGACAGGATTTAAAGGACATAGGAGCCAAATTTGGATTAATGTACCGGGCCAGGATGAAAGTCACATATAATAATCGTACCTTCACATACACGGAACCGGGGCAACTCAAATCTTTCCTGGATACAGTTAAAATGCAATGACTTTGATTTACTGTTTATCTTGTTCGACATAAGCATTATTCTTTAATACCATGTCTTCATTCAGCAAAGGTATGATGCTGATTATGATATTGTTCTAGGATATAGTGGCCTACCCCTTAGCACCACTCAACTGTCCTTACAGGTCCACCCGCAAACTGTGTGTTGTGAGCACTCAGCATGCCTTTTTGCTTTGCAGGCATGCTCTGTGTTACTTTTTGCATTTCTCTCTATCATTTGACATTTTTATTTTCAAATCTTATATCTTTTGACAGATTTTCTCTCAATATATATATTGTTTTCTATTTGAGAGCTTATGGAATTTATTGCTAATAATTCTGATGCAAATTATTGTTGATGGCTGGCCTACATATCATTTCTTTAAATGTAAATGGCTTGAACCACCCGATAAAGCATACCAAGATGGCTAACTATCTCAAATCGAAAGGTCTGGATGTTATTTTCCTCCAAGAGACCCTCTGCTGCTGCTCTCAAACTTTCCATTCCAGGATACTCTAATCATATCTTTTCTCCAGCAACTATCAGGAAAAATAATGGTGTATCTATTTTCTTTAAAACCACAATTCCAATTTCCATCATTTCACATAAAACAGATACAGAGGGAAGATGGTATCTAGCCCACGTTGTGCTGCACTCAACGGAGTTTGTGCTCTTAAATATATATGGTCCAGATAATGATCACCCAAAATTTTTTAGAGAGCTTCAGGATTATGACACCCATTCCATTATCATTGGGGGGGGACTTTAACCAAGTTCTTGATCTTTTCCTAGATAGATCATCCTCATGTAGACCACCCAAGGCCAAGTCACATACTGAATTTCACAATCTTATTGATAATTTTTCTTTAATAGACCCATGGAGAATATTAAATCTGAAAGACAAGGATTTCTTTCACTTTTCACCACCTCATAATACATACTTGAGAAAAGACTTTTTTCTTATATCTTCAAACCTAGCACAATCATTGACCAACGCTATTATTCACCTCATTGCACTTTCAGATCACTCCTCCATTTCCCTTCAAATCTCTGTAGATTCCAACTCAGAAAAGACCTCCTGACAGACAACGACAATTGCTTATGCCCACTACTTATGAGGAATTTAGGAAACACCTAAAAACATACCTGCTCCTGAAGTATTTAAGCAACTGACCTGTACAATCTTATTCCACAATAACTGATCTCTAGAGCTGTTAATCACTAGCTTTTAAATTTGTTAATTCTACTCAATTTGTAGCATCTTTTAATCATTGTAAACCGCATAAAACTTCACGGTCCTGCGGTATATAAAATTTTATTATTATTATTATTGCTAAAATCAGAGATTTCACCACCAAATTTTTTCAAATCAATTCACACGATACAGGGCTCCTTTTACTAAACCGTGTTAGGGCATTAAAGCATGGAATAGCGCGCGTTAAATTGCCGCGTGCGCTAGACGCTATTACCAGCATTGAGCTGGGGTTAGTTCTAGCTGCATAGCACGCACTAAAATGCTGCGTGCGCTAAAAATGCTAACACAGCTTAGTAAAAAGAGCTCCCAGATATAGCACCTTCCATAGTGTGGGAAGCATACAAGGCCACCTTACGGGGAGAACTTATTAAACTTTCAGCCTGGAAAAAAAAAGAACTTTCTCTACAAAAAGAAAAAGAACTAGAACAAACCATTAAACGGAGAAGAAACATATGGAGGTCCATTCCCAGCAATCCGATACATATTTTCAAATTTTGAGACTCAAATATGAATATAACTAGTATTTTAGCCCGTTACATTAACGGGTGCTAGAATATATGTCTGTCTGTCTGTTTTTATTTCCGTGTCTCTCTCTCTGTCCTGCTGTCTTTCTTTCTGTCTGTCTCTGTCCCTGGCCCCCTTTGTCTGTCTGTCTTTCTGTGTCTCTCGCTGTCCCTGTGTCTTTCTTCTTTTATTTCTGTCTCCCTTCCTCCCGCTGGCGGTAGAATATATGTCTGTGTTTCTTTCTGTTTCTCTCCATACTCTCATTCATCTTGTCATCTCCCTTTTGACCTCATACAAATGGCTCACCACTTTCAGAATACCCCTCCCTCTCTCCACTGGTCAGTCTATATCTCCCTGTCCCTTTCTCTTCATCCCCTAGCATCTTCTTATCCCAGCTCTCTGCCCTCCCATGGATTCTTTTTTCCTCCATTTTCTGTTGTTCTTCTTCCTTCCCCCCTTGATGCTGAACAATAAGATGGAGGGAAAAAAAGAGATGCTGCATCTCTCTCCCCTTTCCACCCCCAGACCTAACATTTCTCCCTCCCTACCATCCCTAGGTCCAACTTCCCTCCCCCAGGTCCACCATCTCTCCCCAATAGTCCTCCCTTCAAGTATCTCTTTCCCCAGATCCAGCTTCTCTCCCTTTAGACCATTACCTATCATCTCTCTCTCTCCTCTGTTCCTGGCCCCATAAGCTGTCCCCCATGCCCTGTCTGGCACTTCTTTTAATACTCTCCCCCTTTGCACTTTATAAAAATTAAAAAAAAGTTAATCCAGGGAATTTCCTAGGCCCAACATGGTCTCCCTCTTCTCTCCATTCCATTCCGATATTGCCTTCACCTTCTGTGTCACTGAGAAATCCGCTGGCCTCAGCTGTGATTCAGGAACGTTGTCCGTGGCTCCCCTTCCTGCTTTCAATCTGCCGCGGTTCTCCCTCCCCCCCCCGCGGAATGTTTCTGAATCGCAGCCGAGGGTGGTGGTTTTTTCAGCAAAACAGAAGGCGAGGGCGACATCAGACCGGTCCCTTTCTCCCTATGTCCTTCCCTGTGCAGCAGCCTCAGCATTCCCTCTCCCTCCATTAACCGCGAGAGGAGCCTGCACACGGACCTAACATGCCGAGCCTCCAGCAGTCTAACTTTCCGGCGGCTCCTCTGACGATCGCCGCCTTCTCTGACACAGGAGCGGCTCGTGAGAGGAGCCGCTGCAGCATCTGTGAAGTTGAAAAAAACTTCGGGCCGTTTCCATGCTAGGCCGCGGCGGGCTACAGGTGCCGCGGTCTGCAGCCGCTGACATCCGTTTTGACTTTTTTTTTTTTTTTAGTTGAAAGATGCGGCGGTGGCTCCTCTCATGATCCCCACCTGCGTCGGAAGTCCGACGCAGGCGGGGATCGTGAAAGTAGCCACCGCCGCATCTTTCAAAGAACCGTAAGCCGCGCATGCGCACTTCCTATGTGTCGCTACAGCTCACAGAAAAGCGGCGCACACTTAGGAACTGCGCATGCACAGCTTACCATTTTATTATATTAGATACCCTTCTCTCATATAAAGCCAGTCAGGACCTATTTGTTCTCAGTACTGGCCACTATATGGGAGATAACATTATGGAAAAATCACTTGCCAAATACCTTAAAACAGAATGGAAAAAAAGTAATATCACTTCCATTGAAACCGAAATGGGCCAAATTGTGGCAAATCAAAACCTGATTTCATCTCATTTTGAACAATTTTATGCCAACCTTTACCACTCTAATTCTAAAGCAATGACTTCCAGTATTGATTCTTATCTACAACATATTTCACACTCTCAACTGGTAAACTACAGTCTATGGTACCAATCCCTTTAGCCAAGAGGAAGAAAATACAGTAGACTCTCAGTTAACTGGCACCCATGGGGATTGATAGATGCCAGATAAATGTAGTTTTTGTTGCTTGAGAGTTACTATTAAAAATAGGCTTAAAACTATACCCCATACTATGTCATATCATAAACTATTCCAGACAAACTATTGGACATGTGGTAGGCAAAGCATTGGCATACTCAGATGTGGCATGACAAGTTTACACTTAAATTTCCACTATAAATTGATTTTATTTTCATTTAAAGTATTACAGTATTTCTTAGATTTTTTTCTGGTTGCTTGAGAGTTCTGGTTAATTGAGTTCTGGGTAACAGAGTCTACTGTATATAACAAATAAATCAAACAGCTTTCACATTATATATTTTCATCAACAGTACATTAGTTGGATTATCAGAAATTGCATATCCAGAGAATTATCTTTAAAGATGTAATTGTCACATCGCCTTCATAGATCCATTTTTAACCATTTTTTTCACTCATACTGCCAAAAATATTGTTAAATATGAATATTTATCTTAGCATGCAAGATTTTGATCACTATAACTTTCAAATGTGAGTTAATCCATCAATATAAATTGTGAATGAGAATTAGTCTGATATTACATCATGCTTCCCTATTCTTCTTCAGAGATAAGCTACTGTAAAAGACAAGTTCATTATTCATACCCTCTTTTATTTGGACTTCAAAAGATTTCTGGCACAACACACACAGATCTATTTATTCCAAAATGATGATGGTGGTTTTCTATGTAGATCACTCAGAGAGGTCATCTGACTAAAGAACGTGTTTAAAATCACACTAAAGTCACCCATTTATGCTTCTCATTTAAACCAGCAGGGATCCCTCAGTTTAATTCAAATATCCAAATAAAATATCATTGATAAAAATATTATATATACTGAAAGTTGTTTTGGTTTGGTTTTATAAACACTGGGTTTTACTAAATATCATTAGAGGTTTCTACCATGAGCGGGCAAATTAAATGATCTGACACTCATAGAATTCCTATGAGCATTGAAGTATTTAACTCGCCGGCCCACGGTAGAAACATCTAGTGCCATTTAGTAACAGGAGCCTAAAATCGGCATAAACTGGAACTTTTTCTTGACAATTCACCTACATAGATGTCCTGTTATGAACTGACACCTGTTTTTACTAAATTAGATATGTTTTTTCTTATGGTTTTACATCTACATATTTTTGAAGAAACCATACTTGGTATGTGTATCTTTTTATTAGATTTATCCTTTCAATTAGACATACCTTTTCAGTCTGGGCAATATATTCATTTTATATATCTCACAATGGCACACTATAGTGTTTCTTTACTATAGTGTCTCTTCACCTCATTCCTTTATTTAATATAATACTTTATTATGGTCTCTACACTCTGTATTGACACAATACCACAGTGTGATACACATAAACACTATTCCGGTCCTCATTTTCTGTTCTGATCACTATACATCACAACCACTTGCATATAGCACCTATTTTCAATACCATAATCTGTTCATAGTAACATCTATTATATATTATATATTGATGCCCTGATTCTGTAAAATGAATCTTAAGCTAGGCGTCCTTTGTAGAATCGTGCTCAGCGGCATTCAGCACTGTTTAGATGTCTAACTTTTTAGGTGTCCTTTAGAGAATCAGGTTTTAGGTGAGATTTAAATGCCCAAACAATGTCCTTAAAGTTATAATATTTTATTATTATGTTATTAGAATGGTGATTTTATGCTGTTTTTCATTATAACTGTAATACTGGGAGTTAGGTCTGTTTAATGCTTTTATTTATTTCTCATCCATCAGACAGAGTGAGTGGGATTTGAACCAGCAATATCAGGGTAGAAGGCTGTAGGTTTAACCAGTGTGCTACAGAGTGAGCTAGCAAGCTGCATAGCAATTGTAAAACTAAGTCTTATAAGCATTGTAAGGAAGTCTACTTTTGAGCATAGTCTAGGCTTCGGATAGACCTGAGTTCTAAGGATGAAACTTAGGCACAGTTTGGACGTCCTTAATGTGATCTGATAAATAGCTCTCTGGGTTTTTATTTTTGCTTTAGTAAGCTCAAAATACATTTAATAAGCCACCACATAAACAGGGCATATCAATACAAAAATATTGCATGCAAAACCTTCTATTTTTCTGGGCAAACAGTAATGGTATTTGCTAATTAGAGGAAAAGATCCATTAACTGAAGCACAGCCCATGAAAAAAAACAGCTTTATGTTTCTTGCTAAAAAGCTACCCTTTTTTTCTCACTAAAGATTGCTCCAATGAGGTCATTCTTGAAGCAGGTGGATTCAGCAAATAAAGCACATGACAAAAATATATAGATTGCATACATAATTTCATTTGCAAAAAGTTAAAAACAGAAAAAAAAACCCAGATACAGATCTTAGCATGGCTTCCACTTCATTGCAAATGGAGGTTTGCAGCTGCACAATGGTGACATCATTGTGAGATCATCAAGGTGCAAGGTAGAATGCCACAATTAAAATTTGTTCTGAGGGAGCTGGTTGGGATTCAAACCCATGAACTCTGGAACATGAGCACAGGACTTTTACTTATTGAGCTATAGCAGCTTCCAAGTCTCTGACTGCCTTGTGATAAGATAGCATAGGGATTTGCTTTCAAGAATGAGCTGATTGGAGCACTTTTTAGTCAGACAAAAGGGTAGCTTTTTAGCAAGAAAACTAAAGCTATGTTTTTCATGTGCTTTAGTCAATGGATCTTTTCCTCTAATTAGCAAATAGCATTGCTGTTTGTTCACAAAAATAGAAGGTTTTGCATGCAGTATATCTGTTTTGATGTGCCCCGTTTATGTGGTGCCTTATTAAATGTATTTTGAACTTAATAAAGCAAAGATAAATCCCAGAGAGCTATTTAGCAGATTGCATTAAGAACGTCCAAAGAGTGCCTACGTTCCATCCATAGAACTCAGATCTATTTGCAGCCCAAACTAAGCTCAAAAGTAGACCTGGTTTTCATTTGCCTACAATATAGGCATGATATGGACACCCTAGGTCACTCAGTGTTATGTAAATGAATTGAGGGATGCCCAAATTGAATCATTGCCCAAACCACGCCCATTCCACGACTACACCTAGTGAGTTAGGCGCGAGTTTTAAACATGGGAGTCCATGAAATTGTGGCTGCATCTACAACATAACCCCTATGTCCTTTGGACACCTAAGTACCAATTATTGCTTGTTAAGACCCTTAATTGGCTCATTAACTACTTAGATTGGATGCCTAAAGCACGCCTAACGGGGCCTTTATGTCTACAGACATTTATCATTTACACCTATAGGACCCCTGAGGAAGACTCGTAGGTCGAAACATGGTCCGTGTTAGGCTTCCTATATCAAGTTGTATATGGTTTACTGACTATCAAATAAAAGTCTACATCAGTAACATCAGTCTCCCCAGTCATTTGTTTTGGATTTATGACCCCTAAGAGGATCATTTCTAACTCCTCACAATGATGCTAAGTTTGTGAGTATTTCTTACTTGTAGTCTTTGCCCTAGTTTCAAAGGTAAAGCACACACATGCATTCACTTTGAAAATTATTTCAGGAAACTACCTACTGGTACTCACCTATATTCCTGTTCAATTTTACAGAAAGCTTTTCTGAAAAAATATATGTATATACTTTTAAAAATATAAAAACATGCCTGCCAAGTGCAAGGCCCTCACCATTTCTACCCTGAGAACGCCTTTCCTTTCTTCAAGGAAGGTTACATGTGGTAGGACTAACATGGAATTTTGCCTGTACACAGGATGCCCATTTCTATGCATAGACATAGAGCACTATTTAACCTGCACATTCAGCTTTTAAATTACTTTTAACTCACCTGTAGTGGAGATATTCTAGGGTTATGATTGGGACTAAAACAGAAGTATGTGTGTTATTTTAATTTGAGAACTTGCCAGCGAAAGTAGGAAATGCATATTTCTGTGGGTATTTTTATTGTGCAGTTTTCAAAGTGAAAATATGTGGGTGAAATGAACCCTTGCACTTTGCATCTTTGCATGCAGTATGAAAAATTGTTTTATGAAACAGAGTTCATTGGTGCAAGCCTTAGCGGTAAACAGTCACAAGCAAGATGTTTGTTGGATAAAACATGGCATATATATTTTTCTACTTGCTACCCTATTTTTTAACCTTTTTTCCTTCACATGACCTCTACAACTTATTTTTCTCACTATTTTTTCTATGTACTCACATTTTTACTTTTCAGAAAATCATCAATCACATTTTTAACTTCTTTTGAATTTGATAGAAGATTTGTTTATATAGTAGGACATAGCCATCCATTCTCCTTACCCCTTCTTGGGTTGTTTTTTTTTTTCCTGCAGCATGAACAGTTCAGATAGTTCAAAGTTTTCTTATTTTTGAAGAAAAGCAGCAGTATAACCTTATATTTCTTTTAGTAAAGTGGGTAGACCTTGTTTTCATTTTCATACTGTTTTTTTCCCCCACCTGTTTGAAAGTTTCTGTATGAGGGGCTGCTAAAAAAATTCTCAGCCCAGCTAAGAAGAGAATGATATGGAGCCATGAAAATTACAAGTTATTCCACACTTTTCTTGATACTTTTCGTTTCAATGATATGAAATGAAACAAAAAGTGTCAAGAAATGTGTGGAATAACTTGTAATAACTCCATATCATTCTCTTCTTGGTTGGGCTGAGAACGTTTCAGCAGCCCCTCATAGCTTGCAAATGTGCAACTTTTGTGAAGCAAACTATTCTAATATGGTCTCTGTTTTTAGTAGATCTTTGTAGATCTAATTCTTTTTTTTTTTTTTTCATTTTCATATCTTACGGTTATATCTTCTGAAACATTATTCCCTTTCTTGGCCTGTCTTTTTAGTCTTTTCTTCTGTCTCCTATCTTCCTCTTTAGGCCATGTTTGCCAGCTACGTCCCTGAAATCATAGAGCTAATAGGAAACCGCAAGAAATATGGTGGTTCCTATAGTGCGGTTAGTGGACGAAAGTAAGTATCCCATGAGGCTCTGCTGCCTCTGCTGCAGTAGAACTCTCTCTGCATGCCATTTTCTTTGTTTTGTTTTTGTTTCATGCATGTAGGCAATGTTTGCCCGCTACGTGCCCGAAATTGCTGCTCTCATCCTTAATCGGAAGAAATACGGCGGGACTTTTAATTCAACTCGAGGCAGAAAGTAAGTGAAGTTAGACAAGGTGTGGTTGTGTGCCTTTAAAGGTATTCCAGATTTGCACTTTGAAGCATTAGCTGTGTACTAGGACCATGTCCTAAGCAGAGAACATCTGCTATCTGTTTAAATGCAGTTACAGTATTTCCACATATTCATATGCAACTGTTTGCTCAGTCGGGACTTAAAGTGTACTGACGCGCAATATCATTTCAAAAAGGAAGTGGGAATTTCATTATTTAAAGAAACTCCAAACTTAAACCCTAGTCATTAAGTCCTGCTGTGTTACTATTTAGAATCCAATTGTGGTGTAAAGTAATAATTTATTGTTTTTGTATAATTAACAAGAAACAAAAGAGACAAGGGATGAAGCTTTCAAGTAACTTATTCAGGCAATGGAAACATTTTCCTATATAATGTAATTATCTTTAATCCAAATACAATATACTAATACACTCTACATCCCTGTAATAGAAGCTTTAATATCATAACCTAATGATGACTAAGCATGCTTACAAAATAACAGCTGATTCTCCATGCTGAAAGTAGTTTGGATATGGAATACCTTTAAAATTCCTCACTAGGGGTAGCCTCTGACTCACAGATATTACTCTGCATTGTGATGTTAATTAATACTGCCAGAGGTGTCACACTGTGATTGGAGACTTGGACCTTTTCTGAGGTACAAATCCTTTTTTTTTTTTTTTTTTGTCTTTCCATTTCTGGTATATCAATACAATGACACAACAAAAACCATTTTAAAAATAATTCACTCTGTTATTGCTTTTATCATTAAAGAGCATAACTTTGGAACAAATACTCAGGATAATCTTCCGTCTCCCACCTGCTTTTCTTGCCATAGGGCCCAATATTCAGCAAGACATATCTAGGTAGGAGCTGATTCTTCCCAGATAAGTCTCAATCACTGGGGCCATAACTGGATTTTCCAGATAATATTGCAGGAAATCCAGACAGACTACATCGGCTCTATTTGCGTAGTGCCAGAGTAGTCCAGGAGCATAATTGGATTTTATCCAGTATTGGTGATATCTATTAGTACCTAGATAACTAACCAGTTATGTAAGGATTGAAAATATAGGGGTCCTTTTATTAAGCAGTACTAAAAAGTGGCCTGCACTATTTCCAGTGTGAGTCTTTCCCATGCGCTAAGGCTACTTTTATTGCTGCCGAGAAATGGCTGATTTTTCATATATCTGAAATATTGGCCATGCACTACTTTTCCCATTAACACATGGCCATTACCACATGAGCCCTTACCGACACCTATTTTATAGGTGGTAAGGCCCTGATTCTATAAAGGACATCTACAGTTAGGTGCCTAGATTGACGCACCTAATTTTTTAAAATTGGGTTAATTGGCACTGTTAATTGAAAGTTCCATTAAAAAACAATTAAAAAAATAATAATTTGTCCCTAGTACCTTACTCGGTAGGCACCTACCACTTTGAGGTTGGTGTCTACACTGAGGCACCTATACAGCGAGTAGGTATGGTTGGGATAAATTTGGGGTGGAGTTTGGGTATGGATTGAGTTAGGTCCCAACAGTTGCCTACCTTATTTATTTATTGAATTCATTTTCTATCCCGTTCTTCCCAAAGTGCTCAGAATGGGTTACAGGTTGACATACATAATATACAGATAACAGATTACAATTTGCCATAGTTCCAGTGCAAGGTTCTTCAATACAAGTTTTATCCTAATGTGACACAATCAATATACATTAATATTTCTTTGTAATTTATTGGCCTTAGGCAGGGGAGTTAGGTACTTACCACCACAGCTTAGTAAAAGAGCCCCATAATATTCAGATAATGGCACCTGGTATCTCTATACATGAATTTTCAGCATCACTATCTGGATAGCAGTTGGAGCTGAAAATCTGGCTATATCTTTAAATACTGCAACCAGCACTTAAGATAGTGTGTCACAAACTTTTTAAGCTGCGGCATACTAATCTTGGGGCTTCGGCTGGAGAGAGTGACATCATCACATTGACATCCATGCATGCGCTATGTCCTCCAGCCATGGCCTTGAGTCTGTTATTGCCGCCTGTGGGGTGGGGTGCTGAAAAAGGAGAGGTGAGGAGAAGGTGCAGAGGTGCCATGGAGGAGAGGTGCAGACGCTGGTTGACTGACTACAGGATGTGCCTTTCACCACAAGAGGCACGTCCTGTAAGCATTCAACCAGCGCCAGAACCTCTCCTCCTTGATGGCATCTCACTGCACACCTGGATCTGCCGGGGCACACAGTTTGCGATACACTGACAGAGAAACACTCATCATGCAGTTTAATTTTCAGGGGGAATATTTTTTGTTTACATTGAGTAATACATGTAACTAGTCAATTGCTGGAAATTATTGCTTAAAAATGTGAAAAATGATAAATAAATTGTTATTTGAATTTCTGTAATTAGCATATCAAGTGATGGTTTTGTCAAGGCTTGATGATTGCAATGCCTTGTACCTTGGAATAACCAAGACAAGGTGCAAGGCATTGCAAGTTGTGCAAAATGCAGCAGCAAGATTGATAATGGGAATATCGAAATATGTTCATATTCCACCCTACCTTCAACAATTACATTGGCTGCCATTTGTTTTCAGAATTCAGTATAAAGCAGTAATGATTAGTCATCAGTTCTTGTATGGTACTATACCTGAATTATTTAAGAGCAAGATGACCGATTATTTACCAAATAGATCTCTGCGTTCTGAAAACTTAGCTCTATTAAAAACAAATGTTAATCCAAAATATGTTGAGACCAGTAAAATGATCTTTTGTTGTGCAGGGGTTAAGCTGTAGAACTCACTTGTCAGCCAATTACAAAAATGTTGTGAAAAGGGCAGTTATAGAAAATCACTTTAAACACAGTTATTTTTAAATGCCTTTTTTTAAGATACTACCGTAATCCTTCATGGTTGCTGATTGTTGAAGAATTTTCCTATGATTCTTCGTATAAGCTCTCATTTTTTATAGTTGATTTTCTGAGTATTATTTGCTTATGTTTGTCTGATCTTACTTGTTTCACGGAATTATATATGTAAAATTATGTAAACTGTTTAGGTTTAAGCGGTATACAATTTTTTAAATAAATAAATAAAATAGAAGTTTTGTAGAAACTTTGCAAAAAAAAAAAAATTTGTGCATCTATAAAAGAAAGTTTGTTTATATGAGTTAGTTTAATGCTTACAAAGTTTGTTCATTGCAATGATTGCTTGAAGTATTGTTTTTGGAAAATTAGGAAACAAAAGCAAATAGAGGTGTTTTGTTTTTTTTTTAGTTTTTTTAAAATAAATCTTTATTCATTTTTAAAACTTTCAACAAGTGTAACGTAAGATACAATCATTTTATATTTAACATCACTTAATATATCATCAAATTCTAACTCTCATCAAATATCCCCCTCCCTTATAACCAACCTTATAAGCATAAGAAATCTTAAAGTATTCCCACCCCCTTCCCAACCCTGGACATGTATGAACACGGGGGGAACATAATATTCATTCTATACAATATTTTGTTAATGACTCCCAAACATCCCTAAATTTCTTAAGATGCCCCTGCTATTACCCTTTCCATTTCAAAGATTTGGCATAACGAATTCCACCAAAAATTATAATTCAGCCGATCTCAATTTTTCCAATTTTTCATAATTTGCTATATGGCAACCCCTGTCATGATGAGCAAAAGTTTATTATTATTAGAAGAGATTTGACTCTTGGCTCTCATAGAAATACCAAATAGCACAGTGTCATATGATAATGCCACCGGATTTTCCAGTAGATTGTTCACTTGGCCCCAAATGGATTTCCAAAAACTAAGTATCAATGGACAATAGAATAGTAAATGATCTAATATCCCAGCTTCGAGATGACAGTGCCAGCATCTTTAGACTTAGAACTATCTAATTTCTGTAAACGAATGGGAGGCCAAACTGCTCTATGTAACAAAAAAAAAAAAGTTTGTCTTTAAAATTAGAATTCGCAATTAGTCATTTTACACATTTACTGTTACATTCAATAAAACACATACAACCTTTTTTTTGTGGCATAAATAACTGGCCGCAGCTTTATTTCATAATTTGACAATGCTCAAAACTCAATACTTAAACTTTAACATTTAACAATTCCCAATGCGGCAATCCCCCAAACCCCATTTTTCATGAGCTATTCGGTAACGAAGGTAGCTCCTCCCTCTTATCAACCCCCTCCAACTTCATCCCTATGATGATCTACAGTATCGTCAGATCACCACCCCCACCCCTCTCATGGCGGTGCCGCCCATGAGTGCTCCCCATGGCTTCCCCACCTCATGGCGGTGTCGCCCATGAGTTATCCATTACAATTCCCCTTTCAAGATATATTAATTCAATCCCCCAGCCGCATTTCATACTATTTATTTTCTGTCCATTCGGCCACAAGCGGTGACAACTACCTGCTTGTCACCGCTCCCCCCCCCCAAGTCCTCTCTAACTGCAGCCAAGCCACTCCTCCAACAATCATCCAACAAATCCTGAAGCCCACTCAGAAAAATATCCAAACCTATATCGGACAAATGTATCCCATCAGGCCGATATAATCCCACACAATCAGCAGTCAGCAATTCATTCTGTAGCACTAAACCTCCAAGCATACACACAAACTTTGATACCTCCGCATTGACTCTACGCCGCAATCGTTCAATTGCGGACACCTTCCTTGCTCCCTTCCACACTCTCCTTGGAATAATTTTAGACCATATTAAATAAGCATGTGGGAAAAAGCAAACAGCTGAACACAAATCTCTCTTCATGCGCTGAATTAAATCCACCCCTTTAACTGAACACAAATCATTCCCACTCAAATGAATAACAATAAGTACAGGTGAAGAAAAACGACTCACTTGATGCAAAGTTGGCAATAGCTGATCCCACAACATTCCCCTAATACCCAACCATCTGATGCGAATTCCATTGTCGACCAGTCCCAGGTTATCTCCCCACTTGGATTCAACAGCATGCTTATGCGCCCAGAAGACAAGGGAATGTCCACATATCCACACACAGATGTCAGGTGGTGTTGGAGCTGAACTCTGAGCTAGCAGAACAACTGAAAAAGAAAAGAAGTAACAGAAAAGACAAAATCAAGTGTGTCGAACATAAGTTCTAAAACAATCAGATCTCCAACGTCCTATTTTACATATCAAAGCATCTGACACCCCCCCCTTTGAGCAGCTCAGTAGCCGCTCCAATACGAAATGAATGCGTTCCATATTCATTATGCGGAAAACCAGCAGCTGTCAGGACTTTTTTAAAAACAGCTGCAAACTGATATCTCGTCAACGGTGCCTTATTTTCATGGATGAGCCAAAATAAACCTCCCACTGGACGAACCGCTGAAAATGCATGCGCCCATTTAACTGGACAGGCTTCTAAATCCAAACTTTTGCGCAAAGCTATCCATATACCTTTTCCCATCTGATCAGTTTTTGACCTACGAATACATAAACAAACTTTTGCTGCTCCAATACAACATCATTCAAAAGTAGTCCCGTAGTCCCTTGAGCAAAACGGGAAGGGGCTACCATCTCCCCAATCCTACAGGCAGCAAAAAATGCTACCGCAAAAGCCGTTTTAAACAGCACTGTTTCATACGCGGAAGCACAAACAACCGACAACACTTCAAACAAGGCCAGCAATTTGTGATAGTCCAACGGCAGCCGCACCAAACATGGGCGACTACATAATCCCTGTCTGGAGTATCCTACCAATAGCTTACGTACATAATATGAAGAAGTGTTATCTGGCCAGCCCCAAAGTTTGGATAAGAATCCAAGGCTCGCCAAAGACTGGGACACCATACCATAGGACCAACTGTGTTCCACCGCATGAAACAGAAACCGAACAATGCACTCTTCAGAAACTGGAAAGGCACACTGCCTGCCCGTGCTATTCAGAAATGAAGAAAATCTGCACCATCCAGAATTATAAGCTCTCCAAGTACTGTTGGCTAATGCCTGCCTGCTCCACCGCTTCGTGGAAGATGCTCCATAAGATCACTGGCATATCCACTGGAAGTCGCTCTGCTTCTGGATCCAATGCCCGAAAGCGAGCCCACTGGAATCGAGAAAGTGCGTCAGCTAATGCATTAATATTGCCAGGCATGTGACGAGCTGACAAAAAACACATTTAAATGAAGACAACGCAATACTATTAACTGCAGCAGTGATAGTAATAGCAAACACTTAGGTGACTGACTATTAATTGCCTGTACTACTACAGTATTATCAGAATATAACAATACCCTCCTATTATTCAATCGAGGACCCCATATCCATAAAGCTACCCAGACAGGAAATAGCTCAAGCAATGCAATATTCTGACACCAGCCCCTGTCCCGCCACCAATCCAGCCATGGCTGAGCACACCATTGCCCCCCAAAATAAGCCCCAAATCCATGACCTCCTGATGCATCCGTATATAATTTCAAATCCACCGCCGAAACTACCGGCTGCTGCCAAAGAGAAACCCCATTAAAGGACTCCAGGAACGATAACCATATATCTAAGTCATCTTTTGCAGCTCTAGGCAAACGCACTTTAAAATGGGAACGTCTCAAACCCGCAGACAACAACGCAAGCCGCCTAGAGAAAACTCTCCCCATGGGTATCACTCGAGCTGCAAAATTGAAATGGCCAACAAGGGATTGAATCTCCTTTAAAGATAGTTTGTTTCGCCTACAGACACTGCGAATAACCTCACACAAAGCCGCCACTTTTTCAACAGGTAAGCGAGATTGCATCTGAATAGAGTCCAACTCAATACCTAAAAACACTAAAGATGTAGTCGGACCTTCAGTTTTGTCAGCTGCTAATGGAATACCAAATTCAGCAGCAACATCCGAAAAGGCATGCATTAATACCCTACAGTGATCAGAATTACTCTGACCTGCAAAAAAGAAATCATCCAAATAATGCACAATACAATCAACCCCACTAACCGTCTGCACTACCCAATGAATGAAAGTGGTAAAGGCTTCAAAATAGGCGCAAGAAATTGCACAACCCATTGGCATGCATTTATCAAAATAAAATTGCCCCGCAAACTGAAAACCCAGTAAATAAAAGGATGAAGGATGCACAGGGAGCAAACCAAAAGCTGCCTCAATATCCGCTTTGCCCATTAAGGCCCCAGGCCCTAACCGCTGCAACAATGCTACAGCATCATCAATAGACGCATACTGCACCGTACAGAATACGGGATCTATGAACGAATTCACACTGTTGCCCTCTGGAAATGATAAATTGTGAATTAATTGAAAAGATCCCGGTGCTTTTTTCGGAATAACTCACAAAGGTGACAAAATCAAATTGGCCAATGGGGGCGAAGGAAATGGGCCTGCAATACGACCCAGACTCAATTCCTTGTTCAGCTTCTCACATACCACCTCAGAATACCGAGCAACCGAAGCTGCATTTACCCCTTTGTGCATCAAACAAGGACCTTCGTATGGAATTGGGAAACCTTCAGAAAACCCTACCCACAATAAATAAGCATCCCCTTGATTAGGATATACAGGCAACCACAGTTGCAGGGCCTCTAACCTAATAGGTGACGGAGCTTTAACGAACCAAACCCCCGCCGGTACCTCCAGACCCTCGAAAAAACACACCTCGCCCCCCTGCCCCACCCCCTGGCAACGGAAGGCTGGGTGACTACCGGCACACTGGCTACAGGCATGCCTGAAACGACAGGCCGGGCATGTACACTGTCCTGTATTGAACTGAAAGCAGAAGCTACTGCTTGGCACACCTCTACCGACTCCGGGAGGCACTCTAGTCCCTGAAAATAGTCCCTGCCGACTACTGCCTGCTCCCTGCCAAGTATTAGAAGGTCCCCCAACTGCTGAAAATCCCGAGGAGGCCGCACCAGATCGAAAGGACCAACCACGCGCAGGAGTAATTTCAGCCAGCCATAAATCGACATCCCGCATTCCCCACACTGCAGATTTATCCCGAGCCACACTCTTACGAAATTGCTCATCATAATTGAGCCAAGACCATCTGCCATAGGTCCTATAAGCCTTTAAAATGAGATCACAATACCGCAATAGCCCTGGATATAAGGACGGCTTCTCCTCCCCAAGAACACTAGCAAATACATTAAATCCCAGCAACCAATTAAATATTGTCTTGGGAACTCGATTCACTTTGTTCCTTCCCCCATCAGTTCCTCTCTCTTTCTGACGATCCCCACCATCCACATCCCGAGCCAACAACGCAAAAAAGTCAATATAAAGTACTTTCAAAATCTGCTGCCTCCATTTTTGGGAAATAATACAATCCAAGGGAGCAATAGCACATAAAGTATGACCCTGTCGGGAAACTGTAGGTGTCACTCCCGTTGAAGTGGTAGCCTGCCCCACGGCCTCATTCATTTTTTTTTTTTTTTTAATTATTTATTTATTTATTTTTTAAACCTCTCAAACACCTCTATTCACACAACCCTGCAGCTAAAGCCAGCACAAAGCGAGCCTCCACCAAACTGACCTGCTCTGTGCAAGGAACTGACCGTAGCTGCAGGAGATTGCCGACACTTTTCACGAGGCAGTCCCCAACCGTCGGTCCACCTCAGACGCTCTCTCACTCTTCCTTCTCGCCGGCGACAAAATTAATTGAAATGGGAAGCGGCTCAGCAACACAACGCGCGCCGACGCAGCCGCACCCACAATTATCAAATGCGGCTACAGCCTCGCCCGAACACGGAAGCCACAACGCGGGGCCGACCCAACCACAGTAACTCGGTCTCCCGCTCTCCCCTCTGCAGGCCGCCTAGAATCCCCAGCCAAAATTAGTCTTCCACAACCGGAATCTTACTCACCACCTCGGACCAACGGCAACTCACCGACCAGAACGGCTCAGCACGGGACCTGCCTCCACCAGGTACTATCAAAATTTCTCCATTGACCTCCTTTCCAAAATATCCTCCACCGGACCCTTACAAGTCAAAAATTATTTTTTCCACCACCACCAAACAAACTCCCACCTCCCTTCAATTCCCAAAAATGAGACTCCTGCCCAAACTCCTCACACTCTCCACCAATCACTCACCCCCCTTTATCCAATCATACTTCTTATACAGTACCCTCACAGTCTCAATCCCAACCAATCCTTTTTTTCTTTTTCCTTCACACACTCATACCTCGTCCTATCTTCTTCCCCCCCCACACCCACCTAATCCCTAACTTCTTCAATGCCTATGCTCATCTAATGTTATTGTCCCACCAGTTTAAACTAGTGGGACCCTTTTAAAAGCAGATGCCGTACATCTCATCCTCCAAGTCCAAATTTGTGGCCATTGAGACGCAGTAATATGATGCTTTATCTCAATACTCCAAATGTCACGTAGACCAGTCTTTGGTTTCTTATTCAAAAATCCAGATGTTAATTTATACCACTGAGTGGCCTGGTGTCCCATGAAGTCCACTGAAAACATAAGACAGTCAAGCTATATTGATTTTTTAAAAAGTTTCCACTCGGGAAACCCTCCTGAATGGCCTGCTTCAACTGCAACCATATATAATTTTGTGATTTGTTAAGACCAAATTTATGTTGCAATCGTGAAAAGTCAAGCAGCTTACCATCAAATATAATATCATCCAAAGTACCTGCCTTCATCCAATGTTTCCAGATGACCTTAAACCTGCCAATTTGAATCTTGGAGTTCAGCCAGAGGGTCTGCCACATTAATTTATGGATTGGAATAGGTGTTAAATTATTGATAAATTTTAAAGTTTGCCACGTGTCTACTAAAATTCTATTGTCCTTATACAGCCTAGGCATCTTCATACTTAGAACGTGACCTAATCGCAGTGGAGACATGAATTGCCATTCCAACCATAACCAATCTGGGAGGATCCAGTACATACCCTCACGCATATTATAGGCTTGATGGTACCTATAAAAGTTGGGAAAATTTATCCCACCCTCCGCAATTGGTTTTTGTAGAGATACCAAGGCAATTCTTGCTGCTTTCCTCAGCCAAATAAATTTTGTCAGAATACTATTTAATTTCTTGTAAAAAGACCCCTGAAAAAAAACTGGCAACATACCCATTTGGTAACAGACTACAGGCAGAATCATCATCTTTACTGTTTGGACTCTCCCCCACCAAGACAGATGTAATGGGTTCCAATGCTCACACATTTTTGTGACCTTCAGCAATAAAGATTTTTCATTTACTTTCATTGTTTCTTCCAGTGTACTTTTTATCCAAATACCTAAATATTTTATACCCTCTTCCTTCCAAAAAAAGGGAAAATACCAAATAATCCTTTTGTACAATATACATTTAATGGAAGAACCTCTGATTTGCTCCAGTTTATTTTGTAAACAGAGAATTTTCCAAATCTATCAATCAGATCCAGTAAATGTGGAATGGTGGTTTCAGGATTCCTCAAATGAAGCAATATGTCATCTGCATAAGCAGAGACCTTGTATTCCCAACCTATATAAGGAATACCCTGAATCTCCTTTGCCTATTGAATAGCCAATAGCAAGGGTTCCAGTACAATATCAAAAAGCAAAGGGGATAAGGGACACACTTGTCTAACTCCCCTCTCCAGACAAAAATACTCAGAAAAGTTATTATCAATGTATAATCTTGCATAAGGGGAACTACCGTATTTTCGCGGATATAACGCGCGCGTTATACGTGATTTTACGTACCGCGCATACCCCTCGCGCGTTATATGCCTGAGCGCGGTATACAAAAGTTTTTAAACATAGTTCCCACCCCGCCCGACGCCCGATTCACCCCCCCAGCAGGACCGCTCGCACTCCCACCCCGAACGACCGCTCGCACGCGCTCCCACCCGCACCCGCATCCACGATCGGAGCAAGAGGGAGCCCAAGCCCTCTTGCCCGGCCGACTCCCCGACGTCCGATACATCCCCCCCCCGGCAGGACCACTCGCACCCTCACCCCGAAGGACCGCCGACTCCCCAACACTATCGGGCCAGGAGGGAGCCCAAACCCTCCTGGCCACGGCGACCCCCTAACCCCACCCCGCACTACATTACGGGCAGGAGGGATCCCAGGCCCTCCTGCCCTCGACGCAAACCCCCTCCCCCCAACGACCGCCCCCCCCCAAGAACCTCCGCCCGTCCCCAAGCCGACCCGCGACCCCCCTGGCCGACCCCCACGACACCCCCACCCGCCTTCCCCGTACTTTGTGTAGTTGGGCCAGAAGGGAGCCCAAACCCTCCTGGCCACGGCGACCCCCTAACCCCACCCCGCACTACATTACGGGCAGGAGGGATCCCAGGCCCTCCTGCCCTCGACGCAAACCCCCCTCCCTCCAACGACCGCCCCCCCCCCAAGAACCTCCGACCGACCCGCGACCCCCCTGGCCGACCCCCCCACCCCCCTTCCCCGTACCTTTGGAAGTTGGCCGGACAGACGGGAGCCAAACCCGCCTGTCCGGCAGGCAGCCAACGAAGGAATGAGGCCGGATTGGCCCATCCGTCCTAAAGCTCCGCCTACTGGTGGGGCCTAAGGCGCGTGGGCCAATCAGAATAGGCCCTGGAGCCTTAGGTCCCACCTGGGGGCGCGGCCTGAGGCACATGGGCCAAACCCGACCATGTGTCTCAGGCCGCGCCCCCAGGTGGGACCTAAGGCTCCAGGGCCTATTCTGATTGGCCCACGCGCCTTAGGCCCCACCAGTAGGCGGAGCTTTAGGACGGATGGGCCAATCCGGCCTCATTCCTTCGTTGGCTGCCTGCCGGACAGGCGGGTTTGGCTCCCGTCTGTCCGGCCAACTTCCAAAGGTAAGGGGAAGGGGGGTGGGGGGGTCGGCCAGGGGGGTCGCGGTTCGGTCGGAGGTTCTTGGGGGGGGGCGGTCGTTGGAGGGAGGGGGGTTTGCGTCGAGGGCAGGAGGGCCTGGGATCCCTCCTGCCCGTAATGTAGTGCGGGGTGGGGTTAGGGGGTCGCCGTGGCCAGGAGGGTTTGGGCTCCCTTCTGGCCCAACTACACAAAGTACGGGGAAGGCGGGTGGGGGTGTCGTGGGGGTCGGCCAGGGGGGTCGCGGGTCGGCTGGGGGACGGGCGGAGGTTCTTGGGGGGGGGCGGTCGTTGGGGGGAGGGGGTTTGCGTCGAGGGCAGGAGGGCCTGGGATCCCTCCTGCCCGTAATGTAGTGCGGGGTGGGGTTAGGGGGTCGCCGTGGCCAGGAGGATTTGGGCTCCCTCCTGGCCCAATATTGTCGGGGAGTCGGCGGTCCTTCGGGGTGGGGGTGCGAGTGGTCCTGCCGAGGGGGGAGAAGAATCGGACGTCGAGGGGGGGCATCAGGCTTTCAGGATAGGGACAGGACTTCAAGGGGGGACAGGCAGATCTTCAAGGGGGACAGGCAGACCTTCAAGGGGGGACAGGACTTCAAGGGGGACAGGCACGGAGAGGCGGGGCAGTGCACCGAAAGTCAGGGCGGGTGAACGGTGAGTCGGGGCAACCAGAGGAGAGTCGGGGCAGTGCACCGAAAGTCAGGGTGAGTCGGGGCAACCAGATGAGAGTCGGGGAGGGCGAAAGGAGAGTCGGGGTGGCCAGAGGAGAGTCGGGGAGAGCGAAAGGAGAGTCGGGGTGGCCAGAGGAGAGTCGGGCAGCATGCGCGTTATATGCCTGAGCGCGGTATAGAAAAGTTTTTGTACATATCATCGTGATTTCTGCGCGCTATACCCCTGTGCGCGTTTTACAATGGTGCGCGTTATATCCGCGAAAATACGGTATACAAGGTTTGAATCATTTGTATAAATCCAGAACCAATCCATTGCTTAATACATGAAGGTCCATTCTACCCGATCAAAGGCCTTCTCTGCATCCAAGGATACAGAGAAAGCCGGATCTTCCATAGTTTTTATTATATTTAAGCCATAAAATCGCAGTGCTGTGTATAGAAGCCTGGTACTATACCAACCTGGCAGCAACCATTTTATTTTGCTCTTCACTCTGGTAACCTGCTGGTGCACATTTCTGTGGAGATTTTGTCAAAATAATTCAAACGGCTAAGGCTAAGGAGCATACACTATTCCCCCCCCCTCCTATTAAGAAGTTGTGTTAGGATTTTTTATTGCCGGCTGTGGCGGTATTAGCTCTGACACACATAGGAATTCTATGAGCGTTGGAAATTATACCGCCAAGGCTGGTGATAAAAAAGCCTGGTGCAGCTTCGTAAAAAGAGCCCTATATTTTGAAATTCAGTGTATCTACTTAAAGGATGTACAAACCAATGTACAAACCTAAAATGCAGTACTACTTGCTAGAATTCCAGAAGACACATGCTGTATTTCACATACAATTCCAATCTCAGCTTTTATGCAAAATAGCCTAAAGTAATTCTGTATAGTCATTTAGATAGGCTCATTAGGATTTCATACATAGCTATTTTATATATGGAGAGTCATAGAAAGCCAGGAAGGGTTATGTTTTTGAAAATATTCATGATTTCCAAAAAACAACAACCCATAAAAGAGATTTCTGTAATATCTAAAAGATCCCTTCAAAAATATTCCTTGCACTATTGGCTTGTTCCCACAAGAGAACTTGCTGTTTAGAACAGTAGGAGGTGGATTTTAGAGAGAATGCACAAATTTTGAATTAAGATGTCCAGATTGGGACATATCAAGCTTTACATCTATTTTAGAACATGATAACAGACAATTACAGTGAATATTCAAATAGCAGTACAAGGTTTGGCATAGAATGCTACATTACAATGTTACTGTTTACTAATACCACAGAGACAGAGTAGGTCATAAAGGTGGGGGTTAATGCCCTATATGTCAAAGAGGGAATTGAGTCTACCGGAGAGAGAACGCCGGGAATTAAAAATAAGGTAGAGTCTCCATGGATTAAAATTCCGGGAATAAATGGAACGGAAACGAAGATCGGCATCTGGATCGGCATCGGCATCTGGATCGGCATCAAGAGCAGTCCGAAGAAATTGATGGAGAAATGGCGGACGAGATTAAACGCAACTGCAAACAGAGGCAACGTAATTATCATGGGTGATTTCAATTATCCGGGGATAGACTGGAACCTAGGCACCTCTGGCTGTAGTAGGGAGACCAAGTTCCTGGATGCTGTAGGTGATTGCTTCCTGGAACAACTTGTCAAGGAAAATACGAGAGAAAATGCAATTCTGGACTTAATTATAAATGGACTACAAGGACCGACGTAAGGTATAGAAGTAGATGGGACACTGGGAAGCAATGATCACAATATGATCCAGTTCAACCTGGACACAGGGACAAAACATCAATCCAGAATGACGGCCATGGCACTGAACTTCCGAAAAGGGAATTACGAAGGGATGAGACTCATGGTGGGGAAGAATATTAAGAAGAGGATATACACAACATACCGGAAGCCGACAGGCTATATGCAGGAAACCAAGATGTGAAAATGACAGGATTGACGGTTAGTCTAGAAGAGGTATGCAGGCAGAATGATAGGCTTAAAAACAATAAATCCCAAGGACCAGATGCCATCCATCCGAGGGTAATCAAGGAACTGAAAGGGGCTATAGCTGAACTGCTTCAACTAATAACCAATCTGTCGATCAAATCAGGAAGGATTCTGGAAGACTGTAAAGTGGCAAATCTTCAAGAAAGGTTTGAGGGGAGATCCGGGAAACTACAGACCGGTGAGTCTGACCTCGGAACCGGGAAAGATGGTAGAGGCACTGATAAAGGACCGCATTATTGATCACCTTGACAGACACAATCTGATGAGTACCAGCCAGCACGGCTTCAGCAAAGGAAGATCTTGCTTGACGAACTTGCTGTACTTCTTCTAGGAAGTAAACAGGCAGATAGACAAGGGTGACCCGGTCAACATTGTATATCTGGATTTTCAGAAGGCGTTCGACAAGGTTCTGCATGAACGACTACTTCAAAAAATTGTGAGCCATGGAATTGAGGGTGAAATACTCACGTGGATTAAAAACTGGCTGGGGCATAGGAAATAGAGAGTGGGGGTAAATGGACAATTCTCAGACTGGAAAAGCATCACCAGCGGGGTGCTGCAGGGCTCGGTGCTTGGACCTGTGCTCTTCAACATATTTATAAACAACCTGGAGATTGGTATAACGAATGAGGTGATTAAATTTGCAGATGATACAAAGTTATTCAGAGTAGTGAAGATGCAGGAGGATTGCTTCAACTAATAGCCAATCTGTCGATCAAATCAGGAAGGATTCTGGAAGACTGTAAAGTGGCGAATGTTACGCCAATCTTCAAGAAAGGTTCAAGAGGAGATCCAGGAAACTACAGACCGGTGAGTCTGACCTTGGTACTGGGAAAGATGGTAGAGGCGCTGATAAAGGACCGCATCATTGATCACCTTGACAGACACAGTCTGATGAGAACCAGCCAGCATGGTTTCAGCAAAGGAAGATCTTGCTTGATGAACTTTCTACACTTCTTCGAGGAAGTAAACAAGCAGATAGACAAAGGTGACCTGGTCAACATTGTATATCTGGATTTTCAGAAGGCGTTCCACAAGGTTCTGCATGAACGAGTACTTCAAAAAATTGCAAGCCATGGAATTGAGGGTGAAATACTCATGTGGATTAAACACTGACTGGCAGATAGGAAACAGAGAGTGGGGGTAAATGGACAATTCTTGGACTGGAAAAGCGTCACAAGTGGAGTACCGCAGGGTTCAGTGCATGGACCTGTGCCCTTCAACATATTTATAAACGACCTGGAAATTGGTACGACGAATGAGGTGATTAAATTTGCAGACAATACAAAGTTATTCAGAGTAGTGAAGACGCAGGAGGATTGCGAAGCCCTGCAACGTGACATAAACACACTTAAGAAATAGGCCGCAACATGGCAAATGAGGTTTAACACGGATAAGTGTAAGGTGATGCATGTCGGTAACAAAAATCTTATACATGAATACAGGATGTTCGGTGCAGTACTTGGAGAGTCCCCCCCCAGGAAAGAAATTTGGGAGTACTGGTTGACAAGTCAATGAAGTCATATGCACAATGCATGCCGGCCGCGAAAAGGGCGAACAGAATGCTGGGAATTATTAAGAAGGGGATCACAAACAGATCAGAGAAGGTTATCATGCTGCTGTACTGGACCATGGTATGCCCTCACCTGGAATTCTGCATCCAGAACTGGTCGCTGTACATGAAGAAGGACATAGTACTACTCGAAAGGGTCCAGAGAAGAGTGACTAAAATGGTTAAGGGGCTGGAGGAGTTGCCGTACAGTGAGAGATTAGAGAAACTGAGCCTCTTCTTCCTTGAAAAGAGGAGACTGAGAGGGGACATGATTGAAACATTCATGGTAGAGAGAATGAGAGGGCACTCTCTAAAGTTAAAAGGGGATAGATTCCGTACAAACGTAAGGAAGTTTTTCTTCACCCAGAGAGTGATAGAAAACTGGAACGTTCTTCCAGAGGTTGTTATAGGGGAACACATCCTCCAGGGATTCAAGACAAAGTTAGACAAGTTCCTGCTGAGGTTAGTCTCAGTTAGGGCACTGGTCTTTGACCTATGGGCCGCAGCGTGAGTGGACTGCTGGGCACGATGGACCACTCGTCTGACCCAGCAGCAGCAATTCTTTTGTTCTTAATAATAAATCATTGCAATCTAATATGTCACATAAAATTCCCAACATACACCCAAAATAACTAATATGATCTTCAGAAATCTTCAGAATGCCGATAGAGTAATATAACTCTTATAGGTAGCAATCGTCATCGATTCCACATTTAGGGGGGCTTTTAATAAGGCGTACTAGCCAATTTAGTGCACGCTAAATGCTAACGCACCCATTATATTCTATGGATGCATTAGCATTTAGCGCGTGCTAATGTTTAAGACACGTTAAATCGGCTAGCGCACCTTATTAAAAGACCCCCTTGGTATTATGTGTTTCTATCATCTTTCTTTTTCATCAAGAATTTGTATATATCAATTCCCATAAAAGTCCATGAATTGAGTTTTCTTATAACTTGTAATTCTTATATTTCTTATATTATGGCCATCCGGCTCATGCAATAAACTTATCTGTGCAGCAGCACCTCTTCCGACGTGGCACACGTTTCAGTGGCTTTCTTCAGGGATGAGGTGAAAAAAGATGTAAACACTGCAACAATAAAAAAAATCACAATTACCTACTGCTCTTTCCTATTTTAATTACCAAAATTAAATCATACAACTTTACCATTTCATGCTTGCTTGCGGATACAGAAGTTTTCTTGCCACAGTAATGAAAAATGGCTGCGGCATTCCCCAGGCAGTTTAAACAATTTTGCCAAGAATAACGTTATTTGACGTTCCCTAACCAGCTGACTACATGCCAAAAAACTTTAAGAGCTCCTTTTACAAAGCTGTGTAAGGACTTTAACGCGTGGAATAGCGTACACTGAATTGCTGCGTGCGCTAGATCTTAATGCCAGCATTGAGCTGATGTTAGTTCTAGCCGCAGAGCGGCGCATGCTAAAATCCTGCATGTGCTAAAAACGCTAGCGCACCTTAGTAAAAAGAGCCCTAAGGGCTCTTGAAAACATTCTCTAAACCATGCTTTTAATTCCTTCTTAGATCAATAAGATTTTTAAGAAAAAATATATAAATAAAGATAAGCCAGATCCTACAGATTTACAATGTCAACACAATATCCAATAAAACATTTTAACCTGTGGTGACCTAAATTAGGGCAATACAACCTGCATTAGAGCCCTTTAAGATGTGTTGAGGAGCTAATAACACTGATTATTGTCCTAACTCCCCCGCCCCACTTTTACTAATGAAAAGCCGCCTGTTTACAGCCTTCAATAACTGATTGACTTCACGGAAGCCCAATATGCTGTTATAATTTAAATATATTTTATTAACAATCAATAACAGGTTACAAGAACAAATCTTTACAGCCTATGGAGCTGACAGATAGTATGCCTCAAGCGCTTGAGTATACCTGGATGTCTGTCCTCCTTTCATAATCACAAAGGCTATCTCTTATACAATTCTTGACAGCCTGAGGCCACGTTGGCACATATCATATTGTTAATTTTTATTGGTCACTTACAAACGTCATTACATCTCTCAGTTTATTAATTGGTTCATATTATCTGTGTCATACCATACGCGTGTCCTGTTTACTAAAATAACTATCTATTTCCATCAAATGTCATTTCAATATCGGGTCATCAACTTTGAGGCCTTGGGTCCAGTAAGGCTCTGCCCATTCCAGGATATTTCTTACAAATAATGTATTTTTGTATTCTTGGTCAAGACATGTTCTCATCCTTATTAGGTTCACTTCCCTGTTCTTATGGCACTATAGTAGATGTGACACCAGTTGCCATGTAAAGGGATAGGTTTAATTTCATTTGCTCATTTTAGCATAAGTTTCGTTTGGCTTGCTGATTTCAGCAAGCATAGATTGTGCAAAGACTTGACAGTTTTAGTTAGAGCATTTTCAGCCATCTTAGGCCTTTAGTAGTGTTTATTGGCCTAATGTTAGGGGATTTCGGGGGGGCTCTTCACCTGTCACCTGTACAGGACTCTCGCTCTCTCTCTCTCCTCCCCCTCCCTTCTCACTAAGCTGCCTTAGAGGTTTCTACCTTGGATCGAAGTGTTAAATACTCCGACACTCATAAAATTCCTATGTGCATTGGAGCAGCATCAGAGCATTTATCGCCATGGGCCATGATAGAAACCTCTACCTCAGTTTAGTAAAAGAGGTCCTCAATTTGATAACTTTTCCCCCTTAGATGTTTATATTGCATAAACATCTAAATCCCAATTTTAGAAGACTGTGATATACACAGGTAGAACTGAAAAACATGCACAAGGTAAGGAACCACGGTCTAGCATTTTGGGCAGGACAGATCCCTGTTTCAGAAGGGGGTTTGAAGATTTAGAGGATTTAGAAGTTACTACGTTTCAGCAGCGAATCTTCAGCTGCATGTCACGACAGAAAACTTTTCCAGCATGAATTTGTCTATAGGAACCTGTTTAGAGAGTCTATAATCTGGTCCCCTGAAGCAGGGATCGAAATGGGGCCGCATTGGGACCCCCTCAATCCTGCCTATAAGCTAAGTAAATCTTTTAGAATTTGCCACAGGTGCAGTGACATTTGTAATTTTAAAGGCAGTACCTTGTTTGGACAATTTTTTGAAGTTTTTAGAGATGATTTTTTCATATATACCTTTGAAGGAAGTGATCAAAGATTTTTCATAAAAGGACTATGACTGGAAGGTAAACTCTTTCTCCAAGGGACGTCTCACAACCTTCCCTTCAGAGTTTCGAATCCCTGAGCTTTTTTATAAACTTGTTTGATCACCCTTCATAGGTTAGTTATCTATACAGGCCAGTTCTTTTCGGTGTTTATCATAGTTTTTCTGGCTTTGTGTCTATTAACTTTATATCCCTGAATGTACTTTAGTAACTTCTTTCTACCATGCAATTGTCCATTCTGCAGAACAGAAATATTTTCAAAGTGAAAGATAAAGGTTCTGGCAATCATTAGAGAAACAACAGCAGTAAAAGTGAATGCAGACTCTGGCCAGCAGCAAATTTATGCATTTATATTGCAATCAAATGGACCAAATTCCTTTAAAAGGCACATTCCTTTAAATCATCTTCACACAGCTTTAAATTAATGGAAACTTGAATACTGCACAAGAAAGAAAGTATACCAAAATCTTGATGTGTGATATGCTTCTGCAGTACCTTTTTTTTTTAAAAATCAGGTGCTGGAAGGAGGCTTTTTTTTGTGCAGCAGGGAGAGAAGGAGGTAGGCAGGCAAACAGGCTGGCTTTGGCGCGGCAGGGAGGGAGGTAGGCAGGCAGGCTGGCTGGCTGGCTTCGGGGGTGGAGGTGGGACAAAGTTTGGAAGTCAGTGAGGGGGACATAGGAAGGAGGCACTGGTGGCACTAAGGACACAGAAAGGGGCAATAAGGACATAGGGAGGAGGTACTAAGGGCATGGGAAAGGACACTAAGGACATAGGAAGGAGGCACTGGGAGCATAGGAAGGAGGTACTAAGGACACAGGAAGGAGGCACTGGAGGCATTAAGGACACAGGAAGGAGGCACTGGGGGCACTAAGGAAATAGGAAGGAGGCATTGGGGGTACTAAGGACATAGGAAGGAGGCACTGAGGGCACTAAGGACATAGAAAGGACGGAGGGAAGGAATAGAAAGGGACAATCATTGGGCCTGAGTGCAGAAAGAAAGAAATGAAAGAAAGAATACACAGTCAGAAGGAAACACAACCAGAGACTCATGAAATCACCAGACAGCAAAGGTAGGAAAAATGATTTTATTTTCAATTTACTGATCAAAATGTGTCAGTTTTGAGAATTTATATCTGCTGTCTATGTTTTACACTATATTTGTCTATTTTTTCTATAGTTACTGAGGTGATATTGCATATTTTAAAGTCATCTGCCTTGACATCTTTGAAACCCGCCCCAAATATAAATGATAATTAACATTTTCTCTGCGTATAATGTGCTTTGTAGTTTTTTTTTATTTTATGGTTACAATTATGAATTAATAAGATATGTGTACATGAAAAATGAATGGAAGAAATTGGGGGTGGGATTGGGGGGCGGAGCTAGGGCGGGAGTAAGGGTGGGACTGACAATTAATAGATGTCCCCTTTTGATGAAAAAAAAAATGGTCACGTTAAGTATGGGGAATGGCCCCCCCAAAAAAACTTCTCTGTTCTAAAATTAGCATAAATAGGTTAAACATGGTCATTAAAAATTAAATCAAATATTTTTATGTGGTACAATTATAACCCAAAATTCAATGAGCCTCAAAAAATTTTTTTCAGAGGTTATAAATGACAGATTACAATGGAAAACCTGCTCTTGAATCTTGATATCACAAAGGCCATTTCTAGATAAGTCTTACAGTATTTGATATATATAGATATAGATAGATAGATAGATAGATAGATGAACTATTTGGGTGTAGAGCCTAGATTGGAGCTTATGTAAGGTGCGTACTTATAAGTACTTAAACTATACTTGCTCTAAGTGGACAAAATCAGTCATGGGGAAACTCAAAAAATCCACATGTAAGCCACATGTACTTGTAAGTACACACTTATAAGTGCACACTTATATGGATATGGTATAAACAGGTTAAACTTGTAAGTATGCACTTGTAAGTACGTACTTACAAATACACACTTGTAACATTTCTATGTGATACAATTATAACCCAAAATTCAATAAACCTCAAAAAAATTTTTTCAGAGGTTATAAATTACAGATTACAATTGAAAAACCTGCTCTTGAGTCTTGATATCACAAAGGCCATTTCTTAATAAGTTTTAGAGTATATATATATATATTTATATATTTATAAATTATATGGATATATATATACATATATGGGTGTATAGCCTAGATTGGAGCCTATGTAAATTGCCTGTGTAAGATGTGTACTTATAAGTACTTATACTTGCTCTAAGTGGACAAAATCAGTCATGGGGAAACTCATGAAGTAAACATTAAAAATCCACATGTAAATAATGTACTTGTAAGTACGCACTTATATGGGTATAGTATGGGGAATCGCCCTTCCACCAAACTCCTCCGTTCTAAAATCAGCATAAACAGGTTAAACTTATAAGTACTCACTTGTATATATGGTCTTATAAGTATATACATATAAGTATGTTCTTATAAGTACGCATTTGTAAGTATGTACTAAGTGCGCACTTATATGGTTATGGTATGGGGACTCGCCCGACCAAACTTCTCTGTTCCAAAATCAGCATAAACAGGTTAAACTTATAAGTATGCGCCTAGATCAAAGACTTCTTAGGAGCCTATGTAAGGTGCGTACTTATAATTAGGTACGTACTTATAAGTAGGTGCATTGGAGCCTATTTGTTGCAAGCTGGGGAGAGACTGTGTTTTCCCAGAGTCAATACAGCCTATAATTAATGTGACCATATGTCCCGTTTTTGAAAGAAAGGTGGGACAGGGAGAGAGAAAGAAAGGGGGTACGGAGACAGAATTAATAAGATATTGTGTGTTCGTGAAAAATGAATGGAATAAATTGGGGGCGGGGTTGGGGTGGGGCTAGGGCGAGGTTGGGGCAGGGTTGGGGGCGGGACTGAAAATTAATAGATGTCCCGTTTTGATAAATAAAATAAATGGTCATGTTAGGCATTCCACAAAGTTGCCCTCTGAATTCTACAGTGGTTGATGTCCTTCCCCTTCCCTCAAATTGGCAAGGGATTTCAGACTCTATAACAGCTTAGAATATTTTACGAATGTATAAAAACAAAATATTACCTTTAAAGTAATCGCTTGGGACAGTAGACTGTATTGATCAATCATGGCAAAAATATACAGAACAGCTGAGGTTAATGAAGTCATCATGGATGAACCTGTGGTTGCCATTAGTTCCCTTTAGGAATGCTTAAAGCTGAAGACTGAGCACCAGTAAAGTCAGGTTTAAAATCCTATGACATTTTCTTGTGATCTTGAGCAAGTTGCTTACCAACCTCCCCATCCTCCATGTCCAGGCATCTGGATGGCTTTTCAAAACCTGGCACTTTATCCGGGTTTTTGAAAAGCTGTCACCTCGGGACCGTGTCGGGAGGGCATTTACACCCATATGCATGCATGTGACATCATCATATTGTACAAACTACACTGGTTGCTTGTGGACCAACGTATTAAGTTCAAATTATTGTGCATGGTGTTTAAAGCTTGGCATGTAAATCTATGTATCTGTCAAATAAGCTAACTTGATATTGTCCCAAAAGATCTTTATACTCTTCCCAAAAGGAGTTGTTTTGTTGCCTGGTCTTGGTCAAGTCAAACTCACTTCAACGAGAAATCGAGCATTTTCATACATTGGTCCAGCTCTGTGGAATCCTGTGTTTGACATATTTTTGACGGCATGTCTTATTCAACTTTTAGGAAGGTGCTGAAAATTGTATTATTTCAGCAATACTATGGTACTAAAGATTTTGTGAATGACTCTATGGATCATTAATGGGTTTTGTGTTGATGATTTTAGCCGGCTTTTATCACTCTGCGCTTGAGGTTTTTAGCACAGGCCAGTGCGGTAAAAGCTCCGATGCTCATAGAATTTCTTTGAGTGTTGGAGCACTTACCTAACCAGCCTGCACTAAAAACTTCTAGTGCAGCTTGATAAAAGAGGGGGTTTATCTGTTATTGCTGCATTATGTTAATGTAATTGTACTATGATATATGAGGATATATTTGCATAGGTATATCTTTTCTATACACCACTTAATACTTATGTCAGTAGCGGTAAATCAAGAAAATAAGTAAATCCAATCCACTAACGGCTGTGCTATTCTGTTCTGGAATACGGGTGTTGGTGAATTCTACAGGAAACAATCTATATTAGGATCACTATTTGGCCACTGATGCAGGCACTTTGCCAAAACACTGTTTGGTTTTGAAGGATCAGTGGTAGTAGACAGCTAGAGTTAATATGCTATAGAAGAGCTTTCCAAATCATGGGTCCCAATCCCAATCCCAAATAGGGTTGCAAAACCTGCAATTGAATTCATGACCTAAGCATTCAGCCATAGGATGCCATTGACCTGCTCAGAAAGATTGGTGGGTCTTAGTTACTAATACATGCTATCAGCTTAAGCATATGCTCATGGGTGACTAGTTACTTTGGTGGAGATTCTGATTCATGAGCTAGCAGATTCAGCAGTATGGCTTTGAGAATTTTTCACTTGCGCAGAGTTACTTCATAGTTTGTTTTTATTTTTTTTATCCACGAGCTTCTGTATCAGGACCTTTAGGGACCCCTGATGAAAGCAGCATTGTCGAAACACGGACCATGTTGGGTCCATAACTCCCAACATCTTGAGTCCTAGATATTTTTATGTGGATTATTTTAGTGTGATTTTAATAAAGCCTGCATCTTGAACATATTCCTCTCCACAAGTTTTTTTGTTTGTATCAATGAGCTGAGACATTTATAAATATGCATATTGGTATGTACAAAAAAAGACACATTTTATTGAAAAGCTTTTACAGTTTTGACATTGCTATAAAACATATACCAACATTTGTATACATCTGATATATATAAATTGTCATCTAGAAAATGTTTCTGTCTAAGCATATTCTAGCTATATTTGACAGAATAAGAGAAAAATGTTGATAGTATTTCTGATTTAGCTTACAATTAGGATGTGTGCTTTTATGATATATTATTACTCCTCTTACATTTCCTCTGTATTTTCCACATGCATCTTCTAACATGAAGTTATAAATCTTTTCCTTAAAAGCTGCTGTTTTATGTCTTTAAAGCATGGCTGAATTGTTTGATAATTCATTGTTTCTGTCTTCGGTGGACGTTTTCTTAATACAATACCTTTTATTTGTTATTGGTGGTTAATACTTCAAATTTCTCCTCCCCCAACCCACTTAACCTGCCTCCTCGCTATTATATAGACTCAGGGACCCTTTTACTAAAGTATTGTAAAGTTTGCATTTATCAATGGTATGTGCCTAAAATACTCTGTGGTAAGTGAAAAACCAATTCACTGTCATGGGCATTTCAGCATGTTCACAGTTAATGAATAAAAATGCTTTACTGTGTCTTAAGCATATTATCAGATCACATGGATGAAGTTATTGCTTTCTAAATAATACAACCACATTATCTGGACCAGTGACCACTTGTAACGAGTGCGGGCTAACTGCAATGTACAGTCCATACCTATTCCCAATCCATAACTTGCTATGTGGCAGGAAATATGCAAGCTATGCTGTTAACGTATGAATTAGTGCATTCTGTCATGCTAACATGGTAATTGTTACTGCAGGCTAAATCACATACTAACTGCTTTTCAGTCCATTTCAGTAAAAGAGGCTCTAAGTCAGGGGTTTCAAAGTCCCTTCTTGAGGGCCGCATTCCAGTCGGGTTTTCAGGATTTCCTCAATGAATATGCATGAGATCTATGTGCATGCACTGCTTTCAATACATATTCATTGGGGAAATCCTGAAAACCCGACTGGATTGTGGCTTTCAAGGAGGGACTTTGAGATCCCTGCTCTAAGTGGAAGACTCAGATCTTTCTTTAATCTTGGTCATTATCCCCCAGATTTTATTTATGGTGCCAGTATTTGGGTGCCGATCCAAGATGTGCGCCCAACTAAATTGGCGAACAAGCCAATTAATGTCAATAACAGTGGCACTAATTGACATCAATGTGGATTGGCGTATATATATTCTATAACAATGCGTGCCCAAATCCGATAGTACACAACCCAACAGGGGGCATGGCCATGAGAAGTGCCTGGGCATTTTAGAAGTATTCCTAACATTAGCGTGCAGTGTTATAGAATTCTGAGAATATGTGCCCAATTTAGGTGCCAGAAATCTTTCCTGGTCTCTGCAGGAATAAGTCCTGGTGCCCGAATCTGGGCACTAAAATCAGCACTCAGTCCCTGATTCTATAAAGTCTGCCTAATGTTAGATGCCGATATAGCAACCGATTCTATAAAACTTAGGCGCCCATTATAGAATCATGCTTAGTGTTGCCTAAGTGTGCTTAGAAGGTGCTCAACATCCTAACATTTAGGCACCCACAATTTATGCTAGGGCTCTCTATGCCTAACAGCACCTAATTCGCAAAGAGGCACCTAACTAGAAAACATGCCCATGATCTGCCCCTAACCAGGCCCTCAAGGAGGGACTTTGAGACCCCTGACTTAGTGTAGGTGCTTTGGGTTTGGTGAATCAAGTTTTTCGAGTTAGGTGCATAACATTCAATTAAGTTCAATTAAAGCCAATTGTGAGGTGTTGAGTGCCAATATTGGCATCGACTAAGCTTATAGATCAATTAAGTTAGGTGGTCTTTACAAAATCATGTTCTTAATGCTTTTCTTTAATGGATACACATGTTCAAATGTTCCTCGTATGATAGCATGGAGCACGGATTTCTTTTTTTTTTGCACCAATTTTTGAGCACCATTTACTGAATTTAACCATAAAGAGGCAATTCTGTAATCAACCTGCTCTATTCTTTTTTTTTCCCCCTAAAAAGGACCAGAAATCTTTCTGTAAAACACCCTCTTCAACTCTTTTGTAATCTGCTTTGAACTGAAGGTAATGGAATAGAAATCCCTAATGTAATGTAATTATGAACCTCAAATTAGGTCCTGGGGGATGCACGGTAGTTAAGCTCTGGAACAGAACCTAGGTGACTAAGTTCAATATAAAATACTAGCCTACCTATCAATCAGTGCTCTTAAAATGTAGGTGTGTGTATTTACACCAGCCATAGAACTGGCATAAATATAGACACCTAAGTATGGCAGGAACAATAAGTACATAAGAATAGCCTTATTGGATCAGACCAATGGTCCATCTAGCCCAGTAGCCTGTCCTCACGGTGGCCAATCCAGGTCACTAGTACCTGGCAAGAACCCAAAGAGTAACAACATTCCAAGCTACCGATCCAGGGCAAGCATTGGGTTCCCTCATGTATGTCTCAATAATAGACTATGGACTTTTTCTCCAGGAACTTGTTCAAACCTTTCTTAAAACCAGATATGTTAACTACTCATACCACAACCTCTGGCAACGTGTTCCAGAGCTTAACTATTCTCTGAGTAAAAAATGTTTCCTCCTATTGGTTTTAAAAGTATTTCCCTGTAACTTCATCAAGATGACCTTGCCATACTGGGAGACTGGGCATCAAAATGGCAGATGATGATTAATGTGAACAATTGCAAAGTGCAAAGAACCTGTTCTATAGCTACACGTTAGGAGTCACCAACCAGGAAAAGGATTTACATATCATCATTGAGGATATTTTGAAACCCTCAGCTCAGTGTGCAGCAGCAGCTAAGAAAGCAAAAAGAATGTTAGGAATTTTCAGGAAAGGAAAATGTCCTTACATTGTTCCATGGTACAGCAGCACCCAAAATACTATGTGCAATTATGTGGCCATATCTGAAAAAGATATAGGAGAATTAGAAAAGGTACAGAGAAGGGTGACAAAAATGAAAAAAAGGATGACTATAAGGAAAATTTTTTTTTTTTTTAAGTTCAATAATGTTTTATTGCATTTGAAAATAACACAACATATAATACAAAAACTAAGAACAACAAACAGCTATGATTGATTTTAAACTTTTGACAATTTTTTTTAGTCAAAAAAGAAAAAATGTAATCTCACAGAAAAAACATACAATCCACTTTTTGGAAATAAACAACTTATTACAAAGTATAGTTAGACCACCATCTATATAGAGGAGAAGCTGATGATAAGCTGAAAAAAAAATATTTAACAAATAAGAAAATAAGAAAAATTAAGATGCGGTCTGATTGCTCTTGAATTTATTCTTCCTGAACTATCTAAGAGCCAGCAATACTGTTAGCTCTTAGTATGGTAATTCTTATGTTCCAGACCAGGGCTTCTTACCCAGCTTTGGAACTCACTCATCCAGTCAGGTTTCCAGGATATTCACAATAAATATTCATGAGATAAATTTGCAAGCACTACCTCAATTGCCAACTTTTCTTTATAGAATAACAGCACACATTGCTGTGACACAGTCTGTGCTGAGTTCTTGGACTGAGTAATGATATGTATATAATAGAGTGACTTAATTTCATTGGAAGTTATGCTTGGTTGATTTCTTGGATTAAGATACACCAACTTGGCTATAAGGCCTAGATTCTGTAAAGTGTGCCTAACTTTATGTGTGCTATAGACGTCCTTGTAGCGCAAGTAGCAATCAGCGTTATTTAGGCACTGTTTAGGTATCGTATAGAAGCCTCTAATGCACTAAGCGTATCTTAGGCATCTATTAAGCACCCGTTCCCAAAAAACCCATATAGACGCCAGATAGACATCCCTACGATGTTATATATAGAAAGGTGTTTTTTACTGATTTGTTATCATTATTTCAGGACTGTAAGCTTTAACATAATTAACCCAAAGTATACCATCATTAAAAGGATAATAAAAACACAGTATACCATGTTTACCATATTAGTTTCAGTAAGAGTTGATCTGGGAACATTAGCGTGGAAGGGGGAGGGGAAAGCTTCACTCCTGTGCTATACAGAAACTTGTATAGCAATGGTATCATTAGCTCCTATAAGAAATGTAAAGCATAGGACTTTGAGCTCCATATAAGCTTCAAATAGATGTGGTTTAAGCTCCAGAAACGCTTTAGCACAATACATGCTATTTAGGTCATCCAATCAGCTTTCTCTGGGCATCCCATAGACCTTATTTGAGAGAGGTTTTTAGAAATGATTCTTTGCTCTAAATAACACTCTCTTTATCATGAAACATTGCTACAATCAGCTCATTCTTTTAAGCAAACAGAAAGCCCATAACTTCAATTGGCCAAGTTTAAAAACAGAATAAAACACAGAACAGACCTGAATGTGGCTTCTAATTCATTGCAAATGGAGGTATGGAGCTGCACCATGATGACCTCATTGTGACATCATCAAAGTGCACCTGCACAAGTAAAAGACACAACCTTTGAAAGATCAGTATAGCACTTTTACTCATTGAGCTACAGCACCTTCCACTCCAGTTTCTCTGATTCCCCTGTCATATCATAGTTTAGTGATCTGCTAAGGTAAAATCTGCTTAGCTATCATCTCACAGTTAGCAGAGACAAAAGACTGGTAGCTCAGTGGCTTAAAGTGCTGTTTTCATTGTCCCAAAAGCCAGAATCTCAAGTTGAATTCAATAAATGTGACGTGGATTCAAATACTGATGTTTTGTATCACATGCAAACTCAACTTTTGGAATAGATTGTTTCTAGTATTGCTAATGTGCTGTTTAGATGTGATTGGTCTGTAGCTTGTAATTTTTATTAAAATGAGAATTTTGTCAGCTGAAGGACATGAGGGAGTCAAACCCAGACCAGGCTCATACCCCAACCTTCATTCTAACCACTGTGCTACAGAATCAGCCATAAAATCATAGGAATTCTAAATGGATTATACTGTGCTGTTTAGGCGTCCTTTTGGCACCCAAATAATGCAGAATTGGCTGCAGTTCAGCATATTTCAAGCTGTCAGGGTAGGAAACTGACTGAAAGAAGCCACCAAGTTAAAGCACCTGGTTCATCCTCTCCACCTCTCATCTAATCTCATGTTCTCAAATATTATGCTAGTTGTAGGCTGTGAAGCAGGAGATATGCCAGCTATCCTGTTTGCCACCCCCCACCCCTTCACGGCCTGGGCCTCATGGAACACTGGATAAGACAAAGGTCAATGTGACCAAGGAGCTGAAGTGGTGCTTATTAAGGAAACACTAATGCCCGGCTGCTACTCAAAAGCAATAAGCACAAGGTGAAAAATGGTATAAGTGCTTTCCTGGCACAGTCCAGGAAAGCAACAACTGCAGTTCGATGAGATAGATGACAGGTATGCAGAGTAAGGCACTTGTAGGTCCAAGTTGTTACTGTGGTAGAATTGGTAAGGTCCCAGAATCTGCTGGTAGGAGAAGGCAGGCTGAAGAAAAAGGAAGATGGATTGAGACAAATTAAGAGTTGATTGGTGAGTTTTAAGCTGTTTTGACAAAGGTGTGCTAAATCCACATATGCACTACTAATGTGTGCATAGGATAAAATGCATGCATTAACCTTTACCATACACTAATGGTGTCTAAACCGTGTGCTGGAGCGGCACCGTTTAGGCGCCGTTAGCGTGTGGTAAAGTTAACGGGTGCATGTTATCCTAGCACACGTTAGTAGTTAGTGCATGCATGGATTTAGCGCACCTTTGTAAAACTCACCAATTGACTGTTTTCTCAGAAAATCTTCTATAACTACACCCTTCTGAAGGAAAAGAGTGTGAAACATGTTAGTATTGTGAAAATGTAGATAATTCATCACAAGGGCAAACAAAGGTTTCAGTACATCATTCTTACCTATTCTGTCTGTTTTAGTATTTGAGCTTTGTCCAGGTGCAAGCTCTTGTGCTGAACCTAGTTTGAACAGACCTGGGAACAGGAAATCAGGATAACATATAAAATTGCCCTTTTAACCTTTAAAACGATACAAACACACGCCCCAGCATTCATTGACAGACTCTTAATTCCATATGACCCCCCCCCCAGAGCCCTTAGATCTCAATATACTCTTAATGTCCCATCCCTAAGGATAATAGGTACTCGCCGCACCTCAATCTTCTCAGTGACTCCCCCTATGATCTGGAATTCTCTTCCTATATATATATGATCTGAACACAATTTACAGAAGTTTAAAAGTAGTTTAAAATGTTTTCTTTTTAAAGATGCCTTTAACTAACCATTCGATTTAAGTCCAGCAACCCTTAACCTTCCCCCGCCCTAATGTACTTCCCTTTTATATACTTTTCCTTGATAAATATTGTAGTTCTCCCCCCCTTCCTATTGTACCTCTATGGATTTAATAATCAAGTACGTTAAAAACTGTCTGTCTTTTTGTACCCTTGTAAATGTTTTAATTATTATTGTACAACGCTTAGTATCTTAGGATAAGTGTTTAATCAAATACATGAATAAACATGAAACATGAAAAGGTCAAGACATATATGGAAAAATGAAATGCAGGACAGTGTCAGAATAACAGCTAGAATGAACAGAAGCAAAATAAACACTTCCTTTTTTTATAAGGATGCCTAATAATTATGACTCTAAAAAGATTTACCTTTAGCTCTATGAGGAAAAGCACTGCTATAAGCTCCACATATTCATGTAACTTGCATATCCATTTTGCTGGCACCAAAGTTTCAAACAGCATGGGGGGGGGGGAACCAATTGTTATCATCACTAATTCTCAGACCTGCTAATGACCCTGTGGAATGGAGAGAATTGTGGCAGATTTCAGGGGGAGAAAAAGTTAATGGAGAATCACCAAAAGAAGTCCAAAAGATGAAATAATTTCTGCCTGAGCTCATATCTAATAAAGACACCTAAATAGCTAGCAATATATCATTCTCACCTAGATTTGTTCCTGGAAAGATGAAAAAGATTAGACAAACATCAAAATTGCAAATTACTATAGCTGCTAATGGTCTTATGAAATGGAGAGTTGTGGCAGATATAGGAATGAAAAGGTTAAAAAATAATCAAGAAAAGTAAAGTCTCAAAAATAAGCATTAACACAGAATATGTGTCCTAAAAGAGAAAACACTGCTCTGATGGACCTTCTTATACTAAGCATGCCTAATTAGTGTCTGATGTCATAGGCACTGTTTGGACTTCCTACTAGAAAACTTTCAAATCTGATTGGGTGTGCTTTAGGTGTAGTTTGGGCAAACACACCTGTCCTGACTTTTAATCAATTCCTTCCCTTCTCAAAGCTTTTACTAGAAGCCATTTGTCATCTGCTTAGTCTGTAGAAGCACTGTTACCAAATTCTAAACAAAGTTCCCTCTATAGCTCTATGCCTTAAGGGGCTACTTTTATCTTCCATAGGTCATGGGTTCAAGTCTTCAGTGCGGTTAGCAAATATTTTATATTCATTTTTCTACCAGAAAACTTTCAAACTCTTTGGCCATTCCTTTGCTTAAACATATTTGAGTTGATCTTTAAAATGATCTGTAGCAATTCTCAGATGTCTAAAGCAGCCTGTTCTCTCTTCCTAAACCCCCCTCCCCCACCCCAACACATACTCCTCAAGCATGAAACCACAAACAGCCAAGCTGATTATACCAACAGGAATGTTTCTAGGGTATATCTCAAAAACATGTACCTTCCTTCAATACCTGTCCAAGCCCTCTGAAGTTTTAGTAAACTCTTCTATCTGTTGCCCTGTGCAGATATTGCATAGAAAGAAATCCATTCCTACCACAATGGCTTGTAGCAGAGAGAATATGAATGTATCTGATGCACCTGTGCCTGCAAACTGCAGAATGCTGATGAAAAACAGCAAAATCCACCACTTATGAGAGCTGTTAGGATGCTGTTCAAATGAGTAAAGGTGAGGGTGGGATTTGAACCGGGGAGCTTCAAAAGATGGACAAGGTGCAACAAGGCGCATTAACCTGGTGAGCCATAAAAGGCATCTTTCTGTCAGAGGAGATGTTTCTTCCCATGACATTTTAGGATGTCCTAGGAATGGGAAGGAGAAAATAAGTTTGCTTGGAAAGGGAAATGTGCTGTTAAAAATGGCAAAGTCCACCTTCTAGACCCTCTTATGACAGCTAATAGGAAGCTGTTAGGAAGTTGGGATTTGAACCAGGAAGTTTGAGATGGACAGAGTGCAACAAGGCACATTAACCTGGTGAGCCAGAAATGCTTTCTTTGTGGTGATTTTGATATGATAGCTAATCAGATGATACATATGCAGGTCAGTCAACTATTATATGAAAGGGCACTGAGATCCACCTGAGTAGAAGCTGATGTAGCTCTATGGGTTAAAGTCCTGTACTGATCATACAGAGGTTGTGAGTTCAACATCCAGTGCATCTTTTAATTGTGGCATACTACCTTGAAGGTGCAGCTTGATGATTTCACAATGAGGTCAGCTTTGTGAAGCTGAAGAGCTCCATTTTGCAATGAGGGAAAATGCATGTTAAGGTCTATATCTGGTTTTTCTATTTTTAAGCGCTGAGAAATGAAGTAATGTGTGCAATAATGATATGTTTTTCATGTTTTTTCTTTGATTTCAAGAAAGAGCTGATTGCAGCACTGTTGAGAAAAAGGGGGGTTCTTTTTAAGCAGGAAAGCCAAAGGTGGTGTAATGAGTAAATCATATTACTGTTTGAGCAGAAACGTACTACGTTTTCCATGCAATATGTTTATATTGATGTGCTCTATTGATATGGTGGCTTATTAAATCTATTAGTTGGGAAAAAGAAGAAAAAAATCCATATTCAAACTCACTATAGGAAATATCATTGTAAAAGCTGAATGCACACCTAATCTGTGTCTATAGGAAGTCTCCGACTAAGAAAGCTGAAACTCCATTGAAATGAAGCAAAAACTACACTTAGACCAGCTTTTCCTTCGCTTTAAGCAGAGCCCAGTGTCTAATGAGGCGCAGGGGCGGAGCAAGCTCACATGCCATTTATCAGCCAGAAAGTTGATATTTTGAAAGTAAGCCTAACTTATGCCTAACATATGCCTAACTTAAGCCTAGCTTAAGCCTATCTTATGCCTAACTTAAGCCTAACGTATGCCTAACTATCATCTTTGTGGTGCCTATATTTAACCACGCCCATGTTATGGCCACGTCAACAAACTTAGACACGACTATTCCCTAAATCGGAACCTATCTCACGTCTGTGCTCTAAGGACACCTAAAGGACGCCTACGTCAGTCTAAGTTCCAATTAACGCTTGGTAAGACCCTTAAATCACTCATTATCCACTTAAGTCGGACGCCTGAAGCACGCTTAAAGTTAGGCGCACTTTACAGAATCTATGCCTAAGTGTCTCCAGTTCACCATTTCTTTTGGTTAACCCAGCACGTATATGCCAACACTGGCCAACACTCAGTTTGGTGCCTCAAGTGTTAGACTTATTTCTGGGTATATTTGACTTTCTGATTCCAAAAATGGCACCAGCTCTCTCCTATCAGCTCTAGTTTTTGAGATACAGATCATGTGCCATATTCCACTTTTCACTCTGCTTGCCCATTAAAAAATCAGGATATTTTTAATGTAGTGTTTAAATTAATATGTTTTAAGCATGTAGGAAACATATTACAAATTAAAATAAAAATGTGCAACATAAAAGTCTACTTATTTTAGGCCAAAAGCACAAGTTTATGATACAAACTTTCCAGTCATTCGACACACAAGAAGCTCTTTTTGTAAGACTTCCAAGAGTGGGATCTACCAGGACAATCCCGCATGAGATTCCAACAATAGTCTGCCTTCATGTATGCACCGCATCTTCCTTGGTATCTGGCTTCCATTGTTTTTATGTTGGTGAAATTTTTTGCCTTTGTTCTTTGCTTAAGTCACCAAGGTTCTTTGGAAAACAGTCTATGCAACTATGCAGATAATAGACTTTTAACACGCATGCTTCAGCCAAACCTGTTGAAATGAAAGAGCATATTCTCTATTAATTGTGTGTAGTTGTCTGCATTTTTGTTGCCAAGAAAGCTTTCCACAATAAGAACAAATGAAGACCAGGCACATGATTTGATTTCATTCATTGATGCTTTGAAATGTGGGTCATTTATAAGTTGTCTGATCTGTGGACCATCAAAAATTCCTGCCTTCAGTTTTTCCATGGTAAGTCCAGATAACATATGCACTCTGGGGCTCATAATCTAAAGAGAAAAACATCCGAAAACCAACCTAAGTCGGCACTTGGACGAACATTTCTCAAAAAGTCCAAGCGCTGATAATAAAACTGGGTTTTGGACGTATTTCTAAACAACCTAGGCCTTCATAGTGCCGCTCAATGTCCAAAGCTAAACGGGGCATTTCGGGAGGCGTGTCGAGGGCGGAAGTTGGGCGGGACTTGGGCCGGCTTAGACTTAGTCGTATAGCCGAAGGTTTAACAACAGAGCCTAGACAGAACTTGGACGTTGTGACTTAGACCATGTAAAACATGGTCTAAATCACAAAAACCTACCTAAACTCACCAGAGAAGCACTGAAAACACATAACACAGACCCCCATAAACTGCCCCAGTGATCACCAACCCCCCACCCCCATAAAAATTGTAATCACAACTTTATATTTCAGCCTCCAGACCATCATCACCTGGCTGCCTGGCATAGGAATGTCTAGTCGTCCAGCCCAGAGGCAGCTTAAGTCATCTTGGGGTGGGTTAGGGACCCATAGAGAGGAGGACCCATGCCCATAAGCCCATGTAATCACTGCATTGATACTGAAACATGGGAATGCCTTTACACCCCCAAAGCCCTTTTTTACTGGCATATAAGTGGCTCCTGCAGCCATAAGGGCTATTGGGGTGGTAGATAAGTGGGTCTAGGGAATTATGGAGGTGGTTTGGGGGGCTCACCATGTCCTATAAGGGAGCTGTAGTGAGGAGCAGGTATGGCACCCTTTTTGTGAAGTTCACAGCAGTTCCCTGTAAGGTACCCCACTATTTAAGTGGCATTTCTGGGTGTGCAGTCCATCACTTTGCAGACCTCTCCTATGTTCAACAGGGCTTGTTCTAGGCGTTTTGGACTTGGACGGAAAGTTGGACGGAAATGTGATATAAAGATAGATAATTTAGTGGCTTGGACGATCAGATCGGCAGGACGTATAATTAGACGATTTTCGAAAGTAAAAAAAAATTGGCCTTATCTTTCAAAAATGTGTCTTGGGCTCTTTTTAACTTTGGACAACTTGCAAGATGGACATAAACAGACTTAGATGTCCCTTTTGATTATGCCCCTCCACGTATTCAATGCATGAACCATCTTTATTCAAAGCCTTTACAAATTGTTTCTTCAGGCCTAGCTTTATATGTAATGGTGACAGTGTGATTCTATCTTGTGCTACCAAAGGTTCATTGGTTACATTTTGTCCTCCAACCATCATATATTCTCTCAGAGGCCAATCTTTTTTGCCCAATGTTCATGTTTGGCTCTACTATCGCAAAGGCATAAAAAGCAAGGATACTTTGTGTAGCCACTTTGTTGACCAAGAAGAAAATTAACAATCTTCAAGTTTATACAATTCACCCATTGATGTTCTTGGTAATTTATTTTTTCCAAGCCTAAAGAGATGGCCTTGTACTCTTCTTTCATCCTGGTGGAGTGACCAATTAATAAATGAATAAATTTACCCTTATCTAAGAAACTAGAGCTAATGTAGTCTATCTAATATAATTTTCTGAATCAGTACCTCAAATAACCCCAGAAACAGGTCAAAAATCCCAAGGCACCAAGAAAATAAAATCTTTTTGTTGGCCTGTGTTATTTAAGTGCATCCTTGTGCACTCTGCCCATGCTGCACCTAAAATTCACCCCATACATACTCACTGGCAATGTATGTGCCATAACATTATGGTGTGTACTCTTCTGCTAGGTGGTGTTTGAATCATTTGCATATGTAAATGGCCAGAAGCCACCACGTTTACGTACATAAAAATTAGATGGCTGCTCATAGAATTACCTCCCTTATCCTAAAGGCTGAAACACTGAAGCACTGAATATCAAGTTTCAAGTTTATTGTATATTTGATTAATCGCTTACTCAAATTTCTAAGCGATGAACATATCATTGAAATTACATACAATTAAGGGGGCAGCAAAACAAGCAAAAACTAAACATACATAACGTGTTAAAGACTAATATTACAAACATGTAAAAACGAGAGGAAAGGATGGGTAGATAAATACAAATTGCTGATAGAAGACAATTATGGTAAAAACAATAGGGAGGGAATAAACAATGAACCTTAACAAGGTTATGGAAATGAAATGAAACTCTTAGTCAAGCTTTTTAAGTATCAAAAGCATCCTTGAAAAAAAAGCTTTTTAGTTTGCTCTTAAATTTATCTAAATTGTTTTCTCCTCTTAAGTAAATGGGAAGGGCGTTCCACGTTTGAGGAGCCGTAACAGAAAAAATAGAATGCCGCCATGTATTAATCATTTTAAGTGAGGGAATCTAGTTGGGGTATAGGGAATCAATGATTTGTAAATGAAAGCCGGAGTTTTATATAACAGAGGCTTAAAGTTAAGCAGACTTAATTTATACTGTATACGATGCGCGACTGGGAGCCAGTGTGCTATCTTAAGAAGGGGAGTGATGTGATCAAATTTCTTAGCTTTCATTATAAGTTTAATTGAAGCATTTTGAATGATCTGTAAACGTCTAATTTCATTTGGGGCTATTCCCTTGAGTAGGGCATCGATTTTTGAAATAACCAAGGAGTGAATCAGAATGTTAAGATATTTTGGACTTAGAAATTTAGATACTGAACGGATTTGATGAAGTCTGTAAAAGGTGGATTTAACAATATTACTAATGTGATTATGATAGGTTAGTTTATCATCAAAGATAACCACATATTTTATTTATACTTTAAACTTTGAGATCTTTTCATGGATTCTGTTTTTAGGATAAAAATCCTGCCAGTGATAATGCTGAGTTCAGATCTAGGTTATTTTGCTGAGTTCAGATCCAGGCCTTATTTCTATAATTTGTATACCACTGGAATGGGTGGTGCCATAATTTTTTTTAAACAACTTATTTCCTCAACAGAAGAGTAATATATTGCATTTATGCTAATTTACTACTTTATGCTGAGGTAGGGAATAATTCAATTCTGACTTCCATCGTCTGATTAAATGAAAAGCAGCTATCTTTGCTTCCAGTTCTGCCTAAGGCTCATTTGCCTAGTCCTTTATTGCTGCTTTTAATATCTTTATTTTTTACTTTATTTGCTGCTATAAGCGCTGTTTTATCTATTCCTTTGTTCTTATTTTCCAGTGTACATTCACTCGTTGACAGAAACTCAACTGTGTTATCAGCAAAGAGTCTTGCTCACAGTACTTTGAGCATTATTTCCTGGTTGAAAAGCTAATTACCAGGTCATTTACAAAAGCCTTTTGGTCCCATAGACCTTTCATCAGTGAATATGAGCTTGGGAATGCACAGTAAAAAGCCATTAGCACTCCTTGTTTGATGTTGTTTTTGCAGTCAGAAGAACAAGATTGATGACATGTTATGTTTGGCCAAAATTTGAGTTTTCGTTAGGAATTCGGTGCTAGGAGAATGTGCTGTCAGAGCCCATAAGTTTCCCTGTACTAGATGTAGACATGTGGTTGTAATTAGCAGTTCTTTTGGTCTGTATTCAAGGAACCGAGCCTAGTTTCTGGCAGCAAACGTAATAAGAAACTACAGTTTTAGCTTTAATGTCAAAAAGATTGTAGCTAGAAAGCAAAATGAAAAGCAAACTAAACTTTGTTGAAAGAGTCAGCTCAAACTTTTTAACACAGCGGGTTAGAATGTTGTCTTTCCCTTTCTCCAGTGTTTCTTGTTGTAGAAAGTAAAGGCTTCATAAAAAAAGGATCTGGTGTTGTAGATAAAGAAGTTTTGTGACTGCATCTCCTCTCAGCACAAAGAGCTTCTGTGGATAATGATGACTGGAATGGAATGTACCTTTCTAACTGCAGCCTATATAACTTAATAAGATTCCAGAAGAGTCAGATGGCCTACAGAGTGAGAGACCTGAGTTTAATTTCAAGAACAAACTGTTGCTTATGAGGCTGAAGGTGTTGCAAAAGATCCTTTGGGTTTGTGAAATATTGTGTGGATGTAAACATGCAGTGAGTGAAGGCGTGGGAGAGAAGCTTACCGTATTTTTCGCTCCATAAGATGCACCTGACCATAAGACTTAAGCGGCAAGGAATACTATAAAACTTTAAAGCAGCTCAAATGTTCGAGCTGCATGTAGTTAAGCTCTAATTATGCGTTTTTGTAAAGCTTCCACTTGATCTTTAACTGTCAGCATTTACTTTGTTACTATGGTGCTCATTTTCAAAGTAAATGGATGTCTCAAAATAGCAAAGAAAGTTCATCTTCCAAAAATGTCAAAATTGTGATAAGTATTTAAATGTATCTATCACATCTCCCCTCTCTCACCTTTCCTCCAAAGTATACCTATTGAGATCTTTAAGTCTGCCCCGTATGCCTTATGATGTAGACCATCAACCATGTTAGTTGCCTTCCTCTGGGCCGACTCCATCCTGTTTATATCCTTTTGAAAGTGTGGTCTCCAGAATTGTATACACTATTCTAAATGAGGCCTCACCTGAGTCTTATACAGAGGCATCAATACCTCCTTTTCCCTACTGGCCATTCCTCTTCCTATGCACCCAAACATCCTTCTAGATTTCTCCGTTGACTTTCCAACCTATTTGGCCTCACATACTATCACACTCAAATCCCACTCCTCTTTCATGCACAAAAGTTCTTCACTCCCTAAACTGTACCGTTCCCTTGGGTTTTTGCAGCCCAAATGCATGACCTTACATTTCTTAGCATTAAATCTTAGCTTCCAGATTTCATACCATTCTTCAAGCTTCACTAGGTTCTTCTCATGTTATTCACACCATCATCAGGGGTGTCTACTCTATTGCAGATTTTTATATCATCTCCAACAAGGCAAATCTTACCTGACATCTCTTCAGCAATATTGCTTATAAAAATGTTAAAAAGAACAGGCCCAATAACTGGACCTTGAGGTACATCACTGGTAACATCCCTTTCCTCAGATAGATCTCCATTGACCACTACCCTCTGTCCTCTTCCACTGAAACAGTTCCTGACCCAGTCAGTCACTTTGGGGGCCCATCTCAAGGGCACCCAGTTTATTTATTAGAAGCATGTGTGGAACACTATCAAAGGCTTTGCTAAAATCTAAATACACCACATCAAGTGTACTTCCTCTATCTTATTCTCTGGTCACCCAGTGAAAGAATTTGATCATATTTGTCTGATAAGACCTTCCTCTAGTGAATCCATGTTGCTGTAGGTCCTATAATCTACTAGATTCCAGAAATGTCACTATTCTCTATTTTTAAAGCATTTCCATTAATTTACTTAGCACAGAAATCAGACTTACTTGCCTGTAGTTCCTTACTTCCATTTGTGTGGAAAGGGACAACATCTGCCCTTCTCCAATCCTCCAATCACTCTTGACTAGAGAAGCATTGAAAAAGTCATCCAGTGGGCTGCTAGTAGAGAATGACACGGTGGCTGTTACCCGTGGCTAGCCACGGGTAACCCGCCGAAACGGTGGGGTGGGGGGAAGTGCTCACTGCAGGCACAGGTACAAGGCCATCCCCGTGGAGAGGTGAATGGCCTTGTCCCTGCAGTTACCAAGTCTATTTCCCTACCTCCCTCCCCCCCTTACCTTTGCAGCGCTTGTTAGTAAAGTAAGTTGCTCAAGCTGGCTGAGCTGGCCTGCCTGCAGTCGCGTGTGTGTGGGTGGAAGCTTCTCCTCTGACACAACTTCTGGTTGTGTCATAAGGGGGAAGGGGATTTGCAGGCCGCACAAGGGGGTGCTGAAGGGTGGTGAGGTGGTGAGAGGGAAAGGTGGTGGTGGGGAGAAGGCGCTGGAAGGGAAATAGGAAAGACAAGAGTGGGCAGAAGATGCTGGAAGGGAAATGGGGAAGACAAGAGTGGGGAGAAGACAGAGATGCCAGACTATGGGGGGAGCGGAGGGAAAAAGATGGGTGCTAGACCAATTGGGGGGGGAGGTGAAGGGAGAGGCACGGTAACAGCCAATGGAAGTTGCTGAGAGAAGACAGACAGTGGATGGAAGGAATTGAATGAGAAGATGAGGAAAGCAGAAATCAGACAACTAAGGTAGAAAAGAAAATTTCTTTTTATTTCCTTTTTTTTTTTTTTTTTTTTTTTACTTTAGGATAAAGTAGTATATTAGTTGTGTTGATAAAAATTTATAAACAAAGCCCTGGCAGCTGAACATCTCTTTCTCTAGTTCAGCAGCCAGAATTTTGATTCATAAGGAAGGAATAAGCTACATATTGCAGTACTGAGGCTTGTATGGATGCTGTGGGGACGGGGTGGTGAAGGGGATGGTGGGGATGGGGCGGTGAAGGGGACAGCGCAGATGGTGCGGTGAAGGGGACAGTGGGGATGGGGCAGTGAAGAGGATGGTGGTCCTGGGACGGAGCAGTGACAGGGACAGAATTTTTCCCCGTGTCATTCTCTAGCTGCCAGAACTTTCCTAAGTTCCCTTAGTACCCTCGGATGTACACATCCAACCTCATCACTTTATCTACCTTTAGCGAACTCCTCATGAACACAATCCTCTGAAAATCCATCAGGGTCTACCACACCTCCAGCCCTATTTACTTTTGTTTTCTGTGGTCCCATTCCTGGTGTTTCAGCTTCTACATATTCTTCCCTTTTACCTTGGAGTCACACAATGTCACTTTTGCACTTCCTCTCTCACTAATATATCTAAAAAATGTCTTCTCAGCCCATTTTATTGTGTCTGCTATTTTTTCTTCCATTTGCATATTTGCTTTCCTGACTACTCGACTAGCCTTTCTTAACTTTTCCAGATATTTTTGCCTATCTTCTTCTTTCTGTGATCTTTAATAGTGTATGAAAGCTAATCTATTTTTTTTCCTTACCTTATTATTATTATTATTAGGATTTTATATACCACCTATCAAGGTTATCTAAGCGGTTTTTACAATCAGGTACTCAAGCATTTTCCCTCTCTGTCCCGGTGGGATCACAATCTAGCTAACGTACCTGGGGCTATGGAGGATTAAGTGACTTGCCCAGAGTCACAAGGAGCAGCGCAGGGTTTGAACCCACAACCCCAGGGTGCTGAGGCTGTAGATCCAACCATTGCACCACACACTCCTCCTTCTCAGCTACTACTTCTGAAAACCAAAGCAACCTCCTTTTCTTCTTACTTTTCTTACAAAATGGTTTGTTGCTCTTACAAATAGCCCCTTTCAGTTTGAGCCATTGCTTTCCTACTTCTTCCAGATGTTCCCATCCAATTTCTTGTAGAAATGTATAGATGTAGTTTTTTTAAAATTTTATTTTAAGTTTAGAACCTTCACTTTTTGAATGAGCCCTCTCTACACTTGTCTTAATATGAACCTGGGTGCCCTGGATTTTAAGTTCACTGCACTGACCACTAGGCTGCCCCTCTACTCTGTGATCATATTTGGACAAACGCTGCAGAGGACCTTGCCCCTGCTTTATGTTCATAATCTGGATGCTTTATTTTGGAAAAAGGCTGTTCAGTTTGGATGTTCTCATGTATTTTTGAACAGGAAACCACAACAATATTTTTCCTTTTTGAAAATGGCTATAAGATAGACTTTTCTTGTGTTTGCTAGAATAAGCAGCATAAAATGTGATCTTGCCATGTACTTGTGACTTGGATTGGCCACTGTTGGAAATAGGCTAGTGGGCTTGCTGGCAATGCTGATATTCTTATGTTCTTATGGGCAGGATGTCCCAATTCTAGGTTGAAAAGAACTGTGGAAACTATGATCTTCAATGACCAGTTTATTGTTCAAAATTAAAAGTAGAGAATGACACGGTGGTTGTTACCCGCAGCTAGCCGCGAGTAGCCGTGGGTAACCCACCGAAACGGGGAAGAAAAAATAGTGGTCTCTGCGGGGACGGGGACAAGGCCATTCACCGCTCCGTGGAGCGGTGAATGGCCTTGTCTCCGCAGTGAGGCAATCACGGATCGCGCGGTCCATCAGCACCACCCTCCTGATCGCAGCGTTCCGCCATTTCCCTCCCTCCACCTCACCTTATATGCAGAGTTTGCCGGCTTTCTTTTTCATCCAGCCGCACGCTTTCAAAAAGCCGCGCACATGCAGCTGCTGGAGTTGATCAATCTTCTCCTCTCCTGCAACTTTCTGTTTCCGGTTGCGTCAGAGGAGAAGATTGAACAACAGAGCGGCCACGCGTGCGCGGCTCTTTGAAAGCGTGCAGCTGGGCGAAAAAGAAAGTCGGCAAACTCGGCATCTAAGGTGAGGTGGAGGGAGATGACGGAATGCTGCATTCAGGCGAGAGGGGGCTGCTCGACTGTGCGATCGCGCGTGTTCCCAGCTCACATTAGGAAGGAGGGAGTGAAAGGGAAAGAGATTCTGGGCCAAGGGGATGAAGAGGGAGAGAAAGAAACCCACAGCAGGAAAGAAAGGGGAGGACAGGCAGGTGAGCCAGATGCTGGAAGCAGGAGGGGGGGGAAGAAAGAGGGAAAAATGCTAGATGGGGTTGAAGAGAAGAGACACATTGGTGTGGAAGAGGAAGAGAGGGGAAATCTGGACACAGAAAGGTAACAGAAACAGGGGAAATTATGTGCATGGGGGGCATAGGGACAGAGACATAAAGGGGACATACATGCCATTGGGATGGTATATGGAAACAGGGGGGGGGGGGGCAATGCCAGATACATAGGGGAGATATTAGAAATGGGGAAAATAGGAACACAGAAGCGAGATTGTTTGGGGACCGACCTCGCAGGCTCCAGCGGCTTGCACAAATTACATTGTAATGTGCCACGAAAGTAAGAGGGAGGGAGGGAGATAGATAGATAGGCCGAGCGAGAGGAGCTGAAGGGTGGTAGAAAGGAACAGATGGTGAAGAAGGGAGGGAAGTATGGTGGTAGAAAGGAATAGAACAGACATTGAAGAAGGGTGGAGAGGAACAGACCCTGAAGGGAACTGTGGAAGACAGAGTGGGGAGAAGATGCTGGAAGGGAAGAAGACAGATGCCAGACTATAGGGGAGCGGAGGGAAGAAGATGGGTGCCAGACCAATTGGGGGGGGGGGGTGAAGGGAGAGGCACAGTAACCGAGCAAATGGAAGACAAAGAAAGAAGACAGACAGTGGATGGAAGGAATTGAATGAGAAGATGAGGAAAGCAGAAACCAGACAACAAAGGTAGAAAAAAAATTCTATTTCTTTTCTTTTTTCTTTTTTTTTTTTTTGCTTTAGGATAAAGTAGTATATTAGTTGTGTTGATAAAAATTTATAAACAAAGCCCTGCCAGCTGAACATATCTTTCTCTAGTTCAGCAACCAGAACTTTGATTTATAAGGAAGGCATAAGCTAAATATTGCAGTACTGAGGCTTATATGGATGCTGTGGGGAAGGTGACGGGGCGGTGAAGGGGATGGCAGTGACGGTGACGGGGATGGTGGTGACGGTGACAGGGTGGTGAAGGGAATGGCAGTGACGGGGCGGTGAAGGGGACGGTGGGACAGGGATGGGGCAGTGACGGGGACAGGTTTTTTCCCCGTGTCATTCTCTAGTTAAAAGTCTTCGCAAATAAAAGAGATGTATATGCTTGATACATCCAGATAATACACAGTATAGAGTCTGTGGCATGGACTCGACACGATCCTTGTTTCTGTATTTGACAACCTTCTTCCGGGGTCTGTTCTGTTTGAACCACAAAATATAAAAATGCTAAATTTGCATCCAAAATACTCTGCGATGAGGTCAGAACGCAGTGAGAAGCAGGTTCCTTTTTGCTTTTGGTTATTTCCTTCCCACTGTGGAACTATTTGGTGACCTTTTCTTGGTTTGCTTTGGCCAATTTTAAGTTGGACATCCGTTCAAAAATGCTTCTTCATGTTACTTTTGCATCAGCTTTTGATCAAGAGATGGGTTCTTAGATAATTAATTAATTATCATTTGATTAAATTTTGTAGTCAAAGGATTTACAGTTATGGACATCTCCAGACTTACACAGATGCTTTATAAGAATTTCCTTGCTTGGAAAGAGTATGCAGTGGCTATGGGGGTAACTTTATTTTAAGGTTTCCTGTAAGTATTTGGTAGTATTCCAGGGGAATAATGATCCAAATCAACTGGAAGAATTTTTGTGTGGAGAAAAGTGTTCTATATTATACATATATTGATATAAACATTTGTTATCTTTGTCTTATTACTTATTTACTGTGCCAGGTATTAGACATATAAAACAGACATTCCTTGCCTTGTAGTTAACATGGAAACTGTTATCATGCACTACTTATAATTGCGAACACAGAAAATATGACCAAGGAAGATGTAATTGCATTCTACATTATCGACACTGGCGTTAGCTTGCACTAGAGATCATTTCTACATATTAATTGCATGTTTGCCTTCTCCAAAATGGTGGGAACACCCCCCCCAACAGTTTATGCTGTTATCACATCTTAACTTTTGCTGTTAATGTGGGTTAACCATAAAACTTTAGAGCAGCTTAATAAATAGGGGCCATAATACCATCTCGTTGTTCTTTCCTTATGGTGAAAATTAATTATGCAAGGTGTTTACAAAATGTACAGTTTTGAAAAAGTATGAGGTTGTAACTCCTATAAACTATTTCAGTAACTTACGACTGCATACCTTTCAATAGCAAATCCCATGCTATAAATTATTGCATTTGATTTATATGGTGTTTGGCTTCAAAATACTTTTACAATACAAGACAAGATTTCTGGAAAGGACTGCACATATATCACTTGTAATAGCTTTCAGAGTTTTGCCTTTGTTCCCATAAACATTGTACTGGATTGCAATTACCAAACCATCTGGAAGGAACCGTTATGCAATTCCAGTAACTTCTCTTCTTCAGAGAGGTCACATGACTGAGATGCACTTATATTAAATCTTGCTGCCCTCAGTGCCTCTAGATCCCTTACAGAAATTTCCAGAATTTTGTTCCTGTTGCCATAGAAGTTCTTGAAATCCATTTGGTTTTGTTTTTACTTTTGTCTTAACAAATACTTATGAAGAACAGTGTAGAGGACTAAACCATTGCAGATTCCCAGAGGCTACACCATTCTTTCACATGGAGCCACTCCCAAACTGCTGCAGGAATCTAAAACTTTTGGCAGACAGTTCTGTCATGTTAATCTTTTAACTGTTTATATGTAAACCGCATTGATGTTAAAACAAAATGTGTTCTATAAATACCAAATAAACATAAACATCCTGCTTTTTTCTCAGCATACATTATGCTTGTTTGTTTTTTTCTTTAGCCTTTCTTTACATTTTTAAAAATAATTGATTTGTGACATACTCTTAAGAAAACTATAGGGTCGATATTCAATAGATTTAACCAGTCAGAAATGGTTCCTGTCCAGTTCAATTGTTTGGGATAGCCAGTCATATTCAATAGCTCTTAACTGGATAATGACAATGAAAATGATTGGTTAGCATCAAAGTGAAACTTGTTATTTTGGGAGCATTCGAGGGCAGAGTCAGTACCTGACAAGTTAAGTGCTGATAATCAGGACTTAGAAACAGAGAAATAGGAAGACAAATAAAGGCCAAATGGCCCATCCAGTCTGCCCATTTGCAGCATCCACTATCTCCTCCTTTCCCTAAGAAATCCCACGAGCCTGTCCCACACTATCTTGAATTCAGACACAATATTTGTCTTCACCACCTCTACCGGGAGATTATTCCATTCATCTACAATCCTTTCTGTAAAAAAATATATATTTCCTTAGATTACTCTTGAGCCTATCACCTCTTAATTTCATTCTGTGCCCTCTCACTCTGAAATCTCTTTTCAAATGACAGACTTGCCTCATGTGTATTTTTGCCATATAGGTATTTAAAAGTTTTTATCATATCACCCGCATTTCCTCCAAAGTATACATATTGAGATCTTTAAATCCGTCCTCATACACCTTATGACATAGAACACCAACCATTTTATTAGCCTTCCTCTAGACAGACTCCATCCTGTTCATATCTTTTTTAAAGTATGTTCTCCAGAATTGTACCTAATATTCTAAATGAGGTAAATCAGAGTCTTATACAAGAGCATCAATACCTCCATTTCATACTGGCCATTCCTCTCCCTATGCCCCCAAGCATCCTTCTAACATTCACTATCACCTTTTCAACCTGCTTGGTCACCTTAAGATCATCATATATAATCATACCCAAGTCCTGCTCCTCTTCTGTGCACAAAAGTTCTTCACCCCCAAATGTACCATTTACTTGGGCTTTTGCAGCCCAAATGCATGACCTTGCATTTCTTAGCATTAGAACATACGGATATAAGACTAGCCTTCTGGGTCATACCAATGGTCCATCAAGCACAGTAGCCCGTTCTCACGGTGGCCAATGCAGGTCCCTAGTACCTGGCCAAAACCCAACAGCTGTGTTTCTGTCAATGCTTAGGTCTCTGTTCTGTGTGTTTATATTAAAAATTAATTATTGAATATTTTAAAAAAATCACATAATAAGGACTTCTTTTACTAAGTCACGCTAGCGGGGTTAATGTGCGTGACTTTTCATCATGCGTTAACCCCGCGCTGGCCTAAAAACTACCGCCTGCTCAAGAGGAGGCGGTAGCGGCTAGCACGGCGGGCGGTTTAGCGCATGGTATTACGCGTGTTAAACTGCCAAATAGGTTTTTTTATAGGTTGACATCTGGAACTGATATATATATATATATACACATTTTTTGAACACCTTTGTTTTGTCACTGAAAGTCATTTTTTGAACACCTTTGTTTTGTCACTGAAAGTCATAGTTTCAATTGAGCTTGGGCTATTTTTTGGGGGGCTTTCAAATACAGCTCATTTGATTGGTAGTGTTGGCATTTTCTCTGTCCTAGAGGGCTCACAATCTAACTTTTGCACCAAATTAAAATCCTGACCCATTCCCTTCACATCAGGGGCAACTGAACTACTACTGCTACTATTTGTTATTTCTACAGCACTTTCAGATGCATGCAGCACTGTATATTAAACACGCAACGGTGATGGGTCAAAAGTGGGCGAGGACAAAGGCGTTCCAACAACCGAGCGTGGACAACTGAACGCAGGGCTTAATCGCGCCGAAAAAAACCCGTATTTTAAAGGGCTCTGATGGGGAATATGGGGGGAGAACCCCCGCACTCTACTTAATAGGGATCGTGTTGGGGGGGTGTGGGGGTATAACCCCCCACATTATACTGAAAACTTAACTTTTTCCCTAAAAACATGGAAAAAGTTAAGTTTCCAGTATAATGAAGGGGTTTACAATCCCTGAACCCTCCCCCCAACGCCAGCGCGATCTCTATTAAGTAAAGTGGGGGGTTCCCCACCAACACCCCCCATTGGAGCCCTTTAAAATACATTTTTTCTTTGGCGTGATGAAGTCCTACATTCAGTTGTCTCCGCTCGGTTGTCGGCGCGCCTTTGTCCTCACGCGCTTTAGACTATGAACCACACGCAACAGATGGTCCCTGCTTGAGAAAAAGCTTACAATGTAATTATGACGCACAGGACACAGGGTTGATCAATATATGCTGGCCATGAAGGGAAATACAAAGGAATGAAGAGGTAGAGAGGGTAGGGGCTACAGAGGGAATGAGAAACAGATTAAGGCCCATATTTTGTAACCGGTGCCTAATGTTAGGCACCTATTTTGGAGGCACCCATCTAGATAGGCACCTAGTTAAATCGAGTAAGAAGCTCAATTAAGCTCTTTAAACAGCACTAATTGAAACATAGGCGCCTATCAAGAAGAGCGATTGTGCAACAAGGCGCCTCTAAAAATTTAGGCGACCTTCAAAAAAATAGGCGCTATGCACGTTGGGCGTGGCTACATGTTAGGCACCTTGTTGCAGAATCGCTGCTCTTAAGCGTGCTTAAGCGCTCAGCTAGGCGCCTAACTTTTAGTTGTGCCTAGAGCTGGCCTATTTCTTGGGCACCTCCAAAATAGGTTCCGCTCAGCGTGATTCATTAAACAGCACCCGATTTTATTTGAATCACACTTAACAGTGCCTACTTAGACGCCTATCTTTTGGGTGCTTCTTATAGAATTTGCCCTTAAGTGTATTATAAGTTGGAAGAATTAGGACCTGTTATGTATATCTTTGAATAACACTTTGTTTGGAATTCTGAATCTGAATGGGGTTAAAATGTGCAGGGCCCCCAATATAACACCACCAATGATGGTCTACTAATGCCACCTACAGGTATTTTACTCACAGATTTGCCAAAAACCACTAATTTATCCTAATGCTCTGACACCTTTTTATTCTTTTCAACCAACAGAAGTTTGTTTTAAAAAGGAGTTGAGAATGTCTGTCTATCCATCTGTCTCTCTGAGGGCAAAATACTTCTAAAAATTTATCAGACTTAACTGGTATATAGGAAAAACTGATAAAAAGGTACATTAAGTTAAAAAAAATGGGCTAGAGAAATGAGCCCCCCCCCCAAAAAAAAAAATAAAAGGAAAATCTAGCCTTACTAGCTTAGAAACTTAGGGCTCCTTTCACAAAGCCATGGTAGTGAGTCCCAATGCGGCAAATGCAACAAAGCCCATAGGAATTGAATGGGTTGAGTCACATTTGCCACATGTGACAGACCTTAAATCCAATCGAGCACATTACTGCAGCTTTATAAAAGGGCCCTTAGGGTTTTAAAAGGTAGAATTCCCTACTCTTCCAAACTCCCAAACTGCTTCTACATACTCCCCAAAGTACCTGCACCCCTGCAACAGCCCTAGCCTCTAAACTGTGCCCATGCAAAAAAAAAAAAAAAATTACTCACCTGCATCAGCCATACCATTCTGTATACTACCCCATCCTGTATACTACCCTGTACCCCAAAACTACCCCTAAAACTATCCCATCACCCTATAAACTGTCCTGTCTCATTTCATCTACTTCTCACCGTAGAAATATCTCCACAACTACCACACCGCACTGCAAGTTTTCTTCACACCTTGCAAAAAATAATCTGTGATCACCATACTGCTCCTAAACTTCCTCATACCCTAGCACTATCCCTTGCACACTGCCTTACTCCAAGAAACTACTCTCTACTACACCACCACTCTGTAAATCTGCCCTCCTCCTCTTAACTACCCTATCATCCTGCAAATTACCCCACACCCCAAAACTATCCTATCTGCAACTGTCTCTCCTCTAAAACTAGTCATCTCACAGTTTGCCTTCACAATTGCCCTCTCTTCCCTCTCTCTCACACAGACACACACACGCATGCATGCACATACACCAACAGGGAATATAAACAATTCTCTGTCCATTTATGTGTTTATATTATTTGCAAATACTTGATATATTGCCCGCTCAAATACACTTGGTGCCACTAGGTGGTTTGCAATAAACAAAAATATAAGTCAAACAAGAGCAAATAGAAATGCATAAATCAGAAGAAAGTAGATGGTCTAAGTAATAGAAGAGGATAAATAAAAGAAGGGCAGGAGGCAAAGAAAGAGCAAGGGGAATAAGCTAAGGGCTTGAACAATCAGGGGGGGAGATGAAAAGCTGCCAACCACAAGAGTAGAGAAGTTAATCAAAGCCAACTGGAACAACCATGTCTTAAGGAAAGTCCTAAACATTTAGAAGGCTGGCTCAATGTGTTTGTTTTCAGAGACAGAATTCCATAGATAAGGTCCTAATTAGCTGATGGTGTCAAAGGTATGGTGTCCAGTCAAATCTGAAATTTTAATTTTCTTTATTGCTAATTCTACTACGAAAACTTATTTAAGACTTTTACAGTTTTTATATTGATTACTATATGTATTGATAAGTAACTTGCGAAAACCAAAGAGGATTGACCCCAAAGTATCCACAGAGAAGAAAATCCAGAAGAAACCATAAGAAGCTCTGTGGAATGACAATGTTCCTTAAATGGACTTTATTTGAAAAATGTCAAAGTTCCACAGGTACAATAAATCATCCACATAAAAGTAAAATAATCCACATGAAAACCTTAAAAATCCACTAGAGATGCAGGACCCAACACGGTCCGCATTTCGACAAAGAGTCTTCTTCAGGGGTCATTGAAAGGGAGGAGGTGAGCTGCAGGAAGTTTCTGTGTTCTAGAAGTAAAATTTTAGCATTTAGTGGTGGTGGTGAGAGGAGTGCGCAAAATAGATGCCCAATACATTTCTATGAGAGAAATAATTCCAGACACAGTACAGTATACATCCACTGATTCACTATAACATACACCCTCATTCTGTAAACTGGTGTCCAAATATAGCACAAAAAAGGAAGTATGTAAAATCCACAAAAATAAGTCCACAAACAGAGTGGATTAATACAAAAAGTACTGGGATGACCTCAGGAAGGGCACAAGATGAAAATACAAAAAAATTTTAATAAAAATATATGAAACACAAGGGATAAAACTTCGAAGAAGACCCAACATGGTCCGTGTTTCAGCGGTATGCCTTCCTCAGGAGTCCATATGACTTGATTGCTTATGCGAAGATACAATAAAAGCAAAAGAGCACTATTCTAGACAAACAGCCGACAGGTTACTCGCAGACACAGCCCAAACCCCAGCGACATTGCGTGACCCTCTCCGAACTGGATGCAGAACCTCACGTCACCATAGAGACAAGTGGCTGGTTAAATCACCTGTTCAGTGCTAACTGTTCATTTTCAATGGAACTTAACTAGATAGTACTGCTGAAAATGATTGGTTGGCAGAAAAAGAGCATACCGCTAGAATTGTTCAAAAGTGGTTCGTAGAGCACGACCAAGATTTCCAGCTACTTCCATGGTCTTCGAATTCCCCAGACCTTAACCCAGTCGAGCACATTTGGGACCACTTCGATCGACATGTTCAATGACTGGAAACAAAACAACAAAATCCAAATAGTACAAAAAAGGTTCCACAAAGTAAATGAAGCAGCAAAACAACAAAAAGATTGTGGAACAGAAAATCAGAAGTACCAGTTTGTAGTTTAATAAGCTTCCAAATAACTTAAAAACAACAATCTTAATAACAATCCACAAAGGGTACATACAGTCACAAGTGACCCAGAGGATAGAAGCTAAATAATGTATTCAATAAAAATGACCCATTGGCCATGTTTCGGCAAAATAAAAATGCTTTCCTCAGGGGACTTATAGGGTCCTTGGCGGTCTTAAATATAGAAACATAAGTCACAAAATATCCAAGTAGTTAAAAGGCTACAAACAAATAGCATAAGAATATAAGAATTGGCACTGCTGGGTCAGACCAGTGGTCCATCCTGCCCAGCAGTCTACTTATGCGGCAGCCCCTAGGTCAAGACCAGTGCTCCAAATGAGTCCAGTCTCACCAGATTAGTACAGCTCACAAGACTACAATGACTTGATCCACCACTACGCACCCATCAACAACTGTTGGACACACTGCAGTCTGTACAGCTCTAGATACCTCCATTGCCTCATCTACACATTGAGACTCTGGAGCTCTGCCTGTCTCTTGGGCCCAGCGTGTGGAATAGGGAGCATGTCTCAAAATACTACCCTGGAGGTTCTGGATTTTAGCTTCCTACTTAAGAGCTTATTTCATTGGTACCCACATCTACCGAGACATTAGACTCCTCCCCAGCACTGTCTAAACTTTTATCTAGGTGATGTGTGAGGTATGCAATCTTCGCACCTGGCAAGCAATTGACTAAGAAAATCCAATGAGGCAAAGTGGAGCTGCCCAGAGGAATTGAATGTTTGAAGCTTTATAGAGCCTGGTATCCCCTTCCAGTTTCATTTTCAGGGGGTTGGGGGTGGGGGACAACAGCCAGTGAGGAATTAAGGAGATGTCATGCCTTAATCCCTCCAGTAGTTAGCTCCTCAATCAGAACATATTTTTGTACCCTAGATGTGATTAAAATAGGTCTAACTTGGATGGCCTTCTTTTTAGACTTGGATGTTTCTTCCAATTCGGTAATCACTACCTTTCTGGACATCTAGCGAGGTGTCCCAGCCTCTGTGTGTTCTATGGATGTTCTGATTTTGGGCTTTCCCTAGTCCTGCCGAAAACATGCCTACAACACACTCCCTTGCTATTTGGACATACTGCAGTGTTAGATGTCCAAATCTGGCCTTTGCAAAATTAGGATTTGGATGTTTCAAACACATAGACATCATTACAGCATTTTTGAACATTCGTATGCTTTGAAAATAAGCACCAGAATGTTTTGATGGTTCTCTTCCATGATGCAGGTTAGCAAAACATGGACCACATTGACAGGTTTTAAGTTAAGTGTTCTGTGACTCCTACTTCAAATATCATGATAAGCAGGATTTTTAGAATTAAGTTTTATATGTAAAACATTTTGTACCAATGAAAAGAAGAATTGGGTGAGCATTAGCATTTAGTATGTGGTTATTCATGTGTAATCATTTATCTCTGATGGTCTAAAAAAGCAATAAATTGCGGCTGTGTGTAAACCGGTTTCAATTTTTAAAAACCAGTTAAAAATTCAGTTGTTTGTTACTACATTTTTGTGATTCATTAGCTGGCATTTGAAGAAAAGAATCTGCCTGCAATTGTATTCTTGCGATTTATTAACTAACACTTGAAGAGAAGAAATTGTTTAATTACATAGATTTTATGACCTGGTTTTATGTATGTTTCTACTGATGTAAACCGTTTAGTTTTTTTGTAAATGGTATGAAAAAGTTTTAAATAAATAAGAGGCTTTAGGATTGTAGCTTTACTTATAAGTGTCAGTTTAGTAGTTTGTATGCATTGGGATTTCATATAAAATGATGCAAAAAAGAATAACACATCTGGAAATAGAGGGAACTGTTTCTTTATTCTCTTGACTTTTTTAAGGAGCTGTTTATTGGAAAGATATATGGGAGGGGGCATATGTGGGAATGTGTTTGTACTATGTATTTATTTTCACGGCTTTATGGAACTGCCCATATGGATGCCCTGTTTAATATAAACATATAGGAGTCTTTTTCCTATTCTTTGTTTGACCAATGCAGAAGATGGCAACTAGACAATAAGTCAATAGTTTTACATGAAGTTCATCCTTCCTTCAGTGTATGCTACCAGATGTCTACTGAGACACTAGAAACGTATCCTGAATGGTCTTCCTCTTTTCTTTGGTAAGATCAAATATGTAATTTATTGCAATTTGTGTAGGAAATTTAAGGTCTTAATAGACGTTATGACAAATGTGTGCTGAAAGAGTAGAGTGAATAGCAATGTATTACAGTTGTCTATGCCATTTGCTAGGCCTTATGTGAAAGTCTTTTCTTTCTTGTATCTTCTAGACTGACGAGGAACCAGCAAACAGTATGGGGAATGTACTGGGGAAAAGAATGGAGCACCTTCCTTCTTAGATTCTAAAAGAGAGTTTTTATGGATTCCAGGTGGAAGACCACTGGAAGGCATGATGGGCTAAATAGAAACATAGAAACATGATGGTAGATAAAGGCCAAATGGCCCATCCAGTCTGTCCATTCACAGTAACCATTATCTCTTCCTCTCTCTAAGAGATCCCTTGAGCCTATCCCAGGCTTTCTTGAAATCAGACACAGTCTCTGTTTCCACCATCTCTACCGGGAGACACGCATCTACCACCCTTTCTGTAAAAAAGTATTTCCTTAGATTACTCCTGAGCCTATCACCTCTTAACTTCAGCCTATGCTCTCTCATTCCATAGCTTCCTCATGCGTATTTACGCCACGTAGGTATTTAAACGTCTCTATTTTATCTCCCCTCTCCTGCCTTTCCTCCAAAGTATACAGATTGAGATTTTAATTCTGTCCCCATACGCCTTATGACGAAGACTACACACCATTTTAATACCACGCTCTGCTGCCTGGAAACATTCTTTCAGCACAGAAAAGTTAAGTACCAAGTTTTCAATAAATTTTCTTCTGTGACTGTTGAATATTGTGAGTGCTACAAGATAGCTGAAATACAGGCAGGAAGGGAGGGAGTGCTATGATTCCAAACTAACACCTATACAACGTACAGTACTACTGCCAGTGCTGGATGGGTGGTTTTGACAGAGCATATTACAATTGAAAACAAAAAACAGTTTTTTAATGTTATATGTTGTTTTGTTGATTTGTTTTCTTTGGTTTTGTGCATAATTTATTTTCAGTTTTAGAATTCCAGTCATTTTTAGTCATTTTGGGGGAATTCAGTATTTAATTATAATATTCTCCTGATTTTATTGTTTTTCAAATGTCATACAGGAATTTGTGATAGCTGTGTGTTCCAAGCTCTTGCATGATAAAATATTTTGGAAGTTTTTTTGGCCATATGAAGTTTAACTGAGGCTTTTTTCTCCCATTTTGGGATTGCCAGAGCTTGGTTGTGAGATTTTTTTCTTGTTTTTCCTGTGTGCATTAGAGAAATATAACAATCCATGGGATTGATTTTCTTCGGGTCGCTTTGTTTATGAAGTAAGGTTTTTTTTAGTACAGTTTGATATAGAGTACTTATTCTGTTAATACATAAGAGCATAAGATATGTAAGACCCAAATTAATTCATACTTGTACATATATTTACTAGAGTATAACCTTGCTTTTCAGTTTCATAATTATGTTTTGCTTTGTGAAAGAAGTGTAATAAGGGTAAATTCTTAATTCCTTTTCTTATCTTTCAGCTGCACTATAACACTTTGGATTCAGCAAGAAGACCTACTCACAGAATGTTTCTACCCTTCAGGATAGCATAAAAAACATGGAAAAGGACCTATCAACTTCCACCAGAGAGTTTACATAACTGGGAGGGGAGCATTATAGTTTATTTTGTAATGAAAATATTCAGTAAACTAAATTTTTTCTATGGAAACACTTTGTGATTCTTTATTTTAATCAAATTTGCTATTACACACACACACACACACACGCACGCACAAAGGGCCCCTTTTACAAAGCCATAGTAGCAAGTCTTGCCAGTATTAAATAGGCTGTGTTATATAAGGGGGTGCTGAAAAGTTCTCAGCCCAACCAACTTCTAAATTCTGAGCGTTATTTTGCCACCGTTGCTGAAAAGAGTGTTATTTTATTTTGCAAAGTGCTAATTTGTAGAATCACAATGCTGTGTTTTGACATTGTTTCAGATCATTGGTTGAAATATGTCAATGAAAAGTGTGGAATTTTCAAATGTGGAACTCTGAGCCGTCATGAAGTTCCTATTCCTGCAGAAGAAAACTTCAAAGGAAATCCTTAAATGTATGATACAAATATTTACCCCCCCCCCCTCTTTTACTAATGTGCGCTAACCGATTAACGCGCGCTAATCAAATTAGCACACTAAATGCTAAACATCCATAGACTAACATGCATACGTTAGCGTTTAGCACTCTAAATTGATTAGCGTGTGCTGTTCGGTTATCTTAGTAAAAGAAGGCCTTAGTGACAAATGCCTGTCTTACTTCACAGTGAAGAAGTAGTGTTCAAACTTTCATTGTGGAGATTTTGAAACCAAAGATGCAGCAAAGTCTTGGAGGCTTCAAATGGTGTCAACTCCTGAAATTGTTGACCATGTCGCTGACCTGATTTTGTCAAATTGGTGAACATCGGCTAAAACAATTGCTGAGATACTACAAATATCCAGGGAATGTGTTGGGTGTATAATCCATGAACAACTGGGTATGCAGAAGCTGTCAGTCAAGTGGGTGCCCAAATGTTTGAATGCTGACGAGAAACGATGTCGAGTGAATGCTTCAAAACTGATTTTGTAGCATTTTCAGCAAGCTGGTGCCAACCTTTTCAAATAACTAGTTACTGTTGATGAAACATGATGGAGTGAAATGGGTTGGAGGCCGATCAGGGGCAGGGACATAGACACAAGGAGAGTGAGAGTGAGTCAACCAGGACCTGATTGGAGGCAACAGTTTGGTGTTTCCTAAGGGAGCATTGCAGTGTTCCCTCTCTCCCACACCAAAGAAGCTCATTGCAGCCATAGATGAATAGGTGGGAGATCACAGTGGAGGTCATAGGAACAACATAAGGCCAAGAAAGAACACAGTGTTACATTTGTTGATAGCAAAAGTGGCAAACGTCTAGCATGGATGATGCAGGTGATGTGAACACTCAAAGAGGCATGTCTCCCTGCTTGAACGGTGGGGAGGTCATGTGGTATTGACTTAAAAAACCAACAGGTGAATGGCCCCTTCCTTGAACGGCAGGGGCAGCTTGAACGACACTCCCAAGAGAAGAACGGTAGCCCGGCCAGATATGCTGGGCAATCCATGGATGAGTTTCCTGTTATAAGAATTAATATGCAGCAATATGATGTTGTGCATATGTGTATATATACAATGTTCATCGTTAATGGTTTTGAAATGTTGGTATTTGCTGTTTTGAAAATGTTTGTAGTTTGGCGTTTATGGCCGTAGCCATTAATAAAATTCACAATTTGTCAAAGAGCAGCGGGTGTGTGTGGTACTTGCAGGTGTCCTGTGATGAAGTGCAACATGTGCCGAGTGCCAGTTTGAGAGAGAATTTTCCTTTAACCTTGTAAGAGACCTTCTAGAAACACATATTGAGTAGAGTGATATTAGGACGATCAGCAGGGGTGTAATAAAGAATCTGTATATCATCAGCATAACAAAAGACCGAGCAGTGATTAGAATGAATAAAAGTGAGGTTGGGGGGGGAGACAAAAAGATGCCAGAATAGAACCTTATGAGACTTTTGAAAGAATAGGGAAAGAGAGAGACATGGAGCTTGCATAAGAAAGTTGATAGGTATATCTCTTATCTTTATAGGATACTAGCTTAGTGCTTAGTTTGTTGGTGTCTAACTTTCATCAACCTATATAGAATTTACCCCTATAGTGTTCCAAATAATTTCACTTGTTTGCATAAAAAAAGGAAAAAAAAAAAAAAAAAAGATACAGCAGGGCATTATAAAACTCTGCTCAATCTTGCTCCTTACTCTGTCCCTATTTCTCTCTCTTTCTGAGATGGCTTTAAAGTGAAAACTTTGTACATCTGTTGTATCGTTACAGTACAACAGCAGTCCCTGTTAGTTAGAAAATAATGGTGCTTATTTTTCAGGCAAGTTTACCTCTGGAAGGAGATTAGCGTGTTTAACATTGTGGGCCAGATTATAAGAATCATGAAAATGTTGAAAGATTTCTTTCTCGGGGAGAAAAGTAAATGTTAAGGTTTGGTTTTAGATGAAGCTTCATTTTTCCCCTTAGAATGAAAGGTTGGGCTCTGGAAAGCATTTTCAGCTCTAGATTTTCAGACTTTCAGGGTAAAAGAATGAAGTAAAACTACCTAAGAAAGTATCATTGTGGTGATTGTGGGGGTGGTGGGGTGGGAGTAGGGGAAAGAGAGAGAGAGAGACATAACAAGGACAAAAAAGGCGATTGAAAACTATATTTAGGGGGATCTGGAGAAAGATCTGTAGCTTCACAGGCTATATTCAAGAGTATTTAAGTAATGTAAATATTATGGCACTTTTGTAGATAAAATGCTTTAGGTTGTCTTTACTCCTGTCAAAATGCACTCTGGTTTTAGTCTGGTGAATTTTACAGGTTATCTTTGGAAAGGCATTCAGAACTGGAGCACTACCTGAGTGCTTAGCATAGCAGACTGGGGATCTATAAAGCTACAGTAGGGTCCAAATCCTGCTTTTCCTCCTATACCCTCTGATGACTTTAAGTACATCATTTTATTCTCTAGTGTATCAAATTCAAATTTAGAGGCCAGCTTTTAAAGGTGCATTTTATTTCAGTGCAGGATATTTTAATCAATAGTAGCTTTTTATTTTTCCCATTCTTCAACTGGAACATTGTGTGTTTCTGGCTGCATGAAGGCCTACTATATTTTAAAATCTCCAGTAAGAAAATCAAGCCCCCCCAACCAGCTCTTGAGAGTGACAAATCTGTCTCTCCCCATAACTTTAGATTGTCTCTAAGTATGTTACCACAAAATTCAGACCCCCCCCCCAAGCCCTGCACCTTTATTTCTAAACTTACCTCATCCTACTCTTTGCTCACCTGTAAGATAACTAAGGTTGTCTAGTGAGTGGCAGATGTACTCTGTTTTGGGAAGTGTATGTGTGTGTGTATCTGTGTACGTGTGTGTGTGGGGGGAGGGATCAAGCCTAACAGTAGTACCATAAGACTACTGCTAAGGGGCAGAAGATGCCATTTTGGAAATTGGTAGCATGGGGGAGCTAAAGATCAACTGTGCCCACTACTAGATCAGAATGGATATCCCATTAAGTGCCAAAAGAGTAATCTAAGGCAGTGGTTCCCAACCCTGTCCTGGAGGAACACCAGGCCAATTGGGTTTTCAGGCTAGCCCTAATGAATATGCATGAAGCAAATTTGCATGCCTATCACTTCCATCATATGCAAATCTCTCTCATGCATATTCATTAGGGCTAGCCTGAAAATCCGATTGGCCTGGTGGTCCTCCAGGACAGGGTTGGGAATCACTGATCTAAGGAATGGTCATCAAGGGTGATTATGCAATTTTATTTTATTTTTTAAAGAAAGCCAAATAATGAATTTAGAAATTAGGTTGAAGTGTAGGAGTGAGGGAAAAGTAGACCACATGAGTATGGATCATTAGGTGCAGATTATAAGATAGCTTTCATTATTATAATTATTATTATTACATCAATGCTATATTTTTCTATTTTCTTAATAATGAGCCATTTTGCATGTATTTGCGTGTTTTGCAGCTTCATTTTAGTTAATGTGCCTCTGCCCTGAATTTTGTTTTTGCACTATATGTACAAGGGTCATTTCATAAATAATGCACACTGTTTTTTTGTTTTTTTTTAATTAACGTTTTATTTTTTTCAAGTATTTCTTTACAATCCTTCAATTTAGTCTCCCTGCTTTGCAATGACCGAGTCCCAACATCCGGGAAGCTTCATTATTCCGTCCAAGGCACCATTTTGTTCAGTTGCCGAATGGCAGAAGAAAGCTCTTCCAGAGATGCAAAATGATGTCCACACATAGGTTGTTTCAAGTTTGGAAAAAGGTCGCAGTATGGTGTTCTCATGTCTGGACTGTAGAGAACATGAGCTAACACCTCCCAGCCATATTCACGTAGTTTTTCAATGACAACATTTCCTATGTATGGGCAAGCGTTGTCGTGAAGAATGAGTGGCTCAGCCAAGAGCAACTGAGGTTGGGTTTTGTGCATTTTTCTGTGCATTTTTTGCAAAAAATCATGATAATACACAATAATACGCTTGCCCATACACTTCTTCCACATGGAACTTTGTCTGTGATGATGATGCCTTCATGATCATAAGCAAAAAACATCATTTGTTTGACTTTTGATTGAGCTCATCAAAATTTTTTTGGGTCATGGGGAAGATGGAGCTCTCCATTCGTCATTGAAAAACTACGCGAATACCTGTTGCCCTTCCTATTGTTCTTTCCTTAAACGTTATTAAATTAATATGGATTGTAACCCACTAATAATTTTCCCTTTATATTATATGTATAAGTTAAACTATGTATAGAAATGTTTGTATTCAGTATTTTAATTTGATCTGAATATTGTTTGTCTGTTCTGTTCCCTTTATTTGATTATTTTTGTAAACTGTACATCGCCTAAAAATTGTGATAGGCGATTAATCAAATTATATAATAAACTTGGAAACTTGGAAACTTAGGTGTTACCTCATGTTCCCTACAGTCCAGACCTGAGTCCACCAGACTTCGACCTTTTTCCAAAGTTGAAACAACCTATGCATGGATATCATTTTGCATCTCTGGAAGAGCTTTCTTCCGCTGGTACCCAAGCCATTCAGCAACTGAACAAAACGGTGCCTTGGATGGAATAATGAAGCTTCCTGGACGTTGGGACTCGGTCATTGCAAAGGAGGGATACTATATTGAAAGATTATAAAGAAATACTTGATAAAAAAATGTAAATTAAAAAAAACAGTGTGCATTATTTATGAAATGACCCTCATACAAGGTTATTGGCAGATAGCACATTATTTCCAATCAAAGTTAATTAGGCAATAACATGTGTTACAACCATAATATAATATCTTAGATTGTAGCCCTGTAAGGGAAAGAAAATATCGACTGTACCTAAAATGTAATTCACCTTGATCCTGAGTTTGGAAAGGAGAGTAATCAAATCCCATAAAACAAATGAACAGTAAACACAGTACACTGTTAAGCCAGCCTTCTGCTGTACTTTGTGTAGTGGGCTCTTACTGTATTAACAGCAGAGCCAAAGGATTGTTCTTTAAACTTGTTCCAGTGAGAAGACTGGAATCAGCTTAAATTGAATAGAGTTGTGTTGGTCTTATGTTATTTTCCCCAAAGGGAATTAAAAGGAAAAGCTGCGACACAAATGAATTGTAGTTTGAACTTGTTACAGCATTATTTTACTCAGTGGAGTCACTGTGAGTCTGCAGCTGTATCATTGTCTGAGATCCCTGTAAAAGCAGCTTTTAGGCTGCAGCTGTTTTACTTTTTTGTTAATTCATTGTTTTTCTTTTGAGTTTTCCCATAAATATAATACATAACGGTGATAAAATGTGACAGGATAAAACTGTCAAGCTCCACTTATCCCTAGAAAAAAAATGCAACATGAGCCACGTCCAAGGAAGCACTCCAGCAGGGCTGCCATCATGCAGTAGAGTCCAGTCGGGAGGGATTACCAGTGACTTTCCATATACATTTATTTAGCTGCTTTGCTAAAACTACTGTTTGGGTGAGAAATCTTTGAGAATACTAAACTTAGATATAAATTTATTTTTTTGGAGCCAAATTTTCATAGGGTCACATATTTTGGTTTTCCACTTTACAATTACACAGGGTTTTTTTTTTTCGCTAAATGTATATGTACCTTTCAGATTACTTATCCGAATTATTGTAATGACAGTACTCAACTGGGGGTCATGCCTGAGAGCTTATCCTGAAAACTGTAGTGAATTCAAGCCTCTAAATATGCCTGTTGCATGAGAACTGAACTCCTTCCTAGCCCCATAAGGGGCTATGTTATAAACAGTGCTTCTGGAACATTCCCAGACCTAATTGGCCTGTTGAATAGAAGACCAAAATCAGCTGTCATGCATGGTAGTGTAGCGTTATTACTAAGTCATCTTGTAGGCTCAACCATTCAATTTTTTTTTAAGGTGGTACATTGTTTGCCAAAGACTTCAAAAGGAGAACTACCTAGACTGCAGGTTCCTAAACCTGTCCTGGTGATCTTCAGCCAATAAGATTTCAGAATCTCTGCAATGAAAATATATGAGATAGATTTACATGTGGAGGGGCATAATCGAAAGGGACATCTAAGTCCATTTACGTCTATCTCGCAAGTCATCCAAAGTAAAAAAACAGCTTAAGACACATTTTCAAAAGATAAGTCCAACTTTTTTTTCTTTTGAAAATCGTCTAATTATACATCCTGCCGATCTGATCGTCCAAGCCACTAAATTGTCTATCTTTATACCACATTTCTGTCCAAATTTCCGTCCAAGTCCAAAACGCCTAGAACAAGCCCTGTTGGACGTGGGAGGGGTATGCAAAGTGATGGACTGCACACCCAGACATGCCACCTAAATAGTGGGGTCCCTTACAGGGCACTGCTGTGAACTTCACAAAAAGGTTGCCATGTCTGCTCCTCACTACAGCTCCCTTATAGATCACGGTGAGCCCCCCAAACCACCTCCAGAATCCCCTAGACCCACTTATCCCACTACCACCCCAATAGCCCTTATGGCTGCAGGAGCCACTTATATGCCAGTAAAAAAAGGGTTTTAGTGGTGTATAGGGGAGTGCACATGTTTAAGTATCAATGCAGTGATTACAGGGGCTTATGGACATGGGTCCTCCTTTCCATGGGTCCCTAACCCACCCCCAAGATGACTTAAGCTGCCTCTGTGCTGGATGACTAGGCTTTCCTATGCCAGGCGGCCAGGTGATGATGGTCTGGAGGCTGAATTTTAAAGATGTGATTAATATTTTTATGGGGGTGGGGAGGGGTCGATGATCACTGGGGAAGTGTATGGGGGTCTGTTTTATGTGTTTGCAGTGCTTATCTGGTGACTTTAGATGGGTTTTTGTGACTTAGACCATGTTTTACATGGTCTAAGTCACAACGTCTAAGTTCCGTCTAGGCTCTGTTGTAAAACTTTTGGTTATAAATGCTGTACAACTAAGTCTAAGCCGGCCCACGTCCCACCCAACTCCTGCCCTCGACACGCCTCGTTTAGCTTTGGATGTTGAGCGGCACTATGAAGGCCTAGGTCATTTAGAAATACATCCAAAACCTGGTTTTATCATCGGCACTTGGACGTTTTTGAAAAATGTTCATCCAAGTGCCGACTTAGGCCGGTTTTCGGATGTTTTACTCTTTTGATTATGAGCCCCATAATGTCTCCATTGAAGATTAACCTCATGCATATTTCTTGTAGATAGCCCAAATATCTGACTGACTAGGAATCCCCTGGCCTAAGGATTCTAAGTTTTAATTTTTCACCTTGTGGGATGTTCCCTGAACCTTAAAACACTCTCAAATGCTTTTCTTAAACCACCACTCATTTGGTGAGCTATGTTGTTTGTTCCATATATACCCAAGAATCAGCATTACAATCACCATAAACTTTGAAACCTGTATATTGAAAATGTCTTCTCAAAATCCACATCATTTTAAAGCAGTTGTCAATTCATCTGGAAAAAAATCAAGAACAAATGTCAGATTTTGTTGCTGTTGTTGGATTAACTTAAAACCATGATGGCATGTTTTAGAGAGCTATTTTTCGTACACATTTCTGTATTTAGTCAAAAAGATATGATGAAATAGAAGAGAGTTGACCATATGCCATCTTGTTATAGATTTGGAGTGCAATAAAATTTAAGAAAGGTATCTGAACAGAAAGAAATCAGAGATTTATTTTTTTTTGTAAGAGCTATTAAATTAGTTTGCCTTTATTTAATAAGATACATTTAAGGGTCTAGTTAATTTTGATTTAGCCAGCTAAAAATATACTGAATATTCAATGTCAGTCATCAGAAATGGCCCAGCATTGAATATCCAGGCTCAGCGCCACCTGCAGGAGTCAGCCTGGCTAACTCCTGAGGTCTGAATATTGGACCCTATAGTATCTAAGTGCTGCTTTCTTCACCATAGCCACTTCTCTCTAAGTAGAACAAGTTGTAAGTTATCAATGTGGGCTATCATTAAGAGATGTTATTTTATGGTTAATCCCAGTTATTAATAACTATGTCTCATTGCATAACCTTGGACATGTGCTAAAGCAGCACGAGTTACTGGTAAAATAACCCTTCTTAACAGTAACCTATAATAACTACACCCTTACTGTTTTGAGTAATTTTTCTCTGTTTTGTTATGTGCTTGAACACTGTTCTAATAAAGAACTCCTTTTTTACAAAGCCACGGTAGTGGTTTCTACAACAGGCCAGCGAGATAAATGCTCAAAACGCTCATTTACCTTGCCGAGCCCTGGAAGAAATCTCTACTGCAGCTTTCTAAAAGTCAGCAAAAGTTTTGAGGTATATAACCTTGTATGATTCTTTCTGAACTCTATGAGAAACAAAACTGGCATAGGGACATTTTATTGCTAATTAGAGCATGTATTTTTGTTGTGGCAACATTACTGTGATTTTCAGGCATGTCACTGTGAACAAAATGGAGGATTTGCTAAATTACTGGCTGCTGCAGTGGCGTCCACCCCAGGCACCCGTCCTCCTCTCCACCCCCACCCCCACTGCCATGCGAGTGCGCTGCTACCCTACCCCGTACCTCTGTAACCTCTGGCATGAGCGGCAACCTCCAAGCTGCTGTCACGCCAATGTTAGCTCTTTCTCTGATGTCACTTCCTGGGCCCGCGCCTAGGAAGTGATGTCATAGGGAGAGATGACACTGACAGTAAGTTGGTAATGCTGCTGCTTGTGCCAGGAATGTTAAAGAGGCACGGGGAAGGGAAGGAGGCAGGGCAAGCAGCAGGAGATGGGCGAAGAAGAGGGCGGGGGAGGGGCGCCACTTCCCCAGGGAGCTCTCACCCTCGCTACACTACTGGGCTGCTGTATTGCTTGTTGAAGATTAAATAGCCCTTTGGTCTAAAATAGGTTGTATAAATTCTGGCTTTTTGTGCAGTAAACTGATCTAATTTTCAGGATAATCACAAATACAGGTAAATCTAATTTAAAATGTGTTTTCCATTGAACACATTTTGGTCTGACTGGGAAAGTCTTCCAGTTTTCTGGTCATGAGAGTTGTTCTTTAAGAAAGAGGACTGAAAAGAAGATTGAGAGAAGATATTATAATATGTACTTATTTATAGTAACTGGCTTAGAAAAGAGTGGAAAGGAATACTGTTGATGATAAGAGGAAGCTATAGCAGATCATATGTGACCGTGTCCAGGAAAAGGTGACTAAAGTCTCAGATCCAAAATGTTGAGAATGTCTGATTTTTCATGCCTTGTCTCCATAAGCAGTCTGAAAAAAAGTTTACATGTTTCAACTTCTGTATTTTTTTTTTTCTCATAAAGCCGCAGTAGCGATTAATTTACAAATCCGCAGTAATGATTCTCCCATGGCAAATGTAAGGGGCCCAACATGACAGAGTTTGGACTGATGTATTACAAACTCTTTGCCCTAACAGAATTCATTAAAATTTCATTTTTTTTGTTTGTTTGTTTGTTTCTGGTGACGTTCTCACCTCTTCCCAGAGATGGCCACATATGGCCTTTCAACTAGTGGTATCATAGTCTAGGAATGTCATATTTGCCTTAGTGACCTGGACAACCTTGGTTACTATCTGTCTTGTGCTGTATATGATTAATGTGTTAAATTTGTCACTTAAGTATGCCAAGATAACGTTCCTTGAACAAGATGCCATTAATGCACAGAAAAACAGAGATTTTAATTTTCTGGGAAACTCTAAACTGAATGGTTGTGAGATATTATATAGTACATATTGTGATAGGAAGCAGTCTGCTTTCTGGGAAAGGTGTGTTAGTATGATTTTTTTTTATCTATTATATGATGAATTCTATGTCAAAAATGGAGATAAATCGTAGGTCTGGATGGAGGAAAGATATATGAAAGGAAAAATTAATCTCCCTGGAACTAGATATAATATACAGCAATGACTACATCAATAACTCAACACTTCTTGCTGTCAAATGCATGCAACTACCTCACCAAATGGTTTTGCTTTTAATAATTCTCTGCAGTAAGCTTTGTGAATCTGTATGATTTTTTTTTCCCATTCTAGTACACTTCCCCAGGGCTGACAATTTTTCTCCTAACCTCCGGAAGCGGGGTTAGAGGCATCAATATTTCCTTTGCAGCGAACGTTTATTTTGCTTCACCTCTGCTACATTGAACATGATCCCTTGTCATTTTTCTTGCACAGGCATATAGTTGTCTGTGGCCATATTACGCTGGAAAGTGTGTCCAACTTCCTGAAGGATTTCCTCCACAAGGACAGGGATGATGTCAACGTTGAAATTGTCTTTCTTCATAAGTAAGTGTATGAAATTGCTGCAGCACTGTACATCATGTACTCATGCAGGGAATAATTTTATCCAAAATTAAACTCGGGGAATATAAATGTAATATTTGGTGGATCCAAATGATACTAAAATCTTTGAAACTTGGTTAAACCACAAGTCAATGTGTACCCAAATTGGGTGTTATGAAGAGGTACTAGAGATCTCAAGCGCTCACAGCTATAAGCCTGATATATTTTTCAAGCTAATAACTACAAAGTGAGCTATCATCGGTCTCGTATATTCTCCTTTTTCTTTGTAGTTATTAGCTTGAAAAATATATCAGGCTTATAGCTGTGAGCGCTTGAGATCTCTAGTACCTCTTCATAACACCCAATTTGGGTACACATTGACTTGTGGTTTAACCAAGTTTCAAAGATTTTAGTGTGTTTCACAAGAGTTTAAAGGATTATTGGGATCCAAATGATAAACAGTTCAATTATATAAATAACCAATCCCTCTCTATGCAATTTTAACCTTAATACATTATATGTAAACTAACTTTGGAAGTGTTCAGAACCCACAGGTAGAGAAGCTGCAAACGGGGACACGCCCCAAAATGCAAACCCCATTGGTCTATCACTGTACATTCTCCTACACTGAAAATCTGTTTAATAAATCTTATTATAATATTTTATTGTGATTTTTCTTCTTTTATATAAAGTGCTTAGTGCTTGAAATTCATGCTTAAGATTTCAATTATTTCATAAGAAAGCTAAAAAGTACATAGCCTGGTGACAGTCAATGAAGCTGGCTGTGATGGTATTATCAGGTTCTGACGCATTTCACCCTCGTGGGCTGCCTCAAAGAACCAACCACTTCTTGTGACAATCAAGAGGACTACTGCTTCTAAGAACATAAGAACTGCCATCTCCAGATCAGACCTTCGGTCCATCAAGTCCGGCCATCTGCACACGCGGAGGCCAAGCCAGGTGTACACCTGGCGTAATTTAGTCACCCATATCCTTCTATGCCTCTCGTAAGGAGATGTGCATCTAGTTTGCTTTTAAATCCTATAACAGTGGATTCCGCAATAATCTCCTCTGGGAGAGCATTCCAGGTGTCCACCACTCATTGCATGAAGCAGAACTTCCTGATATTTGTCCTGGACTTGTCCCCCCTTAGCTTCAGTCCATGTCCTCTGTCCATGTCACATTGGACATTGTAAATAATTTATTTCACATTGGACATTGTAAATAATTTATTTTCCTGCTCTATTTTGTTGATTCATTTCAGTATTATGAAAGTCTCAATCATATCCCCTCGCAGTCTCCTTTTCTCAAAGGAGAACAATCCCAGTCTCTTAAGTCGTTTCTCATATTCCAAGTTCTCCATACCTTTTATTAGCTTCGTTGCTTGTCTCTGCACCCTCTCCAGCAGTTTTATATCCTTCTTTAGGTTGGGAGACCAGTGTTGGACACAGTATTCCAAGTGTGGCATTATAACTTTCTCCGATCTACTCATGATTCCTTTCTTTATCATGCCTAACATTCTATTTGCTTTCTTTGCCGCACATTGTGCCAACGGTTTCAAGGTCCTATCTATCAGTACACCCAGGTCCTTTTCTTGTTCGCTCTTACCCAGAGTTGCACCTGACATTCTATACTCATGTTCCTTGTTCTTTCTGCCTGTAACAAAGAAAAAGAATGTTTTAAAATATGATACTATTTGCTGTTAGTTGTTCACAAGCTTCCATGACGCTGCTGCAGAGTAGCAAGGGGGTTTGCATTTTGGGGCGTGTCCACGTTTGCGGCTTCTCTACCTGTGGGTTTTTGAGCACTTCCAAAGTTAGTTTACATATAGGGTTCCTTTTACGAAGGTGCGTTAGGGCCTTAATGTGTGGAATAGCGCATGCTAAAATGCTACGTGCGCTAGCCGCTACCGCCTCCTCTTGAGCAGGCGATAGTTTTTCGGCTAGCGCTCACTAATCCGGAGCGTGCACTAAAAATGCTAGCGCACCTTCATAAAAGGAGCCCATAATGTATTAAGATTAAAATCACATAGGGAGGGGATCGGGAATAATTTTATAGCAGAGGGCCAAGCCAAAAGTCCAAAAAGGTGCCTGTTGTAAACCAATTTGATTTTAAAAAAACAAAAAACAACATTACTACTCAGCCTTCATATTAACATATTTCCTGATAGATGTAACTTCTGTCTTGACTGTGTTTGAGTCAATAAGTGGATTCTTAAGTACCTTTGTTATTAATTGCCTGGGCATTGTTCATTTGTTGGGTGCAACTGTTTTTTAGTTTGTTTTTTCTTTCTTTTTCTATTTAAAGAAAATGTATTGTATGGCACTGTAATTTAGTTTTGATTTTAGAAATGTAATTTTGTTTTATACTCCGCAATTATGCATATTTATTTTTTGTGGAAACCGCTTTGTTTAAAGGCGGTATATAATTTTTTTAAATAAATAAAAAATTATGGAAGGTATTCTAGAAGTAAGTGGAAGAAATAGTGCACACATTTACTTAGACAAATTTACACCTGATAGACTTGTGCCTACAGATTTTTTAGAAATATATGTGTATGAATAATTCTGCTTCCACTGTACCCAAATACTTTCCAGGAAATGTTCCTACTGTTAATACATATGTATAGCCATGCAGTTTTATTACAGGCCATGCCCAAGTGTAAAACACGCTCTACGCATGGAAAAACCTTTATAAAAGTACTTTCTATGAGGATAATTCTATAATATGGTGCCTAGGATAAGAAACTAAACTGAGGCCTATTTAAGCTATTCTATCCAGACAAGCTTTTATTTAAGCAGCCGTATAATGCAAATAGTTAGTCTGTTCAATAAGGATGCTTGGATACATAAGTATCCATGTAGAACATTAGTTTAAACTAAAATCAGTGTGCCAAAATGTAGGCACGCGCATTTATGATAGCTCTGTGGTTTGTGTAAGCGTCCACGCCTAAATTCAAAATTCACACCTGTAAGTTGTCCACCTAAATTTTGGCCCTACCCATGCTTCTCCCCTGTGAACACCCCTCTAACAATTATGTGCTATGTCACTTAAGCACCTAATTATAACACTTAGATGAGCTACTGCTGCGAGGGGCCACTGAAAAGTTCTCAGCCCAACTAAGGAGAGAGGTTCATAGACAATGGCGCAAAAGACAAAGGTGCGCCCAGACAATTGAGCGCAGCGCGGAGGCACGCGCCGCTCAAAATTACAGTTTTTAGGGGCTCCGATGGGGGGTTTTGTTGGGGAACCCCCCCACTTTACTTAATAGACATCGCGCCGGCGTTATGGGGGGTTTGGGGGGTTGTAACCCTCCACATTTTACTGTAAACTTAACTTTTTCCCTAAAAACAGGGAAAAAGTGAAGTTTTCAGTAAAATGTGGGGGGTTACAACCCCCCACACCTCCCACAACGCCCCCACAATGCGGCACGATGTCTATTAAGTGAAGTGGGGGGGGGTTCCCCCCTCGCCCCCCCCCGTTGGAGCCCTAAAAACATTACTTTTGAGCGGCGCGCGCCTCCGCACTGCGCTCAATTGTCTGAGCGCGCCTTTGTCCCGGCGTGCTTTTGACCTGACACCAAGGAGATAATGATGTGGAGCCATGAAACTTACTAGTTATTCCACACTTTTCCTGAGACTTTTCATTTCAATGATATGAAATGAAGCGAAGTGTCAAGAAAAGTGTGTATAACTTGTAAGTTTCATGGCTTCATATCATTCTCGCCTTAGTTGGGCTGAGAACTTTTCAGCGGCCTCTCATATCATATACCTATACGCTATCATATACCTATACACTTGGGGAGAGTGTGGCGGAGTGGTTAAAGCTACAGCCTCAGCACCTTGAGGTTGTAGGTTCAAATCCCATGCTTCTCCTTGTGACCCTTGGCAAGTCACCTAATCCCCCCGTTGCCCCAGAGCCCACCAGAACAGACAGGAAAAAATGCTTGAGTACCTGAATAAATTCATGCAAACCGTTCTGAGTTCCCCTGGGAGAACGGTATAGAAAATTGAATCAATAAAAATAAAACAAATCTGGATAGCAGAATTCTATAAAGTTAAGCATGGAAATGATGCTTAAATTTAGGCATCCTACTGTAGAATGAAGGAGTAGGTGTCTACTTTTCTTTATCGAATACTAATACACAAAACATGCTAACATTTGAGTCGTGATCACGTAGAGTAGACCAGTCCTAGAGCTGGTATAAATAACTTCATTGAGATGTTAACAAGAAGACTTGTAAATGATAGTATATATTTTATGATACGTATACGGATATTTGTGTGTTTTGCCAATATTCTGTCCTTATATATGCCGGCCACAAAATATGCATCATTAAAATATGGTGCATTCTTATCTAGGAGTTGGTATTCTATAATGGTCACTTACATATGTAAATGATTAGAATACTAGATTTTGAAGCGAAACATGAATTCATGTTGGGGTGATCTGTCTCCAAGCTTTTCAACTTTGAATGTTTGAATGCTAAAAGACACATCTTACAAATGCTAGGAGATAGGTTTGACCTTAAAATCTTTACAGAAAAGTAAAAAAGCTTGAATGAAGGAAATTATTGAGACTATTGCAAAATTGATTAAAAGAATTGACCTGATGAAGAGTCAATGAGTCTCTTGAGACTAAGCTTGAAGCTAAATGATCTTATGAGCAAAACCTCTGAAGGTCATTTAAATAAAAATGAAGGTTATTTATATATCCATGGTATATTTAGTATTGAGTTTATGATTGAGCAATATACTATTAAAGTTTAACTGGTGCTGTGAAAGAGTCAATGATTAGAATACTGCCAATTATGTGCATTAATACTAGCTAAAATTATACTAGCAACAACTTATAGAATTGCCCTCTCCCTTCTATCTATGAGAATATGTTTTGTACATTTAGACTGCTCCAAGCAATAATGACTTTAGCATAACAGTGATCACTTCCACTGCAAACTGAGTTCCAATTGTCTCCTGTCTCATGCCTCATGTCTTGCAATACGTTAGGTTATGCTAGCAGACTATTCACTAGGCATCCAATCTTTCACTCACAGAAATGTCATTTTATAAAGAATATTCTAACCCTTTCTTAAATTTTGAATGCAGTATTTCTCCAAACCTTGAGCTGGAAGCTTTGTTTAAGCGGCACTTTACTCAGGTGGAATTTTATCAGGGATCAGTTCTCAATCCACATGACCTGGCAAGAGTAAAGGTAAAGAGACTTTATTGCATTCCTTGTACTGTCCATTTCTGACCTCAACAGAATAAGCAAAAAACTGACAATTAAAGTGTATTTCATTTTCTGTTTTATACAATGTGTTCTCATTATTCGCTAGGGTTAGATTCCTAGAAACTCCCTGTGGATACCGAAAATACGAATAGGGAAAAAGGGAGTTAGGTTCCTATGCGATCCTGCTTATTGTATACCCTTCTTATAGAAAACAGCTTGTTTATTATAGTCTACATTTTATAAATGTACTATATTTTATACGAGGTGTGTACGTTTTTTTGTAAAAACAATCTTTTTGTGTAAAAGTACTCATAAACAGCTCTATGAATATCTTTATCCTCATGGGAACACACTCTGTATGATTGTGAATAAGCAAAAATGCCTCATGTATAGTGAAAATGGGTTACGTTATTTTGCTCAAATAAACAAATTTGTGAATACGGAACACAGTGTACTATGGTGAAGATTTAACTATAAATTTCATTGTGAATAACTTTAGTCAAAAGCGATTACTGCTTCATGGGTATATATTCAGAAGGTTCTTTTACTAAGCTCTGGTAAGCATTAGTACATGCTTGCCACAGCTTAACCCTTTATTTGGCATTATTGCTCAGAAGCAACATGTATTTCTATGGCTCTTATGGATGATCTGTATCTCCAAATGCCTATTACTTGGCACTGTTGCTCTCATTCAACATCAAGTTATGTAAAGCAGCCATTTCACCATCTGCCAATTAAAGGGTTAAAGGAGTTTACCATAGGTTGCGTTGAGGCATCCCATGGTAAAATCGAAATTTACATGTGCTACCCATATGCTAAAAAATACATTTTATTTTTTGGCTAAGGAGGGCATGTCTAGGAATGGATAGTGGGCATATCTGTTACAATCAGTGCAGCAACATTGCCACATACTAATTAATTAGTGCTTGACTAGCAAGGTAACCCTTACAACTTACAAACATGTGTCCATTAATGCTGAAAATATAAAAATCGGTCATTTTCCAGCTTCAGAGAAAGTGTTATAGAAAGATAGAAACATGATGGCAGATAAAGGCCAAATGGCCCATCCAGTCTGCCCATCCGCAGTAACCATTATCTCTCTCTTTAACAGATTCTACGTGCCTATCCCATTCCTTATTGAATCCAAACACAGTCTCTGTCTCTACCACTTCTTCTGGGAAACTGTTCCATGCATCTATCACCCTTTCTATAAAAAAAGTATTTTCTTAGATTACTCCTGAGCTTATCACCTCTTAACTTCATCCTATGCCCTCTCATTCCAGAGCTTCCTTTCAAATGAAAGAGACTCAACTCATGCACATTTACACCACGTAGGTATTTAAACGTCTCTATCATATCTCCCCTCTCCTACCTTTTCTCTAAAGTATATATATTGAGATCTTTAAGTCTGTCCCCCATACGCCTTATGACAAAGACCACGCACCATTTTAGTACCCTTCCTCTGGACCAACTCCATTCTTTTAATATATTTTTGAAGATGCAGTCTCCAGAATTGTACACAATATTATAAATGGGGTCTCACCAGAGTCTTATACAAGGGCATCAATACCTCCTTTTTCCTACTGGCCATACCTCTTCCTATGCATCCTAGCATAATTCTAGCTTTCACCATCGCCTTTTTAACCTGTTTGGCCACCTTAAGATCATCACATACAATTGTCCTGCTCTTCTGTTGTGCACATAAGTTCTTCACCCCCTAAACTGTACCATTCCTTCAGGTTTTTGCATCCCAAATGCATGACTTTGCATTTCTTAGCTTTACATTTTAGCTGCCAAATTTCAGGCCATTCCTCAAGCTTTGCTAGGTCTTTCTTTGTGTTATTCACACCATCTGGGTGTCTACTCTATTGTAGATTTTGGTATCATCTGCAAAGAGGCAGATCTTACTTTGCATCCCTTCAGCAATATCACTTACAAAATGTTAAAAAAAAAGAACAGGCCCAAGAACCGAACCTTGAGGTTAACCACTGGTAATATCCCTTTCCTCAGAGCAATCTCCATTGACCACTACCCTCTGTTGCCTTCCACTCAACCAGTTCCTGATCCTGTCTGTCACTTTGGGAGCCCATCTCAAGGGCACCTAGTTTATTTATTATAAGCCTATGTTGAACACTATCAAAGTTTTTGCTAAAATCTAAATACATCACATCAAGCGCACTCCCTCTATCCAATTCTCTGGTCACCCAATCAAAGAAATTGGTCAGATTTATCTGACAAGACCTATGTTTAGTGAATCCATGTTGCCTCTGGTCCTGTAATCCACCGGATTCCAGAAACTTCACCATTCTCTGTTTTAATAGTGTCCTTAGTGCACAGAAATGACATGTGTAAGGGCAAACTATGCTTTTTGCTATTGCAGTTGTGTTAAAGGACCCCTGAATGTTAGTGTTTTGGTGTATCATAAAAAAGTGACCATTCAAAGCACCAGCATCAAATATTCATAAAAAAGCAGGTGATTCAACTCTTAGGATAATCTATATAGTAAAACCGTAGGCGGCGCATGCGCACTCTAATCCGCGTGCTTCCGTGATCCGTATGTCCGTGGCCGGCAAGAGTGCACATGCAAACTTACAACAGCTCGCACTCACGGTCTGGCTGGCTCTTTAAAGTTTTTTTCGGTGCCGGCTCACCTGCTCCGCCTTCCTCTTCCTGCCAGTCTCAGCCGGACTCACTCCTCCCCCCCCTGGCAGCCCTGAACCTGTTCCTCCGTTCCCCGCCCGGCGGGCCGGTGAGTGCTGCGCCAGGGGCAATGCAGGTGGAGACTATCGGCGGCGGAGCCGGAGGGAAGGGGGGTGGGAGGCACGCGAAGCTGCAAGTCGCCGACTCCACCCCCCCCCTCTCTCGAACCGCACAAGGACTGCCGTTGACGAAATTTGCCCCACCGTTCCTTCCCTTCCTCCATCAGGTACAGTTCAGCTACGCCTATGTTAAAAGCAGCTGCTTTGAAATTGGAGTCCTGCCGCCACCGTAACACGTTCCCTCTGCCGCGGTCCCATATGTCAGAGAAGGGGCGGGACCAAGGCAGAGGGGAACGTGCTACGGCAGTGGCAGGCCTCTGATTTCGATGCGGCTGCTTTTAACATTGGTGGAGCTGCACTGCACCTGATGGAGGGAGGGAAGGAAAGGTGGTTGTGCGCTGTTGAGCCCCTCTGCACGCGCCCAAACCAAAAAAGGAGCCAGGACTCTTCCCCACCCGGCGCCGGCAGACCCGAAAAAACGGCCCTACCGAACAGACCCGCGAGCAGGGTTGCCATGGAAACCTAACCGGAATTACATGCAGTCGGCAAGGGTCAGTGAGAGGGGATCAGGAGCTAAAGAGAGATTGAAAAAAACAAACAAACAGTGCACAAGTAGAGAGAGACACACAGACAGTCACAGAAGGACAGGGGGCTAGAGCAGAGATGCTTGCAGGGAGAAAAAGCTAAGCAGTAATGTTACAGTTTGAGAGTGCAGACTGAGGAAGAAAGCAGAGACAGCGCTACACAGGGAAATGGAGGGAGGAAAGAGACAGAAAGAAAAATACAGACAGACATAAATTCTAGCACCCGTTAATGTAACGGGCTTAACGACTAGTATTATATAAAAGGCTTCAAATTTGTAGGTGGTGGTAAGCATCCTACCGCTGTATAACCAGCCAGTCAGGATACACATTTAAAAACAAACAAACAAACAACAACTCCCATTGGAGGGTCTTTAGGCATCTGGGCCAACCGGAGTCTTAGGCCTCCTTTCCAGGCCCCTAAGGCCTCTCCCATGGGAGTGGATTTAGGTATCTGGCCAATTGGAGTCTTAGGACACTCCCAGTGCATCCCATAATGTTTTCCCAGGTGCCTAAAACCTCTCCTATGGGAGGGGCCTTAAGCCCCTCCCCAGTGCATCCCAGGATGCATTGAGAAGGGGGAAGGCCTGCCATTCTGAAGAGGCAGTCCTGCTGGCCAGATGGTGTAGGCATCCCTCCAGCCGGCCTTCCTGTTAATGTCGCGGGTGGGCTGGGGGGATTGGGGTTTAGGGGGTGTCAGCAGGAGGGAGTGGACATCCCTTCTGCCTGGGATGTTGGGGGGTTGCTGGCAGGAGGGAGTGGGCATTCCTCCTGCCTGGAATTTTTTTTAGGTTTGCAACAGTGTTGGAGTGTTGGTGTGTTCAGGGATGATTCCCTTGCTGTGATCAGCTCAGTGGCAATGCAGTTCTCTTATTGGCATCTGTGACATGACCGCCAGTTACAGAATTGGGGTGGTTAGACGGAGTTAGACATCTGCCTGTTAGGAGGGCATAGAATGCCTGTGTGCGATTCTCAAAAGCCGCTTAGGTATCTGCTGAGACTGGGTGTCCTATACAGAATCAGGTCCTTATATTTAATATAGTAGCTTACTACAGCTATATTAAATGCTGAAGGATGAATCACTTGTATTTGGTACAGATATTTTAATGCACTGAGACTTTCAAAATTCTGTTTCCATAGTTATAAATGTCCAAAATCAGACATTATTTAATAAAGTTTAAACAAAATAATCGTTACTATCTTCATGTACTCTCTTTTTGTATTGTGGGATCTTTTCAGATAGAGTCAGCGGATGCCTGCTTAATCCTTGCTAACAAGTATTGTGCAGATCCAGATGCAGAAGATGCCTCCAATATTATGAGGTAATTGTGGGTTCGCAATGGCTAAAATTGTACTATACTTCAGATTACAAATGATATAGTATGCCTTACAAATGTTAATCAGTGTAAAATCTACCTAATGAACATGTGTATAATCAGTTTATATACATTAAAACATTCTCTTGTTAAAAATTAACTGAACAGAATAGATGAAATGAAATGAAAAAATGTCTGAAATTAAGGAAAAATATCCAAAAATTGCTTGACAATAAACCAAATAATTTTTCCAGATGCATCCCTAATTTCTTCCTGTGCTTTGAACTATACACTGGCTTCCTATGGCTATTTCTTTTTTTAAGGTCCAAACACATAGCATTCCTAAGCACATGTTAATTCAGCCCGTGGGTTGTCAAGTGAAAGAGTGTGGTCACAGTGAAATAACACAAATGTGAGTCACTTTGTTTCAATACAAGATGCAGTAAGTTTCACATTAGTCAGCGGTGTGCCTTCAGCCACTGATGAGAGTTTTCATCTTGCATGCTCAGAACTGAGCATGTACCAAAGTCCTGGCGGCAGCTGGAGGCATGCTGCCAACTTCAGCAGTGCTATGAGGAGGGGAGTGGCTCAAGAGCTAGCTAGTGGGGCTTCAGTATCCCTGCCAACAAAGTATCTTTAGAGAGTGTATATTGGGGGGAAGGAGAATACGTTGACCCCCCCAATCTACCTCTGAGTAGCCCCCAAATTGGAGGGCTGTTTATTGCCTCTGACACACATTTTGCGCACACACATTGCAAAATTGCCACAGGACACATTAAGTCATCTTCAGCTGTGGTAAGCAAACACCAGTGCATATCACAGCTTTGTAAAAGGACCCCTAAGTGGCTTGCCATAAATTAGAGAATGACACGGTGACAAAATCCATCGCCGTTCCTGTCCCCGTGAATAATCATAGGAAACCATCTTCATGTCATTCTTTAATGAGAGAGGAAAGAATCAGCACAACCACTGAATGGGCACAACCACTGACCCTCAAGCCTTGCATTGAAGAATGCTGGTATAGAAGGAGTGAGGTTGAGATAGACACTAAAGAATGACAGTCTCTAGTATCCAGAGCAGATATTGTGATGTCATAATGCCTCATTCCACCAATGCCTAAGAGCCAACCTCATCACCATGGCTAGACTATCCTATACTTGGCTCACATAAGAATCAGAGTATGAATGGGCACAGCCACTGACCCTCAAGCCTTGTACTGAAGAATGCTGGTGTAAAAGGACTGAGGTTGAGATAGATACTAAAGAATGGCACAGAATTGTTTCCTGCGGTTATGCACCAATAGAGACATTAATGTACTTGACTCTATGGAGTTTCATCAAATTGATGGAAGAAATCAGGAAACTTCTATGTTTCTCCTATTTAATGTCTTTGAGAAAGGAATTTATGATATCTGATATACCTCTTGCATTTCTCCCTTTTGCAGAGTTATTTCTATAAAGAATTACCATCCAAAGATCAGAATAATCACTCAGATGCTGCAATATCACAACAAGGTAAAGTGAAAAGGACAATATACCTTTCATAGCAACCTTTTTCTCTTACCCAAACCAAACAAGAAAGCTAACATTAGAATTCTAACCACAGTTAGCATGGCATTTTTAACATACAGTGGTAGGGCTCCTTTTACTAAGCAGCGTAAGAGCATTTTGCCCGCGGTGAGGTAAATGCTCCGATGTTCATTGAATTCCTATGAGCGTTAGAGCGTTTACCTTGCTGGCCCATGGCAAAATACTCTTATGCTGCTTAGTAAAGCTTAGCATTATATAGGAGCCCTTTTACTAAGCTATGGTAAGCACTAATGTGTGCATACTGCAGGTTAAAATCCACTAGTGCTGGGTGTGCTCAGGCGTCCTTTGGTAATTTTGTGTTCAGCGTGCATTGCCCACATGCTAAAACAAGGAAAATATTTTTTAATGCTGAGGATGTGTTTGCGTATCACTACTAATAGACCCTTTTACGGCTAGTAAGAATCTCACAGTCAAAAAAATCCACAGGAATAAAGCTAATCTGGAAGCACTTGTGAGCAAAATAACTCAATCTCATACATTTTATATATTGTGAATGTATATCCTCAGTACTTAACCAAAAGCACTGAGCATGCCCACCCTTTGGAGGTAGTACTCAATAGATTTATTTGCTTAGACTTCCCAAGGATTTAATAAACCGCTTAACACACAGTCATAGGAAATACATATTGTGTGTGATATGTGATAATACAATCAAAATAAAATGTGGTGTTTTTTTTTTTTTTTTTTTTTAAATATAGTGCTACAATACATCAATGTTCATGTACTTCCAGAGAATAACCAGGCAGATCAGCAAACACAAAATAGATAACACTTATCTTCGGTGATCAATCAATGGCGGCTGGTGTGCTATTCAAGGCAATGGCGTCTCAAATTGAATAATCTTTCACGCCGCAAAAAAAACTGGCACTACAGACCAGGGTTCAACGGAGCTTAGTTTTAAGGTTGACTCGTCCCCTTCATCAGAAACCCACATTTCCTTTTTTTTTTTTCAGAATGCGCTTGTAGTGCGAGCCGCTATTGCACGTGTGTAAACCGAGTGCTGCCTGAGTGTATTATCACATATCACACAAAACTGTGACGGTGTGTGTCAATCGGTTTATTAAACCCTTGGGAAGTTTAAGCAACAAAATCAATTGAGTGCTACCTCAACAGGGTGGGCACGCTCAGTGCTTATCACTTCACACCGAGGATATACATTCACAATATATAAAATTTATGAGATTGAGTTGTTTTGCTCATGAGTGCTTCCAGAGTTCTTAGCTTATTCCTGTGGATTTTTTGACTGTGAGAATGTGTTTGTGGGCAGAGAGAAAATAGCACTAATCAGCGCAGCTGCATCGCCGCACACTAACCAATTAGCATGTGGGTAGCAGAGGAACCCTTACTGCTTAGTAAATAAGTGACAGGGATCCCTGTGCTAATGGCCATGCACTAATTAGGTAATTAACCTGTGGCTATTAATGGAGAAATACACGACCATTTTACAGCCATGCTAAAAATGGCCTCAGGGTATGGGAAAGCCCCACTTTTACCGCAGCACAGCTTAGTAAAAGGGCCCAATAGAATTGTCTTTATTGCTATTGCTACACATTCTAGAGCACAGACACATATTGTCATTATGGCACGGTGAATGAATCACAAATATCATGTAATATAATAGCCTGCTTCATCATTTCCAGGAGTTTATTGCAAAATGCCAGTTGCTTTAGTGTTGCCACAACTGATAACGCGACCTATGATATTTACAAAGCAACAGTGACAGATGTTTCTACTCTAGGAGGTCACACAAGATAATCCTTGTTTTAAGTGATTATATTTTGATAAATGATAAACATTTTCTACATGTAATTGTGGGCAGAAGATGTTTAAATAGCAATGGAGGCCAGGATATTGGATAATAGCTTTAACCCAGAGGCCAGCCCATAAAAACTACATTCTCGGAAAATGAGAGAAGCAATAAGGGATTCTAACATGGAGGCCAATGTGCTAAACCGCTGTGAACCGTGCAAAAGTATGCATGTGAACTTGTTTAATGCATGATGTTGTGTGCATACAAATGAGCCCAGAAAGTAAAGTACACTCATACTCACCTATGGACTTTATTGTAAATGTAATATTTCATTTGTAAAGCTGTCATGCATAATTTAGTGCTTCATTCTTAAATAATGCTAAGTATAATTTTACATTGTGCATACTCATTAACATGGTTTTTGGCAGGTAAACTCACAAGATATAAAATATATGCAGTGTAAACACTGGTATAAAGGCAAAATGCCATAGTGACTGTAGCAATTAGCTTCTTAACTTCCTTGTGATCTTGTGGTTGTCTCTCGGGGTTCGTTTGTTTTTTATAACTTGTGTGTACAAGAGGCTATAGACCAGGAATCTCAAAGTCCCTCCTTGAGGGCTGCAATCCAGTTGGGTTTTCAGGATTTCCCTAATGAATATGCATTGAAAGCAGTGCATGCACATAGATCTCATGCATATTCATTGGGGAAATCCTGAAAACCCGACTGGATTGCGGCCCTCAAGGAGGGACTTTGAGACCCCTGCTATAGACCTTCAGAAGATACCACTGAAACCAACATTGACAAGTTTTCCATATGTATAGACTGCATTGTAAGAAGTTTGTAACCCAAGACGCTGAAACAGGCAGGGGCTGTAGAGATGGAGATCCACTGAGGACCAATCAGAGAGGTGGAACATCCTTCCTTTACTGATGTGCGGTCTGAAATAGAGACATTTAGATTAAGGAGACACTGGATTTGGAACTAAATGAGTGTGTGGAAAGAGAGACTTGGGAGAGAATAGAGATATACCATCATATTTGTAGTATTTAAAAAACTATTACTTTAGAAACCATATGATAGGCCCCTGATTTAAGAAACTATCTGCCACCTAAAACAAGTCAATATAATAAGAGCAAATTGGAAACTTTGGAGAATAAGATGAGGAAAGCTGGAGACAATTTTCTGCATCTTTTGGGCAGTTGGAAAATCATATGGGTGAACTGGATTCATAAAAATTAAGAAAGGACTGAATCATTTCTGAATTATGCCCAGATCAAATATGTTGATAATGTACACTTTTCATGTTTGAAATTGAAAAGATACGAAGAGGTGCTGAAAAGTTCTCAGCCCAACCAACAACTTCTTAAATTCTGAACATTATTTTGCCAATTTGCAGCAACAAAATTCTGTGTTTTGACATTGTTTCAGATCATTGATTGGACCATATCCACGTCATTCTCTTCTTGGTTGGGCTGAGAACTTTTCAGCACCTCCTCGTATTTTGCAAAATGCTTACAATTTAGAAGGCAGCAAAGGAGAGGGAATCCAAAGTACAGAAGATGATGTCTCTTGAAAGACCATTGTTCTTTTTTTGTTTTGCAATTTAAAAAGGGCATACCGCCTCCCATATGCAAAGCAATTTAGCTATTTTCAGTTTCTTCCGGTACCCCAAAATTGTTATTTTTGAAACAGGAATTAAAAATGCCAGCTATTCAGGAGATTATTTATAACATAACATAACCTAACATAAAATCACATTTCTATACCGCAAAACCTAAGGTGCCTCTGTGTAGATGCCTACCTTGAAGTAGTAGGTGTCTACTGGCAAATTTTAAAATAATTTTTTTATTGTTTTTCTAATGGCACTTTCAGTTATTAGCCCTGATTAAACCAATTAAAAAATAATAAGTTAGATGTCTAGATTGGCTAGGCACAACTAACTTTAGACATCTTTTATAGAATCAGGACCTTAGGGCTCTGTCCATACTTCATGAACTGCTTTGCACAATATTACATAGAAGCTACTCATTAACATTTAAATTTTAGCATTTAAATTCACAAAAGGTGAATTATGTGCAATAAAACACTGTTATCAAGACAAGGGGCATAGTTTCTTATTGCAATCTATCTAGTTTTCCATTTTTATACATAAGTTAGAGACTTTCAAAAAAATGGCAAGATGCGGTATTCTGCATTTCATTAAGTCTCCAAAGGTGATCTCAATCTCGACAGTAGATATTTTAAGGAAATATGTGTTAGAAAACTTGAAAGTAACACCTGAATCAATTTCATCAGTCCTGAAGGTCTATTGTTTCAACCTTTAAAGAAGGAGGAACAAGATGGGTAGCTGCATGCATTGTCCTTCGAATCTTTGCATTTCATTGGGATTCTGGAGATGCCGCCAGTTCTAGCAATTAACCATAGGCTGGATTCAGGAACTTGTTTCATTTATTTTTTTAAGCATTTATGTATTTATTTGTTAATATTTTTTTTTTTTTTAAGAAATTTACCTGAGCTGGTATACAGTAAGCCAATTATTAGCTTAATATAGTATTAATTGGCATTAATTGATACCAATTAGCATTCTAAAAGCTGCATGCTCATTTTCTGCCATGTACAACTTCTAAGGCACATGGCCATGGGAGGGGCATCGGTGGGTCGGGGTGTGGCTAGGAGTTTCACAAACATATTATAGAACATTAACTGTTATATGCCTAATTGCCAACATGGTGTAAGTGCTAATGCCTTCAGTTAGGTGCAAAACTGCAAACTTACACTAACATTTTATAACAGTGGTTCCATGTGAAACCGCTGCTACAGAATTCAGACTCAGTTTAGAATGCAGTTAGCGTTTACCCTCATACAACGAATGTTTGTTTGTTTTTCATACCGTTGGCATTCACCATTACATGGGACTTTAGTACCTTTAATAATTTGGATGTACTTATGGTACACAACTATACAGACCCCTGATGCAGGTTTTTAGCTGAAACACAGGCCATGTCGGGTTTTTATGAATAAATATTTGGGCTTTTTTGTTTGTTTGCTGTTCACTGTGCACTTTTTGATATCCCTTTCTTTGTGGTGACTTAACTTTTGGTGCCATAAATAGAATTTATCCCTTAGAGCTGGTGTATGTGTCTGTGTCTAAATACCGAAGATACATGCTTATAGTATTCCATGAATCATGCAAGTGTGAGTCTTGCATATTGCCCTACTCAGACTCTCTATATGTATGTGCCATGGCATAGCCATGGGGAGGACCTCAATGGCTCAGCCCCCCTCCCCCCACTTGACTCAGGCTCTCCCAGTGGCAGTGCGTATACTGTCTGTCTTTCTCCCACTCCACAACCTGTGGTTAGACCTACAGCCTCAGTACCCTGAAGTTGTGGATTCAAACCCCATGCTGCTTGCTGTGACCCTGGACAAGTCACATAATCCTTCACTGTCTCAGATACATTAGATAGATTGTGAGCCTACCAGGGCAGATAAGGAAAATGCTTGAAATACTAGTATGTAAACTGCTCTGAGTGTAGTTGTATAACTATAATCCCTCCTTATATATACCATTCTAATCATTTACACAAATAGTTGATGTATAAATGTTAGCAGCACTCACTTTACAGTATTACATCCAGCTGTGTGCCTCTGAAGGCCAGTTCAGCCTATGCTGTGCGTTGTTCTGATTTATGCTGTTTGTTTTAATGCTGGTAATTCTCTTCTGTCTGTATGATTCAATGAAATTTCTATGAAAATAAGATATAAACCAGAGTGAACACAGGATCTTAGTATTTCTTTTCTTTCTTTAGGCCCATTTATTGAACATCCCAAGCTGGAACTGGAAAGAAGGGGATGATGCAATCTGCCTGGCTGAACTCAAGCTGGGCTTCATAGCACAGAGCTGCCTGGCACAAGGCCTCTCCACAATGCTGGCCAATCTTTTCTCTATGAGATCATTCATAAAGGTAATGTCTTATTATATTAGGGTATACTGGTGCAATATACATATTGACCAACACAAGAGCAGAGAAAACCAGGTCTTCAAGCCAAACAAATGCCTAGCTATTTGGTTGCCAATAAAGTTTGTTTGGCTTGAAGACCTGGTTTTCTCTGCTCTTGTGTTGGTCCATTGTCTTGTGTGCAGAGACTGACATTTGCCCCAATATATATATTGTCATGGGTTGAATGCGGTACTCAAAGCAAAACTTTACTTTGCAAACATTTCTGTAATACACATTTGGCCCTTACCCAAATTCTTTGGAAATTGGCTTTCTTTTAATTTGGCCTAGCTATGGTTGTTTAATGATTGTTCAAAGCACAGCCAGTCTTACTCTTTTTTTAGATCAACCATATGTTTATCAACAGTGTTCACTGTTAAAACAAAAATATAATTCATATTTTCATATGGCACCAAATGCCTACAGAAAAGGGAAAAACTGATTGTCTTGACCTTCCTAATGCTATGTGAAATAAATGTAAACCATATGTTTTTACTGTGGCTCAAACCCCCAAGTCATATTGTATGTCATCTGTTTATTTCTGTACAATCAGAATCATCAGATCTTACATGCAACATTTATTTTAAGATTATTGGTGCAATTTAACACCTTTTTCTTGCTTTGAAATAATACTTGAGGCCTTATACAGTGTTTGCCTGGAGCTTAATTCTCCCTTCTTTTAACATTTCAAAAAATGTCTGTCCAAAAATGAATCACATTGGATAACTAGAAATAATCCTCTTCTTGGAAAAGGGAGCCATTTAGCCGTTTGGTGATACATAATCGTTTAACTATAGCTCCACCTCTCCAGGAAAGGAGCAGCGCTGGGAAATAATCCAATGGGAATAATCAATGGGAAGTCACAAACTGAAGATGAGTTAAATCTGCAAACAAAAGGAAAACTCACCTGTAGGAGGAGAGTGAGAAGTGGGAATCTCGAAAGGGATGGGTTGGGAATGGGATGGGAATCTCGAAAGCCAAATCTGCATGGAACAGCAACTAGCTAAGGAAAAGGGTATTGGAGCTTGATGGGAAGAGGGGGAAAACAGAAGGCTGGGTCAAGGGAAAATAAGAAGCAGAACAGGCTAAAAAGATTTAGGGGGTGAAGTAGTCAAAAGAGCTATTAAATTACCTACCCCCAAATATAAAACATCAACCTCCCCTTTTACAAAACTGCAGAAACAGTTTTTAGCACAGGCCAGTGCGCTGAATGTTCTGCGCTGCTCCAGATGCTCATAGGAACTCTATGAGTGTCGTGAGCAGCGCAGAGCATTCAGTGCACCAGTTGGCGCTAATAGCCGCTTTTGCGGTTTTGTAAAAGGGGGGAGGGCAAATTATGCTTATGCAGAAGGAGAAAAATTATAAAGTGCAGAAGGAAGAGCAAGGGGGATAGAGTGTTGTATAAATGGCCTGAGAGAAGAAAGGGACTGGTTGGAGAAAAGTGCTTTGAATGGTTTGAATAGAGAGAGAAAGAGTATGATGCTAACAAGCTGCCAGGGGCAGGAGAGAGTGGCAGAACAATAGCTTTTGATGTGTCGACATTCCCTGCCCTGTTCTTGACATGTAAGCTAGTTTGATCTTTCACTACTGGATGTATTTTGTTTTTCCTTTTATTTTTTTTTTCCTTTTCTGGGTGAGGGGAAATTTTGTTGTGAGGTTTTTTTAATAAGTCTTTATTCATTTTTAAAACTTTCAACAAGTGTAACATAAGGTACAATCATATTATACTTTAACATCACTTAATATACCATCAAAGTTTAACTCACATCAAATTTCCCTCCCCCCTTATACCCAACAATTGTACTTAAGCATAATAAATCATAAAATATTCCCTCCCCCCTCCCCACCCTGGACATGTATGAACAAAGGGAGAAAATAATATTCATTCTATATAATATTTTAATGGCTCCCAAACATCCCTAAATTTCTTAAAATGCCCCTACTGTATGGCTATTACCCGTTCCATTTTAAAGATTTGGCATAAAGATTTCCACCAAAAATTATAATTCAGCCAATTTTGTTGTAAGTTAAGAATACAGCACCCCCCAATCATTTTCAAAAGTTGTCTGCTATGTCTGTATATGAGGTTTTTCCGTTAGAATTTGTAAGTTGAAAATCAAGTTGGCAGTTATAAGTTAGTAACCTGCCAAAACAGGTGACCTGAGTCTCTTGACTATCCTATTAGGTAGGCAACTTGTTCAAAATTTACTAAAAAAAACCAAACAACTTGGTCATCCCTTTGGGTCATCCGAGGCACAACTTGTGTCAAAGAGGTTGGTAAGTGCTTATCCCCTGCAATGTTTGATACATAGAAACAAGATGGCAGATAAAGGCCAAATGACCAATCCAGTCTACCCAACACGTGAGCAAGGAAGGTCTGTTCTAGCTCTAGCAGCTTTTAAAAATATATTGCTGTTGCTCACATTGCACCTGAATCTGATCACCTTTCATCAGCTGCTCCTACTGCCCATCCAGTGGGGTTTGAATTAACCTCTCTGTTTTGGCCTGCTCTTTCTCTGTGCCTGCAGAGTTGAAGTGTTGTTAACAGCAACCGCTATACAAAAAATAATCCTGCTTATTCAGCTTTAACTTTCCTTTTTTTATGTCACTTTTGAAGGCAGGAGTGCCTTCTTTAACCCACTTACATGTCTCTACACTATGGTGTCAGGTCAAAACCGCGGAAGACAAAGGCACGCGCCGACAACTGAGCGCAGCGCGGAGGCGCGCGCCAAAGAAAATAACTGTTTTTAGGGGCTCTGACGGTGGGGTGTGGGGGGGAACCCCCCCCCACTTTATACAGATCGTGCCGCGTTGTGGGGGGTTTGGGGGATTGTAACCCCCCACATTTTACTGAAAACTTCACTTGTTCCCTAAAAACAGGGAAAAAGTTAAGTTTACAGTATAATGAGGGGGGTTACAACCCCCCAAACCACCCACAACGCCAACGCGATCTGTATTAAGTAAAGTGGGGGGCTCCCCAACAAACCCCCCCCCGTCGGAGCCCCTAAAAACTGTCATTTTCTTTGGCGCACGCCTCCATCTTGCGCTCAGTTGTCGGCATGCGCCTTTGTCTTCCGCGGTTTTGTCTATGAACCCTACACTATAGTTAGGCATATATACTGTATATTACAATGGGAAAACAATCCCAACATGCTTTGTGGTATTTGCCGTAAAGTGAATCTGTATGCACTGCAAACATATGTCACATATGCGCATCCATTGATTCTATTGTTCTTGGGGGGGGGGCGTATGGGAGGGCCAACGATAAACTATGCAAATGTGACAAACAGCTACAACCTGGAGATGTCTTAGAGCAACTCAAAATATAAATAAGAATATGCTTTCTTTCTCTCTGCTTTGTGGTATACATAAATACAACTTTTCCAGATAAAAGCCCCTCCCCCCCCCAAAAAAAAAAAGTTAAAAGTTGTGTATATGTATCCCACTGAAACAGAGAAAAAAACATATTCATGTATATTTTGAGCTGCCCCCCGGCATCTTATGCTACGGCACCTCCAGACCTGCTGGAAATTTTGAAGTGTTAAAGTTCTGCCCTTCATTCTTTGCATCACATGACATTGTTTGGACCTCTTCTAGAGTGCTCATTTTAATAATAATGAGATAGTTGTAATGATTTGCATATAATTCTCAGAGGCTGCTATGAGGCATGGAAAAGACCATGCAAATCGCTTTTGGGCACTGGAAGCTGAAATGCTTGTACGCTACACCAGCTATAACTAGCTTAAGCCTTTGTTTGGCATTGCTTCTCAGAAGCAACATGTGTTTTCTGTTGCTCTTATGGGAGATCTGCATCTCTAAATGCCTATTGCTTTGCACTGTTGCTCGCGTTCAGCATCAAGTTACGTAACGCATCCGTTTCACCATCTGCCAGTTAAAGGTTAAAGCGCACCTTAAAGGCAAGGTAGGTTTTGAGCATTGGGCTCAAAGAATGGAAAATGATGCCCAAGGGGGTACATCTCAACCAACGATATAAGCAAAAGCCTTCTTATATCTACTCAGTTAATACTGAAAATACATCTAAAAATGAGGGAAGATAGTGGAAACACCAACTGGACTGCATGAAAAGAAGATCTTCTGGTTTGAGGAGTTAAGAGCAGACCATCCAAGAGTGAAGAGGGCAAATGTTTGGAGATAGTGCTGAGGTGACCCAATGTCTGATACCCCTTCTTGGGGGTACATGAAAGAGGAGAACCCAGTGCAGGTAGGCACTCAATTTAGGAAGGTCAAGCTGAGGGGGAGGATATGTGAAAGGGATATATAGCTCGGGAAGCTGAGTCATGTGCATGACCCCCCCATCTCTAGAATAAAACAAGAGAGGCTGAGAGAGACGAGGACGCAGCCTTCAGTACAGATTCTGAGACTGCTAAGGATAGTCAGGGAAGAGGCTTTCTGACATGATTAGAAGAGACTGCTACGGAGAACTTGAAATCTTTATAGCCTGAAGGACATAAAAACATAAGAATAGCCTTACTGGGTCAGACCAATGGTCCATCAAGCCCAGTAGCCCATACTCATGGTGGCCTATCCAGGTCACTAGTACCTGGCCAAAACCCAAACAGTAGCAACATTCCATGCTACCAATCCAGAGCAAACAGTGTCTTCCCCCATTTCTTTCTCAATAACAGAATATGAACTTTTCATCCAGGAACTTGTCCAAACCTTTCTTAAAACCAGCTACGCTATCCGCTCTTACCACAACCTCTGGCAATGCGTTCTAGAGCTTAACTATTCTCTGAGTGAAAAAAACCCAACAAAAAGCAGGCCTCTTATGTTTGTACTAAAGGTTCTTTGTGTTTGATCTTGAACTACATGAGTAAAGATTTCTGCTGTCTTTAACCTGTAGACTGGCTGTGTGTCTAAAAGCTCAGGGCACAGATACTCACTCTCACTATCACAACTTATACTGAAGATTGACTACAGCGGTCCTAAAACTTTATTTGGTAAAAGATATCATCTTGCAGAAAAATAGAAGCATGGCACAGATAGATATTGCCTGTGGTAGGCAGAGAACTGAGCACATGAAATGGTATTCTGAGTTATTTTAGCTGTGGTGGCTGAATATAGAGCACTAAAACAGGGATGTATTACAGAAATTTCAGAATGATACATCTTACTATAGCTCTCAACTTTCCAATTAATGGAAAAGCTTGGAAAAGAACATCCATATAAACCTGTCTGTCTAGCTTCATTGCCATCTTGATTTCCTGTCATTTAAAAGGAGTGAGTAACAGCTGGCCTTTCTTTAGAAAAGCTCCTTCTCTGAATTCTGAACTGCTGTTCTGCTAGATGTGTTGCTTAGGTCTGGTAATGATGTACTGGCAATTTCTTATCATGGGAGTCTCGGCAGCTCTCCTGCAGTGTCATAAAATAGTGATGCAGTGGTTAAAGCTACAGCCTCCGCTGCTCCTTGTGACCCTGGGCAAGTCACTTAAACTCCCCATTGCCCCAGGTAAATTAGATAGATTGTGAGCTTGCTGGGACAGACAGTGGAAAATGCTTGAGTACCTGAATAAGTTAATGTAAACCGTTCTGGGCTCCCTTTAGAGAACGGTATAGAAAATTGAATAAATAAATCCTAAGAGTCTCTTTTAGTAGTCATGAGAAGGCATTTTGAAGGCATATACATCTACACAAGTAAATAGTGGCATTTGCATCTCTCCTGCCACGATGGTTGCAGGGGGGGGGGGGGGGGTAGGTTGCCGTGCCAGCCACGATCAGCTCAGCGGCCCTTTTCGGCACTTATACCTGTTTTGACTTGGTCTAAGTCAAAACGTATAAGTGCCGACTAGGCAACCTGCCTAAAGTTTTGGTTATACCTGCTGCACACCTAGGTCTAGGTCGGCCTACCTCCCGCCCACTGCCCGCCCTTTCCCCTCCTCTAAAAACGCCTCTTTTCTCTCTGTGTGTTTAGAGGCAGGGGAAAGGTCTAAGCTGGTTTTAGATACATCTAAAACCAGCTTTGATTATGGGTACTTTGACAATCAGGCTTTTTGATTGTCCAAGTAGTCATTTAGGCCTCTTTTTAGACGTTTTTTTCTTTTGATTATGAGCCCCTTATCTAGGAATGTCAAGGATATCTAAGAATAACATTGGTATAGCTAAAAAGACACTCACTGCCAACCAGCTGAATATAATCCCATTTTTTGTTTTCTTTTGTTTTTTTAATCCCCACATCTTCTTTTGTATCTTTTCCTCGGCACACATAAGTTTCAGCATAATGCTGATTTCTGCCAGTGCTTGCTTCAATTAATAGAGGAGGCAACTATACTAAATCCTAAAATACTTTCGATGAACTTTAAAATTTTTTAAAAAAATCTTGTCTTGTTGGACTTCATTCTATTACATATGTATGTATTTATTTAATTTGTTTTCTAGCCCATTCTCCCCAAAGTGCTCAGAACAGGTTACAGGTTAACATACATAATTGCGTTTGATGATTTTGTACTATGCTGTACGTGCCATCGACCATTTTCAATAAAAATATTTACAAAAAAACCCACAAGCATACATAATATATAACATACTGTACATAATATACAGTTAACAGGTTACAATTTGCCTCAGTTACAGTACAAAATTTTTTGATACTAGGGATCTAATACCAATATACAGTGGTGCCTCACACAACGAACTTAATTCGTTCCAGGAGCAAGTTTGTTATGCGAAAAGTTCGTTATGTGAAACGCGTTTTCCCATAACAATACATGTTAAAAAAAATAATTCGTTCTGTAGCATAAAATATGCTAAGATGACATAAAAAAAGATAAATTTTTGGTTATTATTTTTATTTAGATACATCTAAAAACATAATTGTTTTTTAAAACAACACACATTTTTTAAATTTAAAGACAGACTAAGTAGAGTCTAATTTTACAGTGAGAGAGGGCAGAGTCTCAGCGGCAAAAACTGGGACTTAACTGTTCATTTATTTTATTTTTTCTACCGTGTTTCCCCGATGATAAGGCAGGGCCATCAAATAAGACAGCCCCCCCTTTTTAGAAAAAAATGTAAAATAAGGCACCCCCCCGCAAATAAGCCACCCACCGATACCTGCGCTTACCCGAATCGGGTGGTACGGTGGGTGACTCCGTGTGGTCCCTGGCACCCCCGACACGATCGGGGCAAGAGGGAGCTCAAGCCCTCTTGCCCCCCCGACTCCCCGACACGATCGGGGCAAGAGGGAGCTCAAGCCCTCTTGCCCCCCCGACTCCCCGACACGATCGGGGCAAAAGGGAGCCCAAGCCCTCTTGCCCCGCCGATTCCCCAACTCCCCGACAATATCGGGCCAGGAGGGAGCCCAAGTCCTCCTGGCCACGGCGACCCCCTAACCCCACCCTGCACTACATTACGGGCAGGAGGGATCCCAGGCCCTCCTGCCCTCGACGCAAACCCCCCCTCCCCCCAACGACCGCCCCCCCCAAGAACCTCCGACCGCCCCCCCAGCCGACCCGCGACCCCCCTGGCCGACCCCCACGACACCCCCAACCCCCTTCCCCGTACCTTTCTGTAGTTGGCCGGACAGACGGGAGCCAAACCCGCCTGTCCGGCAGGCAGCCAACGACGGAATGAGGCCGGATTGGCCCATCCGTCCCAAAGCTCCGCCTACTGGTGGGGCCTAAGGCGCCTGGGCCAATCAGAATAGGCCCGGGAGCCTTAGGTCCCTCCTGGGGGCAGGGCCTGAGGCACATGGTCGGGTTGGGCGGTCGTTGGGGGGAGGGGGGGGTTTGCGTCGAGGGCAGGAGAGCCTGGGATCCCTCCTGCCCGTAATGTAGTGCAGGGTGGGGTTAGGGGGTCGCCGTGGCCAGGAGGACTTGGGCTCCCTCCTGGCCCGATATTGTCGGGGAGTTGGGGAATCGGCGGGGCAAGAGGGCTTGGGCTCCTTTTTGCCCCGATCGTGTCGGGGAGTCGGGGGGGGCAAGAGGGAGCCAGGCGGAGAGAGGGCAGTTAAGCGCAGTGCCTGCGCGGAAGGATGCAGCTCGGGCGACTTTGTTGTGTGAAACGAAGTTCGTTGTACGAATCAAGACATAAAGTTCGTTGTGCGCAGCGTGCGCTGTGCGAGGCATCCGTTGTGTGAGGCACCACTGTACATAGAGGGGCATAATCAAAAGAAATATCTAAGTCCCCTTTAGGCCTAAGTCCATAGACATAGAAAGTAGGCAGCAGGGAAATGTCCATTCTGAAAAAAAATGTCCAAAATGAGGTGTTCTTTTTTTAGAATGGCCTACCTCTACGTTCAGCAATGTAACTGCCCAGACTGCCACTAAGTCTATCCTTACCACACATTCCCGACCAAAAAAATCACCCGTCCCAAATGCCCAAAGAAATACCTTTTCAGTGAAGGATGGGCCAGTTCTTTGCCTAAAAGCAGGATTCTTTAACCAGCATCTGTAAAAAAAAATGCCGGTTATAGAATCCTGGAACTATTGTCCCCCCCTCCCCCAGCAACAATCGCGGCAGGAGAGATGCCAAATCTCTCCTGCTGAAGAACATCCCCCTGGAACCCCGTGATTTCCAGCATGAAGGAGCCCAAGCCCTCTTGCTGGACAACCTCTCCCCGAACCCCCTTCCCCGACCGAGCCCCCCACCCCAATCCCTGAGACCCCCCCACTAACCTTAATCGATGGCTAGTCGGACAGGTCCTCCCTCTGTCCGGCTGTCAGGCCCGCCTTCTTTCGAATGATGGGCCTGCCCCTTCCCAGTGCATTGTGGGATGTGCTGGGGAGAGGCCTAGAGCCTGATTGGCCCAAGTGGTTTTAGGCACCTGAGCCAAATGGAATTGGACCAGTTGCCTAATGCCCCTCCTATGGGTGGAGCCTTAGGCACATGGGCAAACCTAAGATTCAGTCATTAAAGTTGAAGGGCATGACCAGGGGTGCGTCATTATAGTTGAAGGCACGACCAGGGGGCGTTTTGGGAGTGGAGGGGAATGGAGGAATTTTGGGAGGTGGTTTTGGAACGGAGGAGTTTTGGGAGTGGAGGGACCTGTTCGGCATATACGGAGGAAGCTTAGTTGTCATGTAGCTTGCTTCCATGTCATGCAAGGTTTTGAATGCTATCATTAGGCCCTTGAAGACGTGGAGAGGCATAATAAAAAAAAAAACACATCTAAGTCTGTTTTGGGCCTAGAGCGCTAGTCACCCAAAATCTACAGCGTCTAAAGTCCATTCTCAAAAAATACGTCCAAAATATTTTTCTTTTTTGAAAATCGTTTAACTATATGTCTGGCCGTTTGCCGCCAAGTCGTCTATCTTTTACCACATTCTCATCCAAAAAATTGTCCAAGTCCCAAATGCCCACATGGGAGGGGCCAGCAAAGTGATAGACAACCCAGACATGGCAACAGAGTAGTGGGGCACCTTACAGGGCACTGCTGTGAACTTCACAAAAAGGGTGCCGCATAAACATCTCACCACAACTCCTTTGCAGGTCATGATGAGCCCCCCCAAACACACACAAAACCCACTATGCCCACCTTTCTACAACCCCAATAGCCCTTATGGCTGAAGGTGCCACCTATATGGCAGTACAGTAGGGTTTTGAGGGGTTTTTGTGGGCTCATATTTTCCACCATGAATGCAGTGGTTAGAGTGGCTTATGGGCCTGGGTCCTCCTCTCTGTAGTTCACTAGCCCACCCCCCAGACTACTTAAGCCACCTCTACTAGGCTTTCCTATGCCAGCTGCTGATGTTCTGGAGGCAGGTATGTATGTTTTTATTCTGATTTTTATGGCAGTATGAGGGGGTCAGAGATCACTGGGGGATTGTGTTGGGATCTGTACTGTGGGCTAGATTCGCTAACCTTCCAATCCTTGGGTGATTGGAGGTAGGCTGACTGATTCATCAACCATCTTCATGCAATCGGAGGCATGCACCCATCTGACAACACGGATCGCTGTGTAGCGATCCCAACGCATGTACAGACCACCTACTTTGCCTGTAGATGGTCTGCGCATGTGTTTGCTGTCTTTTTTTAAAAAACTTTTTTTTACTGGCCCCGACAATCCTGCTCTTCCGCCCTTCTCTGCAGTGCGAGCCTGTGGTTTTAACCCATGGGTTTAAAGCGGGTTAAAACCACGGGCTCACACTGCAGGGAAGGGTGCCAGAGAGCAGGAGAGTCGGGGGAGGCAGAGAGTAGGTCGCAGCAGAGAGCAGGAGAGCCGGGGAGGCAGAGAGAGAGTTGGGGAGGTAGAGAGCAGGTTGTGGCAGAGAGCAGGTTTATTTCAGGGCTGCAGGGCTGGCAGGACAGTTGGAAAGGACGTGAGGGACTGGTCCCCAGCAGTCACTTCTTGTTGATCGGCCAGCCCAGTCGGTGTTCAAGATTTTTGTTTAGTGAATCGCTGCCTACCTACTTTGTATGCACGGTTCGGAATCGGATTGGCACAGAGGTTAGTGAATCGGGTCGGAGGAAAATCAGGTTGCAAAGGGGTCGCAAACCAATTGATACAGATCGGTTTGCTTTGTCCCTGCGGTGGCTATATGGTCACTTTGGATACTTTTGGGCACTTGTATCTGTTTTTAGATCACCTAAGTCACAACGTCTAAGTTCCATCTAGGCAGTCTCGTTAAACTTTTGATTATCCCTGCAGGATGACTAAGTCTAGGTCGGCTCACGACCCGTCCACCTCCCGCCCTAACCACTGCTCCTAAAATGCCTCTTTTGGCTCTGGATGCACAGTGGCAGTCAGAGGCCTAGCATGCCTAAAGATACGTCTAAAACCCCATTTCAATTATCGGCACTTGGACAACTTGTCTTTTAGATCATTCAAGTACCGATTTGGGTGGGTTTTTAGACATCTTTCTGTTTCGATTATATACCTCATAATGTTTGGCTGCGGGCAGCCAGTGAGCCGACAATAGAGCCTAGGAATATAGCTTTTATGTGTGTAATAGTTGGCATTTATATGTAGATCAGCGGTCTCAAACACGCGGCCCATAGGCCGCATTTGGCTCTCCAAGTTTTATTTGCGGCCCGCGGTCTGGACTGGATCATTCTCTTCCTTTTGGAGCAGCAGCGTGTCTGGCCGGTTCGTTCCGTTCAAAGCCGCGGGTTGGCGGCTCCTCGTGCTATCCACTCCTGCATCGGAAGCCTCTCTGACATCACAACATCAGAGAGGCTTCAGACACAGGCGCGGATCTCGCAAGGAGCCGCCACCCGCAGCTTTGAACGGAACGAGCCGGTCAGACACGCTGCTGCTCCAGTGGCGTACCAAGGGGGGGGGGGGGGGCGGTCTGCACAGCTGGCCACCCTCCACTGTTCTCCCTAGAGTGCGGCTCGTCTAGAGCAGTGGTGCCCAATCTGCTTCCCTTCCCTTCTCACCGCTGCCATCAGGGAACAGGCCGGCACAGTGCTCTTTGATCTCCCTGCTTCTCTCGCCGCCCGACGTCAATTCTGACGTCGAGAGGACGTTCTGGCTAGCCAATCGCTGCCTGGCTGCCCGGAACGTCCTTTCCGACGTTAGAATTGATGTCGAGCAGCGAGAGTTGGTCGGCCCCGTGGAGAATAGAAGCTTGGAGATCTCGGCCTGTTCCCGATGGCGGTAGCAACAGCAGCCTATTCCCCGGCGGCGGTGGCATTGGGGAGGGCAGGAAGGAAGAAAGAAAGAAGGGGGGGACAGGGAGCCAGAAACAAAGCAAAAAATGGGACACAGAATCAGAGAAAGACAGACAGAGAAAGAAAGAAAAAGTTGGGGGAGGGAATGAGGTCTGGAGGAGAGGAAGCATACAGGAGGCTGAAAGAAGGGAAGAAATATTGGATGCACAGTCAGAAGAATAAAGTGCAACCAGAGACTGATGAAATTACCAAACAAAGGTAGGAAAATGATTTTATTTTCAATTTAGTGATTGAAATGTGCCAGTTTTGAGAAAGAAAAGATATTAAACTTTAAATGTGAGTGCTGCAGAAAAAATAGAGTACTTGGAGGGCCGCAGAAAAAAATAGTTAATGTCTTATTAAAGAAATGATAATTTTGCATAAAGTAAAACTCTTTATAGTTTATATATCTTTCCTTTTAACTGTTAAAGGAAAGTTTTATAAACTATAAAGAGTTTAACCTCATGCAAAATTGTCATTTCTTTAATAAGACATTAACTATTTTTTTCTACGGCCCTCCAAGTACCTACAAATCCAAAATGTGGCCCCGCAAAAGGTTTGAGTTTGAGACCACTGATGTAGATGCTTCCAGAATTAGCATTTAAGTGTAATTCCATATATAAATTACTGAATAATATTATTTTTCAGAATGTATGATTTTATAAAATAGATGTATGCACACATAGGGAAATGTATTTCTCATTTGTAAAATGTTGGTGTATTTGTGATCATCCAGACCTGGATGTCTTAATTCTTTTGACTATCTATGCAAAGTGGGGCTTATATTCTGGTAACTAGCTACCCCTTAAATCAGAGTATGTTTAATTTTGACCACTAATTTTACATATTATGGATATGTCTTATGGGACACCTTGCCTCAAAATCAGAGATAAAGTAGTAACTATTCGTAGTTTAGAAAGAAATTATGGGATCTAAAGCAAAGTTTATTTTTAAGATCTGCTTAATTTCTAAGGAAGGGGCCTGATAAGCAGTTCTGCCACCTCTTTTCAAACCCTAGAGCTAGAGCAGCAGGGTGTCCTGCTCCAGCTCTAGGCAGCCAGCAGGGAAAGGAAATTGGGAGGAAAGCCTGAAACAGAGAGAGAACAACAGAACAGCCCACTCTACTACCTTATCAAGGCCCTCTTCTCCTGCTGCTAGCGAACTTCACTTGCTCGTAATCCTCCTCTGATTCTGCAGTTCCACTTTCTTATTATCTGCAAATGAATCTGATAGGGTGTTAAATATTTTAGCGTAGACTGTTGGATTGGCACAATTAACTAGCATGAATTATTTTGACTGAAAGATGAAAGTGATTTAACATCTCATAATGTAGAAAGCACAAGGCTTTAAGCATATCTAATAGGCCCATTATTCAGTGGTAGTTATGCATTGGCCTCCAGGTGGCCAATGCTTAACTCCCCTATGTGCATCACTTAAAATATCTACAAATAACATCACCACATAAATTGCCAGACATCTTTTTTTTTAAATTCTTTATTCATTTTCAAATTTACAATAAGTGTAACAATATATCCAAACAAATTAATAATAAATATAACACTTAATAATCATCAATAGTACAAATAATATGCTCTTATCTCCCACCCTTCCCACCCTTTCTTATCATATAATCAATACCTTATACAATATGTAACAATAAATTTACCCTCCCCTCCCCCCTCACATCTAATAATATCCATATAAACAATGGTTTGAGTTAGGAGCAGGACAAGGATGCTTAAAAAATATCTACATAGAGGTGATATTCAGCTTCTGTATTTAATTTAAGCTAATAAATAGCAGGTCTATGCTAAATGGATTTCACCGAGAACAAAAAATGAACCCTGTTGAAGTGGAGGTGGAAAAATCACTAAACTAGAAAAAACCTCCCAAACCCCAAGAAAGGAAAATGACTAGGGGAAAGAGACAAAGACCAACTGAACGCTCAATCAACTGATGCTAAAAATTAATAACTGTTTAAGCGGGAGAGCCCTCAGTCACACAGCCGCCACTGGGAAAACCCAGGGGAAAAGCTGACGCGAATTACACCCAGAAGAGTGTTAACTGCGAAACATCCCCGGGCTCTCTCCGCATAATAAGTGAATAAATAACATGCAACAATAAAGTGCTATAAGTGTGAAAAAGTAATAGAATAAAAAACACACCGTTAAGTTAAGTTGAAATTTGTCTCTGTCCCCCAATCATGGGGCCAAAAAGGAAATGAGTGTCCAAATCTAACCAAGCTGAACACAAACTAGAAGAACTTAGCTTCTCCGTGTGAAGGCAGTCAGCTAAGGATGGCTTCGTCCTACGGGACTCCGTTTCGGGGGTGCACACCCCCTTCTTCAGGAACTCGACTGCGCTGGACCAAGTGCAGTCGAGTTCCTGAAGAAGGGGGTGTGCACCCCCGAAACGGAGTCCCGTAGGACGAAGCCATCCTTAGCTGACTGCCTTCACACGGAGAAGCTAAGTTCTTCTAGTTTGTGTTCAGCTTAGTTAGATTTGGACACTCATTTCCTTTTTGGCCCCATGATTGGGGGACAGAGACAAATTTCAACTTAACTTAATGGTGTGTTTTTTATTCTATTACTTTTTCACACTTATAGCACTTTATTGTTGCACGTTATTTATTCACTTATTATGCGGAGAGAGCCCGGGGATGTTTCGCAGTTAACACTCTTCTGGGTGTAATTCGCGTCAGCTTTTCCCTGGGTTTTCCCAGTGGCGGCTGTGTGACTGAGGGCTCTCCCGCTTAAACAGTTATTAATTTTTAGCATCAGTTGATTGAGCGTTCAGTTGGTCTTTGTCTCTTTCCCCTAGTCATTTTCCTTTCTTGGGGTTTGGGAGGTTTTTTCTAGTTAAATGGATTTCACCAGCATAGCAACGGCACTACAAGAAGTGGGATAATAAGAGGGTGGGGGTGGGGGGTGGTCCTTCCTAGACGCCATCGTGGTGAGGGTGCAGGCACCTGTCCTCCTCTCTGCCCCACTTCTCCCTCCCTACCCCACCACCACTTCCTTTCCCCCGTACCTCTGTAATGTTCCTGGTGTGAGCAGCAACCCCCAACCTGCTGTCGAGCCAGTGTCGGCTCTTCCTCAATTTATACAGATGGGACAACAAAACTGGGATGTTGCTGGCATCCTTGATTAGGCATAAAACCACTAACCAAACACATCTGGTTCCTTGCTGACCACATTGACTGATATTCAGTCAGCTTTTGTAAATTTCTGTCAATTTCTCTAAGATAGGGGGCACTTTGATAGCAACCCTAGAGATCTCAAGATTGTCTGCTCTTTTTTCTCTTATTTGTACAAAGTTCTCATTATTATTATTTAATATAATTCAGAATGTAAACCGCTGAGGTTGGTATTTGATATAATTTAGAATGTAAACCGCTGATGGTCTGTAATATGGTGATACCGGTATAACAAATGATAATAAACAAACATACACCAATAGTTAGTGATTACTCTTAAATTTAAGCCGATACATTTTTCATAAGAACCTGAGAACACCACTCCAGGCTCCATGCAGTCATTGCCTTAAGCTTGACTTGCAGGTTCATCACAGGTTCCAGATACATTTTTTCTCAACTGTCCAGTTTAATATTTTAAAGTGCAAAAATTAAATAACTCATTTAATCTTAAGAGCTACTAGTACTTAAAATTCTACAAGTACTTAGCTTTTCAATGTGGTCTTAACCATCAGGATAATCAGGCTGCCGACATGTTTCACCGGAGCTTTTACAAGGCGTTATCCCATTTTACTTAACCCGCCAGCTTAAGAGACCACTTCCTTATTTTGGGGGACAATGGAATAGAAAATTAATTAATTAATTAATTAATCCAGACCAGATGGGCTTTGTCCCGGGTCATTATGTGTCAGCCAACATCCTTAGAGCCTTGACTGTGTAACATGCCAAAAAGCAGATCCCAGGAAATGCCATTATAACCAGTCTGGATGCTGAGAAAACATATGATAAGATAATTGTGGGAACATATTCAAAGAAAGAAAGATTTGGACAATTTCCTAGACGAAAAATGCATAGTCTGCTATTGAGACAGATATGAGGAAAGCTACTACTTGCCCTTGATTAATAGCCTTGAGTATTATCACTAGTTAGGTTTGTACCAGGTACTTGTGACCTGGATTTGCCACTGTTGAAAACAGGAAACTGGGCTAGATGGACCATTGGTCTGACCTAGTATGGCTGTTGTTATATTCTTATGTACTGCCTTTGCAAAAACACTGAATTTCAGCAATCAGATGCTCAGGAAAATGATCTCAGAATTTCAAAAGTAATGGTTTAAATATACCATTCTAGTAATCTAAAATAAATATCACTACTTCTGATGTATGTTAAACTTTAGCAAAACTGCACAACACACAAAGGAACCCTTTAACTAAAACTGTAATAATCACAGTAATAATCAGCGTGCTAAAATAATTTTCTTGGTTTTACCTTAGAGGGTTTGTTTGGGGGTGAAGAGTGGGCATGACAGTGCTAATCAGTTAACAAAGACTAGGGAACATAGAAACATGACGGAAGATAAAGGCCAAATGGCCCATCTAGTATGCCCATCTGCAGTAAGCATTATCTCTTTCTCTCTCTAAGAGATCCTACGTGCCTATCCCAGGCCCTCTTGAATTCACAGTCTCTTGTTTCCACCACCTCTTCAGGGTGACTGTTCCACGCATCTACCACCCTTTCCGTAAAAAGTATTTAATCAGATTACTCTGGAGCCTATCACCTCTTAACTTCATCCTATGCCCTCTCATTGCAGAGTTTCCTTTCAAATGAAAGAGACTCAACTCATGCACATTTATATTACATAGGTATTTAAATGACTCTATCATATTTCCCCTCTCCCACCTTTCCTCCAAAGTATACAGATTGAGATCTTTAAGTCTGTCCCCATACACCTTATCACGAAGACCATACACCATTTTAGTAGTCTTCCTCTGGACCGACTCTATCCTTTTTATATCTTTTTGAAGGTGCGGCCTCCAGAATTGTACACAATATTCTAAATGAGGTCTCACTACAGTCTTATACCTCCTTTTTCCTACTGGCCAGCAGCCTAGCATCCTTCTAGCTTTCGCCGTCATCTTTTAAACCTGTTTGGCCACCTTAAGATCATCACATACAATCACACCCAAGTTCCACTCTTCTGTCGTGCACTTATCTTTTCACAAAATATCTGACTACTTAATTTATTCATTCTTGATTATGTTTAATGTATTGTTAACCGCATAGAACTTTTTGGTAACGCGGTCTATAAGCACAATGTTATGTTATAAGTTTTTCACCCCCTAAACTGTACTGGTCCCTCTGGTTTTTGCAGCCCAAATGCATGACCTTGCATTTCTTAGCATTAAATTTTAGCTCCCAAATGTCAGACCATTCTTCAAGCTTCGCCAGGTCTTTCTTCATGTTATTCATACCATCCGGCGTGTCTACTCTATTGCAGATTTTGGTATCATCCGCAAAGAGGCAAATCTTACCCAACAACCCTTCAGCAATATCATGTATAAAAATGTTAAAAAGAACAGGCCCACCATCTTGAGGCACACCACTGGTAACATCTCTTTTCTTAGAGCGATCTCCGGTTACAGGGAAATACTTTTAAAACCAATAGGAGGAAATATTTTTTCACTCACAGAATAGTTAAGCTCTAGAACACATTGCCAGAGGTTGTGGTAGGAGCAGTTAACATAGCTGGTTTTTTGAAAGGTTTGGATAATTTCCTGGAGGAAAAATCCAAAGTGTGTTATTGAGACAGACATGGGGGAAGCCAATGCTGCCCTAAGATTGATAGTATGGAATGTTGCTTCTATTTGGGATTTTGCCAGGTACTGGGCTAGATGGAACATTGGTCTGATCCAGTAAGGCTACTGCTATATTCTTATTCTTATAATACTTAACATCATATACAAGATTATAAAAAATTGAGATATTTACTTCACTGATTTCTCTTTCAACAAAAGCAAACATTTCCATTTAATTCAATTCAGCTATGGAAGATTTTGGGGAGAGGAAGGAGGGAACTAAGGGCTCCAGGGTTGTAGGTTCAAACTCCGCGCTGCTCCTTGTGGGCAAATCACTTAATTTTCCAGAGCCCCAGGTACGTTAGATAGATTGTGAGCCCACCGGGACAGATAAGGAAAATGCTTGAATACCTGATTGTAAAAACCACTTAGATAACCTTGATAAGCGGTATATAAAATCCTAATAAAAACTTGGGAAAAAAAACTTTTACAAAGGTGCGCTAGCGGTTTTAGCGCACGCTAAAATGCCGCCCGCGCTAGCCTCTACCGCCTCCTTTTAAGCAGGTGGTAATTTTTTTGGCTAGCGTGCGCTAATCTTGTGCGTGCGCTAAAAATGCTAGTGGCACCTTAGTAAAAGGAGCCCTAACTCTTCAGAAATGCAGTGATTTCACAGTATAATTAGCTTGTCTCTCCCTATGACTGCAGCAAACGAGCAAGCTCCCTTAAGAAAAGCAAAATAAATGAATCCCCTTCTACTAGAATAATGCAACACCTAACCCAGCCATATAAAATCAGGGGGAAAATAATTTTAAGATAAATCAGAGAACTTGATGAAAAAAAGCTAAAGAAAACTACTTCTGAGCTTGCAATGATCTCCTCTCAGGGAAAAAGAGATAGGCATGGTCTGTTAGTGCACAAAATATTGCTGAGTTGATACATGGGTACCTATGATGAAGAACTAGTCGTTTAAAAGCAGAAAAGCTAAATATTGTATTTTAAAATTGTTTTTAAAACTCCATGACATTGCTGCTACTAAATTCAACATCTGAAATAAGGATACCATGTCTGACCTTTTTATTAAAGCAACACAAAAACTCAAAAAATACTGCCCAAAAATAATGAATAATTAACCAAAAAATGTTCACCGGCACTCATACATTTTTCCCTCTCGGGGTTTATCACCTGCACTACCAATTATAGAAGAGACCAATGATGTATGTGGCAAAACTCATATAGGTATATATTAAACCTGGTGCTGGTCACCTATAAGAACATAAGAATTTGCCTCCACTGGGTCAGACCAGAGGTCCATCGCGCCCAGCAGTCCGCACCCGCGGCGGCCCATCAGGTCCATGACCTGTCATGTTATCTTGATTTAGCCCTATAGCCCCCTTGTTTTCTTCTATACTCTTTCCATACTCTTATCTACCCTTATCTGTATTCCTCAATCCCCCTATCCTTCAGGAATCCATCCAATCTCTCTTTGAATCCCTGTAGCGTACTCTGCCCGACCACTTCCTCCGGGAGCGCGTTCCATGTGTCCACAACCCTCTGTGTGAAGAAGAACCTCCTGGCATTTGTTCTAAACTTCTCCCCTAACAGTTTCTCTGAGTGCCCTCTTGTGCCTGTGGTTCCCCGTAGTTTGAAGAATCTATCCTTGTCTACCTTCTCCATGCCCTTCATGATCTTGAAAGTTTCTATCATGTCCCCCCTAAGCCTCCTCTTTTTTCCAGGGAGAAGAGCCCCAGCTTGTCCAGCCTGTCAGTTTTTGTCCGGGGCTGGGAAAGGCTATCGATACTATGGGCCCATACTAAAGTGTCACATATTTATTTATTCATTCTCATTTAGTAATTTTGATCAACATAGGAATGCCGGTGTGCCCCTAGAGAGTCATATATAGGGCTCTGCCTTTTTTTGGTTAATTTGACCTTTTTATTACCATGTAAAATACCTTATTGATAACAATACCACTGTTAATACTAAGGCTATATTCTGAGTTTGTCCTCCTTCGATGTCCTTCAACAGCTGCCTGCTTTTTCATGCCACTGGGCATGCAACCCCATTCTCTGCTTTTTTTTTTTTTTTTTTTTTTACAGCACACTCTTTCTTTTACTGCTTATATTTGATAAACTGTAAATGAGACTGCATGGAGGTGATATCTTATTTGGAGAGCCCAGAGCAGTGATCCGTAAATCATACAGCAGGCATTAAGTCTACTCAAGGAGCTAAAAAGATAGCCTTAAAAGGCAGGGAAATAAATAGGTCACTTAATGTGAGGGTAGCATTTGAGGACAGTAGATGGAAACAGAGTATCTTCCAAAGCTTTACTAGGCTGTTCTGTTTCTGCTGAAATCCAAGTACATTAGATGGATTCTCAATTACTTGGAATGATGGAGCTTGCAAGGATAATGTGGAAGATCTAAAGAAATACTGGATCCTGAGAAGGCATGGAACGTGGATATAATCTCAGGAAAATATTAAAGACTAGAGTTTGTAGCATGCTATATTAGTGCGTTCCAACCCCTGGATTCTGCAGTATATATGGTGCCCAAATTTGCAAGCTCAGATTTGTGTGTGTGCCTAAGATACACGTACAAACAGTAACATAGCGAGGGTGAGGGGCACCCCTCCCCTGCTCTCTTTACCACACCCTGCCTCACACGTACCCCCACCCCTTACCTTCCCCTATACCTCTTTAACGTCCCTGATGCAAGCAGCATCACCAATTTGCTGCCCGTGCCTGTGTTGGCTCTCCCTCTGATGTCACTTCCTAGACATGGGACCCAGAAGTGATGACAGAGGGAAAGCCGATGCCAGCGCGAGCAGCAGGTTGGAGTTGCTGCTCGTGCCTGGGAAGAGCTAGATGTATGGTGGAGGAGGGGGAATTGAAGGCACATGCACAGAAGGGGGAGGAGGGGTGCTGGTGCCCTCACAAAGACAGTGCCCAGGGCGGACTGCACCCCCCCTTACTATACTACAGCATATAAATTAATTAACAAGCCCATAAATATCAATAAATGGATGCTAAGAACAATAATAGAGGTTAATTGGTGCTCATTAAAATTTGCAAATGCATCTGGCTGCACAGCATTCTAAGACATGGTGCCTAACTCTACTAGCACGTAACTCAAAATGTGTATGTTGCGGTATTCTGAAAAGTTGCACGCATAGTTACAGTTAGTTGCCTCAGTGTACCTAACTTGGGCAACAGCTTTTGCACTAGGTTTCAGCAGGGGTAAGCCTGGTATCTAAAATTAGGCACAGGAATCAGCACTACATTCTATTCTATAAGGCTCATCTGCTGCCCATGCACCTCAACTTGTCCCCACCCACTTGTATTCTTGGAAATGCAATAAAAAATTGTGTACCAAGTCACTGAAAAAGGGGTAATATATATCTATATTGAAATGGAAAGTATAATGAACAAATCATGTAATTATCCCTCTTCTTCAATAATATAATGTACTCCAAGTTAATACTATTGAGGAACCAATATTATTGATTTAACAAAATATGCTCAGAGATCTGGAGACTCTATGTAATTGTTGTCTCAAAATGCAGTCTCACTGACCAATCATCACATACTGTATGTGTAATAAAATGTCTGAACACATGCATTCACAGGCTTTCATTGTCAAAATTAAAAAAAGAAGAAAACCCAAAAACTTGTCTTCAATATTAAATTTCTGGGCCTCGACATGGGAAGAAGGTAGACAAGTCTTAAACAAAATGACTGACCCCTAGAGGCAGTACCATGGTAATACTGCTAGAGATCACCACAACTGTTTGAAGCCTGCCTTGGATGGTGTGGGAGCGGAGGGAGATCAGTTGCCGCTGGTTGACCGGTTCATAGATGAAAGCATGCGGGACAATCGCGCATGTACAAATAAGCACAGACAAATGTGCGCAGGACATCAGCGCGCCGGATTAAAAGTTAAATGTAAAGTGCTCTGAGGGGAGATTTTGGGGGGGAACCCAAGTTTTTCACGTGTTTGGAATATGTGCAGTTTGTACACTTGGGAAGACTCTATGGTCGTTGGCACAGTAGGCTGAAACTATTGCCCTGACGCAGCTCAGCAAAATGGCGATTTCACCATCGGGCAGGAGTGGCTGCGAGGCCGAGTGGGCTGGCACTGTATAGGTGCTTGGAAGACAGCTCGGACACCATCTCTTGCTAAGTGACTTTGGTTTTTCCTGCTTGCCTTTGACTGTGTTGAGACTTTAATGTGTGCTATGGACTGTGCTCACACCTGTGAATGCTTTGAATTTTTGGCGTGCTGAATGTTTTGTGGGGGCCCCTGCGAGGGCTACTTCCGTGTCTTTCACTGTTGTTTTGTTAGACACAATTTTGACCCTCTTTTTCTTTGAACTTGAAGTGAAGTTTTTTGCCAGATGAAGATGAACTGAGGCTTTTTCTCCACAAGTTTTTGTTTTTTTTCTGGTTGTGGCTAGATTTGAATGAACGAGTCTGTGTGTGTATGTAGTCACTGTACCTTGTAGTGTCTCTGTGGGTTCGCCAGTTGTTTCCAATAGGGCACATTTTGAGTGGTATAGGGAGGAACCTTCCCCCATTACAGAGGAAGGTATAAATCTTCCCTTTTTTAGGGAAAAATTACAGTTTCCTCTGTAAGTGGGTGAGGGGGGTTTCTCCCCCGCCCACTCCAACGGCAGTGGCAACACCTGTAAGTAAAGTGGGGGGTTCCCTCACACACCCCCTCGGAGCACTTTAAATTTAAGTTTTAATCTGGTACGCTGACGTCTTGCGTGCATTTGTCTGTGCTCATTTGTCCGCGCATGATTGCCCCGCACGCTTTAGTCCTGTCACCTCAGAGACCACCAGGAATGCATTTGTAGGTTTGCTAAATGGCAGTCCTACATGCATAGGAGTGGCTCTTACATTTGTAGGTTGTCATTTTGCAACCTACATATTTAAGTATGGCCACATCCACCTCTAGGTGATAAGGACCAGATTCTATGAAGTGTGCTTTAGGCGTCCTAATTGCAGATGCCTATTGATGCCTAACTAAAATCAGCAGACAACTCAAATTGTTTCAATTAGCTTCAGTGTTGTGGCAATTGATTAATAAAAAAATAAATAAATAAGAATTCCACATGGAACTCAGAGCGGTGCCTAGCAATGCCTAAGTCAAGGTGCCCTCCAAAGCCTAATGGTGCCTACCTGAAAAGTAGGCGTGGTTAGGGGCAGAGAATATGCATGTCAACTTAGGCATTGCTAGACTTTGAGTTAGGCCCCAGTAAATTAGGCCAAGTAAAAACTAGCCTAAATATATTAGTTTGTACCACTAGGTGTGATTCTATAAGTGGTGCCATGTGGTTGACTGACAACTACGCCTACAAGTGCTTACAATGTAGGCGCACTTAGGTGCCTTCTGTAGAATCTGGCCTTAAGTGCTTGAATGGTAATTTTCTTTTATGGCCATGCGCTGATGGCAACATTAGTGCATTACCATTAATACAAAAAAAAAAAAAAAAAGTCATTTTTAGAGCTGCAGTAAAAATGGGAAAAACCCATGTAGGGGTATGCTAAGGCCATTTTTTACTGCAGCTTAGTAAAATTGTGCATTGATTATTAACATACATGATAGTTTATTTCAGTGTTTCTCAACTCGATCCATATTACATATGCTATAGACCAGTGTTTCTCAACTTGGACCTGGAGTATCCCCTTGCCAGTCAGGTTTTCAAGATATCCACAATGAATATGCATAAATTTGCATACACTGCCTCCAATATATTCAAATTCATGTATATTCATTGTGGATATCTTGAAAACCTGACTGGCAAGGGGATACTCCAGGTCCAAGTTGAGAAACACTGGTCTATAGCATATGTAATATGGATCGAGTTGAGAAACACTGAAATAAACTATCATGTATGTTAATAATCAATGCACAATTTTACTAAGCTGCAGTAAAAAATTGTGTACCAAGTCACTGAAAAAGGGGTAATATATATCTATATTGAAATGGAAAGTATAATGAACAAATCATGTAATTATCCCTCTTCTTCAATAATATAATGTACTCCAAGTTAATACTATTGAGGAACCAATATTATTGATTTAACAAAATATGCTCAGAGATCTGGAGACTCTATGTAATTGTTGTCTCAAAATGCAGTCTCACTGACCAATCATCACATACTGTATGTGTAATAAAATGTCTGAACACATGCATTCACAGGCATTCATAGAGATTATGATTTTCACTCTTAGGAGAAGTTGTCTTGTGATTTATGGCTTAGCTGACTTGGTTAAAAATCACTTTTGATTATTGCAGAGCAGAAAGTACATTAAAATTTAGCATGAATCTTTCAGGAGCCACCATTGTTTGCTAATGCTTTCCCTTTGTCTGATAATTGCTCCTCTTGAAAAGATCCTTCTGACTATAGCGCATGATATACTTATATTTTCATGTTCCAAGCAGTCCTATTATGGATTTGTTTTGCTGTACTGCTGCACAGTGAAGTGCAGAAAACTTGGACTACAGCATGCAGAAACCACACGAGGGAGAATAAGCAATGTTGCCCAGACTGGGTGACTCCTAATGACCTAAAATAGAAATTGATGGTTAGTTTGAGAAAACTGGTTCATGCCATTCACTCGAGCGGCATGGCCTGCTATAAAGGTTGAATGAAGCCTAGAGGGTAACCACTGTAGAATGCTGCAGAATAAGGAGGGAAATCACTTTTTGAAGTTGCATGTGGTACAGTATTCTGGACTATTTCACATGGTTAACTTTGATGCCAAAAAAATAAAAAAAATGATTCCATATGTCACAACAGCTATAAAACCCAAAACAAAATATTAGATTCAGATATAACATTTTTGGGTTTCTAAGTTTGTTGACAGTAGACAGTTTCGATAAATCATTTCTGTTACAAAGTATAATTAATTTAGTCTGTTCCATTTCACTGTTAATCATACATGATTGTCTTATTGAATGACATTCTAAACCATAAAGGGGCTGATTCAACAAACTTCATGTGCAGTTACAGAAGAGTAAATGGCCATTTGTCTGTTTATAACTACTTGTTGTTCACTAAGATCATTAAGTGACACTTAGGTAGCCGAAAGAGAATTTGGCACTTCTGCTTATAAAGTGTTCTACACTTTTGTGTTAATGAGACAATATTTATGCAAATGAGCAATACTATGTGGTACATAGATTAACATGATTTACTAAAGTTTCCAGATCTTTGACACAACTTGCATGCATAGCAGCTTTTTTTTTTAAGCAAACTTTTACCGCAGGACTTTGTGTTATCGAAAGAATCTGCTAAAGAGTAGAGGAGGATACATTCACCTCGTTTTTCACATCAGGGAAATCCTCTGGCTTTAGTAAATTAGATGGCATGAGCCTAGTGTGACAGACCTTTCCTAATGCATATAAGCTTGTTATGTGTTAATCTTTGAAATTTCAGTGGATTTACTTGCATTGCACAGTGCTCTAATTTAATTTGCATATGAAGAGGTTTTTTTTTTTAAATGCCTATAAGGTTTACCCTGCTATACCTGCTACCTATCATTGTAAGATGGAGGTTGAGATCTGCGGTATATTTCCTCCTCATTTTTAATTTTATTGGTTGCTCATTTCCACTGGACACTTGTTGTAGTGCCCCTGTATTAGTGTTTCTGTTACACGTTTTGTTTTTGATGACAAGTAGAAGTGTGTTTGGTTATTATTATTGTATTTTTTTTCTGCTTTCTTGTGTATTGGTTTCTATGAGCCTGGAATAAAACATGTGTGGACAAGACTAGTACGGAGAGGAGGGGCAGGAGTTAGAGATGGAGAATGACAGTGGGGACAGTGGGGTAGAGTGCAACTAATCCTTATTTCTACCTAAGTCGGGGGGAAAAGCTCATCTATCCTCACATATCTACTACTTATTATTTCCATAGTGCCACTAGAGCTATGTAGGGCTGTAGAGATGCACATAACAGACGGTCTCTGCTCAAGGGGGCCTACAATCTAATCAAAATAGACATATACTTTCTGAGGAGGTCTGTTGTAGACCTACAGTAAGGTGAGGTGGCAAGCACAGAGTCAGGAATTAGTGTTCGAGTAGAAGAGTACTGAAAAGTGACTTGCATGATGAGGAGGTTCACAAGGAAAGGTGTAGGGAGGAAGTAGAAAGATAGGTAATAACTTGAGGAGTAGTTCATCTATAGATAAGAAATTTTGAATTGTATGTATAAGTAGAGATGCAATATAGTGACTGGAAAAAAAAGCATTAAAAGGTATTATAAATGGTATTGAGAAATCTGTGTAAGTCACAATATAATGCGAGGTCTGCCAATTAAGATTGTGAACTTACCTCCATGCGCTTATGCTGGCAGCAATGTACAAACAACTCAGTAAGGTTCCATAACCTTGATATATCAGTGTCTCACAGCTGTGTTTGTGTCAATATGTGGCGGTGTCTTGGTGAGTGGCGTTCATTATTGTTGTTACTTGTTTTTGTGTGCCGTCACAAGAATGTCAGAACTTGAATTAGAGCAACGAACAAACATTAAATTTCTGGTTAAATTTGGCAAGAGTGGAAGAGAAATCAGGAACATGCTATTCCAAGTTTATGGGGATAATGCTATGAAAAAAATGACAGTGTACAAATGGATTAAGCATTTTTCTGAAGGAAGAGAAAGTGTCACTGATGAAGAAAGGTCAGGGTGGCCAGTAACGAGCAGAACTGTTGAAAACATTGCAAAAATTCATCCAATTGTGCGTAAAATTGTCAGCTGACTATGAGAAGCAATACAGACCAAGTAAACATCAATAGAGAAACAGGAAAATTTTAACTGAAAATCTTGGCATGAGAAAAGTGTGTGCAAAAATGGTCTTGAAGTAGTTCATCAATTAACAAAAGCAAAGGAGAGTTGAAGTTTTCCAAGATCTTTTGGAGAGACAAGACAATGTTTTGGGTCATGTTATTATCATTGGTGATGAAACATGGGTGTACCAATATGACCCTGAAACAAAGTGTCAAAGTGTACAATGGAAATTAGCCAATTCTCCATGACCAAAAAAGTTCCACCAGTCCAAATCAAGAGTCAAAATGATGTTGCTAACCTTTTTTGATTTCATAGAGATTGTTTATTATGGATTTGTACCAACTGGACAACAGTTAACCAAGTTTACTATTTGAAAGGGCTGAAAAGGTTGCGTGAAAAAGTTAGCAAAATATGACCTGAACTTTTCACCAACAGCTCATGGATCTTTCATCACAACAATGCACCAGCTTACACGGCACTGTCTATAAGGGATTTTTTAGCCAGTAAACAAATAACTGTATTGGAACACCCTCCCTACTCACCTGATCTGGCCCCTGGTGACTTTTTGTTTTACCCAAAGATAAAGAAAATATTAAAAGGAAGACATTTTGATGACAGGACTTCAAGGGTAATATGACGACAGCTCTGATGGACATTCCAGAAAAAGAGTTCCAAAATTGCTTTAAAGGGTGAACTAGGCACTGGCATCGGTGCTTAGCTTCCCAAGGGGAGTACTTTGAAGGTGACCCTAGTGATATTCAGCAATGAAGCATGTAGCACTTTTTCTAGGATAAGTTTTCAAACTTAATTGTCAGACCTCGTATGTGTACAAATATCTTGTCACAAGCCAGACACCATCTATACAGCACACACAGATTGCATGACCCCTGAAGAAGGCTTCTAATTGCTGAAGCATGACCCCATGCTGGGTCTTAATTGCGCTGCCCTGATTAAGACTTCAATAAAATTTTTAATTCCATATCTGGTTGTTCTGTGACCTTTGTTGCAAGACCACCATCCCATCCTCCATTCCTTTTTTTCTTCAGAAAGATCTGCAAGGAACAATCTCATTGGACAAACAAAAGGAATCATGTTGTCTGCAGCTCATTCAAAACATGGCAATCAAACTCATATATAAGGCAGAAAAATATGACCATATCACTCCACTTCTGTGAGAAGCTCATTGGTTACCCATTTCACATTGCATCACATAAAAAATTATACTGCTGTCGTTTAAAATCAAACAGATGCTCTCACCGGCTTTTCTTGATAAATTTATCATTCCTTACTCTTCTCCACGGACCCTCAGATCAGCTGACCATAATTTATTGACTGTCCCCCCCAATCAAGGAATTTTATTACACTAGAAACATGAATTTCTTTGTTACAGCACCAACCCTTTAGAATGCCATGCCATCTCACCTTCGCCAAGAAAATTATCTTGATAAATTAAAAATTAAACTAAAAACTTTCTTATTTCAAGACGCTTACCATAGCGCTTGACAATAGTCCTTTTCTTCAGCACTTCAGTCTACAAAACAAACCGCTTTTAAGAAGCGACCCCCTCTCCTGATGTTTTTACCTGCCCCCTTTTCCTCTCATTTATTTTTATTTTATTTAACGATGTAATTATAAACTTTCCGCTCCCCCTTCTCCCTCAAGTTTGTGTACATGAACGTATTTGTCTATTTATATTCAACCTTTTCTTTTACCCCCCATTCTTAAATTTATTTTAACATTTTTAGCCTTGTAAACTGGTCAGATATTGGCCAGTATATTAAAATGTAAATAAACTTGAACTTGAAACTTGACAAACATGGTATGCCAAATTATATAGGAAAACAAGGAGAAATATTGTTACTGCTGTAATTGTTTATTGCTTATGTTTGACTTATTCTTACTGTACATCACCTCAAGTGAATTTCTCCAAAAAGGCAGTTTATAAATCCTAATACAGTAAAACCTTGGATTGCAAGTAACTTGGTTTGCAAGTGTTTTGCAAGACAAGCAAAACATTTGATTAAATTTTAACTTGATATATAAGCAAGGTCTTGCAATACAAGTACATACAGTATACACACATCACAATATCAGAATTGAGCTGATGATTCTTCTCTCTTTGACGCTGCAAGAGTATAGTGACTATTCTAAACGAGCGAAGACTTGCAATACGAGTACATACAGTATACACACGTCACGTCATCACAACTGAGCAGATGGTTCTTCTCTCTCTGACATTGCAAGAGTGTAGTGACTGTTCTAAACGAGCAAAGTCTTGCAATACAAGCACATATAGTATACACGAGTCACATCATCACAACTGAGCTGATGGTTCTTCTCTCTCTGACGCTATGGGAGTGTAGTGACTGTTCTAAACGAGCGAGGTCTTGCAATACAAGTGCGTATAGTATTTTGTATTAAAGTTTCTGGGTTGTGGAACGAATCGTCTGAGTTTCCATTATTTCCTATGGGGAAATTTGCTTTGATATATGAGTGCATTGGATTACAAGCTCGCAAACCAAGGTTTAACTGTAGATAAATAATAAAGCAACAAACAGAACTATCGCTGACTTTTATCAGACAGCGGTAGAGAGTTTTACTGCAGGCCGGCGAGGTAAATGCTCTGAAACTCATACAATTTCTATGAACGTCAAAGCATTTACCTTGCTGGCCCATGGTAAAAATCTCTACCATTGCATGATACAAGAAGCTCTATATGCTGTTTATAGCAACCAAATACATAACTCTACAAACTTAGCTGGTCATACATTGATATGATTTTTAGGCCAAACTACAGAGTTTAAAAATCCTCAAACTTTTCCTCTCCCTTGGACAGACCATTCTTTAATTAGTCTAAACTTTTCCCCAAATCAACGCACTCTTCTATCCAATTCACACACTTACAACACTCGTGATTACAGCAACATTACCACCAGTACTATCAATACTCACCTGGAACTTCACATAGAAGAATTTTCTAATCTCACTCTCGATGAACAATCCGTAACCTGGTACTGCAAAACACAAGAAATGCTAGACTGTTTGGCTCCCATTCATTCCCACACTAACTCCTCCTTTTCAATAAAAAAAAACCATGATACAACCAGGAACTCTCTTTCCTCCACCGTCAGCTACTCTCCTCTGAAAGACTCTGGAGACACAAGTGTGCCTCATCCACACTAAAGAAATACAAAGAACAAGCTACCTTTTATAAGAAATCATTACAGGCAGCCAAGAAAAAATACTATGGCAACTGTATAGCTACTGCAAAAAACTCTTCAGAGCGCTATATTCTATTGTTTGCTCACTCTCTCCATATGCTAGAAGACCCGGCCCTATCTCAAACCAATCTACAGGCGAGCCCTTGCTGAATATTTTTACCAAAAGATCAAAGGTGTACGAACAACACTTGTTAGCACTTCAATGTCTAAAATACCTATTTCTCCTCTACTCAAATATTCACTTTCCTTCAGTTCTTTTTCTGACTTTTGTCTGCCTACACTTGATGAGCTGAAGGCTATAACCCAGTGTCTAAACCACGGAATAACTCTCTAGAAAATTTGCATCCTACTATTCTTAAAAATCATTTCAATATCTTTGGTCCATTTCTACTTGACATGATCAATAAAAGCCTCTCTACCGGTTACATACCGCCTTCTTGGAAATCTGCGCTTGTATTTCCAAGCTCAAACAAATAAACATATCCAAAAACCAAATCAATAATTACCATCCTATTGCTAACTTACCTTTTTTTAGTTAAAATAATCGAAAAACTGGTCTTCAATCAACTGTCCAATTTTGCTGAAAAAACTAACTCTCTGCACCCCTACCAAACAAGTTTAAAAAAAAAAATCACTCTACTGAACTCTCTCATTGGTCTAACAACCTCAATCCACTACTTTAAAGTCCATCGTAAATCCTCCATTCTGATTTCCTTAGACCTTACATCTGCCTTTGACACAATTGGTTATTCTCTATTCCTTACATGACTGGAATCTATCAGTATCTCTGGTACAGTTCTGCAATGGTTCTCTTCCTACTTTCAGGACAGAAACTATAAAGTTAGTTTCAATGACTATTTTCTCCACTGTTTACCAAAGCTATGGAGTCCCCCAAGGCTCAATTATGTCTCCCCCTTCTCTTTAATATATTCTTAACACCATTACTTACTTTGGCCTAATCTATAGGTTTCACTGTATTTACATATGCTGATGATATCCAACTACTCCACCCCCTAAATCTTACATCACCTGATGAAATAACTGAAATCAATCAAAAACTCAATAAAATCAGCTTCTGACTTCGGACAACAAAATTTCATTGAACATCCTTAAAACTACTAGTGTCCTTTTCTCGCTCTGTCCAGATAAACATCTATGTCTACCCATTTGTATTGATTCTTCCCCAATTCAAATGGACAGTAAAGTCAAACTTCTTGGAGTCATTCTAGACAAGGACCTCACCTTTCATCAACAAATTAGTACAGTTATGCAGAAACGTTTTCATAAGCTTAGGCTCATCTGCTCTATCTCTTCTTTTCTTGATCTCCCCTATCAATATCCTGATTCACTGTTTTGTAATTTCAACCATAGACTACTACAATGCTCTTTATCAAGGTATAACCCAGAAATAAATTTGATGTTTACAACTATTGCAAAACACTGTTGTCAAATTAATCTATCATGCAAAAAAATTTGACCATATCACTCCTCTCCTCCGCAAAGCACAGTAGCTACCCATCACTCATCGCCTCAACTATAAAATACTCATCCTCACCTTTAAAACAAAAATCTCTAACCAACCGGCATTCAAAGATAAACTTTTGATCCCATACTCATCATACAGGGTCCTCAAATCTAACAATAAAAACCTAATTTCCATACCGTCAATACGTGAACTGTTTTACGATACCACTCGCAAATCCATTTTTTCAGTCACCGCCCCCTCTCTGTGGAATGCCCTCCCATTAGATCTTTGATTAGAAAGCTCTCTTGAAAAATTTAAAGCCAAACTTAAAACTTTTCACTTTAAAGACGCCTTTACTCTCTAGTACCAGCTTCCACTTCTCAAACCTTTAACTCTTGTGAAGCCTTGAAACACCAAATGCTTCTTCTGAAGCGATCCCCATCCGAATGTTTTACCACTACCCATTTATCTTCCTTTTTTACAAATTTTACTTCGATGTATTTTAAAAATCCTTTCCCTCCCCAACTTCCCGTTTGTTCCATGTACATCAATGTGAATCCGTCTAGTATTTTTAATATTTGATAAAATATTGCTTTTATTTACCTATTTTAATTGTTTTCTTCAATCTTTTTATATTGTACACCATTTAGACACTTGTTTTGATAGACGGTATATCAACAATAAAGAAACTTGAAAGCTGTATAGACTGTCCAAAGCAAGAAGGAAGTGACATTTATAAGCAAGGATTGGGCAACTATTCTGTCCAAAATGAGCATCTCCCAATGCACAAGGGGTTGCTGTCTCTCAGAGATCCATCTAGTCCCTAACTCTTTTTAATCTCTTTCTTTGCTCCCTGATCTCTTTGATACAATCCTCCAGACTTAGTATGTACCTCTATGCAGATGACATCTCGATTGTTTACCATACTTCCAATTCCAACCCCTATCTCTTCTCAAATTAAAAAATGTTTGTTAGAAGTATCAAATTGGTTACACATACAGGGAGAAATTTGATCCGTGGGCAATCCGATCCAATTTGTGACTGGGAGACCGATTCACAATGAGTCTGCATGCAAATGGACGCGATTGGAGGCATGCCCCCCCACAGACCCCCCAGAGTAATTGTGAAGAACGATCCTGACGCATGCGCAGAGCATCTTCTTTGCCTGTAGATGGTCTGCGCATGCCACACAAGCGAAAACAAGGAAGGGAGGGGGGGAGGTTAATGGAACAGTTCTGCTTGTCTGCACGGACACAGTTGTAGGGGTGATGGGGGAAGGAGAAAACATCCCTGGTTAAACCCGTGGGTTAAAACCACAGGCTCGAAGGGCGACAAAGAGACAGGCAGGGCGTCAGAGAACTGAGATCCAAAAAAGAAAGTAAAGAACATAAAAGACAAGCAAAATATTAAAAGGAAAAATAATCAGCTTTGCCGTAGAAGCCTGATGCAGGTTTCTTTTCAAATGAGATTTCTGCATTGGTGGGTGGAGTAAATGGTTGGGTATGAATTTGTGTAAGATGAATGTGCTTTTATTGTATTAATGTATGCTACACTTTATGTATTGCACTATTGAAGTTTGAAAAATCAATAAAGAATAAATAAAAAAAAGAGGGCAAGATTGGTATATATTGAAGAACTAAGGCTGATGATACTAGGCAGACTTGCACAGTCTGTGTCCCATATATGGAATGTTTGAATTTGCACACCAGAATTTAGGTGTGGCCGCTTACCCATATCAATAACTGTGTAAATGTCTGCTGGTAAATATTGTGCACATATCTGCCAGTATGCTGTAATCGTAGAGTATAAGTGTTAATATCCTTGACTCACCCATGCCCCTTCCCTGTTCACCCCATTTTACATTCAAGTTTATTAAAAATTTGATTAATCACTTATTCAAAATTCTAAGCGATGTACAAAAAGTAAAATTACAAATTTCTGAGGGTACAAAACAAACAAATACGACTAATCTGACAGAGCATACTAAATAGAAGGAAAAAATGGAGAAAGAAATACAAATTGTTGATAGCAAATAAGACAAATAAGGAGAAAACAACAGGAAGGTTAAAAGCAGTAGACTTAAAATAAGTCAGAAAATAAGATTCATTAGAGGCTCCTAATCTAGCTTTCTAGCAGTCAAATGCATCTTTAAAAAGAAAGCATTTTAACTTGCTCTTGAATCTGTCAAGGTTGCATTCTTCCCTTAAATGAATGGGGAGGGACTTCCATGTTTGGGAAGCTGTGACGGAGAAGATGTATTGCCGCCGTGTGTTAATGTTGATCGTTAGACCTAAGTAATCTTGCTGGAGTGTAAGGAATCAAGAGCCTATGAATGAAGGCAGGTGTTTTATAAAGAAGGGACTTGAGAGTTAGCAAACATATTTTATATGTTATGTGATGAACAACTGGAAGCCAATGTGCTTTCTTAAGGAGGGGCGACACCTGGTCAAATTTCTTGGCTTATGTAATAAGTTTAATTGAGGCATTTTGAATGATCTGTAGATGTCTTGTTTCCTTTTGGGCTATTCCCTTAAATAAAGTATTACAATAATCAATTTTTGAAATTACCAGTGAGTGAATTAATGTGTTAAGTGACTTGGGGCATAAGAATTTTGAAATAGAATGAATTTGATGTAGTCTGAAGAAAGTTGATTTGACAATGCTACTAATATGGTCATGATAGGTTAGTTTTTGATCAAATATAACACCTAAGATCTTGATATTACTGATCGACTGACACCCTCAATAGTGATTGGAAAATTAAGTTTAAGATTGTCTTTCCAAGGGAAGAGCATAACATTTTATTTATTAACATTGAGAGCTAATCTGTTAGCATCAAGCCATTGATGAATTTGTTCGAGTTTCATATTGATTGCTGTTGTTTCAAGAGGGTTATTGATGTCCAACGGGTGAAAAAGCTGAATATCGTCAGCGTAAGCCAATATGTTAAGGCCGACGGATTGGCAGAGAGTCATCAAGGGTGCAAGAAAGATATTAAACAAAAGTGGCGAGAGGATGGACCCTTGGGGAATACCATGGGTTTCTGAGAAGCTTTCTGAAGTAGTATTGTTGAAAGACAGTCGAGGAACGATTAGTGAAATAGAATCTAAACCAAGAGAGGACCTGATCCGTAATGCCAGTAGTCTGTAGTCTATCCAAAAGAAGGTTATGGTCAATTGTGTCGATGGCAGATAAAAGATCAATAGAAATTATAAGAACAGATTTATGGTGATCCAGGTAGTAAAGTATGGAAGTAGACATGCCGATTAATGAGTGTTCCGTTGAGTAATGCTGCCTGAAGCCTGTTTTATTTGGATGTAGAATGTTGGGGGGTTTTCTATAAATTCATGTGCGAGAGAATTTACATGCTAAGGTTATAGAATACTGACTTAATTGCAATTAATCTCAATAGCCTCAATTGTTGAGGGTGATAAGTATATTGGACACCCCTACTCATGATTTGGGCTACTTCAGAAAGTCCCTGAGGCAAAGAATTGAAATGAGGCTCATCGGACTTACATTTGAAAATTCAACTGTAAGATAAGTGTTCGAAGTGTTTGAGTTTAGCACTTCCAGTGTTTTACACTATTTATTTTTCACCTTTTTCACACTTTTGAAGGGGTTCACTATGAACTGAGAGGGTATATTAAACCATTGGACATTTATTAGAGCATAACTTTCTATTTCAGAGAGAATCATTATGCTGTAACTAGTGCATCAGCAGTTTGGGATTATTCCCACGTACAGCTATTACTAGCGATCACACAACCTGGGAGTGGTGTATATCACTAAGTTACTGAAGTTCCCACTTACAAATATTTAATTAGTTTGATTCCTTATGGGTTTTGTGCTCTCTCACCATTGAATTGTAATAAATTTTGTTTTTTTATGCAGTTTAAGTGCAATTAATGCCAACTAGCACCAAATAGCTTCAATTTTAGATAAGTATTGGTAGTTACTTCCAATTAGTGCCTAATTTATCATTTGTTGCATGCATAACTAGCACTATTCTATAATCTGCATACACATTTTTGCATGCAAGATTATGAAATGAGAGGGATACTACCTATACTCATGTAAACACATATACGAGTGGGTGCTGAAAACTTCTCAGTCCAGCCAAGGAGAGAATGATGTGGATATGGCTCAAGCAATGATCTGAAACAATGTCAAAACTTAGAATTTTGTTTCTGCAAATTGCCACTTTGCAAAATAAAATAACGCTTTTTTTTTTTTTTAGCTACAGTGGCAACATAATGCTCAGAATTTAGGAAGTTGGTTGGTTGGGCTTTCAGCAGCCCCTCATAGGCATTCCCTTGGGTGGGAAATAGGCAGCATTAGGGGTAGCATTTTGACTTATGCATTTATTTAATAAAATACACAGATACATGCCAATTCCTATCAGTACATAAAAAGGATGTGGTTACTCATACCTCCGAGCAGGAATAATTTTGAACAAGAGCTTTTTTGGAAAGTAAGAGCCATAGTCTATAAATGGTGCTGTAATTTAGGCATCGGTAGGTGCTTTGATTGTGCCTACCTTAATTAATTTGTACCTAACTTAATTGATTTATATATAGTCAAATGTTTTTTATTGAAGACATCACAATGGACACAGCACAACATCAAGTACAGAACAGCATAATCGGTGTCTTCCCAATTCTGCAAAACAATTCATAAGCAACTCCCATCCTACCCCATGTGTACCCACTCAAATTACAGAAAATATGAAAGACAAGAAAAGCATGTACAAGTCACCCATGAGACAGAGAAATGACCAAAAGGATCCATCCAAGCTCGAGAGAGAAACACCTCACTTGGCCCTGCAAAGAAAATTAAAATTAAATGAAAGACATAGAGAGAAGATTAAAAAACAACAAAAACTGAAAGACCGATGCCTCCATGCCCCCTTCCCCACCCCCCACCCCCGCCACAGGCCCTCCACGTTGACTTATAAGAGATTCAAAATTTCACTCCGGGACCTTGGAGGTAGAACCTGAATGTAGGGGTCCCAAATTTAAAGGAAACGCTTCTTATCCTGAGGACTATGTTGCGACGCTTGATGCTCCATGAATAATAAAGAGTGTAAGCGATTCCTCCAGCTCCAATAAGAAGGGGGAACCCCAGATGTCCAAACTGAAAGGATCTCATTTTTACCAAACACACCCAGCTTCCTCATAAATTGTCTAGGCCACAGTTTTTCAACCGCTGGTCCGCGGACAGGTGCCGGTCCACAAAAAAATCTTCCCGGTCCACGAAGGATTTGGTCCCCGCCGCAACGAAAGGCCGGCGTCAGCTGACTTGCAACTTCCTGTTGCAGTCGCTGTGCTGGGACTCCTGCCTTCCACCGCGTTTGCCTCCTGCCTTGTCTCCGCACCTCCAGACCAGCAGCGGCAGCTCTGTATGCTTTTAACTTCGGCACAGAGCTGCCCCTAATCAATAGTTTAGCGCGGTTTCATAAGGCAGCCTTGGGGCCTTTGCTAGGCCGGCCCACATCGCATCATCGAAGCGGGCCGGCTATCAAAGGCCCCAAGGCTGCCTCATGAAACCTCGCTAAACTACTGCTTAGGGGCAGCTCTGTGCCGAAGTTAAAAGTACACAGAGCTGCCGCTGTTGGTCTGGACTCTTGGGCCGCTGAAGGAGGGCAAAGAGCAGCTGTCCTGGAGGTTTCCCTTCCTCTCGCCTTTGCAGGTCCCTTTTTTTTTTTTCCTTCAAACGGCAACGGCATCGACATCAATCAAGTAAGTTCAACTGTTCCTTGCAAGCGGTTCTGCTCGGCCAAAGCTTCCCCTCTGACATGAGCCACCCTCAGGGGAAAGAAAGTGACCTGCAAAGGTGAGGGGAAGGGGGGCAGATGATGGAAGTTGGGGGGGGGGATAGAGAGAAAAGGGGCAGATGATGGAATGGAGGAGATGAGAGTGAGAAGGGGACAGATGATGGAAGTGGGAAGAAGGGAGAGAGAACAGAAGACAGATGGATGTCAGTTGAGAGGGGAGAGCAGATGCTGAATGGAAGTGGGGAAAGAACACATACAGGATGGAAGGAGGAGATAAATAAAGGTGGAAGAAAATAGTAAGATAATGGAGGGGTGAGGGAAAGGGGTGACAAGCTGTGAGTAGACACAGTGAAAAGAGGGAAACAGGACTAAATAGTAAGAAAGAATTTAATTTAGATGGAGGCAGAAAATAGAGAAGGAAGACCAGAGAAGAAAAGGGAAGAGAGAGCAGAGAATGATATCAGATCTGACTGGAGGAAATGAGAAGAGAGAGTGCTAAAAACCACAGGGTGGAGGGAAGGACAGAGATGCCAGACCATGAGGGGAACAGAAGGAAGATGATGGATGCCAGACCAAATTGGGGGGGGGGGGTGGCAGGAGGAGAGATGGCAGAGAAAGACAGACAGTGAGTGGAAGGGGCAGATGCTGGACTGAAGAGACAGAGAAGGTTATCATGCCACTGTACTGGGCCATGGTACGCGTGAGTGGACAGCTGGTCATGATGGACCTCTGGTCTGACCCAGCAGTGGCAATTCTTATGTTCTTAGGGCAGACACTGGCTGGAAGAGAGTGAAAAGGCAATGAAAGCAGAAACCAGAGACGACAAAAGGTAGAAAAAAATAATTTTATTTCTAGCTTGTGATTCAAATATATCAGATTTGAAATATGTATCTTGCTAGACTTAACTGGGGAGTGCAAAGCCCAGGCAGTGCTTCTTTAGCTTCCAGCTGGCTTAGGGCTCTCTCTGACCAGGGGGCAGTTGCCCTAGTTCCACTCCCCTAACACCATTCCTGTCATGTGTGACTGTGGTATTCTGTTACATGATATTTGTGTAGCATTTTGTAATAATTTGGCTTATTCAGTTTTCTTGATAGTAGAGGGGATATATGTGAAGGGGAGGGGAGACAGGGGTTTTGTTGATCTTTGCCCTGTATTATTTGTATTTATAAAATGACAATTGTATAGAATATTGTTTCTTTTTATACTTTAATAAAATATGTTCAATATAAAATCATAACTATTTGAGGCTTGTGCGGATGGGATCAGATGGTTTGTGGGACTGAGCTCGCGGGGATGGGGCGGCGATGGTTTTTTAAAAAAATTTCAGTCTTAGTAGTTTGCCGGTCCACGAAATAATTATTTTATTTCCGCCGGTCCATAGGTGTAAAAAGGTTGAAGAACACTGGTCTAGGCCCCCAAGCAGGAAGTCGAAACACTTCATACTTATCTAATAACAAACCCGCAGCTGAGAAGGGCAAGGAGCAGTGAAACAAACACTCAGCAAAAGTCAGTACTCTCCTACAAAAGCGTTTAGCTGTTGGACACAACCAAAACACTTGAAAAAATGAGTGGGCTTGCTGAGAACATTTTTGGCAATCGGAAGAAGTGGCATAACCCAAATGAAAGAGCTGCACCTGTGTAAAATATACCTGGTGAACGGTGTGGAATTGGCACTCTCACAATTCAGCATTGACAGAAATCCCTGGAATCCGTTTAATCAGAGCAAGGAGGCCAATTGATTCCAATGGCAGCCCCAAATCCCGGCTCCAACGGGAACGCAACACATCTGTCTGTCCACCCCAACAACTTAATTGATTTAATTGGCATGGTAATTGACAGTGCCATTAAAAATGGATTTAAAACTCGTTAAGGAAGTAGGCAACTACGGCATTGCATCTAGTGGTGGCAAAGGTCAAAGTAGGCGTGCTTATTTCCATGCACAATTCTCCGTAAAACCTAGGTGCTGGAAATGTAAGTCGTAGTAACATAGTAAATGATGGCAGATAAAAGACCTGTGTAGTCCATCCACCCTGGCCTACATTACTGGTATCAACACTTTTTCTTAGGCGCCGGTACCCACAACTCTGTTAAAAGCACCTAAGCGTGATTGACACCTTTTTTTGTAGGTGCCTTTTACAGAATCTTGCCCTAAAATAAAAGTATAGAACAAGCTCCGATTCCGTATAGGGAGGAGCGCGGCCAAATCGGCCGAAGCCGGAGCGGAAAAGATGGGAGGGGGGAGGGGGAAGGGAGGAGAAGAAAAGGCCAATCAACGATGGAAGCGGGGGTGGGGGGGTTAGGAGAAGAGTGTGAAGCGGAAGGGAGGTCGCCCTTTCCAGACGGCGATCCTGGGATCTTCACAGCAACGTACCGCTGACAAGGAGACACCTCCTTGAAAGGGAAGGGTCCGGTGAGCCAGGGAAGCTTGTACGGCACCCCACATTGTGCGGGGATAGAGAGGCATATGCTGTGCGCCTGATCATCGGTTGATTATATGTTGCCTGGTGATGTACATTACGTGTTATGCCATTTTCAGAAGTGCGGTTACAGTGTACAGTTCATCACCATTCATGCATGATTATTATGTTCAGTTGATAACAGTTTGATGTAATTGTGCTGTTATGGCTGCGGCCAAATAAATTCCACATGAGTTGATAAACGCCTGAGTGTCATCATTGTGCCACGCTAGACCATGAAGGGTAAGAGCAACAGTGCTGAATGCACGATTTGATAAACTCCTAGGTTGCTTCCATAAATTAGGCACAACATTTGCCCCTATCTACCTGCTCTGTCAAGGTGCCCTGTTACAAAATTAACATCCCTAAGGTTAAAAAGGATGTTCAGGTCTCTTTATAAAAACTGCATGTAATTCAGTCATTTGGACACCGTGAAGGGATCAGTGCCCTTTTTGAACATTATCAGTTGGTGTATTTGGTATAAAACCCATGTCTTTCACCTTCAAGTGCAGAATTAATGCCTGTGGTAGATAGAACCATGAAATTTAATCGAGAATTCTAGGCAGAAAGCTCAAAAGATTTCAGACTAGTGACTTCAAGATTAGAGGTTTCGAGTTTGCTACCATAAAACACCAAGCACAACATGCCCACGACATAAGATATTGGGAACTATAATGTAGTGCAGTGGAAGAACATAAAATTTACTGAATGAATCACACCTCTCTTATCAAGTGATACAGTGTGGAAGGAAGGATGTGATGGAGGATGGTTTAACCAATGCTTTTTGTTCACTCTCCGAAATTTCACAGCAGCTCAAAAGATACAATTCAGCACTCATGTCATCCTTCAAATAGGGAATACTTTGAGATAAACCAATGCAATTCTTAGGACAGGCCTGAGTAATTGCTAGAGGTAGTTCTTGATCTTCAAAAAAAAAATATTTCGATTAGCAGCAGAACACAACATATATTATTTGTGAAGATAGCAAGATACACAACCTTCCATTATAAACAGGATAAAATTGTTTTCTGTAGCTCTTCAGTATAGTAAAGAAAAAAAATGACAAATGCATGCAATTTTGTTGGTGGTTAGAGCCCATAACTTCCAACTGAAACCTGTACTGAAAATGAAATCTGGCTTCTTAGGCTCCAGTTTATTAGCCCATATTGTACAATAAATAGGTTGTTATTGACACTATAACTGGGAGATGGGAAAAGTACAGACAGCAAGTTGCAATCTTCACAGTAGGAAATTTGACTCCTGATCGTGCATTAGGATGACAGGCTGTTTCTGCTTCAGCACTAAACGATTCTGATTATTTTGTTAAATTAAAAAGCAGGGGAGATTGCAACACTTTCCCCTTGGCTGCCAATATAAACTATTTGAAGATTGCTGCTTTTGTATAGTTGAGAAACTGTGAAATATCTTTATGCACCAATATTCAGAAATGTTTAAAATGCTATAGGGCTAATTTTGGAGATAGAAAAGAAATAGACGTCTGCAGATACATGCGTTGCAGATATATTTTTCTCTTTGTGCATTGTCAAGAGTGCTGGATGTACTTGTTTGCTCACACTGTTCTTGAAATTGAATTATGCAGTTATTTTTGTCTATGATTTTACTTAAACACAAACTTACACAATGGGATATTCAAACAAACTAGCTAACATTCAATTCATCACATTAAACTATACTCAGAATGTCAATTCATTTTTCATTTGATTTATTTAATTGAATTTAAATTCATCCTAAAGAATCCATTTTATTTCCAATAACATTATATAAAACCTATATGACTACAAAATACAGTGATTTTGAAGTGGTATCTAGTGGAAAAATGGGTTGAGCTACCATTGTCCTGCAAATTTAATCAATTAGAATCATCCATTGATCTTCAAAATTCATTAAGGTATTAAAACAATGTACACTTAACTCAAGATGAATCAATTCAAATTCCTTTCTCTTCTTCTTCTTTTACTGCTACAGTCCATGAGCTTAACCCAATCAGTGTTCAGTGTTCACAGTGTTCATAATCCGTTAAAATCGTCATATGTTCTGATTAGAAACCAGTCCTATGATCACTCTCTTAGATCAACATCAGCGTTCAAATCAGCGATTCATTCTCTTAATTAACATTAACCGTTGAATCACTGATTTGAACGCTAATGTTGATCTAAGAGAGTGGTTTCTAAGTTAAACTTAGCATGTACTCAAACCTACAGACATAAAAACAGAAAAGCATTTTCTTTTCTATAGAATACAATACAAAGATATTTGCGATGCTTGTTTCCCAAAGCTAACATAATTCCACGTAGGAATAGCTTTACCAGCCCAGTACACTATTTCCACAGTGGTCAATCCAGGTCTTGGCAGAAAACCAAATAGTAACAACATTCCATGCTATCAATCCATGGGCAAGCGGTGGCTTTTCCCATGTCTGTTTCAATAGCAGAATATGGACTTTTTCTCTAGGAACATGTCCAAACCTTGTATAAATCCAACTACGCTAACTACTGTTACCACTTCCTCTGGAACTCATTCCATTAAAAATATTTTCCTATCTTTATTGTCTTTATTTTGCTTTCATTTCTTTTCTGCTGTGGTGTCTGTCTGCTAATTCTTCTTCAAGTTGCTACTATTCATTTGTCTTTTCTTCTATCGCCTATCTATTCCCTCACTATACCTGCCTCTGATATACTGGTCATTCCTATTTAGCTCTTTTCAGCCTCTTTCTCCTCCTTCTCATCCTTTTTATTTTTTAGTTACCTATCAAATTTTCATCATCTTCTTTTACCCACTAGCTTTCCCATTCCCCATCTCACTCCTTCCTGAACCCTCCATTCCCTTTTATCTTTAATCTACTCCTCATTAACACATTTCTATCCTCTTTAATCATTATCCTCTCATTGATTTCCTTACCACTCTCTCCTCCTCCTCCCGACCTCTCTAATAGGGTTCCACCATTCTCAGCATCTCTCTCCATCCACCTTTCGAGCTTAGCATCTAACTCCCTTTTCCTCCTCACTCTCATGACCTGACCTCTTCCTTTCCCTTCTCTCTTCCCTCCTGCCCTCTCCGTCATGGTATAGCATTTATCTCTCTCTCAATTCCTTTGTCTGGCATCACTCCCTTCTGTTTCTGATTCCATCTCCCCCCTTTCTCCCCTCTCCAGCTGCTGTGTATCTCTCCCTCCCTCCCATACTACCCCATGTCCAACATCTCGTTCTCCTCCACTGCTGGGTAGGCAGGCCTGAATCCAAATTAGGTGGGCAGACCGACCCAGGCAGACCCTTGGCTACACCCCTGCTGTGTGGAACAGTCAAAGGCTTTGCTAAAATCTAAATACATCACATCTAGTACTCTCCCTCTAATCAATTCTCTGAACACCCAGTCAAAGAAATTGATCAGATTTGTCTGACAAGACCTGCCTCTAGTGAATCCATTTTGCCTCAAGTTCTGTAATCTACTGGATTCCAGAAATTGATGCTTAAATATTGGTACATTAACTACTTTTCAGTTTAATGCACCTTATAAATTCAGAATTGTTCTTTTTTATTATGTTGCTTACTGTAAGATGACTTCAGTTTTGTAGAAGCTGATATTAGAAGCTGAACATTTTTTCTTTATTTTCTTTTGTCAGATTGAAGAGGATACATGGCAGAAATACTACCTGGAAGGAGTAGCTAATGAAATGTATACCGAATATCTATCTAGTGCCTTTGTGGGTCTGTCTTTCCCTGCAGTTTGTGAGTAAGTTGACACAGCACTATTGTCTTGAAAAATTCTTTGAATCAAATTATATCTTAAAGTCCTTTTCAAATGTGTATCCATTTTTCTGTAATGAACTTGCATATGTCGTATTGGCTGCAAATAAGTGCATTACTGTATGACATCCAGAATGAACAGAAATCAGGGACCCATGGCCAGAAAAAGGAAAGAATAATGATCAATCCATGACTTTTTTGTGCTTTAACAGATATAGAGGGCCATTTTCAAATGTGTGTCCAAGTCCGACTTTGGATGGTTCCCTCAAGACGTCCAAATGTCAGGGTGGATAAACTTGTATTTTCAAAACCGCTGGATGTCCACTTTTTTTTTTTTTAATCACCTACTTAGTCATCTTAGGATGCCTGCCTTTTTTTGGCCATTTTCGACCACAAAAACATCCAAACCAAAGCCATTTATACTACACTGGCCACACAGACATGCCAGCAGAGCAATTGGACACCTTAAAGGGAACGGCTCTGAATTTCAAAAAAGGGGTGCTAGAAGTACATCTCACCATAACCCCCTTATAATGTATGGTGATCCCTCTAAAACTCCCCCAAAACCTACTATACCTACCTGTTTACCACCCCAATAGCCCTTATGGCTGCAGGTAGCAGTATAGTAGACTTTTGGTGGGTTTTAGTAGGCTCACACTTTCAACCATAAATGTAGTGGTTAGAGCGGCTTATGGATGCTGGGTCCGTTTCTCTAAGGCTCACTAGCCCACCCACCAGGCTACTTAAGACACCTGTGTGATGCTCTACTAGGATTTCCCATACCAGATGCTGGTGTTCTAGAGACAGATATATACTGTTTCATTCATAAGAACATAAGCATCGCCTTTGCTGAGTCAGTTCATAGGTCCATCGTGCCCAGCAGTCCGCTCCTGCGGCGGCCCTCCAGGTCAAAGACCTGTTAGTGATCTTTTACATACAACATTTTGCCTTGTATAGTATCCCTCTACCAATACCCCTCAATTCCCCTTTCCTTCAGGAATTCGTCCAATCCCTTTTTGAACCCCAAAATCGTACTCTGCTCTACCACCTCCTCTGGAAGCGCGTTCCAGGTATCCACCACCCTCTGAGTGAAGAAGAACTTCCTAGCATTTGTTCTGAATCTGTCTCCCTTCAATTTCCTCGAGTACCCTCTTGTTATTGTTACCCCCGCAAGTCTGAAGAATCAGTCCCTCTCTACCTTGTCTATACCCTTCATGATCTTGTAAGTTTCTATCATGTCCCCCTCTAAGTCTCCGCTTTTCCAAGGAAAAAAGCTCCAGCCTCTCCGCATATGAAAGGTTTCCATGCCTTTTATCATTTTTGTTGCTCTTCTTTGAACCCTTTCGAGTATCGCCATATCCTTCTTGAGGTACGGCGACCAGTATTGAGCGCAGTACTCCAGGTGCGGGCGCACCATCGCCCGATACAGCGGAAGGATAACTTCTTTGGTTCTGGTAGTGATACCTTTTTTGATAATGCCCAACATTCTGTTTGCCTTCTTGGAGGCCGCTGTGCATTGTGCCACTGGCTTCATTGTTTTATCCACCAAGACCCCCAAGTCCTTTTCAAGGTTGCCTTCCCCCAATACCTTCCCCCCCATCGTGTAGTTGTACATCGGGTTTCCTTTCCCTACGTGCAAGACCTTACATTTCTCTACATTGAAGCTCATCTGCCATCTATTTGCCCAATCACTCAGCTTGTTCAAATTTTTTGAAGGGTGGGAGGGAGTTAGTGACTACTAGGGGAGTGTGAGAGGCATTATTTAATCCCTCTAGTAGTCATTTTGTCAGTTTGGGTACCTTTTTGGCACTTAAATGCTTCAAAAACAGGTCTATCTCCGGACATCTATGTTCCACTCCGTCCCTTCTGCCTTGCTGCGCCGTATGCTTGGAACAAGCTACCTGAATCCCTACGGCAGGCTCTGTCTCTGGCAATGTTCAAGGCCCAGTTAAAAGCCCACCTATATGTCATGTCTGTCTGTCCAAGTTAGATTGTAAGCTCTTCCGAGCAGAGACCATCTATAAATGTCAAAATGTAAAGTGCTGCATACGCCTTTCAGCACTATATAAATAATAAGCAGTAGTAGCAGTAATATGCATGGGATTGATTTGCATAAACTGCATCTTGTTTCCCTTCAGATCAAGGGGTTGGACACATACAAATATCCTGAAAATGTGATTGGCAAGGGGGTACCCCAGGATCGATTTAGAAAACACTAATCTGAGCATAACTGCGAGGAGGGCATTCACATTGGAGGAGCACAGGTGGGATGGGCATTTTGACCATTCCAGCTCACACTACTCCATTCATATATGTACTTTTGTCAGACATCCAAGGTCCTTCACTAGGATTTTCCTCTGTGAAGTCCCATTTTGGATAGAAAGCAAAAACTGGAATTTATACTTCCAGGTTGGGATATGTTCAGTTCCAGTACTATTTTAGAGAATGATCTGTCAAAGTAGAGCTTTTTCTAAAATAACATGTATGTGGCAGCACATGCAGCAGGGACACACAATTTAGAATTATAAACGTTGAATAAATCAACAGCAGAATGCAGCAACCTACAATTGCGTGTTTATGAAATATTGATGTACACGTGCAAGGGATGGCATTTGCATATTTATGTCAGCCATTTTAAACACCTATATGAATAACTACAGCTGATTACCTACAGGGTCCACAATCTTTTTGATTTGTTTTGGTTTTTCTATTTGTAAGAGGAAATTAACAAGAGGGATTAAGGAGGCTAGTTCTTTTAATCCCTCATGTAAAGAGCTAGCAGGAAATCAGCTCTTAAAACATGTATGTGCGTTTGAGCAGGTGTACATCTGAACAGCAATTTTTTTTCTACATACATGTGTAGTCCCCTTCTGAATCAGGGAATGCATGTGTAGATTTTAGTTCTGCCCAAATCATGCCCCCTTGAAACATCTATGTTCTATGGATTTACATGCATACGAGCAAGTATCGCCTTTTTGAAGCAGGGTTTCACATGTACTATGTGATATATACATGTGAAATACATGAGCAAATCAATCATGAACCTTCTAAAACAAACACTACACTGTCTCCAGATAACCACTGAATATCACTGCTATATCCAGTAACTTTGCCTGTCCTCTAAACCAATACGCTTTTATATGGAAATATAGGGCCAATTAGCAATTAAAGCAGTCTATTACTGTCTGTGTAACTTTAAAAAGTAAACAGGGCAAATACACATTCATCTGCTTCTGGCAAATAAGCAATATTGGTCCAATAGGTCTTAATTTACTCCTCCTCACACAATTGTGATGTGTTACCTATTTCATATTACTGAAAGCTGCTATACTGTAATCATCAGATATACAAGACACTGCTATAACAAGGAAGAAAGGTTTTGAGAATACAAGGCATGTCAAGATTGGTTTATGACTCCTTGAATCATAAGATATCACAGATGCAAAAAGAATATGCTTTTGTTAGTACATGCTTGATTTGGTAGTAGCAAGCTTGATTTAATGCAAATGAATGCACATACAATCAATATCTGTGAATTTAACATTTTTAATATGGGTTAAACATTTTTTATTAACATAAATGTATGAAACAAGCTGAAAAATAAAATAGTGAATTCTAGAGGAAAACGCTAAATTATCCATAACTGAACTAAAAATAGGTTATCTCTACATATCCCTAAGAAGTAAGCATATTTACCTTATTTCAGCAAAATTCTTTGGGTGATAAAAAAAAAAACCACTTTCATTTTCTGTAGGCTTTATTTTATGTTCAGCTCCATAATACAACTTAGGTAGAGACAAATGAGAACAGAAAGTAGTCTAATGAGGCAGGAATATCTTAAAACACTGAGTTTCCTTCCAGCACTGGATTATCTGGAGACATCATTATCTTTAGCTTTCTGATTTAAATGAAAGGAAAACTATAACATGTATACACCATCACATTAATGATGATATCATTCAAATACAGTTAATTAAAACATGCATTAATTAGAGAATGGGATTGTTAATTACTGCATTAGTTCATAAACAATCCTTTTAAAGACAGAGCTAACTATTTGGCAACAAGCTGAAATATAGAGCACAAAAATGAGTTTTAAGCTGGTCCCTGTAGAGCACATTTAATTGGCAGATAGCATGGCTGTAATCAAGCAGGAGTAACAGAGAGATGTTCAGGACAGTTATTAGGGATGTACAGTTTGGTTTCAATTAATTTCATTCATTAATTAATGCACACAGGGGCCTAGGAAGGATAGGATTATGATTTCAGGTGGCACCTGTATGGCAGTATAGTAGAATTTTGATGGGTTATAGCAGGTTCACACTTTCAACCATAAATGTAGTGGTTAGAGCGGCTTATGGATGCTGGGTCCTCTTCTCTAAGGCTCACTAGCCCACTCACCAGGCTACTTAAGACACCTGTGTGATGCTCTACTAGGATTTTCCATATCAGATGCTGGTGTTCTAGTGACCCCCCGTGCACTCATATCCCTCCACCGTTCCTTCCACGCTCCCCTCCCCCCCACTCCACACTCGCACTCTCCCTTCCCCCCACATTCCTCTGTAAATCTTCATCAGCATGAGTGGCTTCTCCAGCATGCCGTATGCACCAGCGATAGGTTTCCCTCTGATGTCACTTCCTGGCCCTGTGACCCAGAAGTGATTCAGAGGGGAAGCAGGCCGGCACATGCAACAGGCAGGAGAAGTTGCTCATGCTGGCAAAGATCTACAGAGGTATGGAATGGGGGGAAGAGGGATGGCGCGAGTATGGCATGGTGTGGCAGGGCGGAGAGGTGACAGCACCTCCATCGAGATGGCACTCAGGTCAATCCACCCCTCCCCCCTTACTATGCCACTGATTGCACACTAAAATTGAAATATGTAGTATTAGGAAGTTATTCCATGTTAGCAAACGATAGTCTATTTTAGCTCTTTTTGCAGAATATTAGTATAGCATGGATCTTTTTGGTGCTTAACTGTAGGCTTGGTTTCTGAAACAGGTCAGCAATGATTCACTGTAGCATTGTGATTAAGGAATTGGCACCTTTCTAATTGCCTTCTTTTCTTATCTTCTCTCCTGATCACAGACATAGGATTGTATAAACAGTGCTTAGCAGCACTCAGCGCAGTTCTCAATCAACTGCTAAGTGCCAGTTATAGAATCATGCCTAGCAGCGCCTAAGCAGACTTAGGTAGGCACCCCTCCATTAGGCCAGCTTTTCACTGGCCTAATTTTCTGGTACCTATCAAACACCTAATGATGCATTGCTGGGTGGTCGCAATTATGACACCTAGCAGTGTCTAATGTAGGTGTCCCATATAGAATATGGCCCATAGAGAAAACACATACATACATTCACACATAAACATGCAGTCACACTCATACACATGGAAGCATGTACACACAGATCAACACATAAACATGAACATATTCACCAACTGCCCAATCCCGCCCACCCCAACATATGCACACACACACACATTTATTTACATTTAGGGGATTATAAAGAATTCTATGACCCATGCTCCACAAGCTTTCCCCCCAAAAATCCAGCCTGTGGAATGCATAGCTTTTGACTGTAAACATTGAAATACAATTAAAGCTATATGGTTATGCAACATTGCATTATATAACATTCTACATTTGTTACCCACTGTGAGGGAGTGAGGTGTACTCCCTCACTGATACTGAAATTACACCAGGGGGTGTTAGCTCACAGAGTGGAAGAGTAAGCCACCTTACTATAGGTAGGACAATTCTGCTGAGTTAAGGGGACGGGAGTCAGGTAGAGTAGACTTCATATGCCCTAGAGTGGAGTAGTTCAGGAAGGCCCTGAGGCAAGAGATCTCCAGGAGAGATTTCCCCTAGCTGTGGATTGAGGAGAAGTTGGGGAAAGCAGAGTGGCCCTCAAGTTACTGTGAGAAAGACTGATAAGGGAAGATACTGGTTACCTATTTGAAGACTTTGATGTTAAGTGTTAAAGGCCAAAGGCAAGCCTGTGTGTGAAGTGAGAAACTCAGGGAAGCAGTGGAACTGTGAGAGAGACTTTCAAGGTGAAACGGTTCCTCTCTGCTTGGCTAGTTTAAGCTAGTTTCTTATGCTGAATATATGTGGACTTGCTCTAGAGTCTGGCTGGGGCCAGACCATGATACCTGGTTAGAGAAAGAAAGTTACAACCTGTGTTTGGGGCGTGGCAGCCACTGGCCATGAACAGTATCATGGGTTATGTAAACCACAGGACATTTAAAGACTTATACCTTTGAACTAAACTTATGCCTTTGAACTAAAAGACTGTTTCCTCTTTCCCCGAGCCTGTGAAGTAACAGGGCTCAATTTTCTGGATTAATAAAGAGTTTTTCTTGCACCTAACATGTGTGTCTGTCGGTGTGGGCACAGGCTTAACTCCAAAATCCACTCAGGCAATTACACCTGCCTCTACCAGGACAGATCCAGATGATTTATAAAAATATAAAAATGATCAGTACAGCATAATAGCCCTAGATACAATCTGAAATAGTCATCTCTGAGACTCATGACATCTACTAAATAAGTCCTCAAAGAATCTGATGTTTGCCAATACACTAAATTGTTGAATGCAAAAAAAAATCACAATCTACTACAGAATATATATAAAATTTAATTAAACAGTCCTCAGTACTGGGGTACTGCTTTTGATAGTATAGGCAGTGTTACCCGAGACGGTATCTCAAAAGTGGCACTGGTAACGCTTGTGCCTAAATGAGTCCACTCCGTACATCATCATGTCTCTTGGCTTTTGGTTGGGTATATAAAGCAAATAACGCAATCCCAATGAAGTTGTGTACAAAGTTGTATATAAAGTTGTGTACAAAGTGCTCTTTGATTATTTTAGAGAAAGGTTCACTCAATCAATAATGAACAAACTGTACGTGTCACACCTATTAATTAAAGTGCTAAATGGTGGCCAAATTTTTTTAAAAAAAAAGATAATAAGAAAATGAGGCTTATCTGAGTCCACAGAGAATCAAAATTATTATCCAACAGAGCCCTGTGTCATTCCTTTTCAGGGACAGAAAAAGATCCACCCTTCCTCAACATGCTGAAGCGACTTATGTAGATAAAACACTTTTTGCATGTGCAGTTGGGAAATTAGCGTCCCTATGTTACACGCTCCAAATTTTCAGTTAAAGCAGCTCAAATGACACTGAAATAAGCAAGGAACAAAGAATGGAATACTCTTCATAAGCTCCTAATGAACAATCTGTAAAAATGAAGGGGCCCCTTTTACAAATTCATGGTAGCGATTCTCCCTCGACAAATGCATCGAAGCCCATAGGAAGTGAATGGGCTTTGGTGCATTTGCTGAAGGAGAATCGCTACTGCGGCTTAGTAAAAAGAGCCCTAAAGTAGTTCATACTTTGTTTGGTGCGACCAATACATGGTTAAAACAATCATCTCTAATAATCAAATAAGCAGATAGAAGGAAAATATAAAATAAACATCTTGATAGCTTGGTCAAGATTACTAGATCACCTCCAACCTAGACCATATTTATTTATTTTTAATAAAAAGTATTTTAAAGATTTACAAAATGGCTATACTCAGGAATACTTCTGGTTGTTTGAGATAGTGTATTCTAAATCTTAGTAGCTGAGTCAATATGCTTATATTTAACCCTTGATAAACTTGGATAAATAGGTTTATAGTCATTCGCGTGCGAGACTTCAGCACGCCGACATTGCAGCGCCGACAATTCAGTGCAAAACACCAGCGCGCCGCCTAAAAAGTGACTTTTAAAGAGCTCCGATGCGGGGTGTGAGTGGGGAACCCCCCAGTTTACTTCATACTCTTTGCGCTGCCATTGGGGGGGGGGTTTGGGGGGGGGTTGGAACCCTCCATTATAAAGTAAACTTAACTTTTTCATGATTTTTTAGAAAAAGTTAAGTTTTCTCTATAATGTGGGGGGTTGCACCCCCACACACCCCCAACGGCAGCGCAAACAGTCTGAAGTAAAGTGGGGGTTCCTCCCCACACCCTGCATCGGAGCTCTTTAAAAGTCACTTTTTAGGCGGTGCACTGGTGTCTTGCGCTGAACTGTCGGTGCTGCAATGTTGGCGCGCTGAAGTCTCGCGCGCTTTTGTCCCGTCACCGATAATTAAGGTTAGGACATTTTCTGACTGAAACCTCTGTTGACTTCTGTGCATTGTGTCAGAATACCTAAGGGTCTCCCCACCATTTGTTGTAATGTGCCATGCACTGAGCAAATTAACTCCTGCACTGAACCCCTTTCTGCATTCTGCACCTATTAACACGCATGAAGATTATGCAGTAATTATGTTCTGCTGCAACAGCCCCTCAGAAACAAAAGAGGCAGCAGACATGACAGCACAAACCCAGCCCACAAAGACACTACACAAGGGAGCAGCTTCTCTTAAAGGAGGGGAGGCTCATACCTAGCAAGGCACAAATCTAACCCTGTTCCTTGTCTTATAAAATTATGTGCTTCGTTCTTTGTGCAAGGTCCAGACTTTGTGTTGATTAGTCTCTTTATAACTATTGTCTTTCTTTCTAATTAATTCTCAAGTAACAGTCAAAAGGCTTATTTTGTAATACTTATTTTGTTCCATCCATCTATTCATAATGATAAATTGCTTGTCTGTTCTCTCTTTTATTCCCTCACTTATTTGTTATAAATGGCTCCTTAGAAGGCAAAGCATCACGTGCACAAACCCTTGCTTGGTCCTGAACTTACTAGGGCCAGATTGTCACCCTGAGCTACCTTTTTGACTCTGATTTTGTCTCTGCTATAAGCTTTGTCATCATCACTCTGTCTTTATCATCAATCAGCATAACTAGCCTGTCTGCTTCTTCTCTATTCCCTTAGAAGCTAAAATTATTATCCCTGCTTCATTCCAAGACCAAGGAGCCAGTAGTTTTAGGTGTTTTCCAAACTCTTCTTTCCTGATTAAAAGTTCTAATCCTAGGCCATGCCTGAGAGCTGAGAGGTTTTTTTTTTCTCTGAGTACTGACAAAAAGCAGACACTCCTAAAAGAGCAAAAACATTCAGATATACAGAACACTATGTACTGTTCTCCCTAAAGACGTCTGTGTTTTTGCATGTGGTGTTGTTGCTGTAAAAAATTACTGTTCAGTCTCACAGATGATTAAAGTTTGAATTTGATATGGAAATGTTTTCAAGCTGTTTAAAAGATTAACTTTTGTGAAGGGATGAGAAGTTCTAAATAAAAAGTAATAACAGTTTACATGTTAAAAGAGTAAGCAAGAAAATAATATTTGGCAATCAGGACACTTATTGTTCTGATTAACATACAGCCCCCTTCCAAAACCTTGTTATTCAGAAACAACTGAGAAAGAACAGATGATTAAAAATTTGATCTCTGAAATCTGAAACTATAGATCCAATAATTTCAAGTTTATGATAGAATACAGAGAAATGATATGGAGGGGCATTTTCGATATGACATCCAAATCCAAGTTTGGACGTTTTGCGGACACGCACAGAACTCCAGCAGCAAACATGGCCATTTTCAAATCATAAAAACATCTAACTTTTTGTTTCAAAAAGGGTCATTTTTCAGATGTGATTGTCTTCAGTGCATTTATCTTTTTGAACCATTTTTGAAAAAAATAAATCACACACATCAAAAAGAAAAACTCACTAAACAAACCTTTGGGATTTAGGAGGGGGCCAGCATTTTTAGTAGAATGGCCACACAGACATCCCAGCAGAGCTGTGGGGCACCCTAGGGGGTATTGCAGTGAACTTCCCAGATACACAAAAAGCTAAGATACACATCTCATCGTAACCCCCTAATAGTGCATGAGGAGCTCTTCAAAACCCACCCAAACCTATTGGACCCAACTGTCACCTATAACCCGCTTAGCAGATAGGTGGGGAATAAATTTTTCAAATAAATAAGTATATGTAGGTACAATGGGATTTGGCTGGATTTTGGAAGACTCACACATTCCATCATAAGTGTAGTACTTAGAGTTGGATATGGGCCTGAGTCCCCATCACTGTTGTTGACTACACTGCCCACTGGGCTACTTAAGGAACCTCCTTGCTGCTCTGCTAGGACTGGCCATAACATCTAAAGCTGACAGACAGACAGATATGTACTATTTCATTCACATTTTTTGGGGGTGGGAAGGGGGGTCAGTGACCATTGGAGGAATTTGAGGGGGGGTCATGCCTTCATCCCTCAAGTGTTGAACAGGTCATTTTGGGTAACTTTTTGGCACTTATTTGTTTTTAAAACAGGTCTAGCTCCAAATGTCCAAATTGTGCCCTAGACATTTCAAAAATGTTTGATTTTTGCAGAAAAAACGTCCAACTTATAAACCCGACTGTAGGCAGTGGTAGGCGTCCTATCACTGTTTAACCAGCCAATCAGAATGCACATTTAAAAAAAATAAAAACAAAAAAACCCAGAGGCAGGCCACTTACACTATAGTCATCTGTTGCGGGTGCAGGAAGGCACCTAAAGAAGCTTAAGCTCACCAAAAGCTGGGCATGGGCGTGGTCTCCTTAGGGCTGCAATAGGTGCCTGAAATGTAGGCCATTAAAATGCTGGCCTACATTTCAAATAGATGCGGCCGCTAAGCTGATGGTGGCAAGAAAATCTCCCTGCCATGATCAGCTTTGCGGCCGTGGCAGTGAACTCCCAAACCCCACTGCAAATCAGCCAGCAGGAGGGATGCCCACTCCCTCCTGCTGCCAACTCTGAACTCTCCTAACATTGCCAAAGACAGCCACTAAACTGTGTACAGTCTAAACTGCCGGAAAATAGTTTAGCGACTGTGTTAAAGTTTTGAGAATCTGGGCCTGGATCTTTTCAACTTGACCTGCTGCCTAATAAATGTAAAGATGAGGAGTCACAGCAGGGAAGGACGGAGAGAGCATGTTCAATATTTTGATTGTGCCATAGCATCTGAATTTCTCCTATAGCTAAATAATTCACAAAGGTTTGCTGATTTTTACTTTTTTTTTTCTTTATTGTGCTATATTTATGCCCCACTCTTCTATCTTAACAATTAGCATGCAAATGTAATACATCAGATTTCCTAAAAAAACAAACAAACATAAGATGCCATCATAATCATACTATATAATGTGAGTAGGCTACTGGAGAGAGCAGCAGACTGATAAGCAAGGAATCCCGGGATCAAATCCTACTTATAACATTTTACCCTTGCCCCAGGTACTAATCTACTGTAGGATGCAAGCTCATTTGGACAGGAAGGGACAGATTCTGTAATTGGGTGCCTGAAAAGAGGTGTCTACAGCTAGGCACCTACCTCACACCAATCACACTTAGGTGCCCATTACAGAATTGTGCTTAATTAAACCTTAGGCATTTACAATGTAGGCCAAGCACCTAAGCTCTTTAGACAATTGTGTCTAATGGCACCTAAGTCCTTCTCCACTCCTAAATACACCTACTTTGGAGTTAGGCTTTGACCTAAGGGCTGCCACGGAAGCGGACTGCTGGGCATGATGGACCACTGGTCTGACCCAGCAGCGGCAGTTCTTATGTTCTTATGTTCGGGCTAGAGGTAGAACAGGGCAGGTTCGAGGCAGAACAGGGTGTGGCTGGGGAGGTAGAACGGGGCGGGGCCATGTGTCCAGGTTTCTCCATTGTTAAATATGGTAACCCTGTATATTGTGAGCAAAATCTCGGTAGTCCCTGCTTCATTAGAACAGCTGCAGTCTAGTCATGTTTCAGAATATTGTGTAACAGGAGGCTCATACAATAGGTAAAAGCTCTTGTTATATATGGTCTCTGTGGTTAAAATTATTTAATAACACACTGACTTCATTGTTTTTCTCATTTTCACTTGTAGACTGTGTTTTGTGAAGCTAAAGCTCTTAATGATAGCCATAGAGTACAAGTCAGAAAAAGGAGAAAGCAGGTAAGTTTTTTAGTCATTACACTGAACATACCATGAGAAATTTAAAGGAATAGTTCACCAAAAAATGCTGTAGCTCTACAGTACACTTTCCTCTCATTCTATAATCTTGCATGCTCATTTTCATGTTTAGTGTGCAAAATTGCACACACAGATTGCAAAATACAGCCAGTTATGCACGTAACTTAATTTCTAAATTAGGGGTTGATTAGTATTAACAATCAATAATTGTTCACAACTGAAGTCATTTGGCACTAACTGATTCTAACTGCACTTGGTTGGTAGTCTATAACCTTAGGGGCAGATTCTATATAGTCCACCTAAAAAATTGGCACCGACCAGTGTGGTGCTAAGCATGAATCTCTAAAATTTAGGCACACAAAATAAAATCACGCTTATCGCCACCTAAGTGGCAATAGGCGTCACAACATTTAGGTGCCCCCACCAACATGGCGCATGGGGTGGACCGCCCACCCTCCCTTACTACACCCATTATTTGTATTCAGCATTCATATTCAGCCAAATATTTTTCAATATTCGAATTTGGCCAAACTCTTATGCTATTCAGTACAGCTCTACATGGTAGCATATAACAGGTGCCTATTTCCTACTTTCAAGCAGGTACAAACATGACCACAGAAAGTATGCACACAATGAAAGCCTCACTAGTACTTTCCTTCCCCTAACCTTGCCTGACCCCTTTTGGGTGGAGTCTGGAAATGCCTTCAGTTCATCACCACTTTTTTTTTTGTGCGTGTGTTCAATATTTTTATTGGTATTTAGCAATACAATAAAGCACATCAATAAACAGTAGTAGCATTTTCCCATCAAACATGTCAATCTATTTTACAAAATTTGAATCAGCAAGGTTTCAGACTTGTGCTGCATGTCAGTTTTCCTATCATTTTTAACTAAACATGCCCGATCACAAGGGTTGAGGAGGATGCTGAATGATCAGGCTTAGGCAACCCAAATCCAAGACAGAGAGTTGTTCTTTCCATTTAAACATGTTTCTTGTTTCCAAAGTTTAGGTGTTGTAAGCAACATAATATAAAAATGTTAGTGTTTTTCAGGCATTAATGCTATGCTGTTTCTAATTCAAATGCATACTGTTCACGGATATTTAGCAGAAATGATTAAAGTGTTTGGTCCCCAATCTTTGCTCTGGCTATTTGTCATACAGTGACATAGAGTTCATTCTGTATTCTTTTTTTTTTAATGTCTTCATTGTTATGTAGAGGGGAATTTTCAATATGACATCTAAATCTAATTTTGGACATTTTGGGAAAAAACATCCAGAAAACCTTAAGGAAAGTAACCATTTTCAAACTAGAAAAAAAAATCTGTCTTTTTGTTTCAAAAATGGCCATTTCCTAGATTTGTTTGTCCTCAGTGCATACATTTATTTTTACAAACACTAACAAACACTGGGAGGAATGGAGGAAAAATATTCAATTTAATTCAGACTCTCCACCATAAATGACAAAAACACCAATGCTGATAAATCGTTTATTGCAGGTTTGTACTCGAAGGTTTAGTGGTCCTGAGGAAGTGGTATTGTGCCACAAAATGATCGTTGGCCTTGTTAACTCAGAACTCTGTTAGAAATATATTGAACTTAATAATATATTTTCCCCCTCCGGTGTTTTGATAGACAAAAGTTTTTTTATGCCTATGATGTGCATGGATTAGAGTCACAAGAAATCAGACTCACTGCAAACTGAGGCCTTTTCTTTCATCTTCCCTAAGCACATTGGTGTTTTTGTCATTTATGGTAGAGAGTCTTATATTGTCTATCTTTTTTGAAACATTTTTGAAAAAAACATCTATATAAAAAACTCACAAACACCAGCTATTGGTACATAGGAAAGGCCAGTATTCCTAGAAGACTGGCCACCCAGTCATCTGAAGAGAGCAGTAGGGCACCCTAGGGGGAACTGCAGTGAACTTCACATAAAAGGTCCTAGGCGCACATCTTACCATAACCCCTTACATTGTATGGTGAGTCAGAGAATGACATGGTGACAGAATTCATCACCGTTCCTATCCCCGCGGATAACCGTGGGAAATCATCCCATGTCATTCTTTAGTGTCTTATCTCAACCTCAGTCCTTCTACACCAGCATTCTTTAATGCAAGGCTTGAAGGTCAGTGGTTATGCCCATTCATACACTGATTTTTATGTGAGCCAAGTATAGGACAGTCAAGGCATTGTGACATCACTGATGAGGTTGGCTCTTAGGCACTGGTGGAATGAGGCATTATGACATCACACTCTCAGCTCTGGATACCAGAGACTGTCATTCTTTAGTGTCTATCTCAACCTCAGTCCTTCTACACCAGCATTCTTCAATTAAAGGCTTGAGGGTCAGTGGTTGGGCCCATTCATACTCTGATTCTTCTCTCTCTCCTTAAAGAATGACATGGAGATGGTTTTCCATTGTAATCTGTGGGGACGGGAATGGTGATGAATTCTGTCAGTGTATCATTCTCTATGGTTAGCCCTCTAAAATTTTCCCAAAACCTACTGTACCCAACTGTATACCAACAAAATAGCCTTTATGCCTGCAGGTGTCGTCTCTACGTTGGTACAGTAGGTTTTGGGAGGGTTTTGGATGGCTCACACTTACCATCACAAGTGTTCTAGTTAGAGTGGGATATGGTCCTGGGTCCCCTTCTCTGCAGTCCACTGCACCAACCACTAAGCTACTCCAGAGTCCTGCTTGCTGCAGTAATAGGACTGGTCATAACATCACAGCTGTCATATATGTTGGTATATACTGTTTAATCCACATCTTTGAGGGGAGGTAGGAGGGGGGTCAGTGACCACTGGGGGAGTAAGGGGGGGTCATGCCTTCATGCATCCAATGGTCATCAGGTCAGTTTGGCTACCTTTTTGACACATTCATTTCTGAAACAGGTCTAGCCTCAAACGTCCAAGTTTTACCCTGGATGTTTTTGGTAATGTTCCATTACTGCAGAAAAAAGTCCATTTCATAAGTCTGCCCTAAACCCTTCCAAAACATGCCCCCAACATGCCCACTTGAGATTTAGACACTCTGAGGACAAACAGCATAGAAAAACATCTAGAAATCTATTTTGAAAATGACAATTTGGATGTTTTCGCAAACAACACATCAAAATGCTACTTTATGCCAATTTGGGGATGTTTTTCTTTTTTGAAAATGAACCCCAAAATAAACGAAAACCATGTATGTGGTTCATATAAATATCAATTTGCAAATTCACACTTTGAAGGAACAAGAGTCTTAAATAATTTAGAAAGACAAATGTTTCATTAAACAACAATCCAGTGCTATGCAAGTTTTTATTTGAGTAATGTATATTTAGGAATCCTATGCAAAACGCAGCATGACATCCAATGTGCCAGTGTTGGAGTGAATAGAAATACAAGTTTGTAGACATTATAGATCATTTTCATTGAATCCTTTATCACATTTACATATGTTATTCTTAAAATATCCACAAATCTATTAAATGAAGGTTTAGTTCTCCTGGACTTCAGTAGTTTTTATATGCATGTCTAGAGAAAAGATTGTCAAAGAGGTCCATGAAGTGAGGCCTTGCAACCTGCCCAGAATGGACTTATATGATTTGTTTAATCATGTGAGTCTACTCTCACATCTTAAGAATGTTTCTGTTCGTTGAATTTGCCCTTTTTTTCTTCATACAATGAATATTTTGCATTTTATTATGCCTTCTGCTAACCCAATGTTGCAAGCTAATCAGACTTTGAGGAAAAACAGTATCTCTCCGGTGTGAGAAGGAATTCCTGTTATTCAGTTTACAAATATTGGAGAGCACAGCACCGTATTTGGTGAATACACATGTATGCACAATATATTCTAAGTGGAAAGACACAAACCTTCCTCCATGATGTTTCCTCATTGCTGTTTTTATTTCTTCCCATTTTCCTTTTCAATTTTATTTTTTTCCCCTTCATTCGTTTAAAATCTGTTTTATTTTAATAAAGGCAACTTTTGACCAGATTTATTACCCACATTGTCCCTCAAACTTGAGACTACCTTATTTCTAGGTAAAAGTTTTTAAATGAGAGTTAAAAATGAGTTGCAAATGCTTTCTCCCTTTCATTAGGAAAATCTTAATGCCAACAAAGACTAAAGACAGAAGAGCTATTAGCTATCCTCTTTAGGAGTCTAGTCTGCTCACTTTAAATTTGTAGTTCTTCCTTGGAACCAAGGAGGTTGTTATTCAGCCGGCAGTGGTCAGAATTTTTTTTTGTCACCACTGACCTTATCCCCTGGCAAAGGCATTGAATATCTGGACATACACGGCCAGCTAAAATGCACAGAGATAGGAATGTGTTTTTTGCCATTCTATTTATGTGATGACCTTATGTGGTTAAGCACTGAACATTGGCACTTAACTGCTTAAGTTCAGACTCCACCCCCAGTCCACCTACAAGTTAGCTGTTTTCAGCTTAGGTGTGAACCCCCTGACTGATACTATAAATGGTGCACAAATTTGTGCAAGCAAAATTACGCACAATTCTGAGATGTTTGGCTTACGAGCCAATCAGTGCCAATAATTAGGTGCTAATCAATTATTGGCATTAATTGGTCACTATTTGGATTTGCATGTGCATTTTTCTACACACTATTCTATGAAGATCTGCACACAAATCTTTTATGCTGGTTTTAACATACAATTCCTATGAGCATCGGAGCATTTACCTCGCTGGTCTGCAGTAGAAAGCTCTACCATGGCTCTGGAAAGGGAGCCCTTAGCCTCAAATTCTCTAAACAGTGCCTGTTTTTTTAGGCGCCCATAGATGCCCAAATTCAGTTAAAAACACCATTGAAACATTTTTTAACTGAGTTTCAAGGCGCCTACTGTTACCTAAAAAAAACCGGTGCTGGAATAGTGCCTGCATAGGTGCTTTAAGCCACCTAATGCCACCGGGCGTGCTAACATCGGAAGTGGCCAAAAGCGCCTAAGGAGGTGCAATCACATCATTGGTAGGTGCCGGAAATGTAGACCAGGAAAACCCTGGCTTACATTTCTGGTGCCTACCTTTGCTGGAGGTGTGATTCTGTACCTGGAGCCGTCACGTGATTGACAAGCGATCGGTGGCTGTTTTTATGGTGGCTGCCGACAACGGCACCAATTACAAAATCCGGGCCTTAGTGTGGAACTCAAAAGGGGGCATGTGCGGGCCAGGGGAATTTACTAAAAATATATAGGAAACTGAAAACCTACCTTTTCAACACTTACCCCGTCTTTTACGAACCTGCGATAGCAGTTTCTTGCGCAGGTAGCCACGCTGAATGGCCCACGCTGCTTCTGACACTCTTAGAAACTCAATGAGCGTCGGGAGCAACGCAGGCCATTCAGCGCAGCTCCCCGCGTTAGAAACTGCTAGTGCAGTTTCGTAAAAGGAGGCCTTAATCTCCTGTATCCCCTCTTTCTCTCCTACTTCCTCTTTCCCCCTCTTCCCTATCCTCTTCCCTCTCCTCGCCCCCCTTCCTCCGCACCCCTCTCTCCTCTCTTTAAGTCACCTTAAGCCTGTACAGATATGAGCGATGCACAAATAGAAGATTAGATTACTGAATACAGGGTTCCTTGTGCAAATTAAGTGTCAAGAGTTATACCAGGTTTCAGCTGGTATAAAAACTTGCATCCAAAGTTTGATGCTGTAAATCAGTGTATCGCAAACTGTGTGCCAGATTCCAGGTGTTGTTCCACAAGATGCCAGTGAGGAGGAGAGGCACTTGTGCCGGCTGACTGCTTACAGGATGTGCCTATCACGGCGAGAGGCACATCCTGTAGGCAGTGAGATGGTGCCTCTCCTTCTCTCTGCACCTCTCCTTCTCCAGCACTCCCCCACCTGCAGAAATAGGAGGCTCAGGGCTGTGGCTGGGGGGCATCCGTGCATACGCAGATGTCAATGCGATGATATCACACATGCATGTGACATCATCGAGCTAATGTCCACATATTTCTGGATGCCTTCCAGCCATGGCGCTGTGTTTAGTGTGCCATGGCTTCAAAAGTTTGCAGCACACTGCTCTATATGGTGCCCAACTTGGAATGTGGTTTATAGAATAGCGCTGTTTGTGGATTTTTTCAGCACCAAATTTGGAGCACCATTTATTGAATCTAGTCCTATCGGTGGATATGTAGTGGCACTAACTAGTTAAATGCCACTGATTATCTGTAGTTAACTCCAGACAAATGATTTATCCCCCCACCCTCCTTTTTACAAACCTGAGTTAGGCTTTTATATTGCCGGCTGCTGTGGTATTAGCTCTGACGGCTTCATAAATGGAGGGGAAGTTAAATAACTAGTGATATAATCCAAAACGTATTGTAAATTGTATTTAGTAGAGGGGCTTCATTCATACCACATGGAAAAAATATATACGGACAAGACACAACCCTGTATAAAAAAATAATAAATACAAAGAACGGAGAAAAACAAACCTCAATTGCAAGCTGCCGGGACTACACAAGTACCCTAAGCCGCTTGCATCATCACTGGTTTGTAAAAAAACTCTGTACAATTATATGTACTTTACTTCCATTCAAGTGTATTACTTTCATTCATGTGTAATAAGATATCATATTCTTAACGTTCCGTTGATCTTCATATATCAAAAATGGTGAATGAGAGCCCAATCTATCTAAAATATAGGAGCAAGCAACAACTCAAGTTCAAAATTTTTTAACAGGTTTGTGTCTTGTCTGTATAGATTTTTTCCATGTGGTATGAATGAAACCCCTCTACTAAATTCAATTTACAATACGTTTTGGATTATATCACTAGTTATTATATACGATTGTATCCCTCGATACATTTAGGGGAGGTTAAATATCCAGGAGTTTCACATGGAGGTCAAATTGTTTTGAATATTGACTGAGATATTTAAAACCATTTTTATAAGCATCGGAGAGCATCTCCCATTAGAAATATACTTTTTTTCTTACATAAAAGTAACGCAAAACTAGGTTCCAAAAAATATAGTTACAATAATGTCCTCCAATGTTTCATGCACACTTTTATCATAAGCATAAATGGAGAAAAAACAGCATGCTCATATTAAAATAGGAAACCATATAGGGTATTACTCCCTCCTGCCCCATAAGAATATAATCATAGCATGCTGCAAAAAAAAACAAAAACTTGTTTCAATCAATACTTGGAATCAATTATTTTAGTAGCATCAAAGAACATCATTTAATTATACTAAATTCAAATTGTGCTTATCTTGATGTTGTTATTCTTATATAAAACCAGAAAATAATCTCTCCTCTTTAAAATGCTATATATATTTTTATACACACACACACATACAAGGGACATGCAATAATTCTTCTACCTGATTATAAAAGAAAGTAGCAAACATGTTGAAACACATCTGCATCTTCTGACATATCTCAAGGTTACTCAAGCACAAGAGACAGGCTGTCAGGAGAGTCCTTATGCAAATCAAGTAAGAAACTGCTAGATTTGGAGCACCATTCAGTGATAAAATTACTCACAAAAGAAGGGAAAAAGCCAAAGGAGATCTATGAACATATGACTGCAGTTTATGGTGAATCTGCACCATCATCCTACATAGTGAAATTTAGGAGCAAGCAGTTCAAGTGTGGTAGAGAGTCCATTGAAGATGACCCTCACTCTGGATGGCCTGTGGAAGCAACTTCTACAGAAATGTGCATGAAAGTCAAGGATTCAATTTTGTCAGAAAGACAAATTAAGGTTTCCTGAATAGCTGAAGAACAGCATCTTGGCAGGTACAGTTTGGAAAATAATTCATGAAAGGTTGGATATGTCCAAGGTTAGTACAAGATCGGTTCCAAGAATACTGATGCCATGTCAGAAGGCTATGATGTTCCAGTGCTGTCAGGTGAACTTGGAGATGCTCCATGAAGACCAAGTGAATTTTTTCCATTGTTTGGTGACTGGATATGGGACTTATACTTATACTTATAGTCTATTGCAGAGATCCTGAGTCCAAAATGGAGTCAATGCGGTGGAAGCACAAGTCATCCCCCACCCCCAAAATGTTCAAGACAAAAAAAATATGCAGGTAAGTTCATGGCAACTGTTTTCTAGGATGATGAAGGACTTTTGCTTCTGGAGTTCATACCACACAAGACAACCATAACTGGGGAGAGTTATGCCAACACAATGATTGCTTTGTAGGAGTCAATCAAAGAGAAAAGATAAGGAAAACTCACAGCAGGCATGCTGCTTCTTCACGACAATGCACAATGTGATTACAGGCTGCCATCTGAGAATGTGGGTTTCAGCAACTGAGCCATCCACCCTACAGTCCTGCCCTGGCTCCCTCGGATTATTTCCTGTTCTGAGTTTTGAAGAGATCTCAATCTCTCTATGGACAGCGGTTTTCAATAGATAAAGATGTCAAGGAAGCTGTGATGTCCTGGTTTAAAAAGGGATTAAAGTCATGGCAGGAAAAATAGATGAAGTGTATGGAGCTATTGGGAGACTATGGGCTCCTTTTACGAAGCCGCGGTAGCAGTTTAATGCACGTAATAGCGCACGCTAAACTGCCAGCCGCGCTAACCGCTACCGCCTCCTCTTGAGCAGGCGGTAGTTTTTCAGCTAGCGCGGGGGTTTGCACGTGATTAAAAGTCATGCACATTAAAGCCACTACTGCAGCTTCGTAAAAGGAGCCCTATATTTAAAAATAAAACACATTTTAAAAAAACAACTCTTTTCTTTCCTACTGAGGTAGATAAATTTATTGAATGCCCCTCGTGTTTTGCATATGTATATATATATTTGGTACTGAAAGGTTCTCAGCCCAACTAAGAAGAGAATGATGTGGATATGGTTCATTCAATGATCTGAAACAATATCAAACAATTGGCACTTAACAAAATAAGATAACAATGTTTTCAGCTACAGTGGCAAAATAACGTTCAGAATTTAGAAAATTAGTTGGTTGGGTTGAAAACTTTTTAGCACCCCCCCTTGTGTGTGTGTGTATGTGTAAAAACAACCATAAACCTAACTATACCAGGATTTCATGGCAAATTCTATTATACATTCAAAAATCTAAGAGTATGAATGCAAAAATTAAACACAACTCTTTTGATCTACAAACTGAGGTTCCCACTGCACACCTGAATGTTTTGATTATAATTCTAGCTGTGATATTTACATTGTATTCTGTACTTGTAATGTAGTGCACATAGGGCAAACATCTCATAAAGGGGTTCTTTTACTAAGGTGCGGTAACCGTTTTAGCGCACATTAAAATGGCTACCGCGCTTTAGTAAAATGACTCCAAAATAAGGATCCAAATTTTGGAACATGTCAGTGGGATTTGTCTTAGAACTATGGAGGCACCACTGGCTAAGACATTAGATTGCTTATCAATATGATTTGTTGAACTTAGAATTTGCAATACTTGAACCAAATATGGCCTTGCTATGGAAGGGGGAGAGATGTCCTTAAAAGAATCCTGTATAAGAAGCAATTTTTGATTTATAAATGGGACACAGTAGCCCACAAAAAACCTAATATGAAAACATTGGCAATCATTATAGTAGAAATGTGGATGGGAGATTTCAGCTTTAAATATATTGATACATCAAGAAGAATAATATTGACATAAGTACAATTTAAATTTAAGGGTCCTTTTACTAAGGCACGCAAGTGCGTCTTAGTGTGTGCTAAATTTTAGTGTGCAACAAATGCTAATGCTTGGCAACGCGTCCATAAAATATAATGGATGTTTTAGCTAGCGCTAAGACACACTAGTGTCCTTAGTAAAAGGACCCCTTAATATCATTAAAAGATGTTTCTGATATTGTTGAAATAACTGATTCCACGTATATATTAAGATCTGGGTTTTCTTTCAGTATGATTACGGCGAAAGCTAGAAGGATGCTAGGTTGCATAGGGAGAGGTATGGCCAGTAGGAAAAAGGAGGTATTAATGCCTCTATAAGACTCTGGTGCAACCTCATTTAGAATATTGTGTACAATTCTGGAGGCCACACCTTCAAAAAGATATAAAATGGATGGAGTCGGTCCAGAGGAAGGCTCCTAAAATGGTGTGTGGTCTTCGTGATAAGGTGTATGAGGACTGACTTAAAGATCTCAATCTGTATACTTTGGAGGAAAGTCGGGAGAGGAGAGATATGATAGAGTCGTTTAAATACCTACATAATATAAATGTGCATGAGTCGAGTCTCTTTTATTTGAAAGGAAACTCTGCAATGAGAGGGCATAGGATGAAGTTAAGAGGTAATAGGCTCCGGAGTAATCTGAGGAAATACTTTTTTACGGAAAGGGTGGTAGATGCGTGGAACAGTCTCCCGGAAGAGACTGTATCTGAATTCAAGAGGGCCTGGGATAGAGCGAGAAAGAGATAATGGTTACGGATGGACTGACTAGATGGGCCATTTGGTCTTTATCTGCCATCATGTTTCTATGCTGTGATGATGTTCTTATGGGACAGGAGGGAGTAATGCCCCATATTGTTTTAATATGTGAACTCCATTTTCCCTGCATTTATGCTTGTGATAAAAGTATGTTTGAAATGATAATAAAATTCAGTTAATTGTGTTCTGGTATATAACTGGGATTATTGGACACCCTATATATTATTTGGTGGTTTTGGTTTAAAATAGCAAAGAAAATGTCAACAACCTTTCCCTTTTTTAATTTCATATTGGTTTTTAATGGGAAACAACAAGAAGAAGAAAAAAAATAAAATTTAGGGGTATTTTTGGTACCATCAGAAGGGCACAGTAATACTTAATAATGCATGCTATTGCACAATAGAACATACTATCAATAGTTGTACCATTGAATAGTGTGAACTATTGTGGATTTTGCTAAAAAATAAAAAGAAAGAGTAAAATTAAAAAAATCTGGTAAATGACGGGGGAAATAAACAAAATGGAAATTTCTGGCCTGCACATCCCTACTAATAAGTATGTGCCCTTATCACCTCTACACATGCCCTTTGTTTTATTCCTTTGTTATTTTTCCCTCCCTTGTCTTGCCATTGTATTTGTTCACATTTTCTGCTAAAAGAAGAAGAAAAAAAGTTTTTTTAATTTATGGTATGGTCCTCATGGAATTTGAATGAAAGGTTTTTTTGCTTTTGTTTTGTGTCAGTTGATTTCTTATCAAAGTGTTTGATATGAAATTTTTTTCTTGTCGTTTGCAGAAGCCGAAAGCGGTATGCCCTGCTCGTTACTGTCACTTTCCTTCCAACCTCAACCCTCTCTTCACCTTCTCCTAACTTCTGGACTAATTCTTTGCTGAGAAATCCGAAGATAACACCTATGTCTATCTTTATATATGTATATACATATATATGTATATATATATATATATTTATACATGTGTGTGTGTGTGTGTGAGTGTATGTGTGTAAAAACCCCTGATAAAATAAAAAAAAAGTGTATCTATTTCTTTTTATTATTCTTTTTGTTTATTCCATTAACGCACTAACTTCTTTGCAGGAAATACAAGAGTAGTAGGGTAAGGCATGTTCCCCTATCACATTATTGCCCACATCTCAGGATGTAATACCTGGAAAACAAGCAAGCAAACCTCTATTTGTATTATTCAACTTTTTTTTTCATAGATCATTTTGTATCATGGCGATGTGTTGTCTGCGTCCACTGGCTTTTTTTCTTCTGCCATTTTGTCTGCAGTGCCATGTCCCGTGGATGTTGTTTTCCCCTACAAGTGTCTTTAATTTAGAATATGTGTTACAGAGAACAATAGTTCATGTTTCCATAGTTTCACCACCCATAAAAAGCACAAATGATAGGATATCATTGTTCCTCCAGTTTCTAATTAGTAGAACAGATATTTTAATCTACCGTGCCAGTGGAGTGCACAAGGGCAGTTTATACCGCATGTTCATATTCATTGACGTCTCTGAGATCATTTCTGCAAACACTGGAACGAGTCCGCGTTTTTCTGGTGTTTGTGTATGTGCTGGCATGCATTGCACATCTCTTAAACATACCATCTCACAGGTCTTGTCTCTTGGCCCCTGCATCCTTTTTAATTGCTTTTGTGTTAGATGGACACGGCATGGTTTGCCCAATTGTTTGGGGTTTTTTTTGTAACTTTTCATTTCCTTTTCTAACTGGTTATTGTTATGATTTTGGAAACTCACTCACCATCAAGCAAGAATATCCTTCAATTTATCCATTCTCTAGTCTGACAATGTCTTGTGTTATGTGGAGTTGTGTTTCCTGTTTGTACAGTGGTCTTCTTGAGTTATTGTTTTGTTTCATTCATTTTTTAAGTAAATGTGTGAAATGAGAGGTAAGCTTCCTGTCAGTTTGGTATTGATAAGATCCAACTGCACAGAAGTTATTGCAACACTTGTCCTCTTCAGGAATCTGCGGTGATTGCACCTCTACTGTGTGGACCCTTTTGTGTTTTATAGTTGTGGCATGTTTGTCCCAAAGTAGTGGTGAAGAGTACGGTAGAAACTGGTGCTACTTGCTCCCAGAAATTGTGACCTGATATAAAAAACAATCGTCATAAGATAATATAATTTAGTGCTCAACACCATAATAAGAATATTGAATATCTTTATGGAAGAAAATTGACACATTATGAACCAAACTCTACTGATCTGAAGGGTCTAATTCCTGGGTGCAACCTGTGAATTTTGTGTGTGTATGTGCAAATGTATTTTAATTCGGCATGTATTGTGTCTTCTTTTGATTTCTTAAAGGATTTGTGGCTGGAGATATCTGAACTCTGTACAAGCATCCGTTTAATTGGAGTCCAGAAAAAGTGATGCTTATTGGGGGTAAATTTTTAAAGGAGTATGCACTCAATTTGCATATTAATATCATTCACAGCTAACTAGTTAACAGTATGTTCCACTCAAATACTGCTTTGAAAATATGCCTAGAGCCCTTTTGCTGGACCTAATCAAATGGTTGCTTTTTTGTGTGTCATTTTTATTCCCTGTATTGGCATGGTGCATTCAAAGGTATCATTGCATTTACATATCTGGACCTCAGCATGAACCAGATATTTAAAAAAGAAGCTATTTTTATTTGAGTACATATCTGAATAGGAGAAGAACTTCATTGCAACATTTTTAGTTTTCTTTCACGTCTACATAAATATTATATTATGTTACTTATGAATATAATATTATGTGAGTTTTTACTGCATGGGGAATGGTACAGCACATCTGTTTCAGAGTTTTCATGATTACTTCAAGCTTATATAACCGAGTTCATAAAATATCTATTGTTCCTAGTTTAACCCCCCTTTTTTACAGAACTGTAGCACCTTTTTAAGTGCCGGCTGAGGCGGTAACAGCTCTGATGCTTATAGGAATTCTATGAGTGTCGGAGCTGTTACTGCCACAGCTGTTCCTAAAAACCCTGCTACAGTTTTGTAAAAGCAGGTGGGGGGTGGGGTATTAGTGTTTTGAACTTGATACTTCGTTTTAAGAGAAGTTACAACAGTTTTCTCAACTATCCTTCCTTAGAATTTTATTAAAAAAAAAATAATGGCCCTCTTTTACTAAGCCGCAGTAGAGGTTTATACCACGGTCCAGAGCGCTAAATGCTCTGATACTGGTCTAATGCTCATAGGAATTCTAGAAGTTACCAAAATATAAGTTGGGCGTGCCCTAGGACAGGGGTAGGCAATTCCGATCCTCGAGAGCCGGAGCCAGGTCAGGTTTTCAGGATATCCACAATAAATATGCATGAGATAGATTTGCATCTCAAGGAGGCAGTGCATGCAAATCCATCTCATACATATTCATTGTGGCTATCCTGAAAACCTGACCTGGCTCCGGCTCTCGAGGACCGGAATTGCCTACCCCTGCCCTAGGACACTGCTGGAAAGTTAACTCCCTAGACTCCATCAAAAATATATAAACCTCAAATCTAAATTCTAGAACAGCGTCAGCGCATTTAGCGCTCCAGGCCATTGTAGAAATTTCTACTGCAGCTTAGTAAAAAGGTGTGTGTGGGGGGGAGGGGGTTGAAAGAGTAGTTAAAAGTTTTGGATTCTGCTCTTTCTTTGACCAATCAAATTAATAATATATCGAAAAAATGTTTTTTTTAGCCTTCAGATGCTGAGGAGGGTCCGTCATTTTTTTCATCAGCAACATTTTGTCGTGTTGGTCCAGGCTATTATATTAGCTCATTTAGATTATGTAAACTCTCTATATATCAGTTTAAGTAAGTGCAATTTAAAGAGATTGCAGCTTATTCAGAACACGGCCGCCAAATTAATATTCGGCAAGAATAGACATGATCATAGACTGGAATATGTCGCTTGAGGACCGGAGTTCCCTACCCCTGCTCTAGAGGAATACACAAATTTAAATTAGTATTTCCTTCCATTAGGAGTATTAAAACCTTGGGTAGGCTTTCTTACTCTATGGCATTTACCTTGGTAATAATCTGGAATGGTCTTCCTTCAGAAATTAGACTTCTTCCGTCCTTGACATTTTTTAGGAAAACCTTGAAAACGTATCTTTCCCAGAAATTATTAATAGATAAATAAGGGACTGTAACAGATTAATTTATGGCCAATCAAAGCTTTCCTTTGTCTTTCTAATTAATTTTGTGAACCGGATCGAGTCCTCAGTGGGAATGACCCGGTATATAAGACTAAGGGCTCCTTTTACTAAGGTGCGCTAGCATTTTTAGCATGCGCTGAAGATTAGTGCACACAAACTCCGCACTAAATGGAAAATACTAACGCAAGCTCTATGGAGGTGTTAGTGTCTAGCACACACAGCATTGTAGCGTGTGCTAAAACCACTAGCGCACCTTAGTAAAAGGAGCCCTAAGGATTGGATTGGAAAAGTCTATCTCCATTCCTCTCTTTCTTACTCCATCTTTACGTTTCTTCCTCAGGGTGTTATACATTAATTTTAGCATTTAATTTTGTTCCTATCCTTCTGAATGAGCATGGCTTTTTGTTAGAGGTTGCATTCTAAGCAGATAAGAGAAAAGGTCATATGTTCTTGTGGTAAATCATCTTAAAGCACAAATCAACTCAACTTTAATAGGACAATTTTTAGAATAATATGGGACCCTTTTAACAAACAATGGTAAAAGGTGGACTTAGCACACCCTTATGTAGGTCATTCCTATGCGCTAAGGCCATTTTTACTGCTGGGGTAAAATGACCAATTGTTCTACTTTCCATATTAATGCTTGTATGCTAATTTTTCCATTAGCACCATTAGTACATGAGCCCCTGCCGCTCCACTGAAAGCCATTTATTGCTGTGGTAAACATGCATTAGTGCATACCGAAGCTATGTAAAAGAACCTCCTATAAGTAGCATTTTAGAAAGGATACCCCAACTCAGAACATGGACATCCAAGTTAGAATGTCACAAATGGACATCCATCTCACATGTATTTTAGAACAGGAATGTCCATGTAGTAGAAATGTTCAGTATGAGTATCCATTTTACAAACTAAAACATTCAAATTATGAACAGGGGAAAACAAGGGATATGAATGTCTTTGTGGCAGCCTAGGAATGTCCATCTGTGAACACATAGGTGTACGTGCAGGTTAGAGGGGTAGCCTAATGGTTAGAGCAGTGGGTTGACAATCAGGTTCAAATCCCAAATATGCAATTTGAACTCTTTGTAGTCTCACCCAAAATACACCTATGGGTCATTCCATGTCAAGTGGTCCCCAGTCAACTATCTCAGAATTCCATTAACTTTTAATCATGAGTAGCCTAAGGTATTAAACTAAGCTGTGCAAAATATTAGACTCAGATATGTATTTGTTCCTGAACTAGAGCATCCAATATGAGGGGTGCTCTGGTTCCAGTCATGTGCAGACTTTCAATATCTAGAGTACATAAAGCAAAGCTGGTAGAAAGCTCACATTTTGCTTATCTATACAGTTATCGATGCTGAATTCAGATATACTGATGGAATTATCCAAATTAGATTACTTTTTCATTATTGCCAAGCAAAATGGGCATGTCTCAAGGTTACTCATGCACAGTTGTGGCTCGGTACAAATCAAGTAAGAAACTGCTAGATTTAGAGCACCGTTCAGTGATAAAATTTCTCATAAAAGAAGGGAAAAAAGCCAAAGAAGATCCATGAACACAAGACTGCAGTTTATGGTGAGTCTGCTCAATCATCCTATAAAGTAAAATTTTGGAGCAAGCAGTTTAAATGGGGTAGAGAGTCCATTGAAGATAACCCTCAAACTGGAGGCCTATGGAAGCAACTTCCACAAAAACATGCAAGAAAGTTGGGGATTTAATTTTGTCAGACAGACAAATTTAAATTTCCTGAATAGCTGAAGAAATGGGCATTTCGGCAGGTACAGTTTGGAAAACAGTTCATGAAAAATTGGGCATGTCCAAGGTTAGTGCAAGGTTAGTCCAAGGTTAGTTCCAAGAATGCTGATGCCATGTCTGAAGGCTATGATGCTCCAGTGCTGTCAGGAGAACTTGGAGATGCTTCATGAAGACCATGCAAATTTTTTTCATCATTTGGTGACTGGAGGGCACTCTCTAAATGTAAGGAAGTTCTTCTTTACCCAGAGTGGTAGAAATCTGGAACGTAAGGAAGTTCTCTAAACGTAAGGAAGTTCTTCTTCACCCAGAGAGTGGTAGAAATCTGGAACACACTTCCAGAGGCTGTTATAGGGGAAAACACCCTCCAGGGATTCAAGAAAAGGTTAGATAAGTTCCTGCTGAACCAGAATGTATGAAGGTGTGGCTATACTCAAATAGGGCACTTGTCTTTGACCTAAGGGCCGCCGTGTGAGCGGACTGCTTGGCACGATAGACCACTGATCTGACCCAGCAGCACCAATTCTTATGTTCTTATGAGATGAGATTTAGGTCTATCACAGAGATCCTGAGTCCAAAATGGAGTCAATGCAGTGGAAACACAAGTCATCTCACACTCCAAAAATATTAAAGACAGAAAAATCTGCAGGCAAAATCATGGAAACCGTTTTCTGGAATGATGAAGGACTTTTGCTTCTGGAGCTCATGCCACACAAGACAACCATAATCAGGGAGAGTTGCTCCAACACAATGATTGCTTTGCGGGAGTAAATCAAGGAGAAAATACGAGGAAAACTCACAGCAGGCATGCCACTTCTTCACAACAATGTGCTGGTGCACATGTCATGACAATCACAGGCTGCCATCCAAGAATGTGGGTTTCAGCAACTGAACCATCCACTCTACAGTCCTTACCTGGCTCCCTTGGATTATTTCTTGCTCTGAGTTATGAAGCAATCTCTCCGTGAACAGCGATTTTCAAGTGATGAAGACGTCAAAGGCTTGAAGGACAGACAGAAGAATTCTTTTCAAAGTGATTAGTCATTGCAGGAAAAGTGGATGAAGTATATGAAGCTATCAGGGGACTATATAGAAAAGGAAAACAAAACATTTTGGAAACTCTTTTCTTTCCTATTGAGGTAGATGAATTATTGAATGCCCCTCATATGTACTTCAGTGTTAGATGTCCATATCCTGTTTTTGTAAAACTGGGATTTGGACATCCATGTAATTCGGATGACTAAATGCCAGTTTTCAGATGTCCAGAACAAAATAACCACCTATATGTGCTTTAACTCTCCAACTTTAGATCAGTACTCAAAGGGAGAGTATATTCATACTAATGATCACCCCTAAATCTCGTTCTGCTGCAGTTCTAGCCAAGGTCTCACCATTCAATGTGTACGTTCTGCACGGATTATTGTTGCCAAGGTGCATGACCTTGCATTTTTTAGCGTTGAAGCTCAGCTGCCAGGTCAAGGACCAATGTTCCAATAAAAGCAGGTCCTGCATCATAATGTCAGACAAATTGCTGTTACTTACAATGTTACATAGTTTGGCGTCATCGGCGAACAATGTTATTTTACCTTGAAGCCCCTGTGTCAGGTCTCCTATGAATATGTTGAAAAGCATCGGGCCCAAGACCGAGCCCTGCGGCACTCCACTGGTCACCTCCGACATTTTAGAGAGGGTACCGTTAATCACCACCCTCTGAAGTCTACCTCTTAGCCAATCATTAATACTAATCGCATGGGTCAATGATTGGCTAAGTGGTAGGCTTCAGAGGGTGGTGGTTAACGGTACCCTCTCTAAAACGTCGGAGGTGACCAGTGGAGTGCCGCAGGGCTCGGTCTTGGGCCCGATCCTTTTCAACATATTCATAAGAGACCTGACATAGGGGCTTCAAGGTAAAATAACATTGTTCGCCGATGACGCCAAACTATGTAACATTGTAAGTAACAGCAATTTGCCAACAGTATGACGCAGGACCTGCTTTTATTGGAGCATTGGTCCTTGATCTGGTAGCTGAGCTTCAACGCTAAAAAATGCAAGGTCATGCACCTTGGCAACAATAATCCGTGCAGAACGTACACATTGAATGGCTAGAACTGCAGCAGAACGAGATTTAGGGGTGATCATTAGTGAAAACATGAAAACTACCAATCAAGTGGAGAAGGCTTCATCCAAGGCAAGGCAAATGCTGGGTTGTATCCGTAGAAGTTTTGTTATCCAGAAGCCCTAGGTCCTAATGCCATTGTACAGAACCATGGTGAGACCTCATCTGGACTGTGTAAAATTCTGGAGGCCACATTACCGTAAAGATGTGCTGAGAGTTGAGTCGGTTCAGCGAATGGCCACCAGGATGGTCTCAGGGCTCAAGGATCTCTCGTATGAGGAAAGGCTGAACAAATTGCGGCTATACTCTCTCGAAGAACGCAGGGAGAGGGGAGACATGATTGAGACATTTTAGTATATCACTGGTCGTCTCAAGGTGGAAGATAATATTTTCTTTCTTAAAGAGCCCTCAGCCACAAGAGGGCATCCGCTGAAAATCAAGGGCGGAAAATTTGATGCCGACACCAAGAAGTATTTCTTTACCGAAAGAGTGGTTAATCATTGGAATGAGCTTCCAGTGCAGGTGATCAAGGCCAACAGCGTGCCAGATTTTAAGAATAAATGGGATGCCCATGTCGGATCTCTAAGAGGGTACTGTTAAGGGGATGGGTCATCAGAGTGCGATCTCTCATAGGGTTAAGGGGGAGGGTCAATAGAGTGGGCAGACTTGATGGGCTTTGGCCCTTTTCTGCCGTCATTTTTCTATGTTTCTACTTTCCTATCAAAACGTAGACACAGAAATGTTATCTTCTTTTTTGTAAATACTTTCCCCTTTCAAGCATTATAGTTTCCATATGCTAGGGTCCAACACAGGTGTTGTTACCCAAGAAAAAGATCTAGGTGTCATCATAGATAATATGCTGAAACCTTCTGCCCAATGTGTAGTGACAATCAAAAAAGCAAACAGGATTCTAGGAACTATTAGAAAAGGGATGATAAATAAGACTAAGAATTGTATTATTCCATGGTGCAACCTCACCTTGACTATTGCATTCAATTCCGGTCACTGTATCTCAAATAAATATAGCGGAATTTGAAAAGGTTCAAAGAAGAGCGACCAAGATGATAAAGAGGATGGAGCTCCTTTCTTATGAGGAAATATAATAATAATAATAATAATAACTTTATTTTTCTATACCGCCATAGTCAGGTGACTAGACTGAAAAGGTTAGGGATCTTCATCTTGGAAATGAAATGACCGAGGGGAGATATGATTGATGTCTGCAAAATCCTGAGTGGTGTAAAATGGGTATAGGTGAATTTATATTTTTTTCATCAAAAATTACAAAGACTAGGGGGGTCTGTATTATGTGTTTGCAGTGCTTATCTGGTGACTTTAAGTGTTTTTTTGTGACTTAGACCATGTTTTAAATGGTCTAAGTCACAACATCCAAGTTCCGTTGATCATGTGCTGTATAACTTGCACAAGTCTAAGCCATCCCACGTCCCGCCCAACTCCCACCCTCGACACTGCTCCTGAAAGGTCCTGTTTAGCTATGGTTGTTCAGCAGCACTATGAAGGCCTAGGTCATTTAGAAATACATCCAAAACCCATTTTTATTATCGGCAATTGGACATATTTTGACAATGTTCGTCCAAGTGCCGACTTAGACCGGTTTTTGGACGTTTTTATCTTTCGATTATGAACCCCATAATATACAGTTATACTTATAGTGCAAGTTTTTTTCAATACAAGTTATTATTCTAACTTGACACACACTAGGATCTAATACCAATATATGTGGAGGGGCATAATCAAAAGAAAAGGCTAAGTCCTGTTTGAATGTAGGGCGCTAGTCGCCCAAAGTCGGCAAAATGTCCATTCTCGAAAAGTACATCCAAATATTTTTTTTACGAAATTTGTCTATCTATACGTCCATGCATTTGATTGTCCACACTGACACTACATCTATATTTATTCCATATTCTCGACAAAAAATTTGTCCAAGTTCCACAAGTCCAGAACAAAACCTTTTGGATGTTGGAGGGGCCAGCATTGTGATGGACAGTCCACCCAAACATGGCAGGAGAGTAGTGGGACACTTTACAGGGCACTGCTGTGAACTTCACAAAAAGGGTGCCACATAAACATCTCACCAGAACTCCCTTATAAGTCATGGTGAACCCCCCAAAACCCACTATACTCACCTGTCTTCAATCCCAATAGCCCTTACGGCTGCAGGTGTCACCTATATGGCAGTACAATAAAGTTGGGGGTGGGGTGGGCTGACATGTTCTACCATGAATGTAGTGGTTAGAGTGGCTTATGGGCCTTAGTCCTCCTCTCTATGGTTCACTAGCCCACCCCCTCACACTACTTAAGCCACCTCTGTGCAGATCTACTAGGCTGTCCTATATCAAGTGCTGATGTTCCGGAGGCAAGTGTGTACGTTTTTATTCTGAACTTTGTGGGCTGCGACGGAGTCAGTGAAAAGGGGCGTGTGTGTAGGTCTTTACTTTGTCCATGCTGTGGTTCTCTGGTCACTTTGTATACTTTTTGGGCACTTATGTGTCTTTACATCAACTATCACAACGTATAAATTCTGTCTAGGCAGTCTCGTCAGGACTACTAAGTCTAGGCCAGCCCCAAATCCCTCTCTAACCACTCCTCCAAAAACGCCTCTTTCAGCTCTGGGTGCACAGTGGCATTCGGAGGCCTAAAAAGTCCGTGGATATATTTTAAAAGTCATTTTGATTATTGCACTTGGACAACTTGTCATGGGCGGGTTTTTAGACGTATTTAACTTTTGATTATGAACCCCATAATGTACAATTTTCAGGTTAAATTTTCCATAGACTCTACCATTTTGCCCAACACCGATGTCAGACTCACTGGTCTATAATTTTCTGGATCACCTCTGGAACCCTTTTTAAAAATCGTATTGGCCACCTCCCAGTCTCTCGGTACTATGCTGGATTTTAGAGAAAAATGACAAGTTTGTGAAACAGTAACATAACATATAGAAATACAACAAATAAAATAAAACAATATTTTTTTATTGTACTAAATACATTTTTTGATTAGCTTTCAAAGGCAGCACATGATCAAAACCTGTATTAAGTTAGTCCAATAAAACAGGTATAATTTTCTTTGTTTTGTTTTATTTCTATTACATTTAAAGTGGACTAACACGGCTATCACACCACTGAAATAATAAGATCCCATGCATGGATGGCCCAAAGTTATCTGAGACCTAGGCCAACCTTCATCTGTGTGCACCCCAGGGGCAGTTCAAGTCATAATGTGTAGCACCAACCCTGCCCCCCCCCCATGTCAAGCATACCCCCTTTCAATTCCCACCGATAGCACATCTCCCCCTTCCTTACCTTCCCAGAGTGGAAAGGAGAAGGGACTGGGACTTGATATAGTGCCTTTCTGAGATTACAATCAAAACAGATTACATGTTATATGTTGTTAGGTGCCATTGATTCATGTTCAAGTCCTAGTGACTTGAAGAATTATAGATCTAAAAAGAAATCAATTTAGTGCTAGTCCGGTAAGGTCCTCCAGCATCATCCTGTTGGTTGTTTTCATCATACCCAGCCATCTGATTGCAGGTCACCCTCTTCATTTGGCTCATTCTATCTTCCCAAACATAATTTATTATATACAGGTGCTTATTTTGTACCTAGGGCAATGGAGGATTAAGAGACCCAGAGTCACAAGGAGCTGCTGTAGAAACTGAATCCAGTTCCTCTGGTTCTTAGGCAACTGTACTAACTATTATGCTACTCTTCCATTGCACAGGCTGGTGCCTTCCCCTTAATCCCCTCTTACTTTTTTTTTCAAGGGCACTATTTCCCAGGATGTTGCTGGTGTCACTGCAGCCCAGGTTACACTGTCAGTGTGAGCTGTGCAAGGCACATGTGGGTGTTTAATGCCAAATCCTGTCTTTCTCTCTCTCCCCCCCCCCCTCGTCCAAACTTCCAGTTTCAGAGGGGTAGGATGCAGCAGATCTCAACATGTGTATATGCATAAAAAAACCTGTATTACACTGTCTGCATTTCTGTTGCTGTACGAAAAGTCACTGAAAACTTCTCAGCCTAACCAAGAAAGAGAATGATGTGGAGCCATGAAACAAATTATTCCACACTTTCTTGATACCTTTTATTTCAATGATATGAAAAGTGTCAAGAAAAGTTTCATGGCTCCACGTTATTCTTTTCTTGGTTGGGCTGAGACCTTTTCAGCATCCCCTTGTATTTTGATGTCATAATGCCTCATTCCACCAATACCTAAGAGCCAACCTCATTGGTGATATCACAATGGCCTAGTTTCCCTATACTTGTGCCCATTTGCTAGATGCATTGAAACAAAAAGTGTGGAATAATTTGTAAGGTTCATGGCTCCACATCATTCTCTTCTTGGTTGGGCTGAGAACTTTTTCTACAGCCCCTCGTATTGCAGTGGTGCCACCAATGCTACCCAAAGGATTACAATTCATTTGAAGAGAAATACTTCTTACACATAATGCCATTGACTCCACACATATTTATTTATATACTGCTTATATGAATTTGAATGCAATTTTCTTGCTAACAGTGGTGGTTTTCCAGTCATATTAGCAGATATTAAAAAATATCATGCCATGCATTCTAATAGTGAGGCCCTTACAATGAAGACTGTTTTGAAGCCTAAAAAAATTAACAGCGGTCAAGACCATTCTTTGAAGTCTTAAAAACCTGCTCTGCACTCTAAAAAACATACTATTAACTTTTAAGAATGCTCTATTTATTGTGGTTCCTACTAAAACAATGAATAATAAAATCCCTATTAGTATAACAAAGGATTAAAGAACAGACCATTATATGGAAAAGTTTAATTTGAAATAAGAAAACATCTTGGATTTCAAGATACTTTGGGAAAGGTATTACCAAAAATGGCTTGAGTTCACCAAGTTCTGTTTGCTAGCTTAGTGGGGGATATTTAATCTATGAATCCACCAAGATTTTGATAAACTATTAAGTTTTCAGAATCTTACATTCACCTATTCCTCTGTTTTTGAACTCTGACCTAGAGAAAACTTCTCTGTCTTTAGAGGAAACTTTCCATATGCTTTCATTACATTTATATTTTTTTTTCTGATAATAAATCTTCTAAACTAATTTTACCTTGGGAGAAATAACTCTAGCATGATGACTTTGTGACATTTTAAGGCAAGAGACTTCTGAAAATACTGCCCTGCTTTATAAATCACCTAGTGGAACACAATGGAAGCAACCCAAGCTTGCCTTGACGGTAGGAAATGGCAGGCCTATATTTTTTATAATACACAGTTCTGAGCAGTGATTTAAATATCAGGTTATCCACCGGTGCCTGAGCTATCCATCAGACACTGTATGAGCAAGAAGATTTACCATAGAAAAAAGACATAAATAACCATCAGCTGAGTTTGACATCTAGAGAGAAGACAGTTTGTGGTGGCCTGTATCACAGGTTAAAGCTATATTAATGGCTTTCCTTCCTCACCAAGTGATAAAAAACAAATGAAAAATCTCCACTTCCCAGTTTTACAAAACATGTAAATTACTTCACATTCTTATGCAGACTGGTTTTATTGTTCAGATTCACACACTCTGTTTCACTTATTGATAGCTGAATGTTCCAGATGCTGAATTTGTTAGCTACTGATCTGATGTGAACATAGGATGCAGGTTAATGTCTCCACATGTATTATAAACTCTTATACCTTCTTTGAAGTAAATCAGAAGACTGAATCATTCACTAAAAGTGGATTAGGGAATAATCTAGATATATATATATATATATTTTAAGTGTTTTGTTGAAGAATCAGAAATGATATAAATCAGTGGTTCCCAACCCTGTCCTGGAGGACCACCAGGCCAATCGGGTTTTCAGGCTAGCCCTAATGAATATGCATGAAAGTGATTTGCATATAATGGACATGACAGGCATGCAAATCTGTTCCATGCATATTCATTAGGGCTAGCCAGAACACCCAATTGGCCTGGTGGTCCTCCAGGACAGGGTTTGGAACCACTGATATAAATTATAGAGATGATTTACAAATAATATACCTGACATTGGAGCTAGCAACAGTTCCTTTTTTTAATCTATTGCAATTTAATTTGGTTGAATCTTCAGTTCTTTTACTCTGAGACAATATAAAGATTGGACTCTGGTTAGTATACCTAATGACAACTTTACTCAGCTGCTTTGCTGATACAACTCAAAGTATGTAAACACTTTCACAGAAGCAGGAAGTTACCTCACAGATGGTGGAGCCAACAGAGGGAAGGCCCCAATGTTAACTAGATCAGCATGCCTTAATTGCTATCACTGATGCCAGTGTTGACACAAACTAGGTTAGAGGACCCAGGAGGAGGAGGTGTATAGGAGAGGGAAGGACGTTGGCTTCGGGAAAGTAGAGGTGGGCAGAGAAAAGTTGGCTGGACCCAGGTGGGAGAGAGATAATGACTTGGGTAGGGACATTCAGGGTGCAAAACCTAGGGGTTTGACAAGCCCTGGCTTAGGGGGCCCCCCAGGCTTGGGGGCCTGTGGGATTTCCTTCGCACCCCATGCAGTTGCTATGCCACTAAGGGAGGGGCAGTTGAGACAGAGGTGATAACTGAAAGGAATTCTGGTGGGGAAAGGATCATTTACATAACATATTGTGGGGAGGGAGTACAAGGTATGGGAGGCTCTGTCAAGAAATTTTTTTCTTGCCCAACCTCCTGTTTGCTCAGAGTTTGGTTAATGGCGTGAGTGTTTTTGGAACTGTTTGGTTTTGGGAGGACGCTAGGGTGGTAGGTGGACCCAGCTGCGGGGAAATTGGAGATATGGTTATCTCAGATGTGGTTTTTGTGGGAGATTTTGGAAGAGAATTTGTGGGGAAGTAAATGTATTTATCTCTTGGTTTATATGCAACACTGCCATGAGTGATAGCAGAGGCTGAGCAGCCACTGTTCCCTCTAAGCTGAACTGGGAACCTCAAACTGCATTACTACAGTTGGGGGTGGTGTGTTTTCAATCACTAGGGACAGGCAGGTTCCCTGGAGTACTGCAGAACTTGCCTGTTCCTCATTATTGAAAATGTGTTAATGAAACAGTGCCACCTACTGATAGGACTGTAGGTAGATAACTCCTGCTCAAGTTAGAGGGATCAGTGCTTGTGGAAGTTATAGATAACAGTTATTGAGAATGTTTTTTTTATTCTGAATGATTGCAGCTAGTTCATTACTGACTAGTTGTGAGATTGTGGGGGCTAAACTGCTGTGGGATAACTGCTTTGGGTCAGTTGATGTTAATAAAGCGGTGCCATTGAAGATAAATTATTTAAATCTAATTATAATTATTATTGGGGTTTGTCTCTTGATTTTTGGATAGTGAAGTGGTGAGTGTCCAGTGTGAATGCTATGTTACTGCTTTTGTTTACATGCTTTGAGTTGTATCATAAATGTCCAGGTACCAGATATTAAGTGCCCCCTACCAAATAGCATATGGGGACAGACTTAAGATCTTAATATGTATAGTGGATAGCGATAAAGATGTTTAAATGCACCAGAGGCACATCTACTCTGGAATGAGGAGGACATTGAATGAAGGTGAAAGAGGACAGACTCAGAAGTAACTTGAAGAGATACTTCTTGTTGGAAAGGGTGGTGAATTCATGGAATGGCCTCCTGGTGGAGGTGGTGGAGATTAAAATTGTATATGAATTTAAGTAAGCGTAGGACAAGTATATATGATCTCTAAGGGAATGAAAGGGAGAGCAGATGGCATGGATGGATAGACTGAATAGGCTATATGATCTTTATCTGCTTTTATTTTTCTCAGTTTCTATATAAATGGTGTAGTATAAAAAATAATAATAAAATGCCATTTAAAATGAGTTTGCTGTAGAAAACGTCCATAGTCTGTTATTATGAAAGATATGGGGGAAGCCACTGCTTGCCCTGAATCAGTAGCATGGAATATTGCTACTCCTTGGGTTCTGGCCAAGTACTAGTGACCTGGATTGGCCACCATGAGAATGGGCTACTGGGTTTGATGGGCCATTGGTCTGACCTAGTATGGCTGTTCTTATGCTCTTACATGTGCCAAGTATAGGTCAGTTAAGCCTTTGTAACATCACTGATGAGGTTGGCTCTGAGGTACCGTGGCATGAGGCATTATGTCATCACAATCTCAGCTCTGGAATGATGCTTTCATTGGGGTTCTGGAATCTTCCTATTCTTTGAGATGCTGGAATGTTGCTATTCTTTGGGTTTTGACCAGGTACTAGTGACCTAGATTGGCCACTGTGAGAATGGGCTACTGAGCTTGATGGACCGTTGGTCTGACCCAATAAAGCTATTCTTATGTTCAAATTTGTTTTGGTTTTGTTATACAGCAACAGGATGATGGACTAGTTATCATTTGCTGGAATATTTTTTTTCACATCAACTAACTCTAAAATCTAGTTGTCTTGTACCATTCCCCTTCTGTAATGCAAAGTGGACTCATTAACTTGTTTTCAGCAAAATTTAACTTGTTTTATAAAACTTTGCTTTAAAGCAGTATTTCTCAACATGGTCCTGGAATACTTCCTTGCCAGTCAGGTTTTCAGGATATCTACATTGAATTTGCATATATTAGATTTGCATACACTGCCTCCGTTATATGCAAATGTCGTTCATGTATATTTATTGTGGATATCTTGAAAACCTGACTGGCAAGGTAGTACTACAGGACCAAGCTGAGAAACAATGCTTTAAAGTACTGTGTCTTCAATTGTGCATTTCTTTAGAGATCACTCATTCTTTCAACCCATAACATCATGAACTTCTTTGATGACCTGTGTGCCAGAGTGTGAAGGAAGAACTGCTCAAGGACACATTTTACTTTATTGGAAGAAGTTCATTATATGGTAGATAGAACACAAGATGCAATCTTAAGCAGTGATTCTAGTTCTGATGGAAAGTTATCTGAATGTGACACATGTATTTTACACAATTATCATGAGCCATATCACAGACACTTGTTATAAGAAATCACAAAATGATGATAAAGAAATCTGTATAGACAAACTCTTGTAAAAATATCATCATAGCATGTTGTGACATGCAAAAGGAAGGTCAGTGACTATACTAGATTATATTCTAAATTGAAAACAAAGCCCACCAGATAAGATTACTATAAAAATATTGACAAAATGAACCGAAAATTCAATTCAGTATAGATACTGATTTTAGTTTTAAACATTTTTAACTTAAGACAATCCTAAGTTAATAAGAGGCCACTTGATAGCAGCTAGATTTCACACACTTATTCAGGAAATGTTAATAGCAGGCTTTCTACAGTACTTTAATGATCTGTTTTCTATGACAGACCTGTTAGTATGATAACAAGCATATTTCTTTTGTTATTACATTGTGTCATCTTATTCCTTATACCTATGATATGGATCATTCTCTTTCTTATAGTTTGCCCAAATGTATACCTACAGCACAGCCACTTGTGGGTTGATGCAACACTCAATGGCAGTAGAATTGAGCAATTTTACTGAACGGGTATATAGATGTACACAGTTGGAAATCAGTTATACAAAGCAAATAGTACCCATTCAGAACAGAACACTTTTTGTCCCTGTTCAATCTCTGGTTTTGAAGTCTGACACTAAGGAGGTAATTCTATAAGAAGATGCCTAGTTTTAGACAGCCAGAATGCAATATTGTGGTATTCTAGTCATTAGTGTGAGCCAGTGGCCAATTAACTTGCATTAATGGCCTTTTACAGAATACCTACTAGCGAAAAAGTATGTGTCATGGGCAGAATTGTGAGGCATGTATAATTTATAGGGCTACAAATTGATTAATTGTGATCAATCACAATTAAAATGTAATCACATAAAGTTTCAAGTTTCAAGTTTTTATTAAAATTTGATAATGTCGCTTATCCAACTTCTAAGCGAGATACAGATTAAAATATGGGGAAAACAGAAAAAAATTTAAAACGCCAGTAACAAAATTAAAAAAAAGCATCCCTCCCCCTTCAAATTTACTTCTCTACTCATACAGTGACAAATATACCCCCCCCTTTTATGAATCCGTGTTAGGCTTTTTTATCACTGGTAGTGGTGGTAAAAACTGCAATGCTCATAGAATTCCTATGAGCGTTGAAGCTAATACCGCTGCGGCCAGCGATAAAAAAGCCTAACACAGCTTCATAAAATGGGGCCATAGACAGAAGAAGAGAATTCTGAGAACTGACATGTTGTAATTACTAAAATGAAAATAAATAATTTTTCTTACCTTGGTTGCCTGGTAAAGATGGAAAAAATGATTAGAAAAATTGTAATTGCGATTAATCACAATAAATCAATGTGCAGCCCTAGTAATTATACATTTACATTAAATGTTATTATAATTTTATTTACATTCTGGATAACATGTATGTGCAGGCAATTATACCAGCTATAGTCTACCCAATACTGAAAAGGGTTTAATTTGGCAGGAGAGGCTCTTGCCCATTTAAACCCCACTGAGCAACCCAATACACAATATTCAGCAGCACTTTACCAGTTAGTTCTCCTGAATATTGCCACTAACTGGCCATCTGCTTACTGGTTAGGTTAGAGTAGTATCATGTAAACCTTTTGAAGCCATGGCACACTAAACTTTGGGCCACAGCTGGAGGTCATCCGGAAATGCATGGACATTGATGCGATGACATCACATGCATGCATGACATCATCACTTTGGCGTCCGTGAGAGTGCATAGGCCCTCCAGACGGGGCCCTGTGTCTGCTATTACTTTGCTAGTGGGAGGGTGCTGAAGGAAAAGAGGTAGGAGAGGTGTCGTCAAGGAGGAGAAGCGCCGGCACCAGCTGACTGCTTACAGGACGTGCCTCTTGTTGTGAGAAGCATGTCCTATAAGCGGTCAGCCAGCACCAGTGCCTATCCTCCTCGTCAGTGTCTTGCAGCACACCCGGAATCTCACTGCAGCACACTAGTGTGCCATGGCACACAATTTGCAATACACTGGATTAGAGGCGGACCAGGGGCAGAGCACCTACTTAGCCAGTTATTGGCACTCTCTAAAGTTAAAAGGGGTTAGATTCTGTACAAGCGTAAGGAAGTTCTTCTTCACCCAGAGAGTGGTAGAAATCTGGAATGCTCTTCCAGAGGCTGTTATAGGGGAAAGCACCCTCCAGGGATTCAAGACAAGGTTAGACAAATTCCTGCTAAACCAGAATGTACACAGGTAAGGCTAGACTCAGTTAGGGCACTGGTCTTTGACCTTAGGGCCACCGTGGGAGTGGACTGCTGGGCACGATATTCTTATGTTTTGAGTCCGCTAACCAGCTAAGTAACACCATAAAGTTAGGAAAGCAAAAAGGCTGCTCCAACTTATGCACTGAAGAAAACCGGGCACACGTCTTAATATTAGCCAGGGTCCAGTTAATTTCTGGATGGCTGCTGAGACCTGGATATTCAATGCCAGGAGCCATTCATGCCCCAGTATTGAATATCTGTGGTCAGTTCAGGCCTGCAGCTGTGAGTGGCCATGGGCTGAATTTCTGCCTCTTGCACTGAAGTAGGCACCCACATTTCCTTATAGAATAGGCTTGAAATAATTGCCTGCTTACCCTTTTTTCCTAGGTGCCTTTTTATAGAATTACCCTTTTTAATGTATGCCAAGCTGTGTCCAAATCTTGCACTAGGAGGCAAATTTCACTTCTTATGAAGCTATGCAATTAAATTGTATATGTTAGTTATTCTGTAATATTCTAACATATACTATATATAATCTATTTCATGATGAGTGTGTAAATAATCCATGTCACATAGCATTGTTCAGTTATAATCGTTAATGAAATCTATCTTGTGTTCTGGCTATATTCGGTGTGATCTGATAGGAAACTAAAAACTCAGAATGACTTTAACTTTTCTGTGAATCATTCCTTGCAATGTTAGTGGGCCAAGTCTAGTATATACTAGAAAAATACTCAACACATTAAAAAAAAAAGATTTCTAACAAGATGTGTGTCTGCTTTTCTTGTTTTCCCATTGTTGATTAGAATATTAATCAATCCTGGAAACCATGTGAAAATTCAGGAAGGCACTTTAGGATTCTTCATTGCAAGTGATGCCAAAGAAGTCAAAAGGTAAATTTCATTATTAAATCTAGTAAAAAATATTGAATACTTTTTTGAGACATGCAACATTCCGGAAAAAAATGAAAACCTGCCTCTTTGAAACCTGAATATCTCAGATCTTCCCCTGCCCAAATGTTCCCCCCATGTCTCCTCCTCCTCTCTCCCTGCCTCTCTCCGCTTCCTCTCACTTCTCTTTGTAAGTCGCCTTGAGCCTGCTTAAGTATGTGCAACGCAGAAATAGAAGATTAGATTAGATTAGAAAGAAGGACATGAACACCTGAGCTCATATACCTTGTGCAGTTGCAAATTATAACATTAAATAGCTGTAGATTGCTAAATTCATTCTATGGATGTGCATATAAGCCAATGGGAAACTCCACGGCTTCTTGTGAAACTGTCATCGATTGCCTTAAAGTTTTCACAGGAATCTTTCTTTTAGTTTGCCCTGTGACATCCTGTAATAGTTTGTTTCACATCCTACTCACCAAATATACAATGTTTCAGGTTTAATAAAAGTTTGATTTTATTGCATTATCAAAAAATTTCAAAGCGATGTACAAAATTAAAAATAAGCAGCAAATGACAAAACAATCTGTTTAGATGGACAAAAGACTTGACAATAGACAAACGGTTTATGACATGGAACATTAGGGTAGTGGGAAGAACTATAATAAGTAAGGAAAAGAAACATAAAGTGAAATAACTATAGGACAGGTCATATCTAAAATCAATGGTCTCGTAGCTTTTGTACATCGAATGGATGGGAATTGGGCTCATCTAGTAGTAATGAGCAGTACTCCTTTTCTTTATCCTTTCATATGACATGCTAATGAGGAACTCGACAAAAGGATTTCATGAGCTAATGCCCAACGTAGATTAAAACCATGGTTTCATAAAGGAAATGACCTGCCAAATTCCTTCATTGTTTAAATGGGATGAACAACCTAGTAGGTTAACGAAGTGGATGTAGCTCATCTGAACTTCATTAATAGTTCTGATATGGTCCTATATTAAATAATGGAAAGCAAACTATCCAGTATGGAAGTAGTACAGAAAGTTGTAAATTAGATGAGAAATTGATTGGCATTTGGAAACCGGTTGTTAGTGGAGTCCGTTTTGATGCAGATACCTCAGGGCTTGATGTTAGGGACAGTTCTCTTCAATATCTGTAATGGTAGCATGGACAGAAAAACATGAAGATAAATATGCTTCAGATGATATAAGAATTTGTGACCATACAGTGCTCCTTTTAGAAGCAGTATTCATGTTTTAGATGTTAATGATCCATACTGAATGATTGTCCATTTCCTTTGACAAAGCCATGATGAATGTGCTTATGGCAAAAGAATGTGGTCTGGGTATATTCTGAACTGGACTTAGGTGGGCAAAAATATACGCCCATGTCTATAAAGGTCATTTTTGGGAGTTACACTTCCTACCTGGAGCATACAGGTGACCCTTAGTGGAAGAGCCAGTAACCATTGCAAATATCTTGTGTTAACTGCAAAACATAACACAGAGTAAGTTCAAAGCCTATGTGGTACATGCAGGGAGTGTGCCCAGCATCTGCACTTCATGTATTACACATGACATATAGAGCCCCCGTTACCCCATATTCCACGGTGGTGCCCCCCCCCTCAGCTTCTTCCAGAAGTTTCAAAGGTCCATCCTACCCCACCAACCGATATGATTTGTCTCCCGGCTCCCTTTATGTCCGATCAACCTCCCAGTCTTCCCTTATGTACAATCCCTCTTATCAACTCCCCCACCCCCACCCCTGAACAAGAGCTATGGCATACCTGAGCCTTATCCTCACCCACTCTCCAACCCTCTCCTTATCTATTGGGACCTTCCAATGTGGTATATTTTGCATCACATTGACCACAGGAAATGGCAGTCCCAGTCAGCTGCTGCTGCCCATGAGGATACCAGAATCTAAAATGGCACCTTTGCTTTCAAGTACTGCCCATGTATGTGTCAGAAAGAATATGTGCACATGTGTATATTTTACAAAATAAATGCAAAATTGCTGATCTCATCTTCACTCTGCCTATTTTCTATCCCCTGGCACAGCCCAGCAGATGTTGAGGTTACTGGGTCATATGGCTTCCATGTTGCAAGTTACTCCCTTGGTGTTTTTTGTGCTCAAGTGGGATCTTATAAAAAATTGTCTGGGAATATACATATTGATGCATTTGCTTTCTAACAATACTTGAAATCAGAGGCACCATATTGGGTCCTGGCACCTTCCTGAGCAGCAGCAGAGAGGGACTTCTATTACCTGGGAACACTGTAACATGACATTTACTATGTGGGTTGGTTCTGGTAGGGGTGGAGAGGGTGGGTGGAGAGAGGAATCGGACATAACAGATGAACATTTCATATCTGCTGTCTTCCCATCCATACTGTGTCTAAAATTAAAATTCCTTCTGCACATATGTAGCTGCACATAGATGTCAGTATGGGAGGAAGATGCGTGGAAAAGGAAAGGCACTTTCAAAAACTAGATAAAAGATTAATGATTTGATTGCATGCATCTATACAAAAAAGTATCAGATTGTGAATGATAATAATTAAATATGAAATAAGCTAGTGAGATGTCCAGGCAGCAATGTTGGACAGGCAAGCTGAGACCCATGCCTGGATTCCTGTAGAAATGTCATGTGTAGAGATGTAAATCTGTGAGTCATCAGCATAGAGGTGATACTGAAAACCATGGGATGAGATCAGAGCACCAAGGAAATAAGTGTAGATGGAAAAAAGAAGAGGTCCCAAGACAGCCCTGGGGTACAATAACCGATAGGGGGAATAGCATTGGAGAAGGAGGATCCATTAGAGCAAGAGTGTCAAACTCAATCACAGGGGCCAAAATCCAAAACACAGGTTAAGTTGCGGGCCAGGCCTCACCCAATCTCCGCCCCAAACCCCGCCCCCATTTTAGTACTAATTATAACACTTTTTTTTCCATTCATTTTTCATTTATTACACAACACACAGTATAATCTTATTAACACATAATGGTTAACCATAAAACTAAACTACACAAAGTACAGTGTATGCTTTTCAACATTCATTCCTACCAGAACACAGATAACCCCTATGCAAATATGGGGCCAAAAACTAAAAGTACTAATATATAATAAAGAAACCCTAAGATTCAAGACTCTGCATGCAGTACAACCCCCAGAGAAAAAAGAAACAAATGTATTTCTTTCTGAGCAGTGCAAAATATAGACAGCAGATTAAAATTCTCAAAATGGACACAATTCAAATACTAAATTAAAAATAAAATAATTCCCCCTGCCTTTGTGGTCTCCCTCCTTTACCACTGCAGCTGTGCAGAATATTACTGGAGGCAGGAGAGGTACTCATGCTCCCCCACCCCTGCTCATATTGTACCACTGGGCCAGGCCAGTAGGGAGGTGGAGCTGGTGGTAGAAATCAAGAGGGTGAGCCTACGGTTATAATCAGCGCCACCCCCTCCCCCCACCTCAATTTTCTCTTGTGGTTTGGCTTCCTCCTCTTTTCAGCAGTAATTTAACAGTGCCAGCCAGTAATTTACTTCTGGTATGGTTGTCAACTTGCACATGCCGGTAGCGCACCAGAAATGAATTTAACTGTGCCGGCCCCAGCGATGCATCCCATCTGGGTATACATTTTACCATGGTTACAAAGTGGGAGTAAACATTTTATACATTGACCCCTTAATATGTCACACTCAAAATTAAAGTACCAGTGGTACTGAGGACAAGTTAGGCGGATTCACTGAGAAAGGAAACAGAATGGTTACATAAGCACCCGTTGATCAATTAATACAAGCATTTCTGCCAATGGTTTCTCATTTTATTTTTAAATTAAAGTTGAATCACAGAGGCAGTAAAAGAAATCTTAGGGCTTTCAGCAAACAAACTTCTTTTGAAAAACTTGCAACTGTTGGCACGTTTCATCGATTTGGCAAAGACACAGGAGAAAATGTGGTACTGATTTCATTTGTCTGGATTAAGAAAAGTGTCAAGTTTTTCCATTCTGTCTCTTCAGGGCATTCTTTTACTGCAAGGCATGTCATGATGACATCACAGATCCCAAGAGGATTAAAAAATGTGGCTGCAAACGGCGTAAGTAATATTTTCCCTTCTTTCTTCAACCTCAATTTCAAGGATTTCTCAGACAATGGAATTTTTCTGAAAGTTCTTTGTTGTTGGTTATATATATATATATATATATATATATATAACACAACAGAGAAGAAATATATATTAGATGTCCATGGAATGTTAACATGCCAAATTCTTAAATTAAATTTTTTTTACTGCGATGCTTGTTTAGACACTCCCCGCCCCCCCCCCCACCCCAAAAAGAAAAGAAGATCCTAAATGAAACAGATGCTTGTAGAAGCCTTATGGTTAGTGCAGTGGCCTGAGAACCAGGGGAACTCAGTTTGAGTAACCAATAAACAAAAACCACCATTCAAAATGAAGTGTTAAACAGTTCTTTCCTCAAACTTCTATATGCATAAGCATAAAATGAGCTTTTTTCAAATACCTAATAACAGGGGGAGAAAAAGCCACGGGCACAGGCTCAGAACAAATGTTCTCACAAACCACACTGAAAGTGCCTCCTCATCAGTATAACCCCCCCCCCCCTCCAGATTAGAAACTGTTTAAGAAATCAAACATCAATTCCTGCAAAAATAGTTCACATTAAATAATCAATGCAAAAGTAATTCAACAATTACCTGTACTTAAAAAGATCAAATGAATCGTGAAAAGCATTAGGTTTAAGGCCCCATCATCACTGATGACCAGTTTTTGCTGAAGGAAGCTGCCTCAGGGCTTGGGACTATGCAAATTGTATCGGCATTACTACTCACAAAAAAACATGGCTGCTCTCAACTAATTATTTGATTTTTCCACCAGTTCATATTGAAATAGGTTTGAGTCCCATTGAAGCTCCTTGTAACTCTGGACAAGTCACTTAAACCTCTATTGCTCCAGTACAAAATAAGTATCTGTATATAATATGTAAATCACATTGATTGTAAGCAAGAAGCAGTCTATCAAATCTTATCTCCCTACCCATTAAAGCTGCAATGGAAGCATCAATATTTTGATGCATCTGTGACTCAGAGAGGTGGCATATTTAGAGAGAAAACCAAACTATTGAATACTTGAAGAAAAGAATCAATAGGGATCCATTAATTATAGTAAGATAAAAACTTTCTATTTATTTTTTGAAACTAGAAGGATTTCATAAGTTTCAGCAGGAAACTAAAATATTTATATTACTTTAAATAGGGAAACTTTTGTTTTTATTAGATGTATAAAGAATGATTTATTTATAACTATGGTGTATCACAGAACTGATTACATTAGGATGCACCATTATTTCATTTCTTAAGTTCGTATATTATTATGTAAGTGTAACATTGGAATCTGTCAGATTTGTTTCTCTCATTGCTTGCTTTAAGAAAATTCACTGAAGGTTTGTTGGGCAAGCCAGGAAAATATCCAAATTTACAGAATGTTGAATAGCATAGTTGACTTTAATATTAATAAGATTGCAAGTTCAGAGCGCGTCTAGTAATTTAATTAGAACATTTGCTAGTGAAGTTGTTATACTAATAAGTCCAATAAATTGAAAGGATGTTGAACAGAGGTTGAACAATCTGATGTAGTTAGGCTGAAGAAGAAGAAGGCTATCGGTTTCTAAGACATGAACTCTAAATCAGGCAAGCAATTTTACAAAGAAGATGAAAAGAAAAAAATATATAAGAGTCTTTTCAGATCTTTGAAATACAGTATTGTGTGTCAAAGAATCAGTATAAACCAAACATTGCTTACCATGGATGCCTGGATTTGGCATTCAAGGCTGCATTAAATGATAAATGAATATCCAAGTTCTTTTTCTTTATGCATGTTACAAATTTAGAGTGATTTTCCTATAAATAATAGAACATGGAGTAGCAAAATAATAGGAAACATCTGAATGGATAAACAATGGATAAGGTATTCAGGTGATTGACATGTATAAGGGGGGATACATCTTCTTTTATTATTTATCTAATTATACAATGTCCTAGTGCCATTAGAAAAGATCAGCTTTATATAATATATTTGAGAACATTACATTATTGTCAAGGCATAAAACTAAGCCTAACTTTCATAGCCACTTAGCCATAGAAACATAGAGACCATATGTCCTATCTAGTCTGCCTAACCATGTCTTCTACTATTCCCTCCTTTCTCTTAAAAATCCAACATATTTGTCCCAAGCTTACTTGAATTCAGATACATTTTTTGTCTCCACCAACTTCACTGAGAAGTTGAAAGAATTCACCACCCTTTCCATGAAAAAGTATTCTCTGAGGTTACTTCTGAATCTATCTTCTTTCACATTCATCCTATGCCTCCTCATTGCAGAGTTTCCTTTCAACTGAAAGAGACTCAACTCATGCACATTTATGCCACATAGGTATTTAAATGTCTCTATCATATCCCCTCGCCTGCCTTTCCTCCAAAGTATACATATTGAGATCTTTAAGTCTGTCCCCATACGCCTTATGACAAAGACCATGTACCATTTTAGTAGCCTTCATCTGGACTGACTTCATCCTGTTTATATATTTTTGAAGAAAGCAGTCTCCAGGCTTGTATACAATATTTTAAATGAGATCTCATCAGAATCTTATACAGGGACATCAGTACTTCCTTTTCCCTACTGACCATTCCTCTCCATATGCACACAAGCATTCTTCTAGCTTTCATCATTGCCTTTTCAACCTGTGTGGTCACCTTAAGATCATCACACTTCTCTTTCATGCACAAAACTTCTTCACCCCTAAACAGTACCATTTGCTCAGGTTTTTGCAGCCTAAATATATGATTTTGCATTTCTTAGCATTAAATATTAGCTGCCCAATTTTGGAGCATTCCTGAAGCTTTGCTAGGTCTTTCCTCATGTTCTCCACACCCATCAGGGGTATCTACTCTATTGCAGATTTTGATATCATCCGCAAAGAGGCAAATCTTACTAGACAGTCCTTCTTCAATATCACTTAGAAAAATGTTAAAAAGAACAGGCTCAATTACCAAACCTTGAAGCACACCACTAGTAACATCCCTTTCCTCAGCATGATCTCCATTGATCACTACCCTCTGTTGTCTTCCACTCAACCATCTTCTAACCAAATTCATCACTTTGGGGCCCATACCAAGGACATTTAGGGCCTCTTCTATCAAACTGTGCTAGCAGTTTGTAATGCAGAGAGCCACGCTGAATGGCCCATACTGCTCCCAACGCTCATAGAGTCGGGAACAGTGCAGGCCATTCTGTACTAAAAACTGCTAGCACAGTTTGATAGAAGAGTTCCTTAGTTTATTTAATAGACGCTTGTGAGGAACAGTGTCAAAAGCTTTGCTAAAATCTAATATACCACATCTAGAATTCTCCCTCTATCCAATTCTCTTGTCATCCAATCAAAAAAATTCATCAGATTTGTCTGACAAGACCTGCCTCTAGTGAATCCATGTTGCCTCAGGTTCTGTAATCCACTGCTTTCCAGAAACTTCACTATTCTCTGTTTTAAAAGTGTTTCCATTAATTTATTTACCACAGAAATCAGACTTTCTTACCTATAGTACCCTATTTCTTCCTTACTTCACTTTTGTGGAGAGGGACCACAACCACCCTTCTTCAGTTCTCCAGAACTACTCCTGACTCTAGAGAAGCATTGAAAAGGTCAGCCAGTGGAGTCACCAGAACTTTCATAAGTTCCTTTAGTACCATCAGATGTATGCCATTTGGCCCCATTGCTTTAGTTAATTAGCTCTTCACGAACACAGTTATCTGAAAATTTAGGATCTACCACATCTCCATCCCTATTTGTGTTTGTATTTTTTGGTCCTGCTCCTAGCACTTCAGCTGTGAACACAGAACAGAAATATTTGTTAAGCAATTTAGCCTTATCAGCTTCTATATATTCCCTCCTTTCACCTTTGAATTTCACAATGCCATTTTTGCACTTCCTTCTTTCACTAATATATCTAAAAAGGTCTGGTCCCCCAATTTTACCATGTTGGCTATTTTTCCTTTCATTTGTATCTTTTCTTTCCTGACTACTTGACTGGCCTCTCTTAACTTTCCTAGATATTTTTGCCTATCTTTCTCTTCTGTAGTTTCTGAAAGTTAACCTCTTTTTCCTTACCTTCCCAGCTACTATTTTTGAGAACCAAAGTGACTTTCTTTTCCTTTTACTTACTTTTCTTACAAAATAGTTTGTTGCCCTTACAATATCTCCTTCCAGTTTTGCCCACTGCTTTCCTACTAGCTCTCTCCAGTTTTGTCTACTGCTTCTACCAGATGTTCCCATCCTTGATATAACCCCCATCTAAACAAAATTAGTTCTTTTAAAGTCTAGAACCTTCAGTTTTGAATGAGCCCTCTATACACCTGTCCTAATATTAAATCACACCATGTGGTGATCATTGGATATCAAATGATCACCCAGTAAAACATCAGAGACATTTTTCCCATTGGTAAACACTAAGTTTAGTATGGCTTCATCCCGCATGAGTTTCATTACCAACTGCTGGAACAGTTCTCCATGTAGAGAATCCAGGATCTCCCTACTTCTACTTCTAGGTGAACCCATGATAGGGATACCTCAGTCAACAAACATATGGCATATTAAAATCACCTATTGGTACTTTCCCTTTTACAACTATATTTTGAATGTTTTCTATTAAATCTCTGTCCTGTATATCACCCCAATGTGAATACATATACAATTTCATTTTTCAACATTGACCCACAGTGCCTCTTCCTTACCCTGTAGAGCCTGCAATTGTGTGGCTTTAATATGATCTTTAGCATATAATGCCACTCCCCCTCCTTTTCTTCCTCCTGTATCATTCCTGAACAGATTATAGCCCAGTATAACTGTATCCTAGTCATCCACATCTCTGTAATTGCCACTAATTCCAAATCAGCCTCTTCTATCACAACCTCTAGATCCAGAACCTTGTTTCCCATACTTTGAGCATTAGTATATACTGCTTTTCAGATATTACACCTTTTCCCCCTATGTAGAAGTATTTAATGATTCACTTACCTGAGTGCTTATACTTACCCATCTTCAATAATTCTAGTTTAAAGCCCTCTTTAATAGGTTAGCCAGTCTGCTGCTGAAGATATTTCCTCCCTTCTTTGATAGATGTATGCCATCTCTCCTCGGCAACCTTTGAAAACTAATACCATATTCCAGGAAGCCAAAATGCTCTAGACGACACCATCCACACAGCCATGATTCGTCTCCAGGATATGAGCTTCTCTTCCTTGGCCTTTACCCTCAACAATGAGGATTGACGAGGATACCATCTGCACACTTGTCTGCTTCACATTCTCTCTCAGAACCACAAAGCCATTTTTGATACATTCAGATGAGCAGCATTGGATAGTATTCATTAGGCTTGATGAGTCTCAGCAAATTCTCAGTAACATCTTGAATTTTGGTACTAGGCAAACAGCATACCGCCTAGGACATTGTTTGGTCTGTATCTCTCAGAAGGAAATCACAAACCATCACTACCTTTTGCCTTCTGGTTGTCGAGGATCTAGCAACTTTGGGGATTTCAAGCTTTGGTTCATCCTCTCCCTGGGAAGCTTTCATTTCCTCCAGTTCCAAGACTACATACGGGTTCTTCATTTTGAGGGCAGATGGAGTCACAATATTGATCATTCAGGGTCCTATAATCTGAGTCCAACTATCTTCCCTCAGCACGACCTTTTCTTCCCCATTGCTGGAAATTTTTGATGCCTTATGAAGCATTTCAGTGATGTACCTCTTGTTATTGCGGATGCATCTCAGTTTTGCCACCTCCCCTCTCAGTTCCTTCACTTCAATTCAATTTGAAGACATCTTGCACATGTAACCAACTCCCTCTTCTTGGCTAACATTTTCTGTCTGTAGAGGAGCAGAAGCTGTAACCTGGGCAACAACTTTTGTGATGTAATGTTTCCCACTCATACTGTGAGGAGAATAGAAAGCATAAAAAGCCCTATCAAAGCAATATCTTCTTCCTAATTGACTGAAGAGCCTATAAATCAAAAGATCAACCTTGAAGTGGGTGGGAATGAATTAAAGACTAGGCTATCTGTGCTCTGAACCAATGTTATTTTATGCTGTGAAATGCAACAAAAATAATAATCTAGACTAAAACACTTTTTATATAAAATGCCAACAGAGACTTTAGAGGCTATACTATTAACTAACCTGACTGTGCTAAAAAAGCAGAGTAATTAACTAAAAATGTAAAAGAAAAAAAAATGCTATAACCTACTAAAGCCCAAGTTTACCTTTTCCCATGTCTGAATGCCAACAGGTAAGATATTCTAATGAAGTTTTTCTTCCCTTTAGCAGGCCCTCACTAAGCATCTCTTTAGGATAAGGAGCAGCTGAGATCTGGATTAACTTTTTGTAGCTGTGCTTCTAAAGTGATATCAGCTACACCTCCTAGATAAGTCACCCTATACTTATTCTGCCCTTTTAACTTTTCCCTTTTATCAGGCACCATTGTTTAATTCACAAGTAACTGAACAATAGAGCATTTTTTAACTTCCTACTTTTTTCAAAAATATGCTCTTTAGGTCTACTTTTTTAGGAAATAATCTCAAACAGATAAACATAAATGTGACCCTACTTTGCTTACTAGTTTTTATTAATAGAGATTTCTATGGTTTTTTTTAGAGACTAAGCTGTACTTTAAACGAATGTTAAACATTAAATAGAGGCTTTCCTCAACTGCTATCTGTGCTCTAAACTGATGTTCTCTTATGCTCTGAAATGCAACTTAAAATAATAATCTAGATTAAAACTCTTTCTATATACAACCCCAACAGAGGGTTTAAAAATTACAGTATTGTCTAAAATGACTTTGCTAAAAACAGAGTAATTAACTAAGCCAGGGCAGTGATTCCTGCGTGGCAGATGTGATGTAGCCCATTCAATCTCTATGGGCTCTGTCACATTTGCCACACCAGATCTCACTACCGCAGCTTTGCAAAAGGGGCCCTAAATATCTACTGAAGCCCAGTTTTAACTTTTCCAAAGTCTGAATACTAGCAGGTAAGATATTCCAATGAAGGTTTTCTTCCCCATAGCAGGTCCTCACTAAGCACCTCTTCAGGACCAAACTTGGTAGGCCTAGCATTAATAATTTGGAGAGGGAAAGGAGGAACATACATCTCCAGAAGGCCACAGAATCAAAATCACCAAGCCTTTCTTTCTGTTTTCTGTTATTTCTTTTTTATTCTTTAAAGGAGAAAGACTTGAGTATGTAAGTTCTGAATACAAGCATTGATACTATTTTCAGATTAATGTTTTCATTTTTTTCTTTAAAATTCCAGCAATACGTTTTCCAATTCTGGGAAAGTAAATTTGCACTCAGTGTGCCATTGAATACATGAACTGTAGACCACTTAATTCTCCCTTTCTTTCATCCTATATTAGAAGCTGGGTCTAATTTTTATTCTTTTCCAGTCACTAATGCTGAAAGGAATCCAGAAGGGGAAAATAAAACCCGTGTAAAGTTCTTGTGTTTGAAGGAAATTGTTGTAACCTGTGATGATTGATATATCTTTGATTTATTTTTCTCTTGCTGCCTTGGAATGCGGCCCACTATATTTTAACTGCGCACTGATAGTGATATATTGTGAGTAATAATGGGTTTCCTGTAGCTCAGAGTGAAGTCCAAACTGTTTTTCTATAGAAGAGAATTTTACCTTATTTTATTTATGTTGCATGTAGCAATTACATCACACCTACACTTTTCATCCTTTAACACAGGCCACAAATTTGTGTGTCTTTGAAGAAAATACAGCAGTTTTAAATCAGTGGAAATCTAAGCTTGACAATGGTGTTTCTTTTAAATAGCTTTTGACCTGCCTTATCAGTTTTAAGGATATCAGTAGGACAATGGTAATTTTCTAACATTGATTTATTTGCATCTATGCTAATGTACTCAGCATAGTGTACATCTAAACTCTCTCCTCAAAATTGCAACCAGTTATCTTTAGAATTGTTGTGCTGAAAATACCGTTGTAACACTCCAATATTTCTCTGAACCCTTCCAAAGTACCCTTCAATTCTTAGCAGGATCTAAGAGAAATATCAGCACAGTCAAGAATGCTTTTTTTCCCCTCATAACTGCATCGAATTGCAATAGACACTGGGCCAATAAGAAACCAATATATTTGGAGCAAATTTCATATATTTTATGGATAATATTTTGCATTCAGACACATAGCACTCCCTAGCACATGGTTCAATATCATTTCATTACTACACACAGCAAAAAGCAGTCTTATATAGTCCTGACTTTAATTTTATGTGTATTCTTAGTTCAAAATGCATTGGTTCTATAATGTTTTGAACTATGATGGATGGGATGTACCTAAAATCACTTGTAGCTGGTTACCCAGTGGATAAGTTGCAGTGATATGTACTGTCACTTGAGAGATCTAGTTTTGATTCCATAAGCCAGCTTTTGATCCTGGGGTCAGTCTGGGTTAATGGATTCTATAGGGACCATATTCATAGTGCTTGGTGGTAGGAACCCTAGAGATAGATAAATAGTGACACCTATAGGTCACATTGAGGGTGCACATCTTCTAAATTCTACAGGAGGTTGTGGTCTGTGACTTGAGAGACTGAGGATTGTAAAAAAAAAAAAGAGAAAATCCTTGGGCAGTTATAAATGAAGGCTCACAATACTTTGGTTCCAGAAGACTGGTAATGATTAAACTGGGGACCCTCGAAATGAAAAATAAAATAGAATCCATAGAGAAATAAACATACAAATTAGAAGTACGATGCAGATGAACAAATATTTAACCTGATAACACCAGCAGTATTCTACTAATATATGTCATGTGATATAAGAGTAACTTTGCAGTAAGTCTGAAAATAGCTCTTTGGCACTGAATATTTAGCTAAGATGGAATTGATGAGTAAAGGCTTCACATACTTAGATTTTCTTAATTATAAATGTGGAAATTGTATAATGCTAAACATGATTAATTTGGCAGTAGTTTTGAAGGATGGAAATATTTGGCGGTTTGTTTTATGTCCCAAATCACAAAAGAAGTCGCACTTAAATGAACAGTTGATAATAACCCAGGGATAAATTCTCCAGAGTGGAGAGATATGTCAGGATTTGTCTGTCCCTGGATTTTCTACAGGTTGCCTCCTGACTTTTAAGCTTGGTGTTCATATTTCCATACTCTTTTGATTTTGACCTTTCAACACAGTTTGCCACATTTTATAGTTTTGGAGCTGATGTACAGCAAATTTGTATAGTATAATTACACTGTAAATTGTGGGTCTAGTCTGTTTTCTTCTTAATTTTCCAATGCATCCTTAATCTTAATCTTAAAGGGAAGTTAAATATCAAGAAGCAATAGATGCTGGAAGAGGAGAAATAAGTTAACATAGGAATAATCGGTATGAGTAAATCCTGACCCAAGGGATACAGAGTGGTTACAAAGCTTGAAGGATTGACTAAGGTAGCCCAGTGCTTGTAGTATGATTTCACCAAGAACAACAGAGCCATAAGTTTAGACTTAAGAAAAGAGCAAATACTTGGATTGGCTTTGCCCTTTATGATATGAAACTATAATTTATATATATTCAAACATTGGTGTCACTTTCTGGCATTTTGAACCATTAGAAGGCACCAGGTATTCAGTTTATTTGCAAAAATGCTGTGCACATAAAGCAGTATTTTTACTTATCACAGTGACACCATACTTCTTAACAATTTATCCTGTGATGCTGCTTGATCATTTCAAAAGGTACTATTTCAATGGGATTTTTTGAGGAAAAAGATATAAAACAGAGCATTGCAGCTAGAGATGTAGCTGAAATAGGCTTAGAAAGAGCATACTCGTGGGTCTCTAGGCAACCTAAAAATATCACATGCTGCACCGTCAAATTAATATGAACACATGATAAAAATGCTAGTTGTTCTGATTTGGTGACAGAGATGCTACTCCAGACTGATAGGGCCCTTCGTGCTGACTCTGAAGTGCTACAATCTATGAGCAAATTTAGGGTTATTGTGAGTCTTCATGGTGTCTGTGACCTTTGCAATCACCACAACTCATGACTAACCCTAGGCATGCCAGACACTGTGTTCTGGTCTAATAATTTAACTCCCATCTCAAACCATTCTGAGATTCGTAATCTTGTACTTCATAATGAGGAAACAAGACAGCATACTCCAAAAGGATTTGAGCATTCATTTAAAAATGGAAGCAAAATATTGTTCCCCAGTTTATAAAGATTCACACACCACCCTAGTTCCTTCAAAGTGAGAGGCACAGCTATTTGAACATGAATCCATTTTCACGGCAATGGTTTTGACCAATACCAGCCCTTGTTTTATACCACATTGATTACTATATAGAAGCTTGTTTCAAAAATGAACGATAATCCCCTAAGGGGCTGAAAAATAAAAATGACAACATCTTGGCTGCTCATTATTTCTTATATACTGCTAGTCATGTCAGTGCCTATTGAAATAATGTGGGGAAGTGTGGCAACACATTAGCTGACCGTTCCTTTTAACATTCTGAAGGAGAGGAGTCATAAAGTTGTCCACAATTATGAATTGGTCTATAAAAATTTCATTAAACCACAACATGCATTTTTTAAAAAAACATCAATATAAATGTACAGACTTGCCGCTTAGTTCATGTGGTGTTTCTGCACAGTTTTGGCTAAAGTACAAGGACACATTGAATTATAGGAAACAAATCACAGAGATCGACATAACTTTGCAAAATTATTGCACCGGCTGCACTCTAAGGTCTGGAAATTGCTTTAAATCTAGAGGAAAAAGCACAGTCAGATAAAATGAGGGAGAGAGAACTTCAACCATTAAAAGAAAATCCTTTGTCACCCATTGAATTTAAATCTATGGATGCTGCTGTATTTTTTCAGAAAATTGAAATTGTTCTGTGGGAAGTCAAATACAGTTTTTATGTTTTGCTTTTTTAAAGACTGATCACTGGTGTTTGCCACAAGCCAATCAAAACAGTCTGGTTATTTCAAATGCTTCTCTGGTTGTTCATATCTTGGCATAATACCAAAGCCCACTTTTTGCTGTCTTTGTCCTCATCTCTTGTGTTGTGGATCATCAGTCCTGAGCGAATTGAAATGGTTTTGTCTCCATTTCAATTCTTAATGGTAGTTGAGCTGGCCCTTTTTTTTCACCGCCATCAAGGAGTTTTCCTCTTGTCAAGATTTATAGGTTGCAGATGCTGTTTGATGTAGATCCACTAGATGTCCTCATGCGTCAAGTTTTTGTTAGTCTTGCTGAGGTTTTTAGGATGAAAAACACAAGGTATGTATGTTGGGAGAAGGAAGCTGCATATATCAATAAAAAGAATCAGCAGAGAAAAGGGGTAGTTTTTGTTTTGCCTGGTGTTAATATGCAAAATTAATGTGATATCTCAGTTACAGAATCCTTTAAACTTTTCATGAATATCTTTGGAAATAAGGGAGAAAAGCTATCAATCGTTTTACTTAATAGCAAAATACAAATTACAGATAATTTTACAAAAATGGCTATATCCTAGCATATATCTATCTAAACTATTGGCAGAGAAGCTAAAGATAGATAATGTCAAAAGTTGGAATAAAATTAATTCTATTCATAAGCAGATTTTACAATATCTAAAAATAGTAGTTTGTTCTTAGACTACATTCCAAAATAATTAGCTTTTAATTCTAAGTTCCTTTAGTTTTCAAGTCCTTAAACTTGTGAAAAATCTTTTTTGAAGTCCCAGCAGCACAAAACAGACAACATAACGGCTTGAGGTTCCTTCAAAGGCAAGAACGGTTTACTGAGATACGAACACTGTATTTACATCTGGTACAATCCATACAGAAAATCAATGATCTAAAGAAAGTATTCAGTTGACATCTGCACACACATTAAGGGATTCTTCAAGAGCTCCTTTCTAGCAGAGGCACTCTTTAGAGAAGGACCCACCCTGGATTTTATAGGTATTTATACCTGTACATCTCAATACAGATTCTTTCTCTTGAGTAGAACTGGAGTACTCCTGAATCCATTTGAGTCAGGTTCCTGCTGAATCAGGTGCTCAGTGCAGTTTAGTAGAACTGTCTGCAGCCTTCTCTGTAACTTCAATAGAAACTACTACTTTCTTTAACCCCCCCCCCTCCCCCCCCTTTTACAAAAACTCATAGAGTTCCTAAGAGTGTCGGGAGCAACACAGAGCATTCAGTGAGCCGGCCTACGCTAAAAACTGCTTCTGTGGTTTTGCAAAACAGGGGGGGGGGGAGCGGTTAGTAAATTAATTTATTAAAATCTATTAACTGTCTTTATGAAAGCAGTCTGTGGCAGGTGTAGTTGAACATCAAGATTATGGGTCTCATTCACCTTTCACCAATTTAGTATCTATTTCTCTCAGTCTTAAAACTCCCTTGGACTTGTATCAGTCAATATTTAGTTAGTGGTTTTCAGTAGATTGTGCAGGGACAGATAGTGCAGATATTCAGTGGCATTGTCTGGTTTAGAGCCACCGAATAACAATGGACAGGCAGGCACAATTGATTTAACTGGGCGGGGAGGCTTTCCTGCCCATGTATATTGTTTTGTACATTGACTAAGTAGAAGGTAATTTATTTATTTATTTTAAAATTTATATACCATATATTAACTATACGGTTTACAAAAATTATGATCATAACAAGTTAAATACCACATACAGACACATACAGGTAATTTTGATCTAGGCTGGTTAGCCAGGAAAGGCACATAGGTGCATATCTGAGAGCTCCCACGCAAAGTTACATTTGGTTAAACGCAGGGAAAACAGTATAGGCTCCTTTTACGAAGCTGCCTTAGGGCATTAATGCGCAGAATAGCGCGCGCTGGATGCTAACGCCAGCATTGAGCTGGCGTTAGTTCTAGCCGCGTAGCACGCGGTAATATTTTGCGTGCGCTAAAAACGCTAGCGCACCTTAGCAAAAGGAGCCCTATGTGTATGTACCAGTAATAAATTGTGCTATATGAGTGTGCGAGGACATAGTACATACGTCCACATCAGAGGCTCTTCCTCTGAGAATCAGCACACTTCCAGGAAAGGACAAAAGAAAGAACATGACCTAAAGTGGATCCGTGTCTTTTAGAGAAACACGTTCCATTTAAGACAACTTCCAACGGGCAGTTTTTGAATTACCACATACTGTATGCTTTCTCTTGGACTTCATTACACAGTATAAGCTGAGGCACTGCTATGACTAGTGAGAGACATAGGGATATTCTATAGGAATATACCTCTACATACTGTAGGTGCCCAGTGGTGGCATCTATTCTATAAAGGAAATTAAGTGGGTATATACAGTATGTACTGTTAATCTGACTGTAAAGAAAGAAGGCTAGTGAGCCATTAGGAAGAAATCGCTTTATTCAACCTAGAATAGCAATGGGAGAGTCGCATCAAACAAAGACACAGAGTGCCCCCCTCCCCCACCCCACCTCTATATTCAGATGTTCTCCAGCTTACAGGCACCAAAGCCCAGATTTTTATCGGCAAAACGTATGTCGTTATGAAACACTTTGTAAAGAAGGGGGGAGGGGGGGAGGATTTTAACTCTTTCCTTCCATTTCCACAGTAACTTATAATTTGTGACCATCTCTGTTAAAAGGTGAATAAAGCAGCAGATCCAAAATGTTGAGGATGGTTGATTTTCAGTGTCATGGATCTATAAACATTCTGCAAAAGTTGTATGTTTGAATTTCTATAACTTTTTTTTTCCCCCCATAAAAAGATGGAGTTTGCACTGTTATATTACAAATTGTTTGCTCCAACAAAATTCATTAGAACCTGATTTATTTGCTTCTGGTGTCTTTAATCACCTTTTTTTCTCAGAGATGGTCGCATTTAGGGGTGAACCATTGAGCTGGTGTAAGTGCTTACAGCTACATAACATATGTAACCCATGGCTTTCTCTAAGTTAGACAGAAAAGTGTGAGTCCTGCCCATGCTGTGCCCAGACTTTGTCTATTTGAACGCCCATCTGTCGAATACTTGCTGTGTAAGATATGGATCTATTCACAGAATAGCACTTAGGCAGAATTTGTCATTTATGTTCATAATCAACATGTAAATATTAGCGCTCACTTTACAGAATTGCCCCTGATCATGGGTAATTCTTTAACAGGGCTCATATCAAAGGCACTGCTTAGGGCACCATTTAAAGCCTATTTGATACAGAAAAGATAGCATACACTGTTGGGTGGGATAGAACATTTTAATGCAACTTCAAACTTGCAAAGTAGCCATTTGCTATTACTTAATCTAGAATATAGCAGAAATGGCCAAATACCAGCTCTATACTTGGTGTACATGCCCATGCCTATTTCACATAAATTATAGTAATTTACATGCCTACCTGTGCATCCCCCCCTTACTCTGCCCAACCCTGCCAATATGCACACCCACCGGCAAAGTACACACCATTAAAACATGGTATTTGTTTTTCTTCTACTCAGCATTCTATAAGACAGAGATATCTGAGATGAATATACATAAGATTATTTTGCATATTCTGAGCATCCAGGGCAGGATTCTGTATAGGACGCCCAGTCTCAGAAGCCGCCTAAGCATTTTGATGGCCTACATTGCAGACAGCTACCGCGGAACTAGGGAGGCACTAATGCTACTTCCGGGCCAAGGCACGCCCATGCCTAGCCTTAGGCGAGCTTAGGCGGGCCTATGCGCCTCCCTGGGCTACCGGAGGTGCCTACAATGTAGGCAGCCTGCCTCAGGAGTTTTTTGGGCTGGTTAGGCAGCAGTTGACCGCCTACAATCGGGACGCCGCTTATAGAATTTGGCTTCTAGTGTGTGCAAAGTCATCTCATACATATTTATTATGAGTATCCTAAAAATAAAACAAAACACTGGCTGTGGAGTTCCCAGGGCAGGTTTGGGAGTCACTGCTATAACAGTTCAGTTATATTCATAAATGGCCATTTATGTGCCTGAATGACTAAAATACCACCATTAACATGCTTTCTTTCTGCCTACAACTAGGTGGCTGGCTGCAGCTCACTCAGACACTAGGGAACAGGACCAACTAGAACTGGAAGACTTTGAGAGTAGAGATTTCTTTGCAAAACTATTCATCCAGTCAAGATTTTAGGGCAAATTCTATAAGAAGCGCCCAAAAGTTAGACGCCTAATTAGGCACTATTCAGCGCGATTCAAGTAAAATTGGGTGCTGTTTAATGAATCATGCTGAGTGGAACGGAACCTATTTTGGAGGCGCCCAAGAAATAGGCCAGCTCTAAACACAACTAAAAGTTAGGAGCCTATATGAGTGCTTAAGAACAGTGATTCTGTAAGAAGGCGCCTAACACGTAGCCACGCCCACGTCTAATGTGCATAGCGTCTATTTTTTTGAAGGCCACCTAAATTTTTAGAGGCGCCTTGTTACAGAATCACGCTTTCTTGATAGGCGCCTAGGTTTCAATCAGTGCTGATTAAAAAGCTTAATTTAGATAGGCGCCTATCTAGTTGGGTGCCTCCGAAATAGGTGCCTAACTGGTTACAGAATTTGGGCCTTTGTTCTGAGATATTTGCTGCATGTTTACAAAAATCATGAGACCAGGCAGAAAACCAAAACAATACACAGTTCCAACATACCAAAGTTCTCATTAAAATTCAAGCAGATATCCGTAGCTACGATAGAAAGGTTGCAAAAGCCATAGACAACTCCCTGCGCAGACATCTCTGGATTCTGTGGGCCTTCTACTCTTTCCTGTGAAGGCTTCTGCTCTCAAACCAGAAAGCCTTTGTGTTATTCCTTAATAAGTGAAACACTCAATATCTCTGTGAAACAAGCCCAAGGATCCAGTTTTTTCCCCTTAGTCCTCCTGGAACACAGATCCCTGAAGTCTCCTTCTGACAAATGTAACTTCTTAAGTTATAAAGAAGGATCCATTCCCCTCCTGGCTTCCTTTACTCCAGTTGCCTCTTCTGGTCTTTATCTCCTTAAATCAGAACTATGGAGGTGCAGTGCCTTGGCCAGTATCCGGTAATTTTTATTTATAATTTTAATCTCTCTCCTCTGAGACCTCCTCCAGATCTTACCTCACACAGTCTCCTCCTTAGAACCCTCCCAGGTGTTGAAAATTCTCTGCTCTACCCATAATAGAAAAGGATGTCTACAGGTCCATAATCTCTCATTGTTTTACTTTCTTTCACTGATCCTAGTTTTATCAACAGCTGAGAAATTTATTTAAGAATCACCAGAAAGGCTGTACAAAAGAGGCTCCCACCTCTCTGCTGATGATCACTGTTATGAAAAGTCTGATGACAGGAAACAGTATGTGTGTGGTGGAGGCATCTTCAGTCATCTTTGTCTTGTCTTTTCAGTCCTCTCATTATGCATTCCAACTAACCGCCATGATTGTTCCTCAGCTGTATGAAAGAATGAATAGCAACAGCATGCTTTTCTTTATAATTATTAGTTTACCAATTTTTTTTTTTTTAAGAGTTAACCAATAAATGATTGCTTTAATGTTGAAATAATGACAGGAAATCATTTTGCTATTGTCAGGTTAAAGCCTGTTTTCTGCATGCTAACCATTTCAAATATTTAAAAAACTTTTTTTTAAAAAAATGCACGATTTCCAGAAAACGATAAACAGTCCCTGATAGTTTTTATTAAGAGCTACCTTCTACCTTTTTCCTTTGTTGAGAGGTTTCAGTTGAGCCATGACATTTGATTTGGTTTTAGTAAAACAGTTCAGAAATTTATCCCTTCTATCCACCTTACTCTGTTACCACAAAGGCAGTACAGTGGATTCGGTTTTTAAGAATTCCACTTCAAACGAATACTATGCAAACACAGCAAAAGGGATAGTACCACATAAGGATAATACTGAAACCTTCAAAAGTTAATTCTGTAATTTCTGATGTTAAGATATTTGAACCTATAAGAACAGTGATATGTGATCCCAATGATATTCTTATACTGCAAATCTACTGTATTGCCTTTACACAACTGTATGAAAATGAAAACCAGGGACTGTTATTAACCAGCAACATAATGTTTCAGTGTTTCTGAGGCTTTGTTTCCCTTCAGCATTTGTAGAATACAATCTGGCATAGCGACTGCATTAAATAAATCTAATATATCATGAAAAGAAACATCATAAATATAATAATAGAAATGAAAGAATTCATTTAAAAGTGTTTTGAAATTATCTAAAACCAATTTTAATATTTTTTTTTTACTTGGATTTGAACATTTTCATTACGCTGTTTTTTCTAATTGGGAAATAATATTGGAGTAAAATAGAAAAATGTTATGATTCCTAGCAATAAAAATGATGTTTTGAAGTCTAAAGGTACAAATGCAGTTGAAAGGGAGATAAGGGGAGAGCCATTTGCAACAAAAGCTGCAGTGAAACAGTATTTGCCGAGCACTAAGGACTGAGCAGCCTGACACTGCATGTTGATCGATCAAAACAATTGTTAAGATAACTTGACTGAGGTGCAAAAAGAACATGTAACTAGAAATATGAGCAAATGTGTTTTCTAGAAGAATGGCGTTGCTGCTGAAGAGATCACCCATTCATCTCCTCCAGTGCCTGTTTTTCACAATCATAGCGTTACCCTTGCTTGAGAAATATATGGTATGGCAAATTCATGAAAGGCCTTAGAACAGTGCTTGACCCATTTGAAAGATTTAAAATCCCTTTCTCTTGGTGGTTATACTACTTTTCAGAAATCAAAAGCCCTAGTGCTGCTAAAATAAAGCCACAGTTTTGCCACCATTTTATTGAAAAAAAAATATTTATTTAGAAGGCTAAATATAGTTATATTTCAGGATATTGGAGTTGGCAAGTCTTCTAGGTTTTCAGTATAGTTGTCAAACTTTGTAAATTGAAGTTTGGTAAGACCAAATATTTATATAAAAAAAAGATATATATATATATATATATATATATATATATATATATAGCCTGTTCATGCTAAGCCATCACCTGAATCAGTCTATTTGAACGTCTGAAATAATTTCTAATTGAGAATTCTCATTCTGGTTTTCAAGTACGAGGGGCTGCTGAAATGTTCTCAGCCCAACCAAAAAGAGAATGATGTGGAGCCATGAAACTTACAAGTTATTCCACACTTTGGCCCCCTTTTATTAAACCGTACTAGTGGTTTTTAGTGCCGGGAGCTGCGCTGAATACCCCATTCTACTCCTGACGCTCATAGAGTTCCTATGAGCATCGGGAGCAGTGCGCAGCATTCAACGCGGCTCCTGGTGCTAAAAAACGCTAGCGCTGTTTAATAAAAGGGGGTGTTTGTTGTACTTCATATCATTGAAACAAAAAGTGTCAACAAAAGTGTGGAATAAACTTGCAAGCTCCACATCATTATATTCTTGGCTGGGCTGAGAACTTTCCAGCAGCCCCTTATACTGTATAAATGTATCTTTTTACTGTATGAACAGAGTAAATAAAAAAAATAAGTATCCTTCTATTGGAGGTTATGTTTCTGTTCAAATTATATTGCAAAAAGAATCAAAGTTTTTATACTCTCATATAACACAAACATGGAGGTGATTTTCCAAACTTGTTATTCAAATGAATGAGGCAAATATACATATAAACAGAGAAAGGGAACATACACATGTCCTTTCTCTTCTATAGTTGTAGCTTATACGTACAACCAACAGTGGCAGGCACACATAGAGAATGACACAGTGACAGAATTTATCACTGTCGCTGTCCCCACAGAAGAATCAGAGTATGAATGGACCCTCAAGCCTTGCTTTGACGAATGCTGGTGTCGGAGGACTGAGGTTGAGATAGACATTAAAGAATGACACCGGATGGTTAGAACATAAGACCATAAGCGTTGCCATACTGGGACAGACTGAAGGTCCATCAAGCCCAATATCCTGTTTCCAACAGAGGCTAACCCTGATCCCCAAGAACCTGGCAGAAACCCAAAGAGTAACAACATTCCAGAGCTGCGATTGTGATGTCATAATGCTTCATTCCACCAATGCCTAAGAGCCAGCCTCATCGGTGATGTCACAATAGCTTCATTATCCTTTACTTGGTTCAAATAAGAATCAAAGTATGAATGGGCATAGCCACTGACTTTCAAGCCTTACACTGAAGAATATTGGGGTAGAAGGACTGAGGTTGAGATAGACAGTAAAGAATGACATGGGATGATTTCCTGCGGTTATCCTCGGGGACGGGATGGGGACAAATTCTGTCACTGTGTCATTCTCTGCATATGTATGTAAAACCTCACTCTGGGGAATACCTACATTGTACACATATTAAATTATATGTAGGATTGTTACCTGCATGCACTTTTGTGCATGTGGTTGGCAGAGAATTTTGTATAAGTAATTTTCTACATATAACATTGGGTTTTATACATAGAAAGCCTGTCTATAATTCCCTCCCATATCTCTGAGTTTGTTCTAGATAGTAATGATTTTCAGATGTCATTTTGATATGATGTAGCACAAATGTGATCTCCAGTATGATTAAAGTAAGGCTGGATATCCATTCCTTCAGCTTTTGGTGATGTCTTAGTCAAGAACCTCTTGTAATGTGAATCCTATCAAACTGCTATTTGTTGTACAGAAAAAAAAAAGAAAAACAATTTGAATTTTGCTTTTAATGTTCTCACTTGAGGGTCAATTTAAATTCCAGGAGGCCTTTATATTTCTTGTACTGCTATTGGCCTGCCAAAGATGTTTTATGTAAATGTTTTTAGTTTCATTGGTCAAATCCTGTGCCTGTCTATCAATTTGTCTTCAAACTCACAAAATTTATTTAAAAAGTCATATTCGTTGACCTCCCTCCCAATTTGTTGAATTGACTGTGAATGCAATGATTATATTACAGAGGAAATTGCCATTTTGTGATTTTCAAAATTATTCTTTATGAATAACATGATTTTATTATGATTTGCAATATCTGGTGCTTGTTGCTAGCCCTTAGCCTTCCGCAATGTGCTATAGAAAAAAAAAAAAAGCTACTTATTTTGCAACTTAAAATGTTAATTGATTGTCATTTTGTCTCTTTTTCTGGGTCAAGACTGTTAAAATGCACTAAGGCCTCAACTAAATCCCTTACAGTAACCTTCCAGTTGCCTTGTGATATCTAACCTTGCCATTAACCTGCTGCTCTTCCTCTCCTCCCATCCAACACATGATTATAGCCAAGATGTCCATCTACAAGAGAATGAGACTGGCATGTTGTTTTGATTGCGGACGCTCTGAGCGTGACTGCTCTTGCATGTCAGGCAGTGTACATAGTAACATGGATACCCTTGAGAGAGCCTTCCCACTTTCTTCTGTCTCTGTTAATGATTGCTCCACCAGTTTACGTGCCTGTAAGTTTTAACGCCAACACATGCTGTTCCTTGTCTGTGGTGTCTGTGGTTTCATCCTCGTCTTGTGTTGTACATTGTAGTTCTGCCAGTTTTTACTGGGATCACATTTTTTGTGTGTTTTAAAGAATAAATGATCTATCTATTCATTTTTTTCATGAATGATTCTTTTAAAAAAAAAATTTACTGAATATCTTGGCGCTGTACGTGCTTCTTAGTAAGTTGGTGTTTGCAGTAGCATGCAGGACATAATTAAGTGCCATTTGGTGCTGTTGGTGTTTCTATTTCTATATGTATTTATTGGGATTTATTAACTGCCTTTATGAAGCAATATAATTATTTTTGAAAGAGTAATATTTATAGCCAGTTCTTTGAGAATAGCTGCTCAGTGCTAATAAAGACCAGGGTCTAGCGTTTGATGGCTTATACCTCCAAGCAAAATGCTTGTATTAAAATACTGACTCAAGTACTTGCTAACTAGTCGGCTAGGTACAATATATCAGTTGCTTTTTTGTTAATGCTGTGCAATTATTATTGTGTGCAAAAATTAAAATAAATCTGTGCAAAAATTCTACATACACTTTTTTTTTAATCCTGCAAAATTCTGCACTCATTTGTAATTTTCATATAGAATTGCTTCATCAAATAGGCATGGCTTTCCTCCTCCTTCCCCTCCCCAGTCTTACTCTCCAACTAGCATGAGCCACTTTCCCTAGACTTGATATCCTCCTCCCTGACCTCAGATAACCTCAATTCCCATTTTACCCCCTTTTCAGGGTAGACACCCTTCATCTTTGCCTCCTTTATCCTCCAGTACACACCCCTCTCTCCATAGCTCTCTTTTAGTCTTGAACCCCCAAAAAAACCCCACCCTCATAGCATATACCCATAGCTGTCTCTTACAATGACTACCCCTCCTACAGCAACCCAAAGCTTTATCTAAGTGACCATACACCCTATAACTGAATCCCTCTATATATTAGTCCAATTTTCTGCCTCCTTGTCACTTACACATACCTCCCCAGCATCCCCCTAGTTTCTCCTCAGCATGCAGACATGTAGCTCTTTCTTCAACATATAGATACTCAGTACTTGTCCCTTATGTTATTTCCTCAACACCAGGGAACACCAAGCTCCACCCAGCTTTCTCCCCTACCATTAGACGCCTCCACTGGTATAGATACCAGGTCTCCCTCTCTCTCCCCCATGGTACTTCCACATGAACACCCACCCCTGCACAGTGTTCATTATCACAATTAGAAGAAGAGAGCAGCTACTATCAGGCTATGCCTTCCCCCTCTGCCATTTTGGTTCTGAAATCAACATTTAAACCATACAGTTCACCAGAGAGCACTGCAGTTCAAATTCTGAATTCAACATAGGGTGGCAGAGGGGGAGGATATTGCCTGATAGGTAGCTAACGCCTTTTTCTTTTGCTTGTGGTAATCAGCTGCAGATTGAGTGCGAGGGGGGGGAGGGGATGAATGATGAGAAGGCAAGCCAGCAGAGGCGACACGGAAGGGGGCTATGTGTAGTTTTGCACAGATGGGGATGCCGCACAAGCTCTGCAATGTGAAATGCGCAGAATTCACCCAAGAGTTTAAAAAAAAAATTTTGTACTGTGATGTGTTTATGTGGAATTTAGAGCAACATTATATTACACGTTGAGATGTGCCCTTAGCTCTCCCCCTCTTTTACTAAGGTGTGCTAACCGATTAGCGTGCACTAATCAAATTAGTGTGCGCTAAACGCTAACACGTACATAGACCAACATGCACGCATTAGCGTTTAGCGCGATAAATCAATTAGCACGCACTAATCAGTTAGCGCACCTTAGTAAAAGATGGCCTCTGTTTTTCACAGTAGAGTACTATGACTGTCTTATATTGGAGAGGAAAGATTCTAAGAAAAATGGTAGAAACTCTAGTTTTTTTCTAAATGAAGATTCCAAAGAGAACCTGGTGGTAGAAGATGGTGATAGTCAGGCATGTAAGTAATATTATATAAAAATAAACTAAAAAGTCAGCCCTCAATTTTTGTTCTGATTACCACATGGGTTGCTGGAGATAATATGGAGAAAAAAAGAAAATTAGCCCAGAGATAATCCTTGGGAGGTCACCTGCACTCTATTTTTAAAGGGAAACATTCTATGGAGTTTTCCTTTAAAGATGAGGATTGTTTGGAAAAGAAGGTGCACTATTTCAGAAAGAAGGTGCACTGTTCCCCAATAGTGAAACCACCATGCATTCACTAACTATTGTGCATTTGCAAACTAGTGCACATGAATGCCCTTTCAGGAAAAGAGTGCACCCTCTTTCTGAAATATCGTGATCTGTGTGGAAAGCGCACACACTATTATTGGCAAAGCAAACATTTTCTGGCTGCTCATCTGTACTGTAGAAAAAAGGCAGCTGGTTTTCTAATAGACAGATATTAGTGAGCTAGAACAGTACATACTTTATCATAGCAAACGCTGTGCACTAATCCAGAGTTTACTGGAGTCTGCAATCATCGATACACCGTATGTCTCCTTTTGATGGTTCTGAACCCTAGTCAATCAGATATATGAGTAGGTTACTGTACTAGAAAAACAAATAAATTCCTATTCTTAGTGTAAACAAGTTCCAGTAAAATCCACTATAATAAACCCTAAGCGCACATGAGCACTTCAAACTTCATGATCCCTGCATCCGTGATGTGTGCCTCCGTGTCAGACATGCGCAGTACAGCATGCAGTGCGTGCGGCTCACTACAGCGTGCAACAGTTGCGGTGGTGGAGCCTGTGGCAGTTTGCGGCGCTTGCACCGCTTTCCTCATACTTCTTCCAGCGGGAGCCTGCGGCAGTTTGTGTGCCGCCGTTTCCCTGCGTCGCACCCTGCCAGAGAAAGCTTCCACCGCAAGCGCGGATTTTGAGAGGAGCCACTGCTTTGAACTCAACAATAACTTCGGAAAGGACAAAACGAAGATAAATGCTGCACAGGGAAGTGGAAGGTGAGGGAATGCTGCTGCACAGGGAAGGTTGGGAGGGAAATACTGCTGCTACACAGGGAAATGGGGGGGAGGGAAATGCTACTGCTGCATAGGGAAGGGGAGAGGGAAAGGGAAAGGCGGTGCTTTGGGGGGGAGGGGTGTGTTGGGGGGCAGGCAGCAATCTTGGTTTGCTCTGGGGGGGAGACAGAAGGGGGCCATGGAGAGAGACAGAAAGAAAGACAGGCAGGCAGGGGGCCAGGTAGAGAGACAGACAGAAAGAAAGAAAGACAGACAGACAGGGGGCCAGGGAGTGATACAGACAGCAAGAATGACAGACAGACAGGGGGCCAGAGAGACAGACAGAAAGAAAGAAAGACAGACAGATAGCGGCCAAGGAGAGAGAGAGAAAGAAAGAAAAAAAGACAGACAGAAAGAAAAGTGGGCTGGGAGAGCGAAAGATACACATACAGAAATAAAGAAATGCCTATCTCTACACATCTATTCTAGAACCCATTAATCTAACAGCCTTAAACACTAGTTGAGCATAAAGTAATAATGTCTAAAGTGCACTGATAGCTTTTGCTAGATCTGTATCCAGGTTGGGTCTTCTTCAACACCTTTTTTTTAAATTTAAATAAGGGGTCTATTGTTATTTCTCTGTGATAACAGGTTGTAATACCCTGTGGTTTGACAGCTAGTAACCTTGAAAGTTTTCCATGAAAGACTGATTTGTAAATGCAGCTGTATTTTTACTGCTTTGCTGCCTTGCTGTTCTCGCAATCGCTTCTTTCCATTCATGCAGTTCCAACATTGTACTCAACCTAATATTTTTGTTGTAAGGAAACCATTTTGATCACAGGGCAGGAAATCTGCTGTCATCAAGTTGTCAGACAAATAAATATCAGGATTGCCTGATGGAGTAGCAAGCATGGATTCACAAAACATCCTTCCTTTCTTGTGTAAGGCTAGCTTTGCCCAAGCCTTGATCATTTAACTCTTTATTTCGCATTGTTGCTCCAAAGCAACATGTATTTTTATGGCTCTTGTGGGAGACCTGCATCTCCAACATTAGAATGCAGAAATCAAAATTATTTTTTAAAAGCCAAAACGGAATTTTTTGGACCTTATATTTGTTGTGTATATAAGGTCATTGTTATCTATATGATATAATTGGGCAACTTTCAATACTATTTGCATAGGTAAATAGCAATTTGCTAGGGTAAACTGGAGTAAAGTATCTAGAAGAGTGGCTAGAGAGCCAGGGAAATTCCACCCCTTCTTTTGACTTGGGTGAGCCATATCATCCTCCATGGCCCCTGGTTCAACTTATAATGTAAGTTCATTAGACAGGAAAGTAACTTATGTACCTGCTTATAACTTGCCTTGGTCTTGGACTTAGAAAAGGTAAGTAATTTAGGCTTAAATCCAAACCCTAAATTGATCTGTCTGAAAATTGCCTTCCTCTCTTTGGCTACAAGTGCTCCGATTTTGCAGAAATGCATGCTTGTAGCTTAATGACTGTGAGGCATTACCAAAGACGTATTTAGCTTAGGGGTGCAAAACAAGCTTGTGCACGTGGAACTGTAGAACAGTGGTTCCCAGCCCTGTCCTGGAGGACCACCAGGCCAGTCGGGTTTTCAGGATCGCCCTAATGAATATGCATGGAGCAGATTTGCATGCCTGGCACCTCAATTATATGCAGATTTATCTCATGCATATTCATTAGGGCTTTCTTGAAAACTCAACTGGCTTGGTGGTCCTCCAGGACAGGATTGGGAACCACTGCTTTAGAAGGAATGTATGCTATTTCCCCATTCTCAGTGTCAAGTATGAAGTCCAAGAATACGTTTTCAAAGAGAGCCACTGTCCTGAGTTCTTTGAACATTAGCTACAAAGCATGTTTCACAACAATTAATCTCCATATTAGTAGTATTCTGAGAGTAACTAGCTGTTACGAGAGTAAATCAAAAAGTAAAAGCAAAATACATTTAGTAACTGTGAGCAATTGAACATATCACTTTTCCACATAGTCCCCATGCAAGACGATGCATTTGTTATATCATTCAACTAACTTCTGCATTCCTGCAGAGAGGTTTTTCGGCTGCTCGCGAAGTCAGGTGAGCACCGCTTCCTTTACTTCATCATGCTTTGTCTTTTGCTCTCTGGGTTGCAGTGATGCACCCATGTCTCATCGCTGGTGACGATTCTCTCCAAAATATTTGGATCTTCTTTATACCGTCTCAGACACTGGGTCACAACCTCCACATGCTGTTGCTTGTGAAGATCAGTAAGCTGTTTGGGAACTCATTGTACACAGACTTTCCTGGATCCCAAGTCATCATGCATTATGGCAAATGCAGATCCATAGCTAATATCCAAATTTGCAGTCAATTGAGTCACCGTTATCCATTGGTCTTCTCTAATCAAGGCATCCACCCTGTTAATGTGTTCTTGTCTGCATGATGTTTATGGGTGACCAGAACGACCTTTATCAGTTACACCTATTCTTCCCACTTTAAACCTTTTTACCCACTCATAAACCTTTCATTGATTTATGGTGCTATGTCCATACTGAGTCAATATTTGATGGTGAATTCTCACAGGTTTCACTCCCGCTGCCCAAAGAAAGCACACTACTGCACGTTGTTCTTCGATGAGGCAATCTTGCAATGGAGCGTCCATGTTTCTCACCTCATGGCTGCCACATGAGTAAATGCCGAGCGCTACACTGTGCATGGATAAACTATCCAACAGGCAATGCACAAGAACATATGCTGCAGTTCACTAGCTCTGTTCTGGTTATCATATTTAACAATTGCCTTTAATTTTTGATTTGCCCTCTTTAAAAGTGAAGATTGTCATTAATTTATGGTTTTATCATTTCAGGATATCTACTCTATAGGTATAGAGGGCAATTCTATAACTTAGGCACCTACATTTATACATGTGATGCACACAAAAATGTCTATGTGCACACATGCCTATGTAAGTGCTAGCAGAACGCCTGAGTGCAATTCAACAAATACCCACTAAAGGAGGGGCATTTTTGATAGGATGTTTAAGTCTGAGTTTGGATGTTTTGGGAAAGATATCCAGAAATCCAGTAGAGAAAATGTCCATTCTCAAAACAGCAAGACGTCTATCTTTTTTTTTTTTTTTTAATGACCTATGTAGAAGTTTCGGTCCTTAGTACGTCTATCTTTTTTGGCCATTCTCAAATATAAATATGTCCACATGAAAACACCAAAGAAAGTTTTTCAGACCTCAAAGCAGCCAGCATTCTTATGAAACTGTTCAGAGAGAGCTGAGCACAGCAGAGGGGAACTCTAGGGGTACTGCATTGACTGTCACATTTCAAAGTCCCAGACACACATGTCACAATAAACTGCTTTTATGGTATGGTGAGCCTTCTAAACCCCATCCAAAACTTACTGTACCCACCTGTACACCACAACAATAGCCCGTATGCCTGCAGGTGTCATCTTAATGTAGATACCGTAGGTTTTGGAGGGCTCACCATACAACATAAGATATGATGACATCTGTACCTGGAACTTTTAATGTGGAATTTTTTGTAATAACCCTCTGCTCTCTGGGTTCAAATGTCTGTGTTAACATCAGAAGCTGCTTGGGCTGAGAACTTTTCAGCATCCCCTCCTAATACAGGTTAGAATGCATTTTTTTAACATCTTTGAGTGTGGGAGGTGGTCGATGCTCACTGTGGGAGTAAGGGGTGGGGTGGGGTCATGCCTTAATCCCTTCAGTGGTCATCTGGTCAGTTTTGGTACCTTTTTAGCATTTAGACACTTAAAACGGGTCTAGCTTCAGACATCTAAAGAAAGCCCAGTACCTTTTGTTAAATATTTGATTATACACAACTATACAAAGTAGGGTAAATATAGTCAATTACTGATATTCAATTCATTAAAATACTATACCAAGAATACCATAACATAAAATTAATTAAATATTTAATTTATTGATTTATTTAATTCAATTCATATCCTAAAAACTAACAAATTTATTTAATCTACATTTAAAATCTACAATAACATGTAATACGAAGTGCAAAGTACTACTAATAACAAAATCATAGGCTGGGAAAAGCTACAGGTACTATCTAAAGCTTTAAAGTAGAGTCCATCAATCAATCTTCAAGGTTCTTAATGATATTAAGTTTTGAAGCCATTGAGGCCCAATGAAGCTCACTTAACTTGATGATGAGTCAATTAAAGTCCCTATATTTCCTTGAGTAGTAATCTGTAGGCTTGACCAGGCCAGTTGTTCCTTATATTAATGATCCCCAATTAGAAATGCTTAATCAGTTCTGAGGTTCTCTCTTCTTAATCCTTAAAGTTTTCCAGTTTTAATTACTTATATTGTTCAATCAGCATAAGCCTCCAACTCCAGCTGAGTTTCAGTTGAGTCCATCATCAGGGAGGTTGACGATACAAGTACTAAGATAATAAGAAGAGTTTTCTAAATACTAAATACTACAACTAGTGCATTTACTATAGTTAAATACATTCTAATAACCATTAATCCTCAGTTCCTAGTTATGAATACCTAACTTACAACTGTTTAAACTATTTAAAATTATAACTTTTACCTTAAATTACTTCTGATAGAGATCTCCAGCTGAGAGATCCTGCTGGGAAACATCAAGTGAGGGAACTACCACTACAGAGCTCCTTATATAGGAGGAGACTACCCGGTCACATGACTCCCATAACTAATATCCAAATTTGCAGGGAGCTTAGTTGTCATCCAATTTAACATCCAAAGAATGGAATTAAAAATTGGAATGAAGTTAAATTAGAATCAATTGAGATAAATTGATTTAAATTAAAAATGTCTCCCTATAGTAAAAGAGAGCTAGAACATTTTGGTAGGCCATTCAATTTCATGGCTCCACTGTGTGCCAGTCATATATTAATTTTTGTTCTTTATAAAGCAAAGATCGAAATAAATCTCCTCCATGAGGTAAAGTTACTTTTATCAGAACTGTGTATCTTAATTTATTTAAAGTATGAGCAGCTGCTATCCAATGTTGAGTCAAGGGAGCCTCAATTATGATTGTCCTAATGGTGCGCAAATGTTCCATAATTCTCAATTTAATCTGACGTTGTGTGCGACCTATATAATTTAATTAATAATAATAATTTTATTTTTTTTTATATACCGCCAAAACCATAGAAGTTCGAGGTAGTTTACAGCAAGAAGAGCTGGACAGTCAGCGAAAAAAAACCAATGAAGACTTTGGTTACATAAAGTCACAATGTAGGAAAATCAAGTACATGTGATAAGAGTACAGGGGAAGGTTTAAGTTATTGGTTACAAATCGGTTAAACAGGTTGGTTTTAACTAGTTTTTTGAAGTTAAGATAGGATGAGGAGTGTTTGATGATGTTGCCTAGCCAGCCGTTCTGTTGACTTGCTTTGAAGGCTAGCGTTCTGTCAAGGAATCTTGGAAAACGGAACATCCAGTGAGATCATCAAGTTTGCAGACGACACAAAACTCTGCCGGGCAATCAGATCGCAGGAGGATAGTGAGGAACTCCAGAGCGATTTGTGTCGGTTAGAAAAATGGGCGGAGAAATGGCAAATGAGGTTCAACGTGGAGAAATGCAAGGTAATGCATTTAGGCAGTAAGAATAAGGAATACGAGTACAAAATGACAGGTGCAACTCTGGGAAAAAGTGAACAAGAAAGAGACCTGGGTGTACTGATAGATAGGACCCTGAAGCCGTCGGCACAATGCGCGGCAGCGGCAAAGAAGGCAAATAGAATGTTGGGCATGATAAAGAAAGGAATCTCGAGTAGATCGGAGAAAGTAATAATGCCGCTTTATAGGGCAATGGTCAGACCTCACTTGGAATACTGCGTCCAACATTGGTCTCCCTACCTAAAGAAGGATATAAAACTGCTGGAGAGGGTGCAGAGACGAGCAACTAAACTAGTGAAGGGTATGGAGAAACTGGTATATGAGGATCGACTTAAAACACTGGGATTGTTCTCCCTTGAGAAAAGGAGACTGCGGGGGGATATGATCGAGACTTTCAAAATACTGAAAGGAATCGACAAAATAGAGCAGAGAAGATTATTTACATTGTCCAATTTGACACGGACAAGAGGACATGAAATGAAGCTAAGGGGGGACAAGTTCAGGACTAATGTCAGGAAGTTCTGCTTCACACAGAGAGTGGTGGACATCTGGAATACTCTCCCAGGGGAGATTATTGCGGAATCGACAGTCCCAGGCTTCAAAAGCAAACTAGATGCATATCTCCTTGAGAAAGGCATATAAAGATGTGGTGGCTATAAAATAAACCAGGTGTATACCTGGCGGGGCCTCCGCGTGTGCGGATCGCCGGACTTGATGGACCGAAGGTCTGATCCGGAGATGGCGCTTCTTATGTTCTTATGTTTTGTATTGGCAGGTTTTTATTGAAGGGTGGCTGAACATATGCATTCTACGTGTAGGTCTGGTGGAGCAATCCATTTTAAAATGGGAGACCAGGTATAGGGGGGCCATGCCAAGAATAGATTTGAAACAAAGGCAGGCAAATTTGAACAGCACTCTTGCTTCTAGTGGAAGCCAGTGGAGTTTTTGATAGTAGGGGGTTATGTGATCCCATTTTTTATGCCGAAAATCAGTCGCACTGCTGAATTTTGTATGATTCAGAGCCTTTGAATGGTTTTCTTGAAGGACCCCAGATAGATTATATTACAGTAATCGAGCAGGCATGATTGTACCAGTAGGCGAAAGGATGCTACGTCGAAGTACTTTCTGATGGTTCTAAGTTTCCATAGTGTCGAGAAGCCTTTTTTGATCAGTGACTCTGTGTGAATATCTAAAGTGAGGTAATGGCCACATATAGTATAGGCCACAGGGACAAACTATGGCATATACTACCCCCTGAGATTTACAGTTTGTAGAAGATCTGAATTTAAACACTTTTTTTTTTTTAATATCTTTATTCTTTTTTAACACTTTCATTAAATGAATACAAGAAAAATTAATTTTACACTTTATACATCACTTAAAATCCTTCCAATATATTTTCCCCATCAAAAAATTATTATATAGTTATTAATGAAATATATTAATTTCCTTCAAAAAGTGCAAATAACAAATTTTTCATCTTTATAAGGAAATAGTAAACACCTATATAAATATTTAATTATTCAAAACCCAAACCAATCCAACCCACCCCATCAATCAATAAAAATTCAAAAATTAAATTCAAAGAAAAATCTACCCCCTCCCCCCTGGATGTGTATTTGATATATCAACAAAATTCAAAACTATAATAATTCTACAAACGACATCAATGGGCCCCATATTTATTTAAAAATTTTATATTCCCCGACAAATCAGCAATCATTTTCTCATATTTATAAATTAAACATAAATATGCCCACCAGAATGTGAAATTTAGAAGATCCCAATTTTTCCAGTTTCGCATAATTAATTGTATAGCTGTACCTGTCATAATTAAAAACAATTGCCTCCTATATTTATCTAAGGGATGTTTAACATACAATATAGTCCCACAAATTACTACTTCATAAGTTAAAGGAATCTCAGAATCTAAAATATTATTAATATGTCCCCAAATCGACTTCCAAAAGCTCAGAATCATAGGGCAATAAAACAGTAAATGATCCAAAGTACCTATATCTAGATGACAGTGCCAGCATCTATTAGACCTAGAATTATCTAACTTATTCAATTTAACTGGGGTCCAATAAGAACGATGTAACAAAAAAAAACAAGTTTGTCTCATAGATGCTGACGCTGTACACTTTATTCTCCAAGACCAAATGCGTGGCCATCGAGATGCAGAAATATATTGCTTAATGTCGATGCTCCAAATGTCTCTAAGCGCATTTTTGGGTTTCTATTCACAAATTTTGATATTAATTTATATCACCTGGTGGCCTGATGTCCTAGCATATTTGTCTGAAAGGAGAGAAACTGCAGACTATAAATTTTTTTTCAAATTACGTTAATCAGGGAACCCTTTCTGAATGGCCTGCTTCAGCTGCAACCAATTATAAAATTGAAATTTTGAAATACTGAATTTTTGTTGCAACCGTGAAAATTCAAGCAGTTTTCCATTTAAAACGACATCATCTAATGTTGTTATGCCTGCTTGCATCCACTTCTTCCTTGCAATTTTAGACCCGCCTATTTGTATCTTGGAGTTAAATCATATAGATTGACATAAAGATTGTTCTATAGGAATTTCAGTTAACTTATTAATACATCTCAAGGTTTTCCAAGTATCCAAAATAATAATATTTTCTTTAACATAACTAGGTATCTTAATGTCTAAGACATGAGAAAGACGCATTGGGGACATAATTTTCCATTCCAAAAATAGCCAATCTGGATAATATTCAATGAGCTCATGCAGGATCCAATACATACCCTGACGCAAAATATAGGCCTGATGGTATCTATAGAAATTTGAAAAATTTACCCCCCCCCCCCCCCCACAATCGGTTTTTGTAGAGATACTAAAGCAATTCTAGCAGTTTTGCCCATCCAAACAAACTTAATAAGAATACTATTCATTTTTTTGTAAAATGATCCCTGAAAATAAATTGGCAACATACCCATTTGTTAACAAACCACAGGCAAGATCATCATTTTAACTGTTTGGACTCTTCCCCACCAAGATAAATGTAGAGGGTTCCATTGCTCACACATTTCTGCAACCTTTAGCAATAAAGATTTTTCATTTATTTTCTGTCTCTTTCAACGTTTTATAAATCCATATTCCTAGATATTTTATACCTTCTTCTTTCCACTTAAAAGGGAACATATCAAACAGTCCTTTTTGACAATGTATGTTAAGCGGAAGAATTTCTGATTTGCTCCAATTTATTTTATATCCTGAAAATTTTCCAAACCTTTCAATCAAATCCAATAAATATGGGATGGTAGATTCAGGATTCCTCAAATGAAGCAAGATATTATCTGCATATGCAGAAACTTTGTATTCCCTTCCTCACTTTTTTGTGAATATGGTATTGTTATTTCAGTAATGTGCATAGATGTATAACAAACTGAACATTGCCCACAAGGTGTGTGTCCCAGGGAACGTTCCATACTGTAAGTCTGTTTTGAGAATGTCCACTTGGATGTTTTGACTAGTAAGGCATCCAAGTGATGGTTTATGCTGTCTCTTGGACATCTATCTTTTTTGAAAGTGAGCCCCACTGTGTATATTTGCAAGGGGATTGTTCACAGCGGATGAGCATGGACAGAACATTGGCAAGGCTACTAGTTATGTATATAACTTAGAGAATACTGTCAGTTACGTGTATCCTTGCCACCTTTAGGCTTCTGCACTTACATTAGCTCTAGGGTTGATGTTAGCTACACCAATACACAGGGTACACTGTAGCAAAGATTGCGATGGCTGCCTCGTTCCTCTCAGATGCTCTTTATGACTTGGTGCGGATTTCGGCTAAGTCTATGGCATGGCCGCGCGGCGTATTTTGTGGCTGCGCGCTTGGGCGGCGGATTCTGCGTCCAAAGCTAAGTTTACTAAAGTTCCCTTTAGGGGGTCTTTTTGTTTGGAGAGGAATTAGATGAGTTGATTCAGACTCTGACGGACTCGAAGGTGCCCCGTCTGCCTGAGGACCGTGCCCGCCCTGCGTCTAGGTGTGGGGCTGCCCGGGGGCGTTTGCGGGAATTTCGCAAGTATCGCCCGGGGCGTGGGGCTGCTTCTTTCCCGGCTCAGGGTTTTTCCCGGGGTCGGTTCTTCCAGCGCATGCAGCCCTTTCGGGGGGCCCGTCGGGGGGCAGGGAATCCCTCCGCCGGTTCCCCCGCTTCCCGTCCTGCGCAATGACTCCTTGCCGGCGCCCCCTTTGGTTCCGGTGGGGGCCCGGCTGCGCAAATTTTTCCCCAAATGGGCCGAGATCGCGTCCGATCAGTGGGTCCTTGAGGTGGTGCGGGACGGTTACGCTCTGGAGTTTACCTGCTCTCTGCCGGACCTTTTCCTCGCTTCTCCATGTCAGACTCCATGGAAGACGCAGGCTTTTCGTCAGACCCTTCAGCGTTTGCTAGATCTCGAGGCAGTGGTGCCGGTGTCCCCTACGGAGTGGGGCACCGGCAGGTACTCCATTTACTTTGTGGTGGCCATAAAGGAGGGGACCTTTCGGCCCATCCTGGATGTCTCTCGATCTGACGGAGGCCTACTTGCAGGTTCCAATTCGGGCCTCTCATCAGCACTTCCTTCGCTTTGCGATCTTGGGGCGGCACTTTCAGTTCTGTGCGCTTCCCTTTGGTCTGGCCACGGCTCCTCGGACGTTCACCACGGTAATGGTGGTCGTCGCGGCAGCCTTGCGGTCGGTGGGCATCCTGGTTCTCCCCTACCTGGACGACTGGTTGATTCGGGCAAAGTCGTTGCAGGAGAGCTCCCGGGTTACGGCTCGGGTGGTGGAGTTTCTCCGGTCGCTGGGCTGGGTGGTCAACCTTTCCAAGAGTCGGTTGGTCCCGGCTCAGCGTCTGGAGTGCCTTGGGGTTATGTTCGACATCTCCTTGGGGAAGGTCTTCCTTCCAGAGGCCCGGGTGAGCAAATTGCAATCTCAGATTCGCCTGCTTTTGGCGTCCCGGGGTCCTCGGGCGCGAGATTTCCTCCAAGTCCTGGGGTCAATGGCGGCGTCCCTGGACGTGGTGAGGTGGGCGCGGGCCCACATGCGTCCTCTTCAGTATGCTCTGCTCCGGAGGTGGTCTCCCCGGAGGCAAGATTTGGATGTTCCGGTTCCCCTGCGAGGCTTGGCGCGCTGCAGTCTGCGCTGGTGGCTCCGGACCCCTCACCTGGTTCAGGGGGTGGGTCTGGATCTCCCGCAGTGGACGGTGCTCCTTACGGATGCGAGTCTCCTCGGTTGGGGGGCTCAGTTTATGGGCCACTCAGCTCGGGGCACCTGGTCCGCGGAGGAGGCCTCCTGGTCGATCAACGAGTTGGAGACCAGAGCGGTCAGGCTGGCGCTGTTAGCTTTCCACTCCCTTTTGCTGGGCAAGTCGGTCAGAGTCCTGTCGGACAATGCCACGGCGGTGGCTTATGTCAATCGTCAGGGGGGCACCAAGAGCACTCCTGTGGCGCAGGAGGCGGCTCGGCTCATGGTTTGGGCGGAGTCCCATCTTCTGGACCTCTCGGCTTCTCATATAGCCGGGGTAGAAAATGTTCAGGCAGACTTCCTCAGTCGTCACTTCCTGGATCCAGGAGAGTGGTTTCTCGGCGCCGGAGCGTTTCGGTTGATAGTGCAAGATTGGGGGCAGCCCCTGATGGACCTGATGGCCACGAGTGGCAACGCCAAAGTGCCCCGCTTCTTCAGTCGTCGCAGGGAAGGGCTGGCCGAGGGTCTGGATGCTCTGGTCCAGCCGTGGCCAACGGAGGGGCTGTTGTATGTGTTCCCTCCTTAGCCGCTGGTGGGCAGAGTGCTTCTTCGCATTGTTCACCATCCGGGTTTGGTGGTGCTGGTGGCTCCGGATTGGCCTCGACGTCCGTGGTATGCGGATCTGGTGAGACACCTGGTGGCGGTTCCTCTTCCTCTGCCTCTCTCGGACGACCTTCTGATGCAGGGTCCCATTCCCTTGTTCGACCCGTCTCTCTTCTGTCTTACGGCGTGGCTCTTGAAAGGGGTCGCCTTAGCAAGAAGGGATATTCAGACAAGGTGATCGCTACACTGTTGGGGTCCCGGAGGCTTTCTACCTCTCGGGCTTATGTGCGGGTTTGGCGTCTCTTTGAGGAATGGTGTCGGGCGCGGGGAGTGACCTCTTTTCGCGCTTCTCTGCCTAACATTCTAGAGTTCTTGCAGGATGGCCTGGATAGAGGCCTGGCTTGGTCTTCTCTCCGGGTTCATCTTGCGGCCCTGTCGACCTTTCGAGGGTTGGTGTCAGGTCAGCGTTTATCGGCTCTTCCTGATGTGATTCGGTTTCTGCGGGCGGCCAAGTTGCTTAGGCCTCCCCTACGGCCCTCGGTTCCCTCTTGGGATCTTAATCTGGTTCTCTCTGTTTTGGTGCGCCCGCCTTTCGAGCCCTTGGACGACTGTTCTTTGAAGGACCTTACTTTGAAGGCGGTCTTTTTGGTGGCCATTACTTCTGCTAGGAGTATTTCTGAGCTGCAGGCTTTCTCTTGTAGGGCTCCCTTCTTGGAGTTGTCTAGGGAGCGGGTCGTCTTGCGGCCTGTTCCTTCCTTTCTGCCGAAGGTTGTTTCTCCTTTTCATGTCAATCAATCGGTGGTTCTCCCGGTCTTGGGTGGTCGGGAGGGCTCTTCTGAGCAACGGCAGCTGCGCAAGTTGGATGTCGGTCGGGTCCTTCGCTCTGATGTGCAGCGGACCCAGGAATTCCGGAAGTCCGATCATCTCTTTGTCCTCCTGGCTGGTCCTCGTCGGGGAGCTGGCGCTTCTAAGGCTACTATTGCGCGCTGGATCAAGGAGACGATTGCTTCCGCTTATCTTCTGAAACAGCAGCCTGTTCCGGAGTTTCTCAAGGCTCATTCCACTCGGGGTCAGGCGGCTTCTTGGGCTGAGTCGTCGCTCGTGCCTCCGGTGGATATTTGTAAGGCTGCGGTTTGGTCCTCCTTGTATTCTTTTGTTAGACATTATCGGGTAGATGTTCAGGCGCGTCGGGACGCGGTGTTCGGTGAGCGTGTTCTGGTATCGGCCCTTCGGGGGTCCCGCCCGTGAGAGGGACTGCTTTGGTACGTCCCATTCGTAAAGTTAACCTCTACTGGTCTGGAGAGTGCTAAAGAAGGAGAAATTAGGTTCTTACCTGCTAATTTACTTTCTTTTAGCTTCTCCAGACCAGTAGAGGTCCCCACCCTGTCTGTTGTTGTTGTTGTTGTTGGGGCTGTTTTCGCGGGCAGTTTTTGTTTTTTGCTGCGGGTTCTAGTATTTTTCTAGGGCCGGGGAGAATTAAAGAACAGCGGCTGTGGCTCGGCTGGCTTAGCTGGCGAGCTGTGGGGACATTTTCCTTCGGGTATTTCTCCTCTGCATTTTCCAACAGCATTTGGGTATGTTATTTGTTACTCCTGTTCGGAGTATTGTTTTCTTCCTGTTTTCCAGTTCTTGGTTCTGCTTGGCTATTCGGCAGACTGAGGGAAATAGAGAAGGGAGGATAGTATATACTGTCCCAAAGTTTTGTTTTCAGTCTCCACCTGCTGGTCATGATTAGATATATACCCATTCGTAAAGTTAACCTCTACTGGTCTGGAGAAGCTAAAAGAAAGTAAATTAGCAGGTAAGAACCTAATTTCTCCTTGTTATTTCAGTAATGTGCATAGATGTATAACAAACTGAACATTGCCCACAAGGTGTGTGTCCCAGGGAACGTTCCATACTGTAAGTCTGTTTTGAGAATGTCCACTTGGATGTTTTGACTAGTAAGGCATCCAAGTGATGGTTTATGCTGTCTCTTGGACATCTATCTTTTTTGAAAGTGAGCCCCACTGTGTATATTTGCAAGGGGATTGTTCACAGCGGATGAGCATGGACAGAACATTGGCAAGGCTACTAGTTATGTATATAACTTAGAGAATACTGTCAGTTACGTGTATCCTTGCCACCTTTAGGCTTCTGCACTTACATTAGCTCTAGGGTTGATGTTAGCTACACCAATACACAGGGTACACTTGCATTCTATAATGGAATTTGGGCGCTTTGGTTCCAGTATAGAATAGGCACCTCCCACATGACTTCAGGAAGCCTAAATGGAGGAACCCAGTTACAGAATTGCCTCTTTATTGGCCAGGCTACTAATAGAAGAATACATATCTATGACTTCATAGTTCATTCTAAAATGAAGGAAAATATTATCTACAGTAGCTTTAGCTATTTTTCTTCTTTTTTTTTTCCATTCATGATTTAATCAATAAGACCAAATTATGTAATATATGCTCTGACAGGAAATTCATTTTCTTATAATAAGCCCTGCTGATTCAAGGTTTGGAGACAAGAATTTTACAATAATGTTTCAAGTAATGCTATTTTTATGTTGATTGTGGGTTTTTTTAAACTTCTAAACTCTATGTAAAAAATTTAAAGATGTAATTACCTTACTCCTCCCCCTTTTTTGTGTACTAAACCTGACAGTGTGGGCCTGTGTGGTAAATGCTGCAGTACTCATAGGAATTGAATGGGTGTTGTAGCATTTGCTGCACAGCACTCGGCTTTCTGGCTTAGTAAAAGGGGACCTTAATTTGAGATCCTTTTACAAAAGTGTGGTAAAGAGAATGGCCTTAGTGCACCCTTATGTGGGTCTTTCTAGCCTACTAAGGCCATTTTAACTGTGCCCATATAATGGCCTGTTTTCTGTTTGTTTTGTATTAAAGACCATGTGCTAATGTCTTCATTAGTGTATGGCTATATATATTTTTTTTTAATTATGGCATGAGCACCTACTGTCATGCATTTTGTAGGCAGTAATGCCTCACACGGTATCCCTGTGCTAGCCAGCTAATACATGGTGATGTAGATGTGCTAATTGGTTAGGGCATGAATGCCCACTTTCCTTCCCTGATATTCCCCTTCAAAAAACATAAATTTTTAGCATGCAGTTAGTACAGTGGAACTTCGGTTTGCGAGTAACCCGGTTTGCGAGTGTTTTGCAAGATGAGCAAAACACTCAGCAAACTTTTGTCTCGCAAACCGAGCACTGCCCCAATAAACGAGCACTCAGCGATGGTGGCCCAGGGGTGAGTACCTGCCTGCGGGTGCTGCAGCGCTTTCAAAGTGGTGGCTTCCTTCCCTCGGGGTCCCCTTTCGGCTGCCCTCCTGCTTCGGCCAATGCCTCTGCTGTCCGTCAGCGCCTCCCGGTTCCCAATCCAAGCCGGCCGCCATCCTGTGCGAGCAAGCACATGACCTCTCTTCTCCTGCCGACAACATGCTCACCACGTACGAGCACGCAGGATGTTTTGCTTGTACGTAGTGAGAGTGCCATATCCAAGATTTCTGTTTCTTTCCCACTGTCTACCATCTTTTTCTCTCTCCCTGCCTTGTTCCCTGGGTCAAACCTCTCTATTCCCCTCCATACAGCATTTTTTCCTTCCTCCCCTTCATTATCATTTGCAACATTTCTTTCTCTCTCCCTGCCCTCCACCCTATGTCCAACATTTCTCCTCTCTTCTATATGCATATCTCCCTTCCTGCCACCATATGCAGGGTTTCTTCCTATCTCCCCTTTCTACCTCTTTGTTGCATCTTCCAACCCTTCCTCTTCTTCAGTCCATGTCCAACAATTCTTCCTCTCTCCCCCTATGTAACAGTTTTCCATCCCTCCCTCCCTCTCTTCTCCCTGTGCAGCACCTCCAAATCCAAATGACCTCCCCACCCCATCCCACCGTGAGATTTTTTTGTGGCCTACTCCAACTAAAATGGGTATGTCTACTGTAATACCCTTATCTCAAGGACTGGCAACCTTTTATTGAATGAGATTATTTTACATCTAAGTTCAGCAAATTTTTTGACATAGGCAGTCCATTCTGAATATACCATTTTAGTAAAGTAACCACTTAGAAATGTTATGCTCTAATAACTACCGTATTTTCACGCAAATAACACGCACCCGTATAAAACGCGCACACGGGTATAGCGCGCAGAAATCACGATGATATGTACAAAAACTTTGGTATACCGCGCTCACGGGTATACCGCGCATGCTGCCCGACGCTCCTTTCGCCCGCCCTGACTTTCCGTGCGCTGTCCCGACTCTCCGTTCACCCCCCCTGACTTCCGTGCACTGTCCCCCCTTGAAGGTCTGTCCCCATCCTGAAAGCCTGATGCCCCCCCCGACGTCCGATACATCCCTCCCCCCCGAAGGACCGCCGACTCCCCAACAATATCGGGCCAGGAGGGAGCCCAAATCCTCCTGGCCACGGCGACCATGGTCGGGTTGGGCCCATGTGCCTCAGGCCGCGCCCCCAAGTGGGACCTAAGGCTCCAGGGCCTATTCTGATTGGCCCACGCGCCTTAGGCCCCACCAGTAGGCGGAGCTTTAGGATGGATGGGCCAATCCGGCCTCATTCCTTCGTTGGCTGCCTGCCGGACAGGCGGGTTTGGCTCCCGTCTGTCCGGCCAACTACCAAAGGTACGGGGAAGGGGGGTGGGGGGGTCGTGGGGGTCGCCAGGGGGATCGCGGGTCGGCTGGGGGGCGGTCGGAGGTTCTTGGGGGGGGCGGTCGTTGGGGGGGAGGGGGGTTTGCGTCGAGGGCAGGAGGGCCTGGGATCCCTCCTGCCCGTAATGTAGTGCGGGGTGGGGTTAGGGGGTCGCCGTGGCCAGGAGGGTTTGGGCTCCCTTCTGGCCCGATATTGTCGGGAAGTCGGCGGTCCTTCGGGGTGGGGGTGCGAGTGGTCCTGCCGGGGGGGGAGGGGATGTATCGGACGTCGGGGAGTCGGCCGGGCAAGAGGGCTTGGGCTCCCTCTTGCTCCGATCGTGGATGCGGGTGCGGGTGGGAGCGCGTGCGAGCGGTCGTTCGGGGTGGGGGTGCGAGCGGTCCTGCTGGGGGGGTGAATCGGGCGTCGGGCGGGGTGGGAACTATGTTTTAAAACTTTTGTATACCGCGCTCACGCATATAACGCGCGAGGGGTATGCGCGGTAGGTAAAAACGCGTATAACGCGCGCGTTATATGCGTGAAAATACGGTAATACATTAATACTATATTTATTTAGCATTGTATCATTTTTATAAAACATTGCCATATTTGAAACTGATTTCACCCACTCTTCATTTTGTAATATATCCACAAATTCACTTGCACCAAGAATCCTGTAGGTTGATTTTCCACATTTTGAAAGTAAAAATTGCTTTAGCTGTTTTAATCCGAAGGCCTCGTAGTAATTGATCCTTATGATTTCCTGAATCTTTCTGACATGTAATGTAAATCTCTTCTATATACAGTTACTAATGGCAAACTGTACTACTCCCTCTGCAATGATGTAGAATATGTTTTACATTGATATGGACAAGAACATTTGGATTAATGCGAAATGGTATAAGCACTGGAGTTTGTGAATAGATAGCACTAAAATTAATATGCTTTCTGTTTGAAATATATAACTGGGTATAATTTTCTCCACTACTAGTGTCAGAAAGCCAAAACCAGTTAAAAAGATATTCAGTGGCTTTCCTATTTACTCATAGCTATGTGAAAAATAATTTGTTTTGCATATTCTGAGAACTCTTGGGCATAATATCATTGTCTACCTCATTATTTGCATCCTAAAACTAGTTTTGGATATCATGGGAATGAGTGCTACAGTTTGGGAATGTGAGCAAGACTGACAACTGGCGGTATGGGGAGGAGACTCATGGTACTTTCTATTTCACATGAATCTCCCTGCCATCCTCTCATCAAAAGAGAGAAAATTAATTCATCCCTCTGTGGAACTGCTCGCCTTTGACCATTAATAATAAGTAGCTCAAATCAATACCAATTGAAGCTCTTCACCAACCAGCATAAACCTTTCATTTCCAATTTTAAAATATACATGTAAAGAAATTCCACTGGCACAGTTTCAATAGAAATCACTGTTTTTCTAGCCATACAGAGGGGTTGGATGATGCCCATTTTGACAGAGCTAGTTAACTCATCAAAGAATGGTGGTGAGAGCAAGCTTTTCATTAAATATGAGCAGATGTGAAATGTAGAGTGTTTGACAATTAGAAATGGCAGCAGCGAAGCTCTTGAATCAAAGCAAGGTCAGATGGCTGGATCCGATTACCTCGCCTACATTCTTTAGTTGTTCTGAAAATCATTTTGAATTAGTGTCAGTGAAGCCATGATGGAGTTTGCCCTTTGTCTTTTATGCTGGGACTGTATTGTTTCCCAAGACACTCATTAAAGGCCATTATATTATTACAGGGCTTGCTCTTGTTGCACTCCCCAGTTGGGTTGGTGTGCCTCTTAAATTGTTTAATCTGTTCTTTCTTGATTTCTTTCCTTCTTTCTCTCTTTCAAACTTTCCATTTTTAGGAAAAAAATAAAAATAACCCAACCAAGAACATGAACCACTATTATTTTAATTAATATTATATTTATGGATGCCTCCCAGTTTTCCTCTTGCTTCCTCTGGATTCTCATTCAGTTGAAACTGGTCCTTGTTGGACTATGGCGCTGTAGCTAAGCAGTCGTTCTTAGTAGCCTCAGTCCAGGCACATATTTATTATTATTATTAATCTGTGTTTGATTTATGTCAGTATCCTAGTCAGATCACATAAAGACTTATAGTATATTACAAGGAGCTGCTGAAAAGTTCTCAACCTAACCAAGAAGAGAATAATGTGGAGCCATGAAACTTACAAGTTGTTCCACACTTTTTGTTTCAATGAGGCAAATGCATCTAGCAAATGGACACAAATATAGGGACACTAAGCCATTGTGATATCACCAGGGAGGTTGGCTCTTAGGTATTGGTGGAATCTTATGATATCACAATATGAGGGGATGCTGAAAAGTTCTCAGCCCAACCTAAAAGAGAATGATGTGGAGCCATGAAACTTGCAAGTTATTCCACACTTTTCTTGACACTTTTTATTTCAGTTATATTAAATAAAATGGAAAGTGTGGAATAACTTGCAAGTTTCATGACTCCACATCATTCTCTTTTAGGTTGGGCAGAGAATGTTGCAGCGACCTATCGCATTAAACTTATAAGACATACTGGAACACAATTTGATTGAGATGTGGTTCTATAGGTTTTATATGGGTAATCTTTGAGGTGACTTGCAGGATGGGCTTTTATTTTTCTACATTTTGGAGTTCTTTTCCTACAACTAAATTTTTGTACCTGACCCTTTTTAATGGGTAGCACAGGCCAAAATTTTTCCATTCAGAATCAAATAAATGGTAGCTAGCATCTGCAAAGACCTGTTCAAATAGCATAGTTTTGAGCTGTCACTTACATTACCCCCCCTCCCTCCCCCCCATTTTACTAAGCCATGGTAGAGTTTTCTACCACGGCCAGAATGCTAAATGTTCCGACACTCATAGAATTCCTATGAGCATCAAAGCATTTAGCACCCTGGGCCATGGTAGAATCGTCTACTGTGGTTTAGTAAAAGAGGGCCTAAATTAGCTGAAAGGAACCTGTGATCTTTTAGGAGCTTTAGGATCATTTAAGATTAATAGTAATACAAGATTGTATGGGCAACCAGTACAATGCCTTAAAATGAGGTATAAGGTGTTGAAATCTCACCAAGCCAACCAACAATCTAGTGGTTGCATTTTGCACTAGCTTCAACATTCTCAATGTGTTTGTGAAATTCATAAATATAAGGAGATTACTCATACAATAATCCATCTTGGTTAAAACCAAGCTTTGCAGTACCATTCCAAAATCCTTGCACTTCAACATGTTTAAATCTGCTGAGTAGTCTTAGGCAATAGGTGGATGACTTGAACAAGTGCCTTGACCTGTGATGTCATGGAAAGGGATGAATCTAGGAAAATTCCTTGACTACAGACTTGCTACATGCAGTCCAACAAATATCAGGGAATGGAGAACAACTAAACACAATGATTTCTGACTTAGCAAATGATTTGTCACCATCTAGGTGGAATCTACTTGCAGGTAACCATGCAGCTTCACAGCAGCATTGCTGAAAGAAGTGTCATAAAACCAAACAGAATGATGACAGTGTACTGTACAAGTGATAATGGGCATTTAGATCACAAAATGTTTGACATAGTAGCACCATGTATAGATTGAAAAGTAAAGCAGATAAGGTAAAGCCTTGTGGAGCCAAGGCAAGCCAAAGAAAATAGCCAAAATGTTCCACAGTGAAACAGGAGAAACCAAGCAAAAAAAATCTAAAACCTGTGAAGTCGATTATCTTGATATAAAAGTTTACTGAAAAGCCTTCACAATTAAAAGTGATGCAGATCAATTATGAATCCTTGTGGTACACAGTGAAAGTTTTGTGGTGTGGACCCGACATGGTCCATGTTTCGGTCATAAAAGACCTTCTTCTGGGGTCCAATCTGATACTGCCATAAAATTTAGAAATGCTGAAAAGCATCCAAAGTACTGTGAACTGGCTGCAGCCAGCCACCCTGTTCCTGAGTCCTGCAGCACTGAGCGCTGGTGCTGTTACCCAATGCCCCGGTAACCTTTGATTTGCTTCATCCTAATCACATGCTTATTTTCCTCTTACTTTTACTTACTTGCCTCGCAAAAATGGTTTTGTCACCCTTACAATAACTCCTTTCAGTTTTGCCCACTGCATTTCTACTCCTTCCAGATGTTCCCATCCAGACAACAATTCCTTGACATAATCCCCCAACTGAACAAAGTTAGTTTCATTAAAGTCTAGAACCTTTACTTTTGAATGAGCCCTTTCTATACCCATCTTAATTTTAAACTGTTCCATGCAATTCTTATGTTTTTACCTCAGTCATATCCAAAACACAGTCTCTCTTCAAATACAGAACAAGGGATCACAAATTACAAATAGAAATCTAAAAAACAAAAATTGAACTGGGAACACCAAGAAATCAAACTCAATACATTGCAACACTGAAGAAAAAAAAAAGCTGGTATTTGGGGTTTTTTTCCTGCCTGGGAGCTTCAGACCTTTAATGTTTCCATGTACCATCTAAAATGGCAGGCATGGATAAAAGAGCAGTTGATCACCATTTCCCTCCCCCAAAAGATACCCTTAAAACCCCAAGGCAATTTGCCACCTTGAAGGCACATTGCTGTTGACAGCTAAGCCCTGCCCCATCTTTGTAAGCTCCTTCAGGCTCTCCCAGACTGATACTGGGTTAAAAATGATGCTGTAACTCCAAACTTTTGCTAGGGTATCAAGCCACCATATATGGGTGGAAGTACCCTGGTAGGGGGGGGGGGAAGGGGGTTTGGAGAGAAGTGAACACTTCAATTTTGGAAATCTCTGGATCCAGTAATAATGTCCCCTGTAGGCTAGTAATTTCCACCCTAAATGTGTTACCTTCTATGGTAACAGTTAATAAATTACCATGTATTAAATGCAATTTCAAGCCATTTCCTGCCCCTTCTCATTCAATTCATTTAACATGTAAATTAGGGAGTATTAGGGTGATAATTCTATAAGTGGGCACCTCCTTTTGGGTGCCCCAGTGTGATGTGTCAAGACCCTATTCAATGCTGGTATCTGGGCACCTTGATTCTGTTATAAAATACTTGTGCAACATTGAATTTCAATTACACCAGCCATAGACCTGAGGTAACTATGGCTGCCTAAATGCAGCAAGGCATGTGTAAATTAGAATATGCTATCTAAAGAATGTATAAGTGGCTCCAACCATGTTTCACTCTTACAGAATAATGCTTCGCTGCTCTGCTGCAACTTACCTGTGAAAGTGCTGGTATTTTATACATTCACGCATCCAATTGGTGCTTGTTTTTGGGTGCCCAGTTATGGAGTTATTCTGCGCTCTAATAGCATGTGCTAATTCGTGTGTTAAATACTTAATACACTTTGTTTTTCAGTTAGCGGTATGATAATTAAACGGTTGTTAATAATCCATGTAGCATTTGCAATAAACAACACCATTGGTCTTTCTTATTTCTATATGTTATACTTGCTTTAATGGGTATTTGTACTTGAAACTTAAATATTAGAGATTTAGAAAATGTAGTAAATATACAGTATGGGGCTCATAATCAAAACAGAAAAACGTCTATAAACCGGCCTAAATCGGCACTTGAATGATCAGTAACAAAAAACGTCCAAGTGCCGATAATCAAACAGGGTTTTAGACATATTTTAAAACAACTTAGGCCTCCACAGTTCTGCTGAACAACCATAGCTAAAGGGGGCATTTTAGGAGGCGTGGTGAGGGCGGAATTTTGGAGTATAACATTTCTAAGTGGCTACTTTACTAAAATGGTATATTCAGAATGGACTGCCTATGTCAAAAAATTTGCTGAACTTAGATGTAAAATAATCTCATTCAATAAAAGGTTGCCAGTCCTTGAGATAAGGGTACTACAGTAGACATACCCATTTTAGTTGGAGTAGGCCACAAAAAAATCTCCTAGACTTAGTTGTACTGTTTGTATAACCGAAGGTTTTACAACACTGCCTAGACGGAACTTGGACGTTGTGTCTAAAACCAGGACTAAGACCACAAAAGGTATCCAAAGTGGCCAGATAAGCACTGCAGACACAAAGTACAGACCCCCACACACAGCCCCAGTGATCACTGCCCCCCCCCCATACAAAACGTAATAACAACTTTACATATCTGCCTCCAAAACATCAGCACCTGACAGCCTGGCATAGGAAAGCCCAGTAGAGCTGCACAGAGGTGGCTTAAGTGGTCTTGGGGGTGGGTTAGTGAACCATGGAGAGGAAGGCCCAGGCCCATAAGCCACTCTAATCATTGCATTCATGTAGAAACATGTGCACCCCCAAAAAAAACTCCAAAGCCTTTTGGACTGCCATGTAAATGGCTCCATTGGGTGGTAGGTGGGTCTAGTAGATTCTGGGGGTGTTATGGGGGACTCACCATGACCTATAAGGGAGCTGTTGTAAGATGTTTATGTGGCACCCTTTTTGTGAAGGTCACAGCAGTGCCTTGAAAGGTGCCCCACTATTCTGTTGCCATGTCTAGGTGTCCAGTCCCTTACTTTTCTGGCCCCTCCCATGTCCAAAAGGTATTTTTTTAGGCGTTTTTGACTTGGATGAATTTTTGGATGAAAATGAGGTATAAAGATGGACGACTTAGCGGTCTGGATGATTAGACAGTTGGATGATTTTCAAAAAAACAAAATATACTGGATATATTGTTTGAAAATGGACCTTTTCCCATGTCTGACTTTGGACGACTTGTGAGTTAGGCCAAAACAGACTTAGACGTTTATCTTGATTATGCCCCTCATGCTTATAGTTATTTATATACTCTCAGAGGAGGTTCTCTTAGTGGTTTATGCAGTATTTGCCTTTCAGTGCTATAGAAATGATAAGTAGCAGCAGTTTACATTTATTTTTTATTTATTTTCTCAAATATTGTTTAACTGTTTATTAATTTTTTAGAAAAAAACAACTAACATAAAGTGCAGACAAAATACATAATAATAATATCACATAAGCACTTTTATACTATGTAAGTATAAACTAAGCAAGAAGAAAGAAATCCCTCCCTCCCTTTAACTGGAACTATATAAGAAATGAAGTGTGGTAAGAATTAATAAACATCATACCTTTAAATTTAAAAATGTTTTACAAAAGCATTTAATGGACCCTAAATTTCCTTGATTTTTCGAGTTTCACCCTTTTGTTCTGCCAATAATTTCTCAAATTTATAGTATATATGTGGAGGGGCATAAACGAAAGGAATGTCTAAATCCGTTTTCGTCTAAGTCACAAGTCGTCCAAAGTAAAAAACAGCTTGGGACACATTTTCGAAAAATATGTCCAAATTTTTTTCCCTTTCAAAAATCGTCTAAGTATACGTCCTGCCGATATGATCATCCAAGTCACTAAATCATCCATCTTTATACCACATTTTTGTCCAACTTTTCGTCCAAGTCAAAAACGCCTAGAACAAGCCCTGTTGGACGTAGGAGGGGTCTGCAAAGTGATGGACTGAACACCCAGATATGGCACCTAAATAGTGGGATACCTTACAGGGCATTGCTATGAACTTCACAAAAAGGGTGCCATGTCATCATCTCACTACAGCTCCCTTATTGGTCACGGTGATCCCCCCAAACCACCTCCAGAATCCCCTAGACCCACTTATCTACTACCCTAATAGCCCTTATGGCCACAGGAGCCACTTATGCCAGTACAAAAGGGTTTTGGGGGTGTATAGGGGAGTGCACATGTTTCAGTAACAATGAAGTGATTACAGGGGCTTATGGGCATGGGTCTTCCTCTCCATGGATCCCTAACCCACCCCCAAGACGACCTAAGCCGCCTCTGTGCAGGACAACTAGGTTTTCCTATGCCAGGCTGCCAGGTGATGAAGTTATAGAAGATGAATTTTAAAGGTGTGATTAATATTTTTATGGGGGTGGGGGTGGGGAGTTGGTGATCACTGGGGTAGTGTGTGGGGATCTGTATTATGTGTTTGCAGTGCTTATCTGGTGACTTTAGGTGGGATTTTGTGACTTAGACCATGTTTTAAATGGTCTAAGTCACAATGTCCAAGTTCCGTCGATCTTGTGCTGTATAACTTTTGGTTATATATTCAGTACAACTAAGTCTAAGCCTGTCCACGTCCCACCCAAATCCCACTCTTGACACTCCTCCTGACACGCTCTGTTTAGCTATGGTCGTTCAGTGGCATTATGAAGGCTCAGGTCATTTAGAAATATGTCCAAAACCCAGTTTGATTATCAGCACTTGGATGGCTTTTGTTTATGATCGTCCAAATGCCAATTTAGGCCGGTTTTTGGACGTTTTTCTCTTTCGATTATGAGCCCCATAGGGTTTCCCATTAGAATGGTACATTTAGGCCTCCTTTTACAAAGGTATTGGGGCCTTAATGCGCGGAATAGTGTGTGCTAGCCGCTACTGCCTCCTCTTGAGCAGGCAGTAGTTTTTCGGGTGCTAATCTGGTGCGTGCGATAAAAACGCTAGCACACCTTTATAAAAGGAGCCGTTAATCTATCCCATTTCTTCTAATTCCTTATCATTTGCAACGAGACTCCAGTCATAATCAGAAGGAGTTTATCCATTTGTTTTTTAAGTGGGCTCTTATTCATAATTGAAGTTCCAAATAATATTATTCCATAAGACAATGGTATGGGAACTTAAAGAATAAAAATTATCTTGCTCCAAATAGTCTTCCAAAAATCTAAAATTAAAGGGCAATTGGCAGTGCCAACATTTATTGGATCTAGACTTATCTAATTTATGTAATCTCACCGGAGACCACTGCTATAGAAATGATAAGTGGCAGCAGTTTACATATAGGTATTCAAGCATTTTCCCCTAGCTGTCCTAGAGGGCTCACAATTTATATTATGTGCCTGGTGCAATGAAGGATTGTGTGAATTACTCAGGTGCACTGTGGGGCTTGAATCCACTTTAGCTCTAATCACTAGGCCACTTTTCCCTCAAACAGCTCAGCTAATGTTTCTATACAGTTATTCACAAGCAGACAATTCATTATGTTATGTGGTTTAGGATTCTATTTGGTAAATAGTGGCTAAGTAGCTTGTTTTCTTGAAATCTGTTGCCGTGAAAAGGGACATATTTAACCATTATTTTACCATGGAATCGAGGGTGAAATATTCACGTGGATTAAAAACTGGCTGGAGCATAGGAAACAGAGAGAGGGGCTAAATGGGCAATACTTGGACTGGAAGAGCGTCACCAGTGGGGTGCCGCAGGGGGTCGGTGCTTTTCAACATCTTTATAAATGATCTGGACATTGGTACGATGAGTGAGGTGATTAAATTTGCAGACGATATGAAGTATTCAGAGTAGTGAAGCACAGGGGGATTGCAAAGATCTGCAACGTGACATAATCAAATCCAAGAAATGGGCATCAACATAGCAAATGAGGGTCAATGTGGATAAGTGTAAAGTGTTGCATGTCAGTAACAAAAATCTCATGCATGAATACAGGATGTCCGGGGCGGTACTTGGAGAGACGACCCAGGAAAGAGACTTGGGAGTTCTGATCGCCAAGTCGATGAAGCCATCCGCACAATGTGCGGCGGCGGCAAAAAGGGCTAACAGAATGCTAGGAATGATAAAGAAGTGGATCACAAATAGATCGGAGAAGGTTATTATGCCGCTATACCGGACTATGGTGCGCCCTCACCTGGAGTACTGCGTCCAGCACTGGTTGCCGTACATGAAGAAGGACACGGTGCTACTCGAAAGTGTCCAGAGAAGAGCGACTAAAATGGTTAAGGGGCTGAAGGAGTTGCCGTACTGTGAGAGATTGGAGAAACTGGGCCTCTTCTTCCTTGAAAAGAAGGGATTGAGAGGGGACATGATCGAAACATTCAAAATAGTAGATAAAGACAGGTTGTTCACCCTCTCCAAGGTAGGGAGAACGAGAGGGCACTCTCTAAAGTTGAAAGGGGATAGATTCCGTACAAACATAAGGAAGTTCTTCTTCACCCAGAGAATGGTAGAAAACTGAAACGCTCTTCTCGAGTCAATTATAGGGGAAAACACCCTCCAGAGATTCAAGACAAAGTTGGACAAGTTCCTGCTAAACGCAGGTGAGGCTGGACTCATTTAGAGCAGTGTTCTTCAACCACCAGTCCGTGGGCCGGTGCCAATCCACAGAAATTTCCTGCTGGTCCACAGGGCCAGCACATGTATCGGGCCCCAGACAGTGCTCTTCAGCCGCTGGTCCACGGTGCGATCGATGCGGCATTGTCTTCAGGCCGGCGCCCTCTTCCTCAGTGCTGCAGCACACAAAGCCATGGGCAGAGTCTTCTACGCGCGTACTGCGCCTGAACCGGAAGCCTTCTCTCTGACGTTGCAACATCAGAGAGAAGGCTTCCAGATGAGGCACGGGACACGTGAGGAGCCGCTGCCCATGGCTTTGTGAACTGCAGCACTGAGGAAGAGGGAGCCGGCCCGAAGATAACACCAGGGGGGCAGGCCAGAAGGCAAGGCACAGCATGGAGGGAGGGAGACAAAATCGGTAGGGGGAATGATTTTATTTTTTAATTTAGTGATTTACATGTGCTGTCTGTTCAGGAAGAAATGCATTTGTTTCTTTTCCTCTGGGGTTGTACTACATGCAGAGTCTTGCATCTTAGGATTGTTTGTATATATTTGTACTTTTTATTTTTTGGTCCCGTATTTGCATGGGGTTATCTGTGTTCTGGTAGGAATGAATATTGAGAAGCATATAGTGTGCTTTGTGTAGTTTAATTTTGTGGTTAACCATTACGTGTTGTTAAACAATTATAATTTGTGTGTATATATATGAATGGAAAAAATGGTGCTACAATTAGTACTATTATGGGGGCGGAGATTAGGTGGAGATAGGCGGGGTCTGGCCCATGACTTAGCCCAGTATTCTTCAACTGCCGGTCCGTGGACCGGTACTGGTCCACAAAATAATTATTGTATTTCCGCCGGTCCATTGGTGTCAAAAGGTTGAAGATCACTGATTTAGAGCATTGGTCTTTGATCTAAGGGCCGCTGCGTGAGCGGACTGCTGGGCACCATGGACTACTGGTCTGACCCAGCAGCGGAAATTCTTATGTTCTGTGCTAAGCTTGGTGCAGGAAACAGAGCCCTCTATTACACTCAGTTATTGAACTACTCTACAGCAAGGAATACAAAAATAGCAGAAGATACAAATGGTAAGGTTTATCCGGTCTGCTCCCAGTTTATCTCATCTTTCCCTTTCACTTTGTATCCAGGCCTTCCTTATACTTATTCTATGCCCATGTAGACTGAGTTACCATGTCTCTCTCCACCACCTCCCTTACCATGTACCCACCACCCTTTAGGTGAAGAAATAATCTCTGATGATGCACAGAGGAAAGAATGTTCTAGAAAACGAAAGCTCCTTGGATCTCTTTTTCTAGAACAGTCTTTCCTCTGAAAATTGTTTTTTTTGTATAGTATTCATTCATTTGAGGTAGTCTTTAAGGTATTTGAATGCCTGTAATATATCTTTCCCCATCCTCTCCCCTCTTCAAAGTTATAGGATATAAGTCTTCAGTCTCTGCTCAAATAGTTTTTTATGTTCATCCCTCCATCATTTTGGTAGCCTTTCTCTGAATCACCTCCAGCCTGTCTGTATACTTTGTAGGATACAGAATTGCACACAGTATTCTAGACGAGGTCTTACAAATGTTCTTTTATTTCTACTAGTTATACATTTCCCATGGACACCATCATCTGTTTGACTCTGGGCACCATTTTATTACACTGTTTTGCTGCCTTAGTGTGAGACTTACTGTGGGAAAACATTGTACATTGGTCCTAGATCTGAGGCCATGTTATATGGACGTGAAACGTGGCCATTGTTAAGCTAAGTAAAACTGTTTTCATAATAAAATATATATATTTAAATTTCAAGTAACGAAGCTGCTAAGACTGAACGCTTGATAACATAAGAATTAATTATTGAGAAAAGACCGATGATGAACTCAGTGAGTCATGGAGTGATGTCACGTAAAATGAGTCACTGCCGAGGCCTTGAGTTCCATTTAAAAAAGTGCTTCTGTCTTTATGTGGTGTTGGGATATATGAGTTGTATAAAATAGCATGTGGCAAGCCCCAGTGGTAGGTGTAGTACATACCCTATCCCCAAAAGGTGAGTCCCTTTCTGAAAATCTATATACTTGTCTCTACAAGTCACCAATAGAGAGTTGACATTCTATGAGTAATATAAAAAGGGCTCCTTTTACAAAGCTATGGTAATCACTCCGACACCCATAGGGATTTAATGGGCATAGGAGCGTTTGGGGAGGGCAAGGAGAGTAATCATGTTTGTCTGCACTCTAGATAGGGTTTATCTTATTTCTCCATTTAGTGTAGTAAGGAGGTCAATTGTCTTCCCACAGAGACAGAGCCTTTTCCCTAGGGATGTGAGTTTGGTTCCTTAATATCCTTCAAACAGATTTGATTTATTTATTTCATTTTCTATCCCGTTTTCCCCAAAGAGCTCAGAACGAGTTACAATTTGTGTGTTAAATCAATTTAGCATATCTTAGCCTTTCAAATAATATACATTAAGCCGATATACCTGTTAAAAAGTTCTAATGCACATTTTAAATATTTTTATTAAAACAAACATGTGAAATGAACCAAAAAAGTTTAAAAATCAGGGAAATGGCCTTCACAAAACTAAAACAAGCTGAAAATTCTACCCTGTAGATATCCCTTCTGTTTCTCCAGTTTTGTAACTTCTTTTGGGAGTAGAAGCGTTTCTCCTTTTCACTTACAATGGAAGAAATCTTTCACTCATTCTGTTTGATGATCCAGGCTGTCTAGTGTGTGCTACATATCTACAACAGTAAGCTGTATCGGCTTTTTGGAAAAGGAGAAGTTTGTGCAACTTGTAGATGCTACCTAGCTAGATCCCAATTAGAAAAACAGATTTTATGCTGCTTATCCTAGGAATAAGCAGTGGATTTTTCCAAGCCATCGCAATAATGGCCTATGGACTTCGCTTTTAGGAAATTATCCAAACCTTTTTATAAACTCTGCCAAGCTAACCACATTCTCTGGCAACAAATTCCAGAATTTAATTACACCTTGTGTAAATTTTTTCTCTGGTTTGTTTTAAATCTACTACTTTATAGCTTCATAAGAACTTAAGAACATAAGAATTGCCACTGCTGAGTCAGACCAGTGGTACATCATGCCCAGCAGTCCGTTCACGTGGCGGCCCTCTGGTCTAAGATCAGCACCCTAACTGAGACTAGCCCTACCAGCACACGTTCTTGTTCAGCAGAAACTTGTCTAACTTTGTCTTGAATCCTTGGAGGGTGTTTTCCCCTATAACAGCATCTGGAAGAGCGTTCCAGCTCTCTACCACTCTCTGGGTGAAGAAGAACTTCCTTACGTTTGTACGGAATCTATCCACTTTCAACTTTAGAGAGTGCCCTCTTGTTCTCCCTACTTTGGAGAGGGTGAACAACCTGTCCTTATCTACTAAGTCTATCCCCTTCAGTACCTTGAATGTTTCGATCATGCCCCCTCTCAATCTCCTCTGTTCGAGAGAGAAGAGGCCCAATTTCTCTAATCTTTCGCTGTACGGCAGCTCCTCCAGCCCCTTAACCATCTTAGTCGCTCTTCTCTGGACCCTTTCGAGTAGTATCATGTCCTTCTTCATGTACGGCGACCAGTGCTGGATGCAGTACTCCAGGTGAGGGCGTACCATGGCCCGGTAAAGCGGCATGATAACCTTCTCTGATCTGTTCATGATCCCCTTCTTTATCATTCCTAGCATTCTGTTTGCCCTTTTTGCTGCCGCCGCACATTGTCTGGACGGCTTCATCAACTTGTCGATCAGAACTCCCAAGTCCCTTTCCTGGGAGGTCTCTCCAAGTACCGCCCCGGACATCCTGTATTCGTGCATGAGATTTTTGTTACCGACATGCATCACTTTACACTTATCCAGGTTGAACCTCATCTGCTATGTCGATGCCCATTCCTCAAGCTTGATTATGTCATGTTGCAAATCTTCGCAATCCCCCTGCATCTTTACTACTCTGAATAACTTTGTTTCATCCGCAAATTTAATCACCTCGCTCGTCGTACCTATGTCCAGATCATTTATAAAGATGTTAAAGAGCACGGGTCCAAGCACCGAGCCCTGCGGCACCCCACTGGTGACGCTCTTCCAGTCCGAGTATTGTCCATTTATCCCCACTCTCTGTTTCCTATGTTCCAGCCAGTTTTTAATCCATGTGAGTATTTCACCCTCAATTCCATGGCTTGCAATTTTCCGAAGTCGAACCTTGTTGGACGCCTTCTGAAAATCCAGATATACAATGTCGACTGGATCACCCTTGTCTATCTGTCTGTTTACTCCCTCAAAGAAGTGCAGCAAGTTCGTCAAACATGATCTGCCTTTGCTAAAATCGTGCTGACTGGTCCTCATCAGCCCGTGTCCGTCAAGGTGATCAATGATGCTGTCCTTTATCAGTGACTCTACCATCTTTCCCGGTACCGAGGTCAGACTCACCGGTCTGTAGTTCCCCGGATTAGCGCATGTTAAATGCTAAAGCATCCTTAGAATATAATGGGCACATTAGTATTTAGCATGCACTAAATCGACTAGCACGCCTTAGTCTTGTTAACTATCCCTTTTCTAATAATTCCTAGCATCCTATTTGCATTCTTGATCGCCACCGAACATTGGGTGGAAGGCTTCAGCGTACTGTCTATGATGACACCCAGATCCTTTTCTTGAGTGCTGACCCCTAAAGTGGTCCCTAGCATCCGATAACTATAATTTAGTTTATTCTTCTCAATGTACATCACTTTGCTTTTGTCAATATTAAATTTCATCTGCTATTTGGACGCCTAGTCTTCCAAATTCCTAAGGTCTTCCTGCAGTTTTTCACAGTCTACGTGTGTTTCCACAATTTTATTTTTTATAATTGTTTTCACTGTTTGGCATAACATTGGCCAGCCTCCAATTTTCAGTACTACAAACGATTTTAAAGACAAGTTACAGATTACTAACAGCAGATCAGCAATTTCATGTTTAAGTTATTTCAGTACCCTTGGGTGTATACCATCCAGTCCAGGTGATTTATCACTCTTTAACTTGTCAATTTTGCTTAGTACGTCTTCCAGGTTCACCGAGATTTCTTTCAATTGCTCTGTCTCATCACTCTTGAAAATCATTTCTGGTTCAGGTAGATTTCTTACATCTTCTTCTGTAAAGTCCGAAGCAAAGAATTCATTCAGTCTCTCCGCTATGCCTTTATCCTCCCTAAGCGCACCTTTTACTTCTTGATCATCTAAAGTTTCCATGGATTCCCTCACAGGTTTTCTGCTTTTGATGTACCTAAAAAAAATTGTTACGATGAGTTTTTGCCTGTTTGGCAGGTTGTTCTTCGTATTCTCATTTCGCTTTCTTTATCAATGCTTTGCAGTGCTTATGTCTCTTCTTATTTTCTTCATTGGGATCCCTTTTCCATTCTTTAAAGGATGTTTTCTTGGCTGTAATAGCCTCTTTCACTTCGCCTTTAAACCACGCTGGCTCTTGTTTTCTCTTCTTTCTACCTTTGTTAATAAGTGGAATACATCTGCTCTGCACTTCCATGATGGTATTTTTGAACAACATCCATGCCTGGTTTACACTTCTGACCTTTGCCACAGACTCTTTTAGCTTCTTTTTAACATTTTCCTCATTTTATTTTAGTCACCCTAGTGAAAATGAATTGCTGCTACAGTAGATTTCTTTAGCGACATCTCCACACTCTCCCCTAATTGGGTTTAATAGGGTTTTACTTCCTTTTCAATTTATGGAACCCAGATTGATTGATTGATTGACTGATTTTGTTTTCTGTTCTGTCCTCCCAGAAGCTCAGAAAGGGTTACAAAAATTAACATTCACAGTAAATTATACATTCAATAGTAAATCAAGGACATGACTGGACATGAGATACCGAGTACATAAGAGGAGTGATATAGGGCGCCTTTTACAAAGCCGCGCTAGCAGGCTTAACGCGCGCAAATTTTCATCACGCACTAACCCCCGCGCTGGCTGAAAAATTACCGCCTGCTCAAGAGGAGGCGGTAGCGGCTAGCGCGGCCAGCGGTTTAGCGTGTGCTATTACGCGCGTTAAACCGCTAGCGTGGCTTTGTAAAAGGAGCCCATAATGAGGTGTCTCTTGCTTTGTATCTTCTCGTGATGTGGACTTGAATTTGGATTGTATTACCTTATATTGATGATTATGTTTATTATCTGATGCTTGTAACTTGACAATTTAAATATAGTAAATTAATAAATTAAATAATAAATACGATACCAGTTGTAGAAGGAAAAAGATATATATGTATTTCCTTTTAAAATTATTCCATGGAAAAAAGAACTGTAGACATATGCAGTGCACTACCTCTGAGGCATGTTCAAACTCTACACTCAGGTCAAACAAATGTATTTACATACAGGGTATGTAATTTTAGACTCCTATATCCTGATCAATTTTGTAAATGGCAATTTCTACTTATAATAATTATATGCAGAAATCCATTTAAAAATGATTCTTGACGTGGCAGATTTTTCTGAATATTGAAGGAGAAAAAGCCAATGCATCTATTTTTAGTTCCTCTAAGCCTTTACTTGACATTGAGGAGCATTTTCAATATGATGTCTAAATCAATTTTTTGCAGAAAATGTCCAAAACTCCAGTAGGAAATATGACCATTTTCAAAACAGGAAAATGTCTATCTTGTGTTTATCCCCAGTGTGTCTATCTTTTTGAAACACTTTTGAGAAAAAAGAACATCCAAATGGAACACACACAAAAACCAGCCATTGGGACATTAGAGGGGCCAGAATTCTTAATAGATTGGCCTCAAAGACATCCCAGCAAAGCAGCGGGGCACCCTAGGGGGCACTGCAATGAACTTCACATAAAAGGTACACATCTTACTATAATCCCCTTACATTGTATGGGGAGCCATTCAAAACATACCCAAAACCTACTGTACCTAACTGTATACTACCCCAATAGCCCTTATGCCTGCCAGTGTAACATAAATGTCAGTACTGTAAGTTTTTGGTGGGTTTTGGAGAGGTCACACTTTCCACCACAAGTGTACTAGTTAGTGTGATATGGACCTGGGTCCCCTTCTCTATAGTCTCTATAGGCACTGACCATTAGACTACTCCAGGAATCTGCTTGCTGCTCTAATAGGACTGGCCATATCATCTGAAGCTGTTGCACATGCTGGCATGTACTGTTGCATTCACATCTTTGTAGGGTGGGAGGGGGTCAGTGACCACTGGGGGAGTAAGGGTGGTCATGCCTTCATTACTCCAGTGGTCATCTGGCACTTATTCTGGCACTTGTTCATTATTGAAACAGGTCTAGCCTCAAACATTCAAGTTTTGTCATGGACGTTTTCTGCAGACTTCCGCTATTGCAGAAAAAACACCCAAATCATAAATCCACCCTAATCCTGCCCATAACTCGCTCTCAACATACCCTCTTGAGATTTAGATGCACTTCAGGCAAAGAATATAGAAAACTGTCTTTAAAAAATGTGTTTTGAAAATGGCAATTTGGATATTTTAGCAAATAAAACATCCAAATGCCATTTTATGTCAATTTTGGATGTTTTTTTCTTTTGAAAATGAGACTCGTGGTATTCTTAGCAGAGTCACAGTGGACTGATAAGGGAGTTGCCTCGATGGGTACATGCTACCCCCTAAAAAAATACTGCCTGTATTGCGTGGAGTGATTTTAACAGAGGCCCCTATGCAAGGAGACGTGGAAATTACGTTTACATTTCTGCTTCCTCAGTATGACTGACAGTTGTTTACTACTAGGCAGTAGAATCTTCCTGTTACATTCCTGTTAGTGCATCATCTCTACTCCTTCTGAATGATCTCAAGCGGCAGATGCCAGAACCAACTTGCTTTCTACTTGAGTATTTCTGTCAAAGCCCAGCCTTGAGCCCAAATTGTGACCTTTAGTTTATGAAATAAAATACTTATGAACAAGCACAGAGCAAATGTCAAGCTGCTTTCCTGCTTTGTTCCACCTGCTTTAGGAACCTAGATAAAGACCCTCAACTATAGCAATGAATGCCTTGGGCTTTATGGGTCTGGAGAGACATAACTTATTAACAAAGAGTTATTAAATTTTTAGCAATTTTACAATGCAGGGTAAATGCCTCTTTTGAATTTACATTGTATTCATTATCATTTAAAACATTAATTAAGTCAAAGTTGCATTTAATTTAGCTCTAAATGTGCCTTTGGGAAAAGGATTTAGAAACAGCTGCAGAACTGAGAAGCAGATTCATTCCAGTAGAGCTTAGTCTTTACTGCTCTGCCTTCAGGATAGCACCTCCCCCAATACATGATTATCATTTGGGATCATTTTAAAAGCCATTTATGTACATAAAACAGAGTTTTATGTGTAGAAATGGCTCATTATAAAAATGAATTATATACAGGTGACAGTATATGTCTATTGCCACTTCAGTCATACTTTTACCAGTGGAGAGCAGGGACAAGTCAGGGGCAGAGTTGGGACAGGGTATGAGCTTTCATACATTGTTTAGATTTTCAAAGTATGCATGTGAATTCTCTGAAAAGAACAACAACAATTTATTATTTCTATAGCGCTACAAGGTACACCTAGTGCTGTACATTGTGCATGCAAAAGATGGTCTCTGCTCAGAAGAGCTTACAATCTAATTACAACGGACAAACATAGTAACATACAAAGTAACATAGTAACATAGTAGATGATGGCAGATAAAGACCCGAATGGTCCATCCAGTCTGCCCAACCTGATTCAATTTAAATTTTTTAATTTTTTCTTCTTAGCTATTTCTGGGCAAGAATCCAAAGCTTTACCCTGTACTGTGCTTGGGTTCCAACTGCCGAAATCTCTGTTAAGACTTACTCCAGCCCATCTACACCCTCCCAGCCATTGAAGCCCTCCCCTGCCCATCCTCCACCAAACGGCCATATACAGAGGGGACTATTAAGGGAATGTTGTTTGGGTCAGTGTTTAAACGCAGCTTCAAATAAGAGCACTTTTAGTCGGACTTTGAATACCACCACCAGAGATGGAGCCTGACGTAGCGAGCCAGGCAGGTTGTTCCAAGCATTCGGCGCAGCAAGGTAGAAGGGATGGAGATGGGAGCTGGTGGTAGAGGAGAAGGGTACAGAAAGGAGGGACTTGTCTGATGAGCGGAGTTCCCGGTGGGGAGTATAGGGAGTAACAAGAGAGGAGAGATAATTAAAAAAAAAGAAAGCAAGCTGTGTTTTGTAGCAGTAGGTGTAAACATGTGCATGTATTTTCAGTTGAGTAATTTTACAAGTATGCATGAACTGGCCTTTTAAAATTGAGGTAGCTCATTCACATACTTGCTGCACAGATACCTGACCTGAAGAAAAAGGTTCTGCTTTTGAAAGCTTGTCAAAAATATACTAATGCAGAAAAAAAAGGTATCACCTTAGTTTCCTTTGTTTTGTTTTATGTTTATTTATTGCACAAAGGACTCCGTTTACAAAGCCATGCTAGCGATTCCCATGTGGCAAATGCGATGAATGGGCTTCTTTTCATTTGGCACGCTGGGATTGTAAAAGGAGCCCAAAGTTAGGAAGCCTTTTAGAAAATTATCCATCAATCAAGATAATTTCATAAAGCTTTTGCACCTGCACACATGTAGAAATGGAATAAAGACACATCTATTGAGGGTTATTTGGCACTGTTATGCATGGTATGCATAGGTCATCACATAGAGAAGCATATGCCTAAAAAAGAGGATTTTTATTGGTGAGAATGAGTGTGCTGGGAAGGTGAATGAAATATTTTTTTTTATACAGGTATGCATTTATGACACAAATTATAGGCAAACCTGCTTTTAATGATGCCTGTGCTTCAGATAATGTGTCTTCTTGGTCTTGTATACTGATTACTAGTTGGTGGTGGAGATTCATTTGTGAGATAGCAGTTGGTCAATGTTGATATTTCTTTGTTTTCTCCTTACATCTTTCTTTCCCTCACTAAGGGACCCTTTAACCAAGCTACAGTAAGCACTAACGTGTGCTTACTGCAGTTTAAAATGGCGAACCATGGGGCCCTTTGAGGCATCACCAAAATTATATACAGGATGAGAAAGAACATATATTAATTTAAAAAAATACCTTTCTCAAATGTCATTTCAATTTTCTTAGTCCAAGTTATCCAGAGGTGTGATTTCAGCAGTGGAGTGTAATTTACACCTCTGGATAACTTGGACTAAGAAAATTGAAATGACATTTGAGAAGGGCACTTTGAGGCATCCCATGGTACTTGTGACGTGTATGCACTACAGGTGTGCCAAAAATTACATTTATTTTTTTCCTGCATGGGATAGAGAGTGGGCATGTCTGTGCTAATCAGTTAGCATTGTCACATTGCCATGTACTAGCAGGTGTTAAGTGCATGAGCCCTTAGGGGAGAATTTATCGATGTGCGTCGGTGTTAAAGTAGATTATTTTACTACAAGTGCTACAGGGGGGACATGGAAAAGTAGCCCACCTCTAATGGTGCCACACACTTGGGAGGATGACGTAGCCCCTTGCTCTCTGATTTCAGCAGTGGATTGCAATTAGCCCCTGAAAATCAACTCGAAGACTCTCTCAGCAAGTTGTTGTATCATGAACGACGTGTCAATGAGTGCTGAAATCTTTGAACCTCAAACCGTACCGAATAACATGTGTGCAGGAACTGAAAGAGTCTGACAAAGCTAAACGCGTAAATTGCTGTACATGGTTGTTGACTTTGATTGCTGGCAGACATTTAGATCCATCGCTGTACTTCATGTTGGACAAAGCTTGGTTTAATTTATCAGGTCACGTAAATTCCTAGAATATGAGGTACTGGTCCGCTGAAAATCCCCACTTAACTCATGAAACACCACTTTACAACCAGAAAATTGATGTTTTGTGCATGGTGTCAGGAACAGGAATAGTGGGCCCAATTTTCCTCAAATCAACTATGGATACCACGGTTTACCTGGACATCTTTGAACAATTTTACGACCAACTAACACCAGAAGATAAAATGTACTGCTTTTTCCAACAAGATGAGGCAACGTGCCACATCTCATGCGACTCACTGGCACAGGTTCATGAACTGTTTACAGAGGAGTAAACTTTGAACAAGGGGTTATGGCTATCACGTTTTCTGGACTTGTCCAGATGCGATTTTTATCTGTGGGGAAATTTAAAGCAGAAAGTGTATGCCAACAATCCACATACTCTGGATGAACTCAAGGAAAACATCATGAACATTATCCACTGCATCACTGTTGAAGAGATGCAAGCAGTATCAACCAACATGATCCAATGTGCTCAAAGGTGCATAGACGTGAACGGGGACCACTTTCACCATCTGTTATAACTTGTGGGGAAGTGAATAAAAATAATCCAAATGCCAGATTTTTGAGATGAAAGGAAGTCATGGCAGCAACGGAGGATAGTGTGCTTGAGTAGCTTAGATAGGAATGGAAGAACGGATACAAGGCAATAGTTGGAGGGGCAGGGTCCAGTGAGGGTTTTTTGAGAAGCAGTTTAACCACTGCATGATTGAAGGCATAAAGAACAGTTGCAGTGGAAATGGATAGGTTGAGAATATGACAGATAGCAGGGATAACAGTATGTGAGATGGGGTCAAGAAGAGGGCTGGGAATAGGGTCAGAGTGGCATGGAGTAGGCTTGACTGAGGACAGAAGTTGTGTGGCTTCTTCCTCCGTGATTTAAGAAAAGTTAAAGGACTTCTAGAGACAGAGAGATCTTCACTGGTAAGAGTTTGTTGGGAAATTGCTTACAAACTTGGGATAAGGAAATTCAAAAGCTAAGTACAATAGAGACTGTAAGTTCAAGGACTTATTTTATTTTAAATACTTTGTTCACTTAGCAAGAGAGTTTTAGAACTAGGTTTTTACGACCAATTAACATCAGAAGAAAAAAATGTACTGCTTTTTCCAACAAGATGAGGCAACGTGCCACATCTCACGCGACTCACTGGCACAGGTTCATGAACTGTTTACAGAGGAGCAAACTGTGAGCAAGGGGTTATGGCCACCACGTTCTCTGGCCATAGTTTGAGTCCAAAATAATACAAAAAAAGAATAATTAATAACTGATACTCAGATCCACAAAAGGTTAATCAACTGAGAGAAAAAACCATCCGAATAAATGATTTAATCAATTCAATGGAAATGAAGGAAAGAATCTCAGAATTGCCACTCTAAGGATCATAATAATATCATCCATATGAGGAATGTGGCGTGGATATCTTTCATTGATCCAAAACCTTCATATATCAATGTGGCCTAATTTGCCACTGTTATGTAAATTAATAACTGTACTACTCAATAATTTTTGCTTTATTGTTAATTTTCTTGAGTTTTTAAATTATTTTTTCTTTACTTATTCTTACTTTTAAAAAAAACTTATGCAAATAGCATTATCTGTTTTTTCAAAAAACTGTGCAAATAGCATCATTTACTTGTGCAAATCGCAATAATCAAAAGTGTGCAAAATAGCTGTGCAAAAAGGCAAAATAAATACATAACATCATTAAAGCCTTAACTAGGCTAAGCACATATTTTGACTTGATTTATGCAGTAAAGCGGCATTAGAAATACTGCCGCTTGAGCCCCAACCGTAGTTTGAGTCCAGCAGGGTTGAGAGGTAAGGAGCCGCTTTACTTCTCCTCTCCCCCCCAGACTCCTCCATTAGAAGCCATACTGGGCCCTAACTCTACCAACTCACTACCCCTGCAAAGAGCCCTCAAGAGAACACATCCACAGTCCCATTCCAGTAGGGTCGAGAGAAAGGGAACTGAATTTTCCCTCCTCCCCTCCCTACCCCAGATCAGAAGCCACACCAGGCCACAACCCTACCAGGCCCAACAATCCCCACAACCTCCCACACAAAAACACTATGGCAACCCGCATAACTAAACTCATGCATGTCCTCTTACTGCTCTCTCTGCTCTTAACAAACTGGAAAACAGCAGGTTACCACATATCCCATATCCCACATACCACATATCCCCAATTCCAATTGTAACAGCAACCTACAGACATGTCCACCCACCCAAGAAATTCCACTCTCCCAAAAATCTGATAGACTGCCCACTGACTATCCACAAAAGCATCCCACCCACCTGGGGAAAAAGACCACCTCCCAAGGCAAGGACGACACCACCAAGAAACTCCTCCACCCAAAGTATGTCTCCAATCCTCATGCAAAGTTCACCTCAATAGCATGTGCCTACATGAACATAAGATCGATTGACCCAAAGGCAGATCTAATAAAGGATTGGATAATTAAAGATCAGCTAGGCTGCCTGTTCGTAGCCGAAACCTGGCTAACTTCCGACTCAGACCCATGCATAACTGAATTCTGTCCCAGGGGATACAAACTAGAAATAGCCTATCGAGAAAAAAAGCGTGGGGAGGACTGGCCATCCTAGTAAAAAACAACCTTAACTTAAAAGTCCTAGACAAACACTCCACCCCCCACTTAGATCTTCTAGCCTGCCAACTATCCGATGACACATTCAAAGGCACCATGACCTTCCTTCTCTGCTACATAACACCAGGAAAATGGAACGCCACTAAACATGAACTTGAAGACTTCATCTTCCGGAACTCTTTAACCTCATCACATAACCTGCTCCTCGGAGACATAAATCTTCACCTGGAAGACCACACCTCCAAACAAGTTGATAGTATACTCTCATACCTCAAAGCACTATCCTACCAAATTCTCAACCCCCAACCCACGCACGAAAAAAAGGCCACCAACTTGATATAGCTGCATACATGACCCAACACCCTTATACACCAGATATTCATATCTCAAATGGGGCCTGGCACCCTTCCCTTTGGTCAGACCATTACAAATTTACCTTCAATATCAATTGGGCACAAAGCAACAATAAACACGAACCCCACAAAACTTCCTTCAAAACCCGTCAAAAAATTGAACCCACCACATTCTTGGACAAAGCAGACCCCACAATCGCCTCCATAGACACTAAAGAATTCATATGCCACTGGCGTGCCTTAAGCAAAACAATCCTGAATGAGCTAGCCCCACTAAAATCAAAACACAGAATCTGCAGACCATCTGACAAATGGTTCGACACCGAACTTCTCCAACTAAAAAGGCACTGCAGAAATCTCGAAAGAGCCTGGAAAAAAAAGAACCAAGAACATACCAAAGTAGAATGGAGAAGCCTAATAAATCAATACAAGATCAAACTTAAGGAAAAACGAAAAGCTTACTACTCCAAACTAGTTGGCACAGAAGCCCCAGACACAAAGAAACTTTTCAAACTAGTAAAAAACCTCACTGATACCAAGCCACTCCTAGCCGCACAAGGAAACCACCCACCAACAGCCACCCAACTAGCAGACTACTATAAAAGCAAGATCACTACAATCAGAACCACCTTCAACAACACACTAACCCACCTCGACGAGATAATAATAAACTTTACAACAGGAGAAACCATAGCAGCAGATAGGACCTGGACCAACTTCCCAGCAGTACAATGGACTGACATGAACCGACTCTATAAAAAATTCATCCAAGCATCATGCGACCTAAACAACTGTCCCTCATATCTGCTAACTAATGCCTCCCTCAAATTTAGAGCTAGCCTCATGCAATGGATACAAACCACACTCACGGAAGGTCAATTCCCACAAGACCAAGGAGAGATCATAATTACTCCAATACTGAAAGATCATAAAGGCCCAATAGATACCCCCTCCAACTACAGACGCATTGCTTCAATACCATTATACGTTAAACTAATAGAAGGTCTAATTGCACAATACCTCACCAACTACCTGGAAGACCACAACCTACTTCACCCCTCTCAATCAGGGTTCAGAATCAACCATAGCACAGAGACACTTCTAGTAACTCTACTAGACACAGCCTGACAGAATCTTAGCAAAGGAAGGATGTTGATAATTCAACTCGACCTCTCTGCTGCATTTGACTTGGTAGACCACACCATACTACTTCAGATACTAGAAGCCATAAGGATCTCAGGCGGGGTATACAATTGGTTCCAAGGATTCCTCAAAACAAGAACTTATAGAGTAAAGACAAACGATCTTAAATCAGACCCCTGGTCTAACCCCTGTGGAGTACCACAAGGGTCACCACTGTCGCCCATGCTCTTCAACCTCTTCATATCCTCCCTTGGTACCACTATAGATAACCTAGACGTAACATCATTCAGCTACACAGACAACATAACCATACTCCTCCCCTTTGACTCACCTGATCCCACTTCAACAAATAACCTGAAAAAAACACTAGAAACAGTGGAAAAATGGATGTTAGACCACAAATTAAAACTGAACTTGAACAAAACAAAATTTATATTGCTTGAAAAGGACAAAACCCCATCCATATCAGAATTAGAAATAAATGCCACCAAATCCCTATACAGGAGTAACGATAGATAGATGCTGCACACTGCAGATCCAAATCAACAAGACTACTCAAAAAGTATTTTTAACCATGCACAATCTACGAAAAATAAGAAAATTATTCGACAAAGAGCAATATAGACTCATAGTCCAATCCCTAGTCCTAGGTCTAGTGGACTACTGCAATATCCTCTACCTACCATGCCCCACAAACTTAATTAAACAATTACAGACTGTACAAAATACAGCCCTCAGACTGATCTATTCACTTGGAAAATTTGACCATATCACCAATGCCTACCTAGATTCACACTGGTTACCAATATAAGCTAGAATCCAATTCAAACTATACTGTCTATTATTCAAAGTAACAAACGTTACCGCACCCACCTACCTAAACAATCGCTTAAATCGGAACCTTACAACTAGACAAAGGAGAATGCAGACCCCATTTTCCTTCCCCCCATTCAAAGAAATTCAGCACAAGAAGATGTACGACAACCTACTAGCAACGCAGGCAGCGAAACTAGACCCCTCCATCTCTAACTTGCTGACAGTAACAAGCAACTTCAAATCATTTCAAAAAGAAATCAAAGCCCTGCTATTCAAAAAATTCATCCAGATACCTTAACTCTCCCTTTTCCTTCCCCCCTGTATAATTCCCCCTCAAATTTCTTCTCCTCTTGCAAAGACACAACTATGTAACCAGCCCCTAAACTGTAATCTACCTGTAAATGTACAGTTTTCTTTTGTTATAATCCTCATATTTCTACCTATCTTTTAATTTCTCCCAAAAACTCCAAAATGTAACCAGTTCCCTAAATTGTAATTTTTCCTGGAAATGCCCAATTATCTTCTGATATAATCCGCCTAGAACTGCAAGGTACAGGCGGAATAGAAGTCACTAATGTAATGTAATGTTTTGGGGGGAGTTTCTTAGCTTAGGAAGTGTCTGTTAGTGTATAAAGGCTAGCATTTCAAGGGGCTATTTTAAAATTGCTATAGTGTCAGTAAAAAGCACAGTTAATAGGCAGACAACTTCAATTTAGACTTTAATTCCATCCCACCCACCCCTAGCCTGATCTCTGATTTATAGGCCCTTGAATCAATTAGAACAGGGCTGCCCAAGTCGGGTCCTCAAGATCTACTGGCAGGCCAGGTTTTCAGGATATCCACAATGAATATGCATGAGAGAGAGATTTGTATACCAAGAAGGCAGTGCAGACAAATCTCTCTCATGCATATTCATTGTGGATATCCTGAAAACCTGGCCTGCCAGTAGATCTCGAGGACCGGACTTGGGCAGCCCTGAATTAGAAGGATAAAAAAATAATTAGATAATTTCTATTAGCTAGTAATTAGCTCTTAATAAATAGTCTAAGATATTCTTGGAGGGTAAACTACCAATTACAGTATTGCAAATAATAATAAAAATTAAACATTACCATAGCCTAACAAATAACTAGCAATCTTAGGGGGCCTTTAGTGTATATATTCCAAATCCCTTAGTAACTTAACAAAGAAACCACCTATATTAAGATGCATGCAGCAGTCCAGCAGCAAGATGGGGGCTATCCAGTTTTTTGCACTGTGTCACATGTATGATTAACTCCCAGTTGGTGACAGGTCTTATTAGTGTGTGCTCGTTACAAAGAGCACTTAGCACTCAGGGAACGGGCCCAATCTCTTGAGGCTAGAGTAACAGGCTTAGAGGAGCTGAGAGAGACAGAGAGATACATAGAGGAAACCTACAGTGACATTGCCTCTAATCTGGCATCCAATGTGCTGCGTCGGAAGAGAGAGCTCTTCTTAAAGAAGAGCATCATCCTGGTGAATTAGGAAGCAATCCTGTAGCCAGGACCTGCGCACTAGGGCATGAAATGTCCTCTCATATCAAGGATGTGTCTCCAGGGGTTTCTGCCCAGGAGGGAAGGGTTAAGATGCCCTTATAGTGGGAGATTTGATCATTACACATCTAGATAGCTGAGTGGCTAGTGGATGTGAGGATCGCTTGGTCATTTGCCTGCCTGGTTCTGGAATCCAAATTTAGGCCCATAGATAGGAAGTTAAATCCAGAACTTCCAGGGTAGCATTTTTCAGAAGTGCTCCCTATTCCACACACAGGACCCAAGAGCTCAGGAGTCTCAATGCATGAATGAGGCGATGGTGCAGGGAGGAGGGTTTTAGATTTGTTAGTAACTGGGCAATATTCTGGGGAAGGAGGAGCCTATTCCGCACTTTGATAATGCGAGGCGGGCCGGCCTAGCAAAAGCCCCGAGGCTAACCAGCCTAGCGGAAGCTGGACAGGGAGCAGGGAAGGGAGAAGGACTACTGCTGGACAGGGGGAGCAGCAGCAGGGACTACTGTTGGATAGGGGAGAGACAGAAAAAAAGACAGATGGGGAGAGAGACTGAAAGAAAGAAAAACAGACATACAGGGGCCAGGGAGATAGACAGTGAGAAAGAAAGACAGACAGACAGGGGGCCAGGGAGAGAGACAGAAAGAAAGACAGACAAAAAGAAAGAAAAGGGCGGGAGAGAGAAAGAAAGACAGACATACAGAAAGAAAGAAATGCCTAAGTTTACACATCTATTCTAGCACTCTTTAATGTATTGGGCTTGGGTTCCAACTGCCAAAATCTTCGTCAAAACTCACTCCAGCCCATCTACACCCTCCCAGCCATTGAAGCCCTCCCCAGCCCATCCTCCCCCAAACAGCCATATACAAACACAGACCGTGCAAGTCTGCCATATACAGACCATGCAAGTCAGTCATATACAGACACAGACCATGCAAGTCTGCCTTAGTTCAATATTTACTATTATTTTCTGATTCTAGATCCTCTGTGTTCATCCCATGCTTCTTTGAACTCCGTCACTGTTTTCCTCTCCACCACTTCTCTCGGGAGCACATTCCAGGCATCCACCACCCTCTCCATAAAATAGAATTTCCTAACATTGCTCTTGAATCTACCACCCCTCAACCTCAAATTATGTCCTCTGGTTTTACCATTTTCCTTTCTCTGGAAAATATTTTATTCTACGTTAATACCCTTCAAGTATTTGAACGTCTGAATCATATCTCCCCTGTCCCTCCTTTCCTCTAGGGTATACATATTCAGGGCTTCCAGTCTCTCCTCATAGGTCTTCTGACGCAAGCCTCTTATCATTTTAGTCACCCTCCTCTGGACCACTTCAAGTCTTCTTACATCCTTTGCCAGATACGGTCTCCAAAACTGAACACAATACTCCAAGTGGGGCCTCACCAACAACTAGTACAGGGGCATCAACACCTTCTTCCTTCTACTGGCTATGCCTCTCTTTATACAGCCCAGCATCCTTCCGGCAGCAGCCACGGCCTTACATATCAGCTTCTCACCTCCCAGCATATACTGTTCCTTCCGATTATTAATTCCCAAATGCATTACTCTGCATTTATTTGCATTGAATTTTAATTGCCAGGCATTAGACCATTCCTCTAACTTTTACAGATCCTTTTTCATATTTTCCACTCCCTCTGCGGTGTCTACTCTGTTACAAATCGTGGTATCATCCACAAAAAGGCAAACTTTTCCTTCTAACCCTTCAGCAATGTCACTCACAAACATATTGAATAGGATCGGCCCCAGCACCGAACACTAAGGGATTCCACTACTCACCTTTCCATCCTCCGAACGATTTCCATTAACCACCACCTTCTGATGTCTGTCCGATAGCCAGTTTCTAACCCAGTTCATCACTTTGGATCCTAACTTCAGCCCTTCAAGTTTGTTCAAGAGCCTCCTATGAGGAACTGTATCAAAGGCTTTGCTGAAATCTAAGTAAATTACATCTAGCATATGTCCTCGATGCAGCTCTCCGTTCACCCAATCAAAAAATTCAATCAGGTTTGTTTGGCACGATTTACCTTTTGTAAAGTCATATTGCTTCGGATCCTGTAACCCATTAGATTCAAGGAAGTAGTAAACTATCCTTTCTCTCAGCAGCACTTCCATTATTTTTCCAACAACCGAAGTGAGGCTCACCGGCCTGTAGTTTCCCGCTTCATTCCTGTGACTACTTTTGTGAATAGGAACCACATCCGCTCTCCTCCAATCCCCAGGAACCACTCCAGTCTCCAGAGATTTGTTGAACAAGTATTTAATAGGATCCGCTAGAACCTCTCTGAGCTCCCTCAGTATCCTGGGATGGATCCTGTCCTGTCCCATCACTTTGTCCACCTTCAGTTTTTCAAGTTGCTCATACACACTCTCCTCCATGAACGGCGCAGAATCTACTCCATTTTCTCACATTACTTTGCCAGACAATCTCGGTCCTTTTCCAGGATTTTCTTCCCTGAACACAGAACAGAAGTATTTGTTTAGCACGCTTGCTTTTTCCTCATCACTCTCCACATATCGGTTCCCAGCATCTTTAAGTTTAGCAATTTCATTTTTCATCGTCCTTTCACTAATATATCTGAAAAAATTTTTGTCTCCCTTTTTTTATATTTTTAGCCGTTTGTTCTTGCGCCTGCGCTTTCGCCAGACATATCTCTTTTTTGGCTTCTTTCAGTTTCACCCTTTAGTCCTTTCTGCACTCTTCTTGGGTTTTTTTTTTAAATATTTCACAAGCGTCAACTCTTTCGCCTTTATTTTCTCCGCCACTAGTTTGGAGAACCATATTGGTTTCCTTTTTCTCTTGTTTTTATTTATTTTCTTCACATAAAGGTCCGTAGCCATTTGTATCGCTCCTTTCAGCTTAGACCACTGTCTTTCCACTTCTCTTATTTCCTCCCATCCTAACAGCTTTTTCTTCAGGTACTCTCCCATTTAATTAAAGTCCATACGTTTGAAATCTAGAACTTTATGTATCGTGTAGCCGCTCTCCACTTTAGCCGTTATATCAAACCAAACCGTTTGATGATCGCTACTTCCCAAGTGAGCACCCACTCGAATATTAGAGATACTCTCTCCATTTGTGAGGACCAGATCCAATATCACTTTTTCCCTCATGGGTTCTGTCACCATTTGTCTGAGCAGAGCCTCTTGAAAGCCATCCACAATCTCCCTACTTCTTTCCGATTTCGCAGATGGAACATTCCAGTACGCATCCAGCAGGTTGAAATCTCCCAACAGCAGGGCAAGATAAACAATAGGCCCAGTAGGCACGTGCCTAGGGCCTGAAATGGTCAGGGGGGCCCGATGAAGGAGGGCATCAACATTGTTTTTTCCAAACAGCGATGGGCCCCTCTCCAGCATCGATCGGCAACATGGCCCCACCCCAATCGGCAACGCGGGCCCTCCCGATCAGCAATGCGCTCCCCCCCCCCCATCGATGTAAAATAAGACAAGCAAGCAACGCGGGTAAGAAAGGCAACGTGAACTGTAATTTTGCAAGCGGTGCTGCTTGCCCAAAGCTTCCCTCTGACGCAGCTTCCTGTTTCCGCCTGGGCACACGGTGGGGTGGGACGTGGCAGGGAGCCCAGTGTATTTGTATGGCTAGGGGCCCTCGACAAATTAATCCTGCCCTGCCCAACAGCATCACCTCCTCTTTCCTTCCAAACTTTTGGATATCCAAAATCAGATCCTTATCAATTTGTTGTGATTGAGTCGGAGGTCTGTAGACTATACCCACATAGATAGAAGTTCCATCTTCTCTTTTCAGAGCAATCCATATCACTTCTTCCTCTCCCCAGATGCAAATAGACATGTACATTCATGCTCTGGAATGTTCAGTGGAGGCATTTGGGTAGGGCATTGGAAGAGAGACAATTTATATGTATACTGTACAGTATTTTTATTTATTTGTTCATTTAATTTTTTACACCGTTCTCCCAGGGAAGTTCAGAACGGTTTACATGAATTTATTCAGGTACTCAAGCATTTTTCCCTGTCTGTTTTACATTTACTCCTGAGTAGGCATATTTGTCTGCTATTTCAGTCTTGCTGTTTTTTTCTGCAGGACTTCTACTAGTACTTTTAGGGAGTATTTATCAAGGTGCGATAAAGGTTTGCCCTTTCCCGTGCCTCAATGCCCCGCGAGATTCAGCAATCTGCAATATCCCAGTACTGCAAGCGTTGTTAATGTGGCCAAGGAACATATATATGGAAATATGATCCCGACAGTTAGTCAGCGCCACTAGAGGCACTGTTTTGATAGCGGTGTTGGAAAGGCCAGAAACGATGGGGAGTCACTCCTGGCCACCCTTCTGGAACCCACTGGATCCTCCCATAGACTACAGATAGCCATCAGGGGGATCTGGGGGGTACAGAGGCTACAGTGGGGTTCTGTCAGAGGGGGTTGTTGGGGGCTTTTCAGGGAGGTTCTGTCAGAGGGGGAGTTGCCAGGGAGGTCTCTAGCAGGGGAATTTTCACTGACGAGGGAATTCAGACTGCAGCCCGGGAACATTGGGCCACAGTTTTGTGCGGCCTGATGCTCCTGGATGATAAAATAATCCCAGCAAAGAACTGGTTTTATTTTACCATTATTTTTCAACCCTAAAGCGACTTGTGATATATCACCACAAGTCACATTTGCCAATTAGTAATGAGATACAAAACTTATGCTTATATAGGCTTAGATATGCTACTCCAAATGCACATAGAAGAATGGAAGTTGAATGCCAGAATGTTTGAGTAAAAACTTAAGTGACCAGCAGGTGGTGCTGCCATTATATAAATAAACCATTTGATTTCACAACCTATGCTGTTTCCTGTATCATCACATTCTAACATTACAGTGTATTTTTTTCTGCTGATGTTAAGTAGTTTGTCAGTTCTATTTCATTTTAACATTTTTATTTTGTAAAGCATCCTTCTCTCTTTATTGTTAAGAAGTATTCAATATGACTTGTATATTTCAACTTTATCCTGACTGATTTATTTTCATATTGATTTCTTTCCATTGTTTAGTGACTCCCTTTAGTGCCCCTAGACAAGAGAAAACAAATGACATACTGACATATATATAGCTGTGGAGATGAATAGATATACTTCACTCAGTCCTAAAACTACTCTACTGGCTTTGTACGCAGTTTGAAAAAATATTACAAATTTAAACAATTGAGTTCACTCAGAGATAATGACAGGTCCAATATTCATAATATACCTGAAGCACTATAGACATCAGAATTAAGACATCCAGTTTGGGATATTCTCACCTCAGGTAGTATTTTAGAAAAGGATCTGCCATTGTGGAGCCCTTCAGCTTTCATATGGTGGTGGAACCAGCACATGGAAGTGGATATTTTATAACTTCCACATCTAAGTGCTGAAACTTCCATGTGTAGTTTCTCTGTTTTACAAACCTTCATGTGTAAGTGCTGACCGAGGTGAAGTTATCAATGTGGGCTACTATTAAGACTTGTTATTTTAGAGTGAAGGAGGAAGTAAGCAGACACTGGAGAGCCAGCATGAGTGGTTTCTGCTCCCGTGACGGTATATGATGTCTTCTACAGGCTATGAGTCATTCTCTTTAAAATATTGCCTTGCTGGAGGCCTAACAGTGAAGGAGGAAGTAGGCAGGCTAATCGGCAGGTTGGATAAGTAACTGGAGAGCCACATGGATGGTTCCATCGCCTACAATGGCATCCAACATCATTTAAAGGAACCAGGTCATTCAGTTTTAAACCTTGCTGCGTTTTGGCACATCTGCAGGAGTGGTGAAAGGGGCATGTCCTAAGGGGCATGCTAGTCCTCTTGAGAGCCCCTTGGAGCAACATGGAGCAGCTCTTTGACTTTCCTTACCATTTGTCTTTGATCATCAAGTCAGTAAGACCTTTTAACTTTTAATTGTTATGGAAAAGAAGAGGAAGAATAAAACTGATGTGGTAATGATATCTATGCCTAAGTTTGTGGGGCTTATGGATAGATATGTTATTACTGGCCGCCTGGAGCAACACCCATATATTTTTTCTCCATATAGTGTCTCTTTCTCCTCTTGCTTTATAACTCCACCTCCACAGCCTAATCCATGGTCAAGTCCAGTAACACAAGATCAATAGGTTCTGTTGGAAAGGAATGCTGTTCAGATGTCTATGCTTATTTCCTGAGAAGTAAAATGTTCCTTGGAAATGATTTCTAATCTTCCAGTTTTTGATAAAGAGATGACTTTGAAGGACATATGGACTATTGTTTCTAGAACTGAATCTTCGCTGAGAGAGGTTATCCCTCAGCTTTGTCAGTTTTCTTTGAAAGCTGTCCTCAAGTTTAAAATGATAGTTATTACAATTGAGCAGTTAACCTTACAAATTACTACCGTAGATACTAGGGCAACCACTATTCAAAAATTTAGCCTATCACCAGTTAGAGAGCCTCTTTGTTCATCGTAAGTTAGAGGCCCTAGAAAATTCTTGGAGAAATAGGAATCTGTGATTCCTTAATTTTCGTCATACTTGATTTATTATTTTTCCTCATACTCAATTACTGTCAGCAGAGATTCTGATTAGAAAATATTTTAATATACCCAATAAGCTTTTGTTAGAAGGAGACCAGCAGAATGAACTAGTGCTGGAACTTCCATTGGAAGGCATTGATTTGGCTGCCTTCTTGGAAGATTCCACCAATAACATCTCTATCAGATGCACCTTGTTGCTAACCTTCATAACATATTTCAGGAGAAAGACAGTTATTTTCTGTGGTAAGACCATTCAGATCTTCCCCGATGTATGTAGATCTATATAACTTCAGAGGAAGGCTTTTCTTGCTTTAAAAAATCACATATTGTCAAAGGGAGCTACTTTTTTTCTTTGTTTTCCTTGTAAATGTCTAGTTATATTTTAAGGTAAAGCAATATATATTTTTGTTTCTCTGCAGTTGGAAAATTTGTATCTTCTGGATCCTGATAGATTGTGGGAAATAGATTGGAGTTTGAAAGATTATTAAGGCCCCCTTTTATCAAGCTGCATTAAGATTTTTTATTGCCAGCCACTGCGGTAAAGCTCTGATGCTCATAAGAATTCTATGACCGTCAGAGCTTTTACCACAGTGGTCGGTGATATTTTAAAAAAAACCCTAACGCAGCTTGATAAAAGGGGGGTGGGGGCCTAAGCTTTTTGTATATTACGTACTTTTTGAGATCTTGATTGATTATATTTATTTATAAATTTCATTACTGTATTTTTTGGTTATTTCTTGGAGAGTTTGTATGAGATGATATTGAGAGTTACTTATTTTGGCCTTGCTGATTATGGGAAAATGTATTTTTCAGAAATGCAAATAAAAAAAAGACTTGTTATTTTACTGTTAACCCCAGTTATTAGTATCTAGTCCCCCTCCCATCCTTTTAGAAATCTGTAGCATGGTTTTTAGTCACAGCCACGGCAATAAGAGCTCCAACGCTCATAGGAAATTCTATGAGCGTTGGAGCTGTTACCACGGTGGCTAGTGCTAAAAAACGCACTATGGTTTTGTAAAAAGGTGGGAGGGGTTTTAGGTCTCATTGTTTAAAATGGGACCTGCTTTGAATAGCACAAGTTATTGGTAAAATAACCTATCTTAATAGTAATCCATGTTGATAATCCATCCAAATCAGAGGTAACTGTTTTCTACTTCAGTTCCCTCTGCCTTCTTTCTTACCATCCAGCATTCATGTGGTTGCCCTCTCCTTAAAGCAGGGGTGTCAGGTCCCATATGTCAGAGGAGGGGCGGGACTGCAGCAGAGGGAATATGCTGCGGAGGCCGATGGCAGCCTGCTAGGATCGCTGCAGCTGACCAGCGATCCTCTGCAGGCTGCTTTGAAAGTGAGACCAGGAATCCAAAGGATGTTAGAAAGAAGGGGGAAAACATGCAGGCCTTCAGAGGGGGGCAGGGAATGTGGGTGGGTCAGGCCCTGGTGTAGAAGTTCACAGAGGGAGGGAAGGGGGTCCAAAGAGACGTACATATGTCGGACTGAAGGTGGGGGGAAGGGAAGAAATAATAGATCTAAACACAGAGGAGAGGGAGAGAGATGGTGGACAAAGGGATGGAAGGAGGGAAGGAACAGAAAGGGAGAGAAGTTGGACACAAGAGGTGAAGTGGAGGGGGGATAGAGATACTGGATAGGAGGGTAGTTGGGAAGAGAAAGGGCGAGATGGTGGACCCTGGGATTGTGGGGAAGGAGGGAGCGATGCTGGATGAAAGGGTAGTTGAGAAAAGGAGAGATGGTTAATCTGGAAATGGTGGCGTTCTCAGAGATCCTACCGGTACCGAGGGCAGATGTGAAAAGGCAGGAGGAACTACAATCAATAAATGCGTGGATGAGGAGATGGTGTGAGGAAGAAGGGTTCTACTTCGTGAGGAACCAGACAACGTTCTGGGGCAAGAGCAAGCTCTACAAGAGAGATGAACTGCACTTGAGCACGGCGGGAACAAGACTTCTAGCAAACAACGTCTAGAGAGGAATAGAACAGGCTTTAAACTAAGAGGAAGGTGAAAGCCGACAGTCGACCTAGCGTCGACGATTCGGAAGACGGTATCTCGTGAAGATACTAAGTGGAAAATAGGCTGGGAAGAAACAAGGGACAAATTACAGGAGTCAACTAACCCAGAAGTGGAGGTTAGAAAGATTGTAGCAAAAGAGAAGACACCAAAGACCGAAGCACAGGAAAGGAAATGAGGACGACAAAATGCCAGGATCTAAATTGCATATATGCTAATGCAAGGAGCCTAAGAAACAAAATGGACGAACTAGAAACCATGGCCAATACAGAGGACATAGACATCATTGGAATCTCTGAAACATGGTGGAATGAGGAAAACAAATGGGATACAGCACTGCCGGGATACAAGCTCTATAGCCAGGACAGGTCAGGACAGAAAGGAGGAGGAATAGCCCTATACGTAAAAGAAAGCCCTATACGTACAATCAACAAGAATGGACAAAGCGGAGACGACCAATAAACTGGAATCGCTATGGTATCGGGTAGGAAAGGGCATGAAATAAAGATGGGCCTATACTATTGTCCACCCGGGCAAACCACAGATATCGATAAAGAAATGGATGCCAAGATGAAGGGAGAATGCAAAAGTGGTTACACGGTTGTTATGGGAGTCTTCAACTACCCTGGGATAGACTGGAGTCTTGGAAGCTCAAGATGCGCTAGGGAGACAGAATTCCTGGAGGCTATACAAGATTGCTTCATGGAGCAGCTTGTTAGAGAACCGACGAGAGGAAATACCACTTTGGATCTAATCCTAAATGGGCTAATGGGACCTGCAAAGGAAGTGGAAGTAGTGGGACCGTTGGGAAACAGCAATCATAATATGATCAAGTTCAAGGTTGAAGTAGGAATACCGAACGGAAAGAGAACCATAGCGACAACTTTCAACTTCAGGAAAGGAAACTATGAAGCAATGAGGGAAATGGTAAGGAAGAAAATTAGGAACACTTCCAAGAAATGGCAAACGGTAGAAACCTGGTCTTTTTTCAAGGACACGGTGAGCGAGGTTAAAAATCTGTACATACCCAGGTTCAGAAAGGGGTACAAAAAGAGTCGAACAAAAGACCCGGTATGGATGACTAAAATAGTGAAGGAAGCGATAGCCAATAAGAAAAATTAATTCAGGAAATGGAAAAAGGACAAAACTGAAGGGAACCGGAAGGAGCACAGGAAGTATCAAAAAGAATGTCACAGTGTGGTTCAAAAAGCCAAAAGAGAGTACAAAGAGAGGCTAGCCAGGAAGGCACAAAATTTCAAACCGTTCTTCAGATATGTTAAAGGGAAACAGCCAGCTGGGAAGGAGGTGGGACCGCTGGATGAAGGAGACAGGAAGGGAGCGGTGAAGGAGGAGAAAGAAGTCGCGGAAAGACTTAACATGTTCTTTTCGTCTGTATTTACAAACAAAGACACAATCAACATACCGGAACCTGAGCAAATCTTCAATGGAAATCAAGCAGAAAAATTAACATCCATGGAAGTGAGCCTTGATGATGTACACAGGCAGATAGAAAAACTTAAAACTGACGGAATCCATCCAAGGGTTTTGAAGGAATTAAAGGAGGAGATAGCGGAACTATTGCAGCAAATTTGCAACCTATCCTTGAAAACAGGCATGATCCCGGAGGATTGGAAGATAGCCAACATCACGTCCATCTTTAAAAAGGGATCAAGAGGTGACCCGGGAAAACTACAGACTGGTGAGTCTGACCTCGGTTCCAGGGAAAATGGCGGAAGCACTGATAAAAGAAAACATCGATGAACATTTGGAAAGAAACGAACTTCTGAAAACAAGCCAACATGGTTTCTGCAGGGGGAGATCGTGCCTAACTAACTTATTGCACTTCTTCGAAGGAATTAACAAAAGGATGGACAGGGGAGACCCCATAGACATCATATACCTTGATTTCCAAAATGACAAGGTGCCTCACGAACGTCTACTCCGGAAACTGAAAAACCATGGGGTGGATGGAGACGTACATAGATGGATCAGAAACTGGTTGGGGGGTAGGATACAGAGGGTAGGGGTGAAGGGCCACTACTCGGACTGGATGAGGGTCACGAGTGGTGTTCCGCAGGGCTCAGTGCTTGGGCCGCTGCTATTTAATATATTCATAAATGATCTAGAAACAGGGACGAAGTGTGAGATAATAAAATTTGCGGACGATACAAAAATATTTAGTGGAACTGGGACTAAAGAGGAATGCGAAGAATTGCAAAAGGACTTGAACAAACTGGGGGAATGGGCGGCGAGATGGCAGATGAAGTTCAACGTTGAGAAATGTAAAGTATTGCATGTGGGAAGGAGAAACCCAAGGTACAACTATACGATGGGAGAGATGTTATTGAATGAGAGTACCCAAGAAAGGGACTTGGGGGTAATGGTAGACATGACAATGAAGCCAACGGCACAGTGCGCAGTGGCCACTAAGAAAGCAAATAGAATGCTAGGTATAATCAAGAAGGGTATTACAACCAGGACAAAAGAAGTTATCCTGCCCTTGTATCGGGCGATGGTGTGCCCGCATCTGGAATACTGCGTCCAATATTGGTCGCCATACCTTAAGAAGGATATGGCGTTACTCGAGAGGGTTCAGAGGAGAGCGACACGTCTGATAAAAGGGATGGAAAACCATTCATACGTGGAGAGATTGGAGAAACTGGGTCCTTTTCCCTGGAGAAGAGGAGACTTAGAGGGGATATGATAGAGACTTATAAGATCATGAAAGGCATAGAGAGAGTAGAGAGGGACAGATTCTTCAAACTTTCGAAAAATAAAAGAACAAGAGGGCACTCGGAAAAGTTGAAAGGGGACAGATTCAAAACGAATGCTAGGAAGTTCTTCTTTACCCAACGAGTGGTGGACAACTGGAATGCACTTCCAGAGGGCGTAATAGGGCAGAGTACAGTACTGGGGTTTAAGAAAGGATTGGACAATTTCCTGCTGGAAAAGGGGATAGAAGGGTATAAATAGAGGATTACTGCACAGGTCCTGGACCTGTTGAGCCACTGCGTGAGCGGACTTCTGGGCATGATGGACCTCAGGTATGACCCAGCAGAGGCATTGCTTATGTTCTTATGTGGGGTCCATCGCTGCAGCTGCGGGGATGGAGATGAAAAAAGGAAAGATGCCAGATCTCCAGGGTAGAGAAGGAAAATGGAAGGGGAGGACAGAGATGGAAGATGGATTGTTAGCACCGAGAAAGAAGAAAATGACAAATGGGCAGGAGATCCTGGCAAGTGAATTATCAGAAGAGAAACCAGAGCCTGGGACCAACATAATTTGAATAATGACCAGACAACAAAAAGTAGAAAAAAAAATAATTTTATTTTGTGATTACAAAATGTCAGATTTGAAATGTGTACCCTGTCAGAACTGTTGTTAGATAGCAAGTGTGAAATAGGACCTAAAAGAGAAGCAAAGTCTTTTTTATTTATTTTTTATACACCACAGAGCCATCATGAGGTTGGAGAGATTGTAACCCTATAATTCTACTAAGATTTAGGGCTAGATTCACTAAACCTTCTGATCCTGTACCGATGATCGCAAAACCAGTTTTACTGGTTTTGCAATCATTCCCCGACCCCGTCCCGATTCACTAAACTGCTATCTGATCAATATTTGATTCAATCCAATCAAACCCATGCAAATTAGTAAAACTGCATGCAAAATAGCCAAACGATTGATTCACTAACAATTTCTTGGCTATTTTGCATCGGGTTTTACTATTCTCAAACCTGACTGCTGCAGTCCTGTTGGTAACTGTGTTACAGACAGGTCAGCCTGGTTTAAAAAAATAATAATTAATGGCCCCTTGGGAGGGGCCTGAGGTGCCTGAGCCAATCAGGGACTTCCTCTTCAAAATGGTGGCCCTTCCTCCTTCCAGTGCTTCCTGGATGCTCTGGAAGGGGCCTAAGGTACCAATTGGCTCAGGGAAGAGGTATCAGGTGCCTGAGCCAATCAGTATCTTAGGTGCTTGAGCCTATCGGGGCCTTAGGCTTCTCCTAGTGCATCCTAGTGCATCACCTGGTGTTCGGGGTGGAGGGCTCTCGAGCTGGGGGGCAGTCTGATTCACACCCCCTCCAGCCTACTAGACCACCAGGATTTTGTTGGAGGGCTCGGGGTGATCAGAAGGTGGGGGGCGCTTGGTGCCTGGGGTGACGGAGGGAAGGGAAGGCATGCACGCAGCAAGGAGTTGGAGAAGAGGAGTGGTGCCGTGCCCCCACTAAGGCAACACCAAGGGCAGACAACCCACCCCTTACTATGCACTGCAGATGAAGAGATCCTAACAAATGAAAATATAGCACTATATAACTTAAAACATGTAGGGGGCCCTTTTAGGAAAGTGCAGTAGGGTATTGCACTTACTGCATATTAACAGCAAACTATTTGCCTTATTTATAAATGATCTGGGAATAATGAATAAGGTGATTAATTTTGCAGCTGACACAAAACTATTCAAAGTTGTTAAATCACATATAGACTGAGAAATTGCAGGAGGACCTTAGGAAACTGGAAAGACTGGGCATCCAAATGAAAGAAGAAATTTATCCCTTTCCCCCTCCCCACCCCTTTTACTAAGCCATGGCAGAGGTTTCCTATGAATGTCAGAGCATTTAGCACTCCAGGTCTTAGTAGAAACCTCTTCCGCAGTTTAGTAAAAGAGGGCCTTAATGTGGACAGATGCAAAAATTATGCACACTGAGAAGAATGTTCCAAATCATAGTTACTCAATCCTGTTTTGGAGTCACCATCCAAAGAAAAACCACCTGGGTGTCATCAGCAGTAGCCCAAAAAGCAAAAATAATGCTAGGAATTATTGCAAAAGGGATAGAAAAAAGACAAAGAATATTATAATGACTTTCTGTTTTTCCATTATGAGACCTCACCTTGTATATTGTGTATATTTTGGGTCATTATATCTCAAGAAAGATATAACAGAATTTGAAAAAGTTCAAAGGGTGACCAAAATGATTAAGGGAATGAAACTCCTCTCATATAAGAAAATGTTTTAGAGATAAGGCCTCTTCAGCTTGAAAAAGAGATAGCAAAAGGAGGATATGATAGAGCTCTACAAAATATTAAGTGGAGTAGAATGGGAAAACATGAATAGATTGCTTAAAACAAAAAGAAAAATATATTTTTCACTCAACAAATATTTATGTTCAGGAACTCATTGCTAGTGGATGTGATAACAGACATTATGTTATGCTATATGCAATCTTATATACCGCCGAATCCTCACAGATTGGAATTCTAGGTGGGTTACAAGCAGCATATCACTACATAGGGTTATACATAGATGTATGCTACATAGAGTTATACATGTTACATAAAATTATACATGTAAAGCATCTAAAACATTAAGTAACCAACATTGTTATTCTATAGAGTAAATATTTAGTACAAAGTCTGAGTCTCCTAACAGGGACTTCTTGAAAAGCCATGTTTTTAGACTTTTGTGGAAAAGTGTATAGACAATGGTTGCACAAATTTTGATTGGAAGTGAGTGTACCTAGGTTTGAAAAAGGTCTGAACAAGTTCCTGGAGGAAAAGTATATAACCTGCTATTAAGACAGACATGGAGAAAGCCATTACTTATACCTGGGATCAGTAGCATGGAATCTTGCTACTGTTTGGGATTCTGCCAGGTATTTGTGATCTGGATTGGCCACTATCGGAAGTAGGATAGTAGGAAAGATGGACCATCAGTGTGACCCAGTATGGCTATTCATATCTTCTTATGAAGTTAAGGTAAAGGTCCAGTGCATCTTGCATTGTCTGTGTTCTGCATTGACTAGGATTCAACTTGACTACTAGCCTACTAGTATAGGTAGGAAGTTGCTGCTCAGTTTCAGCACCAAGATTCATTATTTATAATCTGCTCTGTTGAGTGTCAAGTCTGGGACATCTCAGCCTCAGGCCGGAACACTCATGAAAAACACATTTGAAGCCTGGGAATCTCCAAATAAATAAGACCATTGCTGAATCACAGCTAAATCTCACTCTTGTGCAGATGGACCTTATAAGCCACTGCATAGGAAGACAATAGAATATGTAAGGAAAAGGGAGGTTAAACAGCAATTTTGTTTTTAGTGTTTCTTTATTTGATTTTTGGTTTTGAATACTGCATTTGTTGAATGGGATATTTGGGGGAAATTTGAGAGAGGAAAGGAAATGGAATTTATTTGAAGCAACACATGACTATCTTTCAGAGGTCAGATACTTTGGCAGTTGGAATGGTCAGCAAACTGTTTTCTTCTGAAAGAATGTTTGACAGTTCTGTCGGATCCAGGAAGTGAAGTACGTCGGGGTGAATGTAAGTCACAAGCACAACAGAACCAGAAAGGATGGTTGCAGTGGAGAGAGAGGAAGTGATGTGTGATTGATCTGCATAGCCGGAAGTGCATTTGGAATTAACTCGAGGAAGTATTGATGGAGCCCTAGACAGGCATTCAAGAGAAATTCTCAGAAATTTATCAAAGGTTCATCTGGGGCAAAAGAAGATGTTGAGTCTACTGAAACAAGGAAATGGCTAGATGAATGGGCACAGAGCAAGGTTCTACTTAAACAGACAGATCGGATGGAGCAGACGGAGGCCGAATTGGGGGGGAGGTTCGGTCATGTTTCTGGCGGCTGGCGTTCTCCACGCTCCTCATGATGTTGCTGGGTACGGTTTCAGGGAGCGAGCATGCAGGACAAATGGGCATGGTTGAAAGGATGGCTGTTTATCTCGGTCACTCATTGCATAATGTTTCCGATGAGACCAGGTGTCAAGGAGCACTGCAGGTGTTCACCGGTATCTGAGATCCTTGACAGACATCGTGGGAAAAGGATTTGAATTTGATCCAGCAGCCTTTGAGTGACAGACAGAAGCCCATAATAGCTTTGCATTGGCTTTGTGTGCTCATTCTCTGGGACTGTGCCTGGCAGTGTTGTGGGGTGTGTGGGGATTGTTGGCTGCGGGAGCACAGGTGGTCTCTTCTTTTCTTTGCTCCAAGCTCCACAGCAAGGCCTGTGGTTTCTAATGCACTTTTGTCAATATCATCAGTTAGAGTTTTGGAGCTGTTATGGATTACAGAACTATGAGGCTTGAGGCTTCAGATTGGGTAAGCTTCATAGAATCAATACCGACTAGTATCAAACATCAACTCATTCTCATACCGTCAATGGAAACAGACATGAGCCCTAGGATAAATGTTGTCACATAAGTTACTGAGTGGCTGAATATCACTTAAATCGTCTTATGAAATACCTTAATAAAAGAAGAAGAGGATTCTGGTTTGGATGTTGGTGTACTGTGTTAAATGTTTGTCTCCGTTATGTAGATTTCTTTCTTTTTATCTCAGCATTTGTAATAATGATGCATAGACACTGTAAATGGAGGAAATGTTGTGGGGTTTATTTTGGGGGGTGCATTACATGGTTATTTTGCTACTGCTTTAGAATGGATGAATTAGTAATTAAATGTGCTAGTTTTAAGGTTAAGAGGGTATGTATGTATGTAAGATTGAGATTTACAATAATGTTATAGGGAATAAGAATGAGGTTTGTGTGGATGATAAAGAATGGGTGATAATATGATTGAGAAGTAAATGGTGTTGATTCTCATCATAAGGAATAATTATAATTATTACTAATGGGGCTGTTTTGAATTATAGTGGGAATAAAAGGGTATTATTTACAGTAAAATAGTATAGTTTGAAAGTTGTATGGAGAAAAAAGAGAGGGAAATGGTATAGGTCTGATGATTTGATTAATAGTAAAATGTATTTTTATAGATTATTAATATTAAATAAAAGATGACAAGGAATGGATGTTTAATGGATAGAAGAATGTTTGTTAAGATAGAGAAATAATTGATTAGTTAATGAATTACTAAGTGTTTACTTTTAAAGCAGGGAGGGGAATATATTTGAATATGATTATACTATATAGAATAAATTGTTAAGTGGATATATATGAGTGCTAATAAGATCATATGAAATTGGTGAGTCTTTAAGAATGTTTAAGATGCATTATAATGTACTAATTTCGCTATTTTTAATGGATTTATGTTATATTCAAAGGGGAAAGAAGGTTGAATTTTATGGAAGTGTATTATGGGATGCCTGGGGAAGCGCTTTGAGTTCCTAATCTAAATGGGTGCTTTCAGGCATTCACATTATGTAAAGGGAAGGGGGAGGGAGGGGTTATTTATAGGCACATAAGGATGTGTATTGTTTATATGATGATTGCAAGGGTTAAAGGTATTGGAGTATATTTTCAGGTCCCCTTTAGTTAGAATTTTTAATGCTGAAATTATACTCATTAAATGTCAATGGTCTCAACCATCCAGTCAAGAGAAAGAAAATTCTTAATTTCCTGAAACAGTAAGACGCTGATATTTATTACATCCAGGAGACTCATTTTAATGCTTTAGAATCGAGTAAGTTGGAAAAAGGATGGGTTAAACATTGTTTTTCTGCTCCTGCGGTGGGAAAGAAAGCCGGAATGGCTATTTTAATTAACAAAAAATATATGGCTTCATTTAAATTACTTTCTCATGATCCTTCAGGGAGATGGTTTAAGGTATGCATGAGCTTAGGGGAACATGTTCTGATGCTCATGAACATATATGCTCCTAATTCAAATCAAATTGAATTTTTTAAAGAACTTCAGCAGTTGATTCTACCACTGGCTGCCTCTGATTTAGTGGTGGCAGGGGACTTCAATGCTGTTATGGATGGAATACTAGATAAAAAGCCTAGTAGGATCTTAAAATCATTAGGACTGGATAATTTGGTGCAATCTTGTGGATTAAAGGATATATGGCAAATTCTAAATTATAATGCTCAGGAATTTTCCTTTTATTCCCATGTTCATAAATCTTTTTCACATATAGATTATGTTTTTGTGTCTGATTCTTTTGTGAAAGAGGTTATAAAGGCTACAATTGATCCAATCCTGCTATCTGATCATGGTGGAGTGTGGATTGAATTTAAAGTTGGAGAACAAGAACATAATAGACCTGTGTGGAGGTTGAATAATGCATTGCTTGCACAATCTATCTTTTCTGAGCAATTTCAATTAAAATGAATGAACATTTTCCAATTAATAACTCCGGGGAAATCTCTTTAGAAACATTATGGGATGCTTTCAAAGCTATCATGAGAGGGCAAATTATCTCATATTAGGCACATGTTAGGAAAAAACTTAGATTGGAATTCTATGATTTGGAACAAAATATTACAGTTTTGGAGTCTCAATTGGCCTTGAAATGGGAGCAAAATACTTTGCAGGCCCTCTTAAAAGCTAAATACAAATATAATGAAATTTCCTCTCAAAGGGCTAGGAAAGAGATATTTTCTCAACAAGCCGTGTATTATGGCAACTTGAATAAAGCGGGAAGAATATTGGCTAACTATATTAAAGCTTAAAAAGAAAAGTTAAAATAGTGGCCATCAAAGGGGAGAATGGCAAAACTCATTCTCAAATTGGAAATAATTAAAAACAATTTTTGAATTATTATAAATCTTTGTATTCTTCTGTGCTTTATTCAAATAAAGAAAGTGATGGTTTAGAGTTTTTAACATCAATTAAGGGACCTAAAATTCCTGAGCATTTACAAAAAACTCTTCATGCGCCTATACTAATGAAGGAATTACAAACAGCATTGAAGTCCCTTAGAGTTGGATCCGCTCCAGGTGGTGATGGTTTCACTGTAGAGCTCTATAAGGCATTTCAAAGTACCCTATTACCTCATTTATTAAATTTATATCAGGCTCAACTGATTAAAGGTTGCATTACAGGTACTATGGCAGAATCTTTTACTATGGTTTTGCCGAAGCCAAATAAAGACCCTTTGTTGGTTTCAAATTACAGGTCTATTTCTCTGATTAATATAGATGGAAAACTTCTGGCTAAGTTATTGACTTTACGCTTGGCCAAGGCTCTCCCTTATATCATTAGTATGCATCAAACGTGGTTTGTTGCTGAAAGACATTCTTCAAACAACACTAGATTGGCAAAAGAAAAGATGTGATAGTAGTAAAGACTGCAACATAAGCAATATCAGCAACTCATTTCTTAGTATTGCAACGGAAAGTGAAACGACACAAAAATCCATACGAAAAAGGAAATTATCGCTGAAAAATAGCTGGAAAGCGATGACCACAAATGCTCACAGTCTAAGCAACAAAGTTCATGATCTGCAAGCCCTGATGTTAGAGGCAGATCTAGATATTGTCGCTATCACAGAGACATGGTTCAGTGAATCACATGGATGGGATGCAAACATACCGGGATATAATCTTTTTAGGAAGGACAGAGATGGTCATAAAGATGGAGGAGTAGCTCTCTATGTAAAGATCAATATCCAAGCGACCGAAATGCAAGGGACCTGGGGAGAGGAAGAAGCGATATGGATTGCTCTGAAAAGAGAAGATGGAACTTCTATCTACGTGGGTGTAGTCTACAGACCTCCGACTCAATCACAGCAAATTGATAAGGATCTCATTGTGGATATCCAAAAGTTTGGAAGGAAAGAGGAGGTTCTGCTGTTGGGAGATTTCAACCTGCCGGATGCGGACTGCAATGTTCCGTCTGCGGAATCGGAAAGAAGTAGGGAGATAGTGGATGCCTTTCAAGAGGCTCTGCTCAGACAAATGGTGACGGAACCCACAAGGGAAAAAGCGATATTGGATCTGGTCCTCACAAATGGAGGGAGTATCTTTAATGTTCGAATGGGTGCTCACCTGGGAAGTAGCGATCATCAAACGGTTTGGTTTGATATAACAGCTAAAGTGGAGAGCGGCCGCACAATACTTAAAGTCCTAGATTTCAAACGTACAGACTTTAATGCAATGGGAAAGTACCTGAAGAAAGAGCTGTTAGGATGGGAGGACATAAGAGAAGTGGAAAGACAGTGGTCTAAGCTGAAAGGAGCGATACAAATGGCTATGGACTTTTATGTGAAGAAAATCAATAAAAACAAGAGAAAAAGGAAGTCGATATGGTTCTCCAACCTAGTGGCTGAGAAAATAAAGGCGAAAGAGTTGGCGTTCATGAAATATAAAAAAAACCAAGAAGAGGAGAGCAGAAAGGACTACAGGGTGAAACTGAAAGAAGCCATACGTTTTGCGAAGGCACAGACGGAAGAACAAATGGCTATAAATGTAAAAAAGGGAGATAAAAATTTTTTCAGATATATTAGTGAAAGGAGGAAGATAAAAAATGGAATTGCTAGGCTAAAAGATGCTGGGAACCAATATGTGGAGAGTGATGAGGAGAAAGCAAATGTGCTAAACAAATACTTCTGTTCTGTGTTCACAGAAGAAAATCCTGGAGAAGGACCGAGATTGTCTGGCAAAGTTACACAAGAAAATGGAGTAGATTCTGCGCCATTCACGGAGGAGGGTGTTTATGAGCAACTTGAAAAACTGAAGGTGGACAAAGCGATGGGACCAGACGGGATCCATCCCAGGATACTAAGGGAGCTCAAAGAGGTTCTGGCGAGTCCTATTAAAGACTTGTTCAACAAATATCTGGAGACGGGAGTGATTCCTGGAGATTGGAGGAGAGCGGATGTGGTCCCTATTCATAAAAGTGGTCACAGGATGAAGCAGGAAACTACAGGCCGGTGAGCCTCACTTCAGTTGTTGGAAAAATAATGGAAGTGTTGCTGAAAGAAAGGATAGTGTACTTCCTTGAATCTAATGGGTTATAGGATCCGAGGCAACATGGCTTTACAAAAGGTAAATCGTGCCAAACGAACCTGATTGAATTTTTTGATTGGGTGATCAGAGAGCTGGATCGAGGACATATGCTAGATGTAATTTACTTGGATTTCAGCAAAGCCTTTGATACAGTTCCTCATAGGAGGCTGTTGAACAAACTTGAACGGCTGAAGTTAGGACCCAAAGTGGTGAACTGGGTCAGAAACTGGCTGTCAGACAGACGCCAGAGGGTAGTGGTTAATGGAAGTCGCTCGAAGGAAGGAAAGGTGACTAGTAGAGTCCCTCAGGGTTTGGTGCTGGGGCCAATCCTGTTCAATATGTTTGTGAGTGACATTGCTGAAGGGTTAGAAGGAAAAGTATGCCTTTTTGCAGATGATACCAAGATTTGTAACAGAGTAGACACCGAAGAGGGAGTGGAAAATATGAAAAAGGATCTGCAAAAGTTAGAGGAATGATCTAATGCCTGGCAACTAAAATTCAATGCAAAGAAATGCAGAGTAATGCATTTGGGGATTAATAATAGGAAGGAACCGTATATGCTGGGAGGAGAGAAGCTGATATGCACGGACGGGGAGAGGGACCTTGGGGTTATAGTGTCTGAAGATCTAAAGACGAAAAAACAGTGTGACAAGGCAGTGGCTGCTGCCAGAAGGATGCTGGGCTGTATAAAGAGAGGCATAGTCAGTAGAAGGAAGAAGGTGTTGATGCCCCTGTACAGGTGAGGCCCCACTTGGAGTATTGTGTTCAGTTTTGGAGACCGTATCTGGCGAAAGACGTAAGAAGACTTGAGGCGGTCCAGAGGAGGGCGACGAAAATGATAGGAGGCTTGCGCCAGAAGACGTATGAGGAGAGACTGGAAACCCTGAATATGTATACCCTAGAGGAAAGGAGAGACAGGGGAGATATGATTCAGACTTTCAAATACTTGAAGGGTATTAACGTAGAACAAAATCTTTTCCAGAGAAAGGAAAATGATAAAACCAGAGGACATAATTTGAGGTTGAGGGGTGGTAGATTCAGGGGCAATGTTAGGAAATTATATTTTACAGAGAGGGTAGTGGATGCCTGGAATGCGCTCCCGAGAGAGGTGGTGGAGAGTAAAACTGTGACTGAGTTCAAAGAAGCGTGAGATGAACACAGAAGATTTAGAATCAGAAAATAATATTAAATATTGAACTAGGCCAGTACTGGGCAGACTTGTACGGTCTGTGTCTGTGTATGGCCATTTGGTGGAGGATGGGCTGGGGAGGGCTTCAATGGCTGGGAGGGTGTAGATGGGCTGGAGTAAGTCTTAACAGAGATTTCAGCAGTTGGAACCCAAGCACAGTACCGGGAAAAGCTTTGGATTCTTGCCAGAAATAGCTAAGAAGTAAACAAATTTAAATTGAATCAGGTTGGGCAGACTGGATGGACCATTCAGGTCTTTATCTGCCGTCATCTACTATGTTACTATGTTTCATATGTTAAATTTGACAAAAGTTATGGATGATCCAGCCTTCTCTGTATCCTTAGATGCAGAGAAGGCCTTTGATCGTGTTGAGTGGACTTTCATGTATCAAGCAATGGATTGTTTTGGTATCGGTTCTGGATTTATTCAAATGATTCAAACCTTGAATAGTTTCCCCTTCTGCCAGATTATACATTAATAATAATTTTTCTGAACATTTCTGTCTGGAGAGGGGAGTTAGACAAGGGTGTCCATTATATCCTTTGTTTTTTTGATATTGTTTTGGAACCCCTGTTATTGGCTATTCAGCAGGCAAAGGAGATTCAGGTTATTCCTTATGCAGGTTGGGAATATAAAGTCTCTGCGTATGCAGATGATATTTTGCTTCATTTGAGGAATCACAAATCTACTATTCTGCATTTACTGGATTTGATTGACCGATTTGGTAAATTTTCAGGTTATAAAATAAATTGGAGTAAATTGGAGGTTCTTCCATTGAATGTGCATTGCACAAAAGGATTATTTGATTCATTCCCCTTTCTTTGGAAGGAAGAGGGTATAAAATATTTAGGTATTTGGATAAAAAGTACATTGGAAGAAATGATGAAAGTAAATGAAAAATCCTTATTGCTAAAGGTCTCAGAAATGTGTGAGCAATGGAACTCATTACATTTGTCTTGGTGGGGGAGAGTACAAACTGTCAAGATGATGATCCTGCCTGTAGTTTGTTACCAAATGGGTATGTTGCCGGTTTATTTTCAGGGGTCCTTTTACAGAAAAATAAATAGTATTCTCTCTAAATTTATTTGGCTGGGGAAAACTGTGAGAATTGCATTATTATCTTTACAAATGCCATTTGAGGAGGGTGGGGTAAATTTTCCTAATTTTTATAGGTACCATCAAACCTATATTATGCATCAGGATATGTATTGGGTCCTCCCCGAGCTTATGGAAAATTTGCTAGATTGGTTGGAATGGCAACTCCTATCTCCAATGAGACTAAGTCATGTTCAAGTATCAAGTTTCCAAGTTAATATAAGGATAATAGGATTTTACTAGGCACATGGCAGACATTGAAATATATAAATAATTTGACACCTATTCTAATACTTAAATCCACCTGTCAGTCCCTCTGGCTAAACTCTAAGATTCAAATTGGCGGATTTAAGGTCATCTGGAAGCATTGGTTGAAGGCAGGTATACGCACTTTGGAGGATGTAATATCTGATGGTAAGCTGCTTGACTTTTCACAATTGCAACACAAATTTGGCCTTAATAAATCACAAAATTACAGATGGTTGCAGTTGAAGCAGACTATTCAGGAGGGGTTCCCTGAGTGGAAAAATCTTACAAATCAGTATAGCTTGCCGATTTTATGTTTTCAGGTGGATTTCTTGGTGCACCAGGCCGCTAAGTGGTATAAATTAATATCTGGATTTTTGAATAAAAAAACAAAAACTGGTCTTTGTGACATTTGGAGCATTGAGATAAAGCATCAGATTACTGTATCTCAATGGCCACGAATTTGGGCTTGGAGGATGAGAGGTACGGTGTCTGTATCTATGAGACAATCTTGGTTTTTCTTATTACATAGAACTTTTTGGACTCCTGTTCGATTACTTAAATTAGATAGTTCCAAGTCTAATAGATGCTGGCATTGTCATCTCAAAGCTGGGACGTTGGATCATTTATTATACTATTGTCCCTTGATACTACAGTTTTGGAGGTCTATTTGGGATCAAGTAAATAATTTATTAGATAATCCAGTGGCTTTATCGTATGATACTATTTTATTTGGTACTCTTATGAGAGCTAAAAGTCAATTATCTGTGAGAAATAATAAGCTACATTTTGTAATGACAGGGGTTGCCATGCAACTCATTTTAAGAAACTGGAAAAACTGGGATAGGTTGAGCTACACATTCTGGTGGGAATCTCTATGTTATACCTTTAAAATGGAGCATTGCATGGCCATACAACGGGAACGTTACAAGAGTTTTATGGATGTTTTGGAGCCTATGGCTAAATTTTGTAAGGAGGAATAAATGAGTTTTATTTTATAGACATGTAAACATATATATCCGGGGGGGGGGGGGGGGGGGAGAAATGGAATGGGAACTTAATTTAGGGATTTCATGAATAGTTTTATTAAGGTTTTATTTTAATTGTATATCAGATGGGATGGTGGGGATAATATAATTGTATGTTGAAGTCTGTAAGTTCCATTGTGCTTGTTTTTAAGTATCCATATTTGTGAATCATTTGAGCACAATTATAGTTGAAAAACTTAATAAAGAATTTTTTAAAAAGTATTCTCAAGATGCACAATGGCATACCTCATGCAAAAAAAAAAAAAAATGCAGATAGAATCTTTCATTGGTGTTGCTTCACCCCCTCTCAGGGCCTTGGAATCTTTGTGCCATTGATTTTCATGCTACATTCCTCTTGTCCCAGTCACTACATTTGAGACTAGACAATAGTAGCTCCTTTGTGACAGGGGAACAGTATGGATGCATGTTCAGGCTGCATTCAGAAGAAGAAATTGAGACAAAGAAGATGGTGAACTAGGGAGACATAGGGAGATGTAGGGCAGAAGCTGGACACAGAAGAAGAGAGAGAGGAGATTCTAGACATAAAAGGAACAGGAAGAGATACAGGAGTGGAAGAGAGAGAGGGTTTGAAGAGGAAGAGAGAAAGCAAGGAAAGAAAGATACTAGATGGAGGAGAGTGAGGCTGAGGAAGATTCTGAACAGAGGAGGAGAAAGAGAGAAATGCTGGAAATGGGGGGGGGGCTAAGTTATTGAAAGGAGAGAGATGCTAAATGGTAGCTAGGATGAAGAAAATAAATTAATGCTGTAGGTAGATGCACTATAAAAGACAGAGATTAAGGACTGGATAATAAGGATGAAGAGTAAAATCTTAGAGGATATAGAGAAAAAAATAATTGGAAGCAGTCAATATTTGAGATGAATGTAGGATAGAAAATGTGAGAGAGAAGTATCAGATGGACTTGAGACCCTAGAAAGAGGGTTAAGAGAAGACAGAGGAAAATAGAAACCAGAGACTGAGACCAATATGATTAGAAAAATAAAATGGGCAGACAACAAAGGTTGTCTGTTTCTGTTTTTAATTTTTGCAGACTTATTCTGTACGCTCTGAGGGTCTATCCATGTTTTAAGTTTGTGACTGTGACCAGGTATTTGGTTAGCATAAAGATTCTATGTAGGAATATTTAGTAATCCCACTTGTCTAGTTTTCATATTAGGTTTATTGATGTTCTAGAGACCTCACCAGATCATGCATATTCATTGAGGAAATCCTGAAATCTGACTGAATTGCAACCCTCAAGGACCAAGGTTCCACTGGCCCCTAATGGCAGTCTTGGAGAATTATTACTAAGGGATTATAACTGCCATAGAAGAAGTTTTTTTTCTTTTATATGGCAATTTGAAACCTTTAGTGGTACCATTTTGAAGAAGGGCTATGCAAGTGGGCTGGCTGTCTAGAAAAAAGCTGATGTGTGGGGTCATTGGACGTCAAAGCAAAAGCTAGCTCCAGGCACCACAATCCCTTCAGCTGTCCCTGTCCGTGACAAATTATTTTACTTAATAATTTGAAGAATAGATTACTGGTGTGCTAAAACTGGCAATAGCAATTTTAGCATGATTTTTAGACTCAGAAATTAGTAGGTTTTAATGCCAAATGTATAAACATAATTAATATGCAGAGATAAAGATTACCATCTGATCCCTCTCTTCCCTCTTTGGTAATATTCTGTAATGCTACATGGACTACAATATCCCTATTCTACCCCCTTGCGGCAATATGACTTTCCCTGTCTCCTGATTTTAATGGGCTAAGCAATCAGGATCATATCTTACCTACTACTGACTTGAATTTCAGTGGAGATCCCATACTGTTTTGTAGTGCACATGCTACTCAAAATTCACAATGACGTTATGTGGAACTAGATCTATATTGAAGACAGGACCAGTAGGAGGTAAGATGCTATCATCCTACTTGTTTATTCTACAAACAGGGGAATGATACCGTGATCTAGAAGAGTGATGGTTTGTTTCCTTGACCTAAAAATGCCCTT